>NC_136061.1:241343143-242543143 GCF_964261635.1 Lissotriton helveticus | reverse complement strand
ATGGGCTTGTTGAAAGATTCAACAGGACCCTCAAAGGGATGATAAAAGGGTTACCTGAAAAGCTTAGGCGAAGATGGGACATCCTTTTACCCTGCCTTCTGTTTGCTTACAGAGAGGTCCCACAGAAGGGGGTTGGTTACAGCCCTTTTGAGCTTTTGTTTGGACATCCTGTAAGAGGACCCCTATGTCTTGTGAAGGAAGGATGGGAGTTACCTCTCAAAAAGCCTAAACTTGACATAGTGGACTATGTACTTGGTCTCCGCTCCAGGATGGCAGAGTACATGGAGAAGGCATCTAAAAACCTGGAGGCCAGCCAAGAACTTCAAAAAGCTTGGCATGACCAAAAGGCTGTCCTAACTGTTTACCATGCAGGACAGAAGGTGTGGGTGTTGGAGCCAGTGGCCCCAGCAGCTCTCCAAGACAAATGGTCTGGGCCTCACATCATCATTGAGCAAAAGGGAGAAGTCACCTACTTGGTGGACATGGGAACTCCCAGGAGCCCTCACAGAGTACTTCATGTGAATAGGCTCAAAGCATTTGTTGACAGGGAGGACATGGGCTTGCTCATGGCCACAGATGAGGGACAGGAGGAAGAGAGTGACCCTCTCCCAGACCTGCTCACTCAGAACCCTGATGATGGGTCAGTAGATGGTGTAGTCTTTTCTGACAGCCTCTCTGAGCATCAGCAACAGGATTGTAAGCAAGTCCTTCAATCCTTCAGACAAATGTTTTCTCTGACCCCCAGTCAGACAAACTGGTGCACACGTGAGGTGGACACTGGAGACAGTCTGCCTATAAAGAGTAAAATCTACAGGCAACCTGACCACGTCAGGGACTGCATAAAAACTGAAGTACAAAAGATGTTGGAATTGGGAGTCATTGAACCCTCAGAGAGCCCTTGGGCTAGTCCTGTAGTTCTAGTGCCTAAACCTCACACCCAGGATGGTAAGAGAGAGATGAGGTTTTGTGTAGACTACAGGGGTCTCAATGCTGTCACTAAGACAGATGCCCATCCAATACCAAGAGCAGATGAACTCATTGACAGATTGGCTTCTGCCAAGTTCTTGAGTACATTTGACCTGACAGCTGGCTATTGGCAAATCAGGTTAGCTGAGGATGCCAAGGCCAAGACAGCATTTTCTACCCCAGGAGGTCATTACCAATTTGTGGTGATGCCCTTTGGTTTGAAAAATGCACCTGCCACTTTTCAAAGGTTGGTGAACCAAGTTCTCACTGGGTTGAATGACTTTTGTGCAGCATATCTAGATGATATTGCTGTCTTTAGCTCCACCTGGGAGGATCACCTGATCCACCTAAGGAAAGTTTTAGAGGCCCTGCAAAAGGCAGGCCTCACTATCAAGGCTACTAAGTGCCAGATAGGGCAGAGTCAAGTTGTATACTTGGGCCACCTTGTAGGTGGAGGCCAAGTTCAACCTCTGGAGAGCAAGATACAGGCCATAAAGGACTGGGCTCCTCCAACCACCCAGACACAGATCAGAGCTTTCTTGGGCCTGTCTGGTTATTACAGGAAATTTGTCAGAAATTATGGAACCATTGTGACTCCACTTAATGACCTGACAAGTAAGAAAATGCCAAAGAAAGTTCAGTGGACAGTTAGCTGTCAGAAGGCATTCGATGACCTAAAGCAGGCCATGTGCACTGCACCTATTCTCAAGAGTCCAGACTACTCCAAACTTTTCATTGTCCAAACAGATGCTTCTGAGTTGGGTGTGGGAGCTGTTCTATCTCAGCTGAATATTGATGGTCATGACCAGCCCATTGCTTTTATAAGTAGAAGGCTGACCCCTAGAGAGAAACGTTGGTCAGCTATTGAGAGGGAGGCCTTTGCTGTGGTTTGGGCCCTGAAGAAGTTGAGGCCATACTTGTTTGGTACTCACTTCAAGATTCAGACCGACCATAAGCCCCTCTTATGGCTAAATCAAATGAAGGGTGAAAACCCCAAACTTCTTAGGTGGTCCATTTCCCTACAGGGGATGGACTTTACAGTGGAGCACCGCCCAGGGACTGACCATGGTAATGCAGATGGTCTCTCCAGGTACTTCCACTTAGAGCAAGAAGATTCACCTGGTCAAGGTTAGTTTAATGTCCCTAAGTTTGGGGGGGGTTATGTAGGAGAGTGGGGTCTGCAATCCCATGGCCACCCCAGATGTTTGCTTTTTGCTTCACTGGTTTACGACTTTCCCTGGCTGTGGGCCTGCTAATCAGACCCACAGCCTAGCTGTTCTCTCTCTAAATTACAACCATGTACCCTAGGTGCATTTACCAATTGGTACTGGGCCCCCTTATCAGTCCCTGTACAGTATACCTTAGGTATCCAGGGCATAGGTGTACCCAGGGCCTACCAGGGGCTGCAGCATGTATTATGCCACCCCTGGCTGGCCATCCAAAACAGACACAACTGGCTGCACGACAGCTGGGGCAAGGTGGTGTAACCACCCTTTGCTTTAGATATAGTATTCCTATATCTAACCCTAAAATGGACACATATATTCCTATCAGTCACTCCTATGGCAGGCCTTATCAATCCTGAAGGCAGAGTGCTTGGAATTATGTGAGATGGTGCTCTGGCATGAGCTGAGCCCGTTTGCAGCTTGCGGAACCAAGTCCTAATAGCTGTTCCATGATAACGCTATACCATATACTCTTAAGTGCATTATAATCCTCACGGTTAAATGCTAACTTTGGCATAGCATTATCAAAACATGTCGAGTAAGGTGTCATACGAATTGGAATACTAACCCCTCACCAATTCTGGTGACGGGGTTAGCATTCCACCCTTCTAGAGTGACACGACATGTATATAACTGTAAACCCCGGTTAAAGTTAACTCAAGCCTCAGCATCACAAAATGGATGCTGCCACCACAGACAAAAGTCTGACCTCCTGCTGCTGGGAGTCCTTCCAGCGAGGGAGGCTCAGACAAAGGGTTTCCTGCCTTGGGAGGTGCTAGCACCACCCCAGACAGGATTTTGTGTATTAGGTAGGCCTAGGCTGAAAGGAATGAGACATGCCTGGGGCACACAAGGTGCCCTGTGCATACACCGGTTCCAACCAGTTGCTGGGGCACTCCAGCCCCAGCTCTGGCGGGAAACGGGACAAAGGATAGGGGGTGTAACCACCCCCCTTCCTGGTCCCACCCAGGGGAGGGACCTAGTCGTAGTGCAGCCCCCTTTAGCTGAATAAAGGTAGGAGCTGGTCCCATTCCTGATTAGATACTCTTGACAACTTCCACGAAGAACTCTTGACCTTCGACCTCCTGAACATCAGAAGACTGAAGAATCTCCCCTATGGTCAGGGAGTGACCATCCTGCTTCGCAGGCACCATCAAGCTCCTGTGCGGTTTGCTGCAAAGTCCTTCCATCCCGGAATCCGACGACCCAGCTCGACAAGACCCGGACCTCCAGACCTCTCTGACCTCTACCCACATCCACAGCACAGCTGGGACCCGTGGGTGCGACGAGCAACGTGGAGACGGCCATCTTGAAGAAACCTGCACAGCGCTTCCAGCACAACCCCTGAGGGTTCCTCGAGTGAGTGCATTGGGGACTGAGAAGCCCCACACCGACGCAGCTCAAGCACCAAAGACCAGCCCCCCAGCATCCCCGTGATCTGCGTGGGGCCCTTTTTCCTGGTTGCTGCCCTTCCTGTTATCTGGTCACTTGCCGGCTGGCTTGTGCCCTCTGAGACGACGACCAGAAGATTTCCACACTGCTAGTCTGGTCCCCCAGACTGGCCCTTGCTTACTTGTGAGAGAGAAGCACCCCGGACGCTCCTGGTCCCCACCAGACGCCATCTTTGTTCCACCGCGTGGCTTGCATTAGCCAAGGCCTGTTGTCCAGATCGATGATCCGACACCGCCAACAGCAGCAGACTACGTGGGACAGCTCGCGCCTCCAGCCTGGTCATGAAGAACAGCTCCTGGTCCGCGCAGCTACAGAGAGAAGCGACCCTTCCTTCACCTGAATGCGGCAACAGCACCTGGTTCCCTCCTGGTTCCAGCACCGTCACTGGCTAGTGACCAAGACTCTGTCCCCTTCCTTTTCAGGACTTCCTTCTTCCTAGTTCCATCCTTGGAACCACCGGACTCCTCCATCTGGCTGCCTGCCAGCAACTTCTTGTTTCAGGCATCACCAGGATCAACGCAGCAAACCCTACGCAACTTCAGCCCTATGCACCCGCAGCCTGTGGGTTAGGTAACTAAAGCTTCTAGGTGCTGAAGTCTGTGTCCACTAACCTAGTGTCCAGGTCCACTGTTGTTTTCCCTCCATCCAGCCGGGTTCGTCCGGAATCCGTAACTTTGTAAACTGTAGCATCCATAGACGTTGGTACGCATCCCGCGTGAGAGTTTCCACTCTGCACGTGAGTCCCGTGGGCCTCCTGCTCCTTACTTACCTAGTTTGTAGCATAGTCCCACCGATCCTCAAGCCTCTGGATCTCCTTACAGTATTTTCCTTCCTCGCATTCCATTGTTTTGAGTATATGGTTTGTCGTGCCCCTAAGGCACTTGTATGTATAGATATTGTGCGAACTCGTATTTCTTTTGTAGTATTGTCATGTGCTTAGCCCTCTGACCTCATAAAGAGTTCAGAGGTGTTGTTATTAATAAATATATTGTTTATTTTCATAACAACCTGTGTGGTGTCCTTTCATCTGGTATTCAAGGGGTTGTACTGTGGTAAAACAGCTGGCTTCACATGCCAAAAGAGTTTAGCCTAAAGACTGCTTTTGTCCACGCTACTAGGATAGCTGGTCTATCAGGTTGACTTACAACCAATCACCATAAGGGTTGTTTGGACTGATACAAGGTGATCACTAGAATTAGTGAGCATCATATATCAGGCCAACTTCTCACACCCTCCTCCACTCCCAAACTGCTGGCACTAAAAGTCCCAGACTGCAGATGCTCCACTGCAGTGGTCACTTTTTCTAAGGACTTTGCCACATCTCCACAGTAATGGCCCAAGTCGACTTGCAGGGACACAGATCTGCATTATAGTACAGCTGTGCTGTTGCACAGCTTAGTGATGGCCCTAATGGAGGCATTGGAATGCGGCATGTTCTGCCGATGCCTCCTGCGCTTGCTCTGTTGCCCTGCTATGACAGCACGTATGAGATCCTGCAGGCACAGTTTTATATCTCTGTTACCCTCAGCAACGGCTGTGGTCATCTCACGCACAGCGTCAGTCATGGTGCCAATTTTGTTTGCCAATTTTGATATGTTAATGTTTATAGCACCCATGTGTCTCCCCTGCAGGCGCTGGACACGCAGCATCCGTGTCTCAACCACTTCTTAGCGGTGTGTTGGATCCTCAGATGTCTCTGCAGCTCTACCCAGGGGCCTGCCTCGCTGTCGGACTCGGACACGTGCTGGTGTTTGAGCTGGTGGAGTGACGACTGACTGCCGTGGAACATTTGTGGCTGCTGGCTTCTGCTCCGCCTCCATCACCTGCAGGGAGGGGACATTTGCCCTGCGGCTTTATGTTGTTGTCCGCGGTGGTGGTGGTGTTGGTGTTGTTGTCCGCTGTGGTGGTGGTGGTGGGGTTGTCCGCCGTGGTGATGATGGTGGTGGTGGTGATGGTGGCTGTGGTGATGGTGTTGGAGGTGTCGTGGGTTGACGTCCCTGCGGAGTCTCAGAATCGGTCACTACTGGGGTTTCAGAGATGATGAGGCATCCGCTGTCATCTGAATCCAGGGGTGATGCATCTGTGTGTGAAACAGTGCATTGTTATTATTTTGTCAGGATGTATCTGTATTGCATACTTTCATCTACATAAAGGACATATTTGGACTGACATTTGGCCCTGTGCTGCTGGTTTCATTTCATTAACATCAGGGATCAGACATGCACACTTTCATGATATGACTACAACTCCCATGATGCATCACTCTGGTGAGGGGATATGCGTTAGGCACGGCTACATGTGCACTGTGTTTGGCCTGGGGGAATGGGCAGGGGTAGACAATATGCTGCGTATCTGCACTGGCATGCATCTTACCTTGTCCTCCTGCTGCAGCGTCGGAGGTGTCCAATTGGGTGACCCCCACAACAGCTTCTGGCTCAATGGTAGCCTCAACGAGGTCCCCGAGGGCTGTGTTTGGTGTGACGCTGGATTTTCCCCCTCCTGTGCCAGCTGCATCCTTCACCCTTTCTGCAATCCTCTCCTTTGCCCTTTCCCTGAGGTCATACCACCTCTTCTTCAGATCGTCTATGCTGCGGTGGGTGACTCCTACAGCATTTACCCTCTCCTTGATGCGCAGTCAGATCTTGCGCTTCTCTGCCTCAGGCACCTTTAGGGACAGCTTGCCAATCAGCCTGTCATGTTTGCTGCTCACCCCCTCGATGAGTAGTTCAAGTTCTTTATCTGAAAACTTTTGCTTCCTCTTCCTGGGCGTGTCCTTGTCCTGGGTGCATCCTTCTCCATCCTGGATCTCTGTGCAATAGCTGGCTTGTGCTAGTCCTGTATCACTCCTCAGCTCCTGTGCTCTGCCTCCTCCTCCTCTGAGCTCCTCAGGGCACTGAATGTAGCATGGGCTGTGTTACTTTCTGCTTGTGATGTCATCAACCTGCTTCCGATGCGACTTATTTTTTTAGCGAATTCGCTAATACCGAAATAGCAAATACCGATTCAGTATTTGCTATTTCGGTATTTGCTATTCTTTAATTTGGAGTCTCGTAGTCGTGTTTTCCGAATTATTTAAAGATTTTTTGCGATTTGGTATTTAATCTGTTGATGCATTGCGGTATGCGAGTCCTTATTTGCGATTCCTTATTTTTCGCTAATAAGGACTTGTTTTACCAAATTTTGATGCATATGCCCCTTTGTCTTTAACAGGTCTTTCTGACGGAGAGTTTTCTTATTATGTCATAGACTTCTTTCAAGTTTCCATGGCTAGCTGCTTCCTGGGCTTCTCTGGCAAGACCACTGATAAATCTTCGCTAGTCTGCTCTTAAGCTTCTATTTGCTTCCTTGTTAGTATTTGATGTATTCGCCTTGAGCTTTAGTTTTTTCTGCTCCTGTTTGGATGTATTTGACTGCAGCTTTTTTTTCCATTCTCTCTTGCATTTTTGAAAGTCTCGGTGGAGATTCATTCTTAATTCTTTGTTTCTTGGGAACCAGCAGCTCCTGGCTGGTTGATGTCACTGTTTCTTTGATCTTCTCCCACTGACTTTCTACTCGGTCTCTGTCATCCTCTAGTTCTTGCATGACTTGAATCTTGTTACTGAGGGTGTATTCACTCCGCTTCTGTGCATCTTTGAGAAGGGTGGTGTTATATTGCTGGCATTGGTTTATTGGTTCCATCCTTGCTTTCTTCAGCTTTAGCTTTAGGCTGGCAGTGACAAGGTGATGGTCTGATGCCATGTCTGGTGTTCTCATTACCCTCGCATCCTGCAGGGACCTCCAGAACTTCTTGGCAATGTAGACATGGTTGATCGAATTCTTTGTTGTATGGTATGGTGATACCCATGCAGACTGTTCAGGGCAGAGATCTGCGAGCCTCTCTCATTCCTGTCGCCAAAGCCATGGTTGCCCATGACTTCTTCATACCCAGTGTTGTCACTTCCAATCTTGGCATTGAGGTCCCTCAAATAATATGGGTGCATTGGGTCACTAACACTCTTAGACTTCGGTGCCATTGCACCCGATGCACTATCTGTACTTATGTCTCCAGCTTCACAGCCATGCTTCATTAGTCTGGCAGCGATAGGAGAGTTCCTCCTTCCCTCAGCCTTGCAGCACTTGTGGAAATCAGCAGAAATTGGCGTTAGAATGAGCTGAAGCCATTTTGGTTGTGGCACCCATTTTGTTAGCCATGTGATTCTTCCGTCTTCACTGTTGATTGCCTTTCTATTCTGCTTGAGTCATCAACTCTAGTTAACTCTGTCAGTACTGAACCAGCGCAATGTATGAGCTCAGAAAGGCCTGTAGCTGCTAGAATGCACCTGTTTTAGAATGTAACTGTCAGGCTATTTCAACTGATGTTAGCAGTTCTGTCTCCCCTCCCACTTTGCTGACTAAGTGATATTTGTCTGATCATGTTAGTCAATAGCTATTCCTGTGTATGCCTGTACCTTCTATTTGAGTTTCCATGCTTACTCAGTACAAACAGTGGGGCAGATTTACGAGCCCTTTGTGCCACTTTTGCGCCGCTGTTTCGTCACTTCTGTGACGCAGCGGCGGCGTAAACCATACGCCATGTTGCGCCCTATTTACAACGTGACGCATCTAGGGAGATGCGTCACTTTGTAAAGTCCTGCGCCACATGAAACCTGCATCAGGTTTCACGTGGGCATTCCGGCGCGGGGGGGTGTTCTGGCGCAGTAAAGCCTCGGAAAAGTGCGTGAGTGAAATCTACAAGATTCCACTCAGTCACTTTTCTGACGCAACTGCGTCAAGATCTTGTACCTGCTTGAAGCAGGCGGAAGGCGTGACGCACCACGTTGTGTATGGGCAGGCCACGAGCATTGCTGGAGTTGCGTTGCGCTTACAACATGACTCCAGCAATACGCCACCCTTCCAAAGGGAGATGCATCACGCATATGTTTATCCGTGCGCCATGATGCGCCGCATTATAAATGCGGCGCATCTGTGATACCGCAAGGGTAAACTTGCGTGACGCATCTTTTCTGGTGCATCTCTGCTGATTTGCAGTGATGCGCCAGTCGTCATAAATCTGCCCCATAGTATATAAGACCCATGTTTTCTGTATTCCTTGTACTACCTCCTACAGTGTCCAAGGGTGTTGTAGTGATGTAATCCCACTCATGAGTGATTAATAAACTTGTTATTTGATATTCCAGCTCACGTGCAAATCTCTATTTTGTTGGTTTAAGGACCAGTGGACAGATAAGGGTGAACCCCTGCTCCGGTGGGCCCCGAAAAAGGCTCATTTCCACAAACTGACTTTGGCTGTGAGGCTCAGAGGCAGTCCTCTCCAAAGCCTTGCAGCGCTGGCTCATGACTGTGAGACCCTTGTGAGAGAGGGCGTAGTGTAGGAATAAAGTAATACGCACTGGTGGAAGCAAGGTAAATTGGTCTCCATCGACTGGCTGGGTAGTAAAGCACAGCCATAATAAGAGTGCTTTAGGCACCTAAAGACCTGGGGCCTGAGTGCCACTGCATCCACTGGACTATGGATATCTACACACCAGAGCGAGGCCTAATCTCCTTAGCCTCCCATCCAAGGTTCACTGCTGCAATGTGCATGAGAAAAGGCACCCTCTAGTAGGTTTTGCAGAATTGGACCATAGCTTCGAGGCCCTGGGTAGGAGGGCCCTCTCCTGGTTGCACAGTGCTGGATCAGAACTGCAAGGCCTAGAGGAGAGGGACCGGTGTTGTAGCAATGGCAGCATGGCACTGGTTCAAGCACAGCAGTTTTTTTTCTCATTGTTCACCGGCTGTACAGTAAAATACAGACGTAATTTGGGCATAGTGGGCACCTAATATCCATTGGGCCCCGGTGCCATTGCACCTGCTGCATTATTGTTAGTTATAGCCCTTAAAAGAGCCTTGTCTCCTGAATCTCACAGCCATCGTTCAGTGCTGCGAGGCCCAGAGGAGGGAGCCCTGCTCCCTGGAGTGTCCCAGAATTGGACTATGCTGTAGACATTAAGGAGGTAGAAGCGTTTCCTCTGGTCCTCACCTCTGGACCATGACTGTAAGGTCAAGGGAGGGGGTCCTCTTGTGGGTCTCACATGACTTGATTATGAATGCAAGGCTCAAGGGAGCATGGATTGCCCTCTCCCCTGTACTTCACAGTCATCTCTAAAATCATATCACACCCTTCTGTAGTAGGGTGCAAGGAACAGATGATGGAGAGATACCAAATTTGTATAGTGATAGGCATGTGAAGCTCCATGGTAGAAACAGTTGCGGCTCCTCCGCTAAGGTGGAGGAGCGCCGCCCCACTATTCTGCAGCAGCAAAAGAACGGACAAAATAAAATGATAATAACTAATGTTATCATCATTTGATAGGAAACATCCTTTACAACGCAACTTTTACCACGCAGTGCCTTTACGACGCAACTTTTACAACGCAAACCATTACAATGCATTGCGCTGGGGGGCGCTCTAGGATAGGGAATAGATTTAATTTACTATCCAACACCTTCCCTACTATCCACGGGGACTGGAGTTGGAATAGTAAATTAAACTATTCACTATCCAGCACCCCAAAGCGCTATGCGTTGTAAAGGCATGCGTTGTAAATACCGCGTTGTAAAGGCATGCGTGGTAAAAGCATTTGTTGTAATGTCATACATCCTCATTTGATTGTGTCCTCCTGCTGTGGCAGCTTCCGTGAGGGGGCGGGCGGGGCTACAGAGTAGGGGAGGAGTGGTACAATCCTCCTAAGTGTGCAATGACTGTTTGGTCGGCCCTCTCCGGCCGCCCAAAACAATCATGCACACTTTCCCAGTTCTCCATGCAGGCTGTATTACAGCCTGCGTGGAGAACATGCGTGTCACGGTGCTCAGACAAATCACAACACTGCATTGTAGCGTTGTGATTGTTCAGGGGAGCCTGGCTGTGCTTCCTGTTCCTGGAGTCGGTTGCAGGAGAGCATGAGCAGAGACGCGGGACCCGGCGGCAAGTTAAGAATTGCATTTTATTTATTTCATTGTGCACCGCACCCCTCACTCCGGCTCCATCCCCCCCACACCCCCACCTGTCGGGCGCACCCACCCTACAACCATCGAGCCGTGCCAGCCGTCACTGAACAAAGCTGGCGAGGGGCCCAGGGATTCTGCCCGCACTGTCCCTACCTAGTTCCGGCCGAGAGTGTAGTTCATCCCGTGCTTATGTTTTTCACTTAATTCTAGTATTTGCAATTCTGTGTTTACCATAATATATACAAGCTCATTATCTTCATGAGATTCTCACAAGAGACAACTTCAGATCACAGCTGTAGACCATCATTAAACATATTAACTTTTGCTGAACTCCCACTAAAGTAAATCATCAAGACCAAGTTCATGAAAAAAGCTTTAAAGTACATTTGAAGATTTATTGTTCCGTGTGAACATACTTTTGCTATTTTCTGGGAAATTATAAACATTCCCGTTACTACATCTGGAAAGCTGCACCAGTTAAAAGTTTCCAGGCACACTGCTGGGAGACAAGAGCGACTTTTGTGTGCCTCACTTCACCCAATGAAGAATTGTAGAAATGCAACACTGAAGTTCAAGTGCACATTTTTGTTTTTTCACCTTTTGCAAATGATTTGCCCCTCTATTGAAACTCCTGCACCCTCCCTGACATTTGTGGGTTTTGTGTTCCTAGGACTATCCTGTAAATTAATGTGACTGTATTAGACCAGGCATCTTTTGGCGTATTTACCTTGTCTTTTTGCTTTCTGATCTCCTGTTTTTGACGATATGCTGCACTTCGTTTTAGTTGGTGTAGTGTCTCTATGCACCTGCTCACTGCTGTTCAGTGTTAAAGTACAAGTGCTTGTACTGTAAATTGTGTTATGATTGGTTTTCTGTGATTGGCGTATTAGATTTACTAGTTAGTCCCTAGTACAGTGCACTGTGTGAGCCAAGGGCCTGTAAATCCAATGGGCCTGCAGCACTGGTGTGCCAAACAACACAACTTGTGTGCCACACACACAAGTAGCCTTTCAAAGGTGTTTCAGATGAGCCCCTGCAGTGCCTGCGCTCAGTTTCTAACTGCCATGTCAACTTGGCAAATGAACTCACTTGCAAGGGCCTCACCTTTCCTTTTCTTACATGTATGCTACCCCTCATGTGGTAGTGTGTTTTACATGCCTTAATAGTGAAATACTGTGCATTTCGTTTTTCAATAATGAAAGGCTGTCTGTCCCATAGGTTATGATGGGATCGGCCTTGTAACATCTTACAAGTATAACTTTCCATGGACAAGATGGCGAAATGGAGTTTAGGCTTCCTTAACTCAGAATTTAAAAATACATCTTTCAGTGAAGATGTTTTTTAGATTCTGTGTTTGAAACTGCCACTTTTAGAAAGTGGACATTTTGTTGCTTAACCATGTATGTATGTATGTATGTATTGCGATTTATATAGCGCACGTATCACCATCCTGTGTGTCTCTGCCTGTTTGTGTATTCACCGTCTGGGTTGAGAGTGACAGGAGCTCAGGATTTGCATTCACACTAGACGGAAACAAGGAGGAGGTTGAGGTGTGTTCTGCCTTTCCTGGATGACTCGTAGCTTGGCTAAATAGACCTGGCTGCATTTAGAGTAGCAGGAGGAGTTGTCGCTTGCATTTGAATGGACTGTCCCCTCCTCCTGGAGGAAACCTGGCCTGAGCCAGGCATAACTGGTTTATGTATGCCAGACGAACCTTGTTTCTACCAACTTCAACGGGAAATGTGATAAAAGATATTGGGACCCTGACCCCAGGACTTTAGAACTCTTTGGGATTAAGGTACCTGCGAAGAAGAAGAGCTGGAGAAGCTGTGAGGAGAGACCACTTTTCTGTGTGCTTTGCTGTGTTGGCCTGCAGTGGCTGCTTTTGTCTTGGGCAGTGAAAGGACGGGACTGGACTTTCTACAACTTCTTTATCTCCAAGGGCTTGAAGTAGAGCTTGTCCCTGTTCAAGAAGTCTCAGCAACAGCAAATACTTCACCTTCCTCTGGGTACCTGCATCTGGAACTGTGTGTTTCAGCTGCCAAAGAGGAAAAAAGCAACCAGACGCCGTAAACAATGCAGCTGACTGACTGACTGACTGAAATACTTATAAAGCGATCGAATGCCGCGGCGTCTTGGCGCTATAATGACAAAGAGAGCGGTGAAAGCAGATCAATTAATGTGGCGAGAAAAGCCAGGTTTTCAATGCTTTTCTAAAGCATAATTTAGATTTCTGTGAGCGCAGTGTAGGGGGCAGAGAGTTCCATAGTCTGGAAGCTTGGTACGAGAAAGATCTGCCACCCCATCGCAGCTGCTGGGTCTGTGACCTGAAGGCACTGCAGAGGACACTGCCGCACTTTGCACCACAACCATGGTCTCACCGTCGACGCCATCTGATGTCTCCACCAAGCACTTGCTTGCACCATGATCTGTGGGCACCCCTCAGCACTGCCTCGTCTCACACCGCCGCCCTGGTCTCACCGACGACACTGCTGCAAGCTGACATCGACTCCGCTGCCTGCACTGTGGGTTAGTGGCACCGCTTGTAAGTTACACGATCCATCGCCCCGTCCCACATCGCATTCTTGGCCCACAGACCCCAGCACCATCAACTCCATATCGTCAACTGACACCGCTACTTGCACCACAACCTGTGGGCCCTGCACACTGCATTGCCTTGTCTCGCACTGCAGCTTTGGGTTTACAGAAGACAGTGCTACAGCAAAGATGATGACACTGTTTGCACCGTGACCTGCAAACACCGTGACGAGCACCCCCCCACTTTCTCACCGCCACTGCTGAACGATCATCACCGAGCCGCTGCCTGCACCGCAACCTGAGGGCACTGCACGCTGCACTGCTCCCCTTCACACCACAGCCTTGATGCCTGCCGACTCCAGTGCTCCTGACTTCAACCTTACGAAGCTTGACCTGCAACGCGTGGGACTTCAAGGGCCAGATGACTCCTGCACCTACCTCTGGAACCAATGCCAGCGCTTCTGAGCTCATTGCAAGGTTTTCGACTCCCTGCATTTCTAAAGGTATTGTTTTGTGGGTCTTTTCGACACCGTAGCTGGTCCACGACGCCGCGTCCGGCCTCTATAGTTGGATTTGTTTGTTCACAATGCTGTGATAGCCCGGGACGGACCTATCAACTTCAAGGAACTGTATTTAAAGTCTATTTTTGCTTTATTCATATCTTGGTAGCTGTATGTTGTTTTTTTTTCGTTTTGGTCTTGTTTTACACGGATAATATTGGCTATTTTTCTAAACTTGGTGTGGTGTCATTTTGTAGTGTTTTCACTGTATTACTGTATGTTATGTGCAAATGCTTTACACATTGCCTCTTTGATAAGCCTGACTGCTTGTGCCAAGCTACCAAGGGGTTGAGCAGGGGTTAGTTCTGAAGTGTAACTCCGTTATCCTGACTGGGAAGAAGGGTCCCTACTTGAATAGGGTAACAACCTGCCAACTAGAGACGCCCATTTCTAACACTGGATTTTTTCCATTTCCAATATGGAGGACGGTCTGAGGGAGTTGGTGAATGCCAACAAACAGGCATGCACATGCTTGCAATTCACACTATGCCTTGTTCCGCTCAATCCCCACATTTGCATGTGATTTGCTTCTATGTAAAATTATGTGACTTTGACTTAACACTTTGGTGGACATAAAGCTCTATGCCTGCAAATCTTGTGACTATCTTACGTGTGTAGATCCACCCATTTTGATCCTTAGAGTACTTACAACTGAAAATGCCTTTGAGAGTCAAAGCCAAAGTGTCCCTTCCAATCTGAGGTCGAAGTAGATGGGACCTATGATGAATAACTTGGCCATACATTTTTAATTTCATAAGAAAACGTTCTCCAGCTTTTTATTAAAAAACAACCTTACCACAACTGTTAATTCCAACAATTGATATACCTCAGCAGAAATGAAAGGGAGGTGGTCTCCTGTCCTGTGAATCACAGGGAGGACAGATGCTTGAAGTAAAATGTGTTCAATTGGTCCATCAACTAATACACGCACAGCAATTTCCATTATTCATCTCTCCTTCATCGAATCAGGGATGCCCCCACCCATATGTCGGGCAGTGGTGTAACGAAACTTGAGGTGGCCCCCCTGCAAAGTACACAGAGGCCCCCTCTCTCCCCAGACCCAGTCTAGAGCTCTCAGGCCAGCGCCCCACAGCCTATCCACAGTGCCAGGCAGGGCCCCCTGGAGCTCAGGGCCCCCTGCACAACGGGGGCTTGCACGGGCAAATATTACACCACCGATGTTGGGCATGCCATTATGGAAAATACTTTTTGTTCATTCTGTGACTCTCTGGCTACAAACACAGACACATGCAGTGATCGCATTAACCAATAGAGGTTTCGAAACGTAAAAGTGCATTTCCCACTGAATAGTTTAACTTAAATGAATGTTTCTTTATTTTATATGCAGTTACCTGAAAGTGCAAGACCATAAAAGTAGTTAGAGATTATATATATATTTTTTAGCCACGTCTTTGACCCCGTCCCCACACTCACTGACCCCATCCTCATTGAACTCAGGTTCACAGTTCCCATACTTTTTTAATGCACTTCGATCGCTGCTTCCAATACACATATATGTCTGCAACACCAAAAAGAGATAAGTAGCGATTGTTCTTCTCTTTGATTTGCATTCGTGGCCGTGATGTCATAGGTGATAGAAAGTTCAAAGGTGAGCAATAGCAACATTTTTGGCAAAAGAAGGCGGACTCACCCTACTAATTAGGGGAAGTTAATGTATATGAGCCCCGGCACAGAGCTTGCACAGCTAGAAAAAAAGACTAGGCGTGCTATACCCCCCTAACAACTCGTTGCAGGACATCACGAAAAACTGAGCTCCTGCTACCAGAAAAGAAGTGTGCATGTGTGTGTGTGTGCCGTAGCGAGCGGCAGGAGTTGTGGAAGAGTGGTGAGGCGGGGGGTTGGGAGGGGTCAGGGGACGACGGATGACAAAATGCCCAAAAATATAAATAAATAACTTACCTGTAGCTGGCCGCGTCAAGTTCTTCTGCTCCTCTCCCCTGCAGGCACAGGCTGCCAGACTCCACTGTGGCCAATCCTGATACTGCTGTCATCCTTGCTCACTTTGAACAACAGGTACTGTGCACACGTATAATAAGTCAGTATCAGGTGATACAATGGTTCTAGACAAAGATAGGCAAAAAATATAATGCTGTAGAAATTCAAACAGTCTGTTGATACTGACTTATTATACGTGTGCACAGTACCTGTTGTTCATTTTGTACAAGTGTCCAGGCATCCGTGTGCCTGTTCGCCCTTGAGAGGCTTTAAGGTTTCCCTCTATACTGTTAGGCACCGTGCTTACTTTTCCCATATTCTATCCATCGTCTCCACTCCTGCTTGCACTGTGTGAGCGCCTTACACTGTCCAATTGAAACCTTCAGCGGAAATCATCCTTGCTCATTGAGCAAGGATGATTTGCCACTGGATTCAAGCTAGCCTGGCTGATGAGGGCTGTTAGTCCGAAACCGGTCCCAGGATGCTTGTTTCTGGTCCAGGGAAGACATGGCTTGGCAGTTGGGGCTGGACTGGTCCCGTGAGGCACATGGTCAAGACTGATTTGCTTATAGCTGGTTCTGAACTGAGGTGGGGAAGTGAGCTAAAGAACGATGATGGATTCAACACAGATCTGTGACTAGAGGTGAGTGTCAGACAAGTTTCAGTGCTCCGTCCATCATCTCCTGGTGTGTGCTTAGCAGCATCAGGATTGGCCGGAGCGCTCTGAATTTGCGCTCCTAGTGAGACAAGGAGCCTGTGCCTGCTGTCTCCAACCTGGCAACGCAGCTCGGGTTCGCAACAGCTTCAGTGCGCATGACGGTTTGGCCGGCATGAGCCGGCCGGCCAAACTGTTATGCGCACTGATCATAGTGCACTTACTGCTCCTTTTGTAGCCTGTAATCTCCATAGCCCCGCCCCCAAAGACTCAGCAGGAAAGGAAATAAAACAATAATAAAATGTTTTGAGGCAGCTGGTGGGGGGGGTGTGATGCTCCTCCACCATAGCGGAGGAGCCGCCGCTTTGTGTATGTGATTGTGTGGGTGGGTGTCCGTGCATGTTGGTGTGTGTATGTATGTTTTCGTATGCCGGTGTGATCTGAAACACATACCACTGAGACCTGAAGGAGGAGTGGAACAGGGAACCTCAGACTGCCTTGTCAGCACTGAGGGGTCCTTGTGCCTCGCTCAGAGGCCTGCACAGGTGTACAGGCTCGGGGTGTACAGCCTGAAACTGGCACTTGAAAAGGAATTCAAAATATTTTAAGGGAATATCAACTTGCACTTGAGATACAAATGTCCATATAGAATGTTCTGCTCAGTAAATCAGTTTGCAGCTTCTACATCCTCAAGAAACAGCACCAGAGAGTTGATGTTGCCTTGCAGTTAAATAGATTAGCAGACAGCAAATCTACGGTTAATCCCATCCCAGATTCCGCTCTTGACCACAAGTATCTGATCTTGGGTGTTCCTTTATTTGCCAGGACTGAGAGTGCTTGGAAACAGCCTGCACTGGGAGCGTTTGCATGCTACAAGCAAAAAACACACCCGATGTATCATTTTCGGTCCGGAACCAGATAGAGGCGATTCAGGCCAGGTTGTTACAGTATGCGAGTTTGTATACTTGCTCACTGACCCAAAATCATGGCCTGTGGGCTTCGGCAATCACGTGCGTGGCAGTAAAACGAAATTCCTTCCAGTGGCTTTTGTAGGTGATTGCTGTTTACAAGGTCACGTGGTTTCTCCATAATATAAATTGCCTCTTGATACAAAGTATTGGACTTTGTAACAAATCCCAAGATTCCAAAGCGCTGCTTTGCATCTGCGCATGCGTCCAGTCACACAGCTGCACTCCTACAACATTTGACCCAGAGCAAGACGTCCTGCATAAGATGGCAAAGAGGATAATAAATGAAACAAGCGTTGACAAGAAAAAACTCCTTTTTTAACAGCTGCATATTGAAAAGATTCTCCTAGGCTCCAGTAACAAACACAACACAGATACAGGCAAGCTTCCCTCACGCACACAGAGGGGTAACAGTACAGGCAGCAGCTGTGCAAGCTTCCCTTACATGCACAGTATAGTCACAGCAAAGGCAGCAACCGTGCCATCCTCCTTGTCTTGAGCATCTTTGAGTCCCTACGCTGAATGACGTCAAAGTAGGTGTCAGTATCACAAGGATGCTGAGACAGAGAGCATATTAGGGTGCACAGGGACAAGTTATTAAACAGAAAGGGCTGTGTTAAAACCTTATAGTGCACACATTAAACGTAAGGCCTAATCTGGAGTATTATGGACAGTTCTGAAATATTGTATTTAGATGTGAATGTTTCACCTGGTATTGCTACTACCTACATGGGCCATCTCCGGCATATCCTGTCCACGTTTGAGTCCGCATCAAGCAGCACGGTGTCTGATTCTTGAGGGCTTGTCCAGGGTGTTATGTCAGTGGTCAAAGACTCTTTATCTCCAGTTGTTAATACTCCACCTTGGATACTGTTCTTACTTTAAGAAGCTTCCACTGACATAAAGCATCCAAACCTGGAGACTGGGACTGAAAGCCCGTGGGTCGCTGAGATATCGTATGAGGCGTCTGAAGCTGTACCTGAAAGGCTGAATGGATGGTTGGTGTAACGATAACGAACGCTGACTGGTTAATAAATATTGCAGAGTGAGTGATGAATGGATGGTGGATGAGTAGCGAAGGTGAATGAATGGTAAAGGATGTGTGGATACTGAATGGATGGTAAATAGTAACTGGATGCTGATAGCGAAAAAATGGTCAACGGATGCTGAATGGTGAATTGATGCTAAATGGTCATTGGTGAATAAAGAAAGGCTCAATGGGGAATGGACGTTATGTGCTGAGTAAATTGTAAATGGATGTTATATTAATTGTTACAAGATTGATGAAAGGTGGGTGAATGATAAACAGCAGCTGTCACAAAGTCTTACAAATGTTGGTAAACCAGCTGTTCAAGTCCACCCAGACCCTCATCACCAGCAGACTCGACTACGGGAACGCCCTCTACTCAGGAACAACAACCAAGCTCCTGAGACGACTTCATTGAATCCAGAACTCCTCGGCACGAATGATCCTCGACGTCCCCCGACTCAGCACATCATACCCCAAATGAGAGGCCTGCACTGGCTCTCCGTCAACAAGAGGATCACCTTCAAACTCCTCATCCACGCACACAAAGCCCTACACAACACCGGACCCACATACCTCAACAACCGACTCAGCTTCCACACCCCCACCCGAAACCTCCGCTCAGCCAACCTCGCCCTCGCCACAGTTCCTCGTATCTGGAAAACCACCGCCGGCGGCAGATCCTTCTCATACCTCGCCGCCAAGACCTGGAACGCTCTCTCTACCAGCCTACGACAGACTCAGGACCTGCTGGCCTTCAGAAAATTCCTCAAGACCTGGCTCTTCGATCAGTAGCGGCCCCCCTCCCTCCCCAGCGCCTTGAGACCCTCACGGGTATGTAGCGCGCTTTATAAATGCAGTGATTGATTGATTGATCAGGACTCAGAGTACAGACTGCAGGGTTATGTTCAGCGAATTTTGGGTTAATGTGAAAGCACGTGTTTGTATTGTATTGTATTATTTGTATAGAGCATCCTACCCTGTCGCGGGGTCCCAACAAGATGTTTTAGCCAGGTAACTACACCATGGTGAAGTGCATGGTTGACAGAGTTTTCTATTTATGGTACTCCTTTGTGGTAAGCATTTTGGTGCTATGAATGAGTGACCAGAGAGGTGTTTCTTGTCCGGTTTTGGGTTGCAGCATCTCGCAGTGTGAAGGAGGAGGAGGTATGAGAGATGTTTGCAAAATATAGCTGTTACAGATGGCAGGTAGAATTTACTCAGCAGGTATGTTATGTTTCATGGTTTCTGTTATGTTAGTGGCAGGAGAAAGAGGGAAGCATGCTTTGTGTTACAGATCTTCGTGTTTGGGGTGGGTGTAGAGGAACTAAAATATAAGCAACTAGACACCACCAAACTAGCCCATACCAGGGTGGGGATAATCACAGAAGACTGAGTAAGCCAAACAGTGGATTAGCTTGGTCAATAAAATGGGTAGGGGGGAGTGGGTGCAATTCAGATTGTCTGACATTCAGGCTTGCACATAATGTTTCAATACATTATACGACAAGCAGGGTGCATGAGAAGAGCCTATGGGACAACAGAAAAGGAGAGGAATATGGATTGGTAGAAGTACTAATATATTTTGTAAAATATACAATATTTTAAGAACTTTCAAAAATATGAGCGTGTGTGCATTTTTGTCTGTGTGTATGTAAACGTCCCTGGGGAAATGCGACTGACATCTCTCAATACCCAACTGAAAGCATCTGACGACTATTGATCAGAAAATATATTTTTTAGGGGGATTTAACACCCCAAAAAACCCCTAAAGCTACGCTCCTAAATCCATTTAGCAACATGCACAAGATAGAGATGTTGTTAAATGAGAAAAATTATTTCAAATGAGCAAGATTGAGAGATGGTGGCACAAGCAGTAGCTACGCTCCTTTCTAAACGCAAGGATACTGCATACTGCTGTACAAATACATCCTATCAGTGATGAAAGAAATGGAGAGCGATCGAGATTTAGTAAGATGAGTAAAAAATTGGCAATCTTTAAAAGACCCATATTCCACATACTTATGCAGAAGACGGCCAATATTTTAAGGAGGTGCTTGCACTCCAAGTAACCCCTCATGCTCTCCAAGACCCCAAAGGCAGACAAGCACAAGTTGGGTGAATCCTGGGTGAAGTCATGGTTCAGACCCTAGCTAAATCTGTACACTCCACATGCGGGGATAAGAAACGCAGCGCCTAGTAGCTTACTGTCTTGACAGCACAAGAATGGCATGGCCTGCCCGTGTTATGTTTCTGTCCTTACTCCTCCATGTGTGCCCAGTGCCTTTCTTTGTTCTAACTGACCCTTTCTTTTTCTAGTTTTCATGAGGAGGCATCCTCCTAACCTTCTAGAGCTTCCTTCCGGAAAATAGCTACTTTCATTATTAGAAGAAAATGACATTTCAGGGTAAGATAGCAACAATGTGGCGAAAGGAGACCCTCCTTGCTTCAATTGTTTCAGCTAGGACAGCAGGATGGCACATATCTGGTGATTCTGATTTTGTGTAGTCGAATACTAGCTTTTCTCTGACCTGTAAGCCTTGTGAAAAATAACTTTTATATATGTCTCCAGAAGTTAACTTTCTTTACGATTTTCTTGACTTAGTCAGTTCCCACTCACCATTATCCCCTAGGGTTCACCATTTAGCCGGTCTTTTTATCCAGGAGCCCATTGCACTGTTGTAATGATCAATTCATAAATCCAAGCATACAAAGTACTGCGGTGTAAACAAAGAGGCTTGCCTGAAGGACCCACAACTAAAATGCCGGAGCAGCAAGCAACTGAATGCTCTGCTAATAAGCGAGACACATTGATCCATCCAACTGACCAAACTGTCCTTGTAAAACAGGTAACCGGGTTCTGCAAGCCTATTGAAGGGGACTCCCTGGAATGTGGGCAAGTGGGCTGGGAGCAGGGGATAGTCCTGGCTAGACTGAAATTTGGTAGACCACACACATCGCACCAACACAGTCCACGCACAGCACCCTTTACACACTGCACTCACTCATCATTGTAGCTTCTTCACGTGTTGCAGCCTCACATGCTGTGCTTTCTACACAGAGCTCTCCGAACAAACCGCACCACCAAACACTGCAGACTTCACCACACATACCACACACACACCTTCAAACTACAGCACTTCCAATCTGCACCCCTCATGTTTTGCGACCCTTTCTCACTGCATCCCCTCCACAATGAAACCTCCAGGCATAACAGTCCCTACATAAAAAAGTTCATGCACAATGTTTTTTTCTGGGCCCCGCACTGGTCACACATTGCACACACTGCTCCCACAGACTCTTTCTGCACTGCACCCACCCAAAAAAATCACCTGTACACATAGCAAACACCCATGAAGCACGCCCTACGTAATGCATTGCTACTGCTTGCACACCAACACTATGTACACCTCTGTGCCTTCATGGTGCAGCCATATCCCTTCCAGACTGCACTTTACGACACCATACTACATGCAATGCACCTGAACAAACTACATGTCCATCCACACTGCACCCCTCAAGATTACACTCCTTGCACATTGCACTCTTCTCTCATACCCCCCAACACTACTTCCCTTCCCCACTTCCTCTTCAGAACTTTTTTGCTGAATATCTTATTAATTTTCATTCTTCTACCTTATATCTGTGTATTAACATACACCATTAACCCCTGTCCTAAATAGTTGGTATATTGTTATCAATCAATGAATGAACAAAGAAACATTTATAACATCTGGCATAGACCTTGGAAGGTATCTTGGCACTTTCAGGAAAAAAGCAGAAGAAAGGTCAGAGCCAAAAAAGAATGGTCACGGTGAATAGTCCGCTTTTCAAGGCTTACCTAAATGCTGGATGGCTAGAGATAGGGGGCGGCCATTCCATGCTCTGGTTGCCTGAGGTGCCAGCAGAGCACGGGCAAAGGAAGAACATAAGACACGAGAAGAGAAGCATCTCTTGATTGGGAGCTAATAAATGTTTGTCCAGTGCTATGATAGGTCTTCTAACAATTACAAAGAGTTTTGAAGAGGACACACTCATCAACAAGGAGTCAGTGCAGTGCCACTAAATAGCCAGATACATGTGTATATCCAGGCAGGTTTAGGATAAGATGGGCATGTGAAGTTTGAAGTATTTGCAATTGTTTGTCCAAATAACGTGGCAGACTGAGTTAAATTGCGTTAGCGCTGCCCAGTTAAGACAAATCAATCAATCAATCAGCGCATTTGTAAAGCGCACTACATACCCACGAGGGTCTCAAGGTGCTGGGGGAGGGGGTTGCAGCAGCTAGTGGTCGAAAAGCCAGGTCTTAAGTAGTCTCCTGAAGGACAGCGGGTCTTCAGTCTGCCGTAGTAGGAGAGGGAGAGAGTTCCAGGTCTTAGCGGCGAGGTGGAAGAAGGAACTACCCCCGTAGGTGGTTCTGCGGATGCATGGGACGGCGGCCAGTGACAGGTCGGCGGAACGGAGTTTTCTGTTGGGTGCGTAGCGCGAGAGTCTGTTTTTGAGGTAGGCCGGGCCGTTGTTGTGGAGTGCCTTGTGTGCGTGGGTCAAGAGTTTGAATCTGATTCTTCTGTCGACGGGGAGCCAGTGCAGGTTTCTGAGGTGGGGGTGATGTGGTCTCAGCACGGTACGTCGAGTATCAGGCGTGCGGAGGCGTTCTGGATTCTTTGAAGTCTGCTGATGAGTTTGGACGGGGCTCCGGCGTAGAGGGCGTTGCCGTAGGTGAGTCTGCTGCTGACGAGGGCATGGGTGACGTTTTTTCACGTGTCTGTCGGGATCCATCTGTAGATCTTGAGGAGCATGCAGAGGGTGTGGAAGCAGGTGGAGAATACAGGAGGAGGATACAGACGAAGTGCCAGGACCAAGATTTTGCCATAAGAGATAGGAATAAGAGGAAGAATTTTGTGCAAAGCTTGTATTCTTTTTTTTATTCGCATATTTTTATTAATTTTCAGAGTGCCAGCCGTACATATACACATTACATGTGGTGTATGCATTAACAGTCTTCAAAACCATTTTCATATTTTTCGGATTGCCGTCTAGTACACTAATAACACCTTATTATCCAATATAGTCACATGACATCTGTAAACTGAACATTCCCTACCCCTCCCCATGAGCTCCACTTTGCTATTATTGACCGTATCAGTACATAGCATTTAAATGTTCATTGAGACCTGCCAGCATTTCCACCCTCAATTGAGTAGTTAATACAGATATTGGTGTAGACACATCTTGATATTGCCCTGTTTATTTCAATAATGCATTTCTCTGCTCTATTTTAGTTCCTTATACTTAGCCCATTACTCTTGCAGTTCTAGCGCTACAAAGTCTTCCAGCAACATATTCCATTCTAACGAAATGGGCTTCGTACGTAGTCCTCTATATTCTTCCCTTTTCAACTCAGCACCTTCAGCGCACCCCCATCTCCCCATCTAGTCAGATGGCTACCGTTTCCCATTAGATATTGCAGGTGCACTAATGCATGCGTCGGAGGTTCATCTCAGTTGGGAGTCCATGTGGTTCAGATATAACGTGTTGTGTTCGCGAGTAGTAGAAACAGCGTACTCAGTACGCCTCGTTCATGTACAAATGTATCATGATTCATCAGGGTGTTGTCTACAAAGAGCCTTCCTATAGTGTCAACTCCCGTTGCTGCCAATAGGGAGAGTCAACGAGTCGATACCGCTCCCAGGGGTGTTTTAATGCCAACTAACAGGATGTTGGGGGCTTATGGAATCGCATTCTTCGTGTAGGACAGTGCATTTTTCCAGTATAGCAAAGCTACCTTCAGCAATGAAGGTGTAGTACGTGGAATCTTGCTATGGGGCAACAGTAGGGTGTGTAGCTCTCCCCTTTCCTAAGTACCCCGAGAGATCCTGATTTCCTGTAAATTTTATGACAAGACCGGAGGCTCCTATTATGCTTTCTAATCTTGCGTTTAATCAAACAGCAGCCAAGATAAGCAATGAAAACTACAGTTCCCAGAGGGCCAGAACAGCTGGGCCATGGGAATGCGAAAAAACGCGATAGTACAGTAACCAATCATAGAAGACCTATCAAATAAAGGCAACTAACTGACTGCGCAGCTTCCTCTTTTCTTGCTGCTCGCAGTCAGATAAGTGCCTTTATTCCTGCTCTCAGTTATTAATTGAAGTAATAGTTGTTTATATTGTGCATTTTACTTGTGCTGTTTCTCCTTTGCCAGCTTTGCTTACAGCGCGTCTTCGCGCCGCTGTTCCACGCTTCCGGCGTGTTTCCTGGCTTTTGTTTACATTCCCCCCCCCTCCCCCTGGGGCTCCCTTGGTCGCTCCCTCTCTCGCGCTGTCCAGCGCTGGCTTCCCCTTCCTCGCGCTTCTTCGCGCGCCTTTTCCTTCCGCCTCTTACCTTCTCAGAGGCTTTCTCAGTCACCGGTTCCTCGGCATTGCTGGCGCGTCTCCTCCCCCTTCAGTTCTGGGCCCCGGCTGACGCTCTCTGCCCGGCCCGCCTACCGTCACGCCCCTGCTGGCTCCATTAACCCTCGCCTGCCTCTAAAAGTATCTTCCTTCTGTTTTGCTCGTTTTGCTCGTTTTTTGTGCCCCATTCGACATGGAACAAGACAGTTCCTCTGAGGAAGTTCCCGTTGAGGACCCTATTAATTTCAAAAAGCATTTAAATAAATTTATTAATAACTCTGTCGAGTCTGCAGTTGAAGTGTCCATGAAACGCATGTCCAAAAATATGGAGAACTCTATGTTGAGTGTCATGTCCAAACTTCTGGCCCATTCTGCGGGGGAAAGCAGAAAGAAAAAGGTGGACCACTCTGCTAAGGCTCATGCCTCAAAAACTGCGTCATTGGTTGGCGAGTCTTCCTCGCTTTTGACTGAGGACTTTGTGCCTCCCAGGCCTCCTTCCAAGGAGGGGTTCGTTGGTTCCGAGGGCAAACGAAAGCATAAAGACAAACATGCAGAGTCTCCTAAGAAAAAACTAGTTATTTCCACCATAATGGACACTGACGATGATGATGATGGCGATATGGATGACGCTGATAAATTGTTTGATTTATTTGACGCAGTTGATCCTTCTTCCCC
Source organism: Lissotriton helveticus (assembly GCF_964261635.1). Classification (NCBI taxonomy): domain Eukaryota; kingdom Metazoa; phylum Chordata; class Amphibia; order Caudata; family Salamandridae; genus Lissotriton; species Lissotriton helveticus. Next base: position 242,517,741 of record NC_136061.1, on the reverse strand, counting down.
TCCTTCCAAATCTGCTAAATTAGATTCTTTTTCCTTCGAACCAGTCTTTGACTCTGAGGGTTTTCCCATGTTTGATCCCTCCACTATTCGTCATCCAAATTCTACCGAATGGTTCCCTTCCCATCATGTTGGAGAATATATCACGGCCAGATTACGTCTTCCTCTGGAGACCTCAGTGAGATCCAGACTCAAATCGGAATGTCCCAAACCAGCTCTTCCTGACAAAATCACCCTTGTCCCTTCCATAGACCAGCCTCTTCTCACTTTCTTTTCTAAATTTGGCAAAGACCCTCGCAGAGGGGTCGACAAAGCTTGGTCCACTTGTCAAGACAAGTTGCTGGATGTCGTGGGCCCTCTCGCCCGCATTTTTGATCTGGCGGAGGCCGCACGTTTAGAAGGCTCGGAACTCTCGGCTGAAGAGATTTCCATGTGGGCTCAACGAGCCTTTTGTCTCCTTGGCAATGCAAATTCCGCCATTACCCATGAGCGCCGCAAAGGTCTCCTTATCAAGCTGGACCCTAAGCTCTCCAACCTCGCCCCTATGGATCCTGGTCCCAAAGCTAATGGTCTCCTCTTCGGAGACAACTTGGTCCGCGACCTCAGCAGATTTGTCTCCACCTTCGCTTCTTTGGATAAAGCCCAACAAACTGTCAAAAAGGTTTTTGCCCCTCGGGTTTTTGGACGGGCCGGCAGAGGCAGGGGCCGCTCTTCCGGCCGTCCCTACAATCAAGGCTCCAGAGGTGCATCCCATGCCACTCAAGACTACAAGCCACAATTCTATCCCCAACGTGGCCGTGGCTTCAGAGGCAGAGGTCAAGGAAACTATCGTCATAACAACACCAGACAACAAGGTAAGCCTTTCTTCTTCCCCTCCTGTGGGGGGTCGCTTAAAACTTTTCCTTCCAAAATGGTGTGCTCTCAGTTCAGATCCTTGGATCTTAAACACCGTTCAAGGCTACCTCATAGAATTCTTCTCTCCTCCCGTTCAAACTTCCTTTCCCCCCCCCCCTCGTTTTCTCCGCTCTCCTGGCCTCTCAGATTTCAAACGAAATCGAGGTTCTTCTTCACAAGCAGGCAGTTCAAATTTTTCCCTTCGACTCCTCCGGCTTTCTAAGCTCCATTTTTCTTGTTCAAAAGAAAAACAAGAAACTCCGCGCCGTCATCAACCTGAAGTGGTTCAACCAATTCGTAGTTTATCGCCATTTCAAAATGGAAACGATTTTACACCTACGAGACACCCTTCGCCCTCACGATTGGATGGTCCGTCTGGACCTTCAGGATGCTTACCTCACGGTTCCCATTCATCACTCCCAATGGAAATTTCTCCAATTCCAATGGGCAGGTGTCAATTACTGTTTCACTTCTCTTCCCTTTGGCTTATCTTCCGCGCCATGGTGCTTCACAAAACTCTTAAAACCCGTGGTCGCTTATCTTCGATCCCTTGGCATCAGGCTGATAATTTACTTGGACGACATCCTCCTCATGAATTCCGACAAGGAGAATCTTCTTTCAGATTTACTCCTGACCCAATCTCTCCTTTCAGATCTGGGCTTCCTCATCAATACGGACAAGTCGTCCCTCACTCCATCGCAGAACATGGAATTCTTGGGTTTCATGGTGGACTCCGCAGCGGCGTCTCTTCGCCTCCCCCTTTCCAAAGTTTCCAAAATCAAAGCGGAGATTGTTTCCGTTCTTCAGTCCTCTCTCTTATCTCTCCGATCCTTGGCAAGGATCGTCGGTCTCCTGTCCTCCTCCATTCAGGCCATCTTCCCCGGCCCTCTCCATTATCGCGCTCTCCAACGTCTGAAGATAAAGCATCTCAGACAAGGTCTAGCTTATTCAGATCTCGTTTCCCTAGATCCAGAATCTCGCATCGAGCTCCAATGGTGGATAGACCATTTAGATGCGTGGAACGGCCGGACTATCTTCGCCACGGCCCCAGATCTTGTCTTAGAATCCGATGCAAGCCTATCGGGTTGGGGCGCCCGTTGTGGCACAATCTCGACTGGGGGCTCATGGTCCGCCGAGGAGTCCAAGCTGCACATCAACTGTTTAGAGATGCTTGCAGGCTCCTTTGCGATCAAAAGCCTTTCAAAAAACAGGATTCGCTGTTCAATCCTCCTACGCATGGACAATGTTTCTGCGGTCCGCTATATCAACCATCTCGGTGGCACCAGGTCCAAGCCTCTGGCAGACTTAGCGAGAAGTCTGTGGGAATACTGCCTCGCCCATCACCTTTCCTTGTCCGCGGAGTATCTTCCAGGGGATCTCAATTCTGTGGCCGATTGGCACTCAAGATTCCTTCGAGATTCCAGCGATTGGAAGCTCTGTCCATCTGTTTTCCTCTCCCTCTCACATCTTTGGGGCCCTTTCTCCATCGACCTTTTCGCGTCCCGGCTCACCTCCCAACTGCCCCGGTTTTACAGTTGGCGTCCGGACCCTATGGCCTTGGCGACAGACGCTTTCCTGCAGGATTGGTCTCGTCATCTGCATTATGCCTTTCCCCCCTTCCTGATGATCAACAGGGTCCTCTCTCAGATTCGCCGCCAGTCTTCGTCCCTGGTTCTTGTGGCTCCTTTCTGGCAAGCACAGGTTTGGTTTCCGTCTCTTTTAGAAATGGCAGTGGACTTCCCGGTCCTTCTTCCCTCCTTCCGGGATCTCCTACTCAATCCTCAGGGCGAACAACACAGTCTCATTCTAGACAACACTCTAACCTTGTCGGCCTGGAAAGTTTCCGGCCTCCCACTTCTCACGTCCTCATTTCACAAGAGGCTTCGCTCTTCATCAGCCAGGCCTGGGCCCCTGGCACCTCCAAGGCGTACAAATCCGCCTGGTCTCTTTGGGCAAGCTGGTGTTTGGAAAGGGACCTCAATCCCATTTCAGCCCCTCTAAACTTTGTCATTAACTTCCTCGCTTCCGAGGCAAGTGCAGGTAAGGCTTATCGCACTGTAAATCTATATCGTTCGGCTATTTCTCTTAACCATTCCCAGGTTGACGGCAAACCGGTTGGTGCTCATCCCCTCATTTGTCGTCTATTAAAAGGTGTTCGATGTGCGAAACCACCGTTGGCTAAGTATACTTCTTTATGGGATGTTACAGTTGTTCTTAAATTGTTCACAAATTGGCCTGACAATTCTGTTCTTTCACTCAAAATGTTGTCTGCCAAACTTACCATGTTACTGTGTTTGATTTCCATTAAGAGAGTTTCTGATGTTAAAGCTCTTGATGTTACTGCTCGCCAATTTTCCCCTACAGGTGTAATGTTTCAAATACGCAGACGCACTAAAACTAACTTGGATTCAGTGTTTTATCCTTATTTTCCTTCTCAACCCAAATTGTGTGTTGGACAATGCTTAAAAGTGTATGAAGAAAGGACCGCTGATCTCAGAACGCCCTCTCATTCTCAACTCCTTATTTCATTTCGTAAACCTCATCTCCCTGTCTCTTCCCCCTCCCTCGCCCGCTGGGTTCGGTGGGTCATGTCTCTTGCCGGAATTGACGTCTCCATTTTTGGGGCTCATTCGGCCAGGGGAGCCATGGCTTCTAAAGCCTTTTGGTCTGGCTCTCGATTGGAGGACATTCTCAGATCGGCAGATTGGTCCAATGACAGTATCTTTCGCATGTTCTATTGTAAACCAATCCGTACTGTGGCTTCTGATGTTGTTAATATGCTTTGAACAAGCATAATAGGAGCCTCCGGTCTTGTCATAAAATGTAGATTTTCCTAGTATTTATGACGGAAAGTCTTAATTTTATTAAAGACACGGAGGCGAGTATTATCCCGCCGCAACATTACTGACATTTGTTTCTCCCTCCCTACAGCAAATCCAGCCTTACCACCGGCCTCGTCTTAGGAGTTCTACTCTTCGTCTGCTGAGGTCTTCGCCTCCACGTCCTCTACTTCCAATGCCTCCGGATCCTTCTCCTGGTCTCCTGTTCGATCTTCTTCCTTGGATTCCTCTGATGCAAGACTTATGTTCCTGGACTTTGGCTCTGGCCTTAATTATGTTAATTTGTCCTTTATTCACTGAACCTTTATGACTGGCTCACAGCGAAAAGAGGAAGCTGCGCAGTCAGTTAGTTGCCTTTATTTGATAGGTCTTCTATGATTGGTTACTGTACTATCGCGTTTTTTCGCATTCCCATGGCCCAGCTGTTCTGGCCCTCTGGGAACTGTAGTTTTCATTGCTTATCTTGGCTGCTGTTTGATTAAACGCAAGATTAGAAAGCATAATACTCGCCTCCGTGTCTTTAATAAAATTAAGACTTTCCGTCATAAATACTAGGAAAATCTACATTGCGCCCTGCAAGACAGCCACTGTAGCTGTCCTGCATAGCAATATACCCTGAAATCCGGAGCTCCCAGCCCCCAATGTCTAGTGGCTAGTTGTAGTTTGGACAATCCTCTTCTGCGGCGGCCCACTCCCCAAATCAGTTCTATCAATAATGTGTCTAATATCTCTAACATGAACATCGGGATCATTATCGGTAAATCTGTATAATAATAGAGCAACTGCGGTAGCATCACCCTTTTAGCAATTGTTACTCTGGCAGTCCCCGACAATGGAAGGGACGTCCAAAATTTTATTTGAGACCTAAGTGAGTTTATCGTATGAGTAATGTTACCTTCCAATATGTCCTCTGGCTTCCTATATACATTAATACCCAAGTATTTAAAACTAGTTGGAATGACCACTGTCCAAATTGCAAGAAGCCACTCACCTCGTGTGCTGAGAATGAGAAAGCATAGGATTTAGTCTCATTTATGGTGCAAAGCTTGTAATGAAAGAAAACAAGATGTATATATCTTGGTAATCTGGGTGGAGAAAGAAAGTAAATATGGGGCCAGAGGTTTCTATCCTGATCTTGTGGATGAGAAGGGGATCCTAAGGAAGAAGGCCACCCACACGTAGAGGGGCCACAGAGAGGGGAAGTAATTGATGCTAAAGAAAAGGATATTGGTTTTCTTAGGATTGAATTCAACTGTAAATGGTTGATTAACTTCAACAGGTGGATCAATATTTAATCACAAAAATGCTGGTGTTCTGTTATTTTACAATTATGCGCACATTCAGCTTAATATGTGTCCTTCTTATTCACTCTAACACATTTTGTATGTCACCTATCCCTTGGTATGACAGCCCTCTCTCCAGAACTTTGTGTAGCCAGAGACAAATCAAGGTTTCTTCTTGGACAAAGCTGTAAGGGGGAGATTGTTAGTGTATTTACTCCTGTGTCTCCTTAACCATCTAAACATATAAAACAGATACCCCACCAATAATAAAGATGTGGATGATTACCCTCCTCGGTCTATTTGAGCATGATTCACTGTGACCGAGTCCTATCTGTGGTTCTATCTGCAGCCGTTTGTGCATTTGTAGCGCCTTCCTAGAGAGGGGAGAGGAAAGGGATTATGGGAGCAGATGAAAGTGGGACTCCTCCGTTAGAGCCGGAGGCAGCTGCTCGCGCACAATTCTTGGTATGCTGCCATGTGGCTGTGGCTGGGATGTCTGCTTGGATCTGTCATGGGCACTCATCATGGATCTGTTAAGTGCCAGTCACTGAAGTAAGCAGGGTGGGACACAGAGTCAGCCAAGAACCCATTGCCCGTGTATCACCATTCTACTGGGTGGTTCACAGGGTTTATTGTTGTTATCAATACCAAGTAGTTTCAATCAATCAATCAATCAGGGGAATTGTAAACACTCTTCTCACCCGTCAGGGTCCCAAGGTGCTAGGGTGGGGCGGGGTGTTGTGCCGCTCCGTTCAGTCGAGGAGCCAGTTCTTGAGCGCCTTCCTGAAGGTGTTCAGGGAGGGGGCTCGCCTGGTGTTGATCTCGAGCTCGTTCCAGTCTTGGCCGCGATGTAGAAGAAGGTTCTTCCGCCTGTCTTGAATCTGCGGATGCGAGGGGTTTGGGCGAGAGCGAGGTCGGCGGATCAGAGGTTACTCTTGGGTACGTGGCAGGAGATTCTCTTGTTGAGGTATTGGGGTCGGTGTTGTGGTTGCAGTTGGAGGCGTGGGTGAGTACCTTGAAAGTGATTCTCTTCTCAACGGGGAGCCAGTGTAGGTTCTGCAGATGTTGGGTGATGTTTTTGTGTCAAGGGATGCTGAGGATTAGTCTGGCTGCGGTGTTCTGTATGGTCTGGAGCTTGTGGGACAGAGACTTGTTGATTCTGGCGTAGAGGGCACTTCCGTAGTCTAGTCTGCGGGTTATGAGTGCATAGGTAATTGCCTTCCTTGATTCAGGGGGGATCCATTTGAAGGACTTTTGGAGGATGCAGAGGGTGTTGAAGCAGCTGGAGGTGGCGGCTTTGACCTGTCGGGTCATAGAGCGGGAGGAGTCGAGTACGATGATGAGGTTTCAGGCGTGGTACGTAGGGGTGGAGGGGCTGCAGAGAGTGGAGGGTCTCCAGGTGTTATCCCATGCAGAGAAGGAGGGACCGAGGATGAGGACCTCTGTCTTCTCCGAGTTGAGCTTAAGGCAGCTGTTCTCATCCAGGATGCGACGTCCTTCATTCCTTCCTGGAAGTTGAGTCTGGTGATGATAGGGTCCTTGGTGAGGGAGAGGATGAGCTGGGTGTCGTCGGCATAGGATACTATGCTGAGTCCATGCTGTCTGACAATGGCGGCGATTGTCTGTGCAGGGAGCGCACGTTGAGGAGGATGCACCTAGGGGCTTCGGAGGTGTTTGTGTTTGGTGCGATGGCGGTGGCCTTGGTGGTGTGGTTGGAGGCGAAGGTTCGGCGGCAGTGGCAGAAGAATTGGATGTGCGTGGTGTTCGGTTTCACCCGCTGGCAGTTGTTGTTCCTTCCGGGGTTGAGTGCGAGGAGGGCAGCGGAGTTGCAGCAGTGGAGGGTCCCAGATCCAGGGTTCCTGGCGCTGGTCGCTTTCAGGGCGCAGACGGGCATGCCTTTGGCGCCAGCGGTGCAGCGGCCGCCATTAAACACGGGCAGTGGGATGGGAAAGCGGAGCTGGGAGGAGGGAAGCGGGAACGGCAGGGGGGAGGGGCAGCGGGGGCAGCAGCAGCAGGCGCTATTTGCAGTCAGGGCGCAGACCGGCATGCCTTTAGTGCAGCCACCGCCATTTAATAGGGGAGGGGGAAGGGAAAGCGGAGCTAGGAGGAGGGAAGCCGAAATGACAGAGGGGGAGGGCCGTGGAGGCAGCAGCGGCGGGAAAGGGTGGAGGAAAACAGCACAGAGGACCAAAAAAAAGGGCACAGGCAGAAAATGAAAAAAGAATAAGGCACAAGTAATCACAGGAATAACACCAAGGAAGGGCACAGGCAGAAAACGTAAAAAAAGAATAAAGGCACAAGTAATCACAGGAATGATAACAACGAAGGGCACAGGCACAAAGAACGCGAGGAATCAGAAACATCACAATACAGAGAATCGAACCCCTAATGGTGTTAAATAGGTAGCAGCAGCACGACTGCAGAGCTACAGGGGCATAGAGCAAGGACTCTGGCCAGAAGGTCAGAGTGTGTCTGAATCATTTTACCCCAGCCTTGGGTCACTTCTGCTTTCTCCATGCCTCGGTGTCTCTCCAAATGCAGGGTGATCCCCGCTATCGTCCCAGTAGATCTTTTTTTTCCTCGTTTCACAATACAAGGCAGTTCCCTGGCTTTCGTGTTCATTGCTGTGCTCCTTCTTGCTAGTACCAGTATTAGGTTGATTCATTGCTGACCTTCTCCTTTCTGGGTCATAGCATTGCCCTCAACATGCATTCCTCACGTTTCAGGAGATTAGTTCTATCACTAACCTTCCTCTTTTTATTTGTCATTTTACCTCGTATCTCAATACCTATGGACAGTTCCAGGCCATGTGATAGAAACCGGCATCGTCCTGCCCACATCATAGGCATAGGGTTCTGGAGTTAGAAAACAGGATGCCTGGTGTACCTGGGATAAGTCCTGTGGAGTAAGTCACTTCAAACTTCCAATTAGAACTCCACATTGCCCTTTCACACTCTTTCCACCTGGTGCCTCTGCCATGAACCCACTTTTTAGCACTCTGCCCACTGCTCCCCTTCCTCTACTAGTCATGCACCAAACTCCATACTTCTATTATCTCCAATTTGCCCCTTACTGCATAATTTGATGCACATTACCACATAATTCATGGGACTCTGCCATGGATATATAAAAATGCCGTAAAAGCGATGGCAGATTTAGCGACTAAGTTAGTCACATAGGGTTTGGAGGATGGGGAGAATTATCTTAAACTGCTGATTATCCCGCTCCTCTAAAGTGGCAGGTCCTGCACTTCATGTACAGTTAAAGGAACTCAAAATAAGCCCTTCGGTACAGAATATGATTTACACCAGACTCATTACACCATCTCCTGTTACATCAGTCATAGTAACTGAAAACATAACACATCTAGTAACACTTATAATTTAATACATAGCAATATAACCAGTAACACACTTTATGTCACTTTATGTTACTCAGGCGAGTTATAGTTATACTTGTTTGGGTTGTGGGTAAAAGGCAGTGACTGTTGTTTTGTAGAATCTATCCATACTAATGTTATAAAGAGAGAGCCCATACCTTTGAGGCGGGTAAGCTCAGGAACTACGGCGCCAATCGGAACACCCAATACAGCATTGCAAAACACAGTATCAGCAGATGGACATAGGCTATACAGCAGCCCACCATATACATTATAAGGGGAAAAGAACGTTAGGGGCAAAGTAGTCCGTTGTGGGCGTGTGCGTTGTGCTGGGGGCATGTGCATAGAGCGATGGGCGCTGCATTCGTCAAAACCCAACGCTGCTGAATTATACAGCTTGCGAGAAGCGTTCTGAGTAGTCCGGTAGGGAGTGTCCGATGTGCTGGGGGCGTGTGCATAGAGCGAAGAGCACATGGGCGCGGCATTCGTCAAAACCAAGCTGGCGTTCTGAGTAGTCCGTTGTGGGAGTGTGCGTTGTGATGGGGGCGTGTGCATAGAGCGAAGAGCACATGGGCGCGGCATTCATCAAAACCAAGCTGGATTCCACCGCTTGCGAGAAGCGTTCTGGGTGGGACTAGCGTTCCAATACGAGTGGGCGGTGCATTTGGCATTGTTGTGGGCGTTGGCCGTTGACGCCATGTGGGGCGTCTAAGTGGCGCTACAGCGGACAAACACGTTTGCGGCTGACACAGTTCACGTGTTGTAGTGGCGTCAGGTACAGCGGACAAACACATTTGCGGCTGGAGCCGACAAAGACGTTCCCAAAATTGATCGGGTGCTGAGGCGGGTGCTGAGGCGGGTGCTGAGGCGATTCAGCGTAGCAGCGGGGCTAAAACGCAGTCACTGTGGCGCTTCCTCACACTGGCTGGACAAGCGGAGGCACATGTTCGGATGCAATGGACACCTAGCGTTACTGTGTATGCACTGCTCAACTACACAGGTAGAAAAGAACTTTCGAGATTTTCATTTTCATCCCCGGACAACGTCGGGGCGGGCAGCTAGTGTATAATATAACTATAACAGAAACATTTCAAAATTTGTATAGTTTAACTTTTTGGTTTTTATTACGAGTTTGAATGTAAGTTTTCCTTAAAAATAACTAAGTATTTACCTTTGTTTGTATATTGAATTTCATTTTCCTAATCTAGAAAATATGGAACAATGTAATGATTTATTAATATCAGAAAACATGACATACTACAACAGTACTAATTCATAAACCTGTATATATATATATATATATATATATATGAATATGAAGGTTTGTGTAGCTATTTTTATTTATATAAAATACGTAGAAAAATACTGTTATGTGTGTGCAGTTTTTAGAAAGCCTGTGAATTCTGCTGTAACATAATCTTATAATGGCAAGTTTACAACTTATTAAGCAGGTAAATGTTATGGAAAATTGGTAGTAGGGTAGTTTTGTAGTGTGCTATTCATTTTGTTTGTTTTGGGCTAGGTATGTAGCCTAAATGAGTTTTATTTTGAAATTTTGTGTAGATTTTCTTCGAACATTTTTATTTTCAAAGTACTGATGTGTAATAGTGCAGCTAGAGTGATTTTGTAGAAAAATAAAGGCAGATCTTTTGCGATTGTAAAAAAAGACTGTGATTGGCTTAAAACACAGTCTATAACAGAAAACAGGGAGATGTTTCTCCTTACTCATCATTTCTTTTCAGAACTTCAAAGGGGAAGGAATTGCCTTGTGCTGTTCTGAGATGTTGTGAAGCCCAGTTGGATTTGCTGGTTGAAATGGTAGCGCAACAAGGTACTGGCCATGAAGAGCAGCAGGAGTACAGGGCAGAAGAGGATGTGCAGGCAGAAGAGGAGCAAGAAGAGAATAGGAGAAGGAGTCTTAAAGAGCCCGAGGTCTGACAGTTTTTTGTGCTGGCACCAAGGGAGACAAAAAATATACTCCCCTGGTAACAAGCAACCTGTGTTAAAAAGTGATTTCTTGAGGCACAAGGCAGCAATACTCTTTAGTGGCCAACGGCATGAAAAAAGCATCTCATGTCTCTGCAGAACCTTCCTCATTTGCGTCTCCAGGGCAGCTGCACCAACACCCAGTACATGGCTAGTTGTGTACCTCCTGCTGTGACTGCTGTTCTGGGGACATGCTGAGACAAGACAGGAACATAGTGGTACTTTCACTTACTGCCTACTGTGCCACAGATCCATAGTGACCGGGGAGAGATATGCCAGCATTGTTAGGCAGTTTGTTATTGCTCACCAATGCCCTCCCCAAAATCCTTAGCTTTTATTTTACTCTGCCTTCTATTCTGTTATTTTTCCTTTCCATGTTTTTGTTGGTCCGGCTGACCTGTTTAGAAAAATAAAAATACAGAAAAAAGGTAGAAATACAGAAAAGAAGAAAAAACGGTTCTTTTCAGAACTACCAAAATATTAAGTACATCTTTAATCCACAGAAACATATACACTTGTGGCGCTCCTTTTGCTTGATAATCTTTCTCCAAAAGAAATTAAGAATCTCTTCATGGGGATTTTCTTTCTTGTTGGTCAAGTATTGCAGCATGGTTTGAAATTTGTGAGTGAAATATTTCCAAACATTAGCTCAAGCCATAGAACATAATTCAACTGTAGAATTGAATTACTTCTATTCTACAGTTGGTGTTAATGTTTGCAATATTAGCATCTGCTTCAGTTAGAAATTGATACGAGCTGGGTCTGGTGGCTTGGTGGACTAATGTATCCACTGTACGGGCCTGTGTTTGATTTCATGGTCACAGGTTTAAATCCCGGTGGGCCCACTCAGTGTTTCATCCTTCTGAGGTTGATAAAATGAGTACCATTGAGCTCGATACCAATATACATCTGTTATTCAGTGCCAAGATGCCCACAGAAAAACGTGCGCTTTGCAAATACACAAGTTATGTTATATGTCGTCCCATAGGTGCTCAGCAAAGCTTAAATTAAGAAACTAAGTTGGTGGTCCTAGGTTTCTGAGCATAGATTTTAATTCTCCATCTCTTCTAAACCAATATTGATTTGTCCCTTGCTGGCATGAAATAATGTTGGTCAAGTTCTTTCTTCTGCAGTTTTTAACATAAATCGTGAGCTGTTGTATTTTGCAAGCCTGTTCCAGACTGCATCCCGTATGCAACATCATAAGAAGTGACGGAATATTCATCATAGCACTGACCTTTCCCAGTGGAGAATAAATGTGGATGAGTTTGTGCTTCTAAAGTTTTTTCCCAAACACTAATTGGCTCTCCTTTAGCTTCCCTCATTTGATAGGGTTCTGAAGCATCGCTCATCATATCTCTTGAGTGAAGTGGGTGCATACTGTAATGTTCATATTTTTCTTCAGCATGTTCAGCAATGATCCTTGGAAATTGTCCAGTAACATTTTATGTTCCACTAAATAAATAAGAGGCTGAGATCAAATGCTCTATGTCCAAATATTTATAGTAGATGTTGTTTTTTTGAAGGTCAGATATAGTTTAGTGAACCTTGTCAATACTTGCCTTTTTTCAGTACTCCAATGATTAAAACCAGTAAAGGATCCTCTAATTTGCGTTGTATTCCAATAGTGGTAAAAAACATTTTAAATTGAAGGGAAGAAAAACTGTTCTCTCTTTTAGTGCAAAAAATAATTATTGTGGTTGGAATTCTCCTGATATTGGTTGCATCCTGATAATCGTTTAAAAAGGACTTGCAGTTTGTATTAAAATACTTTCATATACCTTAACTTGCAGGAGCTCAGATGATATTGAATACATTTCCAAATTGTTATGACTAACATGGGAAGGCATTAAGTTATGATCTAACTTTCATAGGCATTAGTTGCATATTAGCTTATAGTCACAAACCTCATATCTTTCTCTCACAATTAGATATAGACAAAATATTTTCCAAGCAATTTTGTTCTCATCCTCAGTTTTGTCTAGGAGGTCTGCAGTTTTCAATTGTTTTTGTTAATGTATGTTCTGCGGCAGCAAATGCAAATTTGATCTGGTATTTCTGAAATGGTTTCTTGAAACTGAAGAATGGCAATTTTGTAATTGTCCAAGTTCATTAATGGATTTTCTAGTGGATTCTGAGTTAAGACAACATCTGTAGAGTGTGTAATGCTATTTACTTGCTGGATTTGATTGCAGTAGAGCATTATTGAGTTGTTGTAATTGCAAGGATGGTGTTTTGACAAAGCATAATATGCAGATAAGTTTCCGTATTGATGAAAGATGTGTGCAGAGCATCTTGATGTGATGGAAAGTGAAGTCACACGTGATTTGAAGGCAACTTAAGAAAGTATTGGAAGGTTAGTTATGGTACGAACTGGGCACAGGCCCATACCATAGTCTGTAGTAATTACATTTGGAAAATGCCTTAGGTCCAGTATGAAAGTATCTTGAATTTTGCAAATGGAAGTGCAATTCCATTCATATGTATTTATTTTTCTCGCTACTATACATCATCTGCAGAAATATTATTTTTTTCACAATTTGTTTTCTCTACCTCTACCACACTTCCATGTAATACTCCATAACAATGTTCCTTCATCTATGACAGGAAGTGCACAATTAGGGTGTTGATGGTAAATCTCTTCATGAAAGTATGGGTCAGTACTGAAGGCATGTCTCCAATTTTCCTGGCAAATTGTGCAGAGGTTTATTATTGTTAGTTCTTTCTGGAATAGTTTATGTAGTTTATAAGTTAAAATTAAATTGTCCAGTCTTTTCAGCTTATTGATAATAAAAATAAACATTTTCCTTTTCTTATGAAATGCTTTTCAACAATACCGTGAACATATTGATTCGATGGAAGTGTGTCCGTTTTTTTACTCATGAAAGGAAGTGTTTGGAGCAGAGTTTTGAGGATCCAAATTATATACTACTTGGAGTAATGTTCATAATTTTTTCTCTTCTTGTCATGATGTAGAAGGTTTTTTAAAATGCTCATTATTTTTGGGCTTGTAATGCACACCTGCTACGTTTGTTCTCTTTGGGGATTTTTCATAGCAAGGCTATTATTATCCATCCTAGGGTGTGTAGAAAAATTCTTAATATCGCCCAGCAGTCTCACAAATACAGTTGTTTGTCTCTACAGGTCTTTGTTCTATCTGTACGTTTTGTCTCATTTGTCTGCTGTATAACTTCATGTGTTACCTCTTCCCATAATGTTTTGTAGGCATGTTTGTAATCCGGAGCAAATCTGGTGGCTGAAATACATAAAAATTATTAGTCTCACAAATAAACAGGCATGTACAATATACCTAGTTTTGGTTATATAAACTCATACTTGCTAACCCTCCTGATTAAGGCGGGAGACTACTGATTTTAATGCTAGTTTCCCACCTCCCGATTCCTGTATGCAAAACCCTGATTCCTTGGAGGGCTTTTGCAGACAGGCACTGGTTTTGTCTGTCTAGGAGTATGCACTGTCAGTAACCTGCTCCTGTATGCCAGTACATAACATTTTTGTCAAGCTCTCTAGGCCTGCTGCAACACTTTCTCCATGCTCCTGATAGGTAAGGGAAAAAAAACATATGTTTACATTTTGGCCTATACATGACAATAGACCTGATTCAGGCCACAATAGAAGTCAATGGGAGAAACCCATTATTTTTAAAAAGTGTGCCACTTTCCAGATCTAAAATGTTGGCATGTATGTAAACGTAAAGGGATTTTTACCTCTATGAATCACATAATAACATTTATCTGTTGTATGATGCAATTTGTAGTTAATAATGTATAATCTGTAGTAGTTGTATAATTTGAAAGAACAAATATTCATCTCATCTCTCCCGCTAGGCAAACTCCCACTGTTGAGAAATATTTAAGAAACCCCACTGCTCTCAATTGCACACCACACATCATTGATTCCACAAAATAATTGGGAATTGTGCTGGATAAGAACTTAACCATGCAAGAACACATCAGAGCCTCCACCAAAGGAGCGAACTTCCAACTTAGTATACTAAGAAAACTCAAACCCTACCTTCCCCATGATGACTTTAAATCTGCAGTGCAAGCACTTGTCATCTCAAGACTAGAATACAGCATTGATATGCTATGCAGAGTTCCGAAACTCAGCTTAGCCCCCCTCAGAGCATCTCTGAATGCCGCGACTAGGCTCATCACGTGCTCCAAGAAAACCAACCACATCTCTCTGGACCTCAAATCGTTCAACTGGCTTCTATTTGAATCAAGGATCCAGCTAAAAATTGCATGTATGACCCATAGAGCACTGCACTTCAATACTCCTCTTTAGCTGACAAATAGGCTCGAACATTCGGGTGGCTCCCAGTCCTCTAGGAGCACCATCACATTGCTGCTCAAACCAAAGAAATTTAAGAAGATGAAAACCTACAATCGTACATTCTCTGGTATTGCCCCGAGAATCTGGAACTCTCTACCTGTGGAAACAAGACTGATCCCCTCAAAATTTGCCTTTAAAAAAGAAGTGAATGCACTACTGATGAACACTGCTCTGGTTTAGATGCTTTTCTCCTTTTGTCCCCTTCCTTGTTTAGACGACTAATTTGCTACCTGACTATTGAGACAGTGAGGATCTGTAAATTCTGTCTTGTCCTGTGAGGTTATGGTTCCGTCACGATTTTGGTGATATTGTACCGTATCTAGTAAGTACGGCTAATATTGAGTGAATTCGTCATGTTAACTAGCGAGTTCATTACGTATTCAGAGACTTTGTCCCGAATATGGGTTCCATTTTGTCCGTGCCTCCATTTTGTGTTGCCATCACGTAGGCCTGTGGAGGTAACCAAACGAACAAAGTTGCATGGGCTTCGTTGTTCATGCACTTATTAACTAAGCCTTTTCTTGACTCTAAGGTGCATTGTAAGGAACTGACCCCTTTATCTGAAACTGACCTCGCTAAGCCAATTTCCTTGGTTGATTGTTATCTGAGATTGCCAGTCAAAGTTCAGGACATCGTTAATTTTTAGCTTCTCTACACATACCTTATCTTTCTCGTTATCTGTCATTGTTTCCTTTCTATGTTTCTTCATTACATGCATTGTGCTTTCAATTATGGGTTTGTCCGGCTTGTGGAGATTGGATTTGGGACATTCTTAATAATTAACTTTGGGTTGAGTTATTGCAAACTGAGGTTTCTGTCATGTGATACTTTGTTTGAAAATGTTTTTCTATTGGCTAATATTTGGCAGATCTTGCATGTCCATGTTAGGCATTTTGCATATTTGCAAAAGCTAGCACTGCCCCTTAATTTTATGCTGAGTTTGTAACCCTAAGCATATATAAGGCCTCTGTTTTCTGTACTCCTCAGACTGCCTCATTCAGTTGCAAAGGCTCCTGTGTGACGTAGTCTCACTTAATTAAGTTTAATAAAGATGTCTTTTCATATTTCAGCTTCTGTGCCAAGTTCTTTGTATTAGTGAGACCCCTGAGATTGAAGATTACAGTTCTTCAACAGCCTCAGTGTCGCCAGCTATTATGTCATTTTATACCTGATGTATTTTTCTCTACTTTTCTCTCACAGCTATCTACCTATGTCTTCCGCAACCTGTATGTAAAGCGCTCTGATACCTGCTTGGGTCATGTTCGCGCTATACAAATCTTTAAAACAAATAAAAATAAATAGAGATGTTTTTCTTTCCCACTGTCACCACAGTGCCTATGGTGAAGGTAATATGTATATGATAGTTGGGCTGTTTGTAATCCAGCTACTGAGATCGGTCAACCAGATTTTATGTGACTTCTTTCTTTTTATGTATTGTATTTGTTTACAGGTGTGCATTATTATGTGACCATAAATGGGTCTTTTAGTTTTTTATGTTGTAATTTCGAAACTATACATGTGTAGTTTAGTTTATTCTTTGGGCTTTCTTGCTACGTTTAGTAGTTCTGTGCTACTTCTGAAGCCCAAAGTGAATGAAAGCTAATCATTGTTGTTATAACAATTGGGAATATTATTTTTTGCCCTAGTGGCCAATTATCACGCCCTCCACATAGTAGTTAGTGTAGCTCACTGCTAGGTGACTGTTTCATTTTGTTGGACAAGTGTGCATAAGAAAGACAGTTTGTGTTTGGCTTGTTGAGCAGGTTTATTTTTTTAACCAGAGAGCATGCAAAGAAAACTATGTAGATTAAGATACATTTTATTTGTAGTGTATTTGTCTATTGGGTTCCATTATCATGTAACCATAAAAGTCCTTTCAGTTTTCATGTAGGAAATCTGACACTTTACTTATGTAGTCTAGTCTATGTTTTGGGCTTCTTTGCTATTTTTAATAGTATAGCAGTATTGTGCTTTATATGAAGCCCAAATTGAACATATATCACTAACTTTTGGATGATACGACAAAAGTTATCCAAAGTATGCAGCAAAAAAATGCAAATTATGCTGCACATCCTGGAAGTAATATTTTTGTCAATTTGAGCTAGAAACAGCATTTTTTATGAAATCTGCATTGTCCTCAAAGTATTAAATAAATCCACTGGTCTTCACCATTGCCCATTATTTCATCAACAATGTATTCATGAAAGGTAAACATAAACATTCTAATTTCAATCAGTGCCAATTTATAGATATATTTTAAAGAAAACAGCTTTTTAAAGCTTTAAGCTTTTTTGGCAAAATGCCATCCCAGGTTTGGACTGTAAGGTCTGGTGGTGCACACTGGAAATCTGTGTCTGTACCCCTCTTGTGTATCTGCTGCTATTGACATACAGCTTCTGAAGGGACAGGGAAGCCTCTGCACTGGACATGGCTGTGATTTCAATTGGTGTCTATTGGTATAGGTAATTCAGTAGCTCACTACCCCTCTCCATGTGAGATATGCGAGGGTTATTAGTAGTTGTGAGTCTGCTTTCTTCCTTTTTGTGAATGTTTGTGAGTCACTCCTTTGCCATTCACTGTTTGTGATCACATGATTCATATTGATGACACAGAAGTTCCACCCCTTTGTGCACATAGTGCAGTTCTTATCGGTTTGTGATATGGCATTCACAGTCACTATTCACGTGCTTTATGGCTTCCCACCTCTGGCCTTTGGCCCTTAACCACAGATTGTAAAAAAACACAATTGTGAGAGAGAATGATTAGGAATTTCACAACCACAAACTCGAATTGAACACTCAACATCGGATCCAAGGATTTATCATGATGCACTCTGTGCACAAGTGGTTGAAGGTGGGCAGTGGGTAGAGATGAGGAACTTGTGGGCATGAGCTGTGTTGAAGATGCTCCTTGGAAGGGCACAGCTCAAGTCGAGGGAATTAGTGGGCATGAGGTATGTTGAAGATGCTTCTCGCAATGCCACAGCTTAAGTCAAGGGAGTTGCTAGGCGTGAGCTCTGGTGAAGATGCCCCTTAGAATAGCACAGCGTAATCTATGGAATTGGTGGGGATGAGCTATGTTGCAGATGGAATGGCACACCTGAAGTTGAAGGAAAAACGTTTCCAGCATTGGAGTACCAGGAAAGTAAATTTTCTGAGTCTGAAGAATACTGTACAAGTGGATGGAATGATCAATAGGCTGCTGGTTATGAGGCCGGTTAAATGTAGGACACAAAAGAGAGGCCTGCGGTCAACCATCAATCATATGTCTCATTCATTTATAAAGATCAAGACACTAGGAATTCATTTTTGCAGGCTGTTAATTATTTATATGTAGTTCCATTTCTGTATATAGCAGAGCACGATTCCAGAATTTATATAAGAAACAGTTATCTCACACGGCAAAGGATGTGCTGCAATTCAAGAAATCGCTCCGATTTGAGCAACTCATATATAAATTGTGATGACGTTAGCACAAACATACAGAAGACACATCAATGACATCAAGTTTTAAAGTCCAAAGGATCAACCCACAACCTTTATCAATAGTTCACATTATTGTGGAAAATTACTTGGTGCTGCTGAGGGTTATGGAATTGACAGCACTTTCAATTGGTTCGTTTTCTTGGACCAGTTCTGTGAAGTGTTACTGTCCCTTGTTTGAAGATGCTTCTTAGCATAAGAATGGTGCTCTGTTCTGAGGCTTACAAAAGCAGTGATGGTTTAGGAGCGGTGCGGCAGTCACTGAGTTGGGATCCAGGTGGCTGTCCAGGAGTGTGAAGAGAGAGCGCTTCAGAAAGGGAGGAAGATGAGACAAACTGAATGACTTTGAACACGAGATTAAGGAACATACATACATAGGGGTACACTGTGAACTCTCCTTACGGATGTGGGATGGAGTAAAGACCATAAAAGGATGAACCAGGAGCGGATGACAAAAGCAAACACTTTCTCAAGGGGTTCAAGCCAGCAAAGGGAGAGACCATCTACTCCAGTTTACATCAGATCAATGCCATGGCAAAGGGCGGATCTCTTGAGAAGACAGATGTGGGCAGAGGTTCTGATGAAGTAATGAGAGCGTGGAGCCTCATTTAGTGGTAAAATAAACGCAGAGGCTTTAGGTCAATGTATGGGTGTGTAGAGTAAGAATAGAAATAATATGAGAGAGTGAAGGGTTGTAACTGCAGTAGACAAAGGAAAGCAAATGATTTTGATGTTTGCAGGTTGAACTTTAGCAAGCATGTGGCAACTGCCATAAAAGAGAATACTGCACTTGGTATGTCAAGGGCGGCTTTTGACACTTGGCTGAACCACCTGAAGAGTATGGAAACTGAGAGAAGTGAAAATAAGTGCAACCTTAGGACAGTGAGTGTTTATGGGGCGTAACTGCTGGGAACCTTACAGTGATTTTATTGTTAGATAGTCTCATATTCAGTCTCATATACTGCCTAGGCATTTGTTGCAACACTTTTTATTGTCTAAGAGTATTTTGGGAAAGAGCTGACAAACATTTTTGTGGTTTGTACAAGTTGCTTCAATATACTGCACTCTTAAGCCTCTGGAGCAGCACTTCACTTCACTTAAGGTCTGAACAATTTTCACCCCGTCCCAAATCCACCATTTCTTGCAAGATTTAGAAAACGGTATGGCAACACGGCTGAAACAATCTTCTGGATAAAAACCCATCAGGCTTCAGAGAAGGGATCCATCATGGAATAAGGCACGCTAAAAATGAATGATTATGCCCTTTGGGTACTTGACTAGGGTTATCTGTGCCTCCTTCTTCTCTTGAACTTTTCCTCCAGTGTATGACACAGCAAACCATCACACAACACTATCCTAAAAGGTAGGATGGGAATGTAAGGCACAACCCTCAAATACTTCACTTGTTATCTTTTAAAACAGAGGACCAAGAATTTAAATTGCTAATCCCCTTGTAACTCATTATTGTTATACCAATAAGTGCCAAGAGGTTCCAAACTATGACCAACGCATCACTTAACTCGCTGCCCAGGATTTACGACTCAGGAAATGTCTATCGAAAAAAAGTGAAATGTAGCATAGACCATTGTTAAAAAACGTTCTTTGCAATTAATTTACATTAACACATGCGCTGGTCTATTAGATTTAGGTGTTCTTACCTGGCGATGGGTACCTTTTTCTCCGGTATATAATGGTTCACTGCCTGTCATTGTGGAATATTACTCACCTGGTAACGAATTGAACCCTCAGAACTTTGATTCAAATCACAGTCATTGTATCTGTTTTATGAATATTTGCCATAACTTGCATGTATTGCTTTTTGGTTGTAAAATGTGGATAAAAATCACATAAATAAGCACATTTTGTGAATTATTTCCGTTGGCAGTGTTCTCCTTGACTGCATGATATCAATGCCTTCGAAATAAAATGCATTGTTACTCACAGTAATAATGACGATTTACCTCCCCATGCCGATTCATTCAAAGTAGCGGGAACAAATAATATAAATTTTCCTGACTCTTACCTTTCAGAATTCATTCCACTGAGCTCCTTTCGTTGTTTATTTATACAAAAATATCAGCAGCAGCCATAACGCAAGAAAAAGTCCAAGCATTGATGACATATAACCAACTTAAACAAAACCCTACAAAAATGGTTCAACAGTTTGTCAATTCAAGACTAACCATGGGCGTAAAATCCGCTCCGCTCGCGGATTTTTCGGATTTTCGGCAAATTCGCAATCCGCGAACTCTCGCGAATTTGTCAAAAATCTGTGAATCCGCTCGCGGCGGATTTTTTGCTTGGTTGCGGCGCGCGGCGTGGTGCACGGCGTTCACTTTCCGTCATTAAGCGTTTGCCGAGTTGTTTTTCTCGATCATATTTTGCGAGTGCCGCGCCATTTTGGATCTTGCTGCGTGATCCCGCGGGAGTTTGGCGCCCGCGAATACGTAATCGCGGCTTGCCACCTTGCACAGCACACCTCGCGAGAGTTCGCAATTGCGAACACGTAGTTGCGGCGGAAAGGAACAATCTCGCACTCGCGAAATAGAGATTTTGCAATTCTGCACAAGAAATCCACCAGCAAACAGGATAAACCTTCAGAAAATGATGATTTTTATCAGAATCACTCCTCAGGTTGACATTTGCATGGCCTTTTTTTTTGCAAGGAGTCCATTTTTGGGGGGGGGAGGGAAGGAAGTGCCCCACAGTCTCCAACTTCCTGTTCCTGTCCAGCAGGCTCCTCCCAGTGCTTTGTCCATCTCCTGGTCACTTTCATTTGGATCTGGAGCTGGAAGGATTACTTTTTGTGGGTGCTGCTGGATATTTGGATTTGAGGCCTTTTTGACTTTCTTTGGATCACTTTTGGATTAGAAATCAACTTTCACAAGTAAGTTTGTTTGGGGCATTACAGTTGCTGCAACTACAATTTTTGAACTTTTTCAGAACATTAAATAAATTATATTGTGGTTAGCCACAGTATCCAGTAGGACCAGGGTTGGTTATGGGTGCATGATACAACTGTTTTGTTGAATTTAAACACCATTGAGGCCATGGATGGGCTGGGATTGTGCTGATTTTTGTTGTTTTTGTTGTTTTTTTGGGGCTGCTGGTGGGGCCTTTTGCCCAGGGGTGGTGAGTGTTGCATGGGCCTAGTCTTTCTGTGGGATGTCTTCTTGAATTTAAACATCATTGAGGCCATGGATGGGCTGGGATTGTGCTTATTTTATTGTTTTTTGTCGTTTTTTGGGGGCTGCTGGTGTGACCTTTTGCCCAGGGGTGGTGGTGCATGGACTGAGTGTGCCTGTGGTGTGGTCTCACTCTCTTTAATGTAAACATCATGGATGGCATTGGATTGTGGTGATTTCTGGCTGTTTTTCTGTTTTTTGGGGGTGTACTGTTGATGTGGACTGGCCATGTGGGTGGTGGTGGTGGCCATCTTGAGTGCTGGCTGGTACAAGCAACATGTGCTTGGGGTGCAAGGGGCCATTTTGAAGAGAGGCAGTGTCTGAGGCCTGCACTTATTTTGCCTACTTTTCATCCATTATGCCCAGGGGTAGTGAGTGTTGCATGGGCCTAGTGTTTCTCAGGGGTGTCTTCTTGAATTTAAACACCATTGAGGCCATGGATGGGCTGGGATTGTGCTGATTTTATTGTTTTTTGTCGTTTTTTTGGGGCTGCTGGTGGGGCCCTTTGCCCAGGGGTGGTGAGTGTTGCATGGGCCTAGTCTTTCTGTGGGGTGTCCTCTTGAATTTAAACACCATTGAGGCCATGGATGGGCTGGGATTATGCTGTTTTTTGTTGTTTTTGTCTTTTTTTGGGGGCTGCTGGTGTGGCCTTTTGCCTAGGGGTAGTGGTGCATGGACTGAGTGTGCCTGTAGTGTGGTCTCACTCTCTTTAATGTAAACATCCTGGATGGCATTGGATTGTGGTGATTTTTGGATGTTTTTCTGTTTTTTTGGGGTGTACTGTTGATGTGGACTGGCTTGGGGTGTAAGGGGCCATTTTGAAGAGAGGCAGTGTCTGAGGCCTGCACTTATTTTGCCTACTTTTCATCCATTATGCCCAGGGGTAGTGAGTGTTGCATGGGCCTAGTCTTTCTGTGGGGTGTCTTCTTGAATTTAAACACCATTGAGGCCATGGATGGGCTGGGATTGTGCTGAATTTTGTCGTTTTTGTCATTTTTTTGGGGCTGCTGGTGGGGCCCTTTGACCAGGGGTGGTGAGTGTTGCATGGGCCTAGTCTTTCTGTGGGGTGTCCTCTTGAAGTTAAACACCATTGAGGCGATGGATGGGCTGGGATTGTGCTGTTTTTTGTGTTTTTTGTCGTTTTTTTGGGGCTGCTGGTGTGGCCTTTTGCCAAGGGGTAGTGATGCATGGACTGAGTGTGCCTGTGGGGTCTCACTCTCTTTAATGCAAACATCCTGGATGGCATTGGATTGTGGTGATTTTTGGCTGTTTTTCTGTTTTTTTGGGGTGTACTGTTGATGTGGACTGGCTTGGGGTGTAAGGGGCCATTTTGAAGAGAGGCAGTGTCTGAGGCCTGCACTTATTTTGCCTACTTTTCATCCATTATGCCCAGGGGTAGTGAGTGTTGCATGGGCCTAGTCTTTCTGTGGGGTGTCTTCTTGAATTTAAACACCATTGAGGCCATGGATGGGCTGGGATTGTGCTGAATTTTGTCGTTTTTGTCGTTTTTTTGGGGCTGCTGGTGGGGCCCTTTGACCAGGGGTGGGGAGTGTTGCATGGGCCTAGTCTTTCTGTGGGGTGTCCTCTTGAAGTTAAACACCATTGAGGCCATGGATGGGCTGGGATTGTGCTGTTTTTTGTGTTTTTTGTCGTTTTTTTGGGGCTGCTGGTGTGGCCTTTTGCCAAGGGGTAGTGATGCATGGACTGAGTGTGCCTGTGGGGTCTCACTCTCTTTAATGTAAACATCCTGGATGGCATTGGATTGTGGTGATTTTTGGCTGTTTTTCTGTTTTTTGGGGTGTACTGTTGATGTGGACTGGCTTGAGGTGTAAGGGGCCATTTTGAAGAGAGGCAGTGTCTGAGGCCTGCACTTATTTTGCCTACTTTTCATCCATTATGCCCAGGGGTAGTGAGTGTTGCATACTTGCATGGCCCTAGTCTTTCTGTGGGGTGTCTTCAATGTAAACATCATGGATGGCATGGGATTGTGCTGATTTTTCTGTGTTTTGTCGATTTTTGGGGGTGTATAACTGAACTGATGTTCCTCTGTCTTCCATTGCTTTTAGGTGCACAAGACTCAAGAGAACCACCAGTGCCAGGAAGAAGTCCTGCAGCGGTGTGTGTGTGCAGCATAACGTCACGCGACGTCACGTCTGGACACAGAAAACTCTGCAACTCGTGCAACTGCTGCCTGCTGTTCTGACCTGCTCTGAAGAAGATGGCCCCAAAAAAAGTTACCCGTAGCTCCTCTAGCAAGAAAGGTGCCAGTAAGGAGCAGAAGAAGCAAGTTACCAAGGAGACTGGTGTGCCGGCCGCCCCTTTTTTTGGGAGTAAAAAAAAAAGTATGCCTGCAGCAGCAGCGGGATCTGCTGGGGACCAAGCTGGGAGCAGCACCCCCGCTCCATTGGGCTCAGTGCCACCACCACCACCACGCCAACTTAAGTCCAAGCCCTTGAGTGCTGCAGAGGCAGCCAGTATAGTTGTTCAATCACCATCGACCAGTGATGTTGGCTCATCGCAAGAAAGCAGCAGCAATGTCCCTCAATCAACACAGGTTGTTGTAGCTCATCTGACGAGTGTTGAACAACCACAGCCGCAACAACTATCACATGTGCAAGTACAAGCCCAAGTACATGTGGAAGGAGAGGCAGCGCAAGGAGATGCGCAAGCAGAGGTGCATGGAGGGTCACAAGTGCCCACAATAGTTGTTCCTCCCGAAGTAGGGGCACATCAGGAAATCGACAATCAAGGCGAGGTATCATTTGAGGAAGACACTCCTCCTGATGATCATTCATTGTCTTCCACACCCCTAGCAAGGAAGAGATCAAGGGTGGTGTCTACATCTTCTTCAAGCACACCTCCTTCTGATGATACGGATCAAAATTGGGAACCAGCACCACTGCCGTCTGAGAGTGAGGCACACCATGATCTGACAAAGGTAGTTAAGCGTAAAAGGAAGCTCGTCCAAAGTCTCAGAGTTATGGAGTGTGATGATGAGGCTCAGCAAGAAGTGGCGGATACTGCTGCTGATGAAGACTCTGACAACGACGACCCAGTCATCATAAAGGTAACTGCAGCCCCAGCGGGCATGCAGCAAACAGACATTTTGACCCTAGCCCGAAAAGCTGCTGAGCGTGATGATGATGATGTTGTCGACGAGGAGGCAGTGGAAACACCACCACAATCATTGGAGTTAAGTAGTACACCAACTCGTACCGCTTCCATATTTCTTTCTGGCAAGAAGGGACCTCCATCCACCTCGACCTTAATTAGTGGCGGTGAAAGTGCACAACGTACAAAAGTTGGGCAATCCAGATCCTCCACTTCATCTGGCATTAGCAGCATGACCACCACCACCAGTATCGCCACCTCCTCCAGGCCCCACAGACACTTCAAGTCACCAGTTTGGGACTTCTTTACTGTTTGCCCAAAAAGGGAAAAGTTCGCCATTTGTACCCTTTGTAAGGTTGCAGTTAGTCGTGGTAAGTCAGGTACCAACTATGGTACCGGAGGCCAGAGAGGTCATCTTAAGAGACAGCACACTGTCCAATGGTTTGCGCACCTAAAGGCGATCAAGGAAGCCCAAATTGGAAGTCAAGAAAACGTTGATGTTTCATCTGATGATGACGAGGAGGAAGAAGACGTGTCAAACACTTCACTTACACCCAGTACCCCTGTCAGCAGCACACCCCATGAGAGGCACACTAAGAGTGTTGGAGCGAGTGAGACACCAACGCGCAAAAGTTCACCAGCGAGCATAATTGCGTCAACGAAGTCATTATCATCCCGTAAATGCTTGGTCCAGGGCAACATTAGAACCATGTTTTCTTCAGACGCGCCATATGAACGCAACCACCCACTGACGCGTCTGTATAACACTAAGCTGGCTAAAATGCTAACTGTGGACCTTCTCCCTTTTTCTTTTGTAGAAGCGGTAGGTTTTCTAGAATTAGTGGCAACGCTCTGCCCTAAATGGAAGGTTCCTAGCCGGTTCTATTTTGCCAGAGTTGCGGTTCCAGCACTACATGAAGATGTGCTGGAGGCGATTGGGGCAGCTTTGCAGAAGAGTGCTGTTCACACTATACATCTGACAACAGACATGTGGACCAGTGGCGCAGGCGCTGATTACATGTGCATCACTGCACACTGGGTCTCTTTTTCAGGTGTTAAAGCAAAGCTAAACGCAGGCGTTGACCCGGACCAAGTTTTTAAAGCTGCTCGGAAACATGCAACACTAGCCATGTTTGGCTTGGAGAAAAGTCACACAGCACAAAACATTTTGGACGAGTTTAACAAAAAGGTCTTTCACTGGCTGTCCCCAAAAAAACGCCGGATTGGTTATGTTTCCACGGATAATGGCGCCAATGTAGTTAAGGCCATGGCGCTGGGTGACTATTTCAGAGTGCCGTGTTTGGCGCACTGTATCAACCTGGTAGTTCAAAAATTCTTGAGTGATAGAGACAGTACAGCGTTCGAGGTAATGGCCACCTGCCGCAAAATGTGCAACCATTTCAGCCATTCTTTTAAGGCCCGGAAGCATCTGAGGAGGCTGCTACTTGAACGTCGAATGCCAGTGAAAGCACTCATCCAGGAGGTGGCAACACGTTGGAACTCAACCTTCTACATGCTTGAGCGTCTGTATGAGCAGTATACGGTACTCGATCACTATTTCTTAACAGAGGGTACAGCTCAGATGGACCTGCGGATGGGTGCGGCGCAATGGGACATAGTTAAAAGCCTGACAGACATGCTTCGTCCTTTTGAGTTCTTCACGCGTGCAGTCAGCCAGGAGGACTGTAATTTGGGAAAAGCTATCCCATTGTTGTGCATGCTGGAGCACCAACTGAAGGCGGTGTCTTCTGAGTTTGAAAAAGATGCCAAAAAAAAGACCCTTTTATTTTGTCGGAGAAATTATTAGAGCGCCTACGTGGTGATGAACGTCTTAAAAAGATCAACTCAGAACAGCATTACATTTGTGCTACTATTCTGGATCCACGCTACAAAAAGGCGCTGGCAGGCCAAGCATTCTTTCCTTTTGCTGATGAAGATGTTAAAAAGTACAAACGTTGGCTAGCCTGGTCAGCCAAGAGGTTTGAAAAAGAACGGCAGGATATTGAAGGAGAAGAAGGCAGTACATCAGCATCAGCATCAGCAGGCCATCCCCAGTCAAAAAAATCCACTTCTGCACCTGTGGCTGTGACACAAGTGACCTCTCAGCCGTTAAAGACACCGGCAACCGGATCATCTGCACCAGACACAACAGTAACCGTGGCTGCTGTAGAGGATTGGCTAACTTTGCTTGGGTATGGTTCTCGAAAAAATGTCACAGGCACAGCAAAAAGTAAACAAAGTGGAGGAACCGCTGAGGACCTTGAGTCGATGGTGCAGGACTATCTGAATGACTCAACAGAGGTCTTTCTTAATGATGAGCCATTGCAGTATTGGCATGGGAAAAAACAATTGTGGCCACAGCTCTCCAACCTGGCTATAAACTATTTGTCTTGCCCACTCGCAAGTGTGTCTTCTGAACGGGTTTTCAGTGCTGCTGGTGGCATTGTAACTCCCAAACGGAGCCGCCTCTCCCCCAAAAATGTGGAGCGGCTGACAATGATCAAGATGAATCAGCACCTCATACCACCAGATTACAAAGTACGAGAAAGCACGCCGCATGAAGACCAGGAGGACGGCAACGTAGATGAGGGGATTTGTTCTCTGTTCGGTCACACTGACCTCATCCTGCCTGAATTCGCAGAGTATGATGACGAAATCTTCTTCTTATTCCCTGACACCGAGCCCTGAAAATGAGACAATGAATCAATAACTTTCTTTTTCGTCCTTATTCACTTTTATTCCTGTGTGTCTGTCTTTCTTTGTTTTGCACAGTTAATTTAATTCAAACTTTAATCACCTAATCCCAAAAACAAGCCCATCAGCAGAACTGTCTTCACTTGTTTGCTTATTGATTTGAAGGTGCCGCAGTCTACATTCCTCAGGTTCACAAGTTCTGAAGAACATGCTCCTCTATCCTCCTCCTCCAGACTCCTATTTCCCTCAAAGCAGAGGGCTGGATTACGCCCAATGAAGAAAGACTCAGCACTTTTGGAGGTGTTCTACTTCTTTGCGGGTGAGTTGACGGCTCTGGGCCCATTGCTGTGAAGCTCTAATAACGGATAAAAGTGTTTTGGACCAAATATGACGCGGAAATTTCTTGCCGTTTTTGCTGACTTGCTTGCCTTTGAGGTGCTCTTTGGCGGGGTTCCGGGTGTTTGTGGGTGAGTTTTGGGGTCTGGGAGCACTGCTGCGACAGTCTAATCTTGATTGCATTTGCTTTTCAGGAAATCCGTGGTGGAAACCAGGAGTTATGATGATGACCTAGCTGCACAGCGCGTTTGGACCGAAGGCCGAGAGATATTGTAAGTATGAGATTTTGCTTTTTGGCTGTTTGGGGGTGTTGTCGTGTGCTTTTTGGCGGGTGGGTTGGCGGGTCTCTTGGGGCATTCCTGTGAAGGTCTAATAACGGATAGAAGTGTCTAGGACAAAATCCATGCAGATTTTTTTTGTGCTATTTCTTCTGACATCTTGCTCAATGTAGCGTTTGCGGGGACCTGTTTGAGGGGCTTCCTGCTGTTTGTTGGTGGGTTTTGGTGTCTCTGTCGGAGCACTGCTGCGACAGTCTAAACTTGATTGCATTTGCTTTTCAGGAAATCCGTGGTGGAAAACAGGAGTTATGATGATGACCTAGCTGCACAGCGCGTTTGGACCGAAGGCCGAGAGATATTGTAAGTATGAGATTTTGCTTTTTGGCTGTTTGGGGGTGTTGTCGTGTGCTTTTTGGCGGGTGGGTTGGCGGGTCTCTTGGGGCATTCCTGTGAAGGTCTAATAACGGATAGAAGTGTCTAGGACAAAATCCATGCAGATTTTTATTTTGCTATTTCTTCTGACATCTTGCTCAATGTAGCGTTTGCGGGGACCTGTTTGAGGGGCTTCCTGGTGTTTGTTGGTTGGTTTTGGTGTCTCTGTCGGAGCACTGCTGCGACAGTCTAAACTTGATTGCATTTGCTTTTCAGGAAATCCGTGGTGGAAAACAGGAGTTATGATGATGACCTAGCTGCACAGCGCGTTTGGACCGAAGGCCGAGAGATATTGTAAGTATGAGATTTTGCTTTTTGACTGTTTGGGGGTGTTGTCGTGTGCTTTTTGGCGGGTGGGTTGGCGGGTCTCTTGGGGCATTCCCGTGAAGGTCTAATAACGGATAGAAGTGTTTAGGACAAAATCCATAAGGAAAAACCTTTTGGCACTTTTTGTAACTTAGGGTTCGTTAGGGTTAGCTAACTATTATTTTGGCCATACTTATTTATCCTTAAAAAGGTGACTCAGACAGAGTACGCAATTTCGACAATATTGTACTGTCTTAGGGAAATCAAAGTGTGACTTTTTGCACCACACAGCGTACATACCTTATATTTATTTATCAGTGGTACTGTAATAGCACTTCCTGTTTTACGTTCAATAATTACAGGTCGGGTTTCAGTCAACATCCGCCAGGCAGGCAGTGGACAGGGTATCTTCTGTCAGTGGTCACCAAGATTGATGGACGAAGCATCAGCTGGAATGGAGGAGTGCCGCTAATAAGAGGAATTGTTTGCTGCATGCAACTTACTTACCAAATTCAACAGGACAACTCCAACAACATACAGAATACAGATACAGTATCCATTGTTTTCTTCTATGAGTGTGACTGCATGTGGTTAGCTTTAGTTTGTACCCAAAGATTTCTTTATCTTCAATTATTGTTTGTCCATGCTGTGCTTTTTTTTTCTTCTCTCAACAAAACCTACCCAAAAAGAAACCCCCAT
Organism: Lissotriton helveticus; assembly: GCF_964261635.1. Classification (NCBI taxonomy): domain Eukaryota; kingdom Metazoa; phylum Chordata; class Amphibia; order Caudata; family Salamandridae; genus Lissotriton; species Lissotriton helveticus. The sequence continues at coordinate 242,488,483 of NC_136061.1, read as the reverse complement.
TCCCATCCATTTTCCAAACCCTAACCCTCTTCCCCCGGGCTGTGTGGTTTTGCTTGATGACTGACTAAATGACATCAATAATTCCACACACTTGCTGGGGAGGATAAGGTCATAGCAACAGGCTGGTGAAGGAATACGAGGATATATTCTAGCCTTACTCAGCTTCAGTACTATTTCTTGTAGTAGTAGGAGCCAATGTCAAATAAATTCAACGCAAGTACTAGTTATACTTGCAATACTTTACCATTTGTTAGGCTACATTGTGGCACTGTTCTAGTGTACTGTCACCTGCTATATTCTCGATCGTGCCGTAACCGTTGTAATGCTACAGTAAGGACAAACCAGGTTTCGTTTTATTTTTTTCCATAGGCATGCAACTGCCACTGTGTCACACCACTAGTACCACCGCAATGAGGACATTTCATCCGCCCAGGATTGCCAACCTTAATCCCCATTTCACGTGGAGCCAGCCCTGGGCCTAGCCCTAATTTCTAACACAAATTACAGGTAAGATAAGCGTTTGGTGGGAGGTAGTATAATGGAGTATTAGGACTAGACGAGAGATTGACGGTAGTACTACTAAAGTCCTAGGACTCTTCAGGAAAACAAACTTACTGTTACACCCCCACCCACCAGACTGAAAAGCAGTAAAAAACAGGTATGGTCAGATAAAGTTTAAAAAAGTATATTTATGTAGCCCTAACAAAATATTCTCCCTCAAGACCCTCCCTAACCCCAACGATTGTCTTTGAAAAGTCCCAAAAAGCACCCAACTCCCAAATCCCACCCCCCAAAAGTCTCTAAAAAAAAGGGCAAGGGACACTCCACTACTGGAGGGTGCTGGTGAATTTTGCGGCCAGGGCATCATACTCCTTGCGGAGGGTGGCATGCTCGAAGCGGAGGCCCTCCACCAAGTTCTTGTACCTATGGACCTCCTGCTCCAGGTAGGACATTCTCACTCCTAGGCGGCGCTGGCGTGCCTTGCAGCTCCTGTGGGGGACAGCTGGTCTTTTTGCTGCTTGGCGGTGGCGGTTGGCTTTGTTAGCCCGGCTCCGTACCGCTGGAGCACTGCGCTGGCTGGCAGCCCGTGGGTTCACGGAGGAGGATGCAGCTGTCCCAGTCGAGGATGTTGTGGTTGCACCGGTCGACTGCGTGTCCTCCGACTCCTCCAGGGCCACCAGCCGCCGATATTCCGCGACAGTGGCATCCAGCCTCCGTTGCCGGGCCATTCGAGCCTGCTCCCTCCGTGATGTCGATTTGGAAGGAGCAACTATATGAAGAAAGAAAGACATAGTCTGTAACCATTGCTCCTTAACATTAATAACACAAAGTGATTGAGCCGAAAGTTGTGTCACAGTACAAGTAGCAAATTGAAAGCACAGTACATAACTATTGAGGACAGTATCTATCTAACCTCCCACTTCTGCATCCTTGCTCTAACATTAGTGGTAGTTTAATGAACAAATTCTACGACCACTATGGACTTCCATTACAGTCGACTATGACAGTACACCAGTTTTATTCTTCTTCTTCTCTCTTGTTTCGGAAAATTGGTACGTTATCTTATGCAAGCCGGCAGAATGCCAGCGCAGTGAACTTGCACCCGAGAAAAACAGACGCACACCATGATGAGTGAGACAGACTTGCGTTACTGTACCGGTCCAGTACATGCAGGTGGTGAAGCTATTACTTTTCTATTACGGGTGGCACTGAGAATACTCTGTTACAAGGGCTACTGCTTAATTAATTTACCTTTCACCCTACAGTGCAAATAAGTACTAGAAAAGGAAAATGAAGAAGCTAAATAATTAGATTATCTATCACTTCACATGGGATGTATTTGATGACATATGGGATGACTTTAGGTGCTTTGCTTATTATTGAGTGAACAGTGATACACCCACACATGAATGACGTACTACTACTAAACTAAAGTTATTAAGAGAGGTACGGAGTGTCCACCGTAATAACCGGATATATGCTGTGCTTGCAGTTGCAATACAAACTATTGCTACTATTCATGGTAGTATTGGACAAATTTACAATTTCTTTTCCTTGCCTTCCCTACACTGGAACGGACGTGCGGGTGCGGTGTTACATGCTCTTCAAGGTAACACTTAGTTCATCCAGTGACCATCTACTCTCTCTAGATACACATGTGCTATCTAAGAGTCAGATAATACCATGCTCCAGGCATCCATCCATTCAAAGTATATGCACACATACAGTTTATGTTTCACCCACCCAGGCTGTTGTCCTTCCACCCATCCTTGCTTTATCATTGACCCAGCCATGCACCATACCATATTCTTTCCTTCCCAGCCACCTCGGGGGCCAAGCAAACACATATCATTCTTCTTTGCCAGCCATCATAAAATTTCTCGTCCTTCCACACTTACTTACACCCTTCTTTCGCTTTTCGAATATATAGCTTACCTGTGCCCGCCACCACCGTGTCAACCCTCACAGGCACATTGGTGTTGTCCAGCACTCGCACCGCCTCCTCCCCAGAAGAGTTGTCCTCCTCATCCACCACCTCCGCGCTGGCCCCGCCACCAGATGTTCCACCTACAAAGTAAATTTTTAGAATGTTAGAATACACCACTCACTACTGTATAATATTTGGTCGAGGAGGAATAAAGAAAGTTAAAAAAACGAAATACAATGTAATAATTTGTAACTGTATACTCTACAGTAAAAATGTCCCTTTTTTCAGGGAAGGCTGTTGTCTTGCTGCACTTTTTGTCACAACTGATGAATGCTTGCTTTTTATTTTTAACACACAACACTTTTTCTCCTAACAGAAGCTTGACTTCTAAGAACACGATCAGTGTCAAGCTCAAGTTCAAACCAGGTGAGAGCTCAGCTCGACCACAAGAAATGTGTCCAATTAATCGTTAGCACTAAGCACTTTTCCATTTTCAGTTAAACGTTTACTTTTATGACAAAGTTGATTTTAATAAATGTGTTTAGTTTTAATAAAGCTTTTAAACTTAAATAGACTCTGTGGTTTTTGGTCCTCCAGACTAGAGTGGATGAGCTAAAGGTTTTGGAATTTTTGCAAGCATGAGTGCCTCTGACACTTCTTGACTGTGACTCCGTACTCTTGCCCTGCGTAGGATAATCTAATGATCATTGGGGATCAATTATCGGTGACTTAGGGAGCTAAATGACTCTGCCACACTATCTAGTCAGTAAGGAGATTGGGGGTTCTTCAAAGTCTGATATCACTGAGGTATGTGGAAAGAAAGTCTACCTGCGCCTATTATAATTGATAAACAATGCACTATTTAGTGTTCATAGTTCGGTTTGTGCAGATTTGTCCCTGCAACAGTGGTAGAATGGATTGTCCTTCTATCCAAAACAAAAGTAAAGTAGTATCTTATTCTTTCTTGGTGGTCATTCACCTTTTTATTGTTGGCAATTGTCAAAGCATAAACATTTAGAAGACTTGAAAAGACATTATGGACAATCCCAGAGGACTGCACTCAGTGCATAGAGCTATTGCTGACTAGAATGGGAGTCCAATGGAATTGCCAAATGTGCAATCTTAGTTAGCTACACAGACAGACTAATAAGAATAATCTAGTAATACCACAGGGAGTCATAGTCGAGGCAGGATAAGAATTTAGATCCAGTCTACAAGAAGATCAAAGACGATTTAGAAAAAATCGAATGAGGAACGCTAGGAAAAAATAGGTACTCTTTATTAAAATTAAAACTTACTGGGGCCAGCAAAGGAGCCCTCGCCTGCCCGATCCTGGCCTGCATCCTCCTGAACAGCACCCTCCTCCTGTGTCCTCTTGCCCTTGGGGGGAGCTGATGTACAACATGAAAGAAAGAAAGACCAGAAAACATGGATGAGATTTGTCAACCAAATCAAACATTTCAAAAGAACTATAACAAAATATTTTTGAGAAATAGCAAATAGATAGACAACTATTCCACGGGATATATTGACCTATCTCATGTGGTATACTACGTTATTCGTATTGCCTGATTTGCGGACCGTTGACTTTCAAAGTTCCTATGTAACTCAATAAACAGACTACTAAAAAGGTTTGCCTAGGCCTGGCAGGCAGCAGTCCGCAGCACGCAAAGTGACAGACAAAGTCCATCCTGCTTGCAGATCAGTGAATACTCAAACTATCAATCCACCGACCACCACCACTATTTTTTCTTATAGCCATGTGTCTAAAGGAAGGACTGGACTTCAGTCTGTTGGGGCTGATTTAGAAGTCCCTTGCGGCTCATTTTCCTCCATTGTTGCGTGACTTTTGTGACGCAGCGGCAGAACAAAAGAGTCGCCATGGTGCGACGTATATATTTTAAAAAAACGCATATGGGAGATGCATCACGTTGTAAAGCCCTGCGCCATCAGGGGGCGTTCCGGCGCAAGGGAGGGCGTTCCTGCGCAGGAACGAATCCTAAAAGTGGGTGAGGGAAATCTACAAGATGTCAATCAGTCACTTTTAGGACAATGATGCGTGACTCAAACCCTGCGCCTGCTTGAAGCCGACGTACGGCTTGATGCAGCATTGGGGAGATAGGGCACCCCAGAGCATTGCTGGAGCTGCGCCATCGTTGGCACGCAACTCCAGCAATGCGCCGCCTTTACGGCACAGATGCGTAAGGCTTCTGTGATGTTTTGGGCCAATGGGTGGTGGTGGCATGGCGCACAATTACTGCTGCATCCCTGCTACTTTGCAGGGATGCGCCGGTAATTGAAAATATGACCCTTAGTGTCTAGCATTACGCAGTTCTTATCTTTACACTACACTCATACATAATTTCTCAGGCCAATGAAATGAACACAAAATACAAAACAAATAAGCATAGTAGCAAGCAAGGCTACTGAGAAGGAGAGCAGTGCACCTGAAATGCATAGAAGATTTTGAAATATAATTTACCTACAATGTAATCGGCAGCATTATTGCTCTTGGTAAAGAACAAAGATTTGCAAATAACAGAGCCGGATAAAACAGAGTAGTGATGAATAGCTACTACTACTCACCAAGCCCGGGGACCTCTACGCCGAGCGCGTCCAGCAAGTCCCGTTCCCGGTCCATGACATCCGTCCAGCGGTGGGTGGCCTGGTTATAGGTGCGCCGGACCCCAGAGAGCTTAAACATGGCCCGGCACACCTTCTCCCACCGCTTCCGGCGCTCCCGGATGCCTTAGCCGGTTGCGATCTTGCCGCCTCCCAGGATGGTCTTGGGGAGGCGGCGCTGGACGTAGAAGATTAGTGCGGCCACCTCCTCCGCGCTAAAGATCTCCCGTGGCACCACTTGCTCCCCCCTCAAACGCCCGCACAGGAGCCGGGCACGGGGTGCGGGACCCTTCCCCTTCTCAGGGTGCTTCCCGGCTCCCTTTACCATGGTCTGGGCAGAAATAAAGTTAAATGATAAAGAAGAAATAGAATAGTGAAGAAGAAAAGAAAAGAGTTTAAAAAAGTAGTTTAAAATTAACTAAAAGTAGCAGAAAACACAAAAATATAGAGCTAGAAAAATAGAGGGATAGATAATAAGTAAAATAGATCAAATAAACTTCAAACAAGCAAAGGATGGCAGAGATTCAGAGAGGATACAGAAAGCATGCCCAGAACCATAGCAATGAATGAGAAACAAGATGGCCGTGCCCATTCACGACCGCGTGGGTAAGTTCGCGCGAGATTTTCCTCGCGATCACGTGCGAAATTGTACTAGCGAGCAGCACACTTTGCGAGATTACACATAGCGGCCGGAAACGGAATTACGTCACGCAAGCAAGATGGCCGCGCCCGTGTACGACCGCGTGGGTAAGTTCGCAAACGTATCACTACAAGCGCCTTGTGAACATGCAAAATATCACGCGAACATACACGCCGCAAACAAAAAATTAATGTATTCGCACGCATTCGCGGCTTCCGAAATCGATCTCGCACGGATTCGCGCCCCGCGAATAGCGCGAAATTGCAGAAAAACGATTTTTGCTAAACTGAAAGCAATCACCAGGTGCAAAAGTTCAAACTTAACATTAGTAACCATTCACTCTAGTGCTTCCTGAGGGGCCCCTCCAGAGTTCAGTTGCCTATTTGCAACTATTCTATGACCCTGCTATGACCCAAACAGCAGGCTCATAGAATAGCTACAAGTAGACCATAAAGGTCCTGTGAAAAAAAATAGCACTGCAACAGAAAGCAAATTACAGATAAGGAAGGAAGCAGGTGCCAGCCAGACTGAAAGTTTCAAAATTACTGACACATTAATCACCCCCAAATTAATTCATGGCAGTTGAAGAAGGGCAGGTGTGCTTGCTTTCACTACAACAGAAAGCAAATTACAGATAAGGAAGGAAGCAGGTGCCAGCCAGACTGGAAGTTTCAAAATTACTGACACATTAATCAACACCAAATTAATTCATGGCAGTTGAAGCAGGGCAGGTGTGATTGCTTTTTTTCACCCCCATAATATACAGTGATAAACAAACCTAATGGGTGGCAGTGAGGATGTACCAGAGGGTGGCATGGGTGTACCAGAGGGTGGCAGTGGTGAAACAGAGGGTGCTGTGAACCTGTGATGATAAACCAGACGTAGAAACAACATAGTCGCGGCCGTTGCGAGCCGAAAAGTAAGTTCGCAATTGCGAAATGGGCCACAAATCCTCGCGAACGCGCGCCAACACAAAAAACGTAAAAATCCGCAAATCCGCGAGAGTTCGCGTATTTTTGCGGATTGCGAATCCGTAAATACGCAAATTCGCGTACGCGAGATCCGCTAGATCCGCCCATGCTTATTCAAGACAACAATCAGGCGTCTGGATATTGTGCAAATTCACTTGGCATTATAGTGGCGTGATACCTTACCTTATAGGAGCGACCACTGAGCCTGCACACACCCCTGCTACTGCCTCCATCAGCTGTGCCCTGTTGCTGCCTTCATTTTTCTTCTTCGTTTTTTCCCCTCTCCTAGCTGCCTAGCTGTGCCCTTCTCTGCCTGTTGCTGCCTTCGTTTTTTTCCCCTCTCCTAGCTGCCTAGCTGTGCCCTTTTGCCACCTGTTGCTGCCTTCGTTTTTCTTCTTCGTTTTTTCCCCTCTCCTAGCTGCCTAGCTGTGCCCTTCTCTGCCTGTTGCTGCCCTTGTTTTCTTCTTTTTTTCCCCCTCTCCTAGCGTCTGTTCGCAGGGCAACCCAGCCGCCGCTGAGCCGCCCTCTGCCCTCCTTCCCGCCGCTGCCTCCCTGCAGCCCCGCACCCCTCCTGCCCATTCGCCGCCCTGCTCCCGCCACCCAGCTGCTCCTCCCTCCCGGCTCCTTCTTATGTCGCCCCCACGTACGCGCAGCGTTCACGCGCAGCGGGCGCGCCGATTGTGCGCCGAAGGCGCGCCAAAGGCAAGCCCGTCTGCGCCCGTCCGCGCCCGTCTGCGCCTGGCCCGCGCCGAGCGCCAGGACCCCTGGCCCCCGCCGATGCAAGACGACCCGACTGACCTACGATGCCGCCGCCCTCAACGCACTCGATGCCGGCCGAAACCCCACCTGCTGCCGGGCCACCCCAAAACGCACCCACGGACCCTTCACCTGCAAAATCTGCAAGTTCACCTGCCTCCGAATCTGCACCACACCCGCCAAGCCGAGCACCAGCAGAAACCACCTCAAGTGCATCCTGCTCAACACCCGCTCCGTCCACAGGCACGCCGTGGAACTCTGGAACCTCCTCGACACAACATCACCAGACATCGCCTTCCTCACGGAAACCTGGATGAACGCCTCCTCAGCCCCCGACATCGCCATCCCGAACGGGTACAAGATCATCAGGAGGGACCGCGTCAAACAGACCTGTTGGACCCGGCCTCGTGGCGTGGTTCGCGCCTGTCCCACCACACCCTGCGAGCTTAGGCCTGCACCCTGGGCCCCCTGCGCAGCATCCCCGTAAGAGTAGCCTGCACCCTGAAGCCTGGTCGTCTCTCCCCCGATAAGCCCGAGCCCCCCGTAACCCACGACCAGGTCCGCCTGTCCCCGTCCCGCTCCCGGCTCCGAGCACCTAACCTTGCATGCCCCACAAGGCCCGGCAGCATTTTCCCTTCCCGAGATCCCTGTCTCCCTGGGCCTAGCGTGACCCCGGCCCCAGTGAAACCCAGACTCCAAAGGCGCGCCAGTCCCGGCTGGGGGTAAAAGGCTCCCCGAGTGTGATAAGCCAGGCAGTTTCAATGGCACCTCCGGCCTCCCCTGAGAGACTGGTATCTGTCACACCTTTGGCTCTCCCCTGTGGGCCATTTTCGATCGCACCTTTGGCCTCCCTGAGTGCTGGCTCCAGACCTGCTGGGCGTCTGGGAATTCCCGGACCCATTTCTCAAAGGATCAAAGAGCCAACCGCCGGACCTCGCCGACGACCAGCCCCCAGGGCTTGAGACCTCCGCCTGCGAGGGTCCGGACTTCAAAGAGCCCCTGGATTATATCTGGGCCGGCCCGACAACTAGCGGGCAGTTGTATCTTGGACCTAAAGCCTGCTGATCTGATCGCGGCTGACCCTAAGAAGAACTCATCTGGAACCTCGGAGCCCTGCTGACGCTGTCGCGGCTCAAGCTGAACTGGAACCATCGGAGCCCTGCTGACACTGTCGCGGCTCAAGCTGAACTGTAACCATCGGAGCCCTGCTGACGCTGTCGCGGCTCAAGCTGAACTGTAACCATCGGAGCCCTGCTGACGCTGTCGCGGCTCAAGCTGAACTGTAACCATCGGAGCCCTGCTGACGCTGTCGCGGCTCAAGCTGATCTGGTAACCATCCGAGCCCTGCTGACGTTGTCGCGGCTCCTCCTGAACTTCTCCAGATCAAGCCCTGCTGACCTCGTCGCGGCTCGAGGAGTACTCTGGTCCGGTTGGACCATCGAGACCACCATCACGACCGAGCCAACTCGATGTAAGTGAAGCAGCCAGTACGACCACCATCTTCCGTATCCCCCAGCTCGAGGATTGAGAGTTGTGCGCTGGATACGCCTTGTACCGGCCCGGAGACTAAAAGACTGTCCCGCTTCCCCCTTCGCGAACCCTCCAAGACCTGGTGGTCCTTCGATCACTGTGTAAATAAGAGTGCTTCCTTCTTTTATCCCTTATATAAAGAACTTATTACTAGAATCCAACGGCGTGGTGTCTGTTCCTAGGTGTGGTATGTGTTCCGTGTGTACGATCCTAGGCTTGAAGTCCTCCCCGGTGAGGACCTCACAATAAGACTCGGCAAGATCTGTAGAAGAGGTGGGTCTTGGGGTGACCGGGTGAGCATAACCTGGCCCTCGGAGACTGCCCCTTCTAACATTGGTGGCAGCGTCGCGATAAGAACCTACGTCTAGGGATCGTACAATACCGACACACTACCCGAACAAAGAAAAACAACCATGAGCATCACGGAAGACGAGACTACCTTCCGGGTGGAGCTCCTGAAGGACTATACGCACCGGCAAATGAAGCAATTCTGCAAAGATCTCCACATCCCGACAACGGGATTAAACACCAAAGAAGACTTTCATCAAGCCCTGACCGCCTGGGTGGAGGCCGGAGCACAACCTCCCCCGCCGACAGAAGATGGTGGAGAGGGAGCACCCCTGACCGAAACCCACGCCCCAGAGCAGGAAAGAGCAGAGTCCCCGACGCGGACTCACAGCCTGGAGAGAGGTCTGTCTCGAGAGGAGATGACTGACCGAGAACGCAACCAAAACCACGAGCTGGAACTAGCCCGTCTGAAAATGGAAGGAGAACTCAAACTGGCCGAGAAAAAACTAGCCATCGAGCAGCTGCGGCTGCAAGGAGAACTGGAGGAGAAGAAACTCCAGAGAGAACACGAAGGGAAAAGACTCCAGCTGGAGCACGAGCGCAGCATGAAGGAGATCGAACTAAAGGCCCGGACCGAAGACAACAGAACATCGGCAACCCGAGAGTCCGTTCCCCCGGTGGAACCCAAGGTCCATATTCCCAAGGATGTGGTCAAAGAATATTATAAGAACGATGATATCCAGCAATGGTTCAAGGCCAACGAGGTCGCCATGACCTCTGACCGAGTTCCGCAGAAAGATTGGGGAGCCGGGCTATGGGGTCGATTCTTGAGTGAAGGGAGAGACACCCTACTCGACCTACCATCTGCCGAACAGACCTCCTACAGCCACATGAAAGAAGCCCTCCTCACAAGGTACGGTCTCACCCCTGAAATGTACCGCCAACGCTTCAGAGAATGCAAGAAGATCCCCGGCACCACATGGGTAGAATATGTCAACTTCTACAGTCGGGCCCTGGAAGGGTGGATCAAGGGCAGCAAGGTGTCCACCTTCGAGGGGCTCATTGACCTCATTGCCTACGAACATTTGTCTCTGAACTGCTTTGTGGAACTCCGACAGCACCTCCTGGACAGCAAGTTGGCTGACCCCCGGAAGCTGGCCGTCGAGGCCGATCGCTGGGTGAGCACCAGAGTACCCCGGGGGCCCGGGGGAGACTCTGGCTGAAACGAACAAGGACCATCCCGCCCGAGGGGGGGGGGGGGGGTCAGAATAGACAGAGGGGATCCCAGATAGGGTCCCCCCGCAGTCCCCCCAGAAACCAGCCCGGCACCTCACCTCCCACAGCGCGCGCAGGGTTCCCCCCAGCCAAGCCTGGGCCCCGAGTCAGCCAAGCCTGCTTCCATTGCCAGCAACCAGGGCACTATGCCAATGACCCCCGCTGCCCTTTATTTAAGAAGCCTGCCGCTGCAGGGCCCACAGTGCGCCACATCACCTCAGTAGCCCTAGAAGAAGAGAGAGAAGAGGAGGTCGAGGGAGCTGACCCCGCAGCTATGATGTTAGTCTCCCTGGGTGATAGGGAGATGGTCCCAGGAGCCCCCTACCCGACAACACCGAGAAATACCGGCAGCAGGTGACTGTCAATGGCCACCACATAGGGGCGCTCCGGGACACCGGGGCCAGTATCACCGCAGTCAAATGCCACCTAGTCACCGAAGCCCAGATTGTTCCCCACATCTCCTGCAGGGTGATCGCAGCTGATAACTCCGTCCGCACCTGCCGGATAGCTCAAGTCCCGTTCGAATGGGGGGGCGTCTCCGGAGAGTTACGAGTGGCGGTCTGCTCAGACATGCCCGTAGACTGCCTGCTCGGCAACGACCTAGAGAGCTCCCCATGGCAGCGGGTTGAGAAGAGGACCCACCTGGAGATGGTGGGCCCGCCCGAATGGGCCTGTGTGAACACCCGGTCGATGACCGCCCGAGGGGCAACTCCAGAGGCAGCACCGGCTACCCCCGAGGACCCCAAGGTCCCTGAATCCTCTGAGACCCCTGAGCTGTTCCCTGGGGAGAGCTTCCCCCCCGACGCAGGTCCCCTCGGTCCTGGCATCGAACCGACCCCGAGCTTGGACGACCTTCCTGAGCTGGCCCAGTAGCGCCAGGAAGGAGGACCGTCCCGAGAAGAATTCTGCCTAGAACAGACCTCCTGTCCGTCCTGCCCCACGTGTCAGTCTAGTGGAAAGAGCGGCGGGAGGCGCAAGGCCCCACTCCAACCCTTCCCCGTGGTCAGTACCCCCTTTGAAAGGGTGGGAATCGACATCGTGGGCCCCCTCGACCCCCGGACCTCCTTGGGCCACCGCTTTATCCTTGTCCTGGTGGACCATGCCACCCGCTACCCCGAAGCCATTCCCCTCCGAACGGTGACGGCCCCCGTAGTGGGGCGGGCCCTCATGGGGATCTTCTCTCGGGTGGGATTCCCCCGAGAAGTCGTCAGCGACCGAGGGACCAACTTCATCTCGAAATACATGAAGTCCCTCTGGCAACAATGTGGGGTGATGTACAAATTCACCACCCCATATCACCCCCAGGGTAACGGTCTGGTGGAACGATTCAACCGGACCCTCAAGGGAATGATCAAGGGTCTCGAAGAGCCCCTGAGGCGTAAGTGGGACGTCCTCCTTCCCTGTCTCCTCTTCGCATACCGCGAAGTCCCCCAGAAGTCCCTGGGGTTCAGCCCCTTCGAGCTCCTCTACGGGCACCCCGTCAGGGGACCCCTTAGCCTGGTCAAGGAAGGTTGGGAGATGGCGGCCCCAGAGCCCCCTCCGGATGTGTTTCGATACATCCTGGCCCTCCGGAACCAGACTAGTAAGTTCCGAGAACTGGCCGAGGCCAACCTCGAGGCCAGTCAGGAAGAGATGAAACGGTGGTACGACCAGAATGCCACTCTGGTCGAGTTTCAACCCGGGCAGCAGGTCTGGGTGATGGCCCCCGTCGAACCCTGTGCCCTGCAAGACAAGTGGACAGGGCCCTTCAAGGTGGTAGAGCGCAAGAGTCGTGACCTACCTCATCGATGTAGAGTCCCCCAGGAACCCCTTGCGGGTCCTTCACGTGAACTGCCTCAAGCCCCACTTTGCCCGGTCCGAGTTGAGCTTGCTCCTCGCCACGGACGACGGGGAAGAGGAAGAAACGGAGCCTCTCCCCGATCTCCTGTGTACCTGAGAGAAAGACGGCTCCGTAGAGGGAGTGAGTCTCTCCTCCTCCCTCTCTCCCGAGCAGCGCGAGGATTGTCGCCAGTTACTGGGACAGTTCTCGGACCTCTTCTCCCTCACCCCCAGCGTCACCAGCTGGTGCGTCCACGACGTGGACACCGGGGACAGTCCCCCGGTACGGCACCGAGCCTACCGCGTCCCCGACCGGGTCCGGGCCTGCATCAAGGCTGAGGTATCAAAGATGCTAGCTCTCGGGGTGGTCGAAGCCTCTGACAGCCCCTGGGCTAGCCCCGTGGTCCTGGTTCCGAAGGCAGCCATCCCCGGTGCTGTTCCCGAGCTGAGGTTCTGCGTCGACTACCGCGGGCTTAACGCAGTCACCAGAACCGATGCTCATCCCATCCCCCGAGCAGACGAACTTATTGATCGCCTCGGGGCGGCTCGCTTCCTCAGTACCTTCGACCTGACCAGCGGATACTGGCAGATCGCCCTCACCGAAGGGGCCCGAGAGAGGTCCGCCTTTTCCACCCCGGATGGTCACTACCATTTCCGAGTGATGCCGTTCGGAATGAAGAACGCTCCTGCCACCTTCCAGAGGCTGGTGAACCAGGTACTGGCTGGGTTGGAAGAGTTCAGCGCTGCATATCTGGACGATATCGCAGTCTACAGTTCCCACTGGCCCGAGCACCTCCAGCACCTCTGGGCGGTGCTGACCGCACTGAGAAGGGCTGGTCTCACCATTAAGGCAAGCAAGTGCCAGATCGGACAAGGGTCCGTAATCTACCTCGGGCACCAGGTCGGAAGCGGCCTCGTAGCCCCCCTCCAGCCCAAGATCGATGCAATCATGGCCTGGGAGGCCCCCACGACCCAGACGGAAGTGCGGGCGTTCCTAGGACTCACGGGGTACTACCGGAGATTTATCAAGGGGTATGGCAGCATTGTGACCCCCCTCACGGAGTTAACCTCCAAAAATCAGCTGGACCCCCGCCTGCCAAGAGGCGTTCGAAACCTTGAAAGATGCCATGTGTCCGGCCCCAGTCTTACAAGCCCCCGACTACTCCCGAGAGTTTGTAGTCCAGACGGACGCGTCCGAGCATGGCATCGGAGCAGTTCTGTCCCAGGTGAACGAGAACGGCCTGGATCAGCCAGTTGCGTTCATTAGCCGGAGGCTGCTCCCTCGAGAACAAAGGTGGAGCACCATAGAGCGGGAAGCCTTCGCGGTGGTTTGGGCCCTGAAGAAGCTGAGGCCCTACCTGTTCGGTACTCACTTCCGGGTTCAAACCGACCACCGACCTCTCCGGTGGCTAATGCAGATGAGAGGGGAGAATCCCAAATTGCTGCCCTGGTCCATCTCCCTCCAGGGGATGGACTTCACTGTTGAGCACCGGCCTGGTGTTGACCACGCCAACGCAGACGGCCTGTCCCGATTCTTCCGCCTCAGCGAAGAGAACCCCCAAGAGGATGGGTAGTTCTCCCTGCCTTCAGCTGGGGGGGACGCGTGTTGGACCCGGCCTCGTGGCGTGGTTCGCGCCTGTCCCACCACACCCTGCGAGCTTAGGCCTGCACCCTGGGCCCCCTGCGCAGCATCCCCGTAAGAGTAGCCTGCACCCTGAAGCCTGGTCGTCTCTCCCCCCGATAAGCCCGAGCCCCCCGTAACCCAGGTCCGCCTGTCCCCGTCCCGCTCCCGGCTCCGAGCACCTAACCTTGCATGCCCCACAAGGCCCGGCAGCATTTTCCCTTCCCGAGATCCCTGTCTCCCTGGGCCTAGCGTGACCCCGGCCCCAGCGAAACCCAGACTCCAAAGGCGCGCCAGTCCCGGCTGGGGGTAAAGGGCTCCCCGAGTGTGATAAGCCAGGCAGTTTCGATGGCACCTCCGGCCTCCCCTGAGAGACTGGTATCTGTCACACCTTTGGCTCTCCCCTGTGGGCCATTTTCGATCGCACCTTTGGCCTCCCTGAGTGCTGGCTCCAGACCTGCTGGGCGTCTGGGAATTCCCGGACCCATTCCTCAAAGGATCAAAGAGCCAACCGCCGGACCTCGCCGACGACCAGCCCCCAGGGCTTGAGACCTCCGCCTGCGAGGGTCCGGACTTCAAAGAGCCCCTGGATTATATCTGGGCCTGCCCGACAACTAGCGGGCAGTTGTATCTTGGACCTAAAGCCTGCTGATCTGATCGCGGCTGACACTAAGAAGAACTCATCTGGAACCTCGGAGCCCTGCTGACGCTGTCGCGGCTCAAGCTGAACTGTAACCATCGGAGCCCTGCTGACGCTGTCGCGCCTCAAGCTGAACTGTAACCATCGGAGCCCTGCTGACGCTGTCGCGGCTCAAGCTGAACTGTAACCATCGGAGCCCTGCTGACGCTGTCGTGGCTCAAGCTGAACTGTAACCATCGGAGCCCTGCTGACGCTGTCGCGGCTCAAGCTGATCTGGTAACCATCCGAGCCCTGCTGACGCTGTCGCGGCTCCTCCCGAACTTCTCCAGATCAAGCCCTGCTGACCTCGTCGCGGCTCGAGGAGTACTCTGGTCCGGTTGGACCATCGAGACCACCATCACGACCGAGCCAACTCGATGTAAGTGAAGCAGCCAGTACGACCACCATCTTCCGTATCCCCAAGCTCGAGGATTGAGAGTTGTGCGCTGGATACGCCTCGTACCGGTCCGGAGACTAAAAGACTGTCCCGCTTCCCCCTTTCCGAACCCTCCAAGACCTGGTGGTCCTTCGATCACTGTGTAAATAAGAGTGCTTCCTTCTTTTATCCCTTATATAAAGAACTTATTACTAGAATCCAACGGCGTGGTGTCTGTTCGTAGGTGTGGTATGTGTTCCGTGTGTACGATCCTAGGCTTGAAGTCCTCCCCGGTGAGGACCTCACAATAAGACTCGGCAAGATCTGTAGGAGAGGTGGGTCTTGGGGTGACATGGGTGAGCATAACCTGGCCCTCGGAGACTGCCCCTTCTAACATGACCGGAGGAGGCATCGCCATCATCCACAAGAACACCATCCGCATCACGACCGACTCCAACGACACCTTCTCCGCCGCCGAGCACCTCCACTTCCAGATACACACCGACCCAAATAAGACGCTCAGAGGCACCCTCGTCTACAGACCCCCGGGACCACTCACACGATTCAGCGAAGACATCGCTGACTTCATCAGCCCGCACGCCCTCCCCTCCGCCGACTACATCCTCCTAGGGGACCTGAACTTCCACCTGGAGAACAACAAGGACCGCAACACAGCCGCCCTGCTGGACAACCTCGCCAACCTCGGACTCAAGCAACTAGTCAACACCCCCACCCACTACGCCGGCCACACGCTTGATCCCGTCTTCTCATCCAGCAAGCACATCACCTTCAGCCACTCCACCGGACTCCATTGGACCGACCACAGCTGCGTCCACTTCAGCTTCAGAAGAACCATGACCCACCACCACCCGCAACAGGTTCCTCACAGGAGCTGGAGCAAGATCAACGCTGACCAGCTCACCACCTCCCTCAGCCAGAACCCACCCGCCAGCACAACGGACCCCAACGAAGCAGCCCGCAACTTCACGCAGTGGTTGACCGCCTGCGCCGACGACCTCGCACCACTGAAGAACCCTCTCAGCAGACCCAGCAGACCCAGAAGCAAGAAGGCCTCCTGGTTCACCGACGAACTCAAGGACTCCAAGAAGACCTGCCGCACTCTCGAGAAAGCCTGGCTCCCCGACCAGACCACTGACAACATGACCGCCCTCAAACACGCCACCCGCAAGCACCACCAGCTTATCCGCACCACCAAGAAGAAATCACTGAAGGAACGACTGGACAACAACACCCACGACAGCAAGGAACTCTTCAGCATCGTCAGGGAGTTCTCCAACCCCAGCACCGGCAACAACGACATCTCTCCATCTCAAGATCTCTGCAACTCTCTCGCCTCGTTCTTCCACCGCAAGATCGCCGACATCCACAACAGCTTCGGCGCACCATCCACGCACCCAACCGGAGAACCAACGCCCCCCACCGCCACCCTCCGCACCTGGACCACGGTGACCACCGAAGACAAAGCCTGCACGATGAACACCATCCACTCCGGATCTCCAACCGACCCCTGCCCCCACCACGTCTTCAACAAGGCCGACTCCACCATCGCACCCCAACTCCGGAACATCATCAACACCTCCTTCAACACCGCCACCTTCTCGGAGAGCTGGAAGCAGGCCGAGATCAGCGCCCTACTGAAGAAACCAACAGCGGACCCCACCGACTTCAAGAACTTCCGCCCCATCTCGCTCCTCCTTTTTCCTGCCAAAGTCATCGAGAAGATCGTCAACAGACAGCTTGCCACCTTTCTCGAGACGAACGGATCCCTCGACCCCTCGCAGTCCGGTTTCAGAGCCAACCACAGCACCGAGAACGCCCTCATCGCAGCCACCGATAACATCCGAGCCCTTCTCGACAACGGGGAAACAGCAGCACTCATCCTCCTGGACCTCTCTGCAGCGTTCGACACAGTCTGCCACCGCACCCTAGTTCAACGCCTCAACAACATCGGCATCCAAGAGAAGGCACTGGAGTGGATCATCTCTTTCCTTGCCGGAAGAACCCAGAGAGTCCATCTCCCCCCGTTCAGATCCACCGAAGTCATCTGCGGCGTTCCGCAAGGATCATCACTCAACCCCACCCTCTTCTACGTCTACATGAGACCTCTTGCAACCATCGCACGCCAACACAACATCAACATCATCACCTACGCCGACGACACCCAGCTGATCCTCTCCCTCACCAGAGACCCCAACACCGCCAGAACCAGCTTACACGAAGGGATGAAAGACGTCGCCGAGTGGATGAAGAACAGCTGCCTGAAACTGAACTCGGACAAGACGGAAGTCCTCATCCTGGGACCATCACCCTCCACCTGGGATGACTCCGGGTGGCCCCCCGCCCTGGGCAGCGCACCCAAACCTACGGACCACGCACGCAACCTGGGCTTCATCCTGGACTCCTCCCTCTCGATGACCAGACAAGTCAACGCCGTCTCCTCATCATGCTTCCACACCCTTCGCATGCTCCGCAAGATCTTCCGATGGATCCCGACCGAAACCAGGAAGACGGTCACCCAGGCTCTCGTCACCAGCCGACTGGACTACGGAAACACCCTCTACGCCGGAACTACAGCCAAGCTACAGAAAAGACTCCAACGCATCCAGAACGCCTCCGCCCGACTCATCCTGGACATCCCCCGACGCAGCCACATCTCCGGCCACCTGAGGGACCTGCACTGGCTCCCCGTCAACAAGAGGATCATGTTCAGGCTCCTCACCCACGCACACAAGTCTCTCCACGACCTGGGCCCCAAGTACCTCAACGACCGCCTGACATTCTACACGCCCACCCGCCAGCTACGATCCACCCGCCTCGCCCTCGCCGCCGTACCACGCATCCGAAGAGCTACCGCCGGAGGCAGATCCTTCTCCTACCTGGCAGCCAAGACCTGGAATTCCCTCCCCACATACCTTCGGCTGACCCAGGACCATCTCGCCTTCAGGAGACAACTCAAGACCTGGCTGTTTGAGCAGTAACGGACCCCCCCCCCCCCCTCAAGCGCCTTGAGACCCTTCCGGGTGAATAGTGCGCTATACAAGTGTTATGATTGATTGATTGATTGATTGACATAAATGCTCTAGCTAAGGCTGCACAGAACCAACTGAAACTTTTGTGAGATATTAAACACCTCTTCCCAGAAGAAGAATTCAACTATGTGTCCCAGACTCTAGTGAGCTTTGAAGACTTGACTGTGGTAATTCCCAACTTTTTTGAATTTCCAAAACCCATCAGATGTATTCTATGTTTTTTGTAAAGTGTGAAAGCTATTGGACACACTGCTTGCTAGCAAATTTGTTAGGGGAAGCGGATGTCTGCGGGCAAGACCAATTTATTGTCCATAGAGGTACTCACGTTCCTTTTGAATGAGAAGGTACAATATTGAGCTTATACAATGGTGGGAGCCAAGGCACAAAAACACCTAGTTCTCCTTGGAAATAATCTCAGGTTTCTTGAAGAGTAGCAGCATACTGTGAAGACATTGATCCAGGGTGGAGCATTGTACCTCCAATTAATCAACCCCACATTTACTTTTCTAATTATTTGTCCCACACTGCTAAGAGACCTTCTAAAGCACCCAAACAATAGAAACCAACACTAAATTTGTTCATATGAATTTCTATGTAGAAGATGAACCACTGCAATCAATTTAGATGGAACCACTCCAAGAGGTCCCATGCCTAGCAGCATTTACTGAGTCCACCTTAGTGTGCTGAGAAGGTATATAACAGGGCACACAAGGTGGCATTTGCATGTTGATATCTCCTCAGGAACCTTCTTGTAGTGATGACAGCTTTTCTAATCTGGCAGTCACCTGATGTGGGATGTAGTCAGGAACAAAAAGTGTAGAACCATAACTGAATTATGTTGACGTTTCTGCATCTTAACAAAACATGTAGTTTTGCTAAAGTAAGTACTTAAATTGGCTGATTACACAGCACACAGCCAATACAATTATTGGCTTCATGAGTCTGTATCGTTTGAAAAGTGGGTGGTAAATTGATGCCAGAAAAGTGGGCTCTGAGGATGGTTTGGTCCTCCACGAGGTGAAAATTGAGTTTAACTTCAGGGAAATTCAATAGTAAGCTTTAGGGTACAGATAACCGTACAAGGTGTGGTATAAAGAATGACTTGATGCTGACGGGATCCCCATTGTCTTCTCTGCCAGCTAAGTCCAGCTCGGAGACTTAAGACTACTCCTAGGACAAAGGCCCAAATGCTGTGTCTCTGGGCTCAAAGGTCTAAAATCCCTGGATCCTCCACAGCTTTCTAGAGATTCAACAATACTGGTGGGAGAAATGTTCTGCCTGCAAAAGTAATGGGTGCTTTTTTCATTCCACCGTGGACACAGGATTTCATAAACATTTAATGGTTACAATCAATCTGATTGCAACCTATACACTAAGCCAGGGGTCTTCAAACTGTGGGGCGCGACCCCCAGGGGGGCCGTGAAGCGATGGAAAGGAGGTCGCGCCTTCACAGTGTCACTTCTGCCCTGGCCTCCAGGGCTTCAGCCCCCTCCTCCCCCATCCTGTGTCTCAGCCCGGGCTGCTGCAGTGCAGCTCGCGCTCCTGGGGCCTCGGCTGGGCAGTGTCTGGAGTCTGAGTTTTTCACAGGTCTTTAAAGACCATTAGCATATTTACATGCCTTTGTTAACTGATTACCAAAGCTTAGTTTTTTTATGGTTCCAGTACCCCCTGGGCCCCTACTGCCTATTCCTTACATTTGTATTTTTACACTTACTGCTGTAGTGTGAGAATGCATGTAATGAAAAGAAATATAAAGTTGGGTTGCCAAAAGAAACATGCCTGCTATGTGTTGTTTAAAGATCCTGCAGAGACCTGCTCTTGACACTAAATAGAGTTATAAATAAAAAAAAGTATGTATTAATTAGTTATGTGACTTTTCTGTCTTTATTCTCTTTAATTATTAGTCATGGATCATTGAGGCATCCCTAGAACACAATTAAAAGGGCTTTCTATTTATATTTGCTGTTCTAAGTATTCACAGATAAGTGCAAAAAATACAGCTGTAGGTGACTGCTTATTTCTGGGCCATCAAAATAATGAGCTGGTAACCCTAATCACTAGACTGGAAGTTTGTTGCAGGATCAGCACATTATTTATTTCCTCCACCCTCGAACCCTGATTAATGCCATTATAGCAATAGTTTAACTTATATCTGAAACCCAACGCTTCAAGTTTCTGGGAATGCACCCTGCTTTCAGACTACTCACTTCTCATTCTCGCCTTCACTTTCACATTCACCCTGCACTCCCAGCGATCACAATGCACTCACACTGATCACCATGCACTCACACTGATCATCATGCACTCACACCAATCACCATGTACTCACACCATTCACCCGCTCACCCTGCACTCACAGTGATCACAATGCACTCACACTGATCACAGTGCACCCACACTGATCGCCATGCACTCACAACATTCACCCACTCACCCTGCACTCACACCAATCACCATGCACTCACACCATTCACCCTGCACTCACAGTGATCACAATGCACTCACAATGATCACAGTGCACTCACACTGATCACCATGCACTCACAACATTCACCCACTCACCCTGCACCTACCGTGATCACAATGCGCTCACACTGATCACAATGCACTCACATCATTCACCCGCTCACTCTGCACTCACAGTGATCACTCTGCACTAAACATTTGCTTGCATTGTTCACTCTGTACCTCACCGTACAGTCACACGAGCACACTTCTCACCCTGCACTCATGTGACACTTCACTCACCTGTCCCCCCCTTACTGCTCAATCTGTAGCTCACTCAAACAGGGCCATCACTAATCATGCACTAATTCGTCTCACTCTGCACTTACAGCCGAACCCAAATTCATATGATCACCTCACTCACCCTGCAGTCACTCCTTTTACCCTACTCTCACACTGTTGCATTGCTCACCTTGCAGTCACATGGGCACTCTTGTCACCCACACAGTGCAGAAGGTTAAAGTGCCTGGTACAAAGAAGATGTACCATGCACATCACAGAACTGAGTGTGAGTAAACTATGAGTAGCGCTATAAAAAAATGAAATGTTTGTCAGACACATGGGCGTCCGCAGAAATTTTTCCAGGGGGGGGCAAATGTTAAGGTCATCACCATCCTTCGTCATGTGTGCCAGGTGGGGCACAAGAAACACGGGGGCGCAGGAGGAGCCATGGGGGGCAGGAAGCAGGCCACATATTATCTCATACACCATAGGGTTGTTGTGCCACAGCCATCTTTCTTTTGTGGCTCCCCAAAACCATACCTCCCCTGGTCCCTAAAATGACCCACTAGCAGCCCAAAACCCATATCCACCCTGAACCCTAAAATTACCCCACCCCCTAAAAACTCACACCCTCCCTGAACCCTAAAATTATGCCCCTGGCACCTCAAAACCCATACCCACCCTGAACCCTAAAATTACCCCGTAGCACCCCGAAACCCATACCCACCCTGAACCCTAAAATTACCCCTGCCCCCCAAAACTCATACCCGCCCTGAACGCTAAAACTACCCCCCTGGAACCCATAACCCATACCCACCCTGACCCATTAATTGTCCCCCTGGCACTCCAAAACCCATTCCCATCCTGAACCCTAAAATTTACCCCCTGGCACCCTATAACCCATACCCGCCCTGACCTCTAAAATTGTCTCCCTGGCACCCCAAAACCCATACCCACCCTGAACCCTAAAATGTCCCCCTTGCACACCGAAACCCATACCCGCCCAGAACCCTAAAATTACCCCCCCTGGCACCTTAAAACCCACACCCACCCTGAACCCTAAAGTTGCCCCCCGGCACCCCAAAAGCTGAACACTACATTCTGATTGGGTATCGCGCCGTCTCCCTGCTCAGGGAGGATCTGCTGGTCCGGATCGGCTCGCCCTGGTCCGGTTCTGCTCGCCCTTCTCTGGAGCTGTTCCGCCTGCCCTGTCCCTCTTCCGGACCCTCCGAGCCTGCCTCCATGCACACTGCCTGGACCTGCTCTGTCTGGCCTGGTTCTTTCTCCTTTGGATCCGCTTTCTTCACTGGCGGAGTTAGGACACAGGTCTCACTTCTCTGAAGCTGCTCTCCCTCACCCAGACCCCCCCACTCCCTCTCCACTTGCTCTCTCATCTTCCTTCCTCCCTACTTCTCGGTCTCTCTTTCCCCACTGCTTCACTCTCTCTTTCGCTCGCCCCTGTTCGTTCACTCTCACCCCCCACCGTATCCATCTCCCCGACTCCAAATCTTCCTCTGTCCCCCCTCTCTCTTCCTCCTCCTCATGTCGGTGGTAGGGAGCCCGGGGCCCTCTCTGAAAAGGCGAGCTGGAGGTGACGTTAAGTGTGAAAGCACCAAGGTGTGAACCGGGAGAAGAGGCGGGGAAGGGGTGGGCGGCAGGTTGAGATTGTCAAAGGGGGCACTGGCTCTCAGAGAGGTAAGTAGGGGCGGGGAGCAGCCTGAGGACAAAAACAACACCAGAGCAAGAGGCAGACGCTCTGCGGAGAGCCTGGTGTGCACTGAAGAAACTTACACTTCTTAGCACTACAAAGCAGCCAAAGGGCGCCTTTCACTAGAGCCAAGAACCTGACCCATCGCGAATAAACAGCAGCCGCCGGAGAAACCAGCGGTGTCATGAAAACAACAAAGGACAGAGTGATAGACGACTGCCGCCGAAACCTGGAAGTACAACTTACACCTTTAACAAAAGGCAATTCCTGATGCAAGCACCACACACCAGAACACTATAAATATATAAATCTCCCATCAATGCACACCTGAGAATGAATAAAATGATAAGCAGCAAATTAGGGCAGTGACTGACAGACACTATGCTGGTCCTCTCGTACTGTGCCCTATTGATACTTACTATGTCACCAGTCACTCCAGCGCGGAAGAATTCCTTATTGATTGCTACTCTGACCGCCCCCATGTAACTCACTGTCTTGTGTAGACTAATATGTTTTAGCCGACAAAATGAAAAATATTTTTGAAAAATCTGTGTTTTACGTTATTCAACTATTCTCCTTGTAAGTTTCTCCCAGAGAAAAAGGGTGGATTCCTTCCACAAGGATGATATGGGCTGTGTGCACCCACATCCTCTATCTGCAAAGCAAGCCCCTCCTCGACCCGACAACCACCAGCGCTCCAGGATGCAACAGCCTTTTTACATGTTGTGATCAGCTGGTTCCTCGGTCTCCAGCTACACTGGGAAATGGTTTTTGTGCGCGACACTGACCCTGGAACATCTGATTCGTTCCCTCACAGACCTGAGGTACTTGAAGCACCTGCTGCACTTCTAGGTTAACTTAATGTTGGATTCGACAAGCAGAAGGCAGCAGAGGGGCCAGTGGAAGCAAGGAAGCCCCTGAGGAGCGCATATTTCCCAACCAGGGCATTTCAAGTAGTGAAGGAACAGGCTGAATATTAAGCGCTACAAACCGACTAGCTTGACAGAGGCTTTCAACAGGGATCAAGGCACACCATTTCCTATTCTCATGGCCCCAACGCAGTTTTAATAAGTAGTCCATTGTGCTGCTCTTTACTTCGGGTACTGGACCAGTACCTGTGCTATCCTGGAAATCTTCTTGTCCTGAGGGTTGGGGTGTTAGTTACAACTTGTGGTGCCCCCTGCCTAGAAGGTCTATGTATGCGAAGGATCTCGGAATAGGGGTCCTCATTAATGCAAATCTCACAACCACTAAATTTAGACCCTACATTCTTCTAAGCACCTACTGGCTATTTAGTTGGCTGCCTGCGTCAAATGTATACAAAAATAAAAACACGTGTTGTGGCCATTTACAATGCTTTACTGTGATTAAGAACAACTGTGAACAGATTGACAGAAAAAGATTCAGCCCAAAGTTGAAAAAGGACGGAAGGATGGCCTTTTTTGTCGCGTTACAAAGTACCTAATTATGGATTCTCGACCTTTTGTATTGTATTTTTGGTAATTAGGGATGGGGATGATACATGAAAATGAAACAGATGTTTCTACAACCATTTTTACTCTATACCTCACAAATTACATTTACCCCTTGTACTGGTGTTACTTAACTTGGTTACCTTGCAGTCTTGGAGCTCGTATGGCAATTCTTAAATTCGGTCCGAGTGGAAGTTCGAACTGCTTGGTCATCGCTGCCCCACTAACCCCTTGTTTCTGAAGTCACCAGATAGTAACTTAGTGCATGTGAGGAATGCAGACATCTTTTTGGCAGGATGCTACGGAAATATCTTCCCCAGTCTACTCAGGAGTACCTGCTACGTTGAGTTTGTGTTGTTTTCATACTCATTTCTGTGTCATTGCATGACTCCCCTAGTTTTACTGTTTTCTCTCTCTGACCGTCTCATTTTGACGACAGCGCGGGCTCAGACTCTAGTGCACAGGTTGGGAGACCCTTAAGTGTGTATGAGAAACTGCCCTAGTTTTGGGGCCCGCCAGTGGTGAGAGGTAGGTGCGAAAAGTGGCTCTGCCGTCGGCTGCCAGGTGCTTTCCTCACTTTGTCTGTCTACGGTCCTCACAGAGGTCTGAACTCCTTGAGGCCACATTCATCACACAAGCGCAGCCACATGATCTTAGTCTAGAGCACATGGTTAAGACAGGCCCAGCCTTACTCCACTAATCACACTCTACGCTGTGAGTAGCATATGAGGCACTCAGCAGGGATACCCTAACAGCAAGGCCACTGTAATTATGAGGCAGGGAGGGTCACATAAAGCGGCATGGTTGAGTGAGTTATGCGTCAAGAAAAAGCTAATTATGTGGAACCTTTTGTGACAGTATAACTTCATTTTGTCATCTTTAAACTTGTTAACACTGTTTGGGCATTAGTTGCACCTCATTAGTACTAGTTAAACTCCCAAATATAGCATCAAGCTACAGAAAGTTGTTCAGTCAACCTGTGCAAAGGACTTTCAACTGCCCGGCTCCATGTGTCTAACTTTTGAACCGTTTGAGCTAGAAACGATTTTTTTCTTAAACTCTGCAGATTATGCGGCATATGTTGGATTATGCAACAAATGCAGCAAATATACAATTATGCAAAAATCGCCACACAATTGCATAATTCCAGTGGCCCTGCCTATCAGTCACATGGATGTAAACCTTCTGCTGTTTGGCTATCTATACCATTGGGCGGAAGAAAATGTTAAGGGACCCAAAAATTATTTTTAAAGATACATCCCTGATTTGCATGAGAAATCTGTAATGTTGCGCCAATGCGGGCAAGTGCCCAGAACGAGTTGCTCTAACCCTCAATGAGTAAGACTCGGAAGGGCTGTATGATCATTTCTACTCATGGATAGATCTTACATATGCCTGCTCGTTGCGCCTCCTCCCTGCTCTGGACTACAGTGGTGACTACACATGTACTCAGCCCCTCTCCTCTTAGCATCCACGCTTCCTAGCCCATCTGGATATCCCCCTCTGTACTGACTTATGTCTAACACTTCATTTCCATTCGTTTTCTGTTTGTGCTATCTTTCTTGATAAATGCAACTTATTAAATCAAAAATCATCCATTGATGTCCACCATTTTATGTCCGAGCGGTGTCTACATTAAAATACACTCTTTTATTCAAATGTGACTATTCTTTCTGCTTAGTAAATTACTTAACAGCAACTGTTCTAGGCAGTCCATAACTATAATCCAATAATTATTTGAAAAGACTTTGCCTCAATCTTGTTATTGTGTCAGAGCGCGCTATAAAGTCCGAGGTCTCCTGGCGCTTCTGACTAAATGACGTACAATGAGATGCACAGGAGTTCACCTAGAAGAGAGTGCCAAAGGACAGGTGCAGGAAAATGAAGCCCGCGTCTTGTACTACTGAGCCCTGGGATGCAGAGGAACTTCAGACTAGAACAGAGAGTGCGAGTTGGAGAGGAACAGTGGCTGGAGCACCGTGTGAAATGCATAGTGGCATGGGCGTCCGCAGAGGGCAGTCCAGGCTTTAGCGCTGGTGGCACCCAGTGCCCCAATGACCACCTCCACCACGGATTCTCTCACTAGCACCCTTTAACAGTGACCAAGTCTCCATAACCACTCTCACTCAGATGAATGGAATTCGTTAAATAGTGCTACTCATACCATTAAAGTATGTCAGAGCACTTTGCATCACACACACATTACACAGACCATCATTCATACTTGTGTAAATCAGTGTATAGGAAATGCTACATAAGCCAAAGGACTAAGGCCCACATGCATCAACAATGCCATTTGCGATTTCTTATTCGCGAAAAAAAGGAAATCGCTAATAAGGAATCGCAAATGGCTATGCATGAAGAAATCGCTAAATAAATTGCGATTTCTTAAAATTCCTTAATTGCGACTCGCAAATTGCGAATCGCAATTAAGAAATCCCTCCCCATTCATTCCTATGGGCCTAGAGGCCCATAGGAACGAATGGGAAGACATTCTCAATTTGGGATTCTCAATTAGAGAATCGCAAATTGAGAATGCAATTTCAACGGTGCCAGGGTGTCAACAGGAGACCCTGCTACACCCTCTGAAATTGATCCATGCACATATGTTGCGCACACACATGCCCTAAGGGCATGTGTGTGCGTAACATGAAACTTTGAAAAATGCACAAATGTGCATTTTTCAAAGTTTTTGCAAATTACCATGAAGTTCAACTTCATGGTAATTTGCTCCCCCAAATTGCGAATTCGCTATTTTTAAAACTTTCATGCATTGCATTTAAGGAATCGCAAGATCGCAAAAAAATAGCGATTTCTTAAATTATGCGTTAATGCATTCCAAAAAGTGATTTTGGAATCGCAAATGGCCGATTTTTGCGATTCACACCGTTTGCGATCCCAAAATCACTTGATGCATGTGCCCTTAAAAGTGTAGGAGTCACATGTCATCCATAGTGGTAGGCAGTATAGTTTAGGAGTGCTTGGTGTGGAGAAGCACAAACTCAGAGTCGAAAAAGAAACAGCATAGTTGGGAGTTTTCTTTAAAAATAAGAATCCATTTCTACCCAAATTAACCCTTGTTGCAACATTAATCTATGTTCTATACTTAGCAGAGTGTATGCACTTCTATGATAAAAGTTAATACCTCACTATTCTATATTAGGGGCCTCATTTATGAAGGCCTTGCGCCACTGGTACACGTTTCCCCATTTTAAAAGTGACGCACCGGCGGCGCAAGACCTTCATAAATAAGGCCCTAGGATTTTAAGTTATAAATTGCAAATAACAAAAGGATATGGCTCTTTTAAAAGCAGTAACCTGCTGATCTATTTACATTAAATGCACTTTGTAATCTACTTGGTACACGTTCTTTGCAGTAGGCATATTAACCCTCTGTACTACATTCACATAATTCAAAAACCTCAACTACACAAAACTCTGATCTCTGGCCAGGAAGAACATTAATCACAGGAGTTATCTTACATGTTTGTGAGGCCCCGTAATTGCAGGAGGAAAGGAACGCCCAGCAGGTGCTTTTAAAATCATAATTCAGTTGTAAACACGGCGCCCCCAGGAAGGCAGCACCCGGTGTGATGGCACCGGTCAGAGCAGGCTCTGGCAGGGGGGCAAGGAGGGGCGCTCCAGGGGGGGGCAAGTGCCCCTCCTTGCCCCCCCCTGCGGACGCCCATGGTCAGACATGTGCTATAGAGAGATGAGGTGTATTGTTGGTGAGTGGTAGTGAGGGAATTCATGGAGAAGGTGGAAAGACTGTTGCACCGTGTGCAACCAGTGCTTGGACAAGCCCTGGCTGGGAGTGTTAACCCCCCCCCCCGCCCCCCGAAGTTCGGGTCTAGTGGATATCCCCTGCTTCTGCCTATTATTTACATTTGTAGTGCGCTACTGTTACCAAAAGGTGTCCTGGGGCTAATAACCATCTGCCTGCAATGTGAGAGAGGGATCCGGGGTAGGGAGAGGAGAGAAGAGAGGCATGGAAGGAAGGGGGTGAGAGGAAAGGGGCATGGGTAAACTGCTTAACTCTGCACAAGACCGCCACGGTTTGAATGCACCCTTGCTGGTCCCGGCCATGGCCAGGTGAGCTTCTAATGTGGCAGGGCGTATTCCTGCGGATTGGGAGGCCCTTCACAGAGGTTGACTAGACATCTTTCTGATGTTAATTGCTGTATTTTGGTTATAAACTGGTACTGATGTGGTGAAATCTTTCCTCAGTGTTACTGTGTTTAAAAAAATTCTAAATAATAAAGCAATGCTACCCCAAAATACGCAGCATCACAGAACATTATTTACATTTTCTACTCACACAATTTAGTCAAGCCTGTCGCATAATTTGGTCCTCACCTTCCTCATAACCTAGAGGTTTAGAAATTTTTGTCAGGGGGGGGTCCTTTCGCTTGAAAGCATTGACAGGGGGGTCTCGGCATCTAAAAGTTTGAAGACCTCTGCACTAAGCTAATCAACTTGGCCAATCACTGGGCTCGTATTATACATATGGTGTACTGTGTCAATCGGCGCAAAAGTGCACTTATCAAAAAGTGTGTCTAGTGCAGACAGAGATAGTGCCCCCTATTATAATGAATGTGCTGCCCCTAGCGCAGCCACAAACTCACGCCTGCTCTTGAAGCAGCTGTGAGAAGTTGGCCTGATGTGCAGTGTTCACTATTCTAGCGATCACTATATATCAGTCCAAACAACCCTTATTGATGATTGGTTGTAAGTCAACCTTATAGACCAGCTATCCTAGTAGCATGGATACGAGCAGTCTAAGGCTAAGACTCTAGAGGGCGTGTTAAGCCAGCTGTTTTACCATCACATTACCCCTTGAACACCCAGTGAAAGGACACCACACAAGTGTTATGAAAATAAACAATGTATTTATTAGAATCACAACAACCCTGTACTCTTTATGAGGACAGGGTGCTAAGCACACAACAAAACTCTTATGAAAATACTTAAGTTAGCACGTTATACACAAATGCCCGAGGGGCAGGAAAAACCATATACTCTAAAAGTGGAATGCGAAATTACTAGCAGGTAAGTACAGTACTAATAGGCTTTGGAATCGCTAGGACTTGACTAGGGAATCGTTAGATTACTCCTAGGAGACCTAGGGGACTCGGGTGCAGAGTGTGCACTCTCACGCGGGATGCGGGACAAAGTCTATGGAGGCTAGATTTCACAAAGTTAGTGTTCACGGGCGAACCCGACCTGGTAGGGAGAAAACGACAGTGGATCCTGACCCTTGGATAGTGAGGCTATGCTGGGACACCGAAGTGCCGAAGTTACCTAGCCCAGGGGCTGCAGCTGCATAGGTCTGAAAAGACGTCGGGAATCTCGTTGCCGGACCAGGAGCCTGGAAGAAGGAAGTTGCTGGCAGGCGACCAGTGAAGAAAAGTTCGATGGATCCAAGCCTGGATCAAGGAAGAAGGAAACCTGAAAGCAGAGGGGACCAAGTTCTTGAATCACTAGCCAGTGATTAAGTGGGCACCAGGATGGCAGCGGGCGAAGTTACCTCGACTAGGTGAGTGGGCGACGCTGGCTCTGCAGATCTCACGGACCAGGAGGCGTTGTCGGCGACCAGGATGGAGAGGCGAGCTGTCCCACGATGGATGAAGCTGTCGGCGTCGAAGTTACCCAGGATTGGGCAACAAGCCTTGGCTAATTCAAGACCACGCGGTGGACTCAAAATGGCGTCTTGAGTGGACCAGGAGGGTCCGGAGTGCTCCTCTTCTGGAAGGGAGCAAGGGCCAGTCTGGAGCAACCAGACTAGCAGCAGTGATGTCGTCCGGCGTCGTTCAGAAGGCCACAAGCCAGCGGGCTAGTAGCCAAACAACGCGGTGAGCAGCAAAAAGCAGAAGGGCCCCACGCAGATCGTGGAGATGCTGGGAGGCTGCACTTCGGTGCTGGAGCTGCTCAGGGTCGGGGCTTCTCGGACCCCAAAGCACTCACCAGGAAATTACTCGGCGGGCTTGCTGTGCAGAAGTCGTGCAGTCTTGAAGATGGCCGGTCCCTCGAGGTCTCGTCACACCCACGAATCTCAGCGTGACTGATGATGCAGGTAGAGGTCAGAGGTGCCAGGGAAGCCGGTTCTCGTCGAGCTGGGCAGTCTTGATCCAGAGGAGAGACTTGCAGCAGACCGCAGTGTTCTTAAGATGGTGCCTGCGGATGCAGGGTGACTACTCCTTAGTCACAAGGGAGAAATCTTAGGAAGAAGTCTTGAGTTCCTTTCGTGGAAAGTAGTTTCAGGATTCAAAGATGATCTGATTTGGAAGGGGGCCAGTTCCTACCTTTATCCTGTAAAAAGGGGCTGGCACGCGACTAAGTCCTGCCCTAGGGGTGGGACTAGGAGGGGGGTGGTTACACCCACTTCCTTGGCGGGCTTTTCCCCAGCACAGGGTCTGGAGTGACCCTGGAACTGGTTCCAGCCAGCCTATGCACAGTGAGCACCGGGGTGCCACGTGCAGTCACCTTCCTCTAAAGCCCTGCCTACCTACAATACACAAAACCCTGTCTGGGACGGTGCTGGCACCGCCCCTGGCAGGAAACCCTTTGTCCTTATCTCCTGCTCTGGGAGGACTCCCAGCAGCAGGAGGGCAGACTTGTGTCTCGGTGGCAGCATCCATTTTGTGGAGCTGAGGCTCTGTTTGACTTTAACCGGGGTTAGGGGTTACATACATGTCGTGTCCCTCTAGAAGGGTGGAATGCTAACCCCGTCGCCAGAATTGGCGAGGGGTTAGTATTCCAATTCGTATGACACCTTACTCGACATGTTTTGATAAAGCGATACCAGAGTTGGCATATAACCGCGAGGATTATAATGCACTTAAGAGTATATGGTATGCGATATCATGGAAACGGCTAAGGGATGGATCCCGAAAGCCGCAGACAGGCTCAGCTCATGCCAGAGCACCATCTCACACGATTCCAAGCACTCTGCCTTCAGGATTGTTAAGGCCTGCCATAGGAGTGACTGATAGGAGATCTGTGTGTCCATTTTAGGGTTAGATATAGGTATACTATATCTAAAGCAAAGGGTGAGTACACCACCTTGCCCCAGCTGTCGTGCAGCCAGTTGTGTCAGTTTAGTTAGTCAGCCCAGGGGTGGCATAATACATGCTTCACCCCTGGGAGACTTCTGGGTACACCTCAGCCCTGGGTACAGGGACTTGGAGAGGGCCCAGTGCCAATTCAGTACCTGAGTACAATTTGGATAGAGAGAACAGCTAGGCTGTGGGTCTGATTAGCAGGCCCACAGCCAGGGAAAGTCGTAAACCAGTGCAGCAAAAAGCAAAAATCTGGGTGATCATAGGATTGCAGACCCTACTCTCCTACATGACCCCCCCCCAAACTTTGGGACAATAAACTAACCTTGACCAGGTGAGTCTTCTTGCTCTAAGTGGAAATACCTGGAGAGCCCATCAGCATTGCTGTGATCAGTACCAGGTCTATGCTCCACTGTAAAATCCATCCCCTGTAGGGAAATGGACCACCTAAGCAGTTTGGGGTTTTCACCCTTCATCTGATTTAGCCACAAGAGGGGCTTATGGTCTGTCTGAATGGTGAAGTGAGTGCCAAACAAGTAGGCCCTCAGCTTCTTCAGGGCCCAGACCACAGCAAAGGCCTCCCTCTCAATAGCTGACCAATTTTTCTCTCTGGGTGTCAACCTCCTACTAATGAAAGCAATAGGCTGATCATTACCATCAAAATTCAGTTGAGACAGAACAGCCCCCACACCCAACTCAGAAGCATCTGTTTGGACAATGAATGGCTTGGAGTAATCTGGACTCTTTAGGATAGGTGCTGTGCACATGGCCTGCTTTAGGTCATTGAATGCTTTCTGACAGCTTGCTGTCCACTGAACTTGTTTTGGCATCTTTTTGCTTGTCAGGTCATTAAGAGGGGTCACTATGGACCCATAATTTCTGACAAACTTCCTATAGTACCCAGTCAGGCCCAAGAAAGCTCGAACCTGAGTCTGGGTGATTGGAGGAGTCCAGTCCTTGATGGCCTGTATCTTACTCTCCAGTGGCTGAACCTGGCCTCCACCTACAAGGTGGCCCAGGTATACAACCTGTGTCTGCCCTATCTGGCACTTAGTGGCCTTGATAGTGAGGCCTGCCTTTTGCAGAGCCTCTAACACTTTCCTCAGGTGGACCAGGTGATCCTCCCAGGTGGAGCTAAAGACAGCAATATCATCAAGATATGCTGCACAGAAGTCATCCAGCCCAGTGAGGACTTGATTCACCAACCTTTGGAAGGTGGCAGGTGCATTTTTCAAACCAAAGGGCATTACCACAAACTGATAATGCCCACCAGGGGTAGAAAATGCTGTCTTGGGTTTGGCCTCCTCAGCTAACCTGATTTGCCAATACCCAGCTGTCAAATCAAATGTACTTAAGAATTTGGCAGAAGCCAATTTATCTATAAGTTCATCTGCTCTTGGAATTGGGTGGGCATCAGTCTTAGTGACTGCATTGAGGCCTCTGTAGTCTACGCAAAACCTCATCTCTCTCTTACCACCCTGGGTGTGAGGCTTTGGCACTAGAACTACTGGGCTAGCCCAAGGGCTATCTGAGGGCTCAATGACTCCCAGCTCCAACATTTTCTGCACTTCAGTTTTGATGCAGTCTCTAACATGATCAGGCTGTCTGTAGATTTTACTCTTGACAGGCAGACTGTCTCCAGTGTCAACATCATGGGTACACCAATCAGTTTGGCTGGGTGTCAGAGAGAACATATGTCTGTAGGATTGCAGAACTTGCCTGCAATCCTGTTGCTGATGTTCAGTGAGGCTGCCACAAAAGACAACACCATCAACTGATCCATCATCAGGATTCTGAGTGAGCAGGTCTGGGAGAGGGTCACTCTCTTCCTCCTGTCCCTCATCTGTGGCCATGAGCAAGCTCATGTCCTTCCTGTCAACATATGCCTTGAGCCTGTTAACATGGAGCACTCTGAGAGGGCTCCTGGGAGTTCCAAGGTCCACCAAGTAGGTAACCTCTCCCTTTTGCTCAATGATGGTGTGGGGCCCAGACCATTTGTCTTTCAGAGCTGCTGGGGCCACTGGCTCCAGCACCCACACCTTCTGTCCTGGCTGGTACACAGTCAGAACAGCCTTTTGGTCATGCCAAGCTTTTTGAAGTTCTTGGCTGGCCTCAAGGTTTTTGGATGCCTTTTCCATATACTCAGCCATCCTGGAGCGGAGACCAAGTACATAGTCCACTATGTTGGTTGCAGGCTTTTTGAGAGGTCTCTCCCATCCTTCCTTCACCAAACACAGGGGTCCCCTTACATGATGCCCATACAGAAGCTCAAAAGGGCTGTAGCCAACCCCCTTCTGTGGGACCTCTCTGTAAGCAAACAAGAGGCAGGGGATCAGGACATCCCATCTTCTCCTAAGAGTTTCAGGTAGTCCATGAATCATCCCTTTTAGGGTCCTGTTGAATCTCTCAACAAGCCCATTGCATTGTGGGTGGTAGGGTGTGGTGAACTTGTAGTTCACACCACACTCCTTCCACATTGCAGTCAGATATCCTGACATGAAGTTTGTACCTCTGTCAGAAACGACCTCCTTTGGAAAACCCACTCTGGAGAACACTCCAACTAGGGCTCTTGCCACCACAGGAGCTGTGGTGGTCCTCAGGGGAATAGCTTCAGGATACCTGGTGGCATGGTCCACCACCACCAGTATAAACTTGTGCCCTGATGCTGTCTGGGGTTCCATTGGACCAACAATGTCAATCCCCACTCTTTCAAAGGGAACCCCCACCACAGGTAGTGGTATGAGGGTGGCCTTTTTTTGTGCCACCTGACTTACCACTGGCTTGGCAAGTGACACAGGAGCGACAAAACTCCTTGGTATTCTCATTCATATGGGGCCAGTGAAAGTGTGAGACAAGCCTGTCCCAAGTCTTTGTCTGACCTAAATGACCTGCAAGGGGAATCTCATGGGCCAAGGTGAGAAGGAAACCTCTCAGAGACAAGGGGATGACCAGCCTCTTGGTTGCACAAGGCTTGGGGTCTCTTGACTCAGAGTACAGGAGTCCATCTTCCCAGTATACCCTGTGGGCACCTGTGGCATTCCCTGCAGCCTCAGCAGCAGCCTGCTGTCTGAGGGGTTCAAGGGAAGGGCAGCTCAACTGTTCCTTCCCCAGGTCTGCTCTGGAGGGTCCCCCTGAGCCCAGAAACTCAACTTGATCAAGTTCAAGCTCTTTAGGCTCAGTTTCCCTCAGTTCTCTCAGATCAGCCTCCTCAGAGACTTGATCCTCAACCTGGGGCAAGGGGGAAGGCAAAGCCTTACCCTTACTGCTCTTCTTCTTGGAAGGTGTCTGGTCCATCATTTCAGGATCCAGCACCTGTTCAGTGGGGCATTTTCTGGCCTGTGACCTAGTCACAGCAAGCACATGTGCTGGCAAGCCTAACATCTCCATGTGAGTCCTCTGCTCCACTTCTGACCATTGTGATGACTCCAAATCATTGCCCAACAAACAATCAACTGGGAGGTCTGAACTGACTACAACTTTCTTTTGTCCCTTCACTCCACCCCAGGAGAAAGCCACAATTGCCACACTATGACTAGTAGTGACATTGCTGGCATTGGTCACCAGGAAATCAGTACCTGGCATGATCTGTCCAGGGTCCACAAAGTTAGGTGTCACCATGGTGACACTGGCACAAGTGTCCCTATAGGCCTGAGCCATTTTGCCATTAATCAAAGGTGTCTGCCTGTATTTGCCCAAAGTATTGGGACTTATCTCAGGGGACATATCCATATCCCCTGTACAGACAAGGACAGCCTGAGTGAGTGTGCCAACTAAGTTGTCAGACCCCTCAGTACCCAAGGTTAACCCAACTAATGCCTTGGGAGGTACACTACCACTACTGACTGTACTAGGGGGTGCAGTTGCCTTAGGGGCTGTAGTGGCAGGAGTTTGTCCTCCTCTTTTGGTGCACTCACTAAACCAGTGAGATTTACTTTTGCAGTACTGGCACCACCTTTTTGACTGGCCTTCTTGAGTCTTCTTCTTCTGGGAAGCCTGACCCCCACCCTCTTTGGTTTGTTGGGGACCTGGTGAAGACTTCTGGTCATTTTGTTCACTCTTTGCATTACCCTTCTGGTCTGCTTTCTTCTGACCACCCTGGTTCTGGTTCTGGTTCTGCTTGATCCTTGTCCTGACCCATTTGTCTGCCTTCTTTCCCAATTCTTGGGGAGAGGTCAGATCTGAATCAACAAGGTGCTGGTGCAGCAACTGGTTCTGACAATTGTTTAAAATGTGTTCTCTCATCATTAGATTATACAATCCTGTGTAATCTGTAACCTTGCTACCCAGCAACCAGCCCTCCAAAGCCTTAGTGGCACAATCCACAAAGTCAGACCAGTCCTGAGACTGAGTTTTCTGGGTGTCTCTGAACAGCAACCTGTACTGCTCAGTGGTTAAACCAAACCCATCAACCAGTGTATTCTTCAGGACCTGGTAATTGTTAGCATCCTCTACTCTTGTAGTGAGGAGCTTATCTCTACCTTTACCATCAAAGGAGAGCCACAGTATAGCTGCCCACTGACTCTGGGGAATGCACTGCACAGTGCAGGCCCTCTCCAGAGCAGCCATCCATTTCTGGATATCATCCCCTTGCTTAAAGAGGGGCACTATTTTAGTCAGGTGTTTAGTATCTAAACCCTTCTCTCTATCTCTTGGGAGATTGCTGCCACCAGTGGGAGCTAACCCACTCATCTGCTGCTCTCTTGCCAGGGCAAGCTTCTCTTTGGCCAGGGCAATTTCTTCCCTTTCAATCCTTAGTTCAGCTTGTCTCATCCTAGCTTCATGCTCCCTTCTCTGAGGGGAAGTAAATCTCCTCTGTGGAGGATTCCTTCTCCCCTGAGAAGAGGCATTAGAGTGCAGAGATCTATTGGAGTCCCTAGAAAGAGATCTATCTCTCCTAACTCCAAGGTTAGGCCCACTTCGGGTTAGTACTGGGGGTCCCCCAGATCCTAGCCCAAGTAAGTCTAAGTTGGTCCTGGTTAGCCTTCTGACTACCTCAAGACCTTTGTCTACCTCATCCCCAGAGAGTTCCTCCTGATCCTCCTCCTCCTCAACTGCATTGGCAATGTTGGGGAGGTCTGGATCCCCAGAGGTACCCTCTAAGGCTGGCATATTCCCATCTAGCTGAGAAAGCTTTCTCGCATCATAAGTCTCTAAGAGACCTATTAAAAAGGGAATGGTGGGGTTAGACCCCTGCTTCAGTTTTCTGGAGACACAGATTTGTCTCATCTCCTGGAAACTGAGAGCTGCATATCTTGAAGTGACCTGTGGAGGGTCAACACTGACCAGGGGAGTCTCAGTAGATTCTCCCTGGGTAGACATGCTTTTCTAGTGAGGTGTAAGTGGTGCACTTACCTACACTATATGTTTGCCTACTGATCCCTTGCTAGAGTTGTAGTTTAGGGTGTGCTAGGCCCTAGGAGCTACAACAGCTGGTTCAGTAGAACTCAGAGTATTCTAAGCTAAGTTATATGTACCTTTAGTACTTATGTGATCTTTCACAAGATATTCTTAGGATATGTGTGGTAAAACAACAGCAAGCTCAAATCCCAACCGCTGCTCACCAATGTGAGAAGTTGGCCTGATGTGCAGTGTTCACTATTCTAGTGATCACTATATATCAGTCCAAACAACCCTTATTGATGATTGGTTGTAAATCAACCTTATAGACCAGCTATCCTAGTAGCATGGATACGAGCAGTCTAAGGCTAAGACTCTAGAGGGCGTGTTAAGCCAGCTGTTTTACCATCACATTACCCCTTGAACACCCAGTGAAAGGACACCACACAAGTGTTATGAAAATAAACAATGTATTTATTAGAATCACAACAACCCTGTACTCTTTATGAGGACAGGGTGCTAAGCACACAACAAAACTCTTATGAAAATACTTAAGTTAGCACGTTATACACAAATGCCCGAGGGGCAGGAAAAACCATATACTCTAAAAGTGGAATGCGAAATTACTAGCAGGTAAGTACAGTACTAATAGGCTTTGGAATCGCTAGGACTTGACTAGGGAATCGTTAGATTACTCCTAGGAGACCTAGGGGACTCGGGTGCAGAGTGTGCACTCTCACGCGGGATGCGGGACAAAGTCTATGGAGGCTAGATTTCACAAAGTTAGTGTTCACGGGCGAACCCGACCTGGTAGGGAGAAAACGACAGTGGATCCTGACCCTTGGATAGTGAGGCTATGCTGGGACACCGAAGTGCCGAAGTTACCTAGCCCAGGGGCTGCAGCTGCATAGGTCTGAAAAGACGTCGGGAATCTCGTTGCCGGACCAGGAGCCTGGAAGAAGGAAGTTGCTGGCAGGCGACCAGTGAAGAAAAGTTCGATGGATCCAAGCCTGGATCAAGGAAGAAGGAAACCTGAAAGCAGAGGGGACCAAGTTCTTGAATCACTAGCCAGTGATTAAGTGGGCACCAGGATGGCACCGGGCGAAGTCACCTCGACTAGGTGAGTGGGCGACGCTGGCTCTGCAGATCTCACGGAACAGGAGGCGTTGTCGGCGACCAGGATGGAGAGGCGAGCTGTCCCACGATGGATGAAGCTGTCGGCATCGAAGTTACCCAGGATTGGGCAACAAGCCTTGGCTAATTCAAGCCCACGCGGTGGACTCAAAATGGCGTCTTGAGTGGACCAGGAGGGTCCGGAGTGCTCCTCTTCTGGAAGGGAGCAAGGGCCAGTCTGGAGCAACCAGACTAGCAGCAGTGATGTCGTCGGGCGTCGTTCAGAAGGCCACAAGCCAGCGGGCTAGTAGCCAAACAACGCGGTGAGCAGCAAAAAGCAGAAGGGCCCCACGCAGATCGTGGAGATGCTGGGAGGCTGCACTTCGGTGCTGGAGCTGCTCAGGGTCGGGGCTTCTCGGACCCCAAAGCACTCACCAGGAAATTACTCGGCGGGCTTGCTGTGCAGAAGTCGTGCAGTCTTGAAGATGGCCGGTCCCGCGAGGTCTCGTCACACCCACGAATCTCAGCGTGACTGATGATGCAGGTAGAGGTCAGAGGTGCCAGGGAAGCCGGTTCTCGTCGAGCTGGGCAGTCTTGATCCGGAGGAGAGACTTGCAGCAGACCGCAGTGTTCTTAAGATGGTGCCTGCGGATGCAGGGTGACTACTCCTTAGTCACAAGGGAGAAATCTTAGGAAGAAGTCTTGAGTTCCTTTCGTGGAAAGTAGTTTCAGGATTCAAAGATGATCTGATTTGGAAGGGGGCCAGTTCCTACCTTTATCCTGTAAAAAGGGGCTGGCACGCGACTAAGTCCTGCCCTAGGGGTGGGACTAGGAGGGGGGTGGTTACACCCACTTCCTTGGCGGGCTTTTCCCCAGCACAGGGTCTGGAGTGACCCTGGAACTGGTTCCAGCCAGCCTATGCACAGTGAGCACCGGGGTGCCACGTGCAGTCACCTTCCTCTAAAGCCCTGCCTACCTACAATACACAAAACCCTGTCTGGGACGGTGCTGGCACCGCCCCTGGCAGGAAACCCTTTGTCCTTATCTCCTGCTCTGGGAGGACTCCCAGCAGCAGGAGGGCAGACTTGTGTCTCGGTGGCAGCATCCATTTTGTGGAGCTGAGGCTCTGTTTGACTTTAACCGGGGTTAGGGGTTACATACATGTCGTGTCCCTCTAGAAGGGTGGAATGCTAACCCCGTCGCCAGAATTGGCGAGGGGTTAGTATTCCAATTCGTATGACACCTTACTCGACATGTTTTGATAAAGCGATACCAGAGTTGGCATATAACCGCGAGGATTATAATGCACTTAAGAGTATATGGTATGCGATATCATGGAAACGGCTAAGGGATGGATCCCGAAAGCCGCAGACAGGCTCAGCTCAAGCCAGAGCACTATCTCACACGATTCCAAGCACTCTGCCTTCAGGATTGTTAAGGCCTGCCATAGGAGTGACTGATAGGAGATCTGTGTGTCCATTTTAGGGTTAGATATAGGTATACTATATCTAAAGCAAAGGGTGAGTACACCACCTTGCCCCAGCTGTCGTGCAGCCAGTTGTGTCAGTTTAGTTAGTCAGCCCAGGGGTGGCATAATACATGCTTCAGCCCCTGGGAGACTTCTGGGTACACCTCAGCCCTGGGTACAGGGACTTGGAGAGGGCCCAGTGCCAATTCAGTACCTGAGTACAATTTGGATAGAGAGAACAGCTAGGCTGTGGGTCTGATTAGCAGGCCCACAGCCAGGGAAAGTCGTAAACCAGTGCAGCAAAAAGCAAAAATCTGGGTGATCATAGGATTACAGACCCTACTCTCCTACAGCAGCGCAATAAAAGATGGAGTAGCTACTTACAAGCAGCTCCATGTTTCACAGTGCAGGGAAGCGACAGAGATTACCCAGCTGGTGAATGCAGTGAGTGACTATACTTCCATTCAAATGAGGGAACACTCTCTCATGATAGCCCTGGTGCTACATGCGCTCCAGTGCTATCAGTATTACAGAAGGGGCAGCACAGGCGTCGGCGGCATCTTCTGTCGTACCATAGTGCCCAATGCCCCCTCTGGGCACTAAGCACAATACAGTACTGAAATGCGCAAAACATCTCCCAGACATGTCTCCATGCTTCTAGCAGGGACATTGCATCTGGATGTGGAGGTGCAATCTCCAGGGGTGGCGGACACATCTATACACCACCCGGCTGCTTTGCAGAGTGGAATAAGTTCATTCAGGCCACCCCTAACAAATGCAAGTGTAAAACTCTTGGCCCCATTGCACCTGCGTTTGTAAAGAATTCTAGGCCCCTTAGTGGCAATACAGAGTTTCTTTCCAGCGGAAACTGACAAT
This sequence comes from Lissotriton helveticus, assembly GCF_964261635.1. NCBI lineage: Eukaryota > Metazoa > Chordata > Amphibia > Caudata > Salamandridae > Lissotriton > Lissotriton helveticus. Next base: position 242,448,670 of record NC_136061.1, on the reverse strand, counting down.
GTGACTAAACAGACTAACTACTAGCCTTTTCTGGAGAGGTGTGCATAAGAAGGAGTGAACTAGCTATCCTGTTGGGAGAGTCCGTTGCTGGAAGTTGCACAGTTTCTTGTGCATTTGTGTTGTTTTTAAAGTACTGTGTACATTTTACTTTGTTTTTATTTATACGTAAATATATGGGCTTCAGAACACTGTTTATCTTATAGATAACATAGAGAGAAAGGTGTATACGATTTAAGAGAGTTCAAACATGGGTACAATATATATAAATAGTAGGTATCCTTTGAAAAACCAGTGATTCGGAGAGTTAGCCTCTCTCTTGGCTGTTAGAAGGCTTCGGTTTCATGCAGCAACGCCGGGGAGAGGGAGGCAAGAGGACACAGTGTCAATGCGATATCAAAGCGTAATCTAAACCGAGAACTGTTCATACCTCAGCAGCCAGGCACAATGGCGCTCTTGTGCAGCCTCCTGCCTCTCACTGGGCTTTTGTTCCTCCCCTCCTGCTGGCTGTGAGTGTGATCTCTCCGGGATTGAACCTGAGCCAGGAAGACGTCTGCGCCAGGTCTCTGAGGCTGTCGGGCAGCCAAGCAGCCGACAAGCATCCCAGGCCGCTCGGCTGCAGGGTGGGCTGTGGAGGAGGAAGGCACAGGGCGGAATGTGCAAAGGCTGGAATGAAGATCTGCCACCGGGGGATACCGAGGGAGTGTAGCCCTGGAATATGGAAACATGTGAGGAGAACACTGACTCATCATGGCGCTTATCGACAAGTATAGACATCCAAACGCTTGTCAGCATTTTTCTGAATGACCGCAGATTTGGGCAAAGCTCATACATAATACATCAAGCAACTCATCCCACAAGGCAGAGGCCCCCCCAGAGGTGGGACCTCCTGCCCCAGTCTGGGATCTCTGTATTCGAGATTGCTCATGGAGCAGCTTACCTGCTAGGCCTTAGCTCCAGTGACATAACACTAAGGAAGCCCCGCCCCCTGCATTCTGCCACTTAGTTACCCATACCTCACATATATTTATTGGTCCAGGGGTGAATGGAGGCCGTTTGAAGCTCTTGGAGTGACCCTGAAAGGTTGCCCCCCTTCCCCTCCCCCCCATGTGATGCAGGGGCTGAAGGGCTTTTTTCAGTTTTATATAGCTTGAACTCGACCCAAAGGTATCAGAGCACTTTACATTTATTTATTTTATTTATTTTATGCGTTTTTAGATAGCGCGGACTTTACCCGAAGGTGTCAGAGCGCGTCACAATCGGAACAGTAGTGAAACATGAGGAAAAATTACAAGTGAGCAAGTTACAAAAGCAACATATGTTACATAAGGCAATAGTGACAATTGTGCATGTATCAAGAGCAAACAAAATACAAGCGGTAGCAAACGATACGTTACAAGAGGAAAAAAGTGACGTGTGTATGTTACAAAAGCGTACAAAGTACAACTAGTGGTATAATACTGCACTAAATGGCAGATACTCAAAACACAAGAAAAAACGTTACGTTACATGAGGCAATGGTGGCAATTGTGCATTACAGATGGACACATTCATGATTTGCCCAGAAGAGCAGGATGTTTGAGCCGCCTGCCAGGCTCAAGCCTAGTTCCCCAACTTCAAAGTCATGAGCCCCAGCCGTTAAGCCACACCCTCGCTTCTGTTAGACCCTCTGTTTAGTTCTCTTACTGGATAGAATATGGGTAATCCCATACAGGGCCACCGCCATGTACCGCTTTGTGTGCCAGTTTGGTCGACCTCAATCAAATTTCGTCTTACTCCAGCAGTCAGTCGAGCTCTCTGTGAGCAGAAGGAACTTGGTGCCAGATGTACGATCATTCCATTTTGCGAGTTGCAAATTGCAACGTTTTGTTATTTGCTAAATGGAATGTGCAACAGTGTCTAATACACTGTTTGTGATTTGCAAATGGGTCGCACGGGACCTGCTTCATTAATATTCAGGAGGCAGGTCGCAATTTGTGACCCATTGGAATGTTCTGCAAACACAGGCATGGTGGCTTGCTCGGAACAGCAGACCCCCATGCCTGTTTTGATTTTTCAATAAAGCAATTATTTTTTCTTCAAATGCAGCCCATTCTCCTTAAAGGAATACAAGATGCGATAAAAAACACTTATTTTAAATGAACATTATTCTTAAAATGTTTTAAAGGGAAGCAGTGATCCTAGGTACCCCTGCCTGCCCTTAAAATATATTTTCGCACACTATCACAAAGGGGAAGGGGTCCCACTGTCACACTATACATTTCGACACAGACTATCCAAATATCAACTATACGTACATAATCTCCCTACAGCCAATTCAACTTGCACCTATCAAGCAGCTGCTTGCACTGCTAACACTGGGCAGACATGCTAGTCCAAATATGCTAGCAAGTTCTAAAATGTGTGAGAATAGACATGGGATGAGTTTAGGAATTAAAGGCAGGTCAACATTTTTAAAGAGGATATTAATGTAAGGTAATAGTTTTGTCAATCCATTCTAGGGTTGCTTTCTTCCAATTGTCCCAATATCATGCATGATATATTAAGACAATCCTGGGTATTTAGCCAATAGCACTTTACAGGGTCAGAGTTCTGTGGGCACACTTAACATTCTTAAAAACAACACCACAAGTTCCATAAAGCAATGCGTTGCCTTTTAAAAAGCTGCTGGCTCAAGTAAATTGGCAACAAGGACAGTGGAGGCTGGCACGGATCGGGGTGGCGGGTGGAGGGCAGGGTTGGGGGGTAAAGATACCAAAATAAACATACTTCCTCGCACCCAAGCACCCAGGCTCCCCTAAATGTTGTGTTTGGTCTGAGCGCCACGGTTAGGCGCTGAGCCAGGGACTGGGATCCTGGACATGCACTCCACCCAGGCTGTAATGCAACCTTGGTGGAGAACATACAGAGTGTGCATGACTGTTTGGCCAGCTCGAGATGCCCGGCAAAACATTCATGCACACTTACAAAGTGCCCACCACTCCTCCCCCTGCTCTGTGAGCAGAGCAGCCCCTCCCCACAAAGCTGCAGCAGCAGGATAAAATAAAAGGATTATAACAAGTTATTATCATTTTATTGTATCCTTCTTTTTTTACACTGCTGAAACGAGTGGGGTGACGCTCCTCCGCCTAAGCGGAGGAGCCTCCACTGAACAAGGGTAGTCCTCCATGTTTTACAACATAAGAAAGTGTGAATTCTCCGCCAGCTTCAGAGCTAGTTATAAAAGGAGTGCTTCTGACAGGACAATGAATCTAATTGACTAGTTTCTAAAGCAACGTGCCAATTGTAGCTTTGTTTTTGTCTCAATAGACATAAAAGAAGTGACCATGAGCAGGGCCCCCTTTGTCTTGTTATACTACGGAGTGCTTGCATGGTGGGAGGAACAGAAGGTCGGGAATATACTTATATAAGAACTCTTGAGTGCTCCAATTCCATGCACGAGTAGCTATACCAGTCCAGTTTTTTGTGACACATGGTTAATTTGTAGTCCTGAATTTATAATGGAATACATTGGACTACAAGTACCAGGATGCAAACAATAACCCTAGACTGGATCAGCCACTCACGCATGGAACTAGCAAAAGGACTCAAATGCACAAGTTGTGAGCGATGTAGAATTAAGGAAGAACCATGGAGAAAGAGATAGTAATGTCTAGATCAGTCTCATCCTGAAATCCAGAGTGATTAGAAAGCGATAGGCTAGGCCAACTAAGGGGATGAATATATTTAAAACTCACGTAGAAAAGCAGAGGCATAGCTGTCAACTTGCTCAATGTCATGAGTATCCCTGTCAGACAATCCTAGCTTTTCAGGGAACAACACTAACCCTACAGGGACTGATGGTGATAATCAGTGAAATTACAAATCCTAGAAAGCATAGTGGTGTAGGCTAATTAACCAACACTGGTTCAAAGCCAACCTCATGACTTGGGGAGAAACCACAGAATGTCCAAAGAAGGGAATATTTATTTTAAAATGTACCCCCAATAGTAACCCTTTGAACAAAATTACTAGCCATGAATACAAAAACAGCTGAAAAAAGAGGCTATTTATCTGCCTAAGAGTAGAGCTTCTAATCCTGTATCTCAAGAGGCAACCTTGAGAATTCTAAGACCAAGCTACTGGCAACTTGAAGAAAACAGAGTTTAAAGTTTTCTTAGTGCAGAGTCTGCTTTTTTAGAAGTTCTGTCTATGCTTCTTGCATCCCAGGACCCGAACTATACCTCGTAAATGTATATTGTCTGAATCTTGAGCACAGTTGCTCAATCTGTATAAAGAATAATCTTTCCAACTCTTGTCTCACTACCCTCTTTGTCTGCAAATTAGATAAGGGAGACAGAGGAAAACAAATGAGAAACAAGCGCCTCAGCAGCACTTTTCAATCTTCACACATGGTCATGGACTCATACTCCTAAGTTCTTGGGACATGTGCTCCACAAAAAGCTAGAAGGAGAGAACTAGTTAAGAATTAACGCCATCAACAGTCAAAATCAACGAGCAAGTGAGAATGTAGATTCTCCAAGTTTGTGAATAGAGAATCTGGACTTCATGAAAGACACGGAGGCTAGCATTATGCATGAGTATTTTATTGCCAACTCCTTGCAACATTTTGAAGTAAAACATTAACCATACTTAAAATTCCAGACCCAGAATGTCACTGAAGGTTATATAAGTCCCCACTGAGCAGCCACCTTCTTTCATGTTGCTCTGTTACCACAACTTGTATTAACTCGTGAAACTCAACGATAAAAACAAAAACACTGCCACAACTTCTTCTGTACCAATACTCCTTACTCCTATTGTGCATCTGAAAAACAATAAAGGTAGAATATGAACTGTTCCTTCTAAACATTCTCACAACATATCGCGCAACTAAGAATAATTATAAAAATACATATCCTCTCCCTCTTCAAAAGTAGTCTTACCTAGGAAGAGAGGGAGTGCTAATGCTAGCCTCAGTGTATTTAATGAAATCCAGATCCTCTCTTCACAAACTTGGAGAATCTACATTTCATATCAAGACCGGAGACTAGCATTATGCATGTTTAAAGCTGTGACAGAACTACAGATGGTACATGTTCTATAGGTTTTAAATAAAACCTAACAAACTCATCCACATTAGACCATTCAGCTACTTTCAAAATCTCTTCCAATTGACCACCTGACGTGAAAATGTTGCCTGCCATTGCACCTCATACTGAATGAGCACCAAACGTATGCATGTCAGCTCCTTCCTCAAGCATACAACTCCTCACCCCCTCACCCAACGTGCTGTTGTTGCTGAATTTACTGCATTATAAGGTCTTAAATAATAAACCAACAATTCACTTACTCCATCTCTTTTAAACTCTTCGATTCTACTTTAATCCTCCTACAAGCAACGAACCACACATAACTTAGGATGTACATCAAATTTGGGATAAAATTGATTACCTACCGCCAAAGCTTTTATGTCTGATACTCTTCTGAATGAGATTAAGCACAACAACGTTGCCACCTTACAAGCCAATTGCCGCAAAGATAATTACTTATTTGCAGTCCAACTTTCAAACAACTGAAATATTAAATTCACATCCCGCAGACAGGTATTCCTTGACATAGGCGATCTCTGTAACTTTATCCCTTTCATTACCCTACAAATTAAGGTATATCTTCCTACAGAGTATCCTACTACAGTAGCATAACCTGCTGCTACTACAGACCTGTAACAATTATCTGTCCTAAAACTCATCCCTTTTTCAAACAACAAAGATAATAAATGTGAAACCTCTATGGCAGATGCCTCCACTGTATCCAAGTCCCTCTCCAGCCACCAACATACCCATTTCTTCCAATCTCCAACATAGCACTTTCTAGTGCCCAGCGCCCATGACTTCCTGAGTAACTCCTGAGTCTGCTGAGAAAGTCCAGAGACCTGATTTCCTCCCCTGAAATGTTCCAAACAAGAAGGCTCAAGTTCCCTTCCAAAACCAAAGGATGCAACTCTCCCTCTGGGCCTAACTGCACTTCTACTGAATCCGGAATCAAATAAGGTTCCTCTACTGTTAACACCAACAACCTGGAAACCAAGTTTGAGCTGTCCAAAAAAGAGTCACCAGAACTACCTGACACCTCTGCTTCCTGACCATCAACAATGCTCTGTATCATTTCAAATGGAGGGAATGCATACCCGTGTACTGCCTGCCAATCTTGCTGAGATGCATTCACTTCCTCAGCTTGTGGGTCTGGTCTCCAACTGTAATAACGGGGTAACTAAAAAATCAGCCTTGATGCAAATAAATCAACTTCCGGGGGGCCCTACACAGGCTGTATTCTCTGGAAAATAAGGATATTCAGCTTCCAATCGCTGTACTCCCAGAGATATCTTGAATTCCCATCCACTACTGTATTGGCTAGACCTGGCAAATACTCTCCTTGTAAACCTATTTTCTGTTCCAAACAAAAACTCAAAATCTCTGTCGCTATCTGTGTCAGATTCCTCAACTCACTTCCACCTAATTGGTTTATATACTAAACTTCCGGAACATTGTCTATTTTCAATAATTCATTGTAGTTTGTCAACATCTTCCCTAAACGGCAAAGCAAAAAGCCCTGCTCTCCTCTCCAATCCATTTATGAGTTTGTAACCCGCTTACCATTACCATCTGCCACCAGTCTCCTGTCAAGCCAGACAAGCAATCGAACCAAAAAGGCTTTCATCTGTCTCCAGTACGTAATCTGGACATACTCCAAAAATTGCCTGGCCATTCCAGGCATGCAGATTGTCTAACCACCAAACGAATTCCTCCCGTGCTTCCACAGAAATTTGTATCTGGTCTACGTACCATAATCTCCTCAAGCCTTCCACCTTTAATCTCTACAGAGCCCTGTAATGAAGAAGTCCTGGAAAAACCACCTGAATTGAGGATGAAGAGCTCAGCTTAATAGACTGTCTTCCTAAAATCTGCCTTACTTCCATCTTTATTTTCATAACCTTTTCTGGTAAACTTAAAGTTGCAACCACAGTGTTCACCTGAAAACCTAGGAAATCCAATTCCTGACAAGGTTCTAATACTGACATTTCCGAAATTGATCAAAAAACCCAGAGATTCCAAAAGCACTTTTACTAAGTGAAGTCGTTCTCTCAATTCTTCCTGACTTTGAGACAGGATTAAAAAATAGTCTAGATAATTTATCATACGAATTACCCTTTCTCTGAGAAAAGCCGCTATCGATCTCAACACCTTTGTAAAACATGAAGGTGCTGACGCCAATCCAAAAGGAAGGCAAGTAAACTGATAAAGGACTCCTAATCACCTGAACTGAGGAAATTTGTGACTCTCCTTCACCATTGGAATGGTAAAATAAGTGTCTTTGTGATCCAATTTGACCATCCAATTGTTCCTCCACAAAATATTCCCCTGCAGTTGGATAACCTCCATCTTGAAATGCCTGTAAATCAAATACCAATTCAGTTCTCACAAATTTATCATGGGCCGCCAGCTCCTATCCTACATCCAACATCTCCTGTACCTTGGCCAAAACCAATTTCTGTAGTTCCTCCTGAAATACCATCTGACTTGGTTCCTTAAACTCTACAGGTTTTCGCTAATCTCTATTGTTTACCCCTGCACCATATAAACGACCCATAGACTTTTTGTCAAAAGCCTCCAAATGTTCATCTAAGTATCCGTCCCCCTACCTTTTCCAGGGAAGAACCAAAATCTGTCTTCATATTGACTTTGGGACCCTTGAGTAAATTGCATCTTCCTCTGGCTTGGTGAGATCTGCCACTTCTTCCTCTTTGAGGATAAAATCCAGTTGCCTCGACCTTGTGACTGATAATGGGGCCGTAAAAAAGATAGGCCAGAGAAGCGTCCCCTTGCTCCGGCCCGATCAAAAACACGGCTTTCAAATACTCTCCTCAGCAAGGACTGTGCCTTATCCAGGCTGGTGAAGGTGGACACACATTTTCCCACACATTTCACCAGGCCATCCCCGCTTAATTACCCCTTAAGGTCTTCTATTGGCTCCTTCTTAGCAAATTCCCCAAATTTAGGACATCTCCTGATCAATATAGCTTTTCTCCTTTCTGCCATTAATGCAGCATTGGAGTTTCTCAAGAACCACATTGCCCTCTGTGTCTAATCACTCAAGAACCTATTAGCCACCTGACCTGACTTCATCTTAGCCTCCTCAGTCATGTCCAAGGTAAATTTAAAACATTTTTTTTTTTTAAACCAGCCCGGGTGCCCCCTCCCCTGCTCTTGCCCCCCCACCCACGAGCCGTGCCAGCTTCCCCTGTTCTCCTTTACCTATATCTTTTTTCCTTCTTTTTTTTTTATAAATCTTTTTATTTCAAAAGTGAACAGAGTAGTCAATACACACAATGATTACATTGGTTATTGATTGCATATTCATGGTCGCAACAAAGTATACAATAGCTGGTTCTCTAGCATACAAGATTATATCAATACATAGCATTGCATAGATCCATTTCAGTGGGCAGCCCCGGGCCACGTACACTGTTTTCTCCTGCAGCATGTACCAGTCCATATCATTCTTCCATTCAGTGAGCTTTGAAGGTGTATCTGCTCGCCACAGGCATGCAATATTTCACTTTGCAATTGCTAGACCTAGTGACACCCACAGCTTGCCCTTGATTGATAGATCCGTGGGTTCCCATATATTTAAAAGACACCTTTTCGCTTCAGCCGTAGTTCCACCTCCCAGACCTCACGCATACAGTTGTGTACCTTCTGCCAGTATGCTTGAACCAAGGGACACTCCCATATGATATGGAGAAAAGTCCCCCCCCCCTCCACACCATCGTCTGCAAAATCCGTCCTCACTTCTGCTCATCAGCACCAATCGGGTGCCTGAGATATAAACACGATGTAGCACCGTCAACTGCACCAGCCTTAGTTTTGCTGATATGGCTACTTCCTTGGGAGAGGCAAGTGCTTCCCTCCACTCTTCATCATCAATTGCTAGACCATCCCAGACCCACTTACTCCTGAGTGCCAGCAAGGGGTCTGGGGTATGATTAATACGTTTTTGTATGTGAGGGAGATTGCCTTTTCTGGAAGGTGGCCATCCAGTAGTCTGTCCTCCAGGGGAAAGGATTCCGGGAGTGTCGTCCCGGCCGGGATGCTGGCCCTGAGGGAGTGTCTAACCTGCATGTAGCGAAAGTGCTCTGTTTGTGCCAGATCGTATGTGCGCTGAAGTGACTCAAATGGAATTACCCCGTCAGGTCCCCATAGATCTTTTATGTGTGAGATCCCTATCCGGTCCCAGTTGTGAAACCCTTTGGTGTGCCCCAATGTACCCAATTTTTCGGAGACCGAGAGCGGGATCTGTCAGCCCATCCCAGTTTACGATAGACGATATGCCAAAGCTGGACGGAGTGTCTTGTGGGCCCTGTTAGAGGGTATCTATTTGGTTTAGAGCAGAGTGCAGCCTCAAAGTTCCCACCCAGGAGGAGCCACCTATCAATCCCATATCCGGGATCTGTGCCACCACTGTACGTGCCCTGGTTTATAGCAGAGAGGTGTGCCGCCCAATAATATTTCTGAATATCCGGGAGCGCTATTCCTCCGTCGTACCAACCCAATGTGAGTTTTTGTAGTGATATTCGCGGCGCGCCGGCCCACAAAAGGTCTCTTTGAGTGGCCTCAAGTTCAATGAAATACTTATGTGGGGCTAAGTCGGGATAGTTCTGAAGGGCATAGAGAAAACAGGGCAGCGCCTTCATCATAAAAAGCACTGCCCTGCCCAGCAGGGACAGTGAAAGTTGCTTCCAAACTGAGGCATCTCTTTTTAACCTTTGTAAAAGCGGTAGGAGGTTCTTTTCATAGCTCTTCGTTTTGTCCTTAGAGATAAAGATCCCCAAGTACATGAATCCCTCCGTGACCACTGTGAGGGGGCATGAGCTCTGAATTGCCGGGGGGTCCCCGTGTAGGACGTAAAGGAGTGACTTTCCCCAATTAATACTGTAACCTGAGTTCCTCCCAAAGCTGGTGAAAATGTCTAATGCCACTTTGATTGACTTGGAAGGGGACGCGAGGTATAGGAGGATATCATCCGCATAAAGCAAAATCCTTTCCTCCCATCCGTTGGTCCATTTAAACCCCCACAGGGAAAGGTCCTGCTGTATCCAGGCCACCAGCGGCTCTAGTGAGAGGGCAAAAAGCAGAGAAGAAAGGGGACATCCTTGCTGCGTTCCCCGTTCCAACGTAAACACCTTTGAGATTTTATTGTTCACAACCACTTGTGCTAAGGGTGCAGTATAGAGGAGGCGCACCCACCCAATAAAATTAGGGCCGAAGCCCAGTTTTTTCAGGACTGCTAACATATAAGGCCACTCGAGAGTGTTGAATGCCATCGTGGCATCTAATGATACCACCACTGCGTCTTCTTGGATCACGTGGCATTGTCCTAGTACTCCGTGGAGGTGTCGCAAGTTGGGCGCGGTATTGCGGTGTGGCATGAAGCCTGATTGGTCTGCATGGACTAAGGTGGTGATAATCGGCTTAATCCTGTTTGCCAGCACCTTTGTGAGGATTTTAGGTTCCGCGTTCAATAGTGATATCGGCCGATAAGACATACCCAGTTCCCTGGGTTTCCCTTCTTTAGGGATGGCCACCAATGTTGCCAATCGCTGGTCCCTTGGTAGTATCCCTTGGTCTTTGCTATCCTCGAACATAGTTTTAAGGTAGCGAATCAGACAATCGGGTTTGAGGTTGTAGAGCTCAATAGGGAGACCATTGGGACCAAGGGCTTTCCCAGGACGAAGATCTTTGATCGCCTTGGTCAGTTCTCCACTGTGAGTGCCCCCTCCAGAGCCTCGCGATCCTCCGCGGTGAGGGTCGGGAGTCTAATGTCCGTTAGGAGTGCGGCGGAGTCCTCCTCAGGAGGGTCTGACCCCCTGCTATACACTCTTTTGAAGTGGGCCTCAAATTCGCCTATGATCTCCTGGGGTTCAACTATAAGGTCACCCGAGTCCGTCTGAAGCTCAGACAACACCTTCTGCACCTGCTTCTTTTTATCTAACCAGGCAATTAACTTGCCCGCTTTGTCTGCTTGATCATAGAGCCTGCCGTCTCTATCTCTTGCCAGTGTTTTAGCTGCGTCAGTGGTTTTCCTTACTTCTTTCGTCCTGATCCAAGGATCAATACTCATCTCCTGAGAAATTTACAGTCTTTCTTTTCCATTTAAAAACTGTCTCAAACACGCCTTTCACAGAGGCCCTTATCCCTTACTCTACCATCTTTTTTTAATTTAGTGTCACCACTTCCTCCAGATGATTCTCCTTCCTCACTCATATTGCTAAATTAACCTCAAACTCAACCTACCACTAATTTACCTGAACTTTATCTATTTTCTAATTTTAATTTATTTATTTGGCCACAAATGCCCTAAAAAACCAATATCTCCTTGAACTGTCACAAATGCGCTGTGTAAAATGTACGACAGCTGTTTTGACAGTTTTTCTGCGTTTAACTGCAGTTGAACTTCTTAAAAATGTCTGTCTCTGGCTACAAGAAGATTATAAGCAATGGGAATGTTTTTGCAATATCCCCACCAAACGTTATGTTGTCACTCGTATCATGCGCGATGACATCACAGCTTGTGTCTACAGATGCCCTGTAGTCCACGCCCAGATGCTTCTAATGATTTCTCCACACGGGTGCCTCCTCAGCACGAGCACAGGAGCCCCACAGGAGAGCTCTGTGTACTCCTCTCTTGAGCACAAGAAACTGAAATGAAATGCCATGCTCAGACCGTTAACGCTGCCGCCATCAATCCCAATTGAAACAATGAGGGATTTTTTTTTAAAATTACAAATACCCTGAATGCTTACCTGAATTAACCTACACTATTATTTAATCCCATAATAAGTGATTGATTAATAAAATATTTATATTTACTATTGCAATAAACAATGAATTCCCAGACCAGTGGCAAGTATTAGGCTTGTTACAGTTTTTAACACTTCGAGGTACTCGAGACAAATAGTTCATATGCACTCACGTCTTTGGGGAAGTAACTTCATTACATCCCACCCTGACGAAAGCCCAGGACCTATTTAGGTCAGATAGGAAGGGCTGAAACATGTTGGTGCAGACGTTAGGGTCATAGGACCATCACATCCTTAACACCCATTTGTATATATTTTAACCTTCCCTCCCACTCCATTTTAAAGATTTATTTAGGAGTGGGTGAGGATTTTTATCTTTAACAGTATGCCCTCATACACAATATCCTTAAGTGCTCCCTTCCCTGAAACACGGTTGAGCCCACCCCGACTTTTAGGAGTTGGGGTGAGCGTTATGATGAAGCATGTCACTATTAGAGTGAGTGAAGGCTATTAAAAGAAAAGGGTTTTTTCCCTTCCCACCCGTAACAACGGGTTGGTTATACTCATAATTGTCTCAAGAAGTTTCTTGAGAGTATTACCATCACACACCTAGGAACCCCCTTCCCACTATTGATCACCTCTGTGTTGCTATCCCCTAGTTCTAGAGGAAGTAACAATTAAATAATTGAAAAGATATTCTCTTGGTAAGAAGTGTATAGAATAGGTAGGATATATCCTTTCTATCCTCTGGACTGAGAACCTCTCTACCCGCCTGAGACCTTTGGGTCTTGGGACTTGTGTTTCTATCCTGTGAACTCCATACCTTTTCCTCCTCATCTCAGACAAACTTCGGAAAATACAGTAATACTACTCAAAGATTCACTTCCCTGCCACATGTATGGGCAGACCAGGGGCAGCTTCTCCATGTGGGCGGAGGAGCGTCGTCCCACTGCTCTTCTCGCAGTGCGAGAAGCAGAAACATAAAATGGTATTATTAATACAATTTTATGTTTCTGCTTCTCACACTGCAAGAAAGCAGAAGGGTTTGGTTGGGGGTGAGTGGTCCTGCTCAAGGGCAGGGGAGGAGTGGCTTTCCCACTCTCAGGGCTCTGACTGTTTGGTCGGCCCCAGGGCCGACAAAACCAGTCATACGCACTGTATGTAGCACATGCAGCATACATGGAGAAAATGGCCTCCCCATAGATGCCTGTGTGGTCGGCGTCCCCACCAATCACAATGCTGCATTTGCAGCATTGTGATTGGCTTAGGGGAGGGGAGGAAGGCTGCCTGGGCTGCTTCCTGTTAGGACAGAGACAACATGGGACCGGACCGGGCTGGTGAACGTAAGTAAAACATTTTTTTATTATACCCCTCCTCCCCGCGCGACCCCCTGCCAGTGGAACCCTCCCACCCGCGAGTCATGTCGGCCGCGACTGGTCTACACCCTGTCAACTCTGATGTTGTGCCTCTAGTTCATTAAAAACAAAAAACTATTAAAAAAGAAATAAAACTCTTTACGGCTGCAGTCTCTCCACCGTCATCTCTCCGCATCTCTTCCTGGCGAGTCTTGAAAGGAGGTAGCTCACAGGCTCCCATTACCAATCACAACACTGCAGTGCAGCGGTGTGATTGGGCTGAGCGCTGTGGTTTGGCACTCTGAAGGGTACAGGGAGCCTGTGCATGTTCTCCACCAGGCTGTGCATTACAGCCCAGTGGGGAACATGCAAAGCGCTTATGACTGTTTGGCCGCCCCAATACGCCCGGCCAAAAGTCATGCACACTTAGAGAGTGCATGACGCCTCTTCTTCTGTCACACCAGCCCCGCTCTAACCTAGCCCCGCAGCTACGAAAAATAAAATGATGATGACAATGTTCTTATTGTTTTATATTTCCTTTTTTCACTGCTCTGAGAGCAGTGGGGTGACACTCCTCCGCCTTAGTGTAGGAGCCGCCCCTGAAAATATATCATCTGTACATAGCAGTAGTACATAATGTTCTTGATGGTAATTGTGAATTGATATCTGGGCACCAACTATACATTTTCTAAACATGAAAAGCTGGTATTAATGAACCAAATATGGGCCTTGTCTATGAAAATGATGCTTTTTTGTTTGAAGGGAATAATGGGCCAGATGTATCAAGATACACTTTTGCGATTCTCAAATAGCGATTTTTAAGGAATCGCTATTTGAGAATTGCAAAATGGTATGTATGTAGAAATTCGCTAATTTTTTGCGATTTCTTAAAATTCCTTAATTGCGATTAGCAAATTGCTAATCACAATTAAGGAAAAATTTCCCATTCATTTCTATGGGCCAGAAGGCCCATAGGAATGAATGTGAAATTATTCTCAATTTGCGATTCGCAATTTGCTAATCGCAAATTGAGAATAATTTCAAGGGTGCAGGGGTGTCCAAAGGACACCCTGTTGCACCCCTGAAATAAGCATGGGTGCACATGTGGTGCACATACAGGTGCACATACATGCCCTAAGGGCATGTATGTGCATCACATGGCACTTTGAAAAATGCAAAAATTGGCATTTTTCAACAAATTCGCAAATTACCACCAACTTGAAGTTGGTGGTAATTTGCGATTCCTTAGGGACAATTAGCACATTTTTTTTGCTTCATACATTGCATTTAAGGAATCGCAAATTTTTAGATTCCTTAAATGCAATTGCAAAATAAGGAATCGCAAATTAGCGATTCCTTATTTTGCACTGAAATTGGCTACATACATACATACCATTTTGCTCAAATGAGTTCGCAAACGCCGAATTTCGGCGTTTGCGAACCCATTTGAGCTTCATACATCTGGCCCTTAGTTTGGTCTTCCTAAATGAGAAGCTTGAATTTGATAGTAATAAAGTGTGTATTTTCATAAAATAACAAGCTGATTTTTGGGGTCTAAATGATTCATTTATCCAAATACATATTTAAAGCAGACATCTGAGTAACAATAGTGGCTGCTGATTGAAACCCTAATCTGTAAACTTGAGTAACCGATCTGCAGTTTAAGCCGGCATGGTCTTCATAATATGAACAACAGTCCTTTTAAATGCAGCAGCAATCTGTATAATTCTGCTGTGCAGTGTCAGATTGCAAGATTTTTCTAATTAATTTATATTTCCACCCCTAACCTTCCAAGCATAATCCAGCCATTGGGCCTGATTTAGATCTTGGAGGACGGGTGACGGATATCCCATCTGCCGAAATATAAATCCCATAGGATATAATTAGATTGATATTTCGGTGGACGGGATATCTGTCACTGTTGTGACGGAGTAACCCCTCTGCCAAGATCTAAATAAGGCCCATAATGTTTAAATGAACATCTACTTGGGAAAGATAGTGTTGGTAAATAAATAGCTGCTGTATCATCTATGGCTTTTTAGATGCTTTAGGGAAACTGTGCTCATAAAATGCACTATTTCCCTCTATGTTCACCAAATTATTATGGGGCCTGCCAACCAGCAATACGCTTGGAGAGCGTTAGGGTTTCTTAACACACCGTGAAAGTATCTCGACACTTCATGAGTGATCTTGCAGAACCCATGTCGGATTAGCAATTTATGAGAATATTGTGCTCCAAAATGAAAAATGTGCCCATTTTTAGTCAAAATATTCAGTGCCTTTCCAAACCAGTGACAAGGAAGTTGGGATTGTTCACTTTGCTTACTCCCTTGTTGCAATGTAAGGCAACTTTTGTGCCTCATCAAATTTAAAGATCACCAGCCGCCATTGTAAACAAATTAGTACAATTAATACTGATTTGCAGGCAATTGGTCCTTTCTTGGATGGAAAATGCGGAGCACAAGAAAAGTGATTGTATGGATCTGCCATAAATACCTGCTGGTGACCTACCTCTAAGTCATTAAATGTAATCTGTGCAGGGCCTCCTCAGTTTTTAATGCTTCAGAGTTTGATAGAACTGATGCCGATGAATAGACTTATAACAAAATTCATTATCAGAGTTCAGTCACTTTATTAAAGTTGCTGGTAGGCACACACATGCAAGAAGGTAGACACGTATCTGTGTTTTCTCTTCTTTGCCTCAAACTTCAGTATCAAGCGAGAAACATACAATAGTTTTAGGATATATTTTTTCTGTAGTGTTTATATTTGACCTTTTTTTTAGAAGTTGGAATTTTAGGTGGTTCGGTTGCTTCTAAGATACTTAACATAAATGACACAGATTACCAGGAGGCAAATTGAATTCTTCCTAAATGTTGATTTTAAAAAAGTGTCGTAAAATACACCATTCTTTGCCTTCAACCCATAAAAGGCTGTTTTCATGGGGCCGGGCTGGATAGAGCAGAGAGCTGTAAATCTGAGGAGCGAAGGAGGTCGGCGTCCTGTGTGCACTGGAACAGACCGGAACATATTCTTCTTCAAAGATATAACTTTGATTTAGTTGTATCTATGGAAACAGTGTCCGAGTCCCATTTCTGTTCCCAGGGCGGGGAGGAACAAAACCTGAGCCCTTTGGCCCCTGTGGCGCCGGGGTCACCTACCATGTGATGCTAATAGACCCAAGGCCTTTACATCGCTGTAAGGTGACCTTGGTGTTACTGACTAGGCTGCCAACATCCACAGTGTGACACCTTCGGCCAGTGACAGCCTTTTATCCCGCAGTGCGTTTCTGTACGGGATTTCTGGTTTATATGATTAAATATTGCCTCAAAAATCCTTTCATGAAAGTGCTATTGACTAAAAAACCCAGGAATGTCTAAAGGTATCACGCATATCATTGTGGGCCACTGCAGCTATGTAATTACTGGTAGCTTTATCAGAAGTTCTGTGAATTTTAGAATCTCTCCCCGCATTTTGCAAGGGTGCCCAACCATTCTGTTATGCCACTTTGCAACAATAATGGGCAGAGAACGCACACCTCTTCACACGTACTCCAAACCCAGAGGCTGTAGAGTCCCAGGTCCATGAATGCATAGCTTGTGGAGTACACATTTTTTGGACTTTGCATTCTGGGACTTGAAGTCCGGATTTTAAAATAGGATAAACACGCCTACAAGATGAACTACTCACTCATGGATCAGGGAACCTTGAGAGTTTTGCAAACCTTTATCACAGGACATTGTCTCACTACAGGCAAAGCAGAGGCTGCCAGAGGTCAGGGATGCAGGACTCAGGGGCCATTTAGGATGGGCGGCGGAGGGGGCATCATTATGTAGTGTACCTGAGCTTTAGAGTGAACTCAGGTCTGCCAGAAGAGGAGGTGAGATTCTACCACGCTAGTCGCTGTTATTAAAAACAGGAAGTGCACCACGCCGGTCGCTGGTCTTAAAAACAGGAAGTGCACACTGTAAACTTGCACTGTGTGTTATAAATACATGCGAGATCGCGGGAAGTGGTGAAACTTGAACTTCCGTAAATACAGAGCATGGGTGGGACTGCAAATGAGTGAGTCATTTCTCACAGTCCTTTTGTTCTGTTCACGGTAGGCCAGGAGACAAGACACAGACCACGTGGCCTCCTACTGGTCTAGGGTAACTCAAGGTGCTGGCAGTGACCATACAATGACAGGACGGACACCAGGTGGGTGTATGAGTGTTCCTAAAGAACTCACCCCAGTGTCATATAGGCGTCTGGGTCACCTCACGGCACACAGCCTCCAAGAAGGCTGGTGGAGAAGAACAAGTCAGAGCAGCCTGGCTCTTCCGACCGTCCTGTCATACACTCCTCTACCTGCACTGGAGGCCGGGCCCCTGGGATGACACGATTCTGTGACTCTGGTGTTTTCTGTGTAACTTTGGATTCAAAGCAATTGCCAAATATCCCAACATCTGCTGCATAATTTGCAGATTTCAACAACAAAAAAAACTCCTAGTTCAAACGGATCAAAAGTTACAAAAACTATCACAGCAGTTGGACCTTCATACACAGAGCAGGGGTGAGAGCGTTGGTGCAATTCTAGGCATTGCCGGTGCACCAAAGACTGGCCAGTGGAATGCAAAGCAAGGGGCTAACGAGGAGCATTACTTGCTAGAGCTATTCCTTATAGTTGCTGTAGTCCCAGTGGGAGCTCCTCCGCTAGGGCGGGGGAGCGACGCCCCACTGCTGCAAAGAAGTGAAAGAAAGAGCAAATACAATGATAATAACTCAAGGTTATTATCATTGTATTTGTTCCTGCTGCGCAGCTTTGAGGGGCGGGCGTGGCAGCTCTGCTCTGAGAGCAGAGGAGCATTGGTTTGCCCAATTCAAGTGGGCAATGACTGTTTGGCCCGCCTTCTAGGGCCATCCAAAACAGTCATGCGCACTTCGTATGTTCTCCATGCAGGCCACTCCTGATAAGTGCTGGCTGCTACTGTGTATTCCACACCTGGGTTCATCGAGAAAACAACATGAAAGTGCTCGTATAGCAGTGGTGGGTTCTGCCAATCTAAAGTGGTAGGGCTGCCAGGGAGTTAGGGGGGATGCGATATAAAATTAAAATAAAAAAGACTTACCTGCCACTCTGCTCCTGGTGCCGGCCACCTGGTTGCTCCTCTCGTCTGGCCCAGAAGTGGATGGGCCTCAAGGCACAGGCTGCCAACCCAATACAGATGCTGCTCTCATGTTATACCAAGCATGAGAGCAGCGCCAGGATTGGTCTAAGCGGCTTTGTTTGATGCTTAGACAGTGTCTGGCAGCCTGTTGCTTTTCTCCAACCCGGCTCTTCAACACAGCTTGGTTGGAGAAACATAAGTCTGCATGTCTATTTGGCCAGCCTAAGACAGCCAGCCAAACTGTTCGAGTCTCTGCAATGACACTCAACATCCTCTCATTCTGGGCAAATCACTTAATCTCCCGGTGCCTAAAAAAACGATGAATATGTCCTTGTGTAACACAACTGGTGCCTATGTAAAATGCTCTGATGCCTGATACCTTCGGGTCAAGTTTGCTCTATATAAAACTCAGAAAAGAAAAAAACCCAGATTTGTGCACTTATACTACACACTCCTCCTCCTCCCTGCCATGTCCAGCCCACCCCACCCTATACTCATTGGGCAGCTCAGACAGCGATAACTGTAATGATAATAACATTGTGTTATTATCATTGTATTAATCATCTGTTGGGTCTGGGCAGTGGGGTGACGCTCCTCCGCCATTACAGGGGACCCCCACCTGGCGCACGGGCAGACAACCACCATAGTCCAGCTAGTCAACAATGGCACTGCTAGCTGCCATGGAGTGTTACGAGCTGCCATCGAGTGGTACAACTGTTGAGAAACCTGGTGAAGGTGCAGCTGTGGTCCAATGTTGAGAAGAAGGAAAGACGTTTGTCTGGCACTGCCATTACCAATGCCCGTTACTGGTTTACTGGCAGACGACATCATTTCCCAAGGGCGGACGGAACCTGGTAGAGCCCATCTGAGCATGCTAGTGGAAAACGCCACAGCTCCCAAAACGGACCACGGATAGCACACCTCCATAGCAACCTCTCAGCGTGTCGCAGGAATCACAAGCTCAGCCTCTACTCACAATGGAAGACAGCGATAGAGTTCTTCAGTGACATGGGCATTCAAGGACGGCAAGAGCAGGTCACGGGCGCAGGCACATCTGACGGCCTTATGCGACTGTAAAAATGAGTCTACGATTAACCCCAACAAAGAACCACCACAGAAGGTTGTCAATAAAGGGCTGGGGCCACCTGGACTCCCCAAGAAAAGATAATAGGCGGCCCATAAACTTCGAGTGCCTCAGGACACTGTTCCCTGCCTTGGACACAGGATATCACTCAGGCTTCAAGGGCATGGGAGCACAAAGAAGAGGACAGGATAGTGCCAAGATGGGACCTCCCATCTCTGCAGCAGAGGCAACATGGGAAGAGGGTCATAGAGGTGCCTGCAGGTGGGTGAGATATTTACATCTAATGTACAATACTGTTTTTCCAGCCTGTTTATTAATTAAGAGTTGCTTCTACAGGACCATATCTGGATACAAAGTAAATTCAAGTTTGAAGGCCAGCTCTAAAAATTAACTGGGATATGCAGAATAGAAGAAGTGGATACTTTACTACAAGACGTGTACATGAAGGCTTATTTTCAGCAACAATTTATATTTTACACAAATCGCTTTGGAAGTACATAAAATGATCTTTCTGTGGTCCATGGAACAAAAAATCATTATTGATAAATATCATTTTCAATAGAAACCGGTGAATGTATATACTTATATTTCCTAATAATCTATTGTATTTGGCACAGTGTTTGTATCCCATTTAAATCATAGTTTTAAAATGGCAACATAGTGCTCTAATACGGCCACAGAATGTGCTGCATATTTTAACTTCCCTGGCACATCATTTAATCAACCCTGACGCATAATTTGGCCTCATGATTTCAGTGGCTCTGGCTATGGACCAGTTGGCCTCTGGCTCTAAGTGCCACAGCATCGGGCGGCTGCAATCCTTTCACTCTCATATAGATACCCACATTTCTGGCCCTCAGGATGCCATGTGACGGACGCCATGTCTAAGGGGTTTGATGACTAGCAACAGCTTTCAGCTGAAGAGCCTGTTTTAACAGGTATGTCCTGATATAAAGCATTGCTGTCAACTTGGCATTTCTTATTTGTATTTGCTGTTTTCATATAGTGGTAGCACAGCTAAATTGAAGCTTCCAAGTGCTCTAGATGCAGAGTTTAAGGGCAATGGGGTCTCTGGCACCAACTAACAATATCTCATATCTTGATTTCTTGAGTCAGAACCAGCTTTGACTCATCCATCCGTTCTCATATGCACTGCAGTCAATGATAGTGCCTCTGCCCCCGATCGTTTAACAGTTTGACGTGATTTGGGTATCGGCAGCACAGGTGGAATCAGACATCACGGATGCAGAGGACAGTCACAGAGGGATCAGGTATGCGATGAATGGATCGAGTGATCCCTCAGAGATCTCATTGGTAACATTTGTGGTTTCAAAGGGAAAATAACTCAGTTTCAACTATTGAGGATTATTTGAGTAGGTATTTATCATACTTGAAGATATAAAGTGTTTGTATCATCAGAATACTCTTGGTGGCATCTGAGTACCTGAGTAAAAACGTACTTTCAGGAGGCAGTGGGCTTGGTTCTGCATCACTGCACTGTTTTAAGGCATCGATTTTCATTTAATAAACTAAAACTTTCTGCTAGTTGTTTTCTCAGGCACTTCTGTCCGGCCCATGCAACTAAAGTGGCATATTACAATAGTTCAGGCCTAGAAGCACGGTGACCCTGTGACAAGTCACGCCATCAGCCATCATGTGGATGGGGCTTCCCTAAAAGGCCTTCTGAATGGTGACTCGGAGTTTCCAATTCAAGTGTTCCTTCAGCCGGTGCCACTCACAGGTCTTTGGAAGGGGCGACCGCGACCACTCAATCTTGCTTCTTGACTTTGAAGACTAGTTTGACTGCTGGATTCTGAGGATTCTTTGGCCTCTAGACCTGCTTGTGTAAAGCTCAGTTAAACAATGTTGTAAAAGTCTGAGCCAGGGAGGGTCATTGCACGGTGATCTGACTGGGGCCATAGGAGAATATTCCCGAGAAGGGTTTCTCTGCTCCGCCGGCTTGAGAAGAGAGTGGGAGGGGTCAAAGATAGCACTCGTGCTCTTCACTTTTTGGCCATGAAAACGGTGAAGGTAAGAGTTTTTGACCATTTAAAAAGGAGAGTCCAAATCCAGTCCACAAAGAGGAAGGAAATGTGGATATTCACAATAGATAAATATATCTGACCCCTGCAAGCCCTACAGTCAGCATTTCTTATTGGGGAATTGCTTGGCAGAAGCGAAAGTTAGCTGCAGCTCTGACAGGGCCGCATGGGAGCAGGAAGCAGATCAGGCCAAGATGCTGGAACCAGCCCCGCTACCTCAACCCCTCTCCTTCCCTCCCCTCCCCTCTCCTCTCTCCCCTCCTCTATCTTTGTCTTTCCTTCCATTCTTCTTGCTCCTTCTCTCCCCCCCCCCTCTTCCTCTCTCACCGTCTTTCACACTCTCTCTCCACTCTTAACCTCTGGAAAGCGACAGAAGCACCGGCGGCGGCCCTGGCTTTAACAACCGAACTCAAATAGCCCCACTGCCCCCACCACCATTGCCCCGCCCAGAAAAATGTAAGAAAAAACAAACTGGGCCTGCCTGTGCCTTATTTTTGGCATCGTCTCCGTATCTTTTCCTGTTCATATTACTAATTTTGGGGCTGTGGGTGTTTTCAGAGAGGGAGAGAGCTAAAGAGCTGTCTTTCAAGGGTTCCCCATGATAGAGCTTTTATTTTGGAAACCGGCACTTACCTAGGAGAGGGGCCCCAGACTGCTAAAGCTGGTAGAACTAAACCCTTCATTAGAGCAGCTCTGTGAGGGGAGAGGTGGGCGCTAAGAACACAGTTTTACAGGTGAACTACTACAATTGTACTGTGCAGCATTTATACAGTTCTTACTACCCTTAAGTAGGGCGCTGGCGTGCTTGCCCACACAGGGAGCATGTTAAACTGTGCAGGGCTGTGTTTGGGAGAGTATTGTCCAAATACGGAGCCTATGCCGGAAGTGTTTCCATGTTGTATGTGATGGCTAGGATGTACGGCTGTCATGTTATGGGTCGCAGCACTTAGCAGTGTCAGTGGCAAGTGAAAAGAGTCTGTGGGACAGATGTTTACGCTTTGAGATTTGCTGGCAGCATTGGTTAGCGCTGGTTTTTGAAGTTATATGGGAGATTCTGCCCCTGTTTTTGTATGAGTTGCCGCTATAGTGTTGACCACGCTGCTATCGTATTAGGCTGGACAGGAATTAGGAGGGAAGAGAGTGTCAAAGATATGTCTGTGATACATTCCTCCGATGCCCTCCTCATGGTAGGGAGATAGTTGAAGGGCAGATTATGCAGCTAGTGGACCCCACAGCATCGAAATAAATTAGCATCTTCTGTTGGCCAGCGTTGATTAGCAGAGCCGTGGTGCGCCAGCATTAAATACCAGTGGGCTCCGGTCTTCAAAACAGAGATTTGGCACCTGCACTCAGCACTGTGAACTAATTACTCTGACCTATCCACCTTATTTCAAGTGCATTATATCCTGGCAATGTTAATAAGACATATAAGATATCCGCCGCATTTGTGACAGAGTAATCCACCCTTCAAACTTCTAATCATGCCCTGAGCATGCGTAGTGCTTGTAGCACTTTGAACTGTAGCCCTTACCGTGAGGTCGCCAGGGTGCCATTGGCCCAAATGCAAACAAGGGCATTTAACTTAACAGAACGCCAGCTTCTTACAGGAATAAATGACAGAAATAGGTAACTGAAGCACGCAAACAGCACAAAAGAAACCTACAAACTCCATATGAGACGAGCAACCACGTTAGGAGGGGAAGTGGTAGCTTTCAGATGCTTTTACACAGGACACGACTTACCCTGTGAGTCTGAAGAGATCTGAACATGCACAAGCAGGCAGTAACAAGCATAAGCAGGAAGAAAGGGGTGGGGGGATACTTTGAAACACGCACACACACGCTACCTGCCCTATTCTGATGTAAAAAAATTAATTTATAAAACAAATCGAAATGCTTTTAAAATATAACACACACCTTTACTAAAAAATGTATATGTTAAAGTAATCTGTGGAAAATGCAGTCATACGTGATGAGAGGCCATTTGGTGTGTTAAAATATATCTACAGTACTGAATGCTGATTTGCACAAGGGGGAATAGCGTCACGCATATTATTAGTTCTAAGAGGTCCCTGCCTCCTGGTAAAAGCACGGTAAATATGCAAGTTACATCAACAGGGCACACACACAATGCAACAAATCTAG
Organism: Lissotriton helveticus; assembly: GCF_964261635.1. Classification (NCBI taxonomy): domain Eukaryota; kingdom Metazoa; phylum Chordata; class Amphibia; order Caudata; family Salamandridae; genus Lissotriton; species Lissotriton helveticus. The sequence goes on along the minus strand of NC_136061.1, from coordinate 242,425,059 downwards.
ACTGCTACAGGGCCCAAACGGAGAGTAACACAATAAATATTTGAAAGCGAGGCAAATACAGACCACCGCAGGGCATATACAGATAACGGGAGGGCACACTGAAACCACTGCATAAGCATAGAGATTGCAATACAACAAATGCAGATAGTAGCAGGGCACATACAGATACCAGCCAGTCTCACAGAGTGCAACACAACAAATCCGATATCGGCACGTGTGACACGCAGAGAGCAACACAGCAAATACACTTTTTTTTTTAATATAATGGGGTAGCCCAAAAGACAACCGGACCTGGGTACAATGCAGGAATACATAAATGGTCCGTGACCAATGCTTAATCCAGAAAACAATTCAATTTCACAATGTGTGTTGTATCTGATTCAACAACACTGGTATCCAATACTCATATATCGCTAAATCCATGCATGAAATACCTCTTTATGCATGTATGTTTCAAAAAAACTAAACGGAGCACACAGACTAAAATAATTACTTTAGCCCAATTCAATTCAAAACGTATATCCACATTTATTTTGAATATACACGTAATCATTTACAATGAACATAGGTTGCGTGCAGAAGGGAAAAGGGGGGATAGTAAAGTGGTGGTGGTGAGTAATGGAAAGTGTAAATCATAGAGTAAAGGGAGAACAATTAAATATTTTGGTTAAACTGGCAACTCAAGACCAGACAAAGTAGACCTGTCCACAGATTAACTCTAATTTACATGTAATATGTAAATTATTATAGGCACTCAATGCATTTTTAAGAATTGGTACAGGTCTGTGTGGGGAGAGCGTAGACGTTTCGACTCGACTTAAGGCAAAGAGGGGTGATTGCGGCCTCCGCTGCGAGTCTTCATCAGGACAATACGTGGCAACCTATGAGTGAAATGTAAAGTTAGACTAGGCGCTGAGTGCCTATAATAATTTACGGATTGGGCCGCAGCTGACAAAGCATGGAGGGAATTTGCAAGGGGAAGTACACGAGGAAGAGAGTAACACAGAGCAGACGGAGCATCTTCCTGGGGGAGATACACAGAACAGATAGGGAGGAACAGAGATCATGGGGCAGGGGAGGTTTGAAGGGGAAAGAAGCGCACGAGAGGGAGAGAAATACAGTAAAAGGGCAGGGGAGAAATGAGCAAGCCAGGGATTTGCAAGGGAAAGCACGCAGGAGAGAGGGCAACACAGAGTGCAGGGGTGTTCAGAAGGTGAAGAAAGCACATCATGGAGAAAGCAACACAAATCTGAAGAGTGAGATGTGTGGTCAATACTTGTGTCTCGACTTGCCAATCTTGTTCAACCCTCCCATGAAGCACAGGTACTTTACCATCGCTTTTAATTGGCTGGCTGAAGCATGTGTAGGCTAATCAGTACTTGCTCTCCAATTTCTCACAACTATAGATTGAATCTGAATGTGCGAACATAGTATGAAACACAACTTTTTAATTCAGGTGTTTTGCAGCAGTTTCAAAATATTGTGGAGCTTCTCATTGCTGAATAGGGTGCAATGACTGATATCTATGACTTTGCACTTTGTAGCCTGGTTTTTACTGAGTGAAAAGTGTCACTCTAAATGTCACACATACACACTGAAACCATGGAAATGTCCCACATAAGTAGGGCTCCCGGTTTTACGGTATTTATTTTTTTAACATTAACTGCTGTATTTATCCATATTTATCTTTTGCCATTTTATCTGTATTTATCCATATTTATTTTGTGCTTCGCTTATAAATCAGATTGTCAAACTGTACATTTCCATATTTATTTAACTGATAGACGCACACTCATACTTTGCTGTCTGTCAAGTTTTAGCTATTTAAGCTGGCAAATATTACATAACAATACATCCACTGTAATTACTAGCATTATACCATAAATGTATGTTGACATGTGCCATTATTTAAAGAAATGTCATCCTGTTTTGTTCTGTTTTGTTCTTTCCATGCTGTCCAGCTGCTGGCCTATAATTCATGAAAGACAGCATGGAGAGTCACTTAAAAGTAGGACAATTTTCTTTATTTATCAACTTGTAAAAATAAACACATTGTTTTCTGTCTGTAAAAACATCTGTAATACCTGAAAACGGGGCGCCTTACACATGAGCATCTTGAAAACTTGCCATCTATTTGTATTAATTCAAGTTATGTACCATTATGCTAATCACTTTGCGACATGGAAGACCATCCTAACTGAAATACACCATGCCTACCTTGCATGGGAATCATTTAAACCCATTATGTGCATCTACACTTTACAATCGCATAACATAGCTTGAGGAACTGCATCTTTTGGTTTGCTCTTGGCCAATTCTCCTCCGCACATCATGCATGACCTTTCCAATTGACGTTCCTCTTAGCTCCATAGTGGAATTGTCGTTAGGGCAAGGAAGCATGGATATTTCTAAGTTTAGTTAAAAATTATCACTTTTGAAAGGTCTCAATGCAGTAATTAAAGGCAACCTGCTGTGCCGCCAACATCCAAAAGTGCTTTAACCTCTTCAAATATTAAAATTTGGGTGCTCAAGAATGATGGAAATCTATGGAATGCCTCAGAATCGTGTCTAAGGAATGAATGACCTTGGCTGCTGTATGCCACAATTCCTTCAACTACGAAAATGCTTACATTTGCCTAATGTGGAATCTTTTTTTTGCACTACAGTTTACAGACAGTATCTTGGGAGCCTTCCTATTCAACAGATCTCCCTGCCTTGCATTTGTCCTGCTTGTGAGCAGTTGGCCTGATATATGATGCTCACTAGTTCTAGTGATCACCTTGTATCAGTCCAAACAACCCTTATGGTGATTGGTTGTAAGTCAACCTTATAGACCAGCTATCCTAATGGTAGCATGGACAAAGCAGTCTTAGGCTAAACTCTTTTGGCATGTGAAGCCAGCTGTTTTACCACAATATAACCCCTTGAATACCAGATGAAAGGACACCACGCAGGTTGTTATGAAAATATACAGTATATTTATTAATAACAACACCTCTGAACTCTTTATGAGGTCAGAGGGCTAAGCACATGACAATCTCTTACGAAAAATACTACAATTTGCACAAAATTACAATAGGGCCCTAGGGGCACGACAAACCATATACTAAGTAAGTGGAAAGTGAGAGTCGATAAAAGGAATGGAGCTGTCCAGAGGCTGTAGGATCGATGGGACCACGCTACACTAACTTCAGGTAAGTAATAGGAGGCCCACGGAACGCGTGTGCAGAGTGTGAACTCACACGCGAGATGCGTAACAACGTCTATGGACAGTACAGTTCAAGTAAAAGGTAAGTACGGACAATCCTGACTAGGTAGGACAACAACGACTGTGGAATTGGACACTAGGACAGTTAGACTACCCTTGAGCACTGAAATGCTCTCGTTACCTCACCCACGGGCTGCGGGTGCATAGGTGCCAAAGTGTGTCGGGTTCTCGCGTTGAAGTCAATGGAGCCTGAAAGAAAAGATGCTGCAGGCGACCAGGAGGAAGATGTTCGGTGCAATCCAAGGGTGGATTGGTGAAGAAGAGGACCTGAAAGCAGAGTGGACAGTGTTCAAAGTCACTAGCCAGTGACCGGTGTGGAACCAGGAAGGGACCAGGTGCTGTCGTCGCGATCAGGTGAAGAATGGACGCTTGACTCTACAGCCACGTGGACCAGGAGGTGTCTTCGACAACCAGGATGGAGGCACGAGCTGTCCCACGCAGGCTCTCGCTGTCGGCGGTGTCGGATCCGGGATTGGACTCAACAGGCCTTGGCAAAGGCAACCCACGAGGTGAAGGGAAAAGACGTCTGGTGCGGACTAGGAGAGTCCGGGGTGCCCCTCTTTTGGAAGGGAGCAAGGGCCAGTCTGGCGCAACCAGACCAGCATTGAAGATTCAAAGGTTCGTCGTCTAGGACGCCACTAGCCAGCCGGCAAGTGACCAGACAACGCGTCGAGCAGCAGACAAGCAGAAGGGCCCCACGCAGATCTCGTGGATGCTGGAGGGCAGATCTTCGGTGCAGGAGCTGCTCGGGGCTGGGGCTTCTCAGTCCCCAAAGCACTTGGTCGAGTTTACCTCGGGAGTCGTGCTGGAAGCGAAGTGCAGGTTCGTTCAAGATGGCCGGTCCCACGTGTCTCGTCGCACCCACGGGTCTCAGCTTTGCTGCAGATGTGAGTTGAGGTCGGAGAGGTCTGGGAATCCGGGTCTCGTCGGGCTCTGGATCCTCGAGGGAAGATGACAAAGTGAAGCCACTGGACGCTTGATGGTGCCTGCAGTTGCAGGGTGGACACTCCTTGTCCACAAGGGAGATTCTTCAGTCTTCTGTGGAGCAGAACGTCGAAGGCCAGAGTTTCTTCTTGTTGAATAGTTCAGGATAATCTAATTTGGAATGGGACCAGCTCCTACCTTTATTCTCCTAAAGGGGGCTGCACTACTGACTAGGTCCCTCCCCTGGGTGGGACCAGGAAGGGGGGTGGTTACACCCCCTATCCTTTGTCCGGTTTCCCACCAGAGCTGGGGCTGGGATGCCCCAGCAACTGGTTTGAACCGGTGTATGCACAGGGCACCTTGTGTGCCCCAGGCATTTCTCATTCCTTTCAGGCCTCCCTACCTCAATACACAAAATCCTGTCTGGGGTGGTGCTAGCACCTCCCAAGGCAGGAAACCCTTGGTCCAGGCTATCCTCGCTGGAAGGACTCCCAGCAGCAGGAGGTCAGACTTGTGTCTGTGGTGGCAGCATCCATTTTGTGATGCTGAGGCTCGAGTTAACTTTAACCGGGGTTCACAGTTACATACATGTCGTGTCCCTCTAGAAGGGTGGAATGCTACCCCCGTCGCCAGAATTGGTGAGGGGGTAGTATTCCAAATCGTATGACACCTTACTCGACATGTTTTGATAATGTTATACCAGAGTTAGCAATCAACCGCGAGGTTGATAATGCACTTAAGAGTATATGGTATAGCGTTATCATGGAACAGCTATTAGGACTTGGTTCCGCAAGCTGCAAACGGGCTCAGCTCATGCCAGAGCACCATCTCACATAATTCCAAGCACTCTGCCTTCAGGATTGATAAGGCCTTCCACAGGAGTGACTGATAGGAATATATGTGTCCATTTTAGGGTTAGATATAGGTATACTATATCTACTGCAAAGGGTGTTTACACCACCTTGCCCCAGCTGTCATGCAGCCAGTTGTGTCAGATGTAGATGGCCAGCCAGGGGTGGCATAATACATGCTTCAGCCCCTGGTAGGCCCTGGGTACACCTATGCCCTGGGTACAGGGACTGATAAGGTGGCCCAGTACCAATTGGTAAATGCACCTAAAGTACATGGTTGTCAATTTAGAGAGAGAAAAGCTAGGCGGTGGGTCTGATTAGCAGGCCACAGCCAGGGAAAGTCGTAAACCAGTGAAGCAAAAATCTGGGGTGACCATAGGATTGCAGACCCCACTCTCCTACACTGCTCACACCTACTATGGTCCATCCTGCAACACAGCAGGGCCGCGTTGGGTTCTATGCTCACCTAGAACACAACACAGATCACCAGGAAGTCACACAGCCAGCTGCTGCCAGACCGGAAACTTTACCTTCTACCCATAGCAAGGAGGCTGCAACCGAGGTAGCCAAGAGAGGTAAAAAGAGCTGGTAATCCTTGCCAGAAAACGTTTGGTTCATTTATGACCACAAATCATTTTAATTTAATGTTCATACATTACATGGGAAACAAAATGAGCAATATCACACCAGTAAAATTGAAGATCATCAATTGCAAATTGAGGGAATTTTTCTTTTTTAAAAGGGCATTTTGTGACTTTCTTTTTTTTTAAACTGTAATACCACCACAAACCGGGATGGGTGGCTCATTGGGCCACAAACATTTTTCTCAGTGCTAAAAGTAATATTTTTGCCAAGCAATTTTGCACATTTTTTTACTCACCAACAATCAGTTGATATGAGAGTGACAAATGCAAAAAATATAGCTGACCCAATGCTTTCTGCTTTCTACAGAAATAAGCAAACGCAAATACAGCATCATGTATTTCTTTGCAAATGTGATCATGGTTCGATTCTGAAAGTAGCCTAGTACCACCCAGTGCATGCTTGAAAGATGTCCCTGCACAAGATACGGAGAGTATGATGTCAAGCCAAGGATCAATTCAACCTTCTTCACTGGAAGACTCTTCAACAAAGATCTGGGTTGCTGGCGCCAGTTTTGAAAGGGATACCAGCTTGAGTGTTGGGACCACAATCAGTGGGCTCAATTTAAAGAAAAGTATCCATGGCTAAGCAGTGAAAATGGCCGCCTTGGCGGCAACATATGTAGTGAGGTTAAGCTACTTGGAGCATCACAGGGTGTGGCTAGCCAGTTAGGCTCACTGCGGAAGAAAATACATAAGCATAACATTTCTTAAGCACATTCCAACGCATGTGATATCCAAGCTGCATCCAAAAAGGAGGTACTGCGGTCAACGATCTTGGAGCAGCAGAGGCATTATCATGTTTTAACAGTTAAGGTGTTTTGCCCGCTTTACTTTTGTGCAAAAAATAATCGCCCCTTTTCAGACTTTCCAGATCTAGTAGCCTTGCAGATTGCTAATGAGTCAGATATGGGCTTGATGCTACACAGCAAAGTCACTGCAGCACAGATAGCCGATCGCATTGCTAAGGAAATGTGGAGAAAGCTTTGCATCGGCATCGTTGAACAGGCTCCAAAACTCTCAGTTTATATTGATGAGTCAACAACCCATTCTTCCATGACTGTTTTAATTATTTAAGTCTGTGCTGCAATCAATGGAAAAGAGCCCCTCACCTTTTTCCTTGACTTGCTTGAGTTGCCAAGGGCAAGGTAGAGTGCATTGAGTCCTCACTGTTGAAATGTCTTGAAAAACATGGGTTTTGCAACAAGTTCCTTGCAGACAATTGGATAGGGGTCTGCAGTGATGGTGCCAGTGTAATGCTTGGGGGAAACTCTGGTGTTTTGGAGAGGCTATGTTGTAAATACCTTCGCCTTGTAAAATGGCACTGTGTAAGCCACCGGCTTGAGCTCAGTGTAGCGGACACGGTTGATACAGTGCCAGGCCTTAAGCACCTTGCATCATTTTTCTAAAAACTGTATGCCGTGTACCACCAGTCTCCCAAAAATCTGCAGGAACTCTCTGCATATGCGAAAGAGTTAGAAATCGCAATTCTGAAAATTGGGCGATTATTTTGAATCTGGTGGATTGCTTCTAGCAAAAGGGCAATATGAACAGTGTGGGAGTCATACCCAGCCCTTCAACAGCATTTTGTTCTGTCCAGCTTAAGTACTTCTCGTGATGCCAAACATCGGTCTACTTTCAGAGGCGGAATAAAATCCTGACATCTTCCGATTTTTTGCTGAATCTAGTTGTTGCAGATGATGTTCAAAAAATTGGAACACTGTCAGAAGCACTTCAAAGGGATGAAGTATCTCTGCCACAAGCTTACCAGCTCATCAATCGTTCAGTAAGGGCAATTGAAAAGCTTAAGGAGTTCCCAGGGATGCACAGGAAGGAGACTGAACAAGCTATTAAGAGTGGCTTATTAAGAGGAGTGCCAATCAGCAGGGAGGACTCACGTGGGCAGGTAAAAATTAACCTTCCCCAGTTTTATCAAAATCTGGCAGATAACTTGCGCTCCAGGTTGTGTGCACAGTCTGCAAGCAATAGGTCGGCCACATAATCTCGGACAGATGAATTTTTAGCTCTTACATCAGAGATAGATGGTATCAACCCACAGAAGTGGCCAGACGACATTGAAAGCCTATGGTGTGATGGTGAGGAGAAACTTCATAACCTGTGCAGGAGATTCTCTCTTAATTATAAAGGCGTATCTGAAGGCTTCAGAGACTATGTTGATAATGGTGGTAATGAGATTCCAGAGCAACTGCAACCTGTTTTGAGGGTTATAAACATAGTGACTTCAAGTGACTGTGAAAGGGGTTTCAGCAAAATTAACTTGATAATGTCACCCATACAAAACTGCCTTGGTATCGGACACCTTTCCTCATTAATGTTTATGCACCTCATGTGCCCTCCTCTGCCTCTTTGAAATCCAATGCCATATGTCAACAGGTGGTTGATTGCTCATCACTGTGCTGATGATACTCAGTCTAGAAAGGTAGATCTTACAGCCCAGCACAATAAAAGATATGCAGACACCTGGTTTTCAATGACATAAGCGGTCTCACAAATTTTCCATGGTCAAACATGCTATGGCAATATACCACGTTCCATAATGTCTGCAATAACAGATGTACAGAGTGTCAGGTTGAAACTTTACAGAGTGAACCATGCATTTTTTTTTATCATGGTCACAGTGTATTAAACTTGTCAGTATATTTAAATGTGGTTTTCTAGGTAGCGTAATAATTTTTATAGTTTTGATAATCACTATTGTAGGATCTAGCATGTGGGTTTCTTTGGTTTTTTCAACGCACAAACTCTGCTTTTGTTCATGGTGCCATGTTTTAGTATGCCTCACTTACAGCACTTAATGGCTCAACTAATGTAGTTGTATGCCAAACTTCATCCACATTTGGGCTGTTAATTCCTCCATACAGGCTTAAGTACTGAGCAGCTTCAATTCTTAAATCTTGCAATATGTGCAAATGATACATCTGCTGCACATGTGATGTTACTTCCTACCGGGATGTCACTTCCTGCCATGATGTCACTTCCTGTTGTGATGTCACCTACCGCTGTGATGCCACTTCCTGTTGTGATGTCACTTCCTCCCATGACGTCACTTCCTGCCATGATGTCAATTCCTGTGATACCACCTAACTTCTTTTTTTAGGACTTGTGCCCTGGATATCATAGCGGTGTCCTTCTCTCGTAGTGAGCAATCTCTGGAACAGCAGTTTGCCGCTCCATGGATGTCCGAGAGAATCGGAGAAAAGCGGGCAGGACTCTCCTTATTGGTAACAGCTAGCAGGGAAAGGCACGGCTTCCTCCCCACGGAAAGCCCCCAAACAGCGCGAAAAATCAATGCACTGCTCCTCACAAGCTACGGACCATCAGCTCAAAAATGTAAATTGACAAGCGCCGGATTTCTGAGGGGGAGGGGCTTATATGGGCAGTTCCACTTCCCCGGAGAAGAACCGGCAGATGCGCCATTGCAGTTTGGACCCTGTCGTTTACATACCATTCTACTTGCATTCATACTGCCCTACAGGGGGGTCAATAGATTTCCGGGCCCTAAGTGTTTTCCAGACCCTACGAGACCCAGACAGGGAAGATACCCTTGTCATCTCTGCCCTTTGTCTTGATGAGCTGCCCTAGGAGGGAGTGTTAAAAAAGGAAGATTGTGATGTCCCTTAGTTTCTGGTCTTGCGGCTCATCAGCAGGTTACCAGTTGTACCTGAACTCAGCTTTTAGTTGTCCAGCTCGCCCTCACAGGCGGAGGTCCTGCAAATCAAAAACAGGGGGAGGGGTGGAGAGGGGGAGGAGAGTACAGTTTGACAACCAACCAGACACATTCTTACAAATCTGAAAAACAGTCTGCCTTTTAGTTTGAATTGTAGGTTTGATAGTTGAGACCGCGTCCGCAACACTCTTTTTTTGCACACAGAGGGAACAAATCCTGCATTTATAGCAGGTGCATTGTAGCAGCAATGTAACTGATGACTCTGGCTGAGGCCCCAAACAAAATTAAAAGAGTCATGATTATAGTCACATGCACTTATTCACTAGAAGTTAATCATATTCCCTTCTTTGATGAAATGCCTTCCCCTTTAGCCTACTTTCAGACTTCAGGCCAAGCAGAGACAAACAGATGATTTCAGTCACATGAGCTCCAATCACAAGGCTACAGTCTAAAGACGCTGCATTTACTAATCACATTCCCCTCTGCAATGACATTCTCCTTTAGGCTGCTTCTGTAGTCATGTGTTACCAAGGCGTGCTATCCCTCTAGAGCCCAGTCGTAGTAATCCTCATTGTGTGCTTGTAACAAGGAGTCATAGTCTGCTATGCTGTGCTGTAGTAGCGAGTGGCTTCTTACCTAGGGACGTATTATACATTGTGCTCAGGGGCTCAAGGGCGTGTGCGCCCGCTTTCTGCACCACCGGGCCACAGATGCTTACGCGCCCCCTTCTGTAATACTGATAGCCCTGGTGCACATGTAGGGCCCGATTCACAGAATGAACTTAAGACTCAATCCTAAACTTACTACTATTTTGGTATTCACAGAATGCACGTACTACCTTTGGCATTCACAGAATTAACTTACTACTTTTGGTATTCACAGAAGTTAGGATTTTGTCTTACGTTTGTCTTAAGACAAACTTAAAACAGACTTAAGACAGACTTAAGACAGACTTAAGACAAAATCCTAAACTTACTACCATTTTGGTATTCACAGAAGGCACTTACTCATTTTAGTATTCACAGAAGGCACTTACTCATTTCGGTATTCACAGAACTTAAGAGTCCTAACTTTAGGACTCCTAAATGACTTCTGTGAATACCGAAAGTCTTAAAGTTAGGATTTTTCTCAATTTAGTAGTAGTAAAGTTAGGACTCCTAACTTTAGGACTCCTAAATGCCTTCTGTTAATACCGAAAGTCTTAAAATTAGGATTTTTCTAAATTTAGTAGTAGTAAAGTTAGGACACCTAACTTTAGGACTCCTACATGCCTTCTGTGAATACCGAAAGTCTTAAAGTTAGGATTTTTCTCAATTTAGTAGTAGTAAAGTTAGGACTCCTAACTTTAGGACTTCTAAATGCCTTCTGTGAATACCGAAAGTCTTAAAATTAGGATTTTTCTCAATTTAGTAGTAGTAAAGTTAGGACTCCTAACTATAGGACTCCTAAATGCTTTCTGTGAATACCGAAAGTCCTAAAATTAGGATTTTTCTCAACTTTACTACTACTAAACTGAGAAAAATCATAATTTTAAGACTTTCGGTATTCACAGAAGGCATTTGGGAGTCCTAAAGTTAGGACTCCTAACGTCTGTGAATACCGAAATGAGTAAGTGTCTTCTGTGAATACGGAAATGAGTAAGGGCCTTCTGTGAATACGAAAATGGTAGTAAAGTTTAGGATTTTGTCTTAAGTTAGTTCTGTGAATCGGGCCCGTAGAATCAGTGCTACCTTGAGAGGGTGTTTCCTCCTTTGCATGGGGGGGTGGCCCCATGTAAATGAGGGAATCACTTTGCCTCTGCACCCACGCCATATTCCCGACATGAACTCAGAGGCAAACATGCCTTTGGGAGGCACACTGAAAGTGCGCCACAAAAAGATTTGCCTTCTGAAGGCAGCTCTCTGGGGAGGAGGAAAGGAGGTCCCGTGGACCCCTAGACATCCCCTGCAGGTGCGTACACTCACTCACTGCACCTGCCTGCAAAGAGATCTCTAATCCTTCCGCAAAGTGCCGCTTGCACTGTGAAACAAGAGCGGCTTTGAAGCAGCCACTCTGTATTTCACTTGAATGAGCTGCCCCGAGGGAAGCAATAGTTGGTGGCTGACCTGGGGACTGCGCATTCTGCATAAAAGGACACACTTTCCTTGTTTGCACCGTGGAACAAACAGGAAAATGCTTTGTGTATATATAATACTGCCCCTGGTAGTCTAGATGTCCAAAAGGCGAGGCCCTTGACATATTGGCCTTCACCTGAATGCCTGGGCTGGTGGCCCTAAAAATTCTGTTTAAATAGGAGGGGAAGCCCTAACAGTCAAGTGACCTACGTCCAATTGAAGCTCCAACCCTAGCACTCAGGTGACGTGGGTTCAAAGGGAGCCAAACCCAGCAATTAGATGATCTAGGTCCAGTAGGAGTTACAGACCCAGCAATCATGTGACCTGAGGCCAAACAGGAGCTCCACCTCTACAATCTTTGAAGAAAAAATATGAAAAAACAGGTTCTGCAATGTCTCTTTACTAGGGCTAGGGCTTGTATGTGACCCAGATCAACCGACTGCTAGGGCTCCCATTGGATACCGGTCACCTGACTGCCAAGGGCCAGGGCCTCCACTGGACCAAGGACACCTGACCGCCAGGGCTAGAACTTCCATTGGATCCATCTAGGATGTCATCAGCAGAATTCACTAAGATATTGTCACTAGTGTGACGCGCTCCATGATGTCATCACAAGCTCATGTGCAGGATGCCATCATCGGTGTCCCTAAGTTCTAGACATTAGGCATTGAGATGTACTGTCACCAGTGTGGGGTGCTTTATTAGGACATAACCAGTGTGCCATATACTCTTTGTCTTCAGCATAGAGATGTATTGTCACCAGTATGACGTGATATAATATGTAATCAGCTGTGTGACCTAAACTTTACATCATTGAGGCATGATGTCATGCCAGCAGATGCTCTAGGATTTTATTAGGATGCAGGCTAACATAAGTCTTATAACATCATCTGAGGTGATGACGTGCAGTGATAGTAAGACGACACTGTGTGTCGCCAATTGGAACACTGTCCATTTAAAAAACAGAAACTTCAGTATCAAGAGAGCAGCATATAGTAAGAATGTGCAGGTGCAAAATACACCCCAGGAAGGAACAAGGAGGAACCTTACAACAGCCCGGCAGGTGCATTATCGTGCAAGGTATGGGGACATAATCCTTTCTCAAATTCTGTTTCTTTCAAAGGATTCCTTTGAAGGAAAAACTGTGCAGCTGTGACTAGTAGCCATGTATGCTGGTAGGTATCTCTTTTTCTTAAGTTACTCTAAAGTAATTAAAATGTGTTTTTTATTTTAAAAGAGCCAACATAGTAGACATCTATCTGAAGCCATGAAAAATGACTCCCAAACCCTGGGGTTATTATCAACCCAGTCCATGCTCACACTCACTGCACTAGCGTAACAAAACTTGAGGCCCCCCCCCTGCAAACTACATGGAGGGCCCCCTCTGTACTCAGTCAGGAGCTCTCTGTTCAGGGTACTGTGCTGAGGGAGCTCACTGAAGCTGGGGCCCCCCGCAGCACAGGGCTGCGGGGGCCTATGTTACGCCACTGACACACTGACTGCATGCAGCCTACATGGAGAAAAGGTAGCGTTCGCAAGACTGGTTTGGTCGGCCCCAGAGGGCCGACAAAACAGTCAGGGCCTGCAACACTGGGCTAGCCACTCCTCCCCTGCCCCCGAGCAGACCCACCCACCCGACCGCCCACAATCAAACCCTTCTGCTTTCTCACAGTGCGAGAAGCAGAAACATAAGATAGTATTTATAATACCATTTTATGTTTCTGCTTCTCGCACTATGAGAAAACAGTGGGGCGACGATCCTCTGCCCACATGGAGGAGCAGCCCCTGAAGTGGGGGTTCCCAGAAGTCAAAAGGTTAAGAACCACTCATCTAGATGGCTGGAGAAGCAGAAGCCTCTGAACTCTTGCCTGTATTTCACCTGCAGAATTAGTTTGGAAACTGCCCATGGTTGAAAATATGTTGGCATTTTGCTTATCAAACCAAGTTCCAAGTCTTAATCCTAAAGTCTGGTATTTTCACCAGCACTAAGTGGTATGAGAGGAAATTGATGCAGAGTGAGTGACGAAGAAAAAAAGCAAAATACAAGCAGAGAAGTTTAAGATTAAATCTGCCCTTTCAAAGCACACCTCACAAGTGCCAACAGCACTGATTAAGTGGCTGGCATTTTTGACTTGGCAGTAGCTGGTTGCCCTACTGCAATTAATTTTGACTTACGCTCTGATACCAACCCTCATCAGCCTAAGCCCCGATGAAGGTAAATTGGCAGCTACCTCTGGCAGATGGATTTGAGCCTCTTTGCAAAAAGACTTTGCGTCTACAGCCAAGTATCCAGAGAAACCTTGGTCTGGGCTGTTTTGATGAACCTCTGCAAGATGCCGCAGTAGGGACTGCTGGCAGGAATGACTGTGGCTGCATCATACCAGTCCCACTGTGAAGGACGCGGTGTGCTGGTGCCTTCAAGAAGGCAACTTCAGGGCAATGGGCACAGTTTCAAAGCACACTATGCTGACTTGGAAGTCCAAGGCAAAACTGATTAAATACGGCCAAAGTCTAATTAAAGTAAGGACTCTGTGACTGATCTCTTTCCAGCTCTGCAGTCAGGTACTTGTTAAGAAAACACATTTTGTAAAAAAAAAAAAAAAAAAAAGTCCCTCGTTTAAGGGTTGTTTTCTATATTGCTTGTAAATTGATAGTATTGCTTCCAAGTTCATTGAACCTGGTGTATGTAATAAGGTCAAGTCAAGGTATGCGTGGTTAAGGCAAACGTGGTTGCGCTTGCGTTGGTCGGACATGCGTGGCTGAGCCCGTGTTGTTCCGACCGTTTACAGGGAGCTGAATCAATATCACGCACAACAGTCCTGTTGTCATATCAGATATCCCAGCTATATTATTGTCTGATGAACTTATTGTTTTGTCTCAAGTTCCAATGAGCTAGGAAGAAAGATTCCATGCGGTTACTGGAAAGCTTTCAAGGATTCTGGGTGTAATATAGATAAGACTGCATTGCCCAGTTCAGTGATCCTGACTACCTCCTCAGCCAGGTAGACCTCACCATGAGGTGTTGACAAATGAACACTCAAACATTACTTGACGCACTGATGCGATAAGACGCTGCAGCAAAAAGACAACAAGACGAAAGAACATGGACATTGCTCAACAGTGAGTTAATCATTAATCTTAGACTGGTCATCACATGAGCAGACGGCCATGAAAATGCTCTGTTTGTACATGAGGGATAAATCTGTGGCTCGACCCTTTCATATATTGTTTCACACCTCTGTATTTTAAGAGCAGAACACCTCTGATGTTGGCCTGTATTCAGTAGTCGAAGTGCATTAAAAAAGTATGGGAACTGTGATGCTGTGTGCAATGGGGGAGAGTGAGTGAGCGTGGGGACGAGGTCTATGGCATAGCAAAAAACTAAATATTCCGTAACTTTTTGCGGACTTTCACCTTCAGGCAACTAATTACAAAATACGGCACAGTTTAAAATAAAAAGGAATGCAAGTTAAGTTAATTAGTGGGAAATGTACTATTGTACATTATGAAACCTCAGTTAATGCAGTGCAGAGGTCTGTGGGTGTAACCAGAGAGCCACAGAACTGAATCCTGGTTGGTGCAGTGGAGAAAACTGACTTGTGTGTGTTACCATGTCTCAGTTTGTTACAGAAATCACTGTGAATAAGTCATTATTTTAAACTTTCATTGCACATAGTATAAGACAAGCTGCTACAAAATGAACAAAAGGTTTAAGATTTTTAAAAAGGGGCTTCCAAAATATAGATTACAGTAATACCCAGACTGTATATAGTGCATGTTTTTTTTACTTCAATCACACACTTCACAGCTCAGCTAGGAACACCCTACCAATATCACTCTGAAAGAATACATCTGTGTCATCAGGACTTTTCAAGTAATTCTATCAATTGGTGCTAATACCTCTTCCAAGCACCCTTTACATTTGCAGATTAACCAGATGTGCACATTTACAGAATCAGGCACCCTGGCAAGAAGGCTGGTTTAGCTGCCTGCCCCTCCCTCAGTTGCAGAGCACAGGAGACTCCCTGCCTTACATTTCATCTGAGGCATCTCAACTTTTGGAATAAGCCATTTCGGGATGGTTGTCTTTTCACAAAAAGTTGGGGAACTGTTTTTCTGAACGTAAAAAAAGTTTGGACACATCGTGCCCCTCAGATCCCGCCATCTTCGTCCACTGCCTGTATCCCACTCTTGCTCCAGTGATGCGTGTGAAAGCTTTGGTGTGGGTTTATTGAGAAAAATAGAAGAACTGAGGGTTTACCCAGGTGCAACTGATTCAATGACCAGACGCTATGAAGGTGACATGTTATAAAAAACTCCTTATGCAAATCAATTATGCTGGCAGTGTGGGGTGAGGACCAATAGTGAAAGAGGCAGCGGCACTGGAAAGGAAATTAACATTTACATTTTATTTTGTAAGGAATTTAAGCTTGTAGTGAAGTTTACTGCTCACTTTCCAAGCGTGCAAACTGTAAAGGAAAATACAATATATTTAGTGCTGTTAATCAATGCATACGCTGGACCCTTCCTATTAAGAAGTGTTGTGTTGAGGTTTTGGATGTGCAATGGGTGTTGGTGTATTACTTGAAACAGGTATTTACGCAGTTCCACGATGATCGCTAGTACCACTGTGCCCCTCATGAGCCGCTGACAGTCATTCCCTTGTCTACCACTGCTGCCATGATGGCACATAATTCTACCTTTGCGACAATAAGTGTAACGAATACAAAGCCTTAGCGAACAGCCCTTCCATTCTTGAACCACGGGGGCTGCTAGCATTCTGAAGCGTAGCTTTGAAGTAGATTTTTTAGTTTGAGACACTAAATTCACCATCAAACTCTTGACCAAACCCTACATACCTCTCTGCGCCATCTATCGCCCCCAGTCAAGTGTTTGAAAACCAATGAACTTGGTCTGCAAAATGACTCTCGATACTCAGACTGGGTCTGTGGTTAATACTTTTGACCCTTATTTCTGTCTCCTAACCACAAACTCTGCTTCATTCCACCGGAGGACTGATCACGTGAAGTAGAAACTACTGTCAGCTCTAGCCTTGAGTATGTCTGCTCCCGCCAGCTTCCAGTGTCCGGTATCTGGCCTCAACCCTGCTTTTAGGGTCCCCCAACTGGGGGAAGTGGCGCTGGCCTGGTGTTGCATGGGCCAACTATATCAGCTTTGGTAGGGGCTCATAGGCCGTAGTAAGGTGTCATTCCTTACTGAATGGGCTTTATATTGAAACATGTTTTGGCTGCTGCATGCACCTACTTGGGCAGGTCTCACTATGAAGTGGATACTGAGCTCCAAGGATCCGATGAACAGTAGAGGCACAGCTGTGGACATTGCATGCCCTTCTGAGACGGTCCCCAGAGGAGGAGGAAGTTAGTTACACTTGTTTGTAACCCCACCAGAAGAAACTCAGCTTTGGGGATTGATTTATGCATGGCTTTAACCGGGATCAAAAAACTGGGGGTGCGGGTGTCTCTCAAAGGTGCATATCTGATGTAATTAAGGGCGTAACTAAAAACACCGTAAGCTTACAATTTGTGCTTAGCTTAGCATAGTTTGCTGCTTTATTGCATCAATATGTATAATACAGAAAGTAACATTACACCTACAACAAGCAAGGACTATTGGCTTTGTCAATGGTTGCGTGTTGCACAAGAGAAATAAGCAACAACTATGGCTTTGTTGTACATAATATTGAAAATGCTTCAGTTTTGAAATGAGACTGTGAAAGAAATATAACAAGTCTCTTTGACGTTACATTAGAGGCAGTGCAGGGTGTGAAGGTTATAATTGTTGTAGAGTTAAGCTTTTTTCTCACCCTGAGGGTGATAGCAGAATTGTGGAGCCCAATAGGGACCCGTTTCAGCACCTGCTTTTTGAAACTGCTGGTGCTCAGCACCAGCAAGACGCGGCCCACTTAAAACCCTAGATTTATGGTAAGTTAAGCTATGCAAAGATGCCAGGGAGATTATGAGCTTGTGCAGACGATAGGGTAAGCGACGTGTGCTAACCAAGTTTTTGATGATTCCAGTTGCCACAGGTGGCCTTAACTTACAAAAGGGTTAGGTAGAGCTGTTCATCATGGGTCAGTGCTCCAGTTCTCAAATGTGTCTATGAATTCCCGTTTACTCTGTTTTCCTGCACTGTTCAACCTGTCTTTGAGCAGGCTGTTTCTGGTTTCCTGGCGTTTTACGCCTGCTGATTCAGTGCTCATGTCTCTTTTTCTATATTTGGCTGTGTGGACTCCTGGGTTGGGTACTGTGACTGTTTGAGCTCAAACAAAAAAAGGTAGTCAATAGGTGTCATGTTTAATCAAACATAATATTGGCAACACCCCAAAATCTGTGACATTTGTTTCTTTGGAAAAGAAAGGTAGATTATTAGGATATGCCAATCTTTCTACATGCCAATCAATCAATCAATCAATCAAGGCATTTATATAGCGCGCTACTCACCCAAAGGGTCTCAAGGCGCTTGGGGGGGGGGGGTCAGCTACTGCTCGAACAGCCAGGTCTTGAGCTGCTTCCTGAAGGAGAGGTGGTCCTGGGTGAGGCGAAGGTGGGTGGGGAGGGAGTTCCATGTCTTGGCGGCCAGGTAGGAGAAGGACCTTCCTCCTGTGGTGGCTCTTCGGGTGCGCGGGACGGCGGCGAGGGCGTGGTTGGTCGATCGAAGCTGGCGGGTCGGAGTGTAGAAGTTGAGTCGGTTGTTGAGGTATTCTGGGCCTTGGTTGTGCAGGGCTTTGTGTGCGTGGGTGAGGAGTCGGAACGTGATTCTCTTGTTGATCGGGAGCCAGTGCAGGTCTCTCAGGTGTCCGGAGATGTGGCTGTGTCGGGGGATGTCCAGGATGAGTCTCGCTGAGGCGTTCTGGATCCGCTGGAGTCTCTTCTGGAGTTTGGCAGTGGTTCCAGCGTAGAGGGAGTTGCCGTAGTCCAGTCGGCTGGTGACGAGGGCCTGGGTGACCGTTCTCCTAGTCTCGGTGGGGATCCACCGGAAGATCTTTCGTAGCATGCGCAGGGTGTTGAAGCATGACGAGGAGACGGCGTTGACTTGTCTGGTCATGGAGAGGGAGGAGTCCAGGATGAAGCCCAGGTTTCGCGCGTGGTCTGTTGGTTTGGGTGCGCTGCCCAGGGCAGGGGGCCACCAGGAGTCGTCCCAGGCTGAGGGCGAAGATCCCAGGATGAGGACTTCCGTCTTATCTGAGTTCAGTTTCAGGCGGCTGTTCATCATCCACTCGGCTACGTCTTTCATCCCTTCGTGTAGGTTGGCTCTGGCGGTGTCGGGGTCGTTGGTGAGGGAGAGGATCAGCTGGGTGTCGTCGGCGTAAGAGATGATGTTGAGGTTGTGCTGGTGTGCGATGGCCGCAAGGGGGCTCATGTAGACATTGAAGAGGGTGGGGCTGAGCGATGAGCCTTGGGGGACTCCGCAGATGACTTCGGTGGCCTCTGATTTGAACGGGGGGAGGCGGACTGTCTGTGTCCTTCCGGCGAGGAAGGAGGTGATCCATTCTAGTGCCTTCTCTTGGATTCCGACATTGCTGAGGCGCTGTACGAGGGTGTGGTGGCAGACAGTGTCGAATGCTGCGGAGAGGTCCAGGTGGATGAGGGCCGCTGTTTCCCCGTTGTCGAGCAGGGTTCGGATGGCGTCAGTGGCGGCAATGAGGGCGGTCTCGGTGCTGTGGTTGGCCCGGAGACCAGACTGCAAGGGGTCGAGGGATCCATTCGCCTCGAGGAAGGCGGCCAGCTGCTTGTTGACGGTCTTCTCGATGACTTTGGCCGGAAACGGGAGGAGCGAGATGGGGCGGTAATTTTTGAGTTCGGTGGGGTCCGCTGATGGTTTCTTCAGTAGAGCGCTGAGTTCGGCGTGCTTCCAGCTCTCCGGGAAGGTTGCGGTGGCGAAGGAGGTGTTGATAACGTCCCGTAGGTGGGGTGCGATGACAGAGTCGGCTTTGTTGAAGACGTGGTGAGGGCAGGGATCGGTTGTAGATCCGGAGTGGATGGAGTTCATCGTGCGTTGGGTTTCTTCGGTGTTGATCGGGGTCCAGGCGCAGAGGGTGGTGGTGGGGGGGTGCCGGTGCGGTCGTGGGGAGCGTTGACTGTGTGCTGAAGCTGTTGTGTATATCTGCAATCTTGTTGTGGAAGTTGGAGGTGAGGGAGTTGCAGAGGTCTTGCGATGGGGTGATGTCGTTGTTTCCGGCGCTGGGGTTGGAGAGCTCTTTGACGATTTTGAAGAGTTCTTTGCTGTTGTGTGCGTTGTTGTCTAGACGCTCCTTGAATGCGGTTTTCTTGGTGGTGTGGATCAGTTGGTGGTGTTTTTGGGTGGCGAGCTTGAGGGTGGTCATGTTGTCTGGTGTTGGGTCTCTGCGCCAGGCTCTCTCTCGAGGGCTCGGCAGTTCTTCTTGGAGCTCTTGAGTTCGTCGGTGAACCATGGTGCTTTCTGACTGCCGGGTCTGTTGGGCGGGGTCCTCAGTGGGGCGAGGTCATCTGCGCAGTTGCTGATCCACCTCGTGAGGTTGTTGGCGGCCTGGCTTGAGTTGCCATGTCTTCTTCTGGAACTGTCTCCATTCTTGCACTTCACCTTTTCTGGGATCTTGCCTGACAGTAAGCGTCATGGGGTTACAAGACTTTGATGGTCACATGGCTGTATTTTGTGATGAACAACCGGAAGGTCCATCATAAATTGGCGTGGACAGTGATAATGCCCATTTGGCTGGCGCACTGTCCAGACTGCGCAGCCTGGCTAAGAACAATGTCAAAAAACTCATAGGAACAGTAATGGGAGCCAACTGCTTAAACGTTTGTAGTGCCATCTCTGCAGTACCTGGGGCTGTGGAGCTTTTCCGGTTGGATAGCAGACTAAACCTGTACCTTTTGATTACATGTACTAGCGTTCACTGGTCTGAGCCCACAGACACCGTTGTTGTTAGAATGTGTTTCAGGATTCCACATAGCATAGGCCTTGTGGACGGCTTTCCGAGAGGGAGGAGTGTCTTGAGGTATTAAACTAGAAGCCCTCAACAAAACATCCCATCTCCCACCTCTTGCTGTCAGACTAGTTTCCCGAAAAAAAAACACTGGAACTTCTTCTCAACCCTGAGTGAACTTCGCTGATTCTCTTTTCAAAGTGCTATGGTATGCCATGAAAGCATCAAGGGATCCCTCAGAGAAGCTCCTAAAAAGGCTTTGCTTGCATGCCAATCCAAAACAAACTAAACGGAGAACGCCCGGCTAAAAAAAATATCTTCCCAAATATATATTTCTTTTTCAATCCGGATTTTCTGTGCTTTCTCTCGCTGGCACTCCAGCACACAGGCACCGCACACTATGCCTGCCTCCTTATGCAGCAGTTGCTTTCAGGACAGGGGCATTGCCACGGTCTGGGCGATGTAATTACCGTAATGCAATTGCCATTAGTGTGATTACATCACCTTGTCCTTGATAGCGCTCCTGGAAGCAACGTGCTGGGCTTTGACTAATCCAACCTCAATTTCTCTACTCTGGAACAAAAACTTGGGTTTTATCTTCTCTGGTTTTGTCAGAATGCTTCGCCTAGACCTGGATTCTGCTGCACAGAGCATGATTTGTAAAATATTAAGTGTCGGTGCCCAAAGGTAATCTTGATTACACCTCATTCCTCTTTCAAGCACCACAGACTTGCCTGCTTTCTCCCTACATCATTGTTTTTCGGACATTCTCTTCTTTTTTTCCTCCTCTTTTTTTATTTTTCTCTCTCGTGCTTTGAATCAAAGTCGGTTGAGGAAAAATAAGTGATGGTTGCCAAAATTGAGTGCCGATGGACCTCTCCTTCAGTCTTTGACTCGAGCTAAGCAATGTGTGCGCAAGAAAGGAGTGACCAGGAAGTGTTTGGTGACAGGGTTCCACACGTGACGACATTCCTAGGGAGCCCCACTTATTCGTCACATCGAGCCCTTAAAGCGCTTGGTTCTGATGGCTGAATGGACTAATGCATCCTGCCAGAATCTGTGTTTTGCCCCAGTGGCCATGGGTTCAATCATCCGCCGGGTTTCATTCTCCGATGAGTACTGATAAATATCGATTAATGAGTGCTAAAAAAGCCCAGGCGAATGTGCGTCACAAAGGCCTTATGTTACATGTCCATGACATTACTTTACTCGTGCGAATGCATGGGCTCGGGCGGCTGCAAGCTTCGCTTACATCGACAGGACTCCTGTTTTGGGCACGGCCTGCGTGCTCAAAAGAATGAAAACACAGCGCTGCCAAAAGGTTGGCATTCCGCACAATAATCCAATTTGCTGGCTCGGCGAATCTGCTGATAACGGCCGCTGATACAATCTGTTCTCGTTGCTGTGATAAAGTTACTTATTACCCGAATGCTGCTCTGGGCAGACTCGGAGGTCATCGAAAGCAAGCTCCGCATGCTTACCGGAAGCCACAAATATGTGTTGATTTGGACCTACGCTGAGGTCCGGGTCGCGGACACTGCCACAGGCCCAAGATGGAAGTCCGGAGTGCTCTGTGCCATAAAACATACTCTCCAGACGTGTCTCTGTTCTACGCAGAGAGAATGATTAACTTAAACACGGAAGCCACATTATATACTATTGGACAATTCATAAGAACAGAACACAGTACTGTCCGTCTGTCCTGCTCAACGCCTATCAACAACCTCCTAATTCGACAAGTAATCGAACCGCCATGAAAAAATATGGTTCTTCTCGTGGCCCTATTTCATTTCAATTCCTGTCGGTACAGCCGGCAGGCCCTGGGCCGGAAAGCACTCTGGATAGAAAGAAATCTGTTGCCCGCGCCTTCTGTGTTCACAGGCCGGCCCCTGGCTGATTACATCAGAGAAGACACTGGCCTCGGAACACAAACATCTCCCGACTCCGCCCCACCTCACCTGACGAACTCACGGCTTGCCTTATCTCCGTCATGGAGTGCCGGGTACTTTATTGTGAAGGAGTGGGGCAGGGGGAGTGGCAGGGAGTGGGATGTTTGTCATATGGCGGTGGGTGGCGTGAGGAATGCAAGAGGGAAAGGCAGGGGCTGCTGGGTTGTTCAGAGGCAAAACACAAGTCCCGCTGCCCCGGCTGTAAAGTGGGGTGCGTGCATTGGACACCTATTCAGGGGATCCCAAACTATTCAGTGTGGCCCGAGTTTAGGCAAGGCCAGTGAATAGCTGTGATATAGGGGAAACTCTGGGGTCCTCTTCCAGCCTCAGACCATCTTAATGGGCGAAGGGGACACACCTACTCACCTTTTGCCCAAAAAGAAGAGTGTCTGTCAGGCTGAGCAAGGGTCAGCCTGACAAACACTATTTTCAGTATGTCCGAATGAGGTCGCACACTGCTCGTCCCATCAGCGTGTGAGCCCGGAGCATGATGGTCGATGTAGTCGGTATCAGCGGGTGCGCTTATACCCGAGTCTTGAGGGTGTTCACTGGTGTGCTTGCCATCCCAGGACACGTGTTTCGCGTTCATTAACGCTCACCAGCAGGGATTAGCCGTGTGCACGGGGTTGCTGCGTGGGCTGCCGAAAATATTTGTAGGTCCAGATACCTCTTAAGGCTTGCAGGTGTGAGAGAGCACAAATCTGAAAAATGTATAAGTGCACCATATTTACAAGCACGTAGTTAGTTAACATATACTTTGCGCCAGAGTGTCTTATATTCAGTAGTGAAATGTATAGAGTGTTTAAGTAGGGTAACCATAATCATAGCAGTGTGAGACTAATGTAGAAATGTTGGAATGAATATGAAAACCTCACGTTCTCATGTTAAAGGAATCATGTAAGAGTTGAATGGAACTTTGCGAACCAGTTAAATTGTGTAGGCCTCATGGCAATTCACAGAAAATCTAAACGTGCTGCTAAAATAATGTGAGGTGGGGTTAACGTGGTTCTTCCAAAATGTATTATCGAATTTAGTATTGAAATATATGCTTTATAGATGTGTTGCTTTTAGAAACGTATGTTAGTTAAGAATGCTGTTTAAATCAAGTTAAATGTTTTCAGAGTGCAGGGACCCGCTTCATGTAAATCAAGTAGGCTCGAACTGATAGTGATGTTCCTTTGATCTGCAGATGTGCTCGTTAGAGAAGAAGTCGAGAGGCGCCAAGTACTGTGCCTTCCATATGCTTTACGACCTATAGATATGGTGGAGCCTGGAATTTGAGGCCCACTGTAGGACGGCCTGTATGCAGGTGCGAGGGGTCCTAATCAGTCGAAATGAATGGAGCTTTGTTCAGTGGCGCTTGGCGCAGGCCTGTAGGAGTCTTCAGGAATTTCAGGGGGTACCGGCGCACTGAAGAAGAAGCCTGGGAACCAAGGTCAACTTTAACGAGGGTCTTGAAGAGTACCATCATGGAGTTTACCGCGCAAAGATGTACCACGTGAGGGGCGTCCCAAGCGGCGTTCCTATTGGAAATGTGATTTTGTATTAGGGAAAGCGACCCGGGAGGAGAGCAGAGCAGATGATTTTGGGAGCCTAAGAAAGCGGATGGGTAGGCAGATAGGCTGATCAGGAGAGACCCATTATCAGAGAAGAGACAAAGAGAAGTGCGTGATCTTTTTAGGAAGTCACCACGGCTGACACCTTTTGGGGTAAAGATCTTGTTAAGTAGGGATGTCACTTAGTCTAGTGTAGGGACAGACTAACCTGAATTTTCTTTTCTGTAATGACTCTTAAGTTGCAACTTGTATCCATTTTGGCAACACTAATGATATTTGAACTTGTACTTATTATTCTGTTTTGTAGACTCAGATTATTCAAAGAATTCATGTTCATTGTGATACCAGTATATCTCTTGAATCTCATCTTGAGAAGTTTGTATCTTCAGTTATCTTTGACTTTATATTACATTTTTGAACTTTATCATTGGTCAGTGGTCATTTAGAGTGGTGTAAGTTCTTAATTGACTAACCCAGTAGTAGATTATCTTTTACTCAATGACAGGTACCAACGATTCAGTCGACTTGATTTGGGATCTGGTAAGATAACTAGAAACCAGTAATCCCGCGTTAACAGTTGGTAGCAGTTTAGGATGGTTATCTTCTTGAGGAAGGTAATCTAGAGAGGTTAGTTTACCCCAAGGCCCCTAGACATCGAGAGACGAGCAGCGGAAGAATCGTGCGCCGAAGGTGCAGACGGTGCGAGAAAAGCAGCAGTATCGGAGGAGAGTGAGTATAACAAGGGTCATGCGGGAACAGATTGCGGTGTTTTGTGTTGTATTTGTAGCGTAATGTCTTGCGGAGTTGAATGCCGGTAGCGTGATTGTGAGAAGGTTGTGAGCGCGCGCAACCTGGTGAACTGGTTACCTGGTAAACGGGTGAACTGGCAAATCTTAAGTTCAGGCCAGAGCTTAAGTGGTTTTGGGTGTATCGAACATCCAGAGTAGTTGTCGACCATAGTACGGAAGTCATGAGGTACCATTGACCGCCGTGGGACCGAGATAGGGGGAGTGTAAGAGTGAGTGTATGAGTAACGGACGCTGGTCGAAAGTTACTGTGTGTAAGCAACCTATCAGAGAAGGCGATTGTCTGGACGTAAACGGAAAGACATTTCGTCAAGTTAAGGTGACAACTACAGAAAGCCTGTGGGCGTACAGTCAAGAAAGGTGATCGCTTGGACGGAAGTAATCATTTTTCAGAGTATGAATGAGATGCATGCATGACCGAGGAGACGAGCTGAAAAAGGAGGGGAACTGCTGCAAAGGGGGACGGGTGACGTCAGGTAGAGCCGCGCTGTGATTGAGCTGTTGGTGTGACGTTAGCTGGAGCCGCGCTCTGGTTGGGCGGCTAGGGTGACGTCGGAGGGCAGCCGCGATCGGATAGGCCAGTTAGCGAGAACAGCGCGGTGATTGGTAGATTGTCATCAGGAAGTAAACAAACGCGGAGAAAAGAGAAATCATGAAGTGCTTTAAGTGTTTGAAAGGGATTTTTAAAAGAAAAAGAAGTGAACATTATTATGGGGAAGAGGCACCGCCGGAGGGTACACCAGCTCATTATATGGCAGCGAATGTGGGGTTGCATACGATATTGTGGATTGGGACATGGAATAAGCTTACGGAAGGAAATGAGGAGATGCAGTTCCCGAAGTACGGGACGTTTAAGTTAGAGGTGTTACATCGGCTAAAAGCAACCATGTCTTCATTGAAACCCTCACCTAGACCAACCCAGTTTGAGGCCCTTAATGCATGGATTAGGGCGGCACACGATAGAAATTTGAACAGGCGTCAACAAAGATTGACTCGATCGGTAAGAGCAGTGCGAGATTCTAAATGGGATGAGGAAGCAAAGAGATGGAGGGTACAGGCTATTGAGGTAGAGAAGTTGTATCCAATGAGGGAGGTAGTAGTTGGGAAGAACCTCATGGAAGAGGATGAGGAGAGCGAGTCGGAGGACAATGTGATAAACAGATTGTTGATAGACAGACCTCCTCCGAGAGTTGGGGAAATTGAAGATAGAGGACTTGCAAGGGAAGATGGGACTGCCATAGAGGGGTTTACACCACTCCCTATATCGGAATGGACACCTATTAAAGGCGAGGAGACACCTCAAAATAGCACAGTACAGAGTGTAGTGGGAAGGTTTGTGGTACAAAAGACGCCAAACACCGAAAAGGTTGAGTCTTTTGGATTACCGGATGCTCTTCAAGTACCTGTTACCATAGGACCTATAGTGTCGATTTACAATCCAGATCATGGAAGAGGGGAAGAGCAGGCACGGTTAGATAGAGAAAGGATTGAGATGGAAAGGAGGAATAACACGACAAATGCATGGAAGCAATTGCCAGGATCGGTAACGTGGAACACCCCATTAGATACAACTGTAGGTCCCAACTCAGGACAGGGAGGTCAGAGAGGACCGATGGACCTAAGGGGACCGCGGCCAAAGTCCTATACAGAATTAAGAGCTGATTTGAGGGAATGGGATGGGTCCGCAGTAACGCCGAGTAACAGGTCAAGAACAGAACCAGAGTGGGAAAACAGAGGTAACGGGACTGTATCTCATTGTGGGGCCAGCGAAAGCAGTCAGGGGCGGGAAGGTCAAAGTCAGGAGAATAGAGGAGTTACACGTCCTACGGATGAGAGAGAACAGCAGGAGCAAAATAGTAGGAGTGTAGAGTGTGAGGAGATGTCCCGTCTCTGGGAGAAAGGTGGAGACCAAATGGTACATGCTTTTCAGAATAGGTTTAGGTGCCTACATCATGCACTCGGAGAAGACGTCCAACATTGGAGAAAGGAGAACAGTGATAGGTCCCGCCATGCCTCGAGTAATCAGGAATCACAGGGAAATAGTGAGGAAAGGGGGAGCAATGGAATGCCTTACTATACATCCAGAGAAAACAGGCAGAACGGGGAAGGTGGGAATATGAGAAGCAATGGAGTATTTCACCACCCACCCCGAGAGGATGGAAAAGCCTGGGATCTAGAGAGGTGGGAGCATGGGAAGACTCCGCAGAACTCACCGGAGCCTAAACGCAGAACTCGGAGCTGGGATGGGAGAGATGTGGATGGAGTACCTCAATCTAGGGTGTTGAAAGCTGCAATTAAGGCAAAGAGACTTGATGTTACCAGTTTAAAATCAGATGTCGATGAGATAATTGATGGTACATTGCCTTTAGAAAGGATAGAATTGTATGAACAGGATGAGCTGTTGTTCATGGCAAAGGATATTACTAGGAAAGCTAGAGCGTTTCATGAGAAACTGACCAATTTGGCAGACAGGTACGCCGTAGATTTATCTAGGACAAGGGCATTGCAGAGTAACCACAGATTGCAGTACTCGGACCAAGACCTAGATGAGAAGAGAACTACCGGATTAAAAACACACATAAGAGAATTGGTATCAGGAATAAGGGTGTGGAGAGAACTGGACAAATGGGAAGAGAGGTGGTCGAAGAAGGGCACTGTTAGGCGGAGTACAAGTGTGATGACCCCAGAGGGAAGGGTAATGCAGATGGAGGCATTCCCTTTGCGAGAAATATCAAACGGAAATTATGTACATGTGCCCTGGAGTAGAGGAGACTTAGCTGCGTTTACCAACTCATTTCCGAAGTTAAGGGACAATCCAGTAGAGTGGTATAAGCAGGTAGAAAGGTTTGTAAAGATCTCGAAGGTATTGTGGATTGATTTGAACACGTTGTTTGACATCGTGGTTCCATCTGATTTATGGACATCATGCAAGACTAGTGTTGAATGGCCGAATACTGAACCAGTGAGGGATGCTCGGACTAATGGACCGTCCGAGATTGTCATGCAAAAGTATGAAAGGGTAATAGCTTGGCTGAAAGATAAGGTACCACCACAGGACATAGATTGGGTAAAAATAGACCGAACGAGACAAGAACCAAAGGAGACCGTTCATGAGTTTTATGAGAGGTTGTTGAAAACATTCAAGCAATACAGTGGACTCGATGTAATGGATCCCAAAGATATAGGGCAGTTTGTGTCAAAGTTTGTCTTGGGGTTGAGACCTGATATTTGTTTGATAATTCAGCAACATTTAATATGTTGGCAAAACAAACCACTAGATGAGATCCTGCGATATGCGAGATACTGTAGTGACGAAATAGATTCTAAAGCCAAGAATCTAAAGGAGAAATTGATGGTGGTGCAAATGCAGTCAGCCGGAAAGGGCGGACAGCAGAAACAGGGAACGGGGACAATGGGACGGAAGTCGAATGGTCAGAACAAGGATAGTGAAGAAAGTCAGAGACCTAGAATAGATTTTGCCACTTTAAAGAAAACGACAAAGTGCCACCAGTGTCACCAGGAGGGACATTGGCGACGCGAGTGTCCCTTTAACCCTGAAAATGGAGAGCTAGAAGTAGAAGAGCAAGTTCAAGAAGTTCCAGCTCCAAAGGTGACAGTTCCAGGAAGCAAGGTGGCCAAAGGGGGGACTTCGGCTCCACGGGCCCAGTTCCCACAGCCACCGAAAATAGCGACAGGGGGAAAGGTCTTTAAACAAATGCCTCTCTTTATCGAGGAAGAAAAGTGTTATTATATTGATCCATTGACAGGACAACGTGTGAGTGGAGAAGAGGACTGTACCCTTGGGGCAGTCCTAGAGGTGGATCAGAGAGGGCCGTTTGTGGAGGCAGAAGTGGCAGGATGTCCTACAACGTTCTTAGTGGATACTGGAGCTACTCGATCAACTCTGAGGTCAGCGGTGGTTCCAGACTTGCCGATGTCAGGGGAAACAATTCAGGTGGTAGGAGTCGCAAACAAAAGGCTGACTAGTCCCTTGACAGAACCAGTGTCTGTGAAGATAGGAAACCATATGAACGAACATCAGTTTGTGGTTTGTGATTCGAGTCCTGTATGTCTGTTAGGAAGGGATTTGCTGTGCAAATTGAACTGCACAATATACTGCACCCAGCAAGGAGTGGAGGTACAGACTACAGACGATGATGCTACTTTCAAAGTAGCCAGTTCAAAATCCTGTGTAGAACTATATCCTACTCTGACAGTAGAAGATCTTCCCCAAGACTTACGAGATGCAGTAGCGTCAGAGGTATGGGATTTCACAGGAGAAGAAATAGGATTGATTAAAGGGGTAGAACCAGTAAAAATAATGGTAAAGCCAAATGCCGAGTTTCCAAGAACGCCTCAATACAAATTGTCCCAGGAAACGATTGCAGGAATAAAACCTGTGATCGAGTCAATGATTCAACAGGGAATACTGAAAGAAATCGTGGGTAGTCCTTGTAACTCCCCGATTATGGGTTTGCAGAAACCTAGCGGGAAGTTCAGGATAGTTCAGGATTTACGAAAAATTAACAATATAGTCGTTTCATGTTGTCCCGTGGTACCGAATCCATCAGTGATACTGTTTCAAATACCATGTCAAGCAGAATGGTTCACAGTGATAGATCTTTGCCAGGCCTTCTTTTCAATCCCATTGGATGAAGAGAGCAGGTATCTTTTCGCTTTTAAAATGGAAGATCGCGTTTTAACATGGTGTCGAATCCCACAAGGATTCACAGACAGCCCATCTATCTTCAACCAGTTGTTGAAGAAAAATCTCAAAAATCTAGTACTGCCGCAGAATTCGGTTCTGGTCCAGTACATAGATGATCTACTTGTTGCGTCAGAGACTGAGGAAGCTTGTAAAGTAGATTCCATTGCCTTATTGAACCATTTAGCTGAAAATGGACATAAGGTATCTCCGAGCAAGTTGCAGTATTGTCTGACAGAAGTACAGTATTTGGGGCACCGGTTAGAAAAGGGAAAACGCAAAGTGTCCCCAGAGAGGATTGAGGCGATAATGAAGATGAATGCGCCTACGACACAGAGAGAAGTTCGGATGTTTCTAGGAATGGTTGGTTATTGTCGACAGTGGATAGTTAACTTTTCACTGAAAGCAAAACCCTTACAGAAACTGACGCACAAGGAGGTGAGTGATCCGGTGCCATGGGACGACGAATGCCTAGTGGCGTTCTTGCAGCTGAGAGACGACTTGTGTCGTGCTCCGGCTCTGGGGATGCCCGACTACGAAAAATCATTTTCACTCTATTGCTGTGAGAGGGAGGGATGTGCTTTGTCAGTCTTGGCACAGACCCACGGAAATGCCCGTAGACCAGTTGCATACTTTTCGGCTACATTAGATCCGGTAGCTGCAGCGTTGCCCGGATGTCTTAAATCCGTTGCTGCAACGGGTGTCAGCATTGAAAGGAGTGAGAGTATAGTGATGGGACACCCGTTAGTGGTGTATGTACCGCATTCTGTAGAATTGTTAATGACCAGGACGAAGACGCAGCATCTGACCAATAGCAGGCTCACGCGCTACGAGCAAGTTATCCTTGCCGCGGAGAACGTGACCCTCAGGAGATGCTCTGTCTTGAATCCTGCTACTTTGATGCCATTACCTACTGTAATAGAAGGCGAAGGATGTGAAGACCACGATTGCCTTGATGTGACTGAACTATGCACGAAACCCAGACCAGATATTGTGGATGAGCCGTTGTCTGACCCTGATGAGATTTACTTTGTCGATGGCTCATGTTTAAGAGACGATACTGGTCGGTTGAGAGCAGCTTATGCTGTTTGTACCATTACTGGAGTTGTGGAAGCCGCTTGTCTGGAAGGAGTACATTCCGCACAGGTAGCAGGAATTATTGCCCTAACTCGTGCCTGCATAGCAGGAAACGGAAAGAGAGTCACCATATACACTGACAGCCAATATGGTTTCGGTGTGGTTCACGATTTCGGGCAGTTGTGGTCTCAGAGAGGTTACATGACCTCTTCTGGTTCGCCCATTCACAATGGAGAATTTGTGCGATTGTTGCTAGAAGCATTACAAGGTCCAGTTGCCATAGCAATAGTAAAATGTGTAGCTCATACTAAGAATACAGATTTTGTATCACAAGGCAACAGGTACGCTGATGAGGTCGCACGCTATTGTGCGGAACAAGATTATTCTTTCTCAAAGGTGGAAATTGATGGTGCTGAAGAAAAGACAGAATTAAGCATGATGTTGGAAACTGTAGACACTTGGGAGGATTTAAGAGTGATGCAGGAGAACGCACCCGAAGCAGAGAAAAAGGCATGGGAAATAGCAGGTTGCGTGAGAAGCGAGATGGATTTTTGGATTTCAGCAGATGGGAGGGCTGTGTTACCTGAGGAACTAGCGAATCCCATGGCAAGGCAAATACATGGTCCAGTGCACCTAGGAAGAGACGCTATGATGAGAGTGTTTAGGCAGACTTGGTTTTGCCCTAAATTTAGAATAGCAGCAGAATCAGTATGCAAGCGATGTGTTACCTGCCAACAACTGAACATAGGCAAAAGGACACCAGTCACACTGAGTCACATTGGGAGGTCGGGGGGGCCTTTCAATAGAATGCAATTAGACTTTATTGAAATGCCAAGAGTTAACCGCCTTAGGTATGTGTTGGTGGTTGTATGTATATTTTCCAGATGGGTTGAAGCGTACCCTACACGTAGGTGCGATACACTCACAGTAGCTAAATTGTTGCTCAGGGAGCTGATACCGCGCTTCGGGGTGCCTGCCTCTCTGGAATCGGACAGAGGAAAACATTTTAACAGCGAAATAGTGAAGATGTTATGCTCCACATTAAAGATCGGTCAGAAACTGCATTGTAGTTATCGACCAGAAGCCTCAGGGATTGTGGAACAAGTAAACGGCACTCTGAAGAATAGGTTGGCTAAAGTTTGTGCATCCACATCTTTGAGTTGGCCAGATGCTCTTCCTTTAGTGCTCATGAGCATGCGCAGCACACCTGACAGGAGGACAGGTCTCTCTCCACATGAGATTCTGATGGGGAGGGCCATGAGACTTCCTACAGTTCCAACTGCTGCCCTATTGAATATCACAGATGATCTGATCTTGGATTATTGTAAGGGACTGTCTGACGCCATCCATTCTGTGTCCCTTCAGGTGCAGGCGGCTGAAGTTCCAGCATCAAGGAATCTGTGTCATGATCTGAACCCAGGGGATTGGGTGCTGGTCAAGAAGCACGTCCGGAAGAACTGCCTAGATGTACGTTGGCGTGGGCCCTTTCAGGTAATCCTGATCACGAACAGCGCGGTGAAGTGCGGAGGGCTGCCCAATTGGATTCATGCATCCCATACTCGAAGAGTTCCAGCACCTCTAGAAGAAACAGCTCCTATCCCAGACGAAAGTTCAGTCGTGGAAGAAGAGTCACAAGAGGGGATTGGATCAGCTGAGGGGGTGTCGGAAGAAGGTGGGAACGCATCGGATCCAGAAGAGGAGAGAAGACAGGACGGCAGTGAGACTGAAGACGCAACTGAAGGAGAGAGCTGCAGTGAATACGACTCAGACACAGATCAGTACCAGAGCGATCAAGAACCGAGTGTGAGGACGAGAAATAGGAGAACAAGGCTTGGAGCTGCCACTTGGCCGGAAAGAAGAAGGAGGCTAAGTTTAAGGTCGGCTCAGGAAGAAACGCTTGCTCCTATATCCGAAGACTCGGATCCAGAAGAAGATACCCAGGATCAAGCCGAGGAAGGTCCTAGAAGATCTAGGAGGGTGCGAGTGCCTAGCAGAAGGTACTCTATTCCTGATTGGACCTACCACGTTGCAGATGTCCGTGGGACACAGATCCGGGAGGATCAGGGAAGTGAGCCTGATCAGAACTGATCCGATCATCACAGTGCAAATAAGATTCCTGCTACCAGGAGCGGAGGCCGAAAGGTTGCTGACACTCAACATCGTCTATCCTCCTCTCCTGAGCGGAATAAGAAAATTGATTTTAGAGACAGTTGATTTTCCGGTTTGCTGTTCACGATATCCAGTGTTGGAGGGAACTCTTCTTCGACTGGAAATGCTTGAGCGAGTAGTGGAAGTTCTTGGAACACTCATTGTCCTGGATTAATACCTTGTTGCAAATGTCTTCAAAGGGGCGTAGAACTGGGAGAGTGAAGAAGGTGATCTTGGTCAGAACGGACCCCTTTGTAACTGTGGATGTAGAATTGATAGTACCAGGAGTGGAGATTGAAAAGACCTTAACTCTTCATTTTGTTCGTCCACTTGTCCAGAGTGAAATAAGGAGAATAATCCTAGAGACAGTCGAATTTCCGTGTTGTTGTGAGAACTGCCCAATATTTGAGGGAATCCTTCTTCGTATGGACATTTATGAAGACGTAGTGTCACTCCTTGCAACATTCATAGATTCTGATTGATAAAAGACTGTTGAAAAGGAATTGTAAATATTGCTGCGAGATAACCTAGCACCGAGTGGAAGAAGAAAATGATAGGGTCTCCCTTTTAGAGGATGGAGAAGGGCTAGGGTTGTCTATTTCCTACAGGACTTTAAACTGTTTTGCGGAGCAAATTGTCAGCTTCTAAGTGTTCAAAAGAGAGACATTGTTTGAAAGAAAGTCTTTGTTCGGAGAGAAGGAGAAGTTGATGCTGGAAGAACATCCAAAGCTACACTGTTTGAGATCATGGAGGCTGGCAACCCGAACCGTAGGGCAAAATGTATAGTTGGCACACTTTTAGGGGTGGTGATTTCACTTATAGTTTTAGTGGTTACTGTCTCATACATAGTGGGACATGAGAGAGATGCAACTGCAGTCAAGGAAGTCAAGGAAGTTAAGGGAGTGTCAACACAGAGAACAATCACTGTTAATCATAAGGGAAACATCAATGATAAAGACAAAGCTTTGTTAGATGCGGAAATTAAAAGGTTACATACAGATGAATCACAGGGGAACTTCAGGTCAAATGCTTATGCCAAATTGCTTTACGAATACATTGATGTCATGGAGGCGAAGAATTGCTACGTTTGTATGCAATTACCAGCTTCGGTGGAGGAGGGTATCAGATACCATCATCTTCCATTGACATATGGAATTACATGTAGTTTATTGTTAAGCATATTCTATGGACGAGAGGGGTTCGAGTATTATTTCTCGAACTTTGACTCGACATTGCCAGAGGTCCCAAATTACAAGCATCTGAACAAGTGGGACTATTACAAGAGCGAAGACAGATTACACAAATGGTTCATTCCATGGAAAACGTTAGATACTTCACATGCCCGAAGAAATAATCTGACTTGTCAAGTGTCAGAAATTGAGAAAAAGTTTATAGGGCAGGTAGATACTAGATACAGGAGGCAGAAGATTCTAAAGGCTTCAGGACAATGGGAAACAGATTGGACCAAGGAAGAAAGGATACATCAAAGAAAGGGTAGCTTTGGTCCAATTGCTTTAGACAAGGAAAAATGGGGGAAACTGTGCATTCACAGGAGTTATTCCTATTATGAGAATCTGTATGTAGGTCAAGTCAGTTGTGAACATGCTTTTCAATTGGAGTACTACTCCAAAGATTTTCTGAAAGAGATGCAAGCAATTCCAAATGTATATTTTGTATGTGGAAGAAATGCCTATGTGAAGCTACCAGATAATTGGTACGGATCATGCTATCTAGCAATTGTCTTCCCCAAAATATATCATGTTGAGAATTTGGAAACGATAAAGAAAGGAATACCAACTAGAGGGAAGAGAGGGCTAGGTGCAGCTGAAGTAATTGGGGATGTATTCGGTGCTGCACTCCCTATCTTGGGAGTGATACTGAATGACATCAAAATTAGGAGATTGGCTACAGTCGTAGATAGGTTATCTGCCAGTACTGCTAGATCATTAATGCTGGTGGAGGGTGAGATGCAATCGATAAGGGCAATGGTTCTTCAGAACCGACTTGCTCTAGACGTTCTGTTAGCCAAAGAGGGCGGAGTCTGTAAGGCTTTGAAGGTCCAGGAATGCAGCACTTACATTCCGGACAATTCAAAACCTCTAGAAAAATAAAATACATACGAAACATCACTGCGATACACCACGAAATTGAGGATCTGACAAAGATAAACGTGTGGGAAAAAGTAGGTAATGGAATGGGTAAAGTTGGAGGTTGGTTTGCCAACCTAGGAAAGGGTATCGTTTGGTACATACTGAAACCCATCATCATAATTGTGATTTGTGTAATCACTTTGTGGGGATTGGTGCGTTTGTATCAGTGGTATAAAGCAAACAGGTTGCAGAGATCTATGCGAGAACAGGAGAGAAGGTTGACAGCGATGCAAGATACACAATATAAGAGTCTGAAGGCATTGGAGACGATGAAAAGAAGTGGTACTGCCACGACTTCACTTTGAAGGGTCCTACATTTTTTTTGTGATGGTGTTTGATGGTGATGACCCCTGAAGGTCATCAAAGGGGGGACTGAGAGAGCACAAATCTGAAAAATGTATAAGTGCACCATATTTACAAGCACGTAGTTAGTTAACATATACTTTGCGCCAGAGTGTCTTATATTCAGTAGTGAAATGTATAGAGTGTTTAAGTAGGGTAACCATAATCATAGCAGTGTGAGACTAATGTAGAAATGTTGGAATGAATATGAAAACCTCACGTTCTCATGTTAAAGGAATCATGTAAGAGTTGAATGGAACTTTGCGAACCAGTTAAATTGTGTAGGCCTCATGGCAATTCACAGAAAATCTAAACGTGCTGCTAAAATAATGTGAGGTGGGGTTAACGTGGTTCTTCCAAAATGTATTATCGAATTTAGTATTGAAATATATGCTTTATAGATGTGTTGCTTTTAGAAACGTATGTTAGTTAAGAATGCTGTTTAAATCAAGTTAAATGTTTTCAGAGTGCAGGGACCCGCTTCATGTAAATCAAGTAGGCTCGAACTGATAGTGATGTTCCTTTGATCTGCAGATGTGCTCGTTAGAGAAGAAGTCGAGAGGCGCCAAGTACTGTGCTCTCCATATGCTTTACGACCTATAGATATGGTGGAGCCTGGAATTTGAGGCCCACTGTAGGACGGCCTGTATGCAGGTGCGAGGGGTCCTAATCAGTCGAAATGAATGGAGCTTTGTTCAGTGGCGCTTGGCGCAGGCCTGTAGGAGTCTTCAGGAATTTCAGGGGGTACCGGCGCACTGAAGAAGAAGCCTGGGAACCAAGGTCAACTTTAACGAGGGTCTTGAAGAGTACCATCATGGAGTTTACCGCGCAAAGATGTACCACGTGAGGGGCGTCCCAAGGGGCGTTCCTATTGGAAATGTGATTTTGTATTAGGGAAAGAGACCCGGGAGGAGAGCAGAGCAGATGATTTTGGGAGCCTAAGAAAGCGGATGGGTAGGCAGATAGGCTGATCAGGAGAGACCCATTATCAGAGAAGAGACAAAGAGAAGTGCGTGATCTTCTTAGGAAGTCACCACGGCTGACACCTTTTGGGGTAAAGATCTTGTTAAGTAGGGATGTCACTTAGTCTAGTGTAGGGACAGACTAACCTGAATTTTCTTTTCTGTAATGACTCTTAAGTTGCAACTTGTATCCATTTTGGCAACACTAATGATATTTGAACTTGTACTTATTATTCTGTTTTGTAGACTCAGATTATTCAAAGAATTCATGTTCATTGTGATACCAGTATATCTCTTGAATCTCATCTTGAGAAGTTTGTATCTTCAGTTATCTTTGACTTTATATTAAATTTTTGAACTTTATCATTGGTCAGTGGTCATTTAGAGTGGTGTAAGTTCTTAATTGACTAACCCAGTAGTAGATTATCTGTTACTCAATGACAGGTACCAACGATTCAGTCGACTTGATTTGGGATCTGGTAAGATAACTAGAAACCAGTAATCCCGCGTTAACAGTGCGTTATCTCGAGGTCGTCACCTCCACCGGCTCAAGGGAGCCTGTATAAATAGTATGTCCGAATGAGGTCGCACACTGCTCGTCCCATCAGCGTGTGACCCTGGAGCATGATGGTCGATGTAGTCGGTATCAGCGGGTGCGCTTATACCCGAGTCTTGAGTCTTGAGGGTGTTCACTAGTGTGCTTGCCATCCCTGGACACGTGTTTCACGTTCATTAACGCTCATCAGCAGGGATTAGGCGTGTGCACGGGGTTGCTGCATAGGCTGCCGAAAATATTCGTAGGTCCAGATACCTCTTAAGGCGTGCATGTGCGTTATCTCGAGGTCGTCACCTTCACCGGCTCAAGGGAGCCTGTATAAATAGTATGTCCGAATGAGGTCGCACACTGCTCGTCCCATCAGCGTGTGACCCTGGAGCATGATGGTCGATGTAGTCGGTATCAGCGGGTGCACTTATACCCGAGTCTTGAGTCTTGAGGGTGTTCACTAGTGTGCTTGCCATCCCTGGACACGTGTTTCGCGTTCATTAACGCTCATCAGCAGGGATTAGCCATGTGCACGGGGTTGCTGCGTGGGCTGCCGAAAATATTCGTAGGTCCAGATACCTCTTAAGGCGCGCAGGTGCCTTATCTCGAGGTCGTCACCTCCACCGGCTCAAGGGAGCCTGTATAAATAGTATGTCCGAATGAGGTCGCACACTGCTCGTCCCATCAGCGTGTGACCCCGGAGCATGATGGTCGATGTAGTCGGTATCAGCGGGTGCGCTTATACCCGAGTCTTGAGTCTTGAGGGTGTTCACTGGTGTGCTTGCCATCCCTGGAAGCGTGTTTCGTGTTCATTAACGCTCATCAGCAGGGATTAGGCGTGTGCACGGGGTTGCTGCGTGGGCTGCCGAAAATATTCGTAGGTCCAGATACCTCTTAAGGCACGCAGGTGCGTTATCTCGAGGTCGTCACCTCCACCGGCTCAAGGGAGCCTGTATAAATAGTATGTCCGAATGAGGTCGCACACTGCTCGTCCCATCAGCGTGTGACCCCGGAGCATGATGGTCGATGTAGTCGGTATCAGCGGGTGCGCTTATACCCGAGTCTTGAGTCTTGAGGGTGTTCACTGATGTGCTTGCCATCCCTGGACACGTGTTTCGCGTTCATTAACGCTCATCAGCAGGGATTAGGCGTGTGCACGGGTTTGCTGCGTGGGCTGCCGAAAATATTCGTAGGTCCAGATACCTCTTAAGGCGCGCAGGTGCGTTATCTCGAGTTCGTCACCTCCACGGGCTCAAGGGAGCCTGTATAAATAGTATGTCCTAATGAGGTCGCACACTGCTCGTCCCATCAGCGTGTGACCCCGGAGCATGATGGTCGATGTAGTCAGTATCAGCGGGTGCGCTTATACCCGAGTCTTGAGTCTTGAGGGTGTTCACTGGTGTGCTTGCCATCCCTGGACGCGTGTTTCGCGTTCATTAACGCTCATCAGCAGGGATTAGGCATGTGCACGGGGTTGCTGCGTGGGCTGCCGAAAGTATTCGTAGGTCCAGATACCTCTTAAGGCACGCAGGTGCGTTATCTCGAGGTCCTCACCTCCACCGGCTCAAGGGAGCCTGTATAAATAGTATGTCCGAGTGAGGTCGCACACTGCTCGTCCCATCAGCGTGTGACCCCGGAGCATGATGGTCGATGTAGTCGGTATCAGCGGGTGCGCTTATACCCGAGTCTTGAGTCTTGAGGGTGTTCACTGATGTGCTTGCCATCCCTGGACACGTGTTTCGCGTTCATTAACGCTCATCAGCAGGGATTAGGCGTGTGCACGGGTTTGCTGCGTGGGCTGCCGAAAATATTCGTAGGTCCAGATACCTCTTAAGGCGCGCAGGTGCGTTATCTCGAGGTCGTCACCTCCACCGGCTCAAGGGAGCCTGTATAAATAGTATGTCCCAACGAGGTCGCACACTGCTGGTCCCATCAGCGTGTGACCCCAGAGCATGATGGTCGATGTAGTCGGTATCAGCGGGTGCGCTTATACCCGAGTCTTGAGTCTTGAGGGTGTTCACTGGTGTGCTTACCATCCCTGGACACGTGTTTCGCGTTCATTAACGCTCATCAGTTCTACAAGTACCTACTTGCACCCACTGAGGTGAACCACTCAAGAACTCCATGTACCAGAGTTGCTAGGGGCGATCCGGAGGAGGGGCTAGCGGTGTGCGGTCCATTGCATTGTGTCTACAAATTTGCTTCCTTGAGCTTTGAGCCGACGGGCTCCTGGACGACGCACCTGCGTGCCGGTTCAGGCATCGAGGCCTTTGACGGTTGCTTGGCGGCCTTCTCTTCCACCCCTAACTATTTTCTCTACTGATGAGGGAAGTTATCCTGAAACCCGAGCCATGTCTCGGGCGATATCCAAAAACCCGGGACATGTATCGGGTCTAGAGATCATTAGTTCTACAAGTACCTACTTGCACCCACTGGGGTGAACCACTCAAGAACTCCATGTACCAGAGTCCCTAGGGGCGATCCGGAGGAGGGGCTAGCGGTGTGCGGTCCATTGCGATTGTGTCTACAAATTGGCTCCCTTGAGCTTTGAGCCGACGGGCTCCTGGACGACGCACCTACGTGCCGGTTCGGGCATCGAGGCCTTTGACGGTTGCTTGGCGGCCTTCTCTTCCACCCCTAACTATTTTCTCTACTGATGAGGGAAGTTATCCCGAAACCCGAGCCACGTCTCGGGCGATATCCAAAAACCTGGGACATGTATCGGGTCTAGAGATCATCAGTTCTACAAGTACCTACTTGCACCCACTGGGGTGAACCACTCAAGAACTCCATGTACCAGAGTCCCTAGGGGCGATCCGGAGGAGGGGCTAGCGGTGTGCGGTCCATTGCGATTGTGTCTACAAATTGGCTCCCTTGAGCTTTGAGCCGACGGGCTCCTGGACGACGCACCTGCATGCCGGTTTGGGCATCGAGGCCTTTGACGGTTGCTTGGCGGCCTTCTCTTCCACCCCTAACTATTTTCTCTACTGATGAGGGAAGTTATCCCGAAACCCGAGCCATGTCTCGGGCGATATCTAAAAACCCGGGACATGTATCGGGTCTAGAGATCATCAGTTCTACAAGTACCTACTTGCACCCACTGGGGTGAACCACTCAAGAACTCCATGTACCAGAGTCCCTAAGGAGCGATCCGGAGGAGGGGCTAGCGGTGTGCGGTCCATTGCGATTGTGTCTACAAATTGGCTCCCTTGAGCTTTGAGCCGACGGACTCCTGGACGACGCACCTGCGGCACGCATGTGTCGGGTATAGAGATCATCAGTTCTACAAGTACCTACTTGTTTTCAACAGAAACGGTCGCTCACCTCAGCTCCTCACCTCCGGTATCGTGCTCATTGCGCCTGCCTGCCTGCCTCATTACTGCTTATTTAGATTGTCTGCCGCATTTGTGTATCTGAGCTATCTGCTTTAAACTTTGTGTAGCGCTTGGAAGCGCTCGCCATTGCTGGGCATTACTCTGCATTGGGAATATTTAAATTGTATGTTTAACTGTGCCTGCCTGCTGCCGAGCGCTTAGCGCCTCTCCACTGCTGCATTGTGATTCATTTTCCACATAGCGCTCCTCGGCCAACATTATTTCTTCACCCTCGCAGTATTTGCTGTTGTTACTGCCATTTTGTTTAGCTTGTTGACCTGTCCCAGACCCTCCCTCCACCTCGCTCCCGCCTCCCAGCTGACCCTCCCACCCACAGAGACTAGGAGCTGCCCTCGCCCTCGTGGAAGCTGTGACCGTCCTGCTTTCAACAGAAACGGTCGCTCACCTCAGCTCCTCACCTCCGGTATCGTGCTCATTGCGCCTGCCTGCCTGCCTCATTACTGCTTATTTAGATTGTCTGCCGCATTTGTGTATCTGAGCTATCTGCTTTAAACTTTGTGTAGCGCTTGGAAGCGCTCGCCATTGCTGGGCATTACTCTGCATTGGGAATATTTAAATTGTATGTTTAACTGTGCCTGCCTGCTGCCGAGCGCTTAGCGCCTCTCCACTGCTGCATTGTGATTCATTTTCCACATAGCGCTCCTCGGCCAACATTATTTCTTCACCCTCGCAGTATTTGCTGTTGTTACTGCCATTTTGTTTAGCTTGTTGACCCGTCCCAGACCCTCCCTCCACCTCGCTCCCGCCTCCCAGCTGACCCTCCCACCCACAGAGACTAGGAGCTGCCCTCGCCCTCGTGGAAGCTGTGACCGTCCTGTTTTCAACAGAAACGGTCGCTCACCTCAGCTCCTCACCTCCGGTATCGTGCTCATTGCGCCTGCCTGCCTGCCTCATTACTGCTTATTTAGATTGTCTGCCGCATTTGTGTATCTGAGCTATCTGCTTTAAACTTTGTGTAGTGCTTGGAAGCGCTCGCCATTGCTGGGCATTACTCTGCATTGGGAATATTTAAATTGTATGTTTAATTGTGCCTGCCTGCTGCCGAGCGCTTAGCGCCTCTCCACTGCTGCATTGTGATTCATTTTCCACATAGCGCTCCTCGGCCAACATTATTTCTTCACCCTTTGTATTTGTTGTTGTTACTGCCATTTTGTTTAGCTTGTTGACCCGTCCCAGACCCTCCCTCCACCTCGCTCTCGCCTCCCAGCTGACCCTCCCATGCTCCGCCCCCCTCTACCCTCCATTTATGACAGATGGAACTACGCGCAGCGGTCACGCCCCATGCGCGCCGAAGGTGCGCCAAAGGTAAGCCCGTCTACGCCCGTCCGCGCCTGGACCGCGCCCAGCGCCAGACCCCCTGGTCCTCGCAAAACCCACCCCGTCCGCATAACGTTTGACGCCGCCACCCTCACTGCCCTCAACCCCGGCCGGCCACCAAACTGCCACCAAGCCACACCGGGACACACCCATGGACCCTTCACATGCTACTCCTGCAAGTTTGACTGCACCAAGAGCCACACCAAACCGACAAACACCAAACGGACATCCGACACTAACCACCTAAAATGCATCCTGCTCAACACCCGCTCGGTCC
Source organism: Lissotriton helveticus (assembly GCF_964261635.1). Classification (NCBI taxonomy): domain Eukaryota; kingdom Metazoa; phylum Chordata; class Amphibia; order Caudata; family Salamandridae; genus Lissotriton; species Lissotriton helveticus. The sequence continues at coordinate 242,383,419 of NC_136061.1, read as the reverse complement.
ACAGACACGCCATCGACCTTTGGAATCTACTAGACACCATTTCTCCGGATGTCGCCTTCCTAACAGAAACATGGATGAACGCCTCATCTGCTCCAGACATCACCATAGCCATCCCGGACGGCTACAAGATCATCCGAAAAGACCGCCCCATCCAAACAGGAGGAGGCATCGCCATCGTCCATAAGAACTCCATTTATTTATTTATTTATTTGTGTATTTTGTAAAGCGCAACAGCTGCCCCAATGGGGCGTCCCGGCGCTAATAAATCATGGAACTTAGAGGCTAGGCACCAATGGGGCATTATATGGGGAAGAGATGTGTTTTCAGGGACTTTCGGAATGCTAATTCAGTTTGACAGGCTCGTAATGCAACCGGGAGGTTATTCCAACACCGAGTGGCACAGACCTCGAATGTTTTCCCTCCGGCGCGAGTACGTTTAAATCTAGGGGTTTCCAGCAGAAGTAGGGAATTTGAGCGTAATGTCCTGGTGTTGACATACGGTCTCAGAGTGCTTTTCAGATGGGCCGAGCCTTTGCCCTTGGAGGCCCGGAAAGCCAGGGTCATGGCCTTAAAAATACATCTCTTGGAAATGGGGAGCCAGTGGAGTTTACGGAGGTGTGGGGAGATGTGATGTCTGGCAGGAATTCTCTCAACCAGCCGAGCAGCAGCATTCTGGACAGTTTGTAACTTGTGGCATAGGCCTGCTGTGATGCCAAGATATAGTGCGTTGGCGTAGTCCAGGTGAGATATTATCAGGGCTTGTACCACAGTCTTACGGCAGTCCATCGGCAGGTAGTTGATGAGCCGTCTAATTGTCTTGATCTTAGCAAAACAGGATGCTGCTACTGTTTGAACCTGGGCGTTGAAACTGAGATGATTATCCCAGCGCACTCCCAGGTTTCTCACCGAGTCTTTAGGCGTGGGGGCATGGCTGAGATCATCCGGCCACCATAAATTAGAATCAAGAGGGGATGATGAGTTAAAAAACAAAATCTCTGTCTTTCCAGCGTTGAGTCGGAGGGAATTGGAGTCCATCCAGCTAGAGATGTCTCTTAGACAGTTTTTCAATGGGTCGAAGGCAGAGGCAGTGGGGGTATCAAAGGTGAAGAGTAACTGAATGTCGTCAGCGTAGGAGGTGGATTTAATCCCAGTTTGCGCAATCAGTTTAGCCAAGGGGGAAAAGTAAACATTGAACAAGAGCGGGCTCAGCATCCGCATCCGCATCTCAACCAACTCCGACGCCAACTTCACTATCGCCGAACACCTTCACTTCCAGATCCACACCGACCCCAACACAACGCTCAGAGGCACCCTCCTCTACAGGCCTCCAGGACCCCGTACACAATTCAGTGAAGACATCACTGACTTCATCACCCCACACGCCCTCCCCTCCGAGGACTACATTCTACTGGGAGACTTCAATTTTCACCTGGAAAAGAGCAACGACAGCAACACCACCACCCTTCTGGACAATCTAGCCAACCTCGGACTCAAACAACTAGTAAACGCCCCCACCCACTACGCAGGACACACACTCGACCCTATCTTCACCTCCAGCAAGCACATCTCCTTCAATCACACCACAGCCCTCCACTGGACGGACCACAGCTGCGTTCACTTTAACTACAAAAAGACCACAATCCACATCCACCCTCAACCTACTCTGCGAAGAAATTGGAACAAAATCTCCATCGACCAGATCTCCACATCGCTTCTCCAAAACACCCCTGCCTATTCGTCGAACCCTAACCAAGCAGCCAGTAACCTCACTCAATGGCTAACCCACAGTGCCGACAACCTAGCTCCCCTGAAAAAATGTCAAATCAAGATAGGCAGTAAAAACGCCCCCTGGTTCAACGATGACCTCAAGAGCTCCAAGAAACTCTGTCGCTCCTTGGAAAAAGCCTGGAAAAAAGACTCTAACTCCATCACCAGAGACGCCTTCAAAAAAGCCACCCGCAGACACCACCAATTGATCCGGACAGCCAAGAAATCCGCACTCAAAGACCGACTAGACAACAACGCCCACAACAGCAAGGAACTATTCAACATCGTCAAAGAGTTTACCAACCCCACCGCCAACTCCAACGACATCACTCCCTCTCAAATCCTTTGCGACTCCCTAGCTTCATTCTTCCACGACAAAATCGCCGACATCCATAACAGCTTCAACAACCATCCCGAAGACCAACCCTCCCAACCTACCCCCAAAGGCAAACCCCCCTCGAACACCCTTTCTGACTGGAACCCAATCTCCACTGAGGACACCATTCGCCTGATGAACTCCATCCACTCAGGATCCCCCACAGATCCATGTCCCCACCACATCTTCAACAAAGCAGACTCCATCATCGCACCTCACCTCCGAGACGTCATCAACTGCTCCCTCAACTCCGCCACCTTCCCGGAAAGCTGGAAACACGCCGAACTCAGCGCACTTCTGAAAAAACCCACAGCCGACCCCACCGAACTCAAAAACTACCGCCCCATCTCGCTCCTACCATTCCCGGCCAAAGTCATCGAGAAAGCCATCAACAACCAGCTTGCCGCCTTCCTCGAAACAAACAAATCCCTCGACTCCTCACAGTCCGGCTTCCGAGCCAAACACAGCACCGAAACCGCTCTCATCGCAGCAACAGATGACATTCGAACACTACTGGACAACGGAGACACAGTCGCCCTCATCCTCCTTGACCTCTCTGCAGCCTTCGACACAGTCTGTCACAGCACCCTTATACAACGCCTCAACAACGTCGGAATACAAGGAAAAGCACTGGACTGGATCACCTCGTTCCTTGCCGGAAGAACTTAGAGAGTCCGCCTCCCACCGTTTAAGTCAAAAGCCACCAAAGTCATCTGCGGCGTACCACAAGGATCTTCACTCAGCCCCACCCTCTTCAACGTATACATGAGTCCCCTCGCGAGCATCGCACGCCAACACAACCTCAACATCATCTCCTACGCTAATGACACTCAACTAATCCTCTCACTCACCAAAGACCCGAACACCGCCAAAACCAACCTACACGAAGGAATGAAAGAAGTAGCCGAGTGGATGAAGCACAGCCGTCTTAAACTGAACTCAGACAAAACAGAAGTCCTCATCTTAGGTACTTCCCCTTCCGCATGGGACGACTCCTGGTGGCCAACGGCCCTAGGAAAAGCACCCATCCCAACAGACCACGCACGGAACCTGGGCGTCATCCTGGACTCCTCACTCTCGATGACCAGACAAGTCAACGCCGTTTCATCTTCTTGCTTCAACATTCTCCGCATGCTCAAAAAAACATTTCGCTGGATCCCCTCCGAAACCAGAAAAACGGTCACCCGCGCACTGGTCACCAGCCGCCTGGACTACGGAAACACCCTTTACGCCGGTACCACCGCAAAACTTCAGAAAAAACTCCAACGCATCCAAAACGCCTCAGCCAGACTCATACTAGACATCCCGCGTAGAGACCACATTTCCGGTCACCTGAAAGACCTCCACTGGCTCCCCGTCAATCAGAGGATAACGTTCCGCCTCCTCACCCACGCACACAAAGCACTCTACGAACTTGGACCCGAGTGCCTCAACACGCGACTATCCTTCTACACCCCCTCCCGCCAATTACGCTCTTCCAACCAGGCACTCGCTGCTGTTCCACGCATCAACAAAACCACCATGGGAGGAAGATCCTTCTCCTATTTAGCGGCTAAAACCTGGAACTCCCTTCCCATTCACCTCCGCCTTACTCAAAACCACCTAGCCTTCAGAAAGCAACTTAAAACCTGGTTATTCGACAAGTAATTCCCCACCCTTCCTCAAGCGCCTTGAGACCCTCTGGGTATGTAGTGCGCTATATAAATTTATTGACTTGACTTGACTTGACACCCACTGGGGTTAACCACTCAAGAACTCCATGTACCAGAGTCCCTAGGGGCGATCCGGAGGAGGGGCTAGCGGTGTGCGGTCCATTTCGATTGTGTCTAAAAATTGGCTCCCTTGAGCTTTGAGCCGACGGGCTCCTGGACGACGCACCTGCGTGCCCGTTCGGGTATCGAGGCCTTTGACGGTTGCTTGGCGGCCTTCTCTTCCACCCCTAACTATTTTCTCTACTGATGAGGGAAGTTATCCCGAAACCCGAGCCATGTCTCGGGCGATATCCAAAACCCGGGACATGTATTGGGTCTAGAGATCATCAGTTCTACAAGTACCTACTTGCACCCACTGGGGTGAACCACTCAAGAACTCCATGTACCAGAGTCCCTAGGGGCAATCCGGAGGAGGGGCTAGCGGTGTGCGGTCCATTGCGATTGTGTCTACTCTTTATTTTCAGGTCAGGCAGCCAGAAGCTAGACAGGCCCTGAACTTTGCTGGACTGAAGATGTCACAGCTCCTGTGGGCTTTGCATCTTTAGCCTGACAAAAGCACCTCAAAGCCCTCCCCTTGTGACAAGGGGGAGCGTCACTGAATGCCATGGACCTGGGCGTTTCAGTCCTAGGCCCTTAAGTGTTGAGGGCTGAGTGTCAATCAGTGATACCTCGTCACAGTGTGGGGTGCGTCAGCAGTCTCACTGACCCCATCCCACTCTGTGATGAGTAGGGATTGCTGCCTCCCCTCATTGGCTGATCTACGGTCAACCTATGAAGGAAAGGCAGCAGTCTCAGACCTTCGAGACAGAGCTGCGCAGGTGTGATCTAAAAAAAAAAAATGTTTGGTGTGTGCATGAATATATGGGAGTGAGTGTTGTGAATGGATATGATTGTGTGCGTGCGTGCACATGTGTGTAGTCAGTGTTCATGTGTGTGTTTGTGTCTGGTCTGCCCCCCTCCCTGCTATAAGCATCGGCTGCCATGCCCTCTTCAAATTCTGCTTGGGAGGGGTATTTCATTTTACTTTACGCCACTGGGAGTGTTAACAATGGCACTTTGAGTATAAAAAAATATAAAAAACACACACTTTAAATCTGAATTGGTGGAACCAAGTGAAAGGGACCCTGCAGTTTGTATAACATTGATGCAGACAGCTCCGAGCGTCACTTGCAGGGCCGGACTGGCTAACATGCGTTTTGGCCTGCTGCCGAGCTGGGGGCTGATTTCGTTGATGGGGACCTGCGTTTTCGTGAACGAAACTCGTTTTGCTTTGTTTATTTTGAAGCACACGTAGATCTCCATCAATAAAATTAGCCCCCACCACAGTGACATAAGCCCCCCGCTCGGCAGCATGCCAAAACGCCCGGTAGCACGTCCGGCCCCGGTCCTTGGAAGGTAGGTGCCCGCGGTGGGGCTCAGCTCGGCGGCCCTTCCTACATGTATGGCCCTTGGATCATGAGTAGCAAAGAGGGTGCAACAGACAAGTAAGTTGACCCTACTCCTGGCTGTTCCTCATTGAGGTCCATCGGTGGTACACACTTCTGAAACCCTATGTACCAGCTACATTTTTATTCTATATATAGTTTGTGCCACTCCTTTATGGTGGTTTCTGTAGGATGGTAACTCTAATTAAGGTTTCTGTGTGCTACCTTATTACCTTCAATAGCTTAGACCAATCTTCCATTTTGTTCTTCGTCAACCAGATTTTTTAATATGTAGCTGCACCGATTTCACAATTTTTGGCAGGAAACAAACTTTTGCATGCATAACTTTAAAAATACAAAATGGCAGTGCTGTGCACTCATATTTTATCGTATTAAACTGCAAGATATGGTCCTCAAAATACAGAAACACTGTACCAGGAGAACATGGCAAGATGGCCTAGTGAGATAAAAACTTTCCACTAATACATGCTTTGATCTGTAGGTCACCACCAAAATGAACCCTTAAATAGCACACCGCCAAAACCAACCTCCACGAAGGAATGAAAGCCATCGCCGAGTGGATGAAGAACAGGTATTTGAAGCTGAACTCGGACAAGACGGTGGTCCTCATCCTCAGCTGCACCCCCTCGGCCTGGGACGACTCCTGGTGGCCGACCGCACTGGGAACAGCTCCAACACCCACCGACCACGCACGCAACCTAGGGGTCATCCTCGACTACACCCTCTCCATGACAAGGCAGGTCAACGCCGTCTCCTCCTCCTGTTTAAACACCCTTTGCATGCTCCGCAAGATCTACAAGTGGATCCCCACCAAAACAAGACGAAGGTCACCCAGGCCCCCGTCAGCAGCAGGTTGGACTACGGAAACGCCCTCTACGCAGGAGCCTCGGCCAAACTCCTGAAACGACTTCAACGCATCCAGAACGCCTCTGCACGCCTGATCCTCGACATCCCTCGCTGCAGCCACATCACACCCCACCTGAGAGACCTGCACTGGTTCCCCGTCAACAAGAGGATAACCTTCGAGCTCCTCACCCTTGCACACAAGGCACTCCACAACACCGGACCAGTGTATCTCAACTGACGACTCAGCTTTTACACCCCTACCCGCCAACTCCGCTCCGCCGACCTCGCCCTTGCCACAGTCCCCCGCATCCGAAGAGGGACCACCAGCGGCAGCTCATTCTCCCACCTCGCCTCCAAGATCTGGAACACCCTCCCCATCCACCTACGGCAGACCCAAGACCTGCTGAGCTTCAGAAGACTCCTCAAGACCTGGCTTTTTGAGCAGTAGCAGCCCTCCCCCCACCCCCAGCGCCTTGAGGCCCTCACGGGTAAGTAGTGCGCTTTACAAATGCTATCATTGATTGATTGATTGATAGACTATGTTGAATGACCCTAAGATGAACATAATGCACAATAGTTGACATTCCTAAGTGCATTTTGTTGCACAGTTGAAAATTACAAAATGTTCATGCAGTCTTTACACATTTAAATCAAATGTTTTAATAAGAAAATGGTATCCACACCTTTATGTATTTGGAAGTAAATTTATCATCATCAAAAATTAAATAATCTTTAATTCCAAGCTCCATTGGTGTTTTTCAGCCTGTTGGGACAAAGTGCTAGAAAGAACTAGAACCCACAAAGGCACTTCTGCTTGGCATAGCATGTGCCTTCGAGAACTGATACTGACATATGAAAGAACAACTTTAATATGTTTAATTAGGAGTTTTATAGAGTGCTACACATTACCTGAACTACTGTAAAGCACTGCACAACAAGAAAAAATAGAACAATTAATAGTTTTCTACTTTTATTTGAGGATGGGACCAGTAGCCAACATATCAAAAAACAAAGCACAATTATTCATAGTAGCATCAGCCATTAAGCACCGACTCAACATTTATGATCTGTGTGAGTACTTGGACCTGGACCTCAGCTGCCTTACTGAGACCTTGCACAACACATGTCCAGGTCTACTTAGATGAACTGGTACCTCCCAACTATTCAATTCTCTGCCAAGATCAGGAGGATAAAATGAGAGGGAAAGCAATATTATTTAAGTTAGCCCGAGCTCCCTGAAAAATTAAGTTCTATTTCTCATTTACAGGAGATATCTTGGCTTGTCAGTTTGGCCATGGACCAACAAGAACAAACTTACTCCTGGTCATTAAAATGCAATCATACACTCATCCTGGGCGATTTTTATCTTTGGTTGCACACTGAAGATCCATATCTTAATCAATCAATCAATCAGGCATTTATTAAGCGCATCTACTGACCTGTGAGGGTCTCAAGGCGCTGGGGGTAGGAGGTAGCAGGCTCCAATGCCTCCGTCGGGGGGTTCGTCGAAGAGGCAGGTTTTGAGGTTTCTTACGAAGGTGGGGAGCGCTGCTGTCTGTCTGAGGTCACAAGGCCGGCGACGGAGTCGGATGACGGAGTCGGATGACGGAGTCGGTAGCAGTTCTCTCTTCTCTGTGGCAACTGAAATGACGGTTCCAGGAGCGGTACCTAGAGGTTGGTGAAGTTTTGCAGTCCCTGAGACTTCTTAACGGATAAGAAGTAGAGGATTGTTCTTCTAATAATATATGTCAGGGTGGTATTTTGATATTTTGGTATTGTTTTTCTGTTAAATATTTTGTGTTATAATATTTATTGTTTAAGAGAAAAAAACAAATGTTGAAAATAAAACATGTGGAGAAATTGACTTTTCATTGGGACCAGTGATAAATTTACATTGGACTCTGTTGTAGTAACAATTGTCAAACAAACTCAGTACTGGCTTTTGTGTTGGTTTTTGTCTGTCTGAGGTGGAGCACAAGGGCGTTCCAGGCATTGGCTGCGAGGAAGGAGAAGGAGCGGTGTTAGAAATGGGATTTCTGGTTGGTTAAGGTTCGCACCAAAGCCAGGCAGAAACCACCACTCTAGTCAGGATAAGAAAGTTACACTATAAGCCCTGCTCACCCACTTGTTAGCTTGGCACAAGCAGTCAGGCTTATCTTAGAGGCAGTGTGTAAAGCATTTGCACATAACCAACAGTAATACAGTGTAAGCACTACAAAAGGACACCACACCAGTTTAGAAAAATATCTAATATTTTTATATATTTAGACAAGGCCAAATATGATAAAAATCCGCAGTACAGTACTTTAACAATAGTTGCGTTGCAAAATGTCTTTAAATTGCCAAGTTACGCTGAAACCACAGGTTGTAAGAGTCGGTAGCTCGGTCCGCGCCTACCGTGATGCTGAGCCTTGCAATTCCAACTGACCGCGTCGGTACGGGCCAGCAACAGCGGGACAGGTTCGTTCACAGTACCTTTCTTAGTGCGACTAACAAGGCGGTGCGAGTCGGTCTTGGCATCCGTCGCGGTTGCGATGTGAAGTGGAAGCGGTGCACAGTGCGGTGCCTCTCGATGCAGTGCAAGCAGCGGCTCGATGACGATCGTCCAGACGGCGTTGGTGAGACCAAGGCTTACGGTGCAGGGCAAGGCGATGCTCGATGCGGTGCTGGGAGGTCGCAGTTCAGGTGCCAGAGCCGGTCATGGCGTCCATCGCGGTTACTGTGCAAAGTGGAAGCGTTGCACGGTGCGGTGTCCCTCGATGCGGTGCAGGCAGCGGCTCGGTGACGATCGTCCAGACGGTATCAGTGAGACCAAGGCGTGTGGTGCAAGGCGAGATGGTGCTCAATGCGGTGCTGGCAAGTTGCGATGCAAGAGACAGAGCCGGTTGGCGGGAATTGGCGCTGGCCGAGCCGGACAGCTGTGCGTGATGAGTCGGTCATGGGTGTTGAGCCAGCAGCGACCATGTGGGTGAGCCCAGGCCAGCGAAGTGAAGCGAGGTGATGCAGGGTGCGGTGCCTCTCGATGCGGTGCAGGCAGCGTCTCGGTGACGATCGTGCAGACAAAGTCCGTGAGACCAAGGCACGCTGTGCATGGCGAGACGGTGCTCGATGCGGTGCCTTCAGGTCACAAGCCTGGCAACGGAGTCGGATGACAGAGTCGGTAGCGGTTCTCTCTTCTCTGTGGCAACTGAAATGACAGTTCCAGGAGCGGTACCTAGAGGTTGGTGAAGTTTTGCAGTCCCTGAGACTTCTTAACAGAAGGCCAGCTCGGAGATACTCAGCGCAAGTAGAGAAAGTTCAGTCCAGTCCTTTCACTGCCCAAGGCAGAAGCAGCAGCTGCAGGCCAACTCAACAAAGCAACAAAACAGTAAAGGGGCAGTACTCCTCCTGGCATCTCTTCCAGCGCTTCTTCTTGGCAGGTTCCTTGATTCCTGCGAGATCTAAAGTCTTGGGGTCTGGGCCCCAATATTTATACAAGCAATTCCTTTATCCTCTGAAGGCAGAGGGGCCTGGACCTAGTTCAAACCAGTTTGGGGTGCATTCTGCCAGGGTGCACCTTCTTTCTTTGTCAGTGTGGGCCAGGGTCCTCAGATGCACCACTGTAGGTGGAGCCAGCATTGTGGAAGGCGAGCCCAACCCTATTCAGACCCAGGTGCTACGCCTCACACCCATCTATGTGTAGATGTGCCTCATCAGCCCTGCTGACTCACCCTGTCTCCCCCAGACCCTGTCACTCACAAACCAGACAGCTGATACACAAGCTAGCAGAGGCAGGCTGGATGGTTAAGTCAGAAAATACCTACTTTCCAAAAGTGGTATTTTCAAACACATAAGGTTAAAACCAACTTCACTAAAATATGTATTTTATCATTCTGAGTTCAGCCATACTAAACTCGAATTTCTACCATGTTCCCTGAGTCAGTTAGGATCATAGGATGTAATGATCAAACTGCCCATTCTGGCCTAGGGAGAATAGGTAGCCTTGCAATAGGTTAAAACGAAGTAGGCTGTAATTCACTATCAGAACATGCCACACACACCAGGGCATGTCCTACCTTTCACATACAATGCACCCTGCCTATGAAGGGACCTTGGGCCTACCTTAGGGGCGACTCACATGTAGAAAAGGGAAGGTTTAGGGACTTGCAAGTGTTTGCACTAGCCAAGTCGACATGGCAGCCCCAGGCTGTGCATAGGCTCTGCAATGGCGGGCCAGAGTTATATTTTACAGGCTGTTGGCAGGTTGAGGACCAGTCTTGCGGCGGCGTTCTGGATGTTCTGAAGCTTGCGGGTGTTAAGGGTTACCTCAATGATCTTAGGCCTTTACCCTTGTCTTGCAGAACTCTTTCCCTACACACAGGAACAGACACCTGCTAGACACCATATTCACCTTGCAGGATAAATGTTGTCATGTGGGCCCATACTTGTCATGACAGTGGCTAGATCATAGTGGGAGTCACCTTTTCCATTCAATTACCTGAGCCCAGCAAGAGGCCGTTAACCAGCACAGTTACCTATGTTACACAATGGAAATCATCCTCTATTTATGTTTTTAGGGAATCTCTATCCGCCTCTTGTCAAGTTATTGCGGCAAAGAGTGAGGATCTGGAAGGATTGGACCACGATGAAGGGATGTTAACCTAAAGGCTTTCAATGCTAAACTGTTAAATGCCTTGAACAAGGTTCTGCTGCTGCAGAGAGCAGCGAATTCCACCCGGAAAGCCAACCCTTGCTTCTCTGGAAGGCATTTAGAACTTAAACTTAGTAGTATACAGGTTTGTGCGCTACCTATAACCTTGAGGTGATGCGTAATTACACATTTGCTCTGGCGACCCAAAGAGGGGTGATCACAGCCACTAGGTGCAGCTACTCCTCTTCCTGATTGCCACTACGGCTACGTCTCCATGTGAGTTTTTCAGACATGTTAAGCAGTTGGCGACTCCACCAGAGGAGTCCTCTTTGCAAACTTTATGCAACACTCTAACTTTTTGACTGAGAAAGTACAGAAGTTATAAGACCAAATATTCTCTGAATCTTCAATTTTCATCACGACTTTGCCCCATAACATCTCTCTTAGTGAGGAAGGGCCTATTGATAACAACAATAGTAATTTCACCTTCTCTAAACTCTCTTGTGTGCTAGTATCAGACATGAGACAACCTTCTGGATCATCCTTAGTCCTCTCCAAGATGGACAACAGAAACGCAACAATCACTGGAATCCCAACATTCTACTTTATCCCTTTGAAATCTACACTCAATGCAGTGGCTAAACTCCTATACGGGGAGAGCCGCTATGATAGCATCTCTCCCACACTTAGGTAACTCAACTGGTTACCTATCGAAGCGAGAAGTGTATTCAAAATGGCTTACATAACCCACAAAGTTCTCTGCACTGAAAAACCTTTCTACCTCACAAACAGACTTACTAAAGCTGGCCAGAAGAGGCCTTTGCAAAGCTCAAACGATCTACTCCTGATTCCAGTCAGATTTAAGAAAATAAAATCACTCATCTGTTAGTTCTCAGGGAGTGCATCCAAAATTTGGAATTCTCTGCGACAGGATCTACGTAGCACGCAATCATTCCTACACTTCAGAAAAAATCTCAAACTACTTCTCCTCAACAAATACCTTAACTCTACGTCCTAAAACAATCAATGTTCCTGGATACACTTACTCCTCAACCTTCAAAGAGCCTGAACATCTCTACCTCTGGTAATCACTGTTCATCTACTCCTCCTGCCTCACACTAACCTATCATCACTACCTTTGAACTCTCTTTGTCCATCTACTATATCATCTGTTGTATATTGTTAACTCTATATTTTTACCCTATTCTTTCCCCCTATGCATTCCTTGTATATGTAAAAAACTAGACAGTCCCTCCTATCAACCACTTTTCTCTGTTATTAAAGCAAAATTGCTTCCTTCTCTAAACTATGCAAGTATGGTGATGCATGGTAGAGATTCCAAAATGTTAGACAGATTACAAATCAAAACATACAAACAGGTATTTAATTTGCCCTATATTGCTTCCCCAGCCCAAATTTGTCTGACACAGCAAAACATAGCAAGAAGGTACCAGTTCATTAAATCCATGCACAAAATACGAAATAATTAATCTAGCCCTCTAGTCAGCGCTTTATGGGAAGCCGTGACCAACGATATCAATTCAAGTTACGATAAATATCTGTTCTCATCTTTACAACTAACCAATGCGCGTGATTTGTGGGAATTGAATTTGTCGCATACTACATTTTGTCAGGCCATGAATAAAGCGTCAAAAAGTAATTTGTTAGTTGATTATAAAAGTATATATTCGTGGCGAGCCCATGCATGGATGACAATCCAAACGTATGTCACATTGCAACCGGCAACTTACATACATCTAACCTATCCGGTGTATCTTAAGAAAAAACTATTGGCCCTGCGCCTAGGTGATCTACCGTCTCTGTCAGACAAACCACTATGGCGATATAAAGGATCAAAAATTTGCAGACTATGTGGTGCCCCAGACGAGGACTTTGTGCATTTGGTCTGTATATGTCCCAAACTGAACAATGGGCTTCAAGCACTTTTAAAGCGCTTTTTAGGTCTCCTGGCGTTTAACAGCGCGTCAGCGCTGTGTCCGCCAGGAGATCTTTTGTCGCTGACTCTGCTTCCCAGGAGACAGCACCTGGCCGCGCGCATTTCGCAAAAGGCGATCGGCACAGGCCACGCGCGCGCGAACGCGCTCGCCGTGGCTGTCTCCTGGGAAGCGCAAACATACACAGGCACACCTCCCCCTGCACACATGCGCACACACATACACAAGCACACATACACGCACGGAGAGACATCCCCCCCACCCCTCCGCCGTCGCACACACAGACACACACACATGCACACATACAGGCATCCCCCCTTCCCCGCTCACCGGCACTCCGGACTTGTGCAGCCTCCGACCGCGGGGCTCTCCCTCGGGCATGGGAGCCTCGCGTCACCACTCCTCCTCCAGGCACTCCGTGGGCGCGGGCTTCACAAAACGGAAGTCCCGCCCCCACCATAGGTTTCGTTTTTCGGAGTGCGCGCGCAGTAGCGTCCTCCTCCGTGCCAGCAGCAGACCTCATTTCAGCACTCCAGCCCACAGCAACAGGAAACCACGGACCTACTGCCCCTTCGGAAATACAAATATACTGAAAACTCAAACGTTCGAACCGCTAGCACGCCCAGAAGGAATGCCCGGCCCAAAGATGCTCTCCGCTCTCTTTTGTAACACTTATAAAACGATTTCTTATTATTTACGAAGGACCAGCAATGTTGATCAGAGCTACACTCATTCTATAATGGAGGTCATTCACGTTTTCATTGACCAATGCCCAGTTCGTCCAATTCTACCCCAATGAAATCTGCCACCCCAGTATGTTCAGCGATATAAATGTAAATAGATGTAAAACTGACGCTTGGTGCTGTATTGTAGTGTGAAATGCACCCTCGCGTCCATTTTGGACACGAGGGCTCACCTTACGTTAAAAAGAAGGGCAGAAAGGCAAGTGCTTCAAACAGTAGCTGTAGTAGCCACTGCACCTGCTGTGGCAGAAGCGTTCTTCCTATGCGTTACATTTTACAGCGAATGTTACGTAATTACGTGACATGGCACAGTAGCGTAATTTTGCATAACGAATGTAAGGTGAAATTAACAAAATAACATAAAATGAAGTCTGCATAATGCAGATTTCAGCCAGCCCTAATCCGAATTCAGTGTGCGATGCACTCTTAATAACCATTTGAAAAGTCATCCATGGATTACAGAGTGCCGCATTTAATGCTTGAGTACTATGTGAGTGGCAAATGAAATCAGCCACGCCTCTAAAATTAAGCATTCCCCTCTTGGTTTCTTTTAGGCATGATATTTGTCTCATGCAGCAATGTATATCTAATTGGTCTAAATGTTTTCTGCCGTACGTCACTGGTATGCAAACATACCTTCTTTCTTTTAGCATCTAAGAGAGTATTTAATGTCTTAGACTTAACACCGAGCTCCGTGTTCAGGATTAAAAGAACTTGTTTTATTTATTTTTTTATTTTTTATTTTTACGAATAAAGCATGCAAGACGCTAAGTGAATTTGATAAATAGGGGACACAATTGTGCTGTCTCACCAGAAGCCAGATTAACCACTGCACTGTTGTTGGACATATATCATGAAATCTTATCCTTTTCCCTCATCTGTGTAGCATATTTTGCATATAGATACTACTTCCATTGTCTGGTGGTTCGCGTACAGCAGAATCAAAACTAAAAATACATTTGCAGTTTAATGACATTGGAAACGGACAGAATGGAGATGAGACACTGACATGTTCAATTAGGGAGACACTTATGTGCATTAGGATGGCAAGGCATTGAGTCAAGTGGCCAACATTCACTTACACTTGGGCACGGAAGACTGACTACACTCTAGGAGAGGAGACAGCACACTATAGGGAGACAGCACACTATAGGTAGACAGCACACTACAGGGAGACAGCACACTATAGGGAGACAGCACACTATAGGGAGACAGCACACTACAGGGAGACAGCACACTACAGAGAGACAGCACACTACAGAGAGACAGCACACTAGAGACAGCACACTACAGGGAGTGCAGAGTAGTGAGTAGTGAGTGCAGAGTAGTGAGTAGTGAGTGCAGAGTAGTGAGTGCAGAGTAGTGAGTAGTGAGTGCAGAGTAGTGAGTGCAGAGTAGTGAGTGCAGAGTAGTGAGTGCAGAGTAGTGAGTAGTGAGTGCAAAGTAGTGAGTAGTGAGTGCAAAGTAGTGAGTGCAGAGTAGTGAGTAGTGAGTGCAGAGTAGTGAGTGCAAAGTAGTGAGTAGTGAGTGCAGAGTAGTGAGTAGTGAGTGCAAAGTAGTGAGTAGTGAGTGCAAAGTAGTGAGTAGTGAGTGCAAAGTAGTGAGTGCAGAGTAGTGAGTGCAAAGTAGTGAGTGCAGAGTAGTGAGTAGTGAGTGCAAAGTAGTGAGTAGTGAGTGCAGAGTAGTGAGTGCAGAGTAGTGAGTAGTGAGTGCATAGTAGTGAGTAGTGAGTGCAGAGTAGTGAGTAGTGAGTGCATAGTAGTGAGTAGTGAGTGCAGAGTAGTGAGTGCAGAGTAGTGAGTAGTGAGTGCAAAGTAGTGAGTGCAGAGTAGTGAGTAGTGAGTGCAGAGTAGTGAGTGCAAAGTAGTGAGTAGTGAGTGCAAAGTAGTGAGTGCAGAGTAGTGAGTAGTGAGTGCAAAGTAGTGAGTGCAGAGTAGTGAGTAGTGAGTGCAGAGTAGTGAGCAGTGAGTGCAGAGTAGTGAGCAGTGAGTGCAGAGTAGTGAGTAGTGAGTGCAAAGTAGTGAGTAGTGAGTGCAAAGTAGTGAGTAGTGAGTGCAGAGTAGTGAGTGCAGAGTAGTGAGTAGTGAGTGCAGAGTAGTGAGTAGTGAGTGCAGAGTAGTGAGTGCAGAGTAGTGAGTGCAGAGTAGTGAGTGCAGAGTAGTGAGTGCAGAGTAGTGAGTGCAGAGTAGTGTGTAGTGAGTGCAGAGTAGTGAGTGCAAAGTAGTGAGTAGTGAGTGCAGAGTAGTGAGTAGTGAGTGCAGAGTAGTGAGTAGTGAGTGCAAAGTAGTGAGTGCAGAGTAGTGAGTAGTGATTGCAAAGTAGTGAGTGCAAAGTAGTGAGTAGTGAGTGCAGAGTAGTGAGTGCAGAGTAGTGAGTAGTGAGTGCAGAGTAGTGAGTAGTGAGTGCAGAGTAGTGAGTAGTGAGTGCAAAGTAGTGAGTAGTGAGTGCAAAGTAGTGAGTAGTAAGTGCAGAGTAGTGAGTGCAGAGTAGTGAGTGCAGAGTAGTGAGTGCAGAGTAGTGAGTGCAAAGTAGTGAGTAGTGAGTGCAGAGTAGTGAGTAGTGAGTGCAGAGTAGTGAGTGCAGAGTACTGAGTGCAGAGTAGTGAGTGCAGAGTAGTGAGTAGTGAGTGCAGAGTAGTGAGTGCAGAGTAGTGAGTGCAGAGTAGTGAGTAGTGAGTGCAGAGTAGTGAGTGCAGAGTAGTGAGTGCAGAGTAGTGAGTGCAGAGTAGTGAGTAGTGAGTGCAGAGTAGTGAGCTGCCTCAAGTGAAGTACTCTGGTACCCAAGGATGACTAGCAAACAATATTATTCACAACGTTGCTTACTATTCAGCAACATTTGACAGTTTGCAAATCATCTTTATACAACAATTCAGAGTTTGATAATAAATTAATGTAACACATTGTAATATACAATGCCAATAGCTCAAACTTTAAGGCTGGGAGACCTATTGCATTGTAAATGCTTGTTTAATGAGCGAGGGATTTGAACGTGTAGAAGAGCCATTATGAGAAGTCTGTACTCGACAGACCTCCAGCTTAATTGTAAACTTCTGAAGCTTTAACATTCTCATGACAAAGCAGTAAAACAGAATTGTAAGTAGTATTCAACAGCACAAGGATCCTGTCCAGACGCAAGGCTATAAGATATTGATATGATGATAAAACAATAGCAGGATGATGAAAACTAGAACTGCGTAATTTTCGTCTTTTCTTACAGATGCATATCTTACACTAACAAACTGGTGAAGTGTACCTACAATTATGAATTGAATGCATTTTTATAACGTTCTATTTTAACAAACCCATGATATTACTTTGTGTTGCACCAATATTTATCAATGTTTTTACAAAAATTTATTATTTTTAAAAAAGCGGATATTTTTCATATGTATTTAACTTGTATTGTGATGGTTTTTATTAACTAATAACAATAAACAATAAACTGAAACTGAAACTTGTAAATGTAATTGTGCATACTCTGTAGAGAGCTCTGATACCCGCGGGTCAAGTTCACGCTATATAAAACTCAAAAACTAAATACACCCTTAAATCTTTGTGTCATAACCACCATGAAGCAGATTTCTGCATGTATGATAGAAGAGGTCACTGAGACCTTCACCCTTTCGAAGCAGGAGAGCTCCTGAGGCTTGGAAGGTGGCAAAAAAGTATCTGTTCCTCAAAAAACTATCATTGCTCCCTCCAGACCCCAGTAATTATCAACCAAATTCTGTTCTACTATTTCTAACCAAGGTCTTTGAAAATCTATTATTAACCTAGCTACAGGCCTTGTGTGGAACAAACAAGCCTTTGCATCCTTTTCAACTGGATTCTGGCCCAGTCACAGCACTGAACTGCTGGTCCTTTTCGTACTCCATGAAATAACGCTTCTTGTGGGCCGAGAACATATTGCCGCCCTGGTCCTTTTGGACCTTTCTGCAGCATTCTACACCATTACCATGCATAGTGTTACAAAGACTGAACAACCAAGTGTGAGACCCTCTGACAGTTCAATGGTTCCCTTCTTTTCTTATCAGCTATATTCTAGCCATATTCATGCCACCTTTTACTGTGGAGTCCAGGATTATAACTTGTGGCGTTCCCTAGGAAACCATTCTAGTCCTGCTCCTTTGTAACATATACATAACACCTCTAGCAGTGCTGCTTAGCACATTAGTGGTGGAGTTTTACATGTACGTTGATAATATACACAGTTTATATTTAATCTGCACCAGCAGAAGTCATCTGGACTGTTTAGCCCAGTCCCACAGTTCAACTTGCCTTACACCCTGGATGATGTACAGCTATAGGCCCTTGACCCTATCCTGTCCGGTGAGTGTACAACTTGGGTATCCATATAGATACCGAGCTACCTCTAGGGAAGCAGGTGGCAAGTGTGGCTAAAGCTGGCGTCTGGTAGTAAGAGCTAATTAAACAAATGCTCTCCTTCGTAGACCACATCCACTGTTTGCTGATACTCCTGGCACTAATGTTATCACATCTCGACTCTTGAAACGCCTGCAACCTAAAGGTTGGTGGACAAGTATTTGAAATGGCTACACGCGATTCAGACGCAGCAGCCCATCTGCTAACAACAGTACTAGGTTTCAACATATTTCAACTATTTTGAGCCAGTTACATCAGTTACCAGTAAAAAAGTGAGAGTTCTTTGAGACCATGGTGATAATACATTGTACCTTTCATGGCACAGCTCCACACTTTTTAAAGTCCAAATTCACCTTGTAGGGATCTCCCAGACATCTCAGATCTAGATGCCCTTTGATACATGCCATCCCTAGAACCCAAATAAAGACTTTAAGGATAGTCTTTTCAATACTGGACACTAGAGAATGGAAGAAGATTCCCAATGATTTACAGACAATTGCTGACTTGCTTCCCTTCCGCAAAGCATTAAAAACATATCTGTTCTAACTGCTGTAATCATCTGCTCCCAGGCCCTCAGTATTCTCTCAGTTCTGGGATCACTTTCTTCACTGGTTTTTATGTGACCTCTTTCTTCTTTCTTTTTCCTCCATGATGCCAATATATGCTGGGAACCAAATTACCTAACTCCAAGTCTATGCACAAAGACCAGGGCACACTGGTTTGCTGGGACACTAAATTTACTACTGTTATCAGAAAAATGTTGGCATATAAAAGAACTTTATACTGAAGGGCAATTCACAGTTATATGTTCATACATGTTACCAGATGCATGTCACCTTGAGAGGACATTCAAACGCAAGGTCTAACAGGATGTGTGCTTTTGAAGATGTTAAACCCACCCAAACAATCCCTAGAGTGGCTGGCTCAAGAGGTGCTTGCAACCAAGGACAGTGGTTCACTTCATGTCTTTGTCAGTTTAAGCCACCTCAGTGAGGGCATGTGGGTAGATAGTCATTGTCTGTTACACTAGCCGAGCAGAGAAATTTACTGCACTTGATCCACTGGGCACCTATTGCACATTCCTTCATCAGGATCCGAAACACCTGGCATTGATTGTATTTTCTGAAGGCAATCACCAAATCAACATAATGCTGCGTAGATCACGCCAACATGCTATGATGGCCAATATGACGATGAAGCATGTGAACATATTGCCAAGCAGATATTGTCACCCATGGAACAGCAGTAGATGATCATTATAACATGTTGTATATGTTACACCAGTGTCTAGAGTCGATTAACTTTTATAGAGCCCTGATAAGTCCTCTTCCAGCCACTTCAGAGAGTTAGGCATTCAATTACTTACTAGCAGGTTACGTAGCATTAGTAAGGTAGGCTGAGGGCTAGAAGTTAGTACTTATATTGCTGCAATTGGCCAATATAATGTGAGTGCTTATATGGTTGTTATTGGCCAATATATTGAGGCTCCTTCATTAAGACCTAGTGGTGTGCTGCAGTGGCAATTAGTACATTTTTGGTGCTGCCATTTATGGCAGACAATTAGACTGCAGTCCATCTGTGAGTTGGGCCCCCTTTCCCTGTTTTCAATGACTGTAGTTGCATATAGCTTGACATGACAATATTTCATTCTGCATCCGAATGGCTCTGGCAAGGTCTGTATGTTCTCCTTTAGTGTTGGTTCTCCCTTGCAATATATTGGTTGTTTTGGAATTTGGACAAATGAGCCAGTAGTACACTGTAGGAGGACAGCCACGAACAGTTCTATAAATGACAATGCAGACCACTTTAATTCAGCATTTAGCTCTTCCTACACAAACTGCCCCGGTCATAGTTTTGTCAAAAAGGCAGTTTTCACGAGTTTCCTGAAATGCAGAAAGTTGATTCTGCCCTCAATGGTGGGGATGAAACATCCCAGCACTAAAGGCCTTGTACTCAGAGAGATCTGCTCTGATACCTCCGGGTCTAGCCAGCGCTATATAAAACTTTGCAAATAAATAAATAAATAAATCTTCGGCCAAGCTTTTGATGTCTGATGGCTGTGCAGGTCTTTGCTATTCTGGGGACTCTCTAATATGCAGTGTGGCTGTAGCTTCTGCAATAATGTAAGCCTTGGTTACAGAAGTCTTATTCACGCTGGTATGGTCTGGAGCTTTTAGAAGGAGGCTTAGCCCAGACCCCTGGTAATGTGCTTCTTGTAATTGGATTAGGCGGTTGTTAGGTTGCTTCTGTATAGAGCAATAATCCAGCCACAATGGTCCCCAAGTGCTTGTTAATTTCATTTGTCGGATGGAGCCATGTCTGGGGGTGGTTGGGGGATGGTTGGGGGAGAAGGGATGAGAGAGAAGAGGAGAGAGTAGAATTTGGGAGATGAAAGGAGGAGTGAGGCAGGAAAGGGGAGTGGGAGAGGAGTGAATTCTAATGCTAGCGTAACATAGGAGGGCAGGAGAGGAGAGAGGGACAAGGTAGGAGCATTAGTGACAGAATGGTCTTCCCCAATATTTTAGCAGATAAGGGTTGTGCATTGTAGGCAGCTGGCTGGAAGTGTCTGACCAACATGTATGGAGGAAAGGAACAGAAAGAGGCAATGAAGAGAAGGCAGCAGGAGAGTTCAGATGGAAACAACAAAGTAGAAGTTTCAGATGGGCGGTGACAGTGAGTCAAATCATAGGTAGCAACAGAGAAAGTTGGAAATCAAAGTAAACTATTAGACACTAAGACAGGCGAGAGAGAGCCTATGGAAGGGAAGAGACTGCCTCTTCCCTCTTGGCCTGTGTCTGCAGCCAGACCCCTCATTCAGCCACATCCACGTACATACATTTGTCACTAGCTCTAGAGGAGGGCGAGTTAGGGGCCATGCATTTTCCTAGCTGTCAGCTTTCTAGAGGACAGCACCTTCAAGCTTGGTTGTGACGTCACATAGGCAAGTGTAAGATTGCCTTTGACTGGCCTCCCAGCATGCAAGGCCTTACCCTTGGTTGTCTAGATGCTGCTCCGGTGGGGCACTTGCAATTATTTGCTTGGCACGGACAGAGTCGGCCGAGTGATGAAACTCACCTTTGGGATTGCTGGAGGGTTCAGGGTGCAGAGCCCTGCCGTTTTCACTCTCGGGGGAGCGGGGGGGGGGGGGGGGGGGGGGGGACAAGAAGAAAGATCCGCAGGACCTGGGACTTTTAACTAGCAGACTTCGGGTGCAACAGAGGGCTAGTCTAGCTTTATAATACAATTGAATACAATGTCAAACACTCCGGGGCGTACTTTAAGTGGTTGTGTCAGTGGCGTAGGAAGGGGGGTGAGGTGGGTGCGAGCCGCCCCAGGTGTCATCACTGAGGGGGTGACAAAATGGCAAAAATCTGTGTTTTAAACACATATTTTTGCCCTTTTGTCATTCTCCGCTCCAGGTACCACCTGACCTTGCTACGCCACTGGGTCGTGTACAGGGGGCGGAGGGGGTGGAACTTCCCGCAGTACACTGACAGTGAAGTCCCATGTCTTCTGTCATGGCTGACTTTAGCGTTGGTGGCGCCCGGTGCAACAATCTTTTTTGGCGTCCCCCTTCTCCACCGAGTAAATGTACTGCGACTTATATAGCGCACGTATCACCCGAAGGCATCAAGGCGCTTGCCTTGGGAACCCGTCCTGGCTTTTCCCTGTGAGATAACCCCTACTGGGTATCCCCAGGGTGAAAGCCAGGCATCCCGCAGCGGGTGGGCCGCCGTAGTGGAGATTAAGCAACTATTGCCCAGAGTTGCAGCGTGGGACCCCATGATTAGAATAGGCACCGAGGCGAGAATTATCGAGTCCGTGGACATTTTGGGCCTCACTATTACCCTCCAATAGTGCCCCTCATCTCTCTATAGCCCCTCTCTCACATGCATTTAATTTGTTCTATAGCGTTACTCATTACAGTGTAGCGTGTCAGAGCACTTTACGTCTCACACACACACACACATTATATAGAGACAATAAATTGTGTGTAAATCATTCGGTAGGAAATGTTACATAACACAATTATGATTACAATGTGTAGGAATCACATGTTATCCATATCAGTAGGCTGTATATTTTAAGAGCGTTTTATCCCAAAGAAGCACAAACTCACGATTTAAAACGTACCACAGAGGTTGGTGTTGTTTTAATGAATAGAAATTTATTCCTACCTAAAGAAACCCTTTTCAGCACCATCGGAATAATAAAAGACAGGGAGAAACATAACGTTCTAACCTATACCTTACAGTTTGCATGCAGCTATTTGATGACAGTTCATAGGTTACTGTGCTATATTAAGATTGTAACTTATGAACTGCATTTAACAAAAAGATCTCGGGGACAAAAGCCGTAACTCACTGAGCTATCCACATAAAACATTGTTCTAAAATCTGCATGGTACACATTCTCCGCAGCAGGCACATTAACCCTCTGCTACTACTTTATAATAAGATAAAACTCCCTCTCTCTCCAGCAGGAACATTAATCACTAAATGTATCTTGACATTTTTATTGTTGCTTGAAAGCTGCTGGATACACAATGAACTCAGCAGCAACAGGTGCTTTTCCACATGTAAGTTATTTCTAATCACAGTGCTCCCCACCCCCATGGAGCTCAGAGCAGGTGTGGCCCTAAAGCCGGCCCTGCCTGCTGTGTTTGGTGACAGCCGGTTGAAGCTCGCTGCTGGCGGGTGTGTGTTCACCCTGTCATCGGCGACTCGAGCCTGTGATGTGCAGACAAGGCCCGGGTGTTCGGGGGTCCGATTTGAGTCATTTTCTTGGCCGGACCTTCAGTCCCTCCGACTGTTATCATTCGGACCGCACTCGTCTGAGGCAGTGGTGGACACTGGGTTCGTGTGGCGGTGTGACTTGTCTGTGGGCTGCGACGTGTCGCATCTTTGGGTTGTGCTCGGCAGGCCAGGGGGGTCGGCCAGTGAGACGGAGCCCCGCAGTCAGGTCTGAGTCCCACAGAACCGCCACTTGCTCCGTCCTCAGGCTGTGGTAGCTGGGGTGCCCCTCACCCCTCGCCGGGCAGTGGGCGGCGGGGGCTCCCATTTAAGCGCACTTTTCATTTTAGGTCCAGGTGCTTTTTTAACGAAACATTGACAGCATAAGGTAATGAATGAATTGTGCTGTTTCAAGTAGGGATGTGTCCCCTCTTGCTTCAGCATGATTGTAACCGCCTGGAAATGATGGGCCTCAGAACTCTCGTGGTTATTGCAGCTGCAAGTGTAATATCTGGTCACCCGTTTGAATCCGTAAACTAGTATGTACAGTTAATGTCACTCTGCGCGTGTAAACGTGTGTGTGTGTGTATGTGTGTGCGTGCGTTTGTGCGCGCTTTTTTTGTCATGCTGGAATGACACGGGTAGCAGCCAGCTGACGTCATGATTCAGTGTGTTGGAAAAACGAATCATTTGTCAATGAAGAATGGATAACTATGGCTTCTCCAGGCCAGACATTACAAGCGCTGACGTGTTTTTCTGATTAGGTGTCAGGAGAGACTACAGGCAAAGGTCCTTGAGCCTTGAACTCAGGCATGGCTTTCAGGGGGTGTGAGAAGTTGGCCTGATGTGCAGTGCTCACTATTCTAGTGATCACTATATATCAGTCCAAACAACCCTTATTGATGATTGGTTGTAAGTCAACCTTATAGACCAGCTATCCTAGTAGCATGGATACGAGCAGTCTAAGGCTAAGACTCTAGAGGGCGTGTTAAGCAAGCTGTTTTACCATCACATTACCCCTTGAACACCCAGTGAAAGGACACCACACAAGTGTTATGAAAATAAACAGTGTATTTATTAGAATCACAACAACCCTGTACTCTTTATGAGGACAGGGTGCTAGGCACACAACAAAACTCTTACGAAAATACTTAAGTTAGCACGTTATACACAAATGCCCGAGGGGCACGAAAAACCATATATTCTAAAAGTGGAATGCGAAATTACTAGCAGGTAAGTACAGTACTAATAGGCTTTGGAATCGCTAGGACTTGACTAGGGAATCGTTAGATTACTTCTAGGAGACCTAGGGGACTCGGGTGCAGAGTGTGCACTCTCACGCGGGATGCGGGACAAAGTCTATGGAGGCTAGTAAAGGCAAAGTTAGTGTTCACGGGCGAACCCGACCTGGTGGGAAGAAAACGACAGTGGATCCTGACCCTAGGATAGTGAGGCTATGCTGGGACACCGAAGTGCCGAAGTTACCTAGCCCAGGGGCTGCAGCTGCATAGGTCTGAAAAGACGTCGGGGATCTCGTTGCCGGACCAGGAGCCTGGAAGAAGGAAGTTGCTGGCAGGCGACCAGTGAAGGAAAGTTCGTTGGATCCAAGCCTGGATCGAGGAAGAAGAAACCTGAAAGCAGAGGGGACCAAGTTCTTGAATCACTAGCCAGTGATTAAGTGGGCACCAGGATGGCACCGGGCGAAGTCACCGCAGTCAGGTGAGTGGGCGACGCTGGCTCTGCAGATCTCACGGACCAGGAGGCGTTGTCGGCGACCAGGATGGAGAGGCGAGCTGTCCCACGATGGATGAAGCTGTCGGCGTCGAAGTTACCCCGGATTGGGCAACAAGCCTTGGCTAATTCAAGCCCACGCGGTGGACTCAAAATGGCGTCTTGAGTGGACCAGGAGGGTCCGGGGTGCTCCTCTTTTGGAAGGGAGCAAGGGCCAGCCTGGAGCAACCAGACCAGCAGCAGAAATGTCGTCGGGCGTCGTTCAGAAGGCCACAAGCCAGCGGGCTAGTAGCCAAACAACGCGGTGAGCAGCAAAAAGCAGAAGGGCCCCACGCAGATCGTGGAGATGCTGGGAGGCTGCACTTCGGTGCTGGAGCTGCTCAGGGTCGGGGCTTCTCGGACCCCAAAGCACTCACCAGGAAATGACTCGGCGGGCTTGCTGGAAAGAAGTCGTGCAGTCTTGAAGATGGCCGGTCCCTCGAGGTCTCGTCACACCCACGAATCTCAGCGTGACTGATGATGCAGGTAGAGGTCAGAGGTGCCAGGGAAGCCGGTTCTCGTCGAGCTGGGCAGTCTTGATCCGGAGGAGAGACTTGCAGCAGACCGCAGTGTTCTTAAGATGGTGCCTGCGGATGCAGGGTGACTACTCCTTAGTCACAAGGGAGAAATCTTAGGAAGAAGTCTTGAGTTCCTTTCGTGGAAAGTAGTTTCAGGATTCAAAGATGATCTGATTTGGAAGGGGGCCAGTTCCTACCTTTATCCTGTAAAAAGGGGCTGGCACGCGACTAAGTCCTGCCCTAGGGGTGGGACTAGGAGGGGGGTGGTTACACCCACTTCCTTGGCGGGCTTTTCCCCAGCACAGGGTCTGGAGTGACCCTGGAACTGGTTCCAGCCAGCCTATGCACAGTGAGCACCGGGGTGCCACGTGCAGTCACCTTCCTCTAAAGCCCTGCCTACCTACAATACACAAAACCCTGTCTGGGACGGTGCTGGCACCGCCCCTGGCAGGAAACCCTTTGTCCTTATCTCCTGCTCTGGGAGGACTCCCAGCAGCAGAAGGGCAGACTTGTGTCTCGGTGGCAGCATCCATTTTGTGGAGCTGAGGCTCTGTTTGACTTTAACCGGGGTTAGGGGTTACATACATGTCGTGTCCCTCTAGAAGGGTGGAATGCTAACCCCGTCGCCAGAATTGGCGAGGGGTTAGTATTCCAATTCGTATGACACCTTACTCGACATGTTTTGATAAAGCGATACCAGAGTTGGCATATAACCGCGAGGATTATAATGCACTTAAGAGTATATGGTATGCGATATCATGGAAACGGCTAAGGGATGGACCCCGAAAGCCGCAGACAGGCTCAGCTCATGCCAGAGCACTATCTCACACGATTCCAAGCACTCTGCCTTCAGGATTGTTAAGGCCTGCCATAGGAGTGACTGATAGGAGATCTGTGTGTCCATTTTAGGGTTAGATATAGGTATACTATATCTAAAGCAAAGGGTGATTACACCACCTTGCCCCAGCTGTCAAGCAGCCAGTTGTGTCAGATTTGGATGGCCAGCCAGGGGTGGCATAATACATGCTGCAGCCCCTGGTAGGCCCTGGGTACACCTATGCCCTGGGTACCTAAGGTACACTGTACAGGGACTGATAAGGTGACTCAGTATCCAATTTAGATATGTACCTAAGGTACATGGAATCCATTTTACAGAGAGAGCAGTGGGCCTGAGGTCCTGAATAGCAGGGCCTCAGGTCAACTAAGTCAGAAAACCAGCAAAACACCAGGCAAAAAGTTGGGGGCAACCATAGTCAGGGTTCTACCTTCCTACATAACCCCCCCCCAAACGAAAGGAGATAAGGCTATCCTTGTCCAGGTAAGCCTATATTGCCTAAGTGGCCATTTAAGGAAGTACCAGCACTGGCATGGTTACCCCCTATGTCATGGTCCACTAAGCAATCCCCCACCCTAAGGGTGTCTGAGGGTCTCCACCATAGGGAATCTCTACCTGTGGTGTGTTTTGTCAAAGAAAAAGGCTGGTGCTGAAATGGAGTACTGAAGTGAGGCTCCACTAACTTTGGGCTCAGCTTCCTCCAATCATTATCCACCATAGAGGCCTTTCTTTCCAAGACTGAGTTGTTTTGGGCTCTCAGGGTCAACCTCTGGCTACCTACAGCTGGAGGTTGGGTCCCTCTGTTTGGCTTACTGGAGGGACAGTTCAGGTCTGGGCCCTCAGGTCCCAAGTTTGGCTGTGCCCAACAGTGTCCATCTGTGGGAGGTCCCTAACTAATTTTAAGGGGGATCCCTCAGGAGTGTGTCTTATTTTCACTTGGCTAGGTCTACTAGCTTCAGTGCCCTTAATCTGCTGATTGGGAAATTCTTTTGGACAGGGGGCCCCTTGGGGTCCAACACTGGCCTCCCTGACCTCTACAGCCCTGGGCTGACTGAGGCAGGGTAGAGAGGGGCAGGTTACATGCTCCAGACTGGGTCCCACCTTGGAAGGGTCCACTGACATCAGGGGTTCTGCCAGGCTAGGCCTGACTACCTCTGTGGCAGTTGCTTCACAAGGGGTCAGATCAGTTCCCTGAGGAGGCTGATCTGTTCCTAAAGTCTGGTGGGAGGGAGATTTCTCTTCCTCCTCAATGCTCTCTGTCTGAGTGGAGTGATCCATAGTTTCAGGCTTCACAACACTATCATCTGTCTGAGTTTGAGCTGTGGCCATCACAACTCTCCCAACCTTTTCAGGAGGGGGCTCAGTTTGGGTGTGGGCTGTTACCATGACAGCCTTGACAACCTGTTCTGGGAAGGAAGTTGTCTGAGATTGGGTTGTGACTGGCACAACCCTCCTGACCTGTTCAGGGAGGACATCTTGGACTGGGGCTGTGGCTATCACTGCCCCACTAACCTTACCATGGGTGTTTACCATTTTAGAATGGGTTTCTTGCTCAACTTCAGCCCAGGCTGAGAGCTCTAAATCATTCCCCAGTAGGCAATCTACAGGCAAGTTTGGTGACACTGCCACTCTCTTGTGGCCAGTGACACCTCCCCAGCTGAGATTGACCACTGCCATGGGATGATCTCTCTGTACTCCATCAATATTGGTCACCTGGTATGTGGCACCAGGTAAAAGTTGCCTTGAGGGGACTAGACTCTCAGTCACCATAGTGATGCTAGCCCCTGTATCTCTATAGGCCTCAACTTTTATACCATTGATGAGGGGCTCCTGTCTGTACTTGCCCAAAGTGTTGGGACAAGTTGTGAAGTTGGCAAACCCCATGCCAGTCTCACAGACAAGAGTATCTAAGTCAGGGGACCTGGTTAGGCCAGAGTCCCCAGGAACTCCCAAAGTAAATGCACCCAAATTCTTGGGGGCACTCCCACCACCTGGGGGATTACTACTAATAGTAACAGGAGGTTTGGGAATGTTACTTGGGGGTATGTTTTCCTTATTGTTATTCTTTGGGCAACTGCTGTCAGTTTTTAAATGACCCACCTGTTTACAGGGATAACAATAAGGTTTCTTCTGGTTGTTGGAAGGATTCTGGGACCAACCCCCCTCAGAGGATTTTTGGGGCCCTGATGTGGTTTGATCTGGAGATTTATTCCCACCCTTCTCTTGAGGCTTGGTTGATTCCTTTTTCTGGTCACCACCTTGGTTCTTGGGCCTAATCCTGGTTCTGACCCATTTGTCTGCCCTCTTACCCAATTCTTGTGGAGAGGTCAGATCAGAGTCTACCAGGTGCTGGTGTAATAACTGGTTCTGACAATTATTTAAGACTTGCTCTCTCATAATTAGATTATACAATCCCTTGAAATCAGTAACCTTACTACCCAGTAGCCAGCCTTCCAAAGCCTTAGTGGCACAATCAACAAAGTCAGACCAGTCCTGAGACTGAGTTTTCTGGGTGTCTCTGAACAGCAACCTGTACTGCTCAGTGGTTAAGCCAAACCCATCAACCAGTGCATTTTTCAGGACCTGGTAATTGTTAGCATCCTCAACTCTAGTAGTGAGGAGCTTATCTCTACCTTTGCCATCAAAGGAGAGCCACAGTATAGCTGCCCACTGACTCTGGGGAATGCACTGCACAGTGCAGGCCCTCTCCAGAGCAGCCATCCATTTCTGGATGTCATCCCCTTGCTTAAAGGGGGGCACTATTTTAGTCAGGTGTTTAGTATCTAAATCCTTCTCTCTATCTCTTGGGAGATTGCTGCCACCAGTGGGAGCTAACCCACTCATCTGCTGCTCTCTTGCCAGGGCAAGCTTCTCTTTGGCCAGGGCAATTTCTTCCCTTTCAATCCTCAGTTCAGCTTGTCTCATCCTAGCTTCATGCTCCCTTCTCTGAGGGGAAGTAAATCTCCTCTGTGGAGGATTCCTTCTCCCCTGAGAAGAGGCATTAGAGTGCAGAGATCTATTGGAGTCCCTAGAAAGAGATCTATCTCTCCTAACTCCAAGGTTAGGCCCACTTCGGGTTAGTACTGGGGGTCCCCCAGATCCTAGCCCAAGTAAGTCTAAGTTGGCCCTGGTTAGCCTCCTGACTACCTCAAGACCTTTGTCTACCTCATCCCCAGAGAGTTCCTCTTGATCCTCCTCCTCAACTGCAGTAGCAATGTTGGGGAGATCTGGATCCCCAGAGGTTCCCTCTAAGGCTGGCATGTTCTCATGTAACTGAGAAAGCTTTCTGGCATCATATGTCTCTAAGAGACCTATCAGAAAGGGAATGGTGGGGTTAGACCCCTGTTTCAGTTTTCTGGAGACACAGATTTGTCTCATCTCCTGGAAACTGAGAGCTGCATATCTTGAAGTGACCTGTGGAGGGTCAACACTGACCAGGGGAGTCTCAGTAGAATCTCCCTGGGTAGACATGCTTTTCTAGTGAGGTGTAAGTGGTGCACTTACCTACACTATATGTTTGCCTACTGATCCCTTGCTAGAGTTGTAGTTTAGGGTGTGCTAAGCCCTAGGAGCTACAACAGCTGGTTCAGTAGAACTCAGAGTATTCTAAGCTAAGTTATATGTACCTTTAGTACTTATGTGATCTTTCACAAGATATTCTTAGGGCATGTGTGGTAAAACAACAGCAAGCTCAAATCCCAACCGCTGCTCACCAATGTGAGAAGTTGGCCTGATGTGCAGTGCTCACTATTCTAGTGATCACTATATATCAGTCCAAACAACCCTTATTGATGATTGGTTGTAAGTCAACCTTATAGACCAGCTATCCTAGTAGCATGGATACGAGCAGTCTAAGGCTAAGACTCTAGAGGGCGTGTTAAGCCAGCTGTTTTACCATCACATTACCCCTTGAACACCCAGTGAAAGGACACCACACAAGTGTTATGAAAATAAACAGTGTATTTATTAGAATCACAACAACCCTGTACTCTTTATGAGGACAGGGTGCTAGGCACACAACAAAACTCTTACGAAAATACTTAAGTTAGCACGTTATACACAAATGCCCGAGGGGCACGAAAAACCATATATTCTAAAAGTGGAATGCGAAATTACTAGCAGGTAAGTACAGTACTAATAGGCTTTGGAATCGCTAGGACTTGACTAGGGAATCGTTAGATTACTTCTAGGAGACCTAGGGGACTCGGGTGCTGAGTGTGCACTCTCACGCGGGATGCGGGACAAAGTCTATGGAGGCTAGTAAAGGCAAAGTTAGTGTTCACGGGCGAACCCGACCTGGTGGGAAGAAAACGACAGTGGATCCTGACCCTAGGATAGTGAGGCTATGCTGGGACACCGAAGTGCCGAAGTTACCTAGCCCAGGGGCTGCAGCTGCATAGGTCTGAAAAGACGTCGGGGATCTCGTTGCCGGACCAGGAGCCTGGAAGAAGGAAGTTGCTGGCAGGCGACCAGTGAAGGAAAGTTCGTTGGATCCAAGCCTGGATCGAGGAAGAAGAAACCTGAAAGCAGAGGGGACCAAGTTCTTGAATCACTAGCCAGTGATTAAGTGGGCACCAGGATGGCACCGGGCGAAGTCACCGCAGTCAGGTGAGTGGGCGACGCTGGCTCTGCAGATCTCACGGACCAGGAGGCGTTGTCGGCGACCAGGATGGAGAGGCGAGCTGTCCCACGATGGATGAAGCTGTCGGCGTCGAAGTTACCCCGGATTGGGCAACAAGCCTTGGCTAATTCAAGCCCACGCGGTGGACTCAAAATGGCGTCTTGAGTGGACCAGGAGGGTCCGGGGTGCTCCTCTTTTGGAAGGGAGCAAGGGTCAGCCTGGAGCAACCAGACCAGCAGCAGAAATGTCGTCGGGCGTCGTTCAGAAGGCCACAAGCCAGCGGGCTAGTAGCCAAACAACGCGGTGAGCAGCAAAAAGCAGAAGGGCCCCACGCAGATCGTGGAGATGCTGGGAGGCTGCACTTCGGTGCTGGAGCTGCTCAGGGTCGGGGCTTCTCGGACCCCAAAGCACTCACCAGGAAATGACTCGGCGGGCTTGCTGGAAAGAAGTCGTGCAGTCTTGAAGATGGCCGGTCCCTCGAGGTCTCGTCACACCCACGAATCTCAGCGTGACTGATGATGCAGGTAGAGGTCAGAGGTGCCAGGGAAGCCGGTTCTCGTCGAGCTGGGCAGTCTTGATCCGGAGGAGAGACTTGCAGCAGACCGCAGTGTTCTTAAGATGGTGCCTGCGGATGCAGGGTGACTACTCCTTAGTCACAAGGGAGAAATCTTAGGAAGAAGTCTTGAGTTCCTTTCGTGGAAAGTAGTTTCAGGATTCAAAGATGATCTGATTTGGAAGGGGGCCAGTTCCTACCTTTATCCTGTAAAAAGGGGCTGGCACGCGACTAAGTCCTGCCCTAGGGGTGGGACTAGGAGGGGGGTGGTTACACCCACTTCCTTGGCGGGCTTTTCCCCAGCACAGGGTCTGGAGTGACCCTGGAACTGGTTCCAGCCAGCCTATGCACAGTGAGCACCGGGGTGCCACGTGCAGTCACCTTCCTCTAAAGCCCTGCCTACCTACAATACACAAAACCCTGTCTGGGACGGTGCTGGCACCGCCCCTGGCAGGAAACCCTTTGTCCTTATCTCCTGCTCTGGGAGGACTCCCAGCAGCAGGAGGGCAGACTTGTGTCTCGGTGGCAGCATCCATTTTGTGGAGCTGAGGCTCTGTTTGACTTTAACCGGGGTTAGGGGTTACATACATGTCGTGTCCCTCTAGAAGGGTGGAATGCTAACCCCGTCGCCAGAATTGGCGAGGGGTTAGTATTCCAATTCGTATGACACCTTACTCGACATGTTTTGATAAAGCGATACCAGAGTTGGCATATAACCGCAAGGATTATAATGCACTTAAGAGTATATGGTATGCGATATCATGGAAACGGCTAAGGGATGGACCCCGAAAGCCGCAGACAGGCTCAGCTCATGCCAGAGCACTATCTCACACGATTCCAAGCACTCTGCCTTCAGGATTGTTAAGGCCTGCCATAGGAGTGACTGATAGGAGATCTGTGTGTCCATTTTAGGGTTAGATATAGGTATACTATATCTAAAGCAAAGGGTGATCACACCACCCTGCCCCAGCTGTCAAGCAGCCAGTTGTGTCAGATTTGGATGGCCAGCCAGGGGTGGCATAATACATGCTGCAGCCCCTGGTAGGCCCTGGGTACACCTATGCCCTGGGTACCTAAGGTACACTGTACAGGGACTGATAAGGTGACTCAGTATCCAATTTAGATATGTACCTAAGGTACATGGAATCCATTTTACAGAGAGAGCAGTGGGCCTGAGGTCCTGAATAGCAGGGCCTCAGGTCAACTAAGTCAGAAAACCAGCAAAACACCAGGCAAAAAGTTGGGGGCAACCATAGTCAGGGTTCTACCTTCCTACAGGGGGTAGCAACCAAAAGTGTGTTTGTATGCTTCATTGATAATGTGTGTGTGTGTAGTGAGTAACACTGTGTGTGTGTGTGAGAGAGAGTGAGAGTGAGTGTGAGTGTGTGAGTGTGACCAGGAATTGTGTGTTGCATTATACAATCAGGTCTACAAGTTCCAAAATGCAAATAAAAACACCTGGACTGGGGCAGTGAATCACATATCTGAGAAACGTGGCAGGGCTGAGACTCTGTTGTCCACTCAACACTACAGCAGTCGATCTGCTTCATATGGGCCATGGTTACATATAGGTTATGACTAAAGAGAGCAGATCGGCACCCTTCCAACTGGTGTGGAACAGCCAGGACTGGTGGCGGTGAAGCAGGAGTGCATCAGCAGAGGAGGGTGCTTGCCGGACAGAGGAATAGAGCTGGGAAAGCAGCATCTTGGAAGTGAGAGCACCACCAGAGCAGCATCTGTTAGATTCAGGACTGGAGTGCACTGGAGCACTGCACGCCTGGGCTCGGACTCACTGGGAGAGATGTGTCTGACTCAATTAGATATATAGCAACACAATAAGATGATGGACGGAACGCTGAACATTTTCAAACATTCACTCCCAGTCACAGATCTGGGTTAAATCCATCGTTTTTTTGCTCACTTTGCCAGCCCAATTTGAACCAAGCCATGTGCAAATCAGTCTTGACCCTGTGCCTCATGGGAACAGTCCAGCCTGAACTGTCAAGCCCCAGTGGGTGGAGTTTATTTTTGGTGCTTCTTTAGGGTATTTCTTGTGGCCAAGTCCTGCCAATGTATTAAAAGCACAATCCTGGTAACGCAATCTAGCCCAGTGGTTCCCAACATGTGGCTCGCAAAAACCTGGGGGTCTGCGAAGCCTCCTCAAGGGGTCCGCAACTACTTAGGAAATTAAATAATGTTAACAAATTAAGAAAGTGTATATAAATAAAGAAGCGAAATGTACAATTGAATATTTTTAAATGTACTGTAAATGTGAAGGAATTTGAAATTGGAGGCTAGAAATTAAATTAGTATCCTGAGATTTATTTGTGGAAACACTGAAGGTTGATAAAACAGAATATAGTATGGATGATGAGCGGCCTCAATTGAATTTAGAACAGTTCCAACCTTTATATCAAAATCAAAATGTAGATTTTTTTAAATGTATATCTGTTTGCGAATTGTCATGATTTGTGCTTTTGTTTGATTAATGCTTTTATTCTGCATTTTTAATGTATTGTTTTGCGGTTTAAATCATCGAAAGTGCTTAGGTCGGGGTCCCCGGCTTCCAGTAATGACTCGGTGGGGGATCCACTGATTCCAATAATGATGAAGTGGAGGTCCCCAGAAGTCAAAAGGTTGAGAACGACTGATCTAGCCTGTCCTCCTGCAGAGCCATGAAAACTACCTACAGTGTGAAGGGGTTTGTTACACCAATCTATTTTGTTTTACCAAGAGCATTACTTGCAATTTGCGCAAAGTTCTGTGGAAAAAACGTGTACTTCACAAAGTTATATTGTTTTACAGGGGACA
Source organism: Lissotriton helveticus (assembly GCF_964261635.1). Classification (NCBI taxonomy): domain Eukaryota; kingdom Metazoa; phylum Chordata; class Amphibia; order Caudata; family Salamandridae; genus Lissotriton; species Lissotriton helveticus. The sequence goes on along the minus strand of NC_136061.1, from coordinate 242,349,722 downwards.
TCCAGTGCAGAGAAAAAAGCAGTCCTCTTTCTCAGTCCTGCATCTCTAACAAGAGATGTTTTAGAATGTTTGTTTGATTATGCCTGCAGGCGTTTTGAGGTGTATTATGACGTCTTTCACCGGATTGCCCTTTTAAGTATTCTTTACATTGGAAAAATAATGCGTTTTTAGACAAATTTATGGCATAAAATGTGAACTCGCACTGAAAAAAGTTTGATTGAATTGTCTACCTTGGCTTGATCTGTTGAAAATTAGTACGTTCTGGTGAACATTATCTGCGCCATCTTGCCTCTTCCCCTGATGCCACACTTTTGTCGTGCGCGCCCGCCATTTTTTTAGATGCCCCGATCAGAACGAACCCTTTTGCATGCCGCTGGCCCCTGACATAGCCCTTCGCCTTCACTAAGCCTGCACGCTGACCACCCCCTGCTTGCACCTGCCTTGAGTCATAAACCCCTCTTCGGCGCTGCTCTGCCCCAGGCCCCCATCCTGTTCCCAGCGCGACACCTCCCTGCTTCCCTTTCATGATCTCCGGCCCTTAGATGCAAACCCCCTTTTCCCCGTGTGCCCGTTTTGTCTTCCCCGTTCCCAGGCCGACACCCAGCTCTGCCGATACCATTCCTTGCCCCTCCCCGTACAATAGAAAGCGTCCCCCATCAAAGGATCCCCGGGTTGATCAAAGCCCCCACTCCATGAGACCCGATCAAACCCCCCACATTCCGTGAATCAGCGGAATATCCAGCTGCGTGATACTCATCACCTGTTATGACTAGGGTGGGCACTTCAACTGTAAATGTGTGTGGGAACGGGCCCCAAAGGGGGATTCCGGGAATGTCTTTCCGTATATCAAAGCTTTGTCACATGTATGTAAACTATAATAAAAACCACAAACACTGTATATAAGGGGCCAGGCTTCAAACGTAAGTTAGAGCACCTCAGAACGATACCTTCTGTCCGTTTCGTTGTGTTCTCCTCCGGAGAGAATAAAAACCTTGTTTCCTGCTTTCTAGTCTCCAGCGCCTGCCTCTTCATTTGATTAAATAACTAGAGGGTCACAGAGGCAATACCGCCGGGCAAATATCGATTGTCCCCGACCCGACCCAGGTTTTTTTTACAATTGGCGTCCCAAGCGTGGGGCCCATCAGCGACTCGTGGATCCAGTGGGAGAGGTCCCGACGACAGAGTGAACGACTGCAACGATCGGGAGAGCTCTTGCCCAATAGACCCTCGTCTGGCAGCCGATCATCCGAACTTCACTAGTTCCGAACAGACCTCTCTCGAGTGATCTACGGTCCTGACTGGGAACCATCAGGAGTGCCGTGAGAAATACGAGAAAAAGAGGACGATCGGGCGCTGGATTCGGAAGACAAGAAACTGTCCATACGGTCCGGGTAAGGTCGTGTCACCACGACAAGTTGCGAAAAAAAAAATATTTGCTTGATTGCTTGTTTGTTAAAAAAATACTAGTATTGCTCTTTTTATTTATTTGGAGATTCACTGTCTGCAAACGGAGAAACAACAGGCTCTCTCTTTGCAAGCAGTGGAGGATAGGTAGGGCGGCAGCCGTGCTTATTTTTCTCCCCCACGCAATAATTACTTGAAACTGAACTGTTGTTCGAAAAACTATTGTTTGCTGGAGATTCCCTGTCTGCAAACAGGGAAGAGACCACCCTTTTTGCAGATAGTGAAAAGGGTAGGTAACGCAGATCTTTGCGGACCTACTCATTCTCCCCATTGTTATTTATTGGTCGTTTGGTTTTTATTATTATTTTTTTTTGATCCATGAGGTATTCACTGCCTGCAAACAACGTTGAATAGAAATATTCTGTACGGTCTTTGCACCTAGTGATAAGATAGGCAGTGCTGACTTTTTAGTCCCTCGTTACGAGCCGTCATGTCTGTCTTCTCCCCACTGATAAATAGCCTGTTTAGCCCGGACCGCGTATTAGAGGTGGACCATATAGCTCCACTAGAAGGCACCCCTAATAAGGACATGTTCATAAACTATGGATTAGTCACCATAGCCTATAATAAATTGTGGCACAGGTATACCGAAGAGAGTCAAGACAAACAGTGGCCACTGACAGGATCCTTTGACCTTGATAAAATAGAAACGTTAGAAATAGCCCTTCGAAATAATAAGACAACGCCAATTATGCTCGACAGTCTCGGTATGTGGCGCAGAGAGGCTACGAAACGACAGAGAAAAGACGAGGACAAACCAAGTAGAGAAATATACCGACAGGACAACCCCAGGACACCGCTACCCACAACTTATCCCCCGACACTGTGCAAAAGACGACTAGACTTAGGGCCAGACCAATGCGCTTTCTGTAGGTATGTCGGACACTGGAAAGCCCAATGCCCGACTCTACTGAGCGTGAGTAAAGGCAAAGGGCCGACAGGAACGACAGACCGGCAGTACGGGAAAAAGCGCGAGACAAAGAAGAACCCGACTTACATAGACAGACCAGACAGAACCACCACGTTTGATTATGCCCGATGGCACAGATTTCGCCAGGAAAATCTCAGCGGCATGCTCAAGTTCTCCTAGGTCGGGCAATGTCAAGACAGGAACCCAGCCTCGTTTTAAATTCACAGACGGAAAGAGATAATTATGACCAATAACTGTTTTATATTCGTCTTGGGTCTTTGTATGTCGTACTTGTACTGTCCCCCGTCTGAGTTTGTGTGTATGTAATGTACAAATCTGCGTCATCCCTCTACACGTGTTTCCGTGTTACTCAACCTCTGTTAGCAGAAACTTAGCATAAAAGCAACCTTGAAAGAAAGAAATGGTAAAACAAAATCCGTAGACCATTAATGAACTTGAACTTTTAATTTAGCACAACAAACAAGGAATAATAACGGTAAAACTGTAGAAAAATGAAAGTCAAACAGAACATTCGCCCCCCCCCCCATTCTGGAACCTTCCAAAGTTGGGCAGGGTTACGGCTACGCCCAACCAACGGCAACCCATATAAGGCGGGCCCGGCCGCCAACTCTTGGTCAGGAAATCTTAACGTATGGGGGAGCCGGAGGAGAGGCAGGAGCCAGCAGCCCGGGCTGTTGTAGGTAGTCCCGCCACATGTCCAGAGGAGAACGAGGCACCTTTTTTTTTCCTTTTCCCTTCCGTAACAGCCGCAGCAGCTCTGGACGGCGGGATGTCCTGCACGTACCTCCACAACAATTTGTCCAAGTTGGGCTGGGAGGGAGAGGCGACGCGGACGAGCCTCTCCCACCTCCACCGGTAGGAGGTTTCCCAGCCCCCGGCCCGACGCCGAACACCCCCAGTCAGGCGATGGTGCCCATACTTCCACAGCACCGAACACACCATGGTGGCACCCCAGTACTTGCGCAGCACCGAACGTGCAATGGTGGCCATACTCCCACAGCACCGAGCACAGGACTTGGGGAACACCGGATGTGGAGAAACCTTCATGCGGGGCGATGAAAAGGAGCGGCATGGAGTGCACCGGGAGAAGGAGACGATGCGAACCAGTCTCCCTCGCCCCCCAGGTGGGGGCATCACAGCTGCACCCCAGCTGAACGTCCCGCTTTCACACAACAGGGACCTCTTCCTTTCACTCCGAGGGGTCTCTTCCACTCTTGCAAACTCGACGAGAGTGGCCCCGGTAGGGCCTCAAAATGGCGTCTGGGTCCGCTGGAAGACGGGCCCCGGCCACTAGAGTAACTTTGACCAGCCATATAACTCGAACATTTGCCCCCTGGAGCACGAACCCCCATCTCCGACAGCATCTCCGCAGCCTTGAAGATCCTACAAAGGTCCCCGACGGAACCGCGGCCTTTGCAGGTTTCCGGTAAGGGACGGCTGCCTTGATCGCCAACGAAACAAACATGACATTGCCACTCCTTCTGTTAGCATGAATTCTAGAACTGCCGAAAAGGACTCTGGTCCAAACTGCCAGTAATGGGAAACATTTCCCCTGATGCTGCTTCCGGACTGAGCCGGCCCCGCCCAAAATGGCGCTGGTATCAATCGGAACTTACGAACACCTCGTGGTGTTCCTTCGCACTAATATAAACTTGATGTTCTGAGATTTTATATGATCCTTTGTACACTTGGCTAGAAAAGACAAGGAGAACTCACTCGACGAACAGTATGAAAGGATCCCCGTTACAAATGTTGATTACAAATGTACAATGTATTATATTTTTATAATTGATGTAAACCTCATTTACGACGCACACGTACGGTATGCATATAGGAAATCTGATTACAACCATTGTGATTATGCTTCTAAATTATGAAAATAAATGCCCCCGAACCCCCAGCCAATTAATAGACGTTTTAGTTTCTTACAAATGAAATGAGTAAAACTTTCCGATGTTTTTTTTGCTGCAAGCGACACCCCCCCACTGTAAGCACTTTAGCCGTTACCACGACCGGCCAAATACGACCGCACCCTCATAATCCACATGCTGAAATAATTTTACAAAATAAAGTTTTTGAAACTATGGACGAGTATTGCATGCTTTATTTTAAAAATGTGGGATCGGTGGGAAAGTTCTTTTCTGTGCACCCTACTCTGCTCTCTCTTTAAGGTTAAAAGAAGATGGTTGCCCAGCCCCGGAGGACGGATCGGATCGACAACACGACACTCCGCCTTCAAAGTACGCGACTGACCCATGAACTCTCGCGTAGAGGAAGACCTTGACTTCCAAGGATGGGTAAAACGAACGGTGTAAATGAGGGAATGTAAAAGGAGGGTGAAATGAAATAATATAAATGTTATAAAGTACCACGTTCCAAAGTATCAGGGACCCAAGAACCGAAGAACCTTAGAACGCCACAGCGTTGAAAGAGGTTTAAGGACCCCGATAGTGAGATACATCCTTTGACTAGATACCTCGCACTAGGCACCTCTGGTTTCCTTTTTACGTTTCCCCGCACACGACCTATATGGACACACTACCCCCCCTCGACTCCAGAAACCATATCCCCGGGGACCCTGCCCCAAGGAGGAAAGACGAGTAAGAGGTAAGTAAAGGACTTCTGAATCCATGTATTTGAATGCGCGCGAATGCTGTCTCCCCCACCCCCCTTTTTTTTTCCTCCCTCTGCAGGTTACATCAGAGATTACAGCCGAGGTGTGGCGAAGATCTGAAGCCTCGCCATGTCTAATACACGAAGCGGACTGGCACCGCAAGGTGGTGTCTAAGCACGCCTGCAAACTACTCACGTATCGAACAAACCCGAAAGAAATTAGCACAACCTGATAAAAAGTGATCACCCTTAAACCAGACCGGACGAATGAACCCATGTCACGTATGATGCGAAACTATGAGGGAATGTGTGTGTGTGACTGAGGCGTTGACCCAACTGGTCGAAGGACCGAGAATGCGAGAAGTGCGACAAAATGGTACCTCCTTTCTTCTTTCCCTTTTTTCTCAAAGCACGTCCCCTCTACCCTGTCTAATGCTCAAACTGCATGATTACAAGATTCTAACGCAGACCCGTGAATGCCTTTTACTGTGTAATGCACTAAATAGCCTTTCTTGAATACACTGCCACCCTCTCTGTTGCACGTGTACTATTTAGTCTGCCGTTGCACTCTCTCTCTCTCTCTCTCTCTCTCTCTCTCTCTCTCTCCCTCTATTTTTGCACTCCCACTCTTCCGAGTGATTAGCCCCGAAATTGGCAGACTGCCACCCCTAGCACACCACCTAATTGGCTTCAAATACCGTCAGTATTTGCACAAAAACTTGTCTTTAATACAATCACCCTGAGGCCGCGTCGTTACCTCTCCTTTTCCGCTAGAAGTCAATGAACCAAGGTTGGGCCGTAAGGGAAAGGACAGGTAAGACGACAGAAGTTCCCTAATCTGACCCGAAAATAAGGGAACTACATGTCAACGGCTCCTATAGTATAAAACAAGGACCTCAGAATACGCGACCCTCCCCTCCCCGAATCGTCGCAATACCCAAACCGAAAGAATGATCACCCCTGTTACCTCCCCTGTATCAGCCGCCCAAAACTGGAATTATGAAACTACCCCCCCCATTTCCGGTTGTGAGAGATGGGTCGATTTATGCCCTTACCACAAGTTTCCTATGTCCCTGGTTATTTCCCATAAAACCCCTGTCCTTCCTAATTAAGTAATCGGGCTATAAAAGGTTACGTAGGACCCAGAATGATGTTTTACAAGGTTAACAGACTAGTCCAAGGTAAAGAAATCATCAAAATGAACCCCGTAGTAGTTGAAAAGCAGGATGCATCCATAGAAAGGAAATGTTTAGCCATGTTCGTCTCTCAGCAAAATACCTGTGTAGTAACTAATTGTAAAGGAAAGTCATAGTAAATCCAACAAACCCGTCACCGGTCATTCATATGCCAGTTGTAAACACTAACATAACGGGCATTTTTCATTCTTTGCCTGGAGCTGGGAGAGAAATAGACTTTTTGATTATCTTCATCTGCAAATTCACTAAAGACTGTCTTTTCAAACTTGTTTAAGGGTACTGCTGTTGGAGGAGAGAAGGACCGGATGTGGGAGCACGAGGCCCGACTGCAGACTAAGGAACACCTGCGACATTAGCCAAGGCGAGACCACGACTGAAAAGAGCTGCAGGACGAGGCACTGTTTTCGACAACATGAGAAGAAAGGGTCGACCTGATGCCCCTGCTCGATGTCCAGTGCCTGTCGACAAGTCCCCGCTCTCTGAATTCGGTCACACGCCCGCCTATTCGAAGTCTCTCGTTCCCCTAGTTTGTTCCTAATTTGGCCTTGCTCCATCCCCCTTTTCCTCTGACCTACCCTATGGACTGTTTTGTACGCTCTTCTTCCATTTGAACTTTCTGACAATCACCTCAAAGGACACAGGGCGAAAAGGACCTTTCCGACCAGAAACGCGAGGAAAGGGTCGTGCCCTGCAACGCAGAACTTAGAACAGAGCTGGACTTGTAGCTCCACCGCCGGTGCTCAACAGCGCCAACGAAAGGCAACAAAGAATAATGAGAACTCGTTAAACTTCGAACATTTGACATCCCCAATCGCCGTTTCTGCTAGACCTCATTTCTCTCCCAGCCGCCATTGTATTGATCATGCTCCAATCCGAACCTGATATATATGTAATAACCTGCCAGTATGAAATATGCTTGCTGCTCACGCTACAGAATCGTTTTTGTATTGCATTTCTATGACTTTCCTGCTAAAACAAATCGATCAAAGTTTATCAAATAAGCTCACCTCCTAAAAACTAGAAATGTTAAAATGTATTGTTTACAACTCTTTTCCTCTAGGGTTCCTACCGTTTCCTTTCTCATGCCCATCACAATAGAACCAAGTAGAAAATGAACCAGCAAGATGTCTTGAATATGTTAAAGGGAGGACTGTTGAAAATTAGTACGTTCTGGTGAACATTATCTGCGCCATCTTGCCTCTTCCCCTGATGCCACACTTTTGTCGTGCGCGCCCGCCATTTTTTTAGATGCCCCGATCAGAACGAACCCTTTTGCATGCCGCTGGCCCCTGACATAGCCCTTCGCCTTCACTAAGCCTGCACGCTGACCACCCCCTGCTTGCACCTGCCTTGAGTCATAAACCCCTCTTCGGCGCTGCTCTGCCCCAGGCCCCCATCCTGTTCCCAGCGCGACACCTCCCTGCTTCCCTTTCATGATCTCCGGCCCTTAGATGCAAACCCCCTTTTCCCCGTGTGCCCGTTTTGTCTTCCCCGTTCCCAGGCCGACACCCAGCTCTGCCGATACCATTCCTTGCCCCTCCCCGTACAATAGAAAGCGTCCCCCATCAAAGGATCCCCGGGTTGATCAAAGCCCCCACTCCATGAGACCCGATCAAACCCCCCACATTCCGTGAATCAGCGGAATATCCAGCTGCGTGATACTCATCACCTGTTATGACTAGGGTGGGCACTTCAACTGTAAATGTGTGTGGGAACGGGCCCCAAAGGGGGATTCCGGGAATGTCTTTCCGTATATCAAAGCTTTGTCACATGTATGTAAACTATAATAAAAACCACAAACACTGTATATAAGGGGCCAGGCCTCAAACGTAAGTTAGAGCACCTCAGAACGATACCTTCTGTCCGTTTCGTTGTGTTCTCCTCCGGAGAGAATAAAAACCTTGTTTCCTGCTTTCCAGTCTCCAGCGCCTGCCTCTTCATTTGATTAAATAACTAGAGGGTCACAGAGGCAATACCGCCGGGCAAATATCGATTGTCCCCGACCCGACCCAGGTTTTTTTACAGATCTTATTAGAATAAAAAATGAATATGCAGTGAAGTGGAAATTATCTTGCAATGCCAAGAAAAACTTTGCACAGGCCAATGGGAACTTAAATTGGAAAACTCTGCAAAGGATGAAAAATAAGAATCTCACCAGCATTTGAAAAATACATGTCTTTGCTTTGCGGCAGAAAAAGTGGGATCATAACAGTGGAAATAATAAAAAAGGTCAAAAACAGAAACCGGAGAGCAACAGTGACCAAAAACAAAAGTGAAGCATAGTCATAGTCATAGGTTCTTGAGAAGCATGAGAAATGCGAAGTGTGCGTTAATGTTTGCGATAGGAGTGGTTATTAAATGGACAGCCTATCTAAGAATACGTCCTGTTTATCTCTTCTCTCTTAAAGGCACAACCTCTGTGCCCTTTACTGCGCCATAGCATGACTCACACCACAAGCACCATTGTTTCTGCACAAAAGAAAGCGGAGTTAGGCCTTCAGCGCCTAAAGATTACCTGTTAAAAATGATAAAAGTAGAATGAGATGGTTCAGATGCGAACTCTGTGGAGGCTACCTTTATCAATTGGATAGTCTCTGTGAGAGCCCTGTGTTGTGGCAAAAAACAGGTAAATCCAATATATGGTGTCTCTACTAGTATCGTCAGAGTATTTGATAGGGGCAGATTGTGTAATTACCTTAAATGAATTTGGTGTTCCTGGTGTACGTGTGGATATTAAACATCGCTCAGGTTGATCAGATGGATCTCTTTGGAGGTTACTGTCATCAATTAGTAATGCTCTGTGGGAGTCCTCAGGCGTCCTATATATTAGGAGAAGCAATGTATACAATGTGTAATATCCCTGATTAGGAATAAATTGGCGTATCTATAGTCCTACACTATTTTAGTAATTACCTTATGCCTTTAGGAAGCGAAGTGGGAGAGTTCAGGTAGCCACCGATTATTCATTGAGCACTGGTCATTTCTAGGGGAAGGTTGATGGACACCATTTAGTGATTAGCCTACTATTTACATTCACTTCGAGGTAAGATCATAGTTATTCAATACTTACCTAAGTGTATATCATCTTGAATGTATTTCTTAAAATGGTAGTCCAGAGTCTGGTGTCACATCGCAGGACATTTCTAAGTACATTTTTATGTTTTTTAAACTGACATTATATATTAACTTTTGTATATTGTGAATTAAAAAAATTTTTGTGCAAGTACATACACCTTGTGTTTTGAATTGTGTCTCTGTAATTTCCCCTCATTATTTGTGATTTATTTTTCATGTGGTTATGGCATCTGTTGGCTGTTTGGCTTCCCCCTCCCTCCCCCTTACCCCATTGTCAATCTAACTGAGGAACCTCCCTCTCTGCCTTATCTATAGGCCAACTAGGGACTACTTGTCAGTTGTGACAGTAGTTTAACAGCATATCTCCATCTGGCGGTCTCACACACTTACAGCCCATTGAAGATGTTGACGGGATGGGGACTGGCATCGCATTTCATCGGCCTTCCCTCCCGCTTCCTTGGCGGTCCTACGCCCGATTACGATCAGACCGGCAACATGGCAACAAGACCACATTTAATCTGCACCGGCCAATTGAGGAGGCTGTAAAAAAGAGTGACGTGAGGCCAACAAATGGTAAGCAATGGGCAGGCTCCAAGCCCTTTTTTGTATACAATAGTGTCTTGCATGTGTTCGACCCTAAACATGTTGCATGTATCTGTGTTCTTTAAAAAAAATGTATTTTTAGAAGTTTTCAATGTTAGACAATACAACAAACACAAAGAGGCATATGTCATAGTTGCAATAGCTAGTCTGCACAGAATATTATAGAATATACATTGTCAGAATCCTCCTTATAGAAGAATGACCCAGGACAGTAACAGTGTCATGCGTGGAACATTGGTTCAGGTGATCCTGTAAATAGGTGCAATCATTGATGATGACCTATTAGTTTCAAGAATCACAACAAACAGTGTTAATAAACAGATTGAGAATCATCTTTCGAACCAAGGTATTGCCTAAAGAGTTCCCAAATGTCTTGTGATTGCTCTTGAGGGTGTTGTAGCTCTGCAAAGTTCTTACCCCATTTCCTAGAGGAGGCAGTGGACCTGGTTCACAAAGGGCCTCCCCACTCGGTCGCGGGCCCTGCAGTTATGGGGGAGTCTCCGCACTTGGGCAGATCCTCCGAAATGAGAATTCTCAATGCAGAAATTCCGCCTGAGTGCAGAGACTCCCCCACGACTGCAGAGCCTCCGCTACGGGTGTGGAGGCCCTTTGTGAATTAGGCCCAGTGTCTACAAGCCAACTAGAAACCCTGGTAGGAGGCCCCCCATCCAACAGCAAGCAAACAGTTACAGGGGCAGCACTCCCACCAACCATCGAGCCGGCTTAGGAACATGTCTGGTATGGCCCAGAAGGACAATTGGTAAGGCAACGTTGTCAGTGATTTCCACTATTTGTTATGGTGTGGACAATTTCATCCCAGTAACATTGGTTAGGTGGGTATTCCCAAAGCAAGGTGAAAGATGCCCGTGGAGTCACAAGGATATCTAGGACACTATGAAGTTTTTGCCGAGTCTATTTTATGTAAGTACTATGGCGAGCAATACAGTCTGTTGACAAACTTGAAATGGAGCAGTTTATGCCTGCAATTAATAAATGTGAGTTTAATTTGGGAACAACAGTATTTCCATACATCCAATGGCATGGGCTATGTCAATCTTCCATTTCTGTAAGGCTCGGATATCCGTTCTTGTGCAAGTCTCCTTGTACAATGAACAAAACATGACCCAACCCTTTTGGTTGGGTTTTTGAATGAGTTGGGTTAGTGGGTTAAACTCAGGCAGATCTTTGGGAAAAGCAGGACATATACTTGATGCAGCAAGTTGCAAGTGCATATAATCAAAGACATCTAGTGGCATGGTATCTATCACAGCGCAGAATTAGTCAAGAGTGAGGTATGTACCATCCACAAATGGTTGCCCCACCCTGAGCAGACCGGCCTCTCCCAGCCTGCGTTTCAATCCTTCATTTAGTGTTGGGGAAGGCAGGTTTTATTAAAGAGAGGCATGTGAAGTGAGTATAGGTGCTCAAGGCCAGCCTCCACTGCCATAGGCCAGATGGATCAGGTGGTTCATCAGACAGTTAGTATTGTTTGGATTGGCCTAGGGGATCTTAAATCCATGCATGTGTGAAACGCGTCCAGCGACACTCCATCTTTTTCAATAGGGCCATGAGGACCGCTGTGTCTCGGACGAAACAAGAAAGCGGTATAGTGCGATTGCGCTGCATGTCAGTATCTTTCCATATCTGGTTCTGCGAACGTTCCTCGACTAAAGGGTGGTGTGATGTCTCCCATCGCAACCTCGGATTGGGGTCTTCCCACACCAATGTGGTCAAGGCTGATATGGCTTGGAGACAAAAGCTTGATTCAGCAGTATAGCGACATTCTGTAATAACTGTAGAAACTTGGGGAGCACTAACATATTAATCAGTGAAATTACCTGCCCTAGATAGTGGGAGTGTTATTCATGGCTGTATGTGTTTAGTTAGTTTAGCGAGCGCATGGCCATCTTTTTACCTGTATGTTCTGGTGTTTGTCTTTGTGGAGCATTATCAGGGATATCTTAAGGATTTCGGGGGCCCAAGCCAAACGTATTTTGGGGCCCCTGTTCGGAACAGCTTTAAATTTATAATCCAATTTCAACTCTTTCATGCCCTCTTTGGCCAGGTCACTGAGTACACCTGTGCACTCGTCCAATTTCAAAAATGTGTTTACATCCAATTTTCTGGGATTGTAACAATATTGTAACAGAGCAGCGGCTCACTAATATTACTGCAAATAATTTCTGTGACACCCTCCCATCTTGGAGGTTTTGGTTTGATGTAAAAGACACTTTTTTATGGATGTAGCACAAAACATAAACACAACATTTCTCTGTAAAATGCCTGTAAAAGACTCTCACACATCACCCACTTTAACAATAAATTAAAGGAAAACGGTATTTAACCCCTTCGCTGCGGCGGCTATTCCGCCGCAGCGCTAAGGGGGAGGCAGGGCCGCGCGGCTGTCCCGTGCTCGTGACGGAACCGCTCCGTCACGGCTCGCGGGTGAGCTGTGCTTATGACGGAACGGTTCCGTCATGGACCCGCCCGCCAACTAGAACATCAGCGCAGGCGCGGAATTCGCGCCGCGCAGGCGTGGTGAGCGGGCCGTGACGGAACCGTTCCGTCACCAGCACAGCCCACCCGAGGCTCGTGACGGAACGGTTCCGTCACAAGCATGGGAGGGGTTAAAACAAGCTGTTTAAGAACTATTCAAGGTCATTAAGGAAAGACTGTAAAACAGGGTGGCTCTATCATGGGGCCCCTGTGGCTGGGGACCAGAGTATGGTCGCTAAAAATCAGACTGAGCTGTTGAGCCATCGCAGGGGGAAGTCAGTCACAGATCTAGAAAAGATAGGAGTTAAGGGAACCATTTCGGATTTTGACCAGTTAATGTTATGGTATGTTATATAATTTGTAGGCGCATGGCTGCCCCAGCAAAGGGGCGTCCCAGCCCTAAGCACAGACAGCAAGAGGAAGACCAGCAGAGAAAAACGCCACAACCCATTAATTAGAGAACAGATAGGTTTTTATAGCCTTACGGAAGGCTGCATGATCGTCGATGCTTCTGATGTTAATATGTATACCAGACATGTTTCCATATCAAATTATTTCAGCAGTGAGTGGTGGGAGCTTTGTATCTGGGTCTTTGACAAAGAGCAATCATTCAATCAATCAAAGACCTTTATTCGGCTAAATAGCCACAAAAGTAGAACATAATAAAAAACACAGTTTCAAATTTACATTGGAATGTCAATAAAATCGGCAAATAGATTCGTAGTTAAATAAAAAGATAATTTGGAAATCCAGCAGTATTAATCAGAATACAGGTAAATATGAACAGGCATTTTAGACTCTGAGCACTTTCCTGAGGCGGAAGCCGGGAAATCTAGGCACAGAATTGTAACCTTGTTTTTAAAAATTGTAACTTACACTACTCTTTGCGCCTACTTACCGCATCACCACCCTTGATCCCTCGCAGCCGATTAGGCGCTGACGCAGGATACATCGGGTAAGCCGCCATCTTGGGGGTAGTTTCCGGGTTGCGGTCCAGGTGCTTGGACCCTCCCGCCCTCATTTGTATTTTAGTCGCGTTAAGACCCTCGCGCGCTGATTAGACTCTGAGCACTTTCCTGAGGCGGAAGCCGGGAAAGCTAGGCACGGAATTTAAACCTTGTTTTTAAAAATTGTAACTTGCACTACTCTTTGCGTCTACTTACCGCATCACCACCCTTGACCCCTCGCAGCCGATTAGGCGCTGACGCGGGATACATTGGGTAAGCCGCCATTTTGGGGGTAGTTTCCGGGTTGCGGTCCAGGTGCTTGGACCCTCCCGCCCTCATTTGTATTTTAGTCACGTTAAGACCCTCGCGCGCTGATTAGACTCTGAGCACTTTCCTGAGGCGGAAGCCGGGAAAGCTAGGCACGGAATTTTAACCTTGTTTTAAAAAATTGTAACTTGCACTACTCTTTGCACCTACTTACCGCATCACCACCCTTGATCCCTCGCAGCCGATTAGGCGCTGACGCGGGATACATCGGGGTAAGCCGCCATCTTGGGGGTAGTTTCCGGGTTGCGGTCCAGGTGCTTGGACCCTCCCGCCCTCATTTGTATTTTAGTCACGTTAAGACCCTCGCGCGCTGATTAGACTCTGAGCACTTTCCTGAGGCGGAAGCCGGGAAAGCTAGGCACGGAATTTTAACCTTGTTTTAAAAAATTGTAACTTGCACTACTCTTTGCACCTACTTACCGCATCACCACCCTTGATCCCTCGCAGCCGATTAGGCGCTGACGCGGGATACATCGGGGTAAGCCGCCATCTTGGGGGTAGTTTCCGGGTTGCGGTCCAGGTGCTTGGACCCTCCCACCCTCATTCTGTATAGATGACCATCATTACCCGGCCGCAAAAGGGACGCGCGCAGCGGGCGTGCCGATGGCGCGCCAAAGGCAAGCCCGTCTGCACCCGTCCGTGCCTGACCAGGCCCAGGGGCCATAACCCCTGCCCAAAAATCTACGATGCGTCTCACCTATTCCACAGTGCAACTCCATGCGCTTAGACCCATGGAAAAGCAGGTTTGTAGCATTCTCGATATGGATGCGCAAGACCCTAGGTTTTGCTCCCACTGAACATTTTTCCTGGATGCTCCTCAGTTGTGTCAATGCTTTGCACCTCGTAGTATATCTTCCCCAAAGTCCATTTTCACGTTTTTTAGCCTAAACTGTCGTTTACTACCTAAGCATAAAAGAGAGATCTTTGATCTCCTTGATGATGAGCTACCTGACGCCTTGTTCATTACTGAGACGTGGCTTCACGACAGCTCCGGCCCGGACATCGCTGAAGCTTTGCCTTCCAACTATGCCATTGTTAGGGTCGACAGAACCAACAAAACTGGGGGGGCATCGCTATAATTTTTAAGAACAACTTCCAATCTATGCTTGAATCCATTATTATGAGTAATTGCGAGGCAGCGCTTTTCAAACTTGCCCTTCACCCGAAGTTCACACTCACAGGACTACTGGTCTATCGCCCTCCTGGCCCTGTAAACACTTGGACGTCCCAATGATCAGATTACATGGCCTCTATACTTGTGAACTCCAGCAATTTTTTGATTGGGGAGACCTTAATATACATCTGGAAGATCCTAAAAACATTGCAGGTAAAAATCTAACCTCCGATCTTGCGGCTATGAATATTACACTACATAATTGCGGCCCCACGCACAGAGGCGGTCACCTTCTTGACCCTATATTCTCCAATCTTCCCCACTTACACTGTTCTCCTGCACTACCCCTTCACTGGTCTGATCATTTTTTAATCAAATTCAATCTCATCCTCACCGATGTCTTATTCCATCCTAGCGTGCCATCAATTACCAGCAAAAGAGACTGGAAAAAGCTAGATATTGCCTCCCTCAAGAATGTCTTAGACACACATCGTCCTACCGACCTGACCAAGTTGGACGATGTGGAAGTAGCATCCACTAAGACAAACACCTGGCTCACCGAGGCTATTAACATCTGCCTTCCCCTTTCCCATAAAAAATTGAAAACCCAAAATCACCCGCACTTTGGTTCAACGAACAACTAAAAGCAGAGAGGTCCAAATGCAAAAAATTAGAACGTATCTGGAGAAAGGACTATTCCCCCACAGCAGGTTCTGTCTATAAAAGAGAACTGAAGGTATATCATAAAGCTTGTGCCCTGACTAGGGCCAGCTATGTTGCTAAGACCATTACAGAAGCATCCAACAAATCTAAAGTACTTTTTGGTCTTGTTAAAGATCTTGCGGGCTCTCATACCATAGCCAAACCTCCACCCCTGAATAGTAACCAATGTGAAGAACTTGCGCAGTTTTTCACAAAGAAAAAAGAAAATATCTATCAAGATATATCAGATCAGAGCTGTAGCAGCTCTCCACCATCGCTGGCCACCGGCCTGAGAGATACAAACCACCTCCCAATCCCCACCCATGCTCCCTTACTTTCATGGCCTGACCTCAATCCAGAAACACTTCTTGAGATTCTGAGTAAAGTAAAATCGGGCTCACCTGCAGACCTTCTTCCCATCTCCATACTCAGACTATTTGACACCCTACAGCTCTCCACGATCTACGAAACTCTTAATCTCTCATTAAAAAATGCCATAGTCCCGGCTTGCTGCAAACATGCCATGGTGTTGAAAAAGCCCACTGCCGACCCTTAAGTTCCTTCGAATTTTCGCCCATTTTCTAGGCTGCAGGCCTTCTCCAAAGTCTTGGAGAGGCATATCCAATTCCATCTAGCCCAGTTCATTGCAACCAATGACATACTTCATTCTTCCCAATCTGGCTTTCGCCCCGGGTTTTCCACCGAAACTACTCTTCTTGGCGTTACTGAAAATCTTCGGCATCTTTTAGACAGAGCAGACACAGCTGCACTTGACCTCAGTGCAGCTTTTGATACCATTTCTCACAATATACTCCTCAGAGCCCTCGCCTCTATGGGCATTGGTGGCCAGGCTCTTGACTGGCTGACATCCTTTTTGACTGACCGGACTTTTCACATTTTTTCTAATACGGCCACTTCTAAAATCCACGCGTCCCCTCACGGATGTTCCCCAGGGCTCGATCCTTAGCCCTCTTCTTTTTAATCTATATGTTACACCTCTGGCCCACATCGCGGAACATATAGGGCTTACTCTGTTTACCTACGCCGATGACTCTCAGATTGTCTTTTCTCTATCACAATCCGACCAAGCCACTTCCTCCCTCCTCCAGTCAGGTCTTAAGGAAATATCCAACTGGATGAACCTTAACCTACTCAAACTGAATGGAGGGAAGACCGAAGTCTTGGTCTTTGGTCAAAAACAAGACCTCTGGAGCTCAAAGCACTGGCCATCAGAGATGGGCACCCTCCCATCACCATCTGAACACGGGCGCAATCTCGGAGTGACTGTGGATAATGGCTTAACAATGCAATGTCAGGTAAACAAAGTGGCAGCCATCTGCTTCACCATTTGCGTTGGCTGAAGAAAATCATCTGGATGCTGCCACCTGACACCCAGAAGTCTGTAATAAATGCCCTGATAAGCTCTCGGTTGGATTATGGAAATGTACTTTGGAGAAGTGTGGCTCAATGGTTAGAGCGGCAGACCCTGATGCAGAGGTCTAGCCTGGGACCAGGGTTCAATTCCCCGCCTCGGCGGGTCTAGAGCTAAAAAATTCCACGGACCTGATAATTCTCGCCTCTGTGCCTATTCTTATCATGGAGTCCCACTCTGCAACTCTAGCAATAGCTTGCTTAATCTCCACAACGGCCCCCACAACGCTAAGGATGCCTGGCCTCCACCTTGGGGGTGCCCAGGAGTGGACACCTCACAGGGAAAGCCAGAATGGGTTCCACAGCGGTATTCGTACAAGCGCTTTGAGACCCTTGCGGGTGAGTAGTGCGCTATACAAGTATCAATTTACATTTTTTTTAACTTTATTTAGGGGCAAACAAGGCAGTCACGAGACGTCTCCAACTAGTTCAAAATGCTGCTGCGAGTTTGCTTTGCGGCAGTCACAGAACTGATCACATCACGGGGCGCCTACGTGACCTTCATTGGCTTAAAGTGGGGAGCCGAGTCAAATTTAAAACCTTGAGTTACATGCATAAAATAAAGACAGGTAGCGCACCCAGTAATTTGCAATCTCTTGTTAAAATCTACACACCTGCACGCTGTCTCCGTTCCTCATTGCAAGGCTTCTTCTGCGTGCCCAAATATAGACTTGCAAGAATGGGCAGCAGGTCCTGTTCCTTTCTAGGCCCTAGACTTTGGAATTCTCTCCCCCTTAACATTCGTTCAGAGATCAACTATGTCCGTTTCCGTAGAGCTATTAAGACCTGGCTGTTCAACCAATAATCCCTTAGCTTGTCAGTTTTCCTTTTGGCCTTATTGATTCACTGTCTCTTTCAGCGCCGGGAAACCCATTGGGTAGCTGTCGCGCTCTACAAGCTCAATAAATAAATAAATAAATAAATATGGTTGTTTAGATATCAATGATAGAGGCATAAGCAGTAGAATTCTGAATTTAAAAGTTGGAGATACTGTAAACATTTTTTATAAGATCTTGACCCAAAAGTATGTAATAATGGGCACAAATAGTGCAATCTTGGGTAGACATAAAATATACAAAAGAACATAAAATGTGCTAAAGAGTGCTGGGAATGTTTAACAAAAGGACATAGAGGTAATGAGTGAAACCAGGGGCCTTGATGGGTAAAGGCAACCAAAAAGTGCAAAGTGCTAATTCTCAATCGAGTCAAATAAAATCTAGGCTCGGTATTAGCGACCCATGTTAAATGGTGTTCGGTCTCTGCTATATGCTTCAAATCGAAGTAACACAAAACAGAACTCATACCTTGGGACTTGGTAAATCTACGTTCGTTTTTATATTGTGTACTATGTTCAGTGTAGGAAGGTGGATATCTGACTATGGTTACCCCAACTTTTTTCCTGGTGTTTTGCTGGTTTTTGACTTAGTTGGCCTGGGATCCTGCTGTTCAGGACCCCAGGCTTCCTGCTCTCTCTGTTAAAATGGACTGCATGTACCTTAGGTGCATTTACCAATTGGTACTGGGCCACCTTATCAGTCCCTGTATAGCATACCTTAGGTATCCAGGGCATTGGTGTACCCAGGGCCTACCAGGGGCTGCAGCATGTATTATGCCACCCCTGGCTGGCCACCCAAATCTGACACAACTGGCTGCACGACAGCTGGGGAAAGGTGGTGTAATCACCCTTCGCTTTAGATATAGTATTCCTATATCTAACCCTAAAATGGACACATATATTCCTATCAGTCACTCCTATGGCAGGCCTTATCAATCCTATAGGCAGAATGCTTGGAATTATGTGAGATGGTGCTCTGGCATGAGCTGAGCCCGTTTGCAGCTTGCGGAACCAAGTCCTAATAGCTGTTCCATGATAACGCTATACCATATACTCTTAAGTGCATTATGAACCTCGCGGTCAAATGCTAACTTTGGCATAGCATTATCAAAACATGTCGAGTAAGGTGTCATACGAATTGGAATACTAACCCCTCGCCAATTCTGGCGACGGGGTTAGCATTCCACCCTTCTAGAGGGACACGACATGTATGTAACTGTGAACCCCGGTTAAAGTTAACTCAAGCCTCAGCATCACAAAATGGATGCTGCCACCACAGACACAAGTCTGACCTCCTGCTGCTGGGAGTCCTTCCAGCGAGGGAGGCCTGGACAAAGGGTTTCCTGTCAGGGGCGGTGCCAGCACCATCCCAGACAGGATTTTGTGTATCCCAGGTAGGCAGGGCTGAGAGGAAGGTGACTGCAAGTGGCACCCAGGTGCTCACTGTGCATATGCCGGCTCATACCAGTTCCAGGGGCACACCAGCCCCTGAGCTGGGGGGAGACCGGACAAAGGAGAGGGGTGTAACCACCCCCCTCCTGGTCCCACCCATGGGCAGGACCTAGTCGCGTGCCAGCCCCTTTTCTTAGAATAAAGGTAGGAGCAGGCACCCTTCCCAAATTAGATCATCTTGAAACTTGAACTACTTTCCACAAAAGGAACTCTTGTCATTCTCTGAAGACTCTCCCTTGTGGCTAAGGAGTAGCCACCCTGCACCAGCAGGCACCATCTAAGCGCTTGCGGTTTGCTGCATGTCCATCCCCCGGATCAAGACTGCCCAGCTCGACGAGACCCGGATTCCCCGCCATCTCTGACCTCTACCTGCATCATCAGCCCAGCTGGATTCGTGGGTGCGACGAGACCCGTGGGACCGGCTATCTTCAAGACCTGCACGACGCTTAACCAGCACGACCGCCGAGGGACCCTCGAGTGAGTGCACTGGGGTTTGAGAAGCCCCAACCCTAAGCAGCTCCAGCACCGAAGTCCAGCCCCCCAGCATCCACGAGATCTGCGTGGGGCCCTTCTGCTTCTTTGCTGCTTGTCACGTTGTCCGGTCACTTGCCTGTTGGCTAGTGGCCCTCCTGACGACGTACCATGACCTTTTCACCGCTGGTCTAGGTCCTCTAGACTGGCCCTTGCTCCTTGTCCAACAAGAAGTGCCCTGGACCCTCCTGGTCCACTCCAGACGCCATTTTGACTCCACCGCGTGGGCTTGCCTTTGCCAAGGTTTGTTGCTCCAATCTTGGATCCAGCATCTCCGACAGCAGACACCATCGTGGGACAGCTCGCACCTCCAGCCTGGACACCGACAACGCCTCCTGGCCCGTGTGACTGCAGAGTCCAGCGTCACCCACTCACCTGATCGCGGTGACTTCATCCAGTGCCATCCTGGTGCCCTCACAATCACTGGCTAGTGATTGAGAACTGAGTCCCCTCTGCTTTCAGGTCGTCTCCTTCACTGATCCAGCCTTGGATCACACCGAACATCTTCACTAGTCGCCTGCCAGCAACATCTTCTTTCAGGCTCCATAGACTACAACGAGGATTCCCGACGTCATTTGAACCCTATGCAGCCTCAGCCCCTGGGCTAGGTAACTCGAGCATTTCGGTGCTCCAGCACAGGTTCACTATCCTAGTGTCCAGATCCTTTTTCGTTTTTAGTCTACCTAATCGGATTCGTCCGGAATCCGTAACTTTCTAAACTGTAAGATCCATCGACGTTGGTACGCATCCCGCGTGAGAGTTCCCACTCTGCACGTGAGTCCCGTGGGCCTCCTGCTCCGTACTTACCTAGTTCGTAGTGTAGTCCCACCGATCCTCCAGCCTCTGGATCTCCTTACAGTACTTTCCTTCCTCGCATTCCATTGTTTTGAGTATATGGTTTGTCGTGCCCCTAGGGCACTTGTGTAAATTGTGTAACTTGTAGTATTTTCGTAAGAGTTTTGTATTGTGCTTAGCTCCCTGATTCATAAAGAGTTCAGGGTAGACTTGTTATTAATAAATATCCTTTATTTTTATAACAACTTGTGTGGTGTCCTTTCACTTGGTGTTCAAGGGGTATATGTGATGATAAAACAGCTGGCTTAACACGCCCTCTAGAGTTTAGCCTAAAGACTGCTCTTGTCCACGCTACTAGGATAGCTGGTCTAATAAGGTTGACTTACAACCAATCATCAATAAGGGTCGTTTGGAATGATACAAAGTGATCACTAGAATAGTGAGCACTATATATCAGGCCAACTTCTCACATTCAGTGCTCGTAATAATTTTTTCGGGGGCCATGAAAATATGTGATAGTACAATTTCTGAGAGGCTCCTCCTAATGACAGCGAGCCAGGTGATGGAAATGGCTCGATCTTGTTTTAAACAGCCGCCTGGGATCTCATGTGAAAAAGAGGTGTGCTGTAAGTAAAGGCATAACATGAACCAAATCCTCTAAAAAGGGAAGGGAAGTCCATTAATACGGATGCTGGCACTGGGGTTAGTGCATAGCAGTTTGATTAATCTCAATATTTATAGTATAACAAACAGGAAAGGCCACTTGACTGAATCGAATGCTTTCTTGGCATTTAGTATCAGAGTGGTGGCATTGACCACGAACCGGCCATGTGGGATGACTGCAAAAAAAGTTTGTAGGTTGTTAAGCGTGGCTCTACCCAGGATACATTCCGACTGATTTGGCAATACCAAGCCAGACATCAAGAGGGCCTGTATGCTCACAGTGAACCGCAAGAGTATTTTATAATCTATAATCAATAGAGATAATGGTCTGTAGGAGTGGCACAGCAGCTCATTCTTTCTGGGCTTCAATTGCACCAATATGGCCGCCTCTCTGGCAGTAGAGGGCAGCCCACCCGTTCTTGATGCCTCCTGGTAGAGTGTGGCGAGATGTGGCGCTAATATCAAGTTAAACATTTGATAAAACTGGGCCATGATGCAGTTGGTACGAGGAGACTTCCCACTCGCCAAGTTATCAATGGCTGAAACTATCTCTTATATCTCTAGGACTTCAAGTAGGAACTCCCTCACTCCCACCCCCTTCTATCCAGGCAAGGACAATTTCGTCTGGGTATTGCTGTATATCAGACTCTATAACTGATATTTGGCTGGTATATAATCACGAGCAGTATGTCTGCAATCCACATATATCTGTATTCTATCTTTAAAGTGGAACTCTTCATGTAAAAACCAACCTGCAGATGGAAAGATGTGAGGCCAACATTTGTCTAGAATGATACCTCTTCTTGAAGATCAGCATAGATGACCAAGTTGGTGGCACTCGTTCTAACTGCTTCAGAAGTATAAAAAAATGTTTTGGCCCTGTTGGCTTTGAACCCACGACTTGCATACAGGAATCTCAAGCAAATTGAGCAGAGAATGCCGAATGGGAGTGTGGTGACCAATGAATATTGAATTGTTTAGAAAGAAGTGGAAAAATGCTCCACCACATCAGATCAAGGGTAGAAAAAACATATTTTTACCCCAGGCAGGTCATCTAGCATGCCATGGTTTAGCATTTACATCTATGTACAATATATATATATATATATATATATATATATATATATATATATATATATATATATATATATATATATATATATATATGTATATATATATATATATATATGTAGTGCTGTGGGTATCATTCAGTACGTGGGAATCACATCCTCAGTAAGTGATCCCCTCGCTTAATTTAATCACATTAAGTGAGCGATTGGCAAAAAAACGGCTAAATTGGCCGTTTTATAAAAATAACTCCCCTTTTCACATTGCCTGCTAAATTCAAAGACTGCGATCTCTGCTTTTGGTGGCCCACTGTTGACTGCTATCAAAAGGAGGGAGGGTCTGCAGATTGCATGGGCCCAATGAGAAGGAGAGAAAAAAGAAGACTTGTCTGACCGGATCAGGTTACTTTTGTCTGCGTTAACCCCCCTCCAACCACAAAAATAGAAAAACTCTGGCCCGCCTCCCTTATGGCATGTGGTTAGTCCCCATTCATGCCACAGCCTGCCCTTAGCACCACTGAGCCCTCCATCACGGTGCATGTGGCAAGCTCCCAATTCTTCTTCGCCCACCCAAAGCACAAGGGCCCCCTTCATCCTCTTACCAACCAACAGTATATTGGGCCCGAGGCATGCCTCAAGACATACCTTCCCCACCCAAAGCACCACTGGTGTCTCCAACCCCCCACTGTCCAATACAATGTTGGGGCTCTGGTGGAATCCAAGTCTCCCTCTTCCTCACCCAAAGCTCCAGTTCTTATGTGGAGAAGTGTGGCTCAATGGTTAGAGCGGCAGACCCTTATGCAGAGGTTTAGCCCGGGACCAGGGTTCAATTCCCCATCTCGGTGGGTCTTGGGCTCAAAAATTCCACGGACCTGATAATTCTCGCCTTGGTGCCTATTCCAATCATGGAATCCCACTCTGGGCAATAGCTTGCTTAATCTCCCCAACGGCCCCCACAACGCTAAGGATGCCTGGCCTCCACCTTGGTTGTGCCCAGGAGTGGACACCTCACAGGGAAAGCCAGGATGGGTTCCACAGCGGTATTCGTACAAGCGCCTTGAGACCCTTGCGGGTGAGTAGTGTGCTATACAAGTATCAATTTACAATTTACTACTCCCTCACCATCAAAAGTATGTTGTGCCTATGGAGATTCCAAAGTCTCCCTTGCCCAACCAAAGCATCAGTGCTCCCTCCCCACCACCCAAAAATAAGTTGGGCCCCCAGTCACCCATCAAACTTTCTGAGCACCACTGTACTCTTCCAGCACAGGCATGTGGCGGCCCACCTCATTCACTGCTCACCCACCCAAAGCACCAATGATCTTAATGTTTAGTCTGTAGCGGGCTTCCAGTCCTCCCTCTCCCATTCAAAGCACCTGTGCTCCTTCCACCTTCAACCATCCAAAAGGAGGTGGAGCCGCCACCCACATGACAGACATCAGATCCCCAGCTTTCCCTCCTCCACCCTCAAAGCAGCACTGTCCACCCATCCTCACCACTCAGAAATATGCTGGCGCTACTGCAGGCCCCTATGTACATTTGCCACACCCAAAGCGCCACTGTTCCCTCCACCCACACCACTCAATGCATGTTCACCCTGTGGTAGCCACCCAGTCACCCTATCCCCAATGAAAATATTCTACCTTATATGTGTGCTACATACAGCACACATTCAGAGAGGAAGTAACGAGTAGAAATAAAGATATTTCTTCTCGTTACGCAGCCACATGTAGTCACACAACTTTGGCGCAAACCCATGCCTACAACTTTTTGTATATATAGGTTTCCAACAAAATCCATGGGTGAATGCATGCGAATGCCCACGCACCACACACACAACACCCACCTGACACAAAGTAACACAAGCAGCTCAATGCTCTGCATTACTTTTTGTTACAAAGACATTCAAGTCACCATTTGTTTGGCAAATACCAAAAAGGATTTTGCATCAAGGCTGCGCCAAAAAAATTATGCAACCCAGACGCAAAATCTGAACCTATGTAAATATGAGATTTTGTCAAAATCCATGGGTGGATGCCCGGGAATGTGCATGCACCCACTTTGAACATCTTTCTGACGCAAAGTAAAGTTAGGCAGCGCAATGCCCTGCGTGGATTTTTCTTGCAAAGTCATGTAAATCAACATTTGTGTGGCTTTGTAAATACCAAAAAGGATTTGCATAAGAAATCTGATGCAACCCTGAGACAAAATCTTTGTAAATCTGTGCCTAAATACATGTAAGTTTCCAATCCAAAAATGAACAATTTAAAGCATCTTCTTGAAATCAGAATGAAAGGAAATATTGACATAGACAAACCAAATGTGACTCAGGGACCCCAGACCCTACTAACCAAGCCAAGAATGTAAGGATTTGGGGGGTATAGCACCACAAACATCCCTGCCTCCGAAGCTGCATCCTTGTCAAAGTGTAACGTATTTATGCAGTACCAAAAGAATGATAAAAGTCAAATAGCAAAACAATAAAAATGCCAAACAGAACTAGAATAATAGAGTAAACTTTGTTATAGGAAAATTGCACTAAAAAGACAAAATTCGAATAAGGAAAACTGGAGATATGTTTTTTTAAAGTTTTAAGTAGGAAGACGAAGTATATGGTGCCATGATAGTCAATGGTCGCAGTAGTCCAGGACCTCAGCACAATTTAAAGCTGACCACTATGAGGCACCGGCCGGCTACACCAACCAGGTTTGGTTAGGACACTGGCTTATGCATCTCAAGAATCCAACAGCAGGTCCCGAGCCAACCTGCCTCTTTTATAGCTTTTTCTTCTTCATGTACACCAATGGGTGCAGGAGGGTTCACAATTGCACCGGGGCATACCAAATTGATAGTTCGACTCTACTTTTTCGAAAGATTATCTCAAGGACATTGTGTGCTTTGTTTGCACTATTTATCCTTTATAGTGTTAATTTTTGTACATAGGCACATATGAAGTCATGTTCTTGTGCTGCTTTATGTAAATAGATTGATACAAACATTTGGTCAGATGACACAGCTGTACGATGTACTGTGTGCTTTACTCGTGAATTAATTTCCTAGGTGCGGTTGAAGGTGTCTTGTAAATAGGAAACAATTCACTCTAAAATTCCCTTGTGAGTACGTTTTTTGCTTTAGTTCTGTCACAAGCGGTAGCTGTGTGCAGGGACTTTTTGTCTAGATCTACAGATGCTAAAAGGAGCAACAACATCTATAAAAATAGTTTATCAGCCACACATCGCTCCTTCACCGAACAATCCATTTGTGCATTATTGTGTTTACACTACAATCAGCAGTGGGATATTGGACTAGATTTAGACTGCTCACAAGAATTTGAAGTCAAAAAACAAGATGCAGATGTAGCAGCACAAATGAAAATGAAAAAATTATAGTAAAATATAGTGCTGCAAAATGTTAATTTTTATGCCACAAAATCTTCTAATCTATACCGTAATATTCTGAGGGCTTGCGTTGTGGTGGAATGCCCTTTTCAGCAACCAACGAAAAATGAGAAGTATCTTTGTTTTGCTGTTGAGAAAAACGTTTTATGACATTATATCAAAGTCATTATTATCAATCAACAAGTATATTGCATTTAGTACCTTCCACTACATTGTGAAGGTAGGTACATTATTATTTTTACCTTTAAATCACCCACTAACTCAACTAACTATTACATTTATGTGTCATACTTACCTGTACTTATCTTGCAATGCAGCTGTTTGGCACAGCGGTGGATGCTTTATAATTAACATACAATATAATGCATGCAATATAGTGGGTGTAGTCTGCGAGAAGTGACCACAACATTTCAACACTTTTTCCTTCTAGTTTCCAATCATGATCTATAGTGAGGATGCAAGGAAACGAATCTAGAAACATCTTTCACTGATGTACCATTCTGCATATTTTGTCTTTCTTCAAATTATTAATTTATTTTTTTGTGTGGCAACTAATGGAAATGCTTTTATCCTCTATAAACTAGTTTTGTATCAAGCCCATCATCTGATCGGAGCTGCATTTGACCTGTGGGACCTGGGCTGTCCTCTGGGTGTTTGAGTATATGCTGCCCACCCTCATCCATCTGGAATGCAGTTCTGGCCAAAGGAACTGCCCGCCTGACTTCTGAAGAGACGCAAGCAGTGACAGCACCCCAACATGTGGCACAAGTGAAGGTTTCACGAGCATCTGGCCATTGTGCTGTGGAGACTGGGGACTGTACCTGAGTAACATAAAGTGACGGTAGTGGAGTGGGTGCAGTGGCCCAGAACAGAATGATAAAAATGTTCTAGCACTGTGCAAATGGTCTGCTTTGAAGTAGTGAATCTGACTGGTAAGCTTGTTCCCCTGTATCAACAAAAACTATTTGCCCACTCAACTCCCTCCAAAGATTCTGTGGGAACTCCTAATTTGTGTTCACAGAATTCTTACTTGACTCCAACCAGCTGGTGTCGGGATCCTCCCCCTAAAGATGTCCAGAGACACTTGGAATTTTGTAAAAACGTTCTGCATCACCCAACATAGGTGGCCCCCTGCTAACCTTGAACAAGAGATGTTTGATTCTTTTTCTGGTGAGTCACTGAACCCACACAGATATGTTCCCTAAAGCTCCTATAGAACTTCTGGCTGAATGACCAGTGTTTTCCGAAAGCTTCTGTCCCACAAGGACCACAACAATCTAAGGGCACCAAAATATTTTGACAGATGACAAGATACAACGCAAAAGCTCATGAAAACGTCAGCTACTCTATGCCACATTCAAGTTGCTGCCCCTGACATTTTATAACAAGCAACACAGTATCTCACATTGCGCATGCGTCTCCTGATTCTTTGCACAGATTCTTGCTTTGGGTGTGAGCTTCAAACCTTAAAAAAAAAGTATTTCATTCCCTGGGTGAGATTTTCTCGTCTTGGTGCAGAGTCTTCTATATTTTGTGCGAATTTCACACCCATGAGCACATTCTCTTTCAGTGGGCGAAGTGCCTGAGATTGGAGAAGTTAATACATGTCTATTTTTAGAAAAAAAAAATCAAATAGCATGCAGAAGATAGCTATAGGCTTTGGTAAATAAGAGGCCACATGACATTGCAGTTAATGAACACTCTCTTATCACATACTGATTTTTAGAAATTGCGCTGCAAAAATTCACTATTTTCATATCATTTTCTCGGACTTATTTTAGGAGAGGGACCCTCCAGTGGGCTTGCTTGTCACGCCATTGAGGTCCTGGAAAATATCACAGCTGCTATCTCAGAGCCTGTAGCTTTTTGGAAACCTTATGTGAAAATGTGGGTTTAAAATGCACGATATGACCTAACTTTTCATTTTTTCTCAGGACGGGAAGGGATAGGACCTTCCTTGAAGAAAATTGCTTTGCCTGCTATAACTTGGGGCAGCTGTTGCTTTTCGAGGTTCACCATGTACCACTGCTGGGAATGTTAATCTTTCCAACATTATCGACGCTTTCAGTGCATTATGTTGTCACGCACTGCTAGGTGATAGCTTTTCCTGGTGTCTCACACGTTTCACCCAGCAAAACGTACAATGTCTGTTCCTTATTTTTGTCTTTGGATGCTCTTCTTGCATTCCCTTCAGCCAGCTTTTTTTCTACTGCTGGTGGTCCTGGCCTTCCATACCCACCACCCCTGGCTGGTTTGTTGCTGCACTTGGGTATTACTAAGCCTGTCCTTGCTCCATGGTCTGCTGGTGCTAGATATAGGCTGTTGCTAGGTATGTTTTCCTTGGCCTCCATGCTCTACAGTACTGTGCCCTGTTCGGGCTGGCTGGCCTACTGTGAAACTGACACCTTGGAGGGGGACTTCCCAAAAACATTTTGAGTCCAGGAAACCTAAAGGCCTGCTGTGCAGCGTGTACTCAGTTATGCGGTTAACATCAAGCAAGCGGGAATTCTCAGCTGAATTCCTAGTGTGCGTACAGTGGATGCGAGAGGTGGTGGGAGGTCCTACAGATATTGTTAAGTGTGTGCTTGCTGCATTTAAGTTTGGCTTTCTACACATTTTGGTCACATAAATGCACTATACTGCTGGGTACCCCATGCATTGTTTTTTTCTTTAATCAGATACCTACTTTAAGGTACACGTTTGAAAAGGCACAACATACTGAAGACAATCGCACAACATAGTGCTGAAGTGGCACAGTACCAAGCCTTGTGTGCATACATGTTAGTGGATTATCTTGTGCAATGTGTTGTGGCACTTTCTAAATACAGCACTGTGAACTGCTTGGCTTATAGAATCAAGGGCGGCCTTAGGCATGTGCAAGCTGTGCGCCTGCACAGGGCCACCATGACCCAGGGGCCACCACACCAATATTAATGTAATAAGCCTCTGAGGATGGATTCATATTTGTGTGGCGACCCCTGGCAGGGATTTGACGGCCTCCGGCTCTGTTCCACTTCCAAACACCCCTCCCCCCTCTTCACTGGCTCTGTGCTCCGCCCCGCCCGGACCCCCTCTCCCGGGGCCCGCTACCTACGCTCCCTGTCCAGGGCCGCCATGAGCCTAGAGCCGCCCCTGATAGAATTGTTTAGTATCTATTTTTCATACGAATGGCCTGTATAGCACGTGTAGAGTTGAACAAAGTTTTATTTTCATCAGATTATGGCTGTATGTATATTAAAATGCTGACAAGAATGTTCCTTCCTTTTCCAAGTAACTCCAAATAAATGCTCCTGTCCCCATTCATGTGAAACCCAGCCCATTACTAGCTATAACATTTTTAGGTGAGTACACCGTGTTGCTTAATGGTAAGATCAGATCACACAGCTTCAACATACTTTTCTACAGAGACGCCACCCAACTGATACTCTTTCTATTGGACAAGCCTTCCACAAAAAAAAACCTTCGCCACCTGCATGACCTTGGCAGCCACCCGGAAGAAATCCAGCTGCCTCAACCTCAACACAGGCAAAACTGAAGTGGAGATCTTGGGGTTGGAATGCCTCTGCTTGGGACTCCACCAGGTGACTGTCAGACCTGGGCAGGCCCGGACTGGCCGTTGCGGGCACCGGGCAATTCCCCGGTCGGCCGCAAGGGTGGTGGCCGTTTTTGGGCCCCTGGGGGCCGTTTTTGTGACAGGGCCGTTTTGCTGCAAAGCTGCAAAATCGGCCCTGTAACAAATTCGGCGGAAAAGCGGCCCTGGTAAAGAGCTTGGTGGCATCCCCCCTCCCCCAGGGGGTTGAGGGGGGGCCGGCCGAGCACTTTGCCAGGGCCGGTTTTGGTTCCTAGTCCGGCCCTGGACCTGGGAATGACCCCCACCACCCACGCCTGAAAGTTAGGAATCATCCTAAACAACAAGATTCACATGAAAGCCCAAGTGATCGCAGTGACCTCCACCTGCTTCTACACCGAGAGGAAACTACAAAATATCTTCGAAAGAACACCAGGAAAATGCTCACACAGGGCCTGATCACCAGCAACTTGGCTATGGAACACAATTTACGCAGAAATCACCAAGAAGCTCCTGAACAGACTCCAGACCATCCAAAATCCTGCTGCAATACTCTTCCTCTACCTACCTCCCGCACACACATCACCCCACACCTTAAAGAAGTTCACTGGCTCCCCATACATAAACAAGCTCAGATCAAACTTCTCACACACACATACAAAGCACTACTTAAGACTGGTCCAGCCTACCTCAACAGCTGTGTACACATCCATCAACCTTCCAGACACCTCCGCTCAGCTGGACTCTCACTAGCCTATGTACCCCGCATCTACACCCTCAAAGCTGGAGGCTGTGCCTTCTCCTACATCTCCCCCAAAGCATTAAAAAGACCTCTCACATCATATCAGGGCCTCCCCATCCCTTCTTGAGTTCTGCAGGAAGCTGAAGGCTGTCTTTTTGAGTAAACACACGAGGGAGACAGCCGCCCACCCACCTGCAAAGCACCTAGACACCTTCATTGGTGCTTAGCGCACTATACAAATAAACATAACATAATGAAAGCCTCAGACTTCCTCAATACTACCTAAAAGTATAGACTAAGCAATGCCCCTGAAAATACTATATATGCATGACACACGTTGGACAAATGTTGCCGAAGTGGGTACACTGGGTATTTGAAGTGGTTAATAAATGGTAGCTTTGTAGCTTTCCTGCATGCCACATTTATTCTTGTGGTATGCAGAAACTTCCTACGCTACACTCTCCTATCTGACACGTCACTCGTGCCTAGGGTATGTCCCTTACACATATGCACACGGGAAGTTGTGCAGCTAGAGTCGTCAAACACCCACATTCTCTTTCACACAGATCCCTCCTCACCTAATGATAATCTATCTTCATGTCTCGTGATTGTCTCCACAGCAGCGGCACCTCGACCTTTATGACGTCAGCACTTATGTCACAGTGGCTGTCAGCTCCAGCTTAGTCCCAGGGATGTAACACCCTCCTCAGCCTGGTGTGTCTTGGGAGAGGAGGTTGGATATTGTCCTTATCTGCCGTGCCTTGTATCTCACACCACACAACCCGGATCTCATTCCCTCCTGAGCTCTCCTTGGTTCCCTGTGGACACAGTGCTCGTACATAGGAACATGGGTAAGTCTTTTGCCCTTGCAACCTGGTTTGTGGCAAGGAGGCCTGGGGTATCCCCTGTCTTCCGCTGTTCTGTCTGCCTCTGCTCTGTTGCAATCCGTGTGGTTGCAAAGAGCTCTGCTGCTCCAACTACAGGTCACCAGGTGGGACTGGTGACCTGCCAAAAGCCCCGCCCGGCCATGAAATCATAAGGGAAGGCATCTGGGTGTGTGCTTTGAAACCTTCAAAAGGAAAAACAGTCCTACATGTTTTGAGGTCTTGGAGATGACTCCCAAATAGAAGCAGGGTATACTCTCGGCAGTGCAGTCTACTTAATAGTAATTGTAAATTCCTTCCCACGGACTATTACATAGTTTGGTCAACAAGGTGCAATTGAGCTATGTGAAAACTGCCTTCAATCATTATGAAAAGCCGCATTAATAATTGTGACAGTTTTACGGTATGCTCACGTGATTAAATTATACATTCATCCTAATAACAGATCTCCCTGTTTCCCAGAACAGTGGCACTTCTATCAATCTCAGACAGTGCTTAATTTGTAAAAGAATGTGTGCCGGGGCCCAGAGTTATTCTCTGAAGCCTGCACCCATGCTGCTGTCTGGGCTGCTGAATACCACACTGCTTAGTCTTTATTCCTCCTCTTCCCTCTTGTTTTTACTGCACTAAACCTCATGTGTTTTTATCCCACTCTTATATGTACTATCTTTTTAGGTCGTGCCTAGACAGCACATGCACTATCTCTTTGCCTCTTTGAGACATGCTGTATTCAGTTTGTTAGCTTACAGCCCACTCACTGCTTTTCATTTGTTTGCTTCAGTGTGTTTAAAATCCTTGCTTCTAAGTGGTTATTTGTCAAACTTGTCCCTCCTATTTCGTTGTTGGTTCCCTCCCATGGGCCAGCCGCCCATTACATGTAGCATTCCACTTGTTCTCATTATATTTACTGCCACAGGGACTTTTTTTGTTTAACCTGAAAGAGCATTTCACATGACTGTTCATGTTTTGACTAGCTCTCAATCTCACTCACATCTGTTTCTTCCTAGCTCCCCCCAAGCAGTCCGTGCCAGTTTCTTCTCCCCCACACCCCACCCTACCCGGCTCATTCATGTCGATCTGCAGATGAATGTTGTCGGCTACCTCGTTAGCAGCATTCCGTATCGCCGCATTTAAAACCCTCCGGCTCGGGGCGTGGCTTGGATGGCAAGGAGGATAGACGCCTAAGTCCGGATCCTCCGCCACCTCGAGACAACGAACGGCGACAGCAACGGCGAATTAGCCCCAAACCGGCAGCAAGAAGGAGGAAAGGGTGTCTGAAACAGCAAGGCACAAAGAGGAGAAAGAAGATTGAAGGGGAAAGGAGAAACAAGCAAGATATGAGTGGTAAAGTGCACGGGTGGAGAAGGTAGGGAGGAGCACAAGATGGCGAAGCTCTGAGCCAGCCGTAGCTACACTCAACAACAAGCCCAGAAGTCGCCAGCGAGCGAAGGTCATAGCGGTACAGCACCAGAGCCAAACAAGACCCGGGCACAGCAGAAAGCCGGTAAGCAGACAAAAGAACCGCAAAACAGCACAACTTCGAAGCCGCACAGAAAGCGTACAAACGAAACCAAAAGCAACACTGGGCGCTGTAATGATGTCAATGATTAGTGCCTAGGGACCAAAGTGGTCAGGCACTAGGACCAGCCCGAGTGAGGGACGAGGGCGGGTGGAAAGGGAGGAGCCGAGGGACCACGAGTCCAGATAGCCGTTAGCCTTGTATGAAGGAGGACCTGAATAAAGGAGCTGATACCCCAAACTGTGTCTGCGTGTATTTTATGTGAAGCGCGATACTACAACTGGCGACGAAGGTGGGATCGTCTGTGTCCTTGTCGAGACTGCATCCTGAATACTTGTTCCCTTCTCTCACCTTTTTTTTTTTTGGGTCAGCACCAGAGCCAATAAGGAGACGCACGGAAGCCGACACGCAGACCGCTGGGGCCGCTGTAACCACCAGACACCGGAGGCTAAAGAAGCCGGCAACCGGTAGGTCGAAGCGGACGAGGCATTTTAATGAGCGGTCAAAATAGCGCCATCAGTACTGCAATCAGTGTCCTACTGGAGGCTAAACAAGCCGACAACCGGTTTTGTTCGGAGCGGAAGACGCCCAGTCTACCGTGGAGCCACAAGTGCAGGCAGTAAACGGCACAAAACGGAGCAAGCGGAGCAGCAGAATGAGACCGCAGTAAGCTAAGGAACCAAAACGAAATCGGAACTGTAGGTAAACCCGGTGGCAGCCATCTTGAAGGGGGCAACAACGCTACGGACCGAGCAGAGTGTCAAAAAGTGCGGGAACACCCAGGAGTGGTAGCACCTCCAACCGGACGAGGGGGTAGCACACACACCTAGCCATAAAAAGCACAGCCAACGCACAACCCCTATACAAACACCCGGAGCTCAGGCAACCCGCCCCCGCCACTGATCAGTAAGCACGTCAGCTCCCCAAAACGTAATACACCCAGGCACCCACAAGCGCTGGGACAAGCAAAAGAGGGCAGCGGTCACGAATTTGAGGTTTCTTCGGACAGAGCGTCCTTAGCCAGCAAGGCGAGGGACCGCAACACGCGTGTTTGAACTGGTGGGGGCCAAGACAAGGACAAGGACGGTCCGGTGGCCAAGTAGATTTCACCCAGACATTGCACCTACACACAGGGAAGCAACCACAAAAGACACAAAAGGAGACCCGGCCAAGCAACAGAGGGACGACAGGCTGTGCACATACCTGGCCAGAAGAGGTTTCGACACCATGGCGGGACGCGACGATAAAAACGCCAATGACACTAAAAAGGTCAGGAAAGACCTTCCAGACTCGCTGTCAAAGCTGAAGAACGACCACAAAACTGAAACAACACTGGATACACTCCTAAAGAAGATAAACGAAGGGAACGAACTAGCCAAAGCTACGAAAAAGACAATAGATAACATGCACCTAGAACTGGCCGCCGTTAGAGCAGACCAAAGTAAGACTAACTGTAGAATTGACAGTGTGGAAAAGAGAATAAGCGACCTAGAAGACACAACCTCCAGGGCGCACAAAGACATGGGATACGTGGCCAAGACAACAAACACTCTGCAGAAGCTGCTGGCAGAACAGGACGACCGAAGCAGGAAGGGAAACATAAGGCTGCTGGGAGTACCTGAAGGGGAAGAAGATGCTCCAGGTTCATGTGCAGCCCTACTAGAAGACCTTCTGCCCAAGCTCACTGGTCTGAAGTTAGACAGGCCATTCGAAATGGACAAAGCCTACAGGGTGCCAGCAATCAAACCACAACAGGGAAGAGGACCAAGGCCAATCATATGCAAGCCACTCCGTGCTCATCACACGGAAGCGATTTTCTCCTTCGCCAGGAAGGGACAAAACCTGAGATGGGGCGGACAGAAGATCGTCATCACACAAGACTTCTCTAGGCATACAGTGAAAACTAGGAAAGGATTCCTAGCCCTGAGAGACAGACTCCGGAAAGACAATATCACCTTTAGTTTCGCAGGACCGGCGAGAATGAGGATCACAGATAGGCACGGAACACTGTTCTTCGAGGAGCCCAACGAACTAAAGAAGTACCTACATGGCCCTGAGCCAGAGGACATGGAGGCACAAAGCCCGGGGCAATCAAAAGAAGAGCCCCACCGGACAGTGCTGAAGAAGGAGCGGAGGAATGCTAATGACCAAGAGAGCCAACGTAATGACCCCGGTGGGCGAGCAATGTAAAGACAATAAAAACACCTCAGAGCAACCGACCTACCTCAGGCCCATAGCCCTAGTGGCCAACAACCGCACACTAATGCAAAGATCCTAAAAACACTATCTCGTGAGCAACATACTACCTCAAACGAACAATGAAAAAAAATCAACAGTACGCGCCAGTCCAGGAAAGACTCAAGAAGAAGCAGCCATATCCTTTATCCTTTATCCCATATCCTCCATCCTTTTATCTTTCTTTTTGGGACTGCGAAACCCTATACAGGCACTAACAGCTCAACAAGCGAGGGGTTTGCCCAGGATTGATATATAAGGGGCTAAAATCAGAACTTGACTCGGGGGGGGGAGGAGGGAGGACCCTTGCTGTTGCATGTCCAGAGTACCAGGCATGGGGGGAGGGGGAGGGTGGGGTGGAGGGAAGGGAGGGGAGGGAGGGGTCTCCAGTACAGTCATACGCGTCTCTCTATTTCTATGTCTTTTCTATCTCTACTCTCTTATCCACACCTACTATCCACCAAGGGGACAAAACCACAACCAAAGCATACCGTTTGATATCGCTAACCCGGCATATCAAAGTACAATCACACGTTGGGACGTGTTGAGGGAAGATGAGAGGGAAAGAACCAGGGGCACACAACAAACTAGATAGCGAGATCAGAACACAGCTATGATAACCCCAACACAAAGCCAACTGAACTCAGATATTAAGGTGGTGTCCCTCAACGTAAAAGGCCTTAACCACCCAATTAAACGTAGGAAGACACTAGACTACTTGTCGAAACTTAAAGGGGACGTTTACGTCCTCCAGGAGACCAAAATCTCAGAGGAGGATGCACAACATCTTAAGGCGAAGTGGATAGGCGATGTCTTCTGCTCACCAGCCATACATAAGAAAAGAGGGGTCATCACACTAGTAAGCAAGAAAGCCAATCTAACCCTACACGCTGACAACGACGGCAGAATACTGGTGACAAGCCTCAAGAGAGGGGATGGGAGGATACATGTAGCCAACATATATGGGCCCACCTCAGATGACAAGGAATTTTTGGATAGGCTAGAGTCCAGGCTAGGAGACCTACCGCCAGATGACCTACTAGTGCTGGCAGGTGACATGAACCAGGTACTAGACCAGGCAGTTGATAGACACCCGTACAGACCAAGCCATAAGTCACAAGACCCAAACATTCTAAAGAACCTATGCGCCAAACTCCAACTCAGAGACCCTTGGAGGATGCAACACCCGACGCAAGGAAATAAACGTTCTACTCACACGCACACAACTCATACAGCAGAATCGATTACATCCTAATGTCGAACTCACATACGCATCTGATAGATCAAACGGAAATAGCCCCAATCACAATCTCTGACCATGCACACATTACCCTTTCGGTCAGTGGTAGACACAATGAGAAGCCGAGTCGTAGATGGAGACTAAATAGCGACATCCTACAACTCCCAGGGAACATAGCAGAAATTGAGGAAGCCATTAAGGAATACCTAGAATTTAACGACAACACAGAGGTAGAGAAGGGCACCCTTTCGGAGGCCCTAAAAGCCACGTTAAGGGGCAAACTCTTAAACATCAAAGCCAGAATGAACAAGAGCAGAAACAAGTAAATAGCCAAGCTTGAGAAGCAGATCAAAGATCTAGAAAAGGGCCACTGTGTCAACCTAACGGACAAAAACACCCTGACAGACCTGACAAAAAGGAAGTATGAGCTTAATAAAATATTGAGCGAAAGAGCAGGCACTTGGATCAATAAATACATATCCATAAACCTATGCTCGGCCAATAAAGCAGGGAAGACGCTAGCGTCGTACCTGAAAGCAAAACAAAGACAACACTCAATTGCGGCGATAACTGACACAGCGAAGAGAACGCAAACAGCCAATAAGGACATCTTGAAGGTGTTCAAAGAATTCTATGAAGAGCTATACAGGGCAGACAATGATCCTGAGGCAGACAGGGGGCGGGACTACTGGATAAGCTGGACCTACCGACGCTCACAGTACAACAGAGAACATCGCTCGAAGAAGACATAACTGGGGCAGAGATAGAGATGGCCATAACATCACTCAAAGCGAACAAGGCGCCGGGACCCGACGGATACACGGCAGCATTCTACAAACAATTTCTACAGCTGCTTAAACCCACCATGGCCGAAGTCTTCACCCACTGCATCCGCGAGGGACGGATGACAGACTCAATGGCCGAGGCTAACATCATAGTCATACCGAAGGAGGGCAAAGATCCTCAATACCCTGAAAACTACCGCCCAATATCACTCATTAATGTGGATTGTAAGATACACGCAAAATCCTAGCGGCAAGGCTCAACGCGCTCCTACCCCTTTTAATCCACAACTCACAAGTAGGGTACCTTAAGAACAGGCTGTCTCA
This sequence comes from Lissotriton helveticus, assembly GCF_964261635.1. Classification (NCBI taxonomy): domain Eukaryota; kingdom Metazoa; phylum Chordata; class Amphibia; order Caudata; family Salamandridae; genus Lissotriton; species Lissotriton helveticus. The sequence continues at coordinate 242,312,786 of NC_136061.1, read as the reverse complement.
GGACAACACCAGACTCCTTTGCCACCTCATCAACCACACAGCCAACAGCGCAGATCAGGCAGTTATGATCGCGCTCGACGCTGAAAAGGCCTTCAACAGGGTCTCCTGGCCCTTTCTGGACCTATGCATGGAAAAGTTCGGCCTAGGGACCAAATATAGAAGCATGGTAATGGCGCTATACAACAAACCTAAGGCCCGAGTCGTAGTGAATGGTGGCTCATCAGAACAAATCACCCTAGAAAGAGGGACAAGACAGGGGTGCCCGCTCTCCCCCGCCTTATTCCTGCTAGCACTCAAACCACTGCTAGTCATGATAAGGAACAACCCAGCCATAAAGTTTGTCAGAATCAAGGACAACACGGTGAAGCTGGCAGCGTATGCAGACGACATACCGATCACAACTAAAGAACCGGCCACCTCGATAGCGGTGCTAATGGACACCATAGAGGAATACGCGCTAGTCTCAGGCTATAAGTTAAACAGGGAGAAATCAGAGTGCAAACCCATGAACGTCCACACAACTAAGGCAGTCCTGGGCACCTCAGGGCTGGCTTGGCAAACAAAACCCTTAAAATATCTGGGCCTCCTCTTCGGTAGAGACTTGAAGACGTCTCTAGAACACAACGAAGAAGCCACCTTGAAGAAAGTAAAGGGCAAACTGGACTCCTGGTCCCCTAAATACATCAGTTGGTGGGGGAAGGTGGAGACAATAAAGATGATGGTAACACCAATGATCAACTACATATTAGGCATGCTGCCGCTAACAATGACGGAGGACTTCCACAGGAAATTAGACAACATGATAAACAGGTTCATATGGAGGGAAAAGAAACCTAGGATAAGCCTGCAGAAACTGAGATTACATAAAAACCTAGGAGGGCTTAAGGTCACGAACTTTAAAGTATTCCAAACGGCCTGCCTGGCCAAACAGGGGATATTTTGGCTCATCCCAAACCAGGTATACACACCAGCGTGGCTAGCACTAGAGAGAGACATCCTGGATGGTCTAGACCCCTTTGCCATGCTCACTGCCAACAAGCACCCGGAGGGGAACAATGCAGTCATCAAAAACACAAAAATAGCCCTACTGAAGGTAGACAAGAAGATGAAGCAAAGCATCAAAAGGACGAGATGGGAATCAATCTGGCTCAATACAAAAATACAATACAAAGGGCGTACACTAGACAACAAGGCTTGGTATAGGAAAGGGATCACTACACCCATACAACTAGAAAAAGACGACACCCCATTAACTTTTGACACCCTCAAACTGGCTTACAACCTGCCAAATATAGAATTCTATAGATTCCTAAAAGTTAAAACAGCTATAACCAAAGCGAATCTATGTAAAGAGAAACCCTCAATCTTACAATACATGAGTAACCTCAACAAGGTAGGGCACCAGACCGCCCACCTGTACAAACTCCTATGCCCCAACAAGTCTAACCTAAACACCAAAACAATAGATTTCTGGGAAACACTGCACAACAGACACTTCAGTGAAGAGGAAAAGACCCGCCTCTGGGCCTCAGCCTCCAAGAACAAAGTTTCCCCCCAACTAGCGTAAACAAAATACTGGCTTCTGCATAGGGCGTTCTGGACACCAGCTCGCCTAGCAGAAGTCGGTATCAGAGAGAACGGCACATGCTGGAACTGCCACATAGCAAAAGGGGACTTGGCACACCTCATCTTCGACTGCCCGAAAGTAAAGACATTCTGGAGGCAGGTGACTGAACTCATCAACACAGTAGTGGGGAAAAACATACAGCCTGGTTTCGGAGGGCTAGCCACCGCATTCATGGCCCCAGACCTAGAGCGCAAAGAGGACAGGGAACTGGTGGACCTCTTACTCATGGCAGCAGTCAAAACCATATTAGCGAACTGGAAGAACACAGCCAAGGCGACTTTTAAGGGCTGGGTCAATTGGGTCACCTTCCTCATGGGAGCGGACAACATCACGGCAAAAAACTCACCCAACCACATAGCAAGAAGTGAGATGTGGGCAGCTCTAGATGTACACCTGAGGTCACATAAACCTCCGTAGACGCACAGCCACACAGCCCCCACCACTAGCACCAGACCGGCGAGGGGTGTACAACCAACGTATCACCAACGTATTGGCATGTCCCCCCCCGAACCATCTCTCTCCCCCTTACTCTCCACTCTTTTCCTCTTCTCCCATGGGGCCTTACAGAAACTCCTAACCACCAAGACCAGCCTTCCCAAACATACGCCTAATGTAACCACGAAGGCACCAACTATTATACCTGTATCGCCCTTGCATTACCACTGTACTGTACTATAAAATTTCGCAATAAAAAATCCTTGAAATAAAAAAAAACCCTCCGGCTCTAACTCGCAGGGTTTTATCTATATCGCTGCTTCATCTCACTCCCCCACTCGCACTCACTTTCCTCTTGCTCCCCTGCCCTCTTGTCTGTTTCTCCCCCCCCCACCAACCAGTCTGTGCCAGCTTTTGCGGACAGGAAGTGGTAGGGAGGGGCACTGAAGACACCCAAAGACCTACAAGCAAATCCACGACTGAGCGTAGGCCAGCGGTGTCAACAAAGGGCAGTGCATTCGGACCCACCCGCTACCTCACTAAAAAACGATATCCACCAAAGCAAGCAGTTAACAGGCTTGCACTAATTAAAACAGTAAAATGATAGGGCCCTTTGTTTACCTTGGGTTCAAAAACAGTTCTTGTGTTTTGGTTTCTCCCTTCACCTAAGGGGTGATGACCATCAAATGTGTGGCACTGTTTGCCTCAAGGCAATTCAAGTTTCAGACACCCCATTACTATCAATTACTGTTCACCAGAAATATGAAAAAAAATGTTGCGCCTCGCGTCAGTGTCGGAGAAGGGGGCACATTAGGGGAGGGTGATGTCGGTGGTGTGTCTGTTACTTTTTGCAGGGGCTTTTTCTCTTTCAACTGCTCATTCATGTCGATCTGTGGGTGTTACCATGCCCGCACTACATATCTAAAATTAGAATGGGCTCAAGCCCCAAGTAAAATGGACGTTATAATCTTCCAGGTTAGTCTGCACACAGGCCTCCTATTTGCAGGTATGACTACATAGTGCACCTACAGCAGCGGCTACTTGATTCTTTCTGCAGAAGTGTGCCCACTCTCTTCCGGAGTAGTGCTGACAATAGGAGCCAGCAGCTCTTGGTTTCTCTTAGCTCACTCCTTGGCTGTAATACAGCGCATACTCCATCCCATCCAGCGGGTGCTACTGACTCTGGAGTTGCAGAGTACAAGGCTCGGGGCAGCAGGGTGAGTGAGATTTCTTATACTTTTTGACATGTTTTTACCTGATTTGTAGGTAGCCTCACTGCAGTTCCCATACTCTGTTTCCGTGTCTTCCTACTGTGTTCAATTTCCAGGTCACAGTGTTCCTCATTGCTGCGACCTGGATTCAAAATATAAGTGGTAGTCTTACACGAATTGCCTGTCCCTAACCACTTCCGTATTTGTACTTCTGCTATTTAATTCAGCAGATTTTTTTTGCAGTGAAAGGAACAATTCCTAATTTGCTCGTGCACATCATCAAAGTGATACAGTGTTTCTCCATTTTGTGTATTTTTAATAGTTTTTTTGCCGATTTTTTTTATCAGCTTATTCAATGCGATTGTTAATTTTTTAATGCTTTTGACTTTTGCGTACTTGATATGTCATGGTTTAACGTGATTCTGTTATATCTTTTTGCACTAAAACTCTTTTTAGGTTTCGCCTGGCGATCCGCTGCGCAGCAGCGTTCGCGCAGGCGAAATCTTATGTTTTAACAGTATGGGCACTTTGTCCTGCCTTCTCTTCCATTGGCTAGCTCCATAAATGGAGGCTAGCCATTGGAAGAGAGATCTGTCCGTCATTGCCGGTGCAGATTCGTGGGCGTTCCGGCGATTTTTACTCATCCCGCCCCCTTGCGATCCTCATTGCGGAGGTGGGCGGATGTTATTTTTTTTTTTCCGTCAAGGTTTGTTTTGGGCATTTCTTTGAAGATGGCGCCCGGTGGAGAGTGATTTCAGCCCCTGCTCTGTATCCCGCAGGAGAGTGAGCTCTGCCCGTAATGCTTGTTTTTTTCGCCGTCCACGCATACTTGCAGTGCACACGTTTTATTGCATGCAACCTCGTTTACATTTTCTTGCTTCTTCGCGTGTGTAGAACCTCTGTTTATGCCATACACGCTTCAGTAAAACATACACTGCCCATTCACACCGACGCACTGTCCCTAGCACACACTGGCTCGTTCCGGTGACCTTCCTGCGCACTCAGCGGAGGCTGGTCTAGCTCATATTAGTAAACAACCTCCTCCATGCTCGCTCGACCCCACCGCGCCCCCGCCGAGCCCCCACACAGGCGGAGGACGTGCCACTGACGAACACCCGGGGCTTCGCCACCCTGGGCCAGGCGCTGGAGTGGCTCCGGCAAGAGCTGGTGAGTTCTGTGCACCCCCAGCCATCACAGGGTCTGGAGCAAATATCACGGGTGCTGCATGTTAGACTTTTGTCTGTTTTGTGTGTCTAGATGCATGCATTTGTGGAATATATATAGATGCACTGAGTGTAAAATACTGTGTATTCACATTAATTAACTTTGTTGTGTGGGAGTGCGAAAGCCTGGAGTGGCTGACATTGCATCCCACTCGTCAACAATAGTAATACATCGCATATTATGTGACACGGTATGAAGTGTTGTCTCATGCGGTTGTGCTGTTCTGTGTTCATGATTTGACATCTCCACTGTAGTAATATGTCGATGCAGTTCTATTTAGTATATGTGGATTAAATATCGTGTTATCGGGCCACATTTATTTCATCTTGCTTGGCATAAAACAGGCGGTGGGCGGATGTTATTTTTTTATTTTCGCCAAGGTTTCTTTTGGGCATTTCTTTGAAGATGGCGCCCGGTGGAGAGTGATTTCAGCCCCTGCTCTGTATCCCGCAGGAGAGTGAGCTCTGCCCGTAATGCTTGTTTTTTTCGCCGTCCCCGCATACTTGCAGTGCCGTCATTTTGTAGTTTCCCCCCTTTTTTCATGCATTTCTCGATAGCGTGCTAACAAGGGATATGTGTCGGATCTGGGTGATATACAATCGGCTTTAATAACATTGGCCATTTAATAACTTTTACTACATTTTGTGACTGGTTTCAAATCATTTATGAAATATATTCAGGGCATGCAGAATGAACTACAGGAGGACTAATGATGACGTCATCCTGTAGTTCTTTACGATATCGCGATATTTCGATCGCGGTATTTTGAATGCTCTGGTAACTTTACTGAGGACAGAATTATGCATCACGAGCAGAGAACCCAATGAAACATCATACCGTGAGTTGTTACATTAACATATTCCATTAGTACAAAGCCATATACAAGCCGGTTAAACTGTAACTAGGGACGTTTTTGTGTGTGTGGCTCTGGGTGTGTGTGTGTGTGTGTGGGGCTCTGGGTGTGTGTGTGTGTGGCTCTGGGTGTGTGTGTGTGTGTGTGTGGCTCTGGGTGTGTAGGTGTGTGTGTGGCTCTGGGTGTGTGGGTGTGTGTGTGTGGCTCTGGGTGTGTGGGTGTGTGTGTGGCTCTGGGTGTGTGGGTGTGTGGCTCTGGGTGTCTCTGGGTGTGTGTGTGTGTGTGGCTCTGGGTGTATGTGTGTGTGTGTGTGGCTCTGGGTGTGTGTGTGTGTGTCTGTGTGTCTCTGGGTGTATACGTGTGGCTCTGGGTGTGTGGGTGTGTGTGTGGCTCTGGATGTGTGGGTGTGTGTGTGGCTCTGGGTGTGTGGGTATGTGTGTGGCTCTGGGCGTGTGTGTGTGTGTGGCTCTGGGTGTGTGTGTGTGTGTGTGGCTCTGGGTGTGTGTCTGTGTGGTTCTGGGTGTGTGTGTGTGGCTCTGGGTGTGTGTGTGTGTGGCTCTGGGTGTGTGTGTGTGACTCTGGGTGTGTGGGTGTGTGTGTGGCTCTAGGTGTGTGGGTGTGTGTGTGGTTCTGGGTGTGTGGGTGTGTGTGTGGCTCTGGGTGTGTGTGGCTCTGGGTGTGTGTGTGTGGCTCTGGGTGTGTGGGTGTGTGTGTGGCTCTGGGTGTGTGGGTGTGTGTGTGTCTGGGTGTGTGTGTGGGTGTGTGTGTGGCTCTGGGTGTGGCTCTGGGTGTGTGTGTGTGTGGCTCTGGGTGTGTGTGTGGCTCTGGGTGTGTGTGTGTGGCTCTGGGTGTGTGTGTGTGTGTGGCTCTGGGTGTGTGTGTGTGGTAGTAATTGCTGTCTGCTGAGCTCGTCCGTAGGGTACAATAGGTCTCACATTTGCGAGAGATTAAGCTAATGGCAATGTAAATGACAATGCCATTTATTTATCTGTTTTCAAAACCAACACATAAATACAAAATTTGTCATTTACAATGCCAATAGCTCTAACTTTTCCAAAGGCGAAACCATTGCATTGTACATGCTTGTTTTCTTCATTATCGAATATAAAATCACTCCCAGATATAGAAGTTCAGACTTCCAGTTGTACAAAAAACACTTTAAATAAGTACTTTTCAATGTAGTGCTATATAATGTGGTCAGGGTTACGTTAGAGATGCAATCTGGCAATTCATCTGGCCAGACTAAGTACGGGGGTTTTTCCAGGGTGGGGGGAGGGAGGGGAGGTAAAGCACCAAAAAGTCCTTATAAGCCGGTTCTCTTTTTCTTTTTTTGTTTATATATTAACAGCCACCTTAACCACCGCAAGAATTAAACTACCCAGGTCAAGAGCGGTAATTCTTGGTTCCCTACAGGTTTGATGAGCAGACGAGTGGGAAGGGGGTCTGATAAACAAATGATGGGGTTACAGGTTTTATCCTGGAATGTCAACGGCCTGCGTGTGAGGGGTAGGAGACACAACATTTTCCAATACCTGAGAGACTCCCCCGCGCAGGTCATTGTCATCCAGGAGACTCATTTATTAAAATGAGAGGTCAATGAAATGATGAAAAAACAGAAATGGGTGGACAAATTTCTCTGTACGGATCACAATGCCAACATCCGTGGGGTCCTTATTGTTTTTAAGAATCAGGCCAAGGCCCAGGTCATAGACTATAAGGAGGACCCCAGTGGTAGATGGCTACTAGCTAATGTGCAGTTAGACGGGAGGGCTTTCACTTTGGTAGGTTATTACGGTCCCAGCCACGATGACCCTTCCTATCTTAATATAATTCAGAGCCACCTGATCACCTCTCAAGCCCCTGTGATATGGATGGGAGATTTTAACTTAGTTTTAAACCCCAAATTGGATAAATCGCCCAATTCTAGAGCACAGACCCATGTTAAATCTAGGTCAACCCTTATAGCATGCATGACAAACTTGGGGTTAGCGGATCTTTTGAGGGAGAGAGCGGGCACCAAGTTGGGGGTGTCTTTTCACAACCTCAAATATAAGCCCAAATCCCGAATCGATTATGCTCTCTTCAGCTATGGTCTTAAGGATGCCCTGAAAGAGTTGGTCTATCTCCCCTCCCATATGTCCGACCACTCGGCTATTCTCTTCTCATTATCACTGGGTTAACAGACTAAACACACTTCCTGGTCCTTTGATCGGACCATTCTGCTTGAGGAGGAAGAGACGGACTTCCTTTTACGAGAATCTACCTCTTTCCTAGAATGTAATCTAAACTCGGCCTCCTTGGCTACCGTGTGGGATGCGCTTAAGGCATACCTAAGAGGCTATATCACCAACCGAGCTTCATATAGAAGGAAGCAATACAGAGAAGAGATATCAACCATAGAGCGAGAGCTGACACTCCTAGACCTGAAACTAGGCTCTGGTATAACACCCTTAGTAGATCAAGAGAGAAGGAAGGAGCTAAAAGCAAAGCTGGATATTACACTACGAAGTAGGGTGGCAAAGAGGTGGGAGGCCAGCAAGCTCTCACACTTCGAGTATGGAGAGGCCGTAGGAAAAACTTTGGCCTGGAAAATTAAATCAGATCAGGCCAAAAAGTACATCAGGGAAGTTAGAGGGGATGGGGAATTCACACCTAGGACCTCAAACACAGATATAGGAAAAGCCTTCCAGGACTTCTTCCAGAAAATTTACAAAGAAGAGACTATAGTTGACACAATGGTCAGGGATTCGTGGTTAGAGAAAGTTGGTCTTCCTACTCTTTCCTTGAAACAGGCTGATCGTCTGGACAAGGAAATAACAGAGGCAGAAGTCAGCAATGCCATTAAACATTTGAAGCGGGGGAAGGCCGCTGGGCCAGATGGCATCCCAGGCGAGCTCTACTGTGCTCTGGGCCTTGCCATCGCCCCAACTTTGACGAACCTTTTCAACGACATCCTATTAAATGGGGCAGTGCCACCCAAGTCGTGGGGCGAGGCAGACATCGCTCTGATCTTAAAACCTGGTAAGGACCCGGCCGACTGTGGGTCCTATCGGACGATTTCGCTCCTAAACAACGATTATAAGATCTTTGTCGCAATTTTGTCGGCACGGCTCGGGAGCGAGATCGGCACGATTATCCACCAAGATCAAAAGGGATTCATACGGGGGCACCTGTTAGCAGATCTAACCCATGACCTAGTAGGTGCGATTGATATCGCTTCAACCTTCGCCCTTCCTCTGGCTATTACGACCCTTAATGCCACTAAAGCATTCGATAGGGTCAACTGGCCCTATCTCAGCGCAGTAATGAGGAAGTTCCATCTTGGGGACAATTTCTGTCGTGCAATCAATCTTCTATATAGAGATCCCCGGGCTTGTCTCTTGGTCAATGGTACCCGCACTGAGCCCTTCCAAATTATGAGGGGCACTAGACAGGGCTATCCGCTCTCTCCCCTCTTATTTAATATGTATATTGAACCCTTCGTCCAGACTCTGAGAAATGAATGCAGCATCCTGCCTTTTAAATTCTGTGATTGGGAGAAGAAAGTCGGACTTTATGCCGATGATATCCTCATCTACACCACAGACCCTGCCCAGGCTTTCCCGTTGGTTGTAAGTAGGCGGAGTATTTCGGGCGGGTCTCCGGGTACGAAATCAATGAGGGGAAAACTGAGCTTATGACCAGGAATATTGATAATTTACATCTTCCAGTGACCCCCTCAATTCGGTACCTGGGTGTTAGAATCACCCACGACATCGGTACGCTGGCTCAGACCAATTTAGATCGGGTCCTCCGTGAGTCCAAGGCACTATTGAGAGCATGGTCCTTTCTCCCTCTGACAGTGTATGGGAAAACAAACCTAGTGAAAATGTCCATCCTCCCTAAATTTACGTTTATCTTTAATTCCATTCCACTTGTATTTTAATCTAAACAGCTCCATAAATGTCAGCAGAAAATCAATTCCTTTATTTGGAACTACAAAACAGTAATGTTGGCATGGAAAAAATTAAGGAGGAAGAGGGAGAAGGGAGGGCTTGCATTGCCAGACCTAGAATACTACGCCTGGGCATTTCAGCTGTCCCACTCCAGGATGCTGCTGAAGACCCCTGAAGACAATTCAAATGGGAAAATGTTTAGGGCCATGTTGACTGGGGCTAATCTTTCACTTGACGGATTTTTGTTTAAGTTTGGACGCCAGAGATTTTTTAAAAAGGTGAGACTAAAGATTTTATAATCATTGGCGAGAGAATGGGTTCAAATCAAAGCCAGAATTGGGTTGGCATACTTTCCAACCTCGCCCCAATCTGGGATTCCCCTGGGCTCCCCCCCTGTCTAAAAGATAGTCTTGCAGTCCCCCTACTAGAGGCAGGGGTTCTAAGATGGGGAGAGTTGATGGCAGGAGGTTCTTTGGTAGAATGGGAGGCGCTCTTCGAGAGGGTCGACCCAGCTCTATCTAGATTCAAATATTTACAACTAGACAGCTGGTCCCGGGAGCAGTTAAGGAAAAATGCTCAGGTTGGGAGATATAGCTTTCTAGAAAAACATCTGGTAGAAAGGCAAACGGGGGGTAAAGAGGTGGCCTTTTGGTACTGGTCCATAATGGAGGAGGCAGACGGTGAATTTAAGCTCCCGTTGGAGTTGTGGGGAAGTGACTTAGGCGCACAGGGTGAGGACCTATGGGTTAGATCTTTTAGCCTCCTCTACAAAACTGTTAAGCCAGTATGGTTAAGACGCAACCACCTGTTTACTGTGCACTGAGCATATCTTTCCCCCCAAAGGTTTTCTAAATTCCGGCCAGGAAAGTGCTGCAACAAGTGCCTCCTCCCAGCAGCCTCTGACTGCCCCGGTACCATGGCGTATTGGGAGGAAGTTATGGCTAGCTTGGAATCAATTCTTAAAATACCGATTTTCCTCAGCTTGGCCTTAATCATATTTGGTCTGGAAGACAGCATTACGGGGTTGGCAAGGACTTTTCTGTTCTACGCAATCCTCCTGGCAAGACGGCAAATATGTAAACATTGGGCCGACTCCAATCCACCAACCCACGCAGACTGGCTGTCATCCCTCTACGAAACATCAAGGGTAGACACAGCTAGATTCTGCAGCTCTCGGAGCCTTGAATCTGTTAGTCAAGTGGAGATGATAAGCTACTCGGACCTCCGGGGTTTTTTGTTTTTTTTCCCGGGTCCGATGATTATGCCCCTACACTCCATGGTCCAGACGGGGGTCTGTCGGATCACGACAACGTATCCAGGGCCAACAGGCTGAAATATGCCTCGATGGAGTAAGATCTTCCTGAAAGTACCTCCCGCCAATTTGGTATGTCTGTCCGGGTGCAGGATGGGACCACTATCTGGTCTCTCCCTTAAAGGACAATAAGGTGGTTAGCTCTTTCTTGGAACGAGGATGCGGCAAATGAGGACAAAAAAAAGAAAAAAAAAAAAAAAAAGTGCTATATAATGTGCCTATTAGTGTCAAAGCTTTTTTGTTAAAGAAATACACTTTTTTGAATTTTGAAGAGACTTTATCATATTTTGATTAATTAGTACAGAAGCCCCTCCTTGGGTGTGTGTGGCCGTTCACCAGTGGCACGTGAAGTAACAGTAGATGTTGTAGCACCCAGGATAATGAGCTGCATGACAAAATGCTTATAAGGTCTCAGAGGCGAGACCTATTGGCTATGCTAATATTTGTTTATCTCTGGTGTCTTCCCTTTTTTTTTAAACTGTTTCTTGGTTTTTCTTTTTCCCCTTTTCAATCTTTCTCTCTCTTGTTTGGGATCAACATCTGAGGATGAAAACCGAAGGTAAAACAAATAGTGCCGGCCAGTCCACCTATAACCACAGGCTCAAATTAAGGACAAATCTCAGAAGGATGATGGCGTAGCTAGCTAGCGTAGCTAATATCAAAGAGATTTGAACCTGTGACCTGTATCGCTGTATCGCTCTCTCGTTCTTTCTCTCTCTCTCTCACACAAACACACTTGCCTGCACTCTTTCTACAGTAAATACATTAAGCACCTTAGCTATTTTACTCTTTCTGAGAGTGTAGCTTCATGAAAAAAACTCATTCTAATGCTAGCACACAATTGTTTGCTGTGCAGTCTGTTCACTAATTTATCCTTCGTTCTGACAGATTATATTTTGCAAAAATAGAGTGATATAATTCAGGAAGACGCTGCAACAGTTGGCGGGTGCAAATGTATTTTTACAGTGATGGCCTGCGGCGATGTTGCTGCAAGATGGAACCGGCCAAATTTTACAGTGTGTTTTCTAGCTCGCCTGTTATCCGACTGCATTTTAGGACTGGCTGCATGGCGTGTAGTTAGTTATTTCCTGCTCAAAGAATCTGTCATGGACCGCTGATCTGAACGTTATGTATAAGCATGGGTGCAAAATCCGTTCCGCTCGCGGATTTTGCGGATTTTTGGCAAATTCGCGATCCGCGAATTCCCGCGAATTTGCCGAAAATCCGCAAACTCGCGAGCGGAACGGATCCGGGGGGCAAAAGTTCAAGCTTCAAGCTTGTAACTATTTTAGAACGGTGCCGGCAAGCTGCCAGCACCATTCTAAAATAGTTACTAAGTTAGCTTCAACAGGAAGCACTAATAGATAAAATGCAGGTGCTCGAGCACCTGCTTTATTTTATCTATTAGTGCTTCCTGATGAAGCTAACTTAGTAACTATTTTAGGATGGCGCTGGCAGCTTGCCGGCGCCATTCTAAAATAAAACAGGAGTGGGGCAGAGGGCAGAAGGTCACAGAGTGGGGCAGAGGGCAGAAAGGCACAGCAACGAGTGGGACAGAGGGCAGAATGGCACAAAAACGAGTGGGGCAAGGGGCACAAGGGCACAACAACGAGTGGGGCAAAGGGCAGAATGGCACAAAAACGAGTGGGGCAAGGGGCACAAAGCTGCAATTATACCCATAAGGGCGAGAACCCTTTTACCGGCTGTAGTCTCTGCAAGCCCGCCGATGTAGACACTGAACACGGTGGCCTTCAACTAGGCCTACTTAATTGCAGGTCTCTTGTCAAACACGCCCACAAAATAAATCTTTTGATTTCAAACCACGCCATGGACATTCTGTTTCTCACCGAAAATTTGGCTCACTCCCAATAACGGCCCTTATACTGTCAATGCTCTTCCCCCGGGCTACCAAATTTGTTCTCTGAATAGACCGCGTGGCAGAGGAGGCGGCCTAGCCATAATATTCTTTTTTTTTTTTTAAATATTTTTATTGATCATTTCCATGGTAATTTTTCCACATATTCCTGTATATGTTACAGCACACAACAGTTTCCCAAGTGGTTGTATACATTACAATATTGATCTGCTGCATTATGACAAGCATGATCCACCAAACATGTATGTAATATATACTACTCATTCCAATACAGCAAAAATAAATATAAAGCAAAGAAAAAATGTCTTATAAAATAATGTGATGGCCTTCTAATCACAATCCTAGATTAAGCCTGCTGTTTTTCCACCTTGTGATGGGTTGCCATATTCTGTTACCTAGTAACTTAGCTCTCCTACCTTTCCTCTCATAGATTGCTTTTTCTAGATTGTGCATAGAGAGAAGGTTAGCGATCCAAACTTGGAACGGAGGGGGAGCCTTGTCCAACCAATTTCTTGCTATACATATGCGATAAACTGCAAGTGAAACAAAAATAAACTCTACTGGCAGAGCATCTGCCACATCAGCCACATCCCCCACCCCCATCATAATTAATTCATCTGTGAGTTTAATCTTGATCCTGAGTGATTTATCAAAAAACTCTTCAATAGCCATTTTCAAAGTAAACAGTTGTGGACACTGCGAAAACATATGCACAATATCTGCTTCGGTTGAGTCACATCGGGGGCATGTTATTCCCGTTGTACCGCCCCACTGGGCGATTCTGGCCGGGGTGTGATATAGTGAGAACACTGTCTTAAAATGTTGAGATTGCAGGGTGGCAGAGCATAACACCGTTCTGCCCAGATCCAAAGATGCCTGAAAGGTTTCTAGCCCTGACCCCAGTTTTTCTGACCATTTTTGTGAGTATTTCGCCCTTTCATCAGTTTTACTGTCTGTCAATTCCGCATATAGCTGTCTTACCGTACACTTATTGGTTGTTTCTATATATTCCATGACTTTACATTGTCCCAGTCCTGCCGGACCGCCTTGTTTTTGCATTAAGAAGCTTCTGGTTTGGAGATATTTGTAGAAACTACTGTGAGCTAACCCGAATTTTGTTTGTAGCGTCCCAAACTGTAACATATTCCCCTGGCTGTCCAGCAAATTCCCTATTTTCACTATACCTTTGTTATGCCAATCCCTCATGGTAGTATCCCTGAAGATGTCCCTCGGTAATGAGCAATTTGTATACAGTCGCGTGTAATTATTATACCTTCCTAGACCAAATTTTTTTGTCATTCCTTTCCAAACCCTATAGGCCGCCTTTAGGGTCTTAAACCGTGTGTGTTTAAAATAGGTGAAGTCGGTTGTGTTTAAAAACCCGTTCTCTGCCCCCTCCCCCAGTAGTGTGGTATATACATTAGTGAGCCCTATCTCGGTTTCTGTTGTATGTTCTCTACCTCCCCCGCCTAGTAGCCCCTGGCAATATTGCATTACGGCAGCCCAATAATAGAGCCTGAAGTCCGGTGCCCCCCAGCCGCCTTTTTCCCTAGATACTGTTAGATGTCTATAGGCTCTCCTTGTCTTCCCTTTGACCCAGATGAATTTGTTCAGGATCGCCTCCAACTTATTGAACCATATGTTGTCAAAAAATAGTGGGATAGCCCTAAACAGATACAAAACTTTTGGGAATGTTACCATTTTTATTACATTGATCCGACCCATCAGAGTCAGATGCAGATTATTAATTCTCTCTGTATTTGCTTTTATTTTTGTCAACAGTGGACTCATATTAATTTCGACTAGCCTATCTAAGTCAGCTGTAATCTTCACACCTAGATACGTAACTTCAGGGGCTACTCTTATATCCTGAAAGTTCACCCAATTATTTTGTATAATTTGTGTTTTCCCTTTATTTAGTGAGTAGCCTGACACGGCCCCAAAAGCCACCGCCTCCTGTTCGATTTCTAGAATAGCCGATCCTGGTTCTGGAGTAACCACCGCCACGTCGTCTGTGTAAGCAAGTGTTTTATGTTCGTAGGAATGCAATTTTATAGGGAGAATGTTAGGGTTCCGTTGCAGTCTACGCAGGAGGGGGTCAAGATATAAAGCGAATAACAGTGGAAAGGCCGGGCAGCCCTGTCGTGTGCCGCGTCTTATACGTATTCCTGCAGTATACCCCCTGTTTATCCTCACCTTAGCCGTGGGTTCTAAATACAGTGCCTGTATGGCCTTTATATAACCTGCTCCTATCCCAAACCACTCCAAGACCTTCCACAGGTATCCCCAGGAGACCCTGTCAAAGGCCTTCTCTGCGTCCAAGAAGATGGCCGAGGCAGGGTCTCCTGTGGCACCTGCAGCATCCAGTATGGTAACCATCTGCCTTGTATGTTGCGTAGTCCCCTTTCCGGGTATGAAACCATGTTGTGTTGTGCATACTAGCCCTTCAATTACCCTACTTAATCTTTGTGAGAGCGCCTTGGAGTAGATTTTGGCGTCGGCATTCATGAGTGTTATTGGCCTATATGAGCCGGGGTCTAACTGCGATTTGTTTTTTTTCAAAATTACAATGATGTTAGCTCCGGCCCATGATTGTGGTACATTTCTCCCCCTCTGTGCTTGACTTAGGATTTCCAGCATATCAATCCCTAGGGCATCCCAAAAGGTTTTATAAAATTCAGCCGGAATTTGGTCGGGCCCCGCTGCCTTCCCTGAAGGGAGTTTAGTTACTGCGTTATAGACTTCTCCCAATGTCAATGGTAGTTCCAGGGCCTCCTTGTTCTCCTCACTCAATTCCTCGTGACGAATTCCTGTTAAGTAGTCCTCTATCTCAGTATCTACATTCCCCAGATCTTGGTCATATAGATCAGAATAGAATTCCCTAAACACCTCTCTCACATCTTCTACCTCTTCACAGTTTTTCCCCCTTTATCCTTGATTTCTTTAATTTCTCCCGCTGCCAGATTTTGTCTGATTCGGACTGCCAAGATATGACCTACCCTCTCATTAAATTCATAAAATTTTTCTTTTTTCATTAAATAATTACTTGCCGATTTATTTGCCAATTTTTCGCTGGCCTCGGCTCTTTTCAGCTCTATCTCTAATAGGATCCCCTCAAGAGATTCTTGATTGATGACAGCTTGAATAAGCTGTTGTTCTAATTCCATTAAGTCATGTAACCTCTTGGTTAATTCGAGTTTTTCATTTTTACTCCTGTGGAGGGTGTAGGCCAGCGTTTCCCCTCTTATCCCTGCCTTAAAGGTATCCCAGACCACTCCTGCAGATGCCGTGCCTCTATTTGTTTCCCAAAATTGTCTGATCCAAACCTTCATTCTATTTACATAATCTTCCTCTCTAAGTAGCCCTCTTTCAAATGTCCAGTTATATTCTTTATAGATAGGACTGAGGTTCTGAGGGATAGTTATTACTAAAGGGTTATGGTCTGAAAAGACCCGAGGGAGCCTTTCTATTTTTAAGTCTGGTGCTAGAGAGCTAGTGACCAAGAAGTAATCTAGTCTAGCGATAACCTTGTGGGGAGCAGAATAAAAGGTACTACCTGTTCCCATGGGATTGTATGCTGACCAAACATCAACCAAAGCATTGTTAGACATTAAATTAACAATAGCCCTTCGTACTCTCTTTTTGCGATCACCCTGCATCCCCCCACCCAGCAGACCCAGCCCTGATAATCCATTAATGTTAAGGTCCCCGCAAAAAATTACCGGTTCTGTCCACAATGCCAACTCGACATCAAAAAAGTCAAATAATTCGGGATCGTCTTCATTAGAGCCGTATACAGATACAATTGTATATCGTCCTCCAGCTGTTTCCCCTTCTACCAAAACCCATCTCCCTCCCTCATCTTCCTTTTTTTTCCTTACCTGCATAATTCCTTTTTTTGCAAAAATAGCCACTCCTTTTGTTTTTGTATCTTGCTGTGTACATGCTAAGACTTCATAACCAAGCTGATCCATAAGATATTTATCCTTTCCACTCACATGCGTCTCCTGAAGGCATATAATATCCAATTTCAATAATCTACACATAGCTGCGACTTTCTGTCTTTTCCCACCATCATTTAAGCCGCAGATATTAATAGTAGCCAACCTTAACGCCATCTAAACTTAAAAGTTGAGCTATCAGACATCATCCTTTTAAAATTTACTACCACTTGTTTACTCCTGCACGTCTTCTTACCTTGTGCTGTACATGACCTTAATTCTTCTCCGCCCCCCCCACCCCCCCTTTCCCCCCACCCCCCAGTCAACCCCACCCCCCTTACTTCCCCCCCCCCCTGCTACAGGCAAATAGGTCAATCTTGACCTATATGTGGCTGCTCACTGCTGTAGTGTCGCCTCCTTCTCCTACCCAGCCTACCCCATGAATCCTATATTCAGTACTTCCTCAGTACTGTAATATGGATCTTATGCTGATCTTATGCTGGATCAGTATCCCTACTCTTCTTGCTCTTTTGATTCTCCGTAATTTCTGCAAGATACTCGCCGGCCTTTATTTCTGAGAAAAACATTCTGATACGACCCCCTGTAATAACTTTCAGCTTTGCTGGGAACATCAGGTATGCTTCGGAGCCCTGGTGCTGAAATGGAGTAATTAACTGCCTGAGTTTCCATCTCCTTTCTACGGTCGTATGGCAGAAGTCTGGCCTAGCAAAGAATGTAATCCCTTCAACTGTCTTCTTTCTATCTGGTCTGGCAGTTTCCATAACTTCCTGCCTGGCCAGGAAGTTGCCAAAAAAAACTAACATTGCCCTTGGTAAGTCATTTTGACCGGCGCTTTTTTTCTTTTGCGTCAGTGGGAATCTGTGCGCTCTCTGAACTTCTAATTCCCATTGCCACTGAGCCTCTGGGTATGCGCCTTTCAACAGTTTAATCACAAACCCCCTTGGGTCCTTCCCTTCCACTCCTTCCTCCAGACCGAGAAGTCTCAAGTTATTGCGCCGCTGGCGATTCTCGAAGTCCTCCATCTTCCACTGTAGGTCTTCGATCACCTTTCCTTGCTCATTCCTAGAAGACTGCCAGTCTGTGACTTCATCCTCCAATCTACCAGTTCTCTCTTCAACCTGCACCACTCTTTCTTCCACCTCATCGTATTTTTTATTCATTTTCCTAATACTTGCTTGTATTTTTTTAGTGTCTTGTCTAGCTCTCCTACTTTCTGATCTAGATTCTGTGTGCATTTGCTTTAACATAGCAAACATTCCATCTAGGGTTGCTTGAGGTGATGATTCAGTGGTATCTTGGGAGGCATTGTCTAGCTGGTTATCAGGTGCTTCCTGATATATTTTAGAAGTGCTGCCATAGTCCCAGAGCAATTTCCTGTTTGTGCTTGATGCTGATCTGTCTATGTCTCTGTCTCGTCTTATCATGGTTCTCCTTTTCTTCCTCTGTGTTTCTTTGTTCCTGGGTTCGGTAGAGAGGGACCCCTCTGATTCTGACCCTGACCCTTGCGACGGATCTGTAGTAGTGCCCTCCTCCTCTGAGCCCAATATGGAGGAATCAGACCCTTCAGTCACAGAGTAAAAATTTTCCGCTTCAGGGGAGCGTACTCTCCTTTCTTTGTCCCCTTTAGCCCCCCTTGATGTACGACTTTCAATACTTCTCATGCTCCCCCAGTTAGATTGGATTAATGTGTTACTGACCCAGGGGTGGAAGCGAGGTTTACCTGCATCAAAGCCTCTAGCATTTGGGCATTGTTGAAGTTTACCGGGTCTTCTGTCTCCTCCGGCTGTCCGCTGTTCAGCTTGCCGATAATGCTCTCCAAAGCTGTGGCTGCGTCTGTGTCTTTGCCTGCCTTCTCGGAGTTCTCCGCTCCCAGCGCGGCTCCGACGTGAGGCATACCTGATTGGGACTCCTGTTGCTTAGCAACCGCCGTGCTTGCGTCCTCGCGGCCGGTGAAGGCTGTATCCACGTTTGTCTCCGTGTTTGTGTCTGCAGATGTCCCGGAGATCAAAATCACAGGCTGAATTTTGCCCGCAAAAGCCTCCGTGACGGTCGATTGCCTTAGGTCCTTGAAGGATACAGGTACAGTGATTGCATGTTTCGATGTCCCGCTGTCTGACTGTGGGCGCCTCTGCCTCTGCTGTCCCTTCGTTCCAGGGGTTTCCGCTTGCATCGATGCCTTAGTTTCCATTTTTTCTTTCTCTTTGGCAACTTTGTCAGGCTTCTCACCTCTCTTGGGCTGATTCTTTTGGGCGGCAGTAATCGCCGCAGTGGCTCGTTTATGCATTGTAGTGTTTGTTGTTTTCGGTATCGCTCCAGTGCGCTGTGCCATCTCTATGATTGTGCTGATACCTTGGATATATACTTTTTTCCAGCGCTCTCCAAAGTAACAAAGTAAAGCTGCCAGGGTCTTCTGTATCACCCCAATGCTCCTTGCATCACTGGTCTTGGTTATTCCTTGGAGAATCAGCATATCCTTATCCAGCTCCCGGCTGCATGTTCCATAGGACAGGAGAAGGAGTAGGTGCGACTGCACTCTACATCAGCATAGCGGCCATCTTGCCTACCGAAAGAGCATTTGGTCTTTCAAATGGCTTCAGCCTTTCCTGGTCGAGCGCCTAGCCATAATATTCAAGGATTCCTTCACTTGCAGAATCCTAGACGGTAATATCAAAGACTGTGAAAGCTGCCACTTCACCATCCAAATCTCACCTGTAACATCTTTGACGGGGTTGCTTGTTTATCGCCCCCCCGGCCATCTTGCCGAATTCCCTAGCAAACTTATGGACCTTGTCACTCTTGAATCGACAACTTCCTCTAATTTTCTCTTATTAGGAGATTTTAATCTTCACTTTCTCGACCCTGGCGATGCCCAGGCAGCCGACCTCCTACTGGATATCTCCTCCACCGGTCTTCGCCTAAAGAATCCACAGGCAACTCATGACAAAGGGCAGCTGCTTGACCCCATTTTCACAAACATCCAAAACCTCAGTTCCCGTGTTCATCTCCCTCTTCCCTGGACCGACCACTTTCTGGTCCCTTTCGATTGGCACATCAAGACTCTCCCTACCCATACGCCCAAATTCAGAACCCTCATCAGACGCTGGCACAAATTGATCCCAGACGAATGGGCAGCTAAACTTAGGGAAGATATCCCCCCCACCTCACAAAACCCCATTACCGCAGACATTGAATTCAATACATGGCTCTCCCAATCTCTGGATTGCCTCTTACCAAGATCCAGCACCCTTAAATGTGCCAAGAGAGTCAACCCCTCCCCTTGGTACACCCCCGAACTGAATCTCTTACGGAAGGAATGCAAGAGAAATGAACGCATATGGAGGAAAGACAAGACAGCAGATAAGAAAGACATATTTCGCACTTCCATAAAAACTTACAAACGGGAGCTCCATAAAACCAAGAGCACATTCTACGAAGAAAGAATTGAAAATGCGTCCTGCTCTGCTCAAGAAACCTTTTGTCATCCTTAAAGAGCTTCTTCACGCCCCTGACCCTCCTGTGAAACCCTTGGACCCCATAGCCCTGGAAAGTAAATGTATCAAACTCGCCATTTTCTTCGACGAAAAAATTCAAAAAATCCTTGCATCCCTACCCCCCTCCGACGCCGGCCACTATGACGGGGACCTACTCACCTCCCCTCACTGCCACAACCAGCCCTCTGATGCCCCCACACCCTTTCTCGACACTTTCGGCCCAGTCTCCATGGAAGAAGTAGCCGCGACGCTGGCCACAATCAAAAGTGGTTCGCCCAGCGACCCCGCTCCGCTTCGTTTCCTGAAAAAAGTGTCTAGCACCATCACTCCCTCTCTCACGTCCCTCATCAACGCCTCCCTTACACAGGGAGTAGTCCCTCCCAGCTGGAAAGCGGCGGTGGTCAAAGGTCTTCTGAAGAAACCCCCATTGGACCCCCAGGACCTAGCCAACTACAGGCCAATTTCCCTCCTTCCGGGAAACAGTAAAATCACGGAGAAGCTAGTGAATAAAAAACTATCACTATTCCTAGAAAGTAACAACTTACTCAGGAACTCCCAGACAGGTTTCCGCCCAGGTCAGGGCACCGACACCGCCCTCCTGGCGGCAGTGGAGAAGGCCAGAAGCATTTTGGATACAGGAGGATCAGTGGCAGTGATCCTCCTGGACCTCAGTGCGGCCTTCGACACTGTAAATCACCAGATTCTGATCCAGCGACTGAGAGACATTGGAGTAAGGGGCACGGCCCTGGAGTGGCTTACGTCTTTCCTAGACGGCCGCTCCTTCCAAGTCTGGGAGAATAACAGCCATTCCTCCGCGATCCCCCTTCGCTGTGGTGTACCGCAGGGCTCATCTCTTAGCCCGACATTATTTAACGTTTACATGTCCCCGCTGGAGGAACTGGTCACCCCGTTCGGCGTGACGATCATCAATTACGCCGACGATACCCAGCTGGTGGTGACCCTCTCACACCCTCACCAAGACTCTTCCAATCTCCACGGATGTCTCACCGAAATCCACAACTGGATGAACACCTCAGCGCTTAAACTGAATGGGTCCAAGACAGAGATCCTGCTGCTCGGACACAAAGGGCCCTCCTTGCCGCCTAACATCTGGCCTGACTGCTTGGGTGACCCCCCAGCCCCTAAGGAGGAGGTCAAGAGCCTGGGCGTATGGCTCGAAAAGGACCTGAGCTTCAGAACTCAGGCAAAAAAGACGGCAGGAATCTGCTTTGGACTCCTCAGGGCATGTAGGAAGGTCTTCCCCCTGCTCCCTGCCACTTCTCGGAAACTTCTGATCCAGGGCCTCATTCTGGCGAGGCTAGATTACAGCAATGCAATCTACCTGGGCGCCCCGGAAGCCACATTCAACACCCTGCAGAGAATCCAAAACGCCGCGGCCCGCCTACTCACTCTCACTCCAGCCAGATCCTCGGCTAAGCCAGCTCTGAAGCTCCTACACTGGCTTCCAGTCAGAGAGAGGGTCGCTTTCAAGGCCCTCTGTCTGGCCCACAAACTCCTCCATAACAAAGGACCACCAATCCTCAAGAACCTCATCGTTCCCTACAAAGCGACAAGAGCTCTTAGTTCAAGCGAAGAGAACTTTATCACCGTTCCCAGAGTAAAAAAAGCTCGGTCTGGAGGACGTCGCTTTTCGGTACACACTGCCAAACAGTGGAACAGTCTCCCCCGGAGACTGAGAACCGAACCTAACCTCCTTCATTTTAGGAAGGCACTGAAAACTCTTCTCTTCCCCTAAACCCTTCCTCCCTTCCGCTACTGTCCCCTCCCGAACTCAGGTTCCAGCGCTGGGATGCTCTAGGGTTACTACGCGCTCTACAAAACTTTTAAATAAATAAATAAACAACGAGTGGGGCAAAGGGCAGAATGGCACAAAAACGAGTGGGGCAAGGGGCACAAGGGCACAACAACGATTGGGGCAGAGGGCAGAATGGCACAAAAATGAGTGGGGCAAGGGGCACAAGGGCACAACAACGAGTGGGGCAGAGGGCAGAATGGCACAAAAACGAGTGGGGCAAGGGGCACAAGGGCACAACAATGAGTGGGGCAAAGGGCAGAATGGCACAAAAACGAGTGGGGCAAGGGGCAGAATGGCACAAAAATGAGTGGGGCAAGGGGCACAAGGGCACAACAACGAGTGGGGCAAAGGGCAGAATGGCACAAAAACGAGTGGGGCAAGGGGCACAAGGGCACAACAACGAGTGGGGCAAAGGGCAGAATGGCACAAAAACGAGTGGGGCAAGGGCACAAGGGCACAACAACGATTGGGGCAGAGGGCAGAATGGCACAAAAACGAGTGGGGCAAGGGGCACAAGGGCACAACAACGAGTGGGGCAGAGGGCAGAATGGCACAAAAACAAGTGGGGCAAGGGGCACAAGGGCACAACAACGATTGGGGCAGAGGGCAGAATGGCACAAAAACGAGTGGGGCAAGGGGCACAAGGGCACAAAAACGAGTGGGGCAAGGGGCCCAAGGGCACAACAACGAGTGGGGCATAGGGCAGAATGGCACAAAACGAGTGGGGCAAAGGGCAGAATGGCACAAAAACGAGTGGGGCAAGAGCAGAAGGGCACAACAACGATTGGGGCAGAGGGCAGAATGTCCGAAAAACGAGTGGGGCAAGGGGCACAGGGGCACAGGGGCACAACAACGATTGGGGCAGAGGGCAGAATGGCACAAAAACGAGTGGGGCAAGGGGCACAAAAACGAGTGGGGCAAGGGGCACAAGGGCACAACAACGAGTGGGGCAAAGGGCAGAATGGCACAAAAACGAGTGGGGCAAGGGGCACAAGGGCACAAAAACGAGTGGGGCAAGGGGCACAAGGGCACAACAACGAGTGCGGCAAAGGGCAGAATGGCACAAAAACGAGTGGGGCAAGGGGCACAAGGGCACAACAACGATTGGGGCAGAGGGCAGAATGGCCGAAAAACGAGTGGGGCAAGGGGCACAGGGGCACAACAATGATTGGGGCAGAGGGCAGAATGGCACAAAAACGAGTGGGGCAAGGGGCACAAAAACGAGTGGGGCAAGGGGCACAAGGGCACAACAACGAGTGGGGCAAAGGGCAGAATGGCACAAAAACGAGTGGGGCAAGGGGCACAAGGGCACAAAAACGAGTGGGGCAAGGGGCACAAGGGCACAACAACGAGTGGGGCAAAGGGCGAATGGCACAAAAACGAGTGGGGCAAGGGGCACAAGGGCACAACAACGATTGGGGCAGAGGGCAGAATGGCCGAAAAACGAGTGGGGCAAGGGGCACAGGGGCACAACAACGATTGGGGCAGAGGGCAGAATGGCACAAAAACGAGTGGGGCAAGGGGCACAAAAACGAGTGGGGCAAGGGGCACAAGGGCACAACAACAAGTAGGGCAAAGGGCAGAATGGCACAAAAACGAGTGGGGCAAGGGGCACAAGGGCACAACAACGAGTGGGGCAAAGGGCAGAATGGCACAAAAACGAGTGGGGCAAGGGGCACAAGGGCACAAAAACGAGTGGGGCAAGGGGCACAAGGGCACAACAACGAGTGGGTCAAAGGGCAGAATGGCACAAAAACGAGTGGGGCAAGGGGCACAAGGGCACAACAACGATTGGGGCAAAGGGCAGAATGGCACAAAACGAGTGGGGCAAGGGGCACAAGGGCACAAAAACGAGTGGGGCAAGGGGCACAAGGGCACAACAACGAGTGGGGCAAAGGGCAGAATGGCACAAAACGAGTGGGGCAAAGGCAGAATGGCACAAAAACGAGTGGGGCAAGGGGCACAAGGGCACAACAACGAGTGGGGCAAAGGGCAGAATGGCACAAAAACGAGTGGGGCAAGGGGCACAAGGGCACAACAACGATTGGGGCAGAGGGCAGAATGGCACAAAAATGAGTGGGGCAAGGGGCACAAGGGCACAACAACGAGTGGTGCAAGGGGCACAAGGGCACAACAACGAGGGGGCAAAGGGCAGAATGGCACAAAACGAGTGGGGCAAAGGGTAGAATGGCACAAAAACGAGTGGGGCAAGGGGCACAAGGGCACAAAAACGAGTGGGGCAAGGGGCACAAGGGCACAACAACGAGTGGGGCAAAGGGCAGAATGGCACAAAAACGAGTGGGGCAAGGGGCACAAGGGCACAACAACGATTGGGGCAGAGGGCAGAATGGCCGAAAAACGAGTGGGGCAAGGGGCACAGGGGCACAACAACGATTGGGGCAGAGGGCAGAATGGCACAAAAATGAGTGGGGCAAGGGGCACAAAAACGAGTGGGGCAAGGGGCACAAGGGCACAACAACAAGTAGGGCAAAGGGCAGAATGGCACAAAAACGAGTGGGGCAAGGGGCACAAGGGCACAACAACGAGTGGGGCAAAGGGCAGAATGGCACAAAAACGAGTGGGGCAAGGGGCACAAGGGGCACAAGGGCACAACAACGAGTGGGGCAAAGGGCAGAATGGCACAAAAACGAGTGGGGCAAGGGGCACAAGGGCACAACAACGATTGGGGCAAAGGGCAGAATGGCACAAAACGAGTGGGGCAAGGGGCACAAGGGCACAAAAACGAGTGGGGCAAGGGGCACAAGGGCACAACAACGAGTGGGGCAAAGGGCAGAATGGCACAAAACGAGTGGGGCAAAGGGCAGAATGGCACAAAAACGAGTGGGGCAAGGGGCACAAGGGCACAACAACGAGTGGGGCAAAGGGCAGAATGGCACAAAAACGAGTGGGGCAAGGGGCACAAGGGCACAACAACGATTGGGGCAGAGGGCAGAATGGCACAAAAACGAGTGGGGCATGGGGCACAAGGGCACAAAAACGAGTGGTGCAAGGGGCACAAGGGCACAACAACGAGGGGGGCAAAGGGCAGAATGGCACAAAACGAGTGGGGCAAAGGGCAGAATGGCACAAAAACGAGTGGGGCAAGGGGCACAAGGGCACAACAACGAGTGGGGCAAAGGGCAGAATGGCACAAAAACGAGTGGGGCAAGGGGCACAAGGGCACAACAACGATTGGGGCAGAGGGCAGAATGGCACAAAAACGAGTGGGGCATGGGGCACAAGGGCACAAAAACGAGTGGGGCAAGGGGCACAAGGGCACAACAACGAGTGGGGCAAAGGGCAGAATGGCACAAAACGAGTGGGGCAAAGGGCAGAATGGCACAAAAACGAGTGGAGCAAGGGGCACAAGGGCACAACAACGAGTGGGGCAAAGGGCAGAATGGCACAAAATCGAGTGGGGCAAGGGGCACAAGGGCACAACAACGATTGGGGCAGAGGGCAGAATGGCACAAAAACGAGTGGGGCAAGGGGCACAAGGGCACAACAAAGAGTGGGGCAAAGGGCAGACTGGCACAAAAACGAGTGGGGCAAAGGGCAGAATGGCACAAAACGAGTGGGGCAAAGGGCAGAATGGCACAAAAACGAGTGGAGCAAGGGGCACAAGGGCACAACAACGAGTGGGGCAAAGGGCAGAATGGCACAAAATCGAGTGGGGCAAGGGGCACAAGGGCACAACAACGATTGGGGCAGAGGGCAGAATGGCACAAAAACGAGTGGGGCAAGGGGCACAAGGGCACAACAAAGAGTGGGGCAAAGGGCAGACTGGCACAAAAACGAGTGGGGCAAGGGGCACAAGGGCACAACAACGATTGGGGCAGAGGGCAGAATGGCACAAAAACGAGTGGGGCAAGGGGCACAAGGGCACAACAACGATTGGGGCAGAGGGCCGAAATGCACAACAACGAGTGGGGCAAGGGGCACAAGGGCACAAAAACGAGTGGGGCAAGGGGCACAAGGGCACAACAACGAGTGGGGCAGAGGGCAGAATGGCACAAAAACGAGTGGGGCAAGGGGCACAAGGGCACAACAACGAGTGGGGCAAAGGGCAGAATGGCACAAAAACGAGTGGGGCAAGGGGCACAAGGGCACAACAACGAGTGGGGCAAAGGGCAGAATGGCACAAAAACGAGTGGGGCAAGGGGCACAAGGGCACAACAACGATTGGGGCAGAGGGCAGAATGGCACAAAAACGAGTGGGGCAAGGGGCACAAGGGCACAAAAACGAGTGGGGCAGAGGGCAGAAGGGCACAAAAAAAACCGAGAGGGTGGCAGTGATGAACCAGAGGGCGCATCGCGGTCTCGCACAAAAAAAAACCCGCGAACACACAAAGCACCTCGCGAACACGCCAAGAGCCCCGCGAACACGCAAAAATAAAAAAATCCACAAATTCGCAATTTTTGCGGATCGCGAATTTGCAAACTCGCGGATCGTGAATTCGCAAAATTCGCCCATGCTTAGTTATGTACAATAACTTGAAATAACCCACTTGAATCTGGGAGACTGGGTGGCGTGGATACAATTAGGCAAGCCTCCTGGCTCTCATGGTTATAGGGCAAACATTACATTAGCATATGCAATAAACCTATTTTTCTAAAAGCGTCAAAATTTCGGTGTACGCCGCGTTGGCAAAGGCAAAGAATGAAAAAGAAACGCACTAAAACGCACAGAGTTACAAAGGTCTTTGCAACTCACGATATCAACATTGCGATTAAAAGGATGGGTAATCAGAGCACCCTCTTCCGTGCAATTCATAAGGAAATGTTAGTGCGGCGCCACAGGTGGTCACAGCCCTTTAAAGTTACTGACTTCCCTTGTCAGCCAGTACCCACTCAGACAGCACAGGCTGTCCTCCAAAACTTCAGAGTAGGGGACAGGCCGGCTTCAGCACTGGTGGTGACCGTGTGACCATTTTTGATGGCTCCTCCAATGACCTGCTTCTCCACTAAT
The DNA here is from genome assembly GCF_964261635.1 of Lissotriton helveticus. Classification (NCBI taxonomy): domain Eukaryota; kingdom Metazoa; phylum Chordata; class Amphibia; order Caudata; family Salamandridae; genus Lissotriton; species Lissotriton helveticus. Next base: position 242,286,075 of record NC_136061.1, on the reverse strand, counting down.
GTCCTCACTACCTATATTTTTCGACTGTTTGGTCTGGAGAAACATAAACTCAGGATTTAAAACATAACACAGAGGTTTTCCTTGGATTTACTTATAAGAATGTTTTACTAACCAAACAATCCCCTAAAAACTAAATTGGGCCCTTGGAGATGGGGTCCCTAGGGCTGAAACAGGTCAGGGAGGGGGGCTGCACCCCCTCCCCTTTATAACTGGTTTGGGCCCCAAGGGATGGGGTCCCTGGGGCTGAAAACGGCTCCCGGAGGCGGCCACAAGCCCCCTCCCGGTATGCAGTGACGTAATAATGCATCAAGTTTAAAGCTGTATTGTTGTGGTATGGTGGCTTCTTTCCACTCAGTTGTACACAAATCAATCAAACGAGGTTTAAAAAAAAATATAGAGATGGCCCTGGGGTCACCGGGGCCCTAAATGGGCTGCGGAGGGGGGCCATAGTAACATCCCCTCCCCGTACATCAATCACAAAATGGCAGCCGGGGAGAGATCTTTTCAATGTGTGGTCACAGAGCCCATTTTGCCCGCTTCCAGGGCAGGAAGCAGAATGCACCCGGCTCCTGGCCTCCCGATAGCCAATCATAATGTTGTAATGCAGCGTTGAGATTGGTCTGAGCGCCGTGGTTCAGCACTCAGCCAGAATATGGAAGGCTAGGCATGTTGCTCATGCAGGCTGTAATGCAGCCTGCATTGAGAACATGCAAAGTGCGCATAACGGTTTGGCCGGCCTGAGACGGACGGCTAAAGCGTTGTGTGCACTATGAGTGGAGAAACCACTCCTCCCCTGCCCAGCCCTGCTCTGTGAGTAGAGCAGCCCCGACCCAGCTGAGCAAGGACGGAAAAATAAAATTATAATAACAATGAGTCATTATTGTTTTCTTTTTTTCTTTTTCTACCTTCTCGGTGGGGCGACGCTAATCTCCCTTAACTGAGGAGCCGCCACTGTTCATATGTCGAGCTAGCATCAGACAGGGGGCCACTGAATATATTAATTTGCATTGGAGCCCCTTTTTATAGCGTTATATATGGGAACGTTTTACGCGCTGTCTCAATGATATTTTTTAAATAGTATTTTAGCAGATTTTTCGTGCATTCTACTGTGATCTTTCAATTCATATATTCTTTTTATTTAATTAATGTACATTTTTGATGTGCTCGTCCTTTTTAAATTAAATGTCTGTGGTTCTCCTGGCAGGTTTGGGAAGTGTCCTTGATGTCCTTGGTAAGTGAGGTGCGACACAAAAAGAAGCCTAATCATCTCACTCTCTGGGGTGAGCTTGGAATTCACAAAGCACAGAAGGAGTAAGGGCGATTACCAACTGGCGACCGCTATAGGAGGTAAGCGGGACAAGAATGGCTACCATGGACAGTGCCGTCTTAACTGCATTATAGGCCCCCGGGCAAAGCAGTGCACTGGGCCCTGCCTACACAACCACTCACAGGAATAAAAAATGTTTAAGGGAAATTTTGTGTTAAATTCTGGTCTACAAAGGGCCCCTATGCTCGTGGGGCCCCTGGGCAACTGCACAGAGAGCCCATGCGAGACAACACTGGCCATGGAGTGTCTTTTCTAATAGTTCTTTCTCATTTCCTCTCAGGAAGTCAAACAAAGCCGAGGGGGAGCCAGGGTTAAGTAGACAAGTGAAAATGAGTCATACTGTTCAAACATACTGGAACAAAGTACTCTGCTGGCAGGCCTACTTCCGTTTGGGAATAGAAACATACTGCTTAGATCCATGGCTTATGTATTCATTCCAGAATCCTTGTTTACACAGGGCACTCCATACACCTCTACTGTCCTGTGGCTGTAACTACATTACTGCAATACGCTGCAATTCCCCTGCCCTTCAAATAAGGGCTCTTGGCTTTTATGAAAACGTGACAGTCACATCAGAGCTTTATTACAGATTTGTTTGGTGGCTCACAATTCTAGAGCACAAAGCAACAACAAGTTTTTGATACATGATTTCATTTTTTTACCTTGCAACCATTATGGGTTTGGCACGAATTGAGCCAAATCTGTGTTTCCTATTGGTCCTACTCGAAGGAAATTGAGCGAGCAAAATACTTTGATAAAGGCAACTACCATGTGCAACATGCTTATAAACACCTTTTGCACACAAGCCCTATTGCACAGTTTGAAGTTTGAAGTTTTTATTAACTGTACAATTAATTAAAATCTTTACAGTAAAAGATAAAGTACATAGAACAGTAGTTGTAAACTTCTTTGCCTAAAAAAAATGTATGGTCCTGTACTGATTAAGAACAGTTTAAAACAATACAATAAAAAGATCAGGCCGCCCCTGACTAGGGCCCATTGAATGGGGCTTTTCCCGGCCTTATGTGCCTGGAGTTGGACTTTACCGCCGACGTTTCTTTCTTTGGGGGACGTACAAGTGACACTGTCGTTGCTACTGCCTGATGAGATCACTCCAGCTTTGTTCCGTGTCTTTCGCAGTGGACTTCCCAAGTGTTAAAATGCTCTCATTATTGGCTGTTAGGGCTAGCCTGATTTGATGAACAAATTTCGCCGATCTTGCTAGAGTCATTGTATTGGTGGTTGACAGGCACAAGGCCGATGCTTCCGAGCATGTTTTTATGCTCTGATTGAGGCAAATCGGACGCAACAATCGCCGGCGTTCATTGTTGAGATAAGGACAGCAACAGAGAAGATGCAGCCAGGATTCCCTTGTGTAGGTACACAGCCTGCAGGTTTTGGAGTCCCCTCTGTGAGCCCACGCGGGGTTGAAATCTGCTATTCCAAGCATAGTCAGCCTCATAAATAGAATTTTACATCGGACCTGTGTTGTGACGGCCTTGCTTAGATAAGGTTGTGCTTTTCCCACAGTGTATGAGTTGTTTAGCGGTTCCAATTGAGAGCTACAGCGTAGGGTTTTATAATTGAGTTCGAAGGAGGTTTCGTGCACTTGTTTGTTGATGGCTCTCTTCCAGGCAGTCAATGGAATGTCCTGCCGAGAGAAGTTTTCTTCCGCTATCATCAAAACTTTGATTGCGTTGCCCAGCCTGGAATGCCATGTCGAAGCTGAGTCTTCAAAGATAGATCTCAAGTGATGTTTTAGAGAGTTAACCGGGGCCTTTAATATCCTTAGATACAGCTTGATCAGCTCCCCCTGGCCGATCACGTCTGGCCTTGCTAGACCAAGTTCCAGTCTCAGCCTGGTTCTTCTTGCTGATCTAGGTATATGTAGCACCGACTTGTAGGCCTTAGCTAGGGCAGAGTTAAGAAAGGCGTCCAGCTTCCCGGGGAAGGCAAGATGACCATAGGAGATTGCTGGAAGGAGTTTTGCTCTTAGGGCTATCAGAATTGGGCTTGCGGATGGACTGATCAGGTTCTGACTTAGTTGTCTTAACAGATGTGTTACATTGTTGGCTTCCGAGGCCTGCTGATTTAGGTGTACACTTGCTTTGGCCCGTTCCGAGAACCAGACTCCTAGGTAGTTGTATGAGGCCACCGAGTGTATTTGAGCGTTTCCCAGCTGCCACTGTGCATGCCGTTTCCGGTGATAGGACCCGAAGATAATAACCTTTGTTTTCCCTTGGTTGACTGTTAAACTATTAGCGATGTTGAAACTGTTTAGGGCCGTTAATGCTCTTTGTAGGCCAATCTTCGTATGATCCATTATAGCCGTGTCATCGGCATACTGTAGAACCGGTAGCCTCGCCCTTCCTAATCTGGGGCTACTAGGCTGGCACCTTTTAGGGCCTCTCCCAGGTCCGCAGTGTATAAGTTAAAAAGGATGGGGGCCAGGACACACCCTTGTTTCAACCCATTTACCGTGGCTATTTTGGAGGAAACTGTCCGAGCGCTTGTTTTAACCCGCACCCAGGTGGCCTCATATAGTGACATAATTGCCTTTAGAAGTTTCGGTGGAATGCCCCACTTTCCTAATTTCCACCATAGGCGTTTTCTGTCTACTTTGTCGAACGCTGTACTATAGTCTACAAAGCAGCAGAATAGTGGGGGATGATTCTTCAAGGTTGCCTGGGCGGAGAGATATGATAGCGCCAGGACGTTATCCATGGTAGATGCCTTAGACCTGAAGCCAGTCTGGTACGTGGGTATTATGTTTTCCTCTTCTGCCCATTTTTCTAGGTCGTTGAGTAACAGGCGTGCATAGGCCTTGGCCTCCAGATCAAGTAGGGCAATGAGCCTGTAATTTGACGGCTCTAGACGGTCACCTTTTTTGAAGATTGGAAAAAGTATAGAGCCCCTCCAAGAGTCGGGGGTTGCGGCGGTCAAATAGGTGTGATTGAAGAGCGGAGTTAAAAGTGCGGCCCAGAACTCGGGTGCCTGTTGAAGGCTGGCGCTGGAATCCCATTGGGCCCCGGAGCGCCGTCATTCCTCATGCGCTTGATGGTTTTAATAACCTGCCGGGTATTGGTCCAGGTTGATAAGGTATCGTCAGCGTCAGCCGGGGAGCTGATACCCCTTGGGCTGTTAGCTGGGCTCGAAGTCACGACTTCTGGGTATGTGCTGGTCTGTAAGGCTTCCTCGATCGACTCTACCTTGACCATTGATGGGACTTCGTTGCTGGAGACTGTTGCATATAGCTGTTTCACATATTGAGTCCACTCTTTTTCTGCTACCCCGTTTTCTCTCGTTGGTCCTCGATTGCTCAGCTGGTTGATGTATTTCCAGAGTCGTGCAGAGTTCTTTTGTTTCAGAAGGGTAAAAACTTTAAGCCATTTGCTTTCCGTGTCGGCTTTTTTGAGTTCCCATTGCTTCTTCCTTATGGTGGTCCTCAGTGCGGATATCGGTGGCCCCTCTATTTGACTGCCCCCTCTTTTCTTGGCAACGAGAGCCTTACGTAGGAGTTTTTTTAAGTTCCCGTAAGTCCTGAGGGAGGCTATTTCTTCTACTGAGTTGCTCATTTATCTTTGTTTTTTTTGTGGAGTGGGGTTCCCGAGCTTGTTTTGTAAATCCTCAATGATTTGCTCCCATCCTGTTATGGGCGGTTCCACTGTGAGCAGACTCCCTTCCTGTGCCTGGGCCAACCATGTTTGTAGTTTCCCTATTGCACAGTGGAGAACCTGTCTTTGGGAACGAAAACTAACCAGGTAGCAGAACGTTGTTCTGGTTTGGTCCTGGACAAGGTCGGACCGGGGCAGAAAATAGGCACTAGCACCAAAATAAAAGTGGCTCCCATTAGTGAATCAAGTAGCTAAAAAATGGCCCATGTTTGCAAATCGGGGCAGTTTGAACTTATAAGACATGCTGTATAGGTGTTTTGCTAGGTATTGGAGGCTGCATGCATTCTTGTTTACTGCAGGCAATGTTTGCTTTCATATCAGGAAAATCAACAGTAAAAACTGGCCAAGCAGGCTATAAAAGAGGTCCACAAACAGCTATAAAACTTGTTCACACACTGACCTGACCGACCAGTCGATTGGGCATTAGATGATTGCTTTATCAGCCAGTTCGACCCTGGCCCTTGGTTGTTTTTGCACATATTTGTACACAGCATTTGGAACAAGGCTGTATTTGTTTGTAAACTTTATAAATAATGGTATATGGCTTGTAGTGCTGGCCTAACAGAGCCGCTAGCAACAAGTACTCCTATGCTAGTTACGGTCTGAAGACCACGAGCGGTCTTGCGCCCATTTATTTATACCCTTAGCCATGCCTGCCTTGAAGGGTTGTATATGCGATCTTGTTGGGCCCTGGGGACCGGGTGCAGTGGCTGGATGGCTCACTACATCTCCCCCAACTTTAGTCCACTTCACCAGTTTAGTCACTGTGGTGTCTGACCCCAGCCGTGCATACAAAGTCCTTCAGCCTCTGGCTGGGCCCGGGGTTTGGTCTACGGTCATACTGCTGGCTTCTGATGTGATTTTCGCATAATTTTGGTTCAGTTGGGGTCACCGACTTAGGCCTGCCTGCTGAGCCGATGCTGTTCAGTGTGTCACCTTGCCGCTGTGTGTCGTTGTGGAGTGCGCTCCAGGTTTGCATCTCATGGGTGTTCCGGACTCCAGTTCGTTGTCCTCTTCACTGGCGTTTGTTGCTGCATTACTGTCTACTTCGTTAAACCAGGAGCTGTTCTTTGTTGCAGTCTCTCCACCTCAACGAGCCATCACTATGATCTCTTGGACCTCTGTCACTACCCACACACCTCACTCATACGGCGTGTGGAACTTCCATCCTGGCCGATGATCATGTATGAGCACTTGATCTCCTGGTGATAGGTAGTAATTGTGGGCCCTCCACTAATTGCTGGCCTTCTCGTTGGTTTGCCTTTGTATTCTATAAGGATCATAATCTGTGGGCACCCATTCTGGGTGAGTGGGGATTAGGTCTCGTCCGTGTCCACTTAACATCAATGCCCAGGGTGTGCACCTTGTTGTGCAGTGAGGAATGCTGTGGAATTTTCTGAGGATTCTGTCGAGGCTGGCATCTAAGTCTGAGTTCTCTTGTTCTGCTATCCATAGCATCTTATTTAAGGTGTTCGTGAATGTTCTACATCTCCATTGTCCTGCAGCCACTGGGGGTTATTCTTCTGTGATTGATGCCAAGGTCACCCAAAAATTGTCAGAGCTTGAATCCTTGGAATGGTAGGCAGATGTTGGTCCAGATTTCCTTTGGGGTCCCAAACAGTGCAAATATTCTCTCCAGTCACGGGACAACTCTGTGGAATGCAGTGGATTCAATTAGCTCACAACAGAATATTTCAAATGGCTGTTTATCATCACTAGCGTGGTTTGCCCATCAAGAAAGAATCCAAAGTCTAGGCTGGCCTTTTTCCCACGGTCGTTGCTGCGTTCCTCGGTGGCTACTGGAGCAGGGTTTCCAGGTCCACCTGTCATCTGACATGCTGTAGGAAAGTGCCCCTTTTTGACATGGTCACCCCCACTTTTTGCCTGGTCATTGATGGGATCTTGACTGGAAGTGTACTGGGTTCCTAATAACCAGGTATGCAGTGCCAGATCTCTTTCCCCGAAACCATACAATTGTTCCTCCAATTGGCAATACCTTTAGCAGTCTCTATAGGTCCCTACTAAATGGGACCCCTGATACCTATGGCTTGAGGTACTAAAGAGGGTCCCCAAGGACTGTATCACGAATTGTGCCATCCTAAAGGAGCCCTCACCAAACACATGCAAGTCTGCCGTTGCAGGCTGTGTGTTTTGATGCAGACAAAAGTGAAAACAAAACATGAAGCACATCCCTGAATGCCATGTCCCAAAACACTTCCTGGTCATATTTGCACGTCACCCCTACAGCAGGCCTTACAGCCCTAAGTCAAGTGTCTTATAGTACATGTGTGGTGATATCTGCATGAGCAGATATACCCCAATACTGGTCAGTTCCATTACTGCCAGTACAAGTGATCATGGAAGCCATTTTAAAACATGTGCTGGGCAATGGAGAAAACTAGTTCTCCAACTACATTATTGCTTCACTGAAAATAGAGATGTTTGGTATCAACCATCTCGTATTCACAAATCTACCCTCATTCCAGAAGTGGATTTGTAAATACATGCACATGCCTAGTATTGGCCGTGGGGCCTGGCCTCAGTAAGTATATATTTTTGGAGAGGAGGTTGACAGAGCGGGCTTAGGTCGCTGGTGGGCATATTGGTAGCTGCTCATCACATTTTCGTGGGCCCCTGTGTTGATTGGAGCTTTAACCACGGTTCCAATGATTGGCTGAGAGTTGGGGCTTTTCTTCATGTGCGCCATGAATGATACTAGAAATATTTTCACTGCTCATGGTTGTCGTGAGGATTGGTGCTGCTGTTCAGCACCGTCCATCGTGAGGCGCCTGATTGCTTTCCAGGTTGGTGTTCGTTCCCTGGGCCTACGACTTCGCAGCCCACTCAACAGATCTTGGCAAAATGATTGGGTTTTCCACAGTTGGAGCACGTCTTGACTGTTCCAGGGCAAGTGTCAACGGGGTGCTTCTCCCTTCCACTGCTCCGACATTGGGCACTTTATGTCTGGTCAGCTGGTCGTGCTCTCCCACTTTTTGCCCATGTTCTGATGGCATCTACTGTCTTTGCTTATATGGTGACTGGCTGGTGGAGTTGGGGGCCGCGTGGGCAAGAGAGAGTGCCAAGTCCATTTCGGCTGCCGTGCTGCAGAGGGGTTGAGACCGGGTGAGGATAAGAATTTTCTCCAAGCTGGATACCTGGATGTCATAAGATTAGACCTCTGAGTGTCTTCGACCTCCAAACCTGGATGGGCTGCGAATGCACTTCCTTCGGTTGATCATCATCGGTGCAGATGCTGGCCAGCTCGTGGTGGCATGCATAGAAGGTTTCAATGACTCCCTTTCCCACTGGCATGCTTGCCATATTTAGAAGCGTTCAAAATTGGGGTTGAGCTCCGGTCAAAATGGGCTTTAAGAGCTGTCACCACTGATTCGTAGTTGTTGTGCGCGCCAGTTGATGGAAGGTGTTCAAACAGTTTGTAATCTCTTCCCTTACATAGTGGAGCTGCAGGGTTCTTTTTACAGCCCGTCTGTTTTGCTTGTGGCCTTAAAATAGTTATTCAGGCAGCTCACCCAGGTTTTCCATCAGGGTGCGGCAGTGGCTGGGTCAACATGCTCACTAAATGGTAGCAGAGCTGCGACAGGGGTGTGAGGGTGCTAGCAATGAATAGACGCACACACTTCTTTACTAATTACAGGCCGAAGACCTCAAGCGGTCTTGCGAGCCTTTATTTATACATTCGGGCCACACCCTGCTCCGAGGGTTGCTAGCGTAATTTTGTTGGGTTTAGGGGTCCTGGTGTAGGAGCCTGGTAGCTCACTACATGGCTTAGAGATGCTCACACATATACAGTTCAGGTAGATTCCATCTCCTAAGTGGCTTCTGATGGGTGACAGCCTGAAGGTACAGAGAAAGAGATTGTGTGGTAAGTGTCAAGAGCTGGACAATCTGCTTAGGATGTGTGGTGAACCCGCTGTCTAGCTTTCTTTAAACACTATGGTTACAGGCTGAATGTGTCAGGTAGTTTAAACGTACATTGGGCTTGGAAGCTATTATGGCAAGGAGGCAGAATCCATATAATTCAAATGTTGCGGGGTTATCAGACATTGGTCTATATGGGATCGGGATCCTGTTCTCAGTTTTGCTAGATTGCGCCATCTCAGTCTGGCTTTTGCTTGCTTTAGATGTTTGTTTTCTTGTGAGCCTTCTGAAAACCAGGTGTTTTGATTCTACTGTGAATGTTAGTGGCATGTATCACAGGATCCTGCTTCCACCTTTGGACCTGATAATAAACGTGCCCTGGAGTGCCTCTGGTGTTAGTGACCGCTTTATGCACTTCCGGGTCTTCTGTATTAGTGAAAGGGACACGGATGCTTGCTTGGCTACTTCTGTAATACTTGATGTGACAGTGCAATGTGAAGGGGGTGTCCCTTTCAATGCACGGGGGGCCTGCTCCCATGAAAACCAGGGAATGCATGTGTTTGTGCTCCTGTGTCATATTACAGATGTCTATGTGTGCCCAGGAAGGGCTCTTCTGTTGGCCATATGTGGCCGTGTCAACTTAATGTTACTGGCTCTTCTGCATTTTTTCAGCAGTAGTTATTACTGTTCAAAACATAATTCTTAATCATTCATGTCACAAGCCTCGTGTGTCACGTTTTGCTCTTTAATACCCACGAAAAGGGGAATACCATGCAGACTGTGGTTGGGGTAGAAAAAAATGCAGCATTATCAGGATTCTAGTGCCAACTCAAGGCCCTGGGCACCGGTGCCACTACACCCACTACGCCAATAGTAGTTATTAATATTTATTATTTATAAAGCTTTATATAGCGCTAACTAGACCCGGGGGTATCAGAGCGCTTTACAGAGTCAAGAGCCAGGTTATAATCCAATCACTTCGTAAATGGCGCACAACAAACTAGGATGAAGTACAAGCAAACAGTGTATACACAAGGAAATATTAGGCAAAGTGGGTGGAATACATTATGTACACGGACAGCAGCTGGGCCCTGAGGGCGGTGACTGTTTAGCGGGCAAGTCTTGGGTCCAGCGAGAGGAATGAATACCTTCAAGGTAGAGGGAGGCAGCAACAGAAATAAAACCGCCAGCAGGTCCAGAAATTGCTCAAGTGTTCCAGTATTTGTTGAGGAGATGGCGTTTTCGGTCTCTTTTGAAGCAAGTGAAGGAGGGGTTGCATCGTAGTTATGCTTCTGTTTTGACCACACGGTACTGGTGTTTACACGTACAGTTACCATCGTTCTAACGCTTTGAAACAAATGGCCTGTGTACAAGCTACTTGAGCACTGTTGCTGAACCCGTCGAAAGAGCATTAAATGCCCCAGCTCAGCAGAACAGGCAGCCGCTGTATCTCCACGGAGAAGAGGGCGGGCCGTGACCTTGAGGCTGCAAAGGCATCCGCCGCCACAGATTTCCACCCCTTAAACCCAAAATTATCATCCCAAACAATTACTGAATGTCACGACTTCACGAATTATGTATCGGCCCACGGTATCTTTTTGAACAACAAGTTACCACCACAAGGACACATTTATAAAACTCTGAAGGTCGCAAAAGCTCTGCGCTCAGTGAGGCGGTAAAAGGGAACATTTTCCCCGCAGCCTCTGCGTTTAAACCGGGAATGCCACCATACACCACGGTTTCAAGGCGCTAAATATAATTTGTGAAAAACCCAGCAGAAATCATAGCCTCACTGGACATACCTAGAGGACGTTTTGGGTATTTACCAAGCAACACGCATGTTTTGCTAAGATAAAGAAAGGTGTCTTTCACGTTTGTTAAAAATGTGAATATTTGAGAGGAGGGTAAGTCACTGTGGTTCTTTTTCCATAGAATAGGCAGAATATTGTAAGGCGGCCCACAACGACCAGCTTTAAATCGGCTGTATCCCACGCTTATTGCCAACGGCACTACATTTGAACAAACTTAATCCGAAATGGTGGATGAAAGCTGCTCAAGGCACTTGGTCAAGACAAATGTTCAAATCGTGTTCCAACAATAGTAACCAACATCACTGAATACTTACAACAGGCCATTACAACTTTAATTGCGTGCATACATTTTATATTACATACGATTTTTATTTGACTCCTAAAATAAATATTTTCTTTGCAGAGTGAGGCAGGACAACAATGTCACTGTGCTCTTTTTGGACTCTGGCCCACCTAACTAGCCAAAGAAAGGTTCATGCACTTATGGAGGGTGACTCATGCAGAGCAAGGCCCCCAAATAAACATGGAAGTGTCTAATGCCTCAATGAAACAGCATATCACTCTCAGTGGATTGCTTATGTGGTTCATGCTATGGTGATATTTCATATGCAAAAGTCATAGCCAAATGTATTTAACTATAAGCAGAGCAAAAGTTAAAATTTGGCAGTGAGATAAAACCTCATCATGGGTGATGGTATTTATCTCAAATTGATTGTAACAAAAGCAAATCGGTGAGTCAATAAGCAGTGGTTTCCCAAGTTACTCAGGCTGAAGTTGGGTGATACATGAAAGATAGCGTTTGCGCTGCTGTATGAAATGTATGTTTAGTAGAATAATGGTTCTCAGTAATGTAGGCCACATTGTGCCCCTTAAATCTTCTGTGCAGGGCACATTGAAAAAAACATCTGCATTGTAGAAAAAGTATATTTTTGTATTATCAACTTTACACAAACGTTACTAGAGACTGAGGGTTTAAAGTGCAAATAAATTGTTCACTGCCTTCTAAATGTGCCTGGAAATCATGTTATGTGTGCACTAATATGTCACATGTAGGTGCATTGTAATATTTAAGCCCAATGGTGGTTCAGAAAAGAACCTTTTTGTATGTTTTTCTGTTTTTTTCTCTCTGAAAATTGATCATTAAACTTTGAAACAGGGAATACGTACATTAAAAACAAAGAGAGTATCTCCAACTGGAAGATTTAGAAATACCAGATCTTAAAAATGTAGAATGTAGATTGCAGTATTCCAAATGTTTATCCATCAATTTACTGCCTGAATTATACAACAAAAATTGTCAGAAATTTCAAGATGTTTATTTTGCGGTGAACTGCATTCCTCTGTGCTCTTCTGTACTACTGTGGGAAATCAGCGATGTAGTTGCTATTTCTTTGGTTGGTGTCTTCCAGTTTGCAGATTCTATCTTTTGCCCCTGACAACAATAGGATACTGGCATGGAAATATTTTATCTTAAGTAGTGTAAAATGTGTGCTGTGCTCAGACCTACCATAAGACAATGTGTGGTCGCAGTTTTTGCAGATCACTGTTGGGGTGATCTGTGAAGCTCCAAAAATAGGTTTGCCCCCCAGAATGGGCAAGTGCACTGCAGATATAAAGTAAACTTCTATGCATGAGCATCATGAACTTGTGGTTTACAAATGGATTTTGTTAGAAAGTGGCTTATTAGTAGTGGTAAATATGCCCCTACCACAGGCACTAAGGCCACCAACACAGTCTAGGGTCCAGAATAGGTCTCAATAAATTATTCCCATGGTCTACCCTTGGTAGCTTGGCTGTGAGCAGGCAGGCTTAACTAAGTAGACAGACTTGTAAATCCTTCAAAAACACAAATTCAGTAAATAAAGAAGACACAACACACAATACAAAGTCCACACCAATTTATAAAAATAGGAAATACTTGTATCTTTAAAATGACACCAGAACAACAAAAATCCAATGTAGGGAACCAGAGATGTGAGTTTTTAAAGATTAAAATACTTTCTAGCACTTAGAACTCATTAGTTCCACTCTGGGACATCTGGTTGCGCTTGACCAGGACAAAATCTAATTTTTAGGCCGACCACGATGGAGCCCTGAGCAGATACACGGAGCGGGAGGCCTTAGTCAAAATTTTACCTTTGGACTGAAACTTTTCTGGAGCTTTTTCAGCTGATGTCCCTCGATGCTCTTCACCAGTCCGGATTCGGTGAGGATTCGCTGGCTTAACTTTCAGGGAGCTTCCGGTCAAACTCTGGAAGTCTGACCTCCGATGCTCTTCAGTGGGACAAACCTGTAATCCTGGCCGGGTCGCGGCTGAAGGTGGCCGGCTTGATCCTCGTAGTTAAGTTGGTCACCATATCGAGCTTTTTTCCAAAGTTTCTCCAAACTTCTAGCACTTTTTCCTGAGGTTTCTCTTAAGGGTCCAAAGTGTCCAAAACACAGTCCAAGGGTCTGGAAGTTCCAAGATGGCCCTTGAAAGGTTGGGACCACAATTCCCAAAATACACCTGGACAAAACTATTAGGGTCACACTCCAGGCAGTGGCCTCTTGTTGGTGATGATGCAGGTGAGCTCTGTTAACCTCTGGGGACAGTCAGAGTCAGTTACCACCAGTACCAGTCAGCAAAACATGGGGGTGTACAGGGCACACAGGATGACTTTGCAACAGATATGCATTGTGAACTGGCGCTTTGTGATGTACGTCCGCATTCATGAACCAGATGTTTAGGAAGCTGTATATGTATTTGTGAACATGTGTTTCATAACCGCGCACAAAAGCTTTATGAATGTCTGAAGAAAGGAGCACATATGTCTATTGGTTGACAAATGTGGATTTAACACTTAATAATTTCAACATGTAAAAATAACAATACCGTAAAATGAACTCCACATTTCCTAACAATTATGCAAATATGTCCTCTTAAATTATGTGAAAGACCAAAAGGAACATAGAGTCTTTCTTCATGAGGCTTTGGAAGGGTGAAGCCCTAGCCACCTGACAAGACACCTTTCTCTGAACTTAATCCAAGGCCTTTGGTTGCTTACAGCCTATTTCACCAGAACGTGCTGGGAAGAAAACACCAACAGCCAGATACCACAACTGCCAGAGGACAGTAATGTCCACGTACTGGAGTAACAATAGAAGCATCCAAGGAAGTCAGGTTTAGAGATTTTTCCCATGGCCGAAGGATCACAAAATGTACATAGTACACAGACAACAACCTGTTATATTTTTCCCCTGCAAAATTCAAGGGGGAACAGAATAACCACAAACAAATATTAGGGAGTACCAGGAAGAAAAAGTGGATGCAGGGGAAGAGGAAAATGAGAAAGAACAACTTGTTTGTTTGTTAAAAAATTGATAATGAACAAGGTGTTATGTAGTCAACAGTAATATTACATCCTGAATATCTCTAAAGCAGTCCTCAAGACAACAGAAAACAAAATATTTCACAATATGATAACAGTGTAAAGCATTTGCATACATGCTAGACAATGTAACATTATCTAAAATTACATTTTTTTATCATTTAAAGAGTAACATAAAATCGTACTGGGAGTATAAGCTTGGCACCAAAGACAAATCACATAGAAATAAATAGTGATGTATGTATACCAATACCATCAATGAATTACAAAACTATTAGGAATCCTTAATAGCCTAACTTGACAACAATGATATTACAATTATAATGATAGTATTGGAATAAGAAAAAAATATTGAACCAATCAGTAATACTATAGGGTTCAAAAGTGTCTTTAAAACAAGAATTACAATATTGTCTGCATGAGACTAGAATAAGTAATTAGTAAAAGGAGTCCACATTTTGATTTGTTTGGAATTCAACACTTGTGATATAACAAACCAAATCAATGTTATGATTATATAAGATGCCCTTCCATTATGCTATACATGAAAATTATGTAACATCTTCAGAATTTGTAGAAATCAGTTGAATCACAATACCAATTAATAAACCAACCAATTTACTTTTAACTGGTAATTTATTCCAGTCTGGAATTAGGCTTCTCAGTAGAATCTTCCGAACTGATAAAGAAACATTAGTATTGACAATTGCATTGATAAAGGCCTAAACGTTAACCTAAAAACTGTACACCATAGAACAGCAATATATCAGTCTGCAAAGCCATTGTAATACAGACGCCAGGACTGCGGCAAATTACCTTAACCACCACTGTTGGGGACCCATAGTCTCCGTCTGTCCTGGTCCTGAATCAAACATGGTACGTTGAATTGGAAGTCAGCTGTTTACAAATCAAATAATGACCGTGATCATTTAAACATTTGAGCCAGTTCATAAATTGATGCCATCTGTACAGTGAGCACATTTGTTTAACCAAACAGAAGAAAGTTTCATGAACAGTGTCATCAAAGTTGTGGTCCATAAGCCTCTAAACCCAATTTCATAACTTTAAAAAACAAATGCAAAAAATAAAGTGTATTAAAGTTGTACCAAAGGATGCTTGGTTGAGATGTCAAAACAAAAAAAAACACTGGTTAATTCATCGCCCATCGTTCAGTGCGGGATCCATGAATCCTCTGAGGGTTTGAGCATGCATACTGGGAACTAGCCAGTGTACACCCAATTAGTGTTAGTTGGAAACTGGTAATTAAGCGTACAATGGCAACTTGCAAGTGCTTACACAATAGGAAGTAACAAGTATGTACAAAATGGAAGATGGGAAGTAGGTGAAGAGTTTGAACTGGACAGTGTATCCAAAGTGGGAATTGCCAGGGCTGTGCAAAGTTGGAACTGGAAAGTTGTTAAGTAACCTCTGCATGTTGGGTATCCCTATATTTGGGAGACTCGGAAACTGACACTGTTCGTTTTTATATATTTTACAATAGCCATACTTATTTTTGAAACTCTTCCAGAAAAGAAGGAAAAATAACACAACCATATAGTTGGTGATTATTCTCAAAATACTCACTAGCAGTGAACAGTGAACTTCATTGCCCCTGATTGACTGATAAGGAGTAAACAAAAATACATTTACCGAAATTAAACTTTTATAAGGATGATCAGTCGTTGAAGCCTGTCTTATACACGAATAGACCAGCAAGACAGGTGGCAAAAAAATGGAGCCATTCAAAATCCCATTAGGAAGATTCTACATTAGAGCCACACCTTTATTTTCAAACTGCTGTTAACAATGCAACACCATATTTTTTCATATTCTACGCAGGAAACTAACATTTGACAGTGAACCTTGCTTTCCCAATTAGCTGATAAGGAGCTCACAGCAATCTATTGTCACGACGTCCTTGCATCGAAGTTCCACAGTAAGGGCCTCCCAATAGAGATACATTTTATCAAGACAGTTGGGGCTAGATATTTGTGCCAGAGGTGTGCTAAAACATCCAGAAGTGTGCAAGAGGCTTCTGACATCACCCAGCATATAAAAAAGTTCCTATACTAGTCCCAACTTAGGGCCCTATTACAAGTCTGGTGGTCATTGAACCGCCGACTCGTGGTTGTGCGGCGGTGGCGGATCCAGCCACGCCGCACCGGCAGTCTAAACTGCCAGATTATGACATGGGCAGTCAGACCATCGGATCCGCTAGGGAACCACCGTTCTCTGGAGTAGGAGTGGCGGCCAGAGGCCACAAAATGCTTGGCAGGACAGCCACATATTATGAGTTTCCTCTCAGGCAGGCTTTTCATGGTTGTTCCACCATCATGAAAACCCTGGCATAGAGGAAACACGGCTCACCTTCGCCTCAAACATATGTGGAGGCACACAGGGTATAACATGTGCACCACTGTGTACATGCACATAGGTTCTTCTGCTTGTTTGGCTGTTGAGTGTTTTTTAGTTGCCTGTATCTAGATGTATGTTTTGATTTATGATTGTGTTTGTGATTGACTGTATGAGCGATTGATGTATGAAAAATGCTTTTACTGCTCCTTGTAGCTCTGGGCTGACGCTAGATGAATTTTATGTATATTGTTCTATTTACCTAAGTATGAATCTTTTCTATGCAAAATCAAAAAAAACAAATGATAATAAAATGATTTAAATATACTCAGCTGTTCTGTGGGCAATTGCTACTATTGGAACCGATTGGTCCTTTATATTATCGGGAACTGCCTTTTCATGTTGTTATACCTATGGACTTTTAAGTCCATGGCGTGCAGGAACCTTGTAGTGCAGGAACCTTGTAGTGCGGTCCCATTGCAGTGCCTTTTTTAATGGCACCACTGCCTTTAAAAGAGGGACCCATCATGGGGCAGCACAAGCTTTGGCGGAGCGGTGGCGCAGCGGTCTGCAACGCTACGCCACAGTTCCACCAAAATCTTGTAATCAGGACCATAGTGTCTTTATACATAACCTAGTAAAGAAGCCGGGCAACCCAAACAGTATCTGATTTTACACACATTAACTCATCTATTAGTGGGTGATAGACCGAGCTCCTGATTTCCTTTCGGGAATACATTACTCTAACTATTTTTCATGTAATTTCTTGAAACACCATAAATCCAGTCTGCACTCCAGACAATTGGGGGCAACAAGGTTCACCACTTGCCACTAAATTAATTGAGCTGGCAGAATCAGAAAATATATTGAAAAATATGGATTGGCATGTTCCTTGCAGTCTGTGGCTTCTTCTCTAAACAGTGGGCGAAGTTCTACAAAGTGTCAAACAAGTGTGGGGTAGGAGGAACAACGATGATAAGGCACCATACATACAACCATGATTAATTGGTATCCATAAACAAAGAAGTTCCAAGTGAACCCAAACAATTGTTGTCCTTTGCTGAATTGACGGTAAAGGGACATTTTATCTTTATTCAAGTAGTCAAGAAAATACTATGTGATGGGCGGATGAGATATGTTTTTATACATTTATCTGCTGCAATGGTTTTGATATCTGCAACCACTGAACAGAAGTCCCATAGAGGCATTTCTCCTTCATTCCCTTCTGAAATTAGCTGCAAGTTTTGGGTCGACTTTAGCACCTGTGGGCATATCAAACCGAGTCATTCATACTTAATATTCCCTTAGGAAATGCAAGATCACATAGACTTGGGATGATGTTTGCCACAAATATTTTTGAGCAAGAGGGAATTCAATGTAAAATCTAATCTTTCAAGAAGATTAGTAGAAAAAGTAAAAACAGTCCTAGTTTGTACTCATTCCTGGCCAGCCACTCTGAGTAAGAGAAGTCTGGCACCCATTGAAAGATTCCTTTGATAGAACACATACAGCTTTCATATGTTTTCCTAAAGCCTTGGGGTTGATATTATCATCACAAGTACAAGAGCCTCACACATGACCTAGGCTCTCGTGAAATTAGCCAAAGCATTATTAATAATAACAATAATAATAACGTATTTTATACAGCGCCTCATACCACACTGCTGCTGTTTCTACACATGCATTCCAGATAACAGAGGTTACCCCTATCCAATTGTTGGTACTCAATATACCAACAGTGAAAGGATGCAAGGCTCTGAGTGAGCTTTGAAAGGATATGGACTTATGCTCTCTACATCAATTCATTTGTTAGCAGTAATCGTTCAGCTCATTGAAAACTTACATGTAACTGTTAATTCTAACTCAAGAGAACCAGTGGCGCCCTTATGTGGGGTGCCCTTTACCACAGGCATACTAACATGTGATGGATGCTGAAGGGAACTGTCACAGTTTAGACAAATATGCAGACAACTTTGAAACTGTAATTACCTACCTGCACTCTGATCAGTTAATGAATGAGATGCCTGCTACCCCTCATGGATTCCTTAGGAAATTCCATTGTTATTTTCTGACAGTCCTGATGTCTGAGGTTAGTAAAAAGGCGCCCACACCACCAGTGCAGCCTGAGTCTGCAAATCGTTCTCTGGCTTAGCAACTCTGTGGTCACTCAACACCCACTGAATATGGATGTGGTTGTGGACAGGATCACTTCTGCAAAGTCGTTTTTGTACTCATTATGGAGATAATATTGATGTGTGGGGTACTCTGAATTGTGATAGTGCTTTGGTGTATTCTGTAGTGTGATAAAGCTTTGGTGTATTCTCAGGTGCAGGTGTCTCCAACCAGTTGATTGTGAGCTACCAGTAGCTCCCAGACACCTTCATAGTAGCTCCCATCCTCGAGTTCATTTTTAAATAAACTCAGGGTCACATTTTCCTTGTGTTTATTTGACATTATTATAACAATCCAGCAGATAACAGGGACTGATAATGAGCAGTGCTCAGTCAGGTTTATGACCCATGCTGGGGCACAGAGGTGAAGAACCAAAGCACTGGCGTAGTTAACTCTCAAATAAAAGGCCTTGTCAACTCAATATTTAAGCATGAAAACAAAATTATGTTTCTGAACGCTTTTACTTGGAAGAAAATTAAAATGAAAAGTTACCTTAATGATGAGGCTAAGTCTTTATTTTAATTTTCTCCCATTGCATAATGTTGAATTTACAAACCACAGGCCTCTTCCTCCCCATCGCCAGTAGACCCTGTGCCATATTTATAACTGAAAAAATAGAGTCTTTTTTTATGGGAGAAATTTAAACTAAACAAAAATATTTTGATGAAAGATTAAGTCGTAGGGGCTGATAAGAATTTGGCGGTTACACCGCCAGCCCGCAGCCGTGGCGGTATGGAGAACCCCACTAAGCTGGTGCCATCCCAACCCTCATTACAACAATACCACTGGGCTGATGGTGTTGCGGCAGCACAGCCAAGCTGGTGGCATGCTTCGGCTCTCAGAGAAAGGCTGGAGCTACAGCAAGTCGGGCACACCGTTGTCATGCACCATGTCATGCATGGGAAACAGTGCGCCTCACAACATTGGTGGCATGGGGGGCACAACACAGGCCCAGGCCATAAGGCTTTATTTGCCCTCGGACCCTTTTCTGTGGCCCTTAACCTGCCTTTCCGCCGACCTTTTCATGGCGGTGTCCCTGCCATGAAAAGGTCGGCGGGCATGCAGGTCGCGATACACATGGTGGTGCAGATGCCGGCATTGCTACCCTTGACCGCCGTTGTCCCCATCGCCGCGGGAGCTCAGATCTTGGAGGAGGTGGTGGTCTGGAGGCAGTCTGAATGCGGTCACCCTGACTTCATCATAATCCGGTGGTCGGACAGCCAGGTATGCGGGCAGTTGGACTGCCAGAAAGTGGCAGTTATTTTTGGACCGCCAGGGTCATAATCAGGTCATTAATGTTTTTCGCCACATTCAATTAAGCCAATTATGTCTTAATGTTTTATGAAGAATTTTTCTGCAATTAAATTTCTCCTTGTAGGAAGCTGGCTCTGTATGTGGTATACCAAAATGAGGTATATTGTTCACAGAATCCAGTGGAACCCCAAAGGTAGGCAGAGGTAAAAGTAGATAGCACCTTACTCTCTATTTGTGGTAGTATGGGCGAGCAGTAAGGCTTTATCAGAGGGTAGTGTTAAACATTTGTTGAACACACTCAGGCAGCAAATGATGTCACATACTCAAAGACTGAACTCAGACTAATTTGTTTGTATAAAAATATTATATAGTTACATTTATTTTCTAGAACCAAGCAAGCCTGGTAAAGGTGAGTTTAAATGGCACTCTTCAACGCGGGTTGAACAATACTAGCAAGCTGAATTAAAATGACTTTGTTACAGGTTTGTAAATACTTGGATTACAGTTAAAATTACTGTTAGAATACTTTTGAATACTTTATGGATTACTTTTTCTACTCAGTGTGATATGCCTAGATATCACACTGGGACATTTCCTGGAGAAAAGGTAAGTAAAGCAGTGTTTAGATATTTGCAGTTTTCAAGTTCTCATACAACACCCTCCTCAGTTCCCCCCTTACTTTTATACTCCCCTGAACATCCACGTTAGTTTAACTAGGGTCTAATGGTTTCCCTTATTTATAGTCCCATGTTATAACCGTACTGTGTAGATTGCGCTAATTGTCTTGCTTTTACCTTTTTGTACAAATGTTATACTGCAATTCTTTTCATCATCTAACCATTGTAAAGCGCTCTGATACCCTCGGGTCTAGCCAGCGCTATATAAAACCTTTAAAATAAAATAAATAAAACCAATTCCACACTTAGCACAATTATCACAAGAAAGCAGTCAATGCAGTCCTATGGGAAGAAAGGTGGTTATCGGTTTAAAGGTAAGTACTTGGGTTTGTGAGTTGGTTTTCTGGGGTTAGAACCAGGGTGCCCCCAGGGTCAAAGATGCACTCTCAAAGCACTCCCAGCAGAACTAGGGCGGACGGGTGCAGAGTGCTGAGGCCCAAAGGTATCCAATGGTGTATAGGGGGCCTCCGGTTGGTGGATGCTCATGAGCTTGCCAAAAGGTTGTGGGAGCAAAGCTCCTGGTGTTAGGGTCAGGGCAAAGGGGGATCCGAGTGAGCACTCAAAGTACACCCGGAGCGGGGAAGGGGCCGCTGGGTGCAGGGTGCTGTTTTGGTGTCGGGCGCCTTGTTGATTTAAATGGAGATTCTCAGGTTGCAACAAAGACTGCAGGCTCGGGGACAAAGATCTTCTAGAGGTGACCACCAGTTAAATGTTGAATGTTAAATGTTGTATACTTGTAAAGCGCACAGCTGCCCCAGCAAAGGGGCGTCCCGGCGCTGTATACCGCTGGGGAACCCGTCCTGGCTTTCCCTGTGGGATGGTCCCTACTGGGAATCCCCAAGGTGGAGCCAGGCATCCCCGGCGTTGGTGGGGCCGTTGTGGAGATTAGGCAAGCTAATGCCCAGAGTTGCCGAGTGGGACCCCAGGTTAGAGTAGGCACCGAGGCGAGAATTGTCGAGTCCGCTGTCCCTGGTCCACGACCCTGCCATGTCGGGAATTGAACCCTGGTCCCGGGCCGACTTCTGCTCCCGGGTCTGCTGCCTCTAACCAGTGAGCCACACCACTTCACCAAGTTGGAGAGGTAAGTTGGGATGCCTGGGGATGCTGGGACATCGTTGGTTGGGCCACCCAAGGTCGTGGGGCATCGGGTGCAGAGGTGTCTTTAGTCGTCGGGTTTTCTCACCACCGGTCGCGGGTCAGGGGTATCCTCCAGAAAGGGGCTGCAGGCTTTGCTTGGAGGTTCGAGGCAAGTCTGAGATCACCAGATCTCAGGTCTGGATCGCCGTGGAGATCTCCTCGTGGTGTTGGGTCACTCAAACTTGGCTGTGGGCCAGGTGGTACAGACTCACGGTTTTTGCTGGGGCCAGAGTCTGTGGGTGAGCAAATCCAGTTATCACGGGAAACAAAGTCTATGGTTTGTAAGGCAGGGTGTTGTAAGTTGAAGAATAATTCACTCAGGAACAGGAGAAGTTGTTGAGTGCAGTTTATTCCAGTCATACAATCTCAAGAATGCACGCGTCGCCAAAATTCTAACCTGAACTCCCGGGCATACTAACAGGTAAGGAGGAAGGGGGGGGGTGGACGGAAAGTACCAAGGGGCGGAGAAGAGGGAAGATACAACACACCTCCATCCCTAGGGGTAAAGCAACGACAATGATAGAAATATTAGCTAAGTGGTCATGACAAGACTAAAAACAATGCTATAGAATAACAAGGAATGGAAAAAGGTTAGCATGAGTAGAATAGAGGCAAGTCTAACAACGAAATATGGAAAAGGTCTATATTTTACTGTCTATCGCAAGCCTATCCCCGCTCCAAGTATGTCCATCTTCCAGCTGCACCACATTTTTCCTAGTTTTCCTTACGTCCAGAGGAGGAAAAAATGTGCTCTGTCCAATCGGAGCATGAGTGGGTTTCTTTACTACAACTGGGTTGTTAACTTTGAGGTTTAAATCCTTCACTCCGTGTTTCCGGTCATACCAATTTTTGTAATTGGCTTGGTGCTGTTGGACTTTTTGTTGGCTCTCCTCTGTGTTATTTACCACTGCTTTTCCCCCCTCTAAACAGAGAGGGTTCAATTTGGTGCCAGGCTCTCTTCCCCTTAAGGCCACGAAAGGGGAGATTCCGCTGACGAGATTAGGAGCTGTGTGGTAGGCCCATAAGCAATTTCTGAGGGAATCATCAATATTAAACTCGTTGGAGATCGCCAGTTGAATATGCTCTTTGATCATGCAGTTGGCCCTTTCCGCTAAGCCGTTGGCTTTGGGACAGTAGAGTGCAGTTTTCTCGTGTTTGATGTTTAAGTCCTTGAGGAATGTTTTCATTTCATCTGAGGTAAACTGCACTCCGTTGTCAGTTACAAGGACTGCAGGAATACAGATTTCAAAAACAATATGAGATTTTTTGTAGTAGTGGTAGATGTGAATTTGACATTTACCTAGTGAGATGTGTAGTTTACCAGGACAAACATAAATCTTTTTTGTGGTCCTAAAGCTTCCATCGGACCAATTATGTCCATTGCGAGTTTTGACCATGGTACTTTTGGTACTTCAACTGGAGACAGGGGAACTTTGCGAAATATTTTGTTTTTATCGCTTTTAGCACAACTGATGCACTCCTTGACTTTCACTTCTACCATCGAGTCAAGTTTGGGGAACCAAAAACTATTCTTAACTTTGGATTTAGTAATGCTTCTGCCCAAATGACCCTCATGGGCAAGGTCTATTATTTTGTCTCTGAGGGTAGAAGGTGGGACGACTTTCTTATTGCGATAGATCCTGTCGTCAATAATAGTGAGTTCAGGTCTTACATCCCAAAATTCCTTCATGTCATCCGAGACGTCACAGCATTTCTCTGGCCAGCCATTGATAATTAAGTTTTTCAGAGAGTTCATTTTGGAATCTTTCTTCATTCCATCTTCCCATTCCTCCTTGGTGAGAGAAGGAAATTGGATGGTTAGAATAGGAGCATCCAAAGGATCTTCCTGGTAGTTAGTCAGAAGAGGTGACCTTGATAGATAATCTGCTACTACATTTTCCTGTCCAGGCAGGTATTCCAACTTAAAACAAAAATTCTCTAAACCCAGAATACATTTGGCTATTCTTGGTGAATCGCAATGTGCTTGTTTAGCTGAAAAAATGTACGTAAGGCTTATGGTCTGTTCGGACCATGAATTTTGTTCCCCAAATAATTTTTTAAAAATGATTAATGGCCCAGTAGCATGCTAGGGCTTCTCTCTCAATTACGAAATAGTTCCTTTCTGACTGACTCAAGGTGCAGGAAGCAAACACAATGATGGTTCATCCTCTTCTCCTTTCTGCGAAAGGGTTGCTCCAAGGCCTTTGTTCAAGGCATCTGTGCTTAAAATGTTTTTCTTTTTATGATCAAAGGAGCCAAGAGCAGGTGACTCAATAATTTATTGTTTTAACCTGTTTACAGTTTCATATTGGGTTTTTCCCACTTAAATTCCTGTTTTGCCTTCAGGAGTTCACGTAAACTCTCACACTTCTCAGAAAATAGTGGAATGAACTTTGCCATGTACTCAATAAGGCCTAAAAATGACTTGAGTTCTTCTTTGTTGGAGGGTAATGGTGCCTCTTTCACGGCTGTGTTTAGGTCTGATCCCTTCGTGAGAGATTTTATGCCCTAGGTAATCTACTTCAGTTACCTTTACCTTGCACTTGTCCCGCTTGACAGTCAACCCAGCCTCGGATAATCTGGTACACACTTTCCTGAACACCGCTTTGTGCTCTTTCTCAGTTGCCCCATAGACTAAGACATCGTCTTGAAAACACATACTGTTCAGAATTCCATCAAGCATTTGCTGCATCATCTTTTGAAAAACAGCAGCCTCTGAAGCAAGGCCAAATGGCATCCTCCTGAACATATATGTGCCGAAAGGGGACGAGAAAGCGGTCAAGGGTCTTGAGTCCGGGTGTAATTCAACCAGATAGTAGACCATGGAAAGATCAATAATGGAGAAAAATCTGGCTTTTCCCATTGTGCTCAACATTTTGTTGATATTGGGGATGGGGAATCTCTCGACCCAAATATCGTTAAGGCTTCGTAAGTCAATACAGAGGCGATGCCTTCTCCATTGGCCTTTGAATCGATGACAATGGATGCCAGCCACTCAGATAAATCGATGGGTTGAATGACCCCTAGTTGGCACAGTTTGTCTAGTTCGACTTTTAGAGGCTGTCTTAGAAGGAGGGGAACTTGGCGGGTCTTATGGACGACAGGTTTGGCACCAAGTCTGACCTTTATTTTATGCTGGTATTTTTCCAAAAGATCCAATTCATCAGAAAATAGACGTGGGAATTCATCATAAAGAGTCTTCCCTGGGTCAAACTTCTCCACTAGGATGACCTGTTCTCTGTTGTTGGGATCAAGAATGATGCCCAGCTCCTTCTGGTGTTTCCACCCTAGGAGGTTCGAGCCTTCACTCACCAGATATACTTTTCCTACAGTGGACCTTCCTTTGAAGTTTATTTGTGCTTCCAACATTCCGACCAGAGGAATGGGATCTTTGGTGTATCCTTGCGGAGAAATATCTGGTTCCAATATGTTAGTATCTTGATCTCCCAAGAATATCTTAAAATCTTCCAAATTCAACAAGGTAAAGGGTGAGCAAAAGTCAGCAAACATTTCTATGGATTTGTTATTAAGTGGTATTATACATTTTGGGTAATCCTGAACATAACCACCACATGCACTTTTCACTTGAAAAATGAACTTGCGATGTTCATCGCTCTCGACATTAACAGCTTTGACTTGGCAACTGTCACTGTCCCTACACACTCTTGCTAAGTGGCCTCTTCTGTTGCATTTCTTGCAATAAGCATTACGTGCGGTGCATAATGGACTGTTGGCCAAATGGTTATTGCTCCCACATCTGAAGCATTTAAGGGCAGTGTGTTCTTTTGTAGGTTTGTTGGGTGGTTCCCTTTTATTTTTTACTTTCAAAACATTACTGGTCAGCTCCTACACCTGTACTGAATGCACGAGTCGCCAACATTCTAACCTGAACTCCCGGGCATACTAACAGGTAAGGAGGAAGGGGGGGTGGACGGAAGGCAACCTAGGGGAGGAGAAGAGGGAAGATACAACACAGGGCAAGTCCTCCGGGTTCTTGAGGTTGCTGGCTGCCGGACACCGCAGGTTCAAGGTGGGGACAGGCCGGTAGGGCTGAGGCCAACTCAGTGGGTCTCCTCCTCTTCTTAGTTCAGCAAGGCTTCTTCAGTCCTTCTTCTTCTCTTCTTCTTGTCGATTCTTGTCCGAGGAGGCATGGTTTAGGGTTGCCCCTAAATACTAGATTTAGCGGCGTCACACGTAAACAAAGGTTGGGACCAATGGGTCCCTTCTTTGTGGGAGGGGGCATATGTCTCTCTCTGGTTGGCTGGGTCCCCCCCATCTGGTTGGCTGGCTCCCCCCGTCTGCAAGATGGCAGAGACTGAGAGTTGTTCTTCACCTCGCCTCCCCCACCTGAGGGGTGGGGTTGGCAAAGGTGGGCACACCTCCCTTCCTCACTTGGTTTTCCTGCCGATTCTTCCTCCCAAAGTGGGGGTCAGAACCAGTTGCTGGAAGCAGCAAAGGGCTTGGGTAGCTCACGAAGGCAGCAAACCTTTGAAGCTTCCCCGTCGTGACCCTGCCCATCCTGGGGGAGGAGGCTTGGCACCTCGTCCCAGGATGAGCATTGTTTCATACCCCCAAGAGCAGCAGGCACTCAACCCAGGGGTCCAGAAACATGTCTGGTGGTGGCAGCTGGCGAGCAGCCACTCAGTCAGGACACTAGAGTTAGGTCGTTTTTCAGGGGGCATCTCTAAGATGCCCTCCGAGTGCATTTTTCAATAAATCCCACACTGGCAACACTGTGGGTTTAAGGTCCTGAGAATTTGATACCAAACTTCCCAGTTTTCAATAAAGCCATTATGGTGCTATGGAGTTCGTACTGACAAACTCCCATCGCCATATGTTCTTAATGGCATTACTACACTTACAATGTCTAAGAATTGGCTTATACAATGTAGGGGTACAGGGCTCATGCACCTGTACCCTCACCACAGGTATAGTGCAGCCAGCTAGAGCTGTGGCTGAACTATGCCAGAGCAGTGGTTTGTAGGCATGGCACAAAGGGATGTGTGCCATGTCGACTCTTCACTTTGTTCTGCACCAAAACATGCAGCCTGCAATGCAGTGTGTGTGTGTGTGTGTGTGTGTGTGTGTGTGTGTAAAGGTACAGGGCCTCTAAGGGTGGCATAATAAGTGCTGCTGCCCTTAGAGGCCTTCCCTGGATAGAGTGTCCTTGGTACCTGTCGTACCATTTACAAGGGACTGACATGTGGCCAAAGAGTGCCAATTGGATTTTGCCTCAATGCAGTTTAGGGAAAGAACATAGGCCCTGGGAACCCGGTTGGCAAGAACCCAGGGCACACTCAGTCAAAGCACATCAACAGTTTGGCAAAAAGTGGGGGTGACCATGAAAAAAGAGGGCACTTTCTCACACTCCTTTTTTAAACAAATGACTGTATTTTTTCTGTTATAAATGTGGCACTGTATCTACAGGCCACTGGGAGCCAGATGCCTGCTGTTTGTAAATATGACACTTGGAAATGGGAGGAAAATTAAATGATGAATGTTATGGAATCCATATAAACATAGAGTTAACTCTTCAGATTAAGTTACTCTCATTTTTTTTTTGCAGAGTTTTATATAGCACGAACTTGACCCGAACTGAATCAGGTATCAGAGCGCTTTACATAGCACCAGTTACGTTACATGAGAACACGCATTCATTTTTAGGCACGGGGAGATTAAGTGATTTGCCCTGAATCACAGGAGGTTTTTTGGCGTCGTTACCGAGACTCGAACCCAGATCCCCAGGTCCGAGGTCGAGCGCCCTAGCCGTTAGGCCAACTTCTCTCTTTCAAAGAGTCACCTTTACACACAGTAGGCAGGTTGCTCCCAGAGGCTGGTAAATACTGTGTCATGTTTATATCTGGAAAAATACAGCTATTATTTTAAGTGGGAAAAATTTAAAGTGCAGAACAATGTTTAATTCTATTGACATTTTTGTAGAACACATCACTGCGACAATGAAGAAAACCCACTCAGGAGCCCCAATGGACCCCTGCCCACCACACATATTCCACAGGGCCGCCATCGCACCTGAACTAGGATGGACCATCAACACCTCCTTCCTGTCCGGCATCTTTCCAGATGACTGGAAGCGGGCGGAGCTTAAACCCCTCCTCAAGAAACCAACGGCCGACCCAACAGACCTGAAAAACTACCGGCCCATCTCTCTCTTCCCCTTTGCAGCCAAAGTCACCGAGAGACTCGTAAACGCCCAACTGACCGCCTTCATAGAAGAGAACTCCATCCTGGACGCCTCCCAGTCTGGATTCTGCAGCAACCACAGCACCGAGACCGCCTCCTTGCCGCCACGAACGACATTTGCATGCTACTCGACCAGGGACACACTCCAGCCCTCATCCTTCTAGACCTTTCTGCAGCTTTCGACACCGTTCCTCATCGCACACTCATAGCCAGACTTCATGACGCGGGGATACAAGGAACCACCCTCGACTAGATCCAATCCTTTCTCTCCGGCCGAAACCCAGAGGATCAGACTCCCTCCCTTCCTCTCCGAACCCACCGATAGCAACTGCGGAGTACCCTAAGTATCATCGCTCAGCCCTAAGCTCTTCAACATCTACATGGCCCCCCTCGCCGCCATCGTCAGACAGCATGGGCTCAGCATTCATTGAATCCTTACGACACCCAGCTCATCCTCTCACTCGCGAAAAAGCCCGAAGACACCAGACTCTGTTTCCAGGAAGGAATGAAGAACGTGGCAGCCTGGATTAAAGACAGCTGTTTAAAGCTCAACTCAGAGAAGACCAAGGCCCTCTTCCTCGGACCCTACACCTCTGCCTGGGACAACACCTGGTGGAACCCACCCACCCTTACAGACCACGCACGAAACCTCTGCATCATCCTTGACTCCTCCCTCTCCATGAACCGCCAGATCAACGCGGTCGCCTCCACCAGGTTCAACTGCCGACGCATCCTCCGCAAGACCTTCAAATGGATCCCCCCCGACTGCTGAAGGACCGTCACCCACGCACTCATAACCAGTAGACTGGACTACGGCAACGTCCTATACGCCGGATCAACAGAACCCTTCTACACAAACTCCAAACCATCCAGAACACCGCAGCCATACTCATCCTTGGGACACCGCGTCACGAACACGACACAGCATCTACGAGACCTCCACTGGCTCCCCGTCGAAGAGGGTCACCTTCAAACTCCTCACCCACGCCTACAAATCCCTCAACATCGGACCCAAATGCCTCAACGAGAGAGTATCCTTCCACGTACCCAAGAGGAACGTCCGCTCCGCCGACCTCACCCTGGCAGAGGTCCCCTGCATCTGCAGAAACAGAACAGGCGGGAGAGCCTTCTCCTACATTATAGCCAAGACCTGGAACAAGCTCCCTGTGAACATCAGACGCTCCCCGACCCTGCAGACGTTCAGGAAGGACCTCAGGACCTGGCTCTTCGACTGATCCGGAGCTGCCCCCTGCCTCCCCAGCACCGTGTGACGCACTCTATAAACCCCTGATTGATTAATTGATTGATGGGATATTCTGCATTAGAATAGGCTGAAGGTTTGTTGTATCCTGTCTTTGGGTATTCAGTTCGTCATCCTATGGCTTTATTCACTTGACTACAGGAGCTAATTGTGGTTATCAACACATGGACCTGTGCATAGGGCAGTGAGTGCAGTGTGGTCAATCTAGGTCCAACGTTTAAATTTGAAACTAGAAGTAAAAAACGTTTATTCTGAAAATAAATATAGATGTAATTAATGAACTGATCATTTTGTTTGAAATAGACAGTTCAACATTGTTGCTGCTATTTAATTTCATCATTATCTGTACTATCTCATTCTGCAAACTTTTACTCTTGTCCTAAATGGCTTTTACAAAGACTTTGCTCTGTACTGTATGCTCAGCTCTGCTTCACACCTAGTCTCCCTTTTGATTACTTATGCCAGCTGTACATAGGGGCACTTGTCAAGACACAGGTTTGTCCAGCATTTTATTATAAATGGATGTGGCCTAGAGTGCCATCAAGAATAAGAACTGAAACAATGTTAATGGTTAACAAAACCATCAATAGACAGTAAGGCAAAGGCTATAAAAACAATTAGACCAAATATACATCAACGTACAACCTTTAGGCAATGAACAACATGGATTGGTGTTGCCTTTCATCCAAGATTGCTTTGCATTCTAGGGCTGAAGGACTATACTTAGAATGAGAAAAGTTTAACTCCATGTCCCAGAAAGCAAGGTGTTAATGCCAAACAACCTGGACTGGCTGAAGGTGTCAAACATTAAATAGGACTTCTGGTCACTCTGAACAGATTAAACAGATGTAGACACAAGAAGGCCACAAGAACTTGATCAGCCATCCAGCTGTGTCTGTAGCACAAGCTTGCATTAACCCTTAACTTAGAGCAGACTTACTAAGGCTTGCATATCTCCTATGACTCTAATAACTTACTGACCGCTAACTTCACACCCAGACAAAGCAAAGCAGACACTAGCTGTACTCCTACAACTCCGGCTCAATGGTTAGGGCTATGCGTCAGCAATAACAAATTTCATGTCAACACTGTGTGGTTGTAGAACTGACCTCTATCCGGAAGGTTCTATATTTACTGTAGACTGTCCACTTTGGAATGTTCACTTTTCTGAATAGAATGTATTGAGAGCTAGGAACGAATCATTGGTCCTTTGGAATGTGTGTATAGACAGTGAGAGACTCAGTGGTGAAATCGTTGTGTAGATTATGTATGAATGGATGGGTGTGTGGGATTAGTTAAGGCTATTCTGGGTTCCAGCCCAGGTCTCTATTTTCGGCCTGCAAAATACCCTTTCCACTGAGTTAACAAAATGGAAGAAATGCATGAGGGGTTGGACAGACATTTCGTGTCAAGCTCAGGAAATGACTATCTGCCCCGCAGTCAAGTCTATGGCGAGGACACTCAGAGGTACCTGGCAGAGGTGGGTGTCACCCTCCCAGATCCTGCTGAAGCATAAGCACACCTATTGCCAGCTTGTATTACTTTGGGACTCCATTGAGTTATGGTTTGATAACTCCCTCGTGGACGAATTACGGAGGGGTGCGGATGGGATTCTCTGAGGGTACAACTACATCTGCCAGGACGGGAAGGCTCTCTTGGTCCTGGGCTCTTATTTGGACAGGGAAGGATATTGTCTGCACTTCCTCCCAGTACTGGGCCTTGGCGCTCTTGCATTCCATAGGTGCTCTGCAAGGTAGGGCTGCCTGTGCTGGAGCTGTTACTAAGGTTTGGCTTGTGCTCCCAGGTACGCTTGCTTGATTTAGTATTCACTGATGTATATCTTTTAGTAGTGTTGGTTTTTAAAATATACAATATATTTTTCTAGGGACCCATCTGTGTTTATTCTCCGTTGGTTGGTTGGTTTATGCTTCCTAATCCAGGTTAAGGGAAAATCTCTTGGGCGTTAAGTGTTCTCAAGAAGAGAGGGTTGTGAAGTGCAGACATCTATTGCTCAGGGAGTTTGTATCACAACATCGCATTGTTGGTTTCTGGTCGCGCACTGCATTATGGGGCTTTCAGTTGCATATTTCAGTATTTCTACAACGCCTAGCTTAAACCCAATACAGATGCTTAAATATAAACGTACTTTTATAAGCGTCCTTCTAAAACTGAAGATAGTTAGACTCAAAGAATATGGATTTTTTTTTTTTGGGAAAATATCTTGTTTAGCTATACCTACAATTAAAAAGGCGTTGCTTCCAATTATGCCCTCTTAACATGCCTACAGGCACAGGTGAGCACTAACAGCCAGATTCATCATTGAAAAATAGGCTCGCAAAGGGCCAGATTCAGAGAATCTGGCCCTTTGCAAGCGCAATTTTTGCATTTGGGATTCATCATCCCAAATGCAAAAATCGCTAATTGCGAGGAATTGCATTTAAGGAATCTCTATTTGAGATTCCTTAAATGCAATTCATTAACCATTTAATATTTGCGAATTCGCTATTTCTGGCTGCTATTTACCGCGAAGTCTGACTTCATGGTAAATAGCGAAAACTTAGAAAAATGCACTTTAGTGCATTTTTCTAAGTGGTATGTTACACACACACATGTCCTTTGGACATGTGTGTGCGCAACATCAGGCTAAATTTACATTTCAGGGGTGCTACAGGGTGTCCTTTGGACGCCACTGGCACCCTTGAAATCGCATCCTTATTTGCGATTAGCAAATTGCTAATCGCAAATAAGGAATGGGAGTAATTCCTTATTTGCGATTAGCAATTTGCTAATCGCAAATAAGGAACATGTAGAAATCGCAATTATTTTTGGGATTTCTACATGAATCCCGTTTTGCGAGTCTTTAATAGCGATTCCTTAATAATCGCTATTAAGGACTCGCAAAACAGGACATTGATGAATCTAGGTGTAAGAGTTTATCTCGTCATTCAACAAATTCAGGCCATAGCTCTAGGCCACCTGCATAATGTAATGAAATGAAATAAACCACAGAATGATGGCTAATGCAAAATACATCAACATAGCTGCCAAGGTTTCAGATTGCTATGTGTGACACATTCTTAAAATCGGTGTAATCATGAGTGACATTTCAACCACAGCGAGTGACACTTTTTCGCGAGCAAAATCAAGCAGTGAAATCAAGCAATGAAGACAAAGGAAACATATAAATATCAGAAATGACACCCATTTGAGCAACAGGAAACTCTAAGAAATTCTTAAACCTGCTGCATATCACCAGAAATCCAAGAGAACTAACCTAGTACCCTTGTAAATGAATGGTAGTTTTTGGAATATGCGTAGCATCATTGGTACAATAAAGTACTTTTAACAGGGATATTTAACCCCTCCTCAGTGTGACGTAATTGCGGTAGCCTTAATTTAATAATACTTTGTGTCTAGTAAAGTCACAACACTACACTGATGCGACTAGGTGGGGAAAAAATAATGCAGATGCCGCTGTCCTTCAGAAGTGTCTCTGTGTCTGTTACACTCACTGGTTCAGCCGGCTGCATACACTCAGCTGATGTACAGTAGCCAAGTCAGTCTGTCTGTCCCCAGTCACGACGCTGGAGATGAGGAGGCGGAGCTCTCAATGCAGAACGGGTCACAGTGGTACTGCTCGGCTAATGTGAGAGGCGGGCCGTGGGCCTGCCCTAAACACCACCTGCTCATCCTCTCCCAGACTCAGAGCATGTGCTGAAGGAGTGCTCTAGTGTTGTCAGGCGACAACAGCAATAACTGGGGGCTTAGACTCGGACACAGGCTGAGGGTGGCGGATATCCTGCTATAATGCACTTTCGTCAAGGCCCAGAGTGCATTTCAAGTTTAACAGCAAATGATGTCTGTTTAGTAGTGTGTATAACTAAAGTTTGTATTATATTCATTAATGCATTCACACATAAATATTTTAAAGTTGTTATTTGTTACCACTTATTTATGGTAAATTGTACAACACTGTTTGGCTCCATGAGCAGAATGGTTTATAAACATTTTTTTTAATAAAGACATGCTCGCAAAACATCAACATCTTATAAAGGAAAGCGGGGAAAAAATGATATTATGAAACACGCTGTCATGCGGGAAGAGAATAGCTGCTTAATCATAGCCGAAATGTGCATTACAATTAACACCGACCTTTGTAAACAGATCTCCAAATCACAAATTCATCTGTCATGATTTAAAAACCAGGAGGAAGACAGACACGTTTCTCAAAAAAGCACACTGACACATGGATTTCCATTGATGCACAGTGTCGATAAACCTCACTCTAATGGACTTCAAAATACAAACTTTTCCAAAAAGTACGCCTCAAGCTAAGGAACCAATCAACATGCATTTACAACTTTCGGCCGCGCCGCACCAACACAAATTACAGCATGAACGGCACTCTAGGTTGAATCTCACTGTCTGTCTACTTTACCGTTTACTATGACGTCAGTTTAAGTTAGGCACCACGTGTGTCGGCCAGGGGCTGTGTGTCTCCACAACACTTGCATTCAATGTAGCACTGCAGTACTCGCAGAGCTGCGAGCACCTCTTAGCCTCTGCATGCTGGGAGAAGTGCCACTATGCTCACAGCTTGCTTAGTGTCGATCATGCGCATTTTAGCAGCGCTCCACGTGGCAGTTGAAGAGGGGCTATAATGCGTGACAATGCATTTCAGTGCGGTGGTGCGGACCACCACACTGAAATGCGCTAGTGTCCCGCCTGATGCGTGGCACTTGGCAGTGCCGCATCAAAACATGTAGGGGCAGGCAGAAATATAGGCTGGATGAGCCCTCTTAGGTGCACCGTTGCTATGAACCTGCATTGGAAAGTTGCACATAAAAAAGACAATAGCTAATACAGAAAGATTACCAATATGTTGGACCTTGGATCAAGTCTTCATGGCGGTTGTCTGCAGCTTGTGCAACTGGGCCAAGTACCTGGGGGGAGCCACAGATGGTTGAACACAGGCTCACAGCCCAAAATATGTGCAGTAGAAGCACTAAATAATTGTCCAGTTCAATACTTACTTTTGTGATAAAAGAAGTGTTTATCTATGACTACAAAGTAAAATACCACACTCAGAAAAAATACACACAGTCTCCTCAGGTCAGAGCTCTAGTGTTTCATAGCCAGATACCTGAGTCCCACTGCCCTCAAGCTAGCGGTATTGGTAATCCCTGATTCACTATAGGCCACATTCAGGTTAAGCCCCTCTAATAGTCAGTGGACCTTGCTCCCTCCAACACTCTCGTCTTCCTCACAAAACACAGTGGTCTTAGCAAGCAGGCAGGCACTGGTGCTCCAGGCTCCGGGGTAGGTGGTCATGGATTTCGTGGGTGATATTCCCTCACCCGGATGGGAACCCAGCAGGCCTTGGCCCCCACTCCTAGGCACAGGTAGAAGCCTTGCAGAGCTTCTCCTACTCACACAGCCGGAGTAGCTGCTTGACACCTGACAATGTCTGGGATCTCAGGCTCCCCTTCTTATTGTTCATGTCGAGGCACCAAATGTGATTTAGAGTCTGAGTCTTCGATGTTTATGTTGGGGTCAGCTTACTTTTGAAGTGCCTTTACCTCTGCTCTCTGTTCCTCCTGAAAGCAGTCTGTTACAGCATGACAACTTAAAATCTGATAGCCCCCCAGCACTCCGAGTGACTATTCTATTCTATGAAGCACTTGTAAAGCACATAGCTACCCAGAGGCATCCCAAAGCTGGAAGTGAGGCGCTTTGTGGTCTTATATACAGAGTAAAAAGAGTAGGGCTCAACAAGGAGCCCCGAGGGACTCCACATTTTAAGGGAAAACTGCCCAATGTGCACTCCCCCCGTCAAAGACCTGAAAGGTCCTGTCTTCCAGGAATGACTTGAAGCAGGCCAGGGCGGTTCCAGAATTTCCAGCCCTCTGTAGGCTGTTAGCCAGGATGTTATGGCTTACAGTGTTCAAAAGCTGAGCTGAGATCGAGAAGAATAATTGCAGCACAACCACCTTGATCCAGCAGCCTTTTAGCTTCTTCTCCAACCATTAAAAGGGTGGTTTCAATACCATGATAGGGACAGAATACGGTCTGAGTTGAATGCAGGATATTTTGATTCTCTAGGAATTCCAAGAGCGAAGAGTTAACATCTTTTTCTGAGGGTTTGCTTATATCAGGCAAAAGGGAGATCAGATGGTAATTTTCGAGTTTGAGAGGATCTAGACTGGATTTGTTCAAGAGTACTTTAGCGATGGCATGTTTACTTATCACCAGGATGAGGTCCGTGGTGAGGGAGAGATTTACCATTTCAAGCAGGGTAGGAAGAATCACCTCGACTGCTTTAGCTAGAATGCGTGGGGGGGGGGGGCAGGTCGTTTGGGGAGCTAGATTTAATTTTGCTCAAAATGTCTTAAGGACTGTCTAGTGTCAGTGCAAGAAATGCGCTCAACAAGGTCAGGTTAGTGGCTACCAAGTTGTCCCTATAGCTATCTGCACGAGTTTGGGGGGAATGTTGAAATATGTTATAAATAATCTTGATTTTCCAGGAGAAAGGAAGATGGTGGATTGATTCCACCGGGGAAAGCACCGCCCGGAATAATCTCCCACTGGCCCTCCAGTCTCCGACCACTGACCCTCAGTATCTCCCCCCTCACATATGAATGGCGAGCTATTTATTTAAACAGCCCCATGGCAGACAGTGCCTGACTGAATATATCTCCCACCCGTATTTGGAGCGCAGATGTGCTGGCTGTGGTTTGCCCCAGTCCGTAGTCTCATCCATCTCAGCAGGTCAGCGAGGTGGGGTCCCGGTGCCGCACCTGCCTACCGCAGCTTCCGCAGTTTCAAGCACGGCCATACCTCTGGTCTCGGTCTGGCCCCACCTGGACAAAGTATGGCTCCTCAACAGCCCGCAATGCAGAAGGGAAACAACTGAGTTGACGTACTCGCAGCTGCGGCAACAGGCAGAGAGGCTCCGGCAGCTGGGGGGTCAGGAAAAGAACCTGAGGCTGCTTCTGACTCTCAACAAGGCAGACCACTCCTTCAGCTGCTGCGCTCAGGGAAAGCTGGCGGGCTACTGCATTACATCGGGATTTAGAACTCTACTCCGGGAGATGAGCTGGTTGAGGTATTGAATGCAGCAGCAGCACAGGAGGACTGGAGCACCAGGATTGATCCTCTGACCAGTCCAGCTATCGATGATGTTACACCACATTTCAAATGCCAGGACCGGGGGCACTCAGAGGGATTCTGCCCGCCCTCAAACTGCACCGGTGTACAAAATTTTGTGCATTTTGCACCCGAGATGACAGCTAGTTCTAACTCACTGCCTGCACCTTCTGGTGCCTCCTTGCTACCTAGTGCTCTACTTACAAAAACTACGTACTTACAACCAGTTCCAAGTAATACAAGTTTAGTAACACAAGATGGTATAAACGGCCTGGACAGTGTGGACTTTAACCAGGTAGCAGACATACCAGCACTCGCTGAGTCTCAAAGTTTTTAAATCTGAAAGTGACTGAACCTTCTACAATTTGTGAGACAGAATCACCGGGGGCACGACCTGGGGTATTGGTTGCCTCTCAGAATGCTCCAAAACCTGCTGAATCTGAACTGGAACGAATAGGGAAACATATGGAATTAAACGAGCCTGCCATTGTAGCTGAGCCCAATACAACACTAGGTAGCTCCCCGGCAGGTGATAAATCCTCAAGAGGGAAATGACTTAAAGGAGCCAGAGGGGCTAAAGGAGGGGGCAAAGGAGGGAGAGGATGGGGAAGCTCCAAATCTGCACTCACTTTCACGGAGGAGCGACTTAAAATCTTGGCTCCAATCCGAACTAAGGATGGCTGTTTTGCTAGCCCCTTACATAGATGGGTGGCATCTACTGGCGAGGTTAAAGCCATAGTTTCCAGACTGTCTAATCCTGGCTGAATAGATGCCTCTGCTCGCTCCCCGAGGGGGGGAGATAACTAAACTCTCCCAAGTCAATTATGAGATTGTTAGTCCCAGCCTAGCTCAATCAGAAGGCATTTCAGGTGGGACCCTCAATCCACCCTGCCATGTATCTTCGTCTCCAATCTTATTATCAGTAGATCAATCGGACTGCATGGCAGGGTCGCCAGCTCACAATCCGAGACCCGATAATTATGAGAAACCTCCTTTAACCAAGATCCCGCAGGCCTCAACTACCCATAGAGTGGAGGCTCAAGAATACTATCTCCAAGCTAGTGCCGACAGCCGAAATATCAAATAGGCACTAATGGACGTCACTGCCAAGGTTGCCTCACTCTCATCAGACGTCTCCAATCTGCAGCAGTAGGTTGTGACTGTGGAAGAATCTAGGACCTCTACTGCAGGATTTGTTAAAAACCAAGAGGCTCAGATAACGGCCTTATAGGCAAAGGTCGAGGATATGGAAAATCAGGAGCAGGGGAACAATATGAGGGTTTTTGGTGTTCCCGAAGGAAGGGAAGGCTCGGACCCCAGGGCCTACATAGTCAGTTTATTCCAGCAGGCATTTCCCAATTTAGCTGACTGGGATATGGGCTCACAGCTCCAGCAGGTGCAGCGACTATCTCCTTTGACCCCACAACGGCTCCAGGCTAGATCACCTCATCCTCACCCAAAATTGGTATTCATAGGCAATTTTCTGCTCTGACAAGCGCTATATCTTAAAGCACGTCCCTCTTCTCTTATCAAATGTCTATAATCTGCAGGTCTGATCTCTGTAAGGCCACAATAGATCGGCGATGGTGGCTCCGCCAGCTGGTAGACCAGTTTAGAACAGTATGTACACAAATATTTTTGCAGGAGTCAGCCAGACTGAAAATAGTTAAAGATGGGCAGTCGTACCTATTCTACATAGAGATGGATGCAAAGCAAGCCCTTACCTGATGGGAGACTGGCGGGCCGACTTAGGGTTGGGGATGGGTTATAAACATCCCCGAGGGGAGCAACAACAATTAAGATGAGCTTAGTTGAGAAATCTCAGCGGATTCTATTGCCATTTTATTGACAGTAAGGGCAACCAGAAACTTGGCTGGGGGTCAGATTTGATTCAGTTCTGTCCTTCCACCAGCAAGCGCTAGCTGTGGCAGGCACCTGCTTTCACCTGATCAAATCATTAAAATAATTCTTCGATCTACTCCCCATCACAGCAATTATGAAAATGGGGTCACCCAGTTGTCCTGGACCTGGGTTTAATGTGGTACCAAAAACAATGGTCCTATACCTAATTTTGATGATGTAAGAAATCACAGCCTACAATAATAAAATGACAAATTATTTACTGAGCCAATACCCTGTTGGCTTACAGTAATTAATACAAACAGTTTACTGAAGTGCTACAACTACAAACTTTATTTGCATTACAAAAGGTTTTATTCCATCATATTTAGCGCAACAGTATATTCTTTACTGTAAGTGATAATGTTGGGGTAAGTGGGGTCTTGGTCACACACCCGCTAGTGCTCGCTGAGTTTGGGAATCCTCCTGTTTATTTGGCGCAAAGTGCGTCCTCATCCATTTGTGAAGGGTAAAGTACTGGCTAATAGTTCCAGGGCAATTAATGCTGGAGCTGTAGAAACAGTTATCCGGTGTGCCACCTACACTTAGGTTGCCCCACACCGTCCTTAGGAAGACCCACAGGCCAAGGCCCCCACTTACCCATTGAGCCCCAAGATGGGTCGAAACGTCGACGCCCATATACATCAAACCTGGACCACAAGTCCCTTACTGTAACATGCCACACAAGAATTGTATTGTGTGTTTCAAAATCGAATATAAATTGGTTTGGAATGATAAAATGTGGCCAGGTAGTACAAAGACTGAGAATTTTCTATCAGTCTAATGAATGAACGACATTAACCAATTCTTTCACCACATTATCTGAATTCTATTCACCCTTCCCACACCAAGAGCACTTTCTCATTCTGCACGTTCCCCTGGAGCAATCTCTCCCTTTCCCTCTCTGTCCAACATTGTCACTTACAGTAAAAACTATACTGTTGCGCTAAATATGATGGAATACAACTTTTTGTAATGTGAAAAAAGTTTGTGCTTGTTGCACTTCATTAAACTGTTTGTATTAATTACTATGAGCCAACAGGGTATGGGCTCAGTAAATAATTTGTCATTTTATTTTTGTAGGTTGTGATTTGTTTCATTATCAAAATTAGGTCTACGACCATTGTGTTTCTACCCCATCACAGCAAGGCAGACAGTTACAACAGCCTTATTACATCCAGAATCGACTATTGCAACATCCTTTATGCAGGAGCTAATAAATCAGTCCTACACAAACTCCAGTTGGTTCAACATGCGGCGGCCCGACTAGTATTAAAATGGCCTAGGAAATCTTCTGTATTAGTCGCTCTGGAAGCACTGCACTGGTTACCTGTCCATAAAAGAATCCTGTTCAAAATCTTGATAATTACTTTCAAAAGCTTTCACTCCTCAGGCCTCAGTATCTTCAGTCCAGGTTCATTCGCTATTTACCATGCTGCACTCTTAGATCCTCCAAGGGAAACCTCTTCAAACCTCCAGCATTTAGATTTATCTCAAAAGGAGGGAAATCTATCGTAGTGTTGGGTACAAAAGCCTGGAACAAACTCCCTAGTAACCTCCGTATTATTCAATCAGGAACCCTCTTTAGGAAGACCATGAAAACTTGGATTTTCCCTGCCCCAGACGAACTATGCAGAGGACTCATCTAAATTCTTCCCTTTCAGCTCACAAT
The DNA here is from genome assembly GCF_964261635.1 of Lissotriton helveticus. Classification (NCBI taxonomy): domain Eukaryota; kingdom Metazoa; phylum Chordata; class Amphibia; order Caudata; family Salamandridae; genus Lissotriton; species Lissotriton helveticus. The sequence goes on along the minus strand of NC_136061.1, from coordinate 242,246,245 downwards.
TTCTCTCTGCTCGCAAACTAATCTGTTATAGCACCATGATACTCCTCAGAGTGACAGTTGCGCTCTACAAATTCTCTCTAACATAACATAACATAACATAACATAACTTTCATAGACTCTTTTTTAGTCCCTTTTTTTTCTTTTCTTACATGGTGGGGGTTTCACTGAGGGTTAGGGGTGAATGGGGATATGGGGTTTGGGAGGATAGGGAGGCTGGGAGCCCGGTAGTTAGCTCTCTGCATGCTGTCAGTCAACAACAGCAGGGGAAGAGGATGATTCCTTTCTGTTGGTACAGGGGGGTAGGTTTTGCTGGGTTGGGCAATGGGTTGCCATTACTGGAGGTTAGCACTATGTCACTTTACCGGTATGTTTGGGGGGGGCTGGTTGGGGGAGGGTGGTTTAAATAGCCAGAGAATAATCGAAATTTCATATTTAGACAATACTTTGCAGAAGGACATAGCAAAGGGGTGAGGTTGCAGAAGGAAGACTTTGCTATGTCTCATTTAACAACGTTGCGGGACTAAACCAAGCAAGGAAGCGGTGACTTGTATGCGATGTCTCGATATGTTGGGTTGCCTTGTTGAAGCCCAAAAATCTGCACGCCACGGTACTGGGCTTCAACAAGGCAACCCAACATATCGAGACTGTCTGAGAGGTGCAGACTATGACATAAAAGCCTAACAGGCCAAGGAATCTGCGACATTACAAGGAAACAAATTGTCAGCTGAGGTGGAGGGTGCAATCAAGGCCTTGCCCTCGGGAAAGGCTGCATGTGAGGATACCATTCCATTGGAATTCTACAAAGTTTTTGGGGATATGTTGGTACCAAAGTTTACAAAATTAACCACCCACATTACTAGCAGAAGGCAAGCTCCAGTTTCCTGGAGTTTGACTAACATCATTGTTTTTCCCAAGAAGGGAAAACCTCTTGACGACAGAAGTTCCTATTGTCCTATTTCTTTAATTACCTTGTACGCCAAAATCTTTTCTAAAATATTGGCTGCATGCTTGGCCCCCAATATACATTGGCTAGTCTCCGCACAACAACATGGGTTTGTCCCACAGGAGAGACACTGTGTCTCATATCCATACAAGAGTATCGTCACCAAATGCACTCATAAAACAAAATTGCATTGATCTTCGTATTTGTCAATAAAGTTTTATTCAAAATTTCATTCAAAGATCTCCCTGAGGATTCAGCGCCGGAATAGTCTTCCGTGACCTCGATCTCCGGCCACTCACGGCTGTTCCGGGGAGCTGGTCGCCGGCATCTGGTAAGAGGGCATAACTGAATTGACTCACAACTGCAGCAGATGCATTAACGAATGATAATCTGCCCACTGCATCATCCTGCCGCTACATCGGCCCACGACTGTAACAATCCGCAGCTGTACCGACCTATAGTTGAATTTACCAACAGTTGTATCGACCAGTTTTGCATCGTTCTAAAGTTGCATCGACCAGCAGCTGCAGCAACCCGCAATGGCACCATATCAACATGGCGGTCAAATCCTAGATCAGCTCCAGTCGCTTAAGCCACTAGAAGTCATAATCCGCCATTAATCCTGACCCCGCCACAAGCTCCTGCTGCAATCAATCACAGAGAACTGTCTGTGTGGTGAAGGAGACGCACAGCAACATCCTACGATCCTGTAGAGCTGCTGTACATCAACGAGACCGAGACCTGACTCGCTCTAAGAATTGCAATGCACACACTGCGGGTCAGCGCTCTTGTATCTCGGATGCCGTGAGAGGGAGATAGCCTCCGTGGGAGCTAACCGAGAGAAAAAGACTCTGAGGCGGCTGAGGCGAGGGCAGAAATACACCTACTACAGGTCGGTCACCGGCGGCCTCTGCTCTCTGCCCGATAGTCACATCGGCATCGGATTCAAAACAGAGGGTGCACCAATCACGGCTCCCTCAGCCTAGGAGTACTTATAGTAGCTTCACCGAGCAGCTGCTGCTTATGAGGGAAGCTTTTCACACCCCTCTACTCAAGGTATACCTTGTTTTTGACCGCATCTTGACACTTACTTACATGGTGATCGGCATCGCCCTACTGCCTGTCCCTGCCTGAGTGTAAAATGGTGGCAGTAATTTTCCCAAATCAGCGATTCACCTGACACTTGTGTGTCTAATGGCCTCCTGTGTAATTAATGCATTGCAGTGGGGAAGATCTGCAGACCTTAGAACTGTCCCTTCCACACACCCCCTCTCACCACTCTTGCCCTGGGGCGAGCTGGAGGATGAGGCGGGTGGCTCTTCTCAGTATTTCCGTGACTGGTGCTCTCGATGAAACTTTGCAAATAAAAAAATTAAAATCGGAGGAGGAGCTTAGCGTGCAACCAAGATGGCCTCGTGACCTTAGGGCTCCCGAGACCCTCGCAACCTCCCGCATCTATCCTGTCGTTTATCCTGTCCCTTATTGATGTCATCTTGAAGGCGAACCACGACTGAGGTGCAATCTGCTTTCGGATTTTGAATCGAACCCTGGGAGCCGGAGTTACGGCGATTAGAAGATTGCGGCCTACATCTCCGTGATGCCCGGCTGTGGAGTTGGCATGGTGCCCGGGTCGTAGTAGAACAACATCGGCTTGAGGGGACTGGGACGTCCGGTCCGATTGCTTTCACTTTCAGTTTTGCTTTCAGGGGATGCTGTGACTGGAACCGAGCCCACCCCTTAGCCTGAAGACGGCAGCCCAGTGGCACCCACAAGTGTGATTTCTCATCGACTTGCCGGATCTGGAGGACATTTAGCCTGTGCCCCCTAGCTGGGGCTGCCTCCGCCCAAGGGGACCAGGGGCCGCCATCTTCCTGACTCGTCTCTCCCATTCAAGTTAACCTATCTCCCGCAATGACGGGGAAACCAGAGGGCAAAAAGCAGAAACTTAAGACAACTCGGCGGGGTGGCTATACCCAGACTAACATCATGGATCGATATACCCAAGCTAAGGGATCTTCCGGCGGATCTGGTAGGTTGCAGGAGGACACTAGAGATCCACCAACTTCGGCCAATGAACTGACCCTGCAAGATGTCATGGCCGCCATTGACGGGATTAAATCCTCATTAGGGCAACAAATGGAGACTCTCGCCCATAAGTTCGATACTGTGGCGATTGATATCAACCTGATCCGCACGGACCTGGCAAAAACTAATGAGACGGTCAAATCACTGGATATCAAGACTTCTAGTCTGACGGGTGATGTCGCTGACCTACAGACGGAGGTCCGTCACCTAAAGACCACCAGTGCTCTCCTCACACGTCGTCTGGAGGATTATGAAGGAAGGGCCAGGCGGAACAATGTTCGTATTATTGGTGTCCCAGAGAAGGCGGAGGATCCTGCAGCTGACCTCTTTGTTGAGAACCTTATTGTTGGTCACCTCGCACCTAAAGGATTGAGTAAGTTCTTTACAGTTGAACGGGCTCACAGAGTTCCGGGCGGCAAACCGAAACTGGGTGCCCCACCGCGGCCTATCATTGCGAGAATTTTAAATTTTCGGGATAGAGACGCTATCCTGCAGGCCTCACGGATGGGTGGACCTACAAAGTTCGAAAACACAAATATCAGCTTCTACCCAGATTTCACTCAATCTGTCCAGAAGCAGCGACTCGGTTTCCTGGGGGTGAAAAGAAGACTGCGTGATATGGGACTCAAATATGCCATGCTTTTCCAGGCCAAGTTGAGGATTGAACATGCTGAGCGAACTTATTTTTTTGATCGACCAGAGGTGGTGGCCAACTGGCTGGACACTCTACCTAATCAACATCCATCGGAGGAGTGATCTGGCGGAGCGGAGGGAGGACAGGCAGAACAAGAATAGTCGTCGGTTGCTTGGTTCCTGGGGTATTTTCGTGGACCTTGGACTGTGGTTTGATAATCCTGACATGTGATTTAATGTACATTTGGGGGGTTGCGGGGCTATTGGTGGGTCTTTTTTCCTCCTCTGAGTGTCTTTTTGTAGTTTAGTTAAATGTGGGGGCGACAGGCACACTGCAAGTTTGGGTGGTTTTTTAGTCTAACGCAGGGGTGCAGGGTAGGGGGCTTTGTAACGGGATGTTGGGGGGGATGGGAGGTTCTGTTGGGGTGTGTGTATGTTTTCTTGCAAGGTACCGTATCCTTAAATTGTTTCATCGAGGTGTTGAGTTCTTACTGGGGTTGGATTTTCTTTCTTCTTCGGGATGGGGGTAGAGGGCTGAAACTAATGAGTTGGAATGTGAATGGGCTGGGGGATAGGATAAAACGTGGAGTGGTGTTGCAATTGTTGAAACGTCCCTGATGTGGTCCTTCTTCAAGAGACGCACTTGATTGGTAATACTTGTCATGCTATGAATAGGAGGGGTATCATCTGGTTGCACATGCTGGGTTTTCCTCTGGCTCTAAAGGGGTTGGAATCCTCATTAAGAATTCTCTCCCGCTGGAGATTGACTCCATTATTCTCGATGGTATAGGGCGCTACGTCGCTCTTACGGGAAGATGGGAGGGCCGCACTCTCTCTCTGGTCTCGGTGTATGTCCCCCCTGGCCTGCAATCAACTACTTTCGCGGACTTGGGGCGGATCGTTCTGGCTCTCCCTGAGGGGTCACTGCTTCTGGGTGGAGATTTTAACGCAGTAGTTTCCGGTGTGATCGATCGACACCCACCCAGAGATCTAAAGGGATCACAGAACTGGCTCCATGGATTCCTTGACACTTTGAGTCTGGTAGATTGTTGGAGGTGGTTACATCCTACTCAACGGCAGTATACGTTTCATTCGGGCGCTCACGGTAGCCTCTCCAGGATCGACTATGTTTTGGTACCGGCTGCGCAGGCTCTTTCTGTCACTGAGGTCAAGTATTTAGCTCGGGGAATTTCGGATCATTCTCCACTGTGGCTGCGGACGGATTTAGATTGCGGGTCCGAGGAACGGGTTGCCCCGATTAATCCTTGGTATTTCCGAAACCCTACGACTCGCGCTGCCCTGGTTAAATCTCTTAAACTGTATTTTTTGGAGGTCAGGGGTCAGGCCCTGTCGTTGATAGTGGGTGCTAAGAAACGGAGAGATGAGGAGGTGGTTAGGCTTATAACAGAGATCGCGGACATGGGGCTTGAGCTAGAGCGGAGGGTCACCCGTGCTAAGACTCATGTTTTGCGACTAAAACAACTTGAGTACAGGACATTGGTTACCGACGCGGCTAAGGCCATGAGTAGGGAGCAGCAGGGATGTCTGTATGACGTGGGAGACAAAGCTGGTAAATTGATTGCGTGGCTGGATAAGAAAGATCAAGCTAATCGGGTGGTGCCTGTGATTGGACAGATGCTGGTGTTCGGATCTCTGACCCTAAGGAGATAGTTTAGTGATCGGGAAAGCAATGGGTCCCAATGGCCTGCCTATCGAACTTTACAAGTTGCGCCCTGACAAGATGGCTCCGTATCTCCGGGATATGTTTCTGGAGTCTCGGGAATGTGGCTCTCTCCCCGTGATCAGCGTTTAGCGACTATTGTGGTGATTCATAAGGAAGGGAAGCCGAGAGATAAGTGTGCGTCGTATCGACCTATATCCCTTTTAAATGCGGAACCTAAGATCCTTGCGAAAGTATTGGCTAACCTACTGATCACAGTAATTAGCGATTTGATACATCCGGATCAATCCGGTTTTATCCCACATAGAAATACTGCCCTGAATCTTATGCGACTTATGTTTTCTTGATCTGACCCTCCGGGTGGTGGCCAGTCCGGACTGAGATTTCTTTTGGCGTAAGTATTGCAGTGGCCATTAGGTCAACCCAGAGCTTGGCAGGTGGAGGTTGGAGACTTTGGTTTGGTAAGGTCGCTGCAGCGACACTTTTGATTTTGGATTTGCTTGGCCAAGATTCTGGTTTTATTTGTTTGTTGCAATAAACAAAGGCAGGTAATGTGATTTTTGTCTCTACCTTTTATACTTGGGATCAATACTATTTGATTATAATATTAAATTTTATTATAATATTGTTGGCATGCCTGCTCCTAGCACACTTCGTAGCACACTCCACATGTCTTGGAGGTACCAATATGGATCTAGAAAGTAGTCCGCTGGCTCCCCTAGAGGGGACACTTAATAGATTTATGTATATTAAATATGGTATTTCTTCCATAATGTATAGTACACTGTGGAACAAATATACGAAAAAGGATCCTGATCTACGATGGCCAGTAAATGGGTCATTTGATTTTAAAAAGATTATATGTTTGATTGTGTACAAATGTGGGGATTTTTCTCCTTATGATATTTGTAACATGGAACAGTCTTTGGCCTGTTTACTTGTCTTGGTGCAGTCTCTGGACTACTTTTGAGAGTTCTTCTGTTTGTAAATATGATTTACATTGGTTTGGTTTGAGTACAGTCTGTGGGCTGCCTCTTGTTATTGTCCTAGTGTTGATTTGTGGGTGATTGTGTGTTTGAGTGTCTATGAGGTTTGTATACTGACACCGGTGGTATAGCTTGTGAAGTAATTGTTTGAGTGAGTAGTGACTGTGCTATTTGTGTAAGGATGGCTTGTCTTTGCAAGCTGTGTTGTGTGTTATGAGTGTGTGGCCCCTTATTGAAAATGTCTGGAATGAGCTCAATTCGGTTTGTTGTCGTCATTGTGTTCTGTAGATGCCATTGGAAGTATTACCCTTTACATTTTAAAGAATGAATTATATAAAATATGTTAAGTAGCTGCACGCTACTCTGGAAAGTAAAAGCAGTAACAAAGTATAGATTTGTGAACATTCAATTATAATATTGCCACAATGGTAAAAAATTTGAATGAAAACTCGAAGCAGAATTGCCTAGCATTCCATATAAAAAAAGAAAACTGTATCTCACAACAAATAAAGCGCTTTGAGACCTTTGGGTATAGCAAGAGCTATATAATGTTAAAACTAACTTTACCTAGAAAAAGGCACTTAATAGGAAAAAGTAGGCCTCACAGAGAAAAACGAATTGGTGTATTTTATACAACTAGGTCTTAACAAAATCAAAAATAGATGCCCAACATACAGCATATTAAATATTAAAAGTCATTCACATTATATGAGTAATTGGTTGCTGCTAAAATAAAAGCATCCTCCTTTTACCACACTGCAAACGATAGATTTTGACTGGCTTGGAATGCCTGGTTTTTAGAGAATGAACTGAGCCTCATTCCCAGCACCAGAAAGAGAGCTTTTAACAGCTGCTCAAGCAGCCTGTCTGAAGGAAGCTGTTTGTCAGAGGAAAGGGAGGTAATGAGTGGTTTATCAACTTTTTGAGGTTTCTGTGAGGACATTAGAATACAGCACATTGCTGTCATATTGAAAACAGATAGCATTATTGGGAGCCCTTTGCCATTAAATGCCAGACAGGATTTATCAGTCCTAGAGCACAAGGCCACTCCTGAAAAAGTGTGGAAGCTAACACCTGGCAATCAAAAAAAACAGCTGAATAAATAACAAAGCCATACCAAAGGGGATGATGGACGGAGCGTTTGAGCACATCAAACACTTACCCCCAGTAAACTGAGCTGGGTTTATTCCATCATCATTCTTTAACTCACTCCACCACCCCAGTTCAGACATGGCCATATGCAAATCAGTCTGACCCTGTGCCTCATGGGAACAGTCCAGCCTGAATTGCCAAGCCATGTCTTCCCTGGACCGGAAACAAGCATCCTGGGACCGGTTTCTGGCTAACCAGCCGTCATCAGCCAGACTAGCTTGAATCCAGTGGTAAAGTGAGCAAGGGACCCACGTCTGGGCATACCCTGCCAACTTAGGGCGAACAAAGCGATACCAAAGGGGATGATGGACGGAGCGTTTGAGCAAATCAAACACTCACCCCCAGTCAACTGATCTGGGTGTAATCCATCATCATGCTTTAGCTCACTCCCCACCCCAGTTTGGACATGGCCAAATGCAAATCAGTCTGACCCTGTGCCTCATGGGAACAGTCCAGCCCAAACTGCCAAGCCATGTCTTCTCTGGACCGGAAACAAGCATCCTGGGAACCGGTTTCGGGTTCATTGCCCTCATCAGTCAGGCTATCTTGAATCCAGTGGCAAAGTGAGCAAGGGACCCATGTCTGGGCATACCCTGCCAACTTAGGGCGAACAAAGCGATACCAAAGGGGATGATGGACGGAGTGTTTGAGAAAATCAAACACTCACCCTCAGTAAACTGATCTGGCCATGTCTGAACTGGGGTGGTGGAGTGAGCTAAAGAAGGGTGATGGATTAAACCCAGATCAGTTGACTGGGGGTGAGTGTTTGATTTGCTCCAACGCTCCATCCATCATCCCCTTTGGTATCGCTGAAAACAGATAAATAAATGGCATTGTCATTTACATTGCCAATAGCTTAATCTCTCGCAAATGTGAGACCTATTGTACCCTACTGGATGAGCTCAGCAGACAGCAATTACTTGCAGACGAGTTCTATAACACAACAGTGACACTGCTAAATCCAGCGCTTCACAATAGAAACAGAAATGATACATGAGAAGATTACGAGTGAACAAATTACAAAAGCAGACGTTAAGTTACATGAGGCAAAAGTGACAATTGTGAGCAAACAAAATACACGAGGTAGCAAAAGGTACATTACAGGAGGAATATACGAACTCGAAAGTTTCAAACCGGCATCCCGGAGCGGCCACGTCTGCTGGTTGAAGACGGCGGAAGGGAGACACAAGAGAGGGGCCATGCCTTAACGGTACAACTGTGAGAGCAGAGGAAGAAGCAAACACTTGAGTCGGAGTCGCAGCGACTAAGCGAGCCAAGCCAGCGCGTAACAGATGAAGCGGAGAGAGAGCACAGCCGGGCATGGCCAGCACCAGGTTTTTATCATCCACGTCTTGTGGCCTCATGGAGCGACATCCTCCCTGCCGGCACTCGCCTTCGGCCGGAGCAGTTGGTCGCACTCCGTGCAGCGCCACTTGTTCCCTCTGTAGTACAACCAGCCCATCAGTAGCTTACTCTGATGTCGAGGATCTTCAAAGACTGTTGTCAGACATCAAAAAAAAACCTCCAGAGGTGGGGAGGGAGGGTGACCAACTCAAGGAATAAACAATCATTTGCAATGCAATAGGTTTCGCATTTGTTGGAGTTATTGACATTGTAAATGACAATGTTTTTTAGGTATGTTTTTTAAAGTGGAGTGATAATTTAAAGGACAAGAGGTGTGTAAACACACACTTTTTTATTCTTATTTTTTTTTTTAAGTTTATTGTTTTATTGCGAGTTGATCAGGTTACAAGCATATACTATAAGCTACAAAAAAGCAACATAAAAATTAGGCAAAGGCAGTAGAGAATACTTCATATATACAGCAGGCATTACATGAAAAAGAAAAACAAAGAAAATACAATGGCAAAAAATACACAAAAAGAAGAAAAAAAAAGAGACTGTACATTGAATACACAACAGTGTTAACTCATAAGATTAGTTAACTAAACTACTAATCCAGTTTCTCCCTCCATCCAACGCTCTACCGGTTCCCAAATTTTAGTTCCCATTGTCCTTCTTTTACGTCCTTTTGAAGTATATATAGCTCGTTCCATAATATATCTTGCCAGCAGGCGCCCTTGCCAAGAAGAGAATGAGGGTGGATCTGGGCTGATCCAATCCTGCGTCACACAAGAGCGAAAAATCCCAACAGAGATAAATAACAGCTTTTTGTGATCGTCTATCATAGATATAGCAGAGATTCCTATCAGAACAAGCTCTGACGTAAGTATTACAGGGATTCCAAGTATCAAAGAGAGAAAATGTTGAATTTCTGACAGAGTTCTACTTAAATGTGGGCATGAAAAAAACATGTGTACAGAGTCCGCTGCATGTAGGCCACATCTATTACAAGCAGTGCCAACTGAAAAGCCCCATTTTGAGATTTTAGCTGGTGTAGTAAAGATCATATAGCACCATGTAATGTTGAGTTCTACTCCTTCCTGAGAGCAAAATAGAATTAGCCAAATGAATAGATTCCTCCATCTTAATTGTGTTTGATCCCAATTTCTCAACCCATAAGTTTTGCCTAAACAGTATATCATCTGGATGTTTAGACAACAACTGATTGTAAAAGTAGCCGATTTTCCTTCTTTGATACAAAGAGTCAATGAAGGGAATTCGTTGTAACGATGTTCGTTCTTGCTCTGATAATGTATTAAAGTAGCTATGCCACTGTAGGTATTTAAAATAATCAACATTCGTGAGTTTATATTTTGTTTGGAGTTCGGTAAAAGATAGAAGTTTATTATCCTGTAGGAGGTCACTGAACTGGGTAATACCAAAGTTACGCCATCTTCTCATAGTATTGTCTATACCCACGAATGGAAAAAAATGAGAGGAGGCCAAGGGAGTATATCTCGTCATTCTGGGGATATCAAAAATTCGTTTAATGAATTTCCAAGCCCTAAAAGCAGCTTTTACAATTTTAAATTTAGTTTTTTTGTAGTAACTGGGCTCAACAAATTTTAGTAAGCAGCCCTTAGCCTCTGTCCCCAGAACCAATTCGTAAATAGATGGAGAATGGGAATCTAAGATCGGAGCCTTTTCACTAATTATTAAGGGAGAGATGAACTGCAATACTGATGATAAGTAGTAATAAAAGAAATATGGTATACCCCAGCCACCCCTATCTTTTGGGATTATCATTTTTTGATAGGCTCTTCGATGTCGCTTGTACCCCCAAAGAAATCTTCCTGTCATTTTCTCCAACTGTTTAAAAATAGGCATCGAGAATTCTAAAGGAATACAACGAAATAAATACAAACATTTAGGGAGAATCATCATCTTCATAACATTATTTCTGCCATATAAAGAAAGATGTAGGTGATTAATGCGCTCAAGTAGAATATTAGATTTCTTTATCATAGGTAATATATTTATTTCGGGAATTTGTGAGACTGGTGAGGTGATCTTAATACCCAGATATGTTGCAACGGGAACTATATTGCTAAGTAATGGGGGGTTTTGGCCTGTAAATAAAATTTGCGTCTTAGCCATATTTAATTTATAGCCCGAGAAGGCACCAAATTGATTAGCCAGATCTTCTATCTTTGGAATTGCTTTAGCTATGTCTGTGGTAAGAACTACCACATCGTCAGCGTATGCTAGTGCCCTATAATGTATGTCTGCTGCTACTACCGGTGTGATGTCATGTTCATGATTTAATTTATTTAAAAAAATGTCAATGTAGATTGCAAAGAGCAAAGGAGAAGCAGGGCACCCCTGCCTGGTACTCCGGCAAATAGGAAAAATGGTTGACTTATTTATTCCAATTTTAATAGATGATATAGGAGTATTATACAGAGCTTTCAGTGATCTTATCATACCTGGTCCAAGCCCCTTAAATGCTAGTAAATCCCATAAATAAGGCCAGGCCACTCGATCAAACGCCTTTTCGGCATCTAAAAGAGTAACCCCCATTGATGTGTTTGTACCTTCTGCCCAATCAAGCAGGGTGATTACTCTACGAACATGATCAGTGGTGTCCCTTTTGGGTATAAACCCATGTTGCCAACGAGATACTATGGTTGAGATTACCGTGGATAGGCGAGTTGCTAAAATTTTAGAAAAGACTTTACTATCGGCGTTTATAAGCGATATCGGCCTGTAAGAGGCCGGATCTGTGGGAGGTTTATCCTTTTTTATAAACGCCATGATGGTCGATTCGGCCCAAGATGGAGGGGTATCTCCTTTCTGTGCTATCAAGAATGTTGTTAGCAAGTCTTGTTTTATCACATTTCTAAACATCCGATAGAATTCTAATGGAATCCCGTCTGGTCCCATGGCTTTACCAATGGCAAGAGATAAAAGCGCAGAATCTATCTCTTCCCAGGTGATGTCATGTTCTAAAAACTGGGTCTGATCAAGAGAAAGTTTGGACACATTGTCATTTTGAATGAAATTTAAAAATAATTCACTAGTATAGTTTAAAGAATCTTGAGCATATAATTTGAGGTAAAATTGTCGAAAAACCTCTAGAATTTCATCAGGTTTAGTGTGTATCAGACCATACTCATCTTTGATTGAGCCAATAAAAGTTGATGCCGCCTTTTGTCTCATCCTTTTTGCCAAAATTTTGCCAGATTGTTCTCCCATCTCGAATATCTGTGCTCTCATAACTGCAGATTCTTCTGCCAGTTTAGCTGCGAATGCTTCATAAAGTTTTGCTTTATGAATAGCTAATGAAGATTTAATGGGTTCGGTATTCTGATTATTCTTTTTAGCATTTGTCAGTTTCTGTTCCCAATCACTAACTATTTTGTGTAGGCGGTCCATTTTATCACGAATAATTTTCTGTTTATTGATTGAATATGAAAGAGTCTCTCCTCTTACACCCGCTTTGAATGTGTCCCATACAATTCTAGAAGGGGCACTACCCCTGTTAAATTCAAAGAATTCCATAATCCACTTGCCCATATATTCTATGTATTTTGAATCTGCCAGCAGTTTTCGATCAAATGACCACTGCTTTACATTAATGCTAGGATATGTTTTTAGCTCTATCGTAATCGGGTTATGATCCGATATTACTCGGGGAAATGTCTCAAATATAGTATTATCAATGAGGGAGGCTTCAATAAAAAAATAATCCAACCTCACCATCTTCTGATGAGGAGCAGAAAAAAAAGTATAGTCAGGTGATATAGGATTCTTAACAAATGCTACATCAGACAGACCATATTCTTTTATTAAGCCTTTTAAGGCTTTGTAGGTCTTTTTTTTTAAGCCTGTATATTCGGCACTGCCGTAGAGATCCAGGCCCCTATATAAATGGATATTAAAGTCGCCGCAGAATATCAAGGGGGATGGCCATTGGGCTAATTCTAGACTTAAAAAATTCAGAATCTCAGGATCATCTATATTGGGAGCATAAATTGAGCAGATGGTATAGGTTTTATTATAAATGTTAATTTCCAGGATAACCCATCTGCCACATGGATCAACCTTACTACGCTTAAGAGAGCCCAAGCCTCTTCTCATAAGTATTGCCACCCCTTTTGTAGTGGTTCCTTGACTTGTACAGGCCAATAGATGCATGCCTAGATCCCTAAAGCAGTGCCGATCATTCCAGGTCAAATGCGATTCTTGTATGCATAGCAAGTCTATTCGCATAGTCTGTATCATCTGTGCACAAATCCCCCTCTTCCTTTTATTATTTAACCCACACAGATTCCATGAACAAATCCTTAATTTCCCCAGCATTTCATTTCGATAGGATACTCCCCAACATGGATACCCAAACCATTAAAACAGCGAAGAAAAAAAAAATAGTGCACATAATTCCTTCTTGACATTTCCAATAACACATATCAGTAAACCAAGATTTATGATTAAATTTCATTTTAAAAAAAACTACTGCATCAAACATTGTAATCTCTACTTTAATTTGGAATGATTTGCTCTTCACCTGATCAGTCTCGCACCCTTCCCCTCCCGTTCCCTCCCTCTTAACCCCACCCTTCCTCCATCCCCACCCCCCACCCAAAGAAAGGCAAAGGGACTAACAAGTCCCTCATCCTGATGAAAATGTGAGATGCAACTTGTGGGACTCACCACTAATCTACAGAAAAACATCAAGGTATGTATGCCCTCCATCGTCTAAGAAAAGTGTGCTAATATGCAAAATAAACTAGAAAAAAAAGATATAGACGTGGATGAACTTAACTAATAAATAATAACACTATCTGTGGCTATCATTACTGCTAGATATTCCCTGAAGGAGGTCAATGTTAAATCATATCGATGCAAGTAACTCTTTAGCTGCTCCCTCTGAAGTTAAGAAATGTGTTTTCTCCTTGAAGATAACCTTCAATTTAGCAGGATTAAGGAGATAGGCCTGGGCTCCCTTTCCTTGGAATGTTGGAATCAGTTGTCGCAATTGCCATCTAAGTTGTACAGTAGAATGCCAATAGTCGGGACGGACAAAGAACTCGTGGCCCTTCCCCCTACGCTTTCTATCTGGTCTAGCTAGGTCATAAAGGGCTTCTCTTGCCAAAAAGTTATTTAAACAGATAAGAATAGCCCCGGGTTTGATATTAGAGTCGCTTCTAGCATGTTTTTGAAAGGGAAATCTATCCGCCCTTTGAAGTTCTATATCCCACTTCCATTGGGTAAGCTCAGGGAAAGCTTCAGTAAAAAGATCTACTACGAATTTTCTGATATCTCCCCCCTCGCTAGCTTCAGGAATACCTAGAATTCGCAGGTTGTTCCTGCGTGATCTATTTTCAAGATCAACAAGCTTCCAATTAATCTCTTCTTTCAACCCCTCTAGTGATGACAACTGTTTGTTCTGATGAGTCATTGAGTTCTCAATTACTGAAATCCGAGCTTCTGCTTCCACCACTCTAGCGGATACCTCACTACAGGTCTTGCCAACTCGTCGAAGATTATTTTGGAGGCGACGAACTGCGCCTTGGGTGCGTAAGTTCTCAGTTCTGGTCTCTTCACGGTGCTGAAGCATAACTTGGTATAAAGTATTTAATGTTATTTCGGATGTCGCAGAAGTCTCAGATGTTAATACAAAAGGAGTAGGGGACAGCTCAGTGGAGGTACCTTGAATTGTAAGAACCGTGTGTTCCTCGTCACCCCAGTCAGGTCTCTCCGGGGATTTATCATAGTCAATGTCAGAATCTTGGGGGGAGCTATACATACTCTTCCCACTCTCATCGTCCCCCCACTCACCGCCTCCTTCTGCTCCATCCTCGTTGCAGCTGCCGGCTTCCAGCGCATTTGATAAATCCGACATCGAATAGAATTGTCCTGCTGAGTCAGTTGATTCCACTTCTACACGCAGATTAGCCTCCTCAGTAATATCCAATATATCTTGGAGAATAATATCAGGAGGTAAGACCGTCTCCGCATGTGGGTGCTGTATCTGCTGTGCAATGTCAGCCAAGCCAGTTGTGAGGGTTAAAGAGTCGTTACTAGCCAGGGTAGTTTGTTGAATTGAAAGTTGTTCAAGCTGTACAGGCTGTTCAGAATCTCCCTCTTGCTCCCCTTTTCCTTTGTAGGTAGTTTTGTTTACACACACTTTATACATGTAGTCGTTGCTTAGGAGAAGCAATGCTGCCAGTAACTGCACCTCTTTTACTGCCAGCCGCGCTTCTCATAAGCAAGGACTATAAGTTTAAAGTGCGTGTTTACACACTGCTTCCAGGTTTTGAAAACACAGAAATAAGTCATTATTATTTACAATGCCAATAACTCAAACTTCTGCAAATGCGAGACCTATTGCATTGCAAATGCGTGTTATAATTATGTCTTCAATACTCTTGCTGAAATGCGGTTCAGGCACTTACCGGTCTTTGTTGACGAACTTCCTTAAGGTACTCCTCAAGATCTGAAAGATACTTCCCATGTCTTATTGTGAAATAAAATAGCCGATGTTTTATGACTCGCTCAACTAGAACAGTCTCCAAGAACTGCTGCAGCATGTTTGTACTCCGGGTCCAGAGCCGCCGCTTTAACAACTTCAAAAGGATGAGACACAGAGTGACGTCACTCAAGACATAAATCTGTGCACTGGAGGCTTCACGCACCGCATAATCCACCCTGCTATCTATCCAGCAATTCCAGTGCAAGCCAGAGAGGCTTTACTTTATAGTGTAGTAAAGTGTTTCTTCATTCAAATAGACTGGCTTCAGCTGAGAATGTAATGTTCCTAATTTGCATTTTTATATTGTTCTTTCGTTGTGCTATTTCGGGATAGAATTGCAAAAAAATGTGACCAGTGAGCACTGCAGCACTGACGTCCTACTTTCCAAACGCCAAGAAATTGCAATAATGCACGTAAACACACGCTCAGAACTCTCATTTCATAGACATATATTTATTTATTTATATTTAAGTTTTAACAGGTACCACGAAGTTGTCCGAGTGCTTTAAGGCACTTTATATACGTATCATAAAATGTTATTCATGTTTTGAGGCTCGGGGCAAATAAGTGATTTGCCCAGAATCACGGAAAATGTGCGAAGCCGGGATTCGAATCCGGTTCCATTTCAATGCGGCCAGTTACAGCCACAAGGCCCCATATCCTTCCCTAAAATTAAATGAATTTAAAAAAAATGCTTTTTTATTCCTACCAAAAACTAGACTCAGTTCATCTATCGATCTAGCTATCTAATTGTCTGTCTTTCTATCTATATAACGATCGGTAAAATTAGTTTTGACTAACCGCACAAGTCAGGCAGCCGTATGGATGTGGAATCATTTGATATATCTGGATGTGAACTCCCACGAGCTCAAACGCCTGAGCTAATAATATAGTCACCCCACAGCCAGACCACAACATTGCAAGTCACCAGCCATTAAACAAACATGGCCTGTACTGCCTGGGTGAAAGGCATGGCCCTCAGTCACGCTTGCTGGTCCGGAACATAGCAATTCACACGCACTTATATTGTGCCATTTACAGAATCTTAGGATGCGTGGTCACGGTAACCCATGGCAGGCATCATTCAGCATCTGGTTGCCGTCGCTCTGTTCTCCCCCTGGACAGCAGACTGTAGAATGCCTGGAAAAGATCACCTTTGGAGGCATTGGGGATTTCTTTTTTTTATTATTTTAATGAATTTATTTCCAGGAAAACTTAAGCAACTTTCCGAAGATCACAGTACATACTGTAGATGCGGGGACTCAAATGTGCCACATCAACCATCAGCAATTATATAGTTCATGGCATAAATAATCATTAGAATGCACTGTTATACGTTGTATGGATCTGTGTAGTAATTGCACTGGTAAATCTAAACTTGCCCTTTATAATAATTTAAATCATTTTACATTACTCATAGCATGGGAAACTTCTTTTAATTGACACGACATTGGAGCAGCCCAAGTGCATCTCTTCCCCCTCCCCCCAAACACGCCCAGCACCACCACTCACAAACCTCACCAGTTGCCACTGCATCTTCGCCCCCCATATGTCGCCTTATCCTCCCCAGTCTTTCTACTGATCCTCCCCCCTTCTGTCACTCTGTGTTATAGTGAACCCCGGAGAACGTTTACCGAAACACTAAGGGCCAGATGTAGGTAGGCTTTTACCGGGTGGTAACGGCCGAATTCGGCCGTTACCACCCGGTAAAAGCAATTTGACATGTAGGGCCCTGTAATTTACAGACTCGGTAAATTTACCGGTAGGTAAATTTACCGAGTATGTAAAATACCGAGTCGGTATCATTACTGATTCCGGACAATTGGTATGTAGGTGGGACTCTTCTGAGTCCCACAAGCAGTACCACATCGGTATTTTACCATCAAATACTACTTGATGGTAAAATACCGTTTCTGGTGTGCATGCACATGTGTGCATGCACACCTATGCCATATGACAGGCAGACCTGCCCTTAGGGCAGGTATGCCTGCCACATGGCACCCGAGCCTCTTTTGGGGGTGCCAGAGGGTGTCAAAGTGACACCCCCTGCACCCTTGTGACAGTCGGTATTTTCCGATGTGGTAAATACCGACCGGTATATGCCCAATCAATCCTATGGGCTTCAAAGCCCATAGGAATGCATGGGCATTAACTGGTCGGTATTTACCACATCGGAAATTACCGACTGTTTCCGATTCGGTAATTGCACATCTGCAATTACCTACATCTCGGTATTTTTATTTTCCGACCTCTTAAATACCGAGTCGGTGTGACTCGGTATTTAAGAGGTCGGTAAATAAAAATTACCTACATCTGGCCCTTAAACCATTAATTAGAACTGTAATAAGTCTGCAGCACGCGCGATGCTAGGCAATACACGTCATGCCAAGACCGAATGGACGGTCTCAATTCCTGAATAGAATTAATTATATAAATATATGTTTACAATAAAAAAGCTGAAAAAGCGGAATTCATCTTCTTAAATCTCCGACGAGTAGCAGGCAGAAAGCTGGGACTTTAGCAGGTTTTGACTGTTCCCCTTGACAAGAGCAATAAATAAACAAAGCAGTTGTCGCAGGGTTTCTGTTCTCATTGGTCATAACAAACTCCCAATGTTTAGACAAACCAGAACATGAACTCACCAACCTCAGGTTACGTGGAACACATGAGCACTCTTTCGTTATACAATCATTACAAACCAGAACATGGAGTAAAGAAGAACACGTGAGCATTTGAAATGTTTATTTACTAATGCCGTCTTCTCAGGCGCAGTATCTTAGATAATACAAGTAAACATATTATCAACAACAAAGCTACAAGCATAGTTACTAGTCCATAGAAAGCGAACGGTGATGCTGTAAATTAATAAGGGTTAACAACACTTATTTCTCACCCTCCCTAACTCGCATATTATATTAATAGCTAAGAAGGTCTCTTTGGGTTGAATTAGGGCGGGCCCATACCTCAGTGTCCTAGAATGAAGGGATCACATCAGCATACACCAGCTCTCTCTGCATGCGAACAGCATCAAGTGTGTATTTGTGTGTGTAGCAAAGCAATATAAAACCCGCCTAAAAGCCAAAATTGGCAGAAGCTGCACTTATGTTATGTCTATGAAGGCGCGAAGATCAGACCTCATAACAATTCAGTATCTTGTTGTTCCTGAAGCTTCAGCACTCCCTGTACAGACATAGTTTATTAAGCAAAGCTGATATCAGAGTAATAACATATTATTCTCATGTAAACCACAACGAACTACTAGGTTGAAAGCTAAATCAACAATTAAGTGTCGTGTGCAGAAGCAGCAAAAGGAAAAATGGCGTTTAAACATGTAATGTGCCTATGCTAACTTAACGCATTATAAAGATATATAGTAGCTATATGACACCCCCCCATGATCCGAGGACGGATAAGATAAGATAAGATAAGGGCAACTTCATGAAAGCAGAGTTCAAGAACTGTGAGCCATGAATGAACTATATAAAAAAAATTAATATTTTGCTCAAGTCAATAGGTCTGGGAAATTGATCAATGTACGAAAAATTGCAAAATATGCAAGCTGAAAGTCAAATGTCCGGAAAGAAATCTTGGAAAAGTTTTTAGGACAAGACCGTGTAAGCAAAATATGCAGCAACAGCCTCCAGCATGAAATCACCGTCTTCATCAGAAAACAGTTCAGCCATCCAATTCAAAAGTGGAAAAGAACATACGTGTTCCCCAAGCATCGGAGCCTCTATTACCATCAGAGGACAACTCGGTGGGTTCTCCAGAAAGCTCAGTTCCAAGAAATCCTGCGCTGCCGTGAATATATCCCAGGGACCCATTAGTCCATGCACCGCTGCTATTGCCATAATCCTCTCGTCAGAACAAACCAACTCGTGAGTAGTGATAGGACTCATCAGCTGATTAAAATCGACGCCAGGAGAAACCGGCCCGCAGAGACACAAATCAATGGCCCAATCAAAATCACAACTCAAGCAGTGAAACACAGGCTGGACACAGGTGAAGTAGGAAAATCGAAACGATAATCCATATGCCGTGCTTAAAATCGCAAGAGGCAGCGTGCCAAAATATTCAAGCATTCGGTTGCGAAACAGCGGCAGCAGAGGCTGGGCTGCTTCTTCCACATGTGGGGCATCCATATTTAAGGAAGCAGAGAACAACTAGGACGCCTGCCGCTAGTGCCAGTAAAACCCGGAATCCACCAAACAGACTCGAGAAAATGGAATGAAAGAAACTAGGGATTACTCCAAATATTTTTTCAAATGAAGTCACAAGGCCGCTGCTAACTGCTTTAAAAAAATGCGCTAGCCCAGATGTCGAAGACGTGTTAAAGATAGAATGTATCATTTCGCCAAAATGCAATGGTAAATCAGTATTTAAAAGGGCCTGAACCTCGGTCCGGGTGTTAGCTATGTGAAGCACGAAAGTTTCCCGAGCCGAACTCAAGGCCACTTCTTTCTGGGACAATAGAGCCCTCAGTCTAGTCATGCCATTGAACTCTGCCTTCAAGGTTGGTATGCGTGGCCAAATGGAAACCTCCCTATTTTCATGTGTGGGTGGGTATAAGACATTTCTGCAGCAAACGACACGTTCACTTACTGTTACCACATAAGCTACACCTTTAATTAACCCGCAACAATCTTCATTATTCAAAAGTAAATAACTTCCGTTCCCCAACAAGGTAAAAGTCGGGGTAATTGCCGGAACAGGAGTGCCTTTTAAAACACAGGCCAAGTTTGGTCGGTCCTGATTGCAAGAACCGTGTAATTGTATGTGTCTACACATTAACGAATGATCTGGAGTTTCTGTACATTCTTCCCCATTTAGATAAACTTCTTGGCCGTCCCTCAAACATCTATAAGTGAAAGGAAGGGACCATACTTCATGGAGAAAACCACTACCCAAAGGCTCATAGCGACCTATGGCAACATATTTCATACAGTTAGTAAATTTATACAAGGCAAAAGGTAATGTTAAGAGACCGTGGATAAGGAGGCTGAGGCTTCTGACACAGAAAAAGGCAAGGATTCCAATTTCTCAATATGTAACATAGAAAAAGAAGCATCACGCATAGAAAGCAAGCGTTGTTTGTCAGTCAAATTAAAGGGTGCAAAGAGAGAGGACACGTTCATGTATCCCCATGGCACCTTGCCAGATTTAAGTGTTTGCAGGGTCCATGCAAATTACATGATAGAACGTAATTGATTCTGACCATGGTACAAAACAGATACCTCATCATGCACAATATCCACTACAGAAGACACAATGTTATCTAAAGTGTAAATGCGTGAAGAAAGCATGTTAATACTATTGTCTACCACTGCAAGGACTTTCTCTAGATTTGCCTGATCTATAGCCCTAAGTCGTGTTGCAGCCTCAATCTGCGATGTTTTCCAAATTTCATTGTACACAGCATATATCCATCTTTTAGACCTACCACTAGCCGGGCCTTTTATGAAATCATTTAAATCTACATCATCATTCAGTTTTGCAAGATGTAATTTAACTGCAGATAATTTAGAATGTTTCAGCCAGGTTTGACATAATTTACCCACAGAGTAAGTTGTGACAGAATGCTCATTTTCAAAACGCGAATCTGGTTTAACCTGAGCAAAGCCGTCAGACAAACCCAGAAAACGGCGCTGGCAAGAATCAGCACTCCTGTGCCACACCAGCCAACCGTTTGGGTCTATACTGGAGATGTTAAAGGAAGAATTCAGCAACAGGGCCTGTAATTCTCTAATCGAAAATTGAGTATGATTACTCCAGCCTGAATATTCCTCTAACTCAGGGATAGAAGGAAAATTTAATTTTTTCGCAGTAGCCAATCCAAAGCATGTCGTTTGTGAAATAGTAGAATTCAAAAACAAAATCTGATTAGGGATGAGACATGCACGGTGCAAAGCCTCAGCGCCTTGTACCTGCCAGTCCTTAGAACCCCAAACTGATTTTAGGTCAATCAATTCCTTCCAGACTTCATAACCGCCAATAGCCAGCTGATCTAGAAAGGACTTCGAATACAATAGTTTGGTATCGGTAAGTCTAACCTTGGACATAGGCTTCTGTGTCATTTTAAAATAAAAGGACTCGGGATTAGACTGATTGAAGTCAGTAAAATAAGTGTATTTTTTCAAAAAAGTACTAGAACTGCCTTGTATAGGAGCTGGGCAATGCTCCCACTGTGTATAATTCACAGTATTCCTTCTGGATGTCGTTTTATGTAAGAAGTGATTGCCAAAATGTTGAAAGCAAAATAAATCACCATAATTAGCAGATTCTAAATATAAATCTTCAGCATCAAAGGCAGCATAGTATTTCAAATCAGAAAATAAAGACTCTACGGCCTGAACATCCCAATCATCAGAACGTATGTTTTGTTTCACCACATCCCCCATATTAACTCTAAGCACGCTAGGGACATTAACAACTTCCGTAGGGCCATGAATTTGAAAGCGAACGGCATCCCACACGATCCCATCAAGGACAGGCCAAGCAGTGATGTTAACAAATGTCAAGTCTCTTCTCAGTCTATGTGCAGAATGTGATGAGGAAAGGGGAGCCAAAGTTCCATTGAGATGGCGAATGCATGTTCTTTCCGCGACATAGTGTCCATTTACCAACCGGAAAAAATAAAACACAAAACCAATTGACATAAAAAGATATATCGAAAAAAGCACCAGCCAGATATATGTCCAAGGGGGAATCAAAAAATGTTTTTTGAATAAAGCAGCATATACTGCAAAACGAGAGGGTTTCTTCGAGGCAAGGGAAACAGAGTCAAATGAAAATCTGGATTCCGTGGCTAAACGTGCTTGCAGGTCAGGCATGGATAAATCAGTGGGATATGTGTAGTCTATTTCATTTTGATCCGCACCTGGCAAAGTACTCAATAAAGGACTGGAAATCGCAGGTAATTCAATGGCCACTTCTGATTCATCATTAAAAGCAGTGGGCACAACCGAATTTCTCACAATGGAAGGACAGGAAACAGCCGGTGTCATGCTAAGAAGAATCGGCCACTCTGTGTATCTTGACATTGTCAATTGAAATAAACCTGTTTTCCTTACGACCAGGAAGCGGTGGTAAAACGACTGTTCTCGTGCCCTTCACTCCAAGGACTGGAACCGGAGCTCGATAGGACGGACCAAATTCTTTTTTGTTATCGATCTTCTCACGAACCAGTTCTCCAACTTGGGGTAGCCAGCCGACTACCGGGATCTGCAACGCAACATCCGACGTGGAGGGCAAATGTTCCTTTGCAAGACCGTCTCTGGTCTTTTGTAGATTCTGTAAAAACATTGCAATGTTCATCTGCGTCAAAGGAAGTGGCGCGAACCACACAGTCTAGACCGTCAAGGTCAGGGACGTACATCTTGATGCCAAAGAGCATTTCGTATGGGGTCCGCCCACCCAGAGACCTTCTAGGGAGATTATTAAGAGCACGCTGCACGCCATAGAGGTGGGCTAGCCAGTTTCTGCCAGTGCCTATAACTCGAGCTGTCAAAGATTGCTTTAAATCACGGTTCATTCGCTCCACTACACTGTTACCCTCAGGTCTGTAGGGAGACGAAAACTTGACTTGGACCCCCATCGAATGCATGGCATCCTTATACGCCTTAGAGGCGAAAGCCGGACCCTGATCCGAATGGAAGGTACCACAGGCAAAAATCCCTACAAAGATGCGCAAATCTCTAATGACAGTCCGTGAATCAGCGCTGCGATGGGGCCAGACCCACACAAAGCGTGTGCATGAATCAACTGCAACTAAGATGTACTTATACGCAGTATCAGAGGAAAAAGGACCGCAGTGATCTAAATAAACACAACCTAGTGGTTTATTAGAAATGTACAACTGAGTCTGTGGCGGACGCGCAGCAGTCGAAGGTTTAATCTGCTGACAAATGTCACAAAGAAGGACATAATCACGCGTCTGTTTGTACAGTCCCCGCCACCAGAAACGTTGTTGTAATTAAGTTACAGTGGCTGAGACGCCCGCATGCGCAGACGCCACACCTTCATGAGCCGCAGTAATCAAGTCTGCCCTGCGATCCGCGTTGGGAATCAAACGTTCACCAACATCAGGTATTTTCACAAAAGGAACCTTTTCGGGACTTAAGTGGTATGTGTACTTCGAAGGGAACCCCGAAGGATGTTTACTAAGCATGGGCGTAAAATCCGCTCCGCTCGCGGATTTTTCGGATTTTCGGCAAATTCGCAATCCGCGAACGCTCGCGAATTTGTCGAAAATC
Organism: Lissotriton helveticus; assembly: GCF_964261635.1. NCBI lineage: Eukaryota > Metazoa > Chordata > Amphibia > Caudata > Salamandridae > Lissotriton > Lissotriton helveticus. Next base: position 242,222,634 of record NC_136061.1, on the reverse strand, counting down.
CGTGAATCCGCTCGCGGCGGATTTTTTGCTTGGTTGCGGCGCGCGGCGTGGTGCACGGCGTTCACTTTCCATCATTTAGCGTTTGCCGAGTTGTTTTTCTTTGCGAGTGACGCGCCATTTTAGATCTTGCTGCGTGTTCCCGCGGGAGTTTGGCGCCCGCGAATACGTACTCGCGGCTTGCCACCTTGCACAGCACACCTCGCGAGAGTTCGCAATTGCGAACACGTAGTTGCGGCGGAAAGGAACAATCTCGCACTTGCGAAATAGAGATTTTGCAATTTCGCACAAGAAAATCACCAGCAAACAGGATAAACCTTCAGAAAATTATGATTTTTATCAGAATCACTCCTCAGGTTGACATTTGCATGGCCTTTTTTTTTGCAAGGAGTCCATTTTGGGGGGGGGGGAGGAAGGAAGTGCCCCACAGTCTCCAACTTCCTGTTCCTGTCCAGCAGGCTCCTCCCAGTGCTTTGTCCATCTCCTGGTCACTTTCATTTGGATCTGGAGCTGGAAGGATTACTTTTTGTGGGTGCTGCTGGATATTTGGATTTGAGGCCTTTTTGACTGTCTTTGGATCACTTTTGGATTAGAAATCAACTTTCACAAGTAAGTTTGTCTGGGGCATTACAGTTGCTGCAAGTAAAATTTTGGAACTTTTTCAGAACATTAAATAAATTATATTGTGGGTAGCCACAGTATCCAGTAGGACCAGGGTTGGTTAGGGGTGCATGATACAACTGTTTTGTTGAATTTAAACACCATTGAGGCCATGGATGGGCTGGGATTGTGCTGATTTTTGTCCTTTTTTTGGGCCTGCTGGTGTGGCCCTTTGCCCAGGGGTGGTGAGTGTTGCATGGGCCTAGTCTTTCTGTGGGGTGTCTTCTTGAATTTAAACATAATTGAGGCCATGGATGGGCTGGGATTGTGCTTATTTTATTGTTTTTTGTCGTTTTTGGGGGGGTGCTGGTGTGGCCTTTTGCCCAGGGGTGGTGGTGCATGGACTGAGTGTGCCTGTGGTGTGGTCTCACTCTCTTTAATGTAAACATCATGGATGGCATTGGATTGTGGTGATTTCTGGCTGTTTTTCTGTTTTTTGGGGGTGTACTGTTGATGTGGACTGGCCATGTGGGTGGTGGTGGTGGCCATCTTGAGTGCTGGCTGGTACAGGCAACATGTGCTTGGGGTTTAAGGGGCCATTTTGAGGAGAGGCAGTGTCTGAGGCCTGCACTTATTTTGCCTACTTTTCATCCATTATGCCCAGGGGTAGTGAGTGTTGCATGGGCCTAGTGTTTCTGAGGGGTGTCTTCTTGAATTTAAACACCATTGAGGCCATGGATGGGCTGGGATTGTGCTGATTTTATTGTTTTTTGTCGTTTTTGGGGGGCTGCTGGTGTGGCCTTTTGCCCAGGGGTGGTGGTGCATGGACTGAGTGTGCCTGTGGTGTGGTCTCACTCTCTTTAATGTAAACATCATGGATGGCATTGGATTGTGGTGATTTCTGGCTGTTTTTCTGTTTTTTGGGGGTGTACTGTTGATGTGGACTGGCCATGTGGGTGGTGGTGGTGGCCATCTTGAGTGCTGGCTGGTACAGGCAACATGTGCTTGGGGTGTAAGGGGCCATTTTGAGGAGAGGCAGTGTCTGAGGCCTGCACTTATTTTGCCTACTTTTCATCCATTATGCCCAGGGGTAGTGAGTGTTGCATGGGCCTAGTGTTTCTGAGGGGTGTCTTCTTGAATTTAAACACCATTGAGGCCATGGATGGGCTGGGATTGTGCTGATTTTATTGTTTTTTGTCGTTTTTGGGGGGCTGCTGGTGTGGCCTTTTGCCCAGGGGTGGTGGTGCATGGACTGAGTGTGCCTGTGGTGTGGTCTCACTCTCTTTAATGTAAACATCATGGATGGCATTGGATTGTGGTGATTTCTGGCTGTTTTTCTGTTTTTTGGGGGTGTACTGTTGATGTGGACTGGCCATGTGGGTGGTGGTGGTGGCCATCTTGAGTGCTGGCTGGTACAGGCAACATGTGCTTGGGGTGTAAGGGGCCATTTTGAGGAGAGGCAGTGTCTGAGGCCTGCACTTATTTTGCCTACTTTTCATCCATTATGCCCAGGGGTAGTGAGTGTTGCATGGGCCTAGTGTTTCTGAGGGGTGTCTTCTTGAATTTAAACACCATTGAGGCCATGGATGGGCTGGGATTGTGCTGATTTTATTGTTTTTTGTCGTTTTTGGGGGGCTGCTGGTGAGGCCTTTTGCCCAGGGGTGGTGGTGCATGGACTGAGTGTGCCTGTGGTGTGGTCTCACTCTCTTTAATGTAAACATCATGGATGGCATTGGATTGTGGTGATTTCTGGCTGTTTTTCTGTTTTTTGGGGGTGTACTGTTGATGTGGACTGGCCATGTGGGTGGTGGTGGTGGCCATCTTGAGTGCTGGCTGGTACAGGCAACATGTGCTTGGGGTGTAAGGGGCCATTTTGAGGAGAGGCAGTGTCTGAGGCCTGCACTTATTTTGCCTACTTTTCATCCATTATGCCCAGGGGTAGTGAGTGTTGCATGGGCCTAGTGTTTCTGAGGGGTGTCTTCTTGAATTTAAACACCATTGAGGCCATGGATGGCCTGGGATTGTGCTGATTTTATTGTTTTTTGTCGTTTTGGGGGGGCTGCTGGTGTGGCCTTTTGCCCAGGGGTGGTGGTGCATGGACTGAGTGTGCCTGTGGTGTGGTCTCACTCTCTTTAATGTAAACATCATGGATGGCATTGGATTGTGGTGATTTCTGGCTGTTTTCTGTTTTTTGGGGGTGTACTGTTGATGTGGACTGGCCATGTGGGTGGTGGTGGTGGCCATCTTGAGTGCTGGCTGGTACAGGCAACATGTGCTTGGGGTGTAAGGGGCCATTTTGAGGAGAGGCAGTGTCTGAGGCCTGCACTTATTTTGCCTACTTTTCATCCATTATGCCCAGGGGTAGTGAGTGTTGCATGGGCCTAGTGTTTCTGAGGGGTGTCTTCTTGAATTTAAACACCATTGAGGCCATGGATGGGCTGGGATTGTGCTGATTTTATTGTTTTTTGTCGTTTTTTTGGGCCTGCTGGTGGGGCCCTTTGCCCAGGGGTGGTGAGTGTTGCATGGGCCTAGTCTTTCTGTGGGGTGTCTTCTTGAATTTAAACATAATTGAGGCCATGGATGGGCTGGGATTGTGCTTATTTTATTGTTTTTTGTCGTTTTTGGGGGGCTGCTGGTGTGGCCTTTTGCCCAGGGGTGGTGGTGCATGGACTGAGTGTGCCTGTGGTGTGGTCTCACTCTCTTTAATGTAAACATCATGGATGGCATTGGATTGTGGTGATTTCTGGCTGTTTTTCTGTTTTTTGGGGGTGTACTGTTGATGTGGACTGGCCATGTGGGTGGTGGTGGTGGCCATCTTGAGTGCTGGCTGGTACAGGCAACATGTGCTTGGGGTGTAAGGGGCCATTTTGAGGAGAGGCAGTGTCTGAGGCCTGCACTTATTTTGCCTACTTTTCATCCATTATGCCCAGGGGTAGTGACTCAGTGTTGCATACTTGCATGTCCCACTCCCTAGTCTTTCTGTGGGGTGTCTTCAATGTAAACATCATGGATGGCATGGGATTGTGCTCATTTTTCTGTGCTTTGTCGATTTTTTGGGGTGTATAACTGAACTGATGTTCCTCTGTCTTCCATTGCTTTTAGGTGCACAAAAAGACTCAAGAGAACCACCAGTGCCAGGAAGAAGTCCTGCAGCGGTGTGTGTGTGCAGCATAACGTCACGCGACGTCACGTCTGGACACAGAACCCTCTGCAACTCGTGCAACTGCTGCCGTGCTGACCTGCTCTGAAGAAGATGGCCCCAAAAAAAGTAACCCGTAGCTCCTCTAGCAAGAAAGGTGCCAGTAAGGAGCAGAAGAAGCAAGTTACCAAGGACACTGGTGTGCTGCTCGCCCCTTTTTTTGGGAGTAAAAAAAAAAGTATGCCTGCAGCAGCAGCAGCGGGATCTGCTGGGGACCAAGCTGGCAGCAGCACCCCCGCTCCATTGGGCTCAGTGCCACCACCACCACCACGCCAACTTAAGTCCAAGCCCTTGAGTGCTGCAGAGGCAGCCAGTATAGTTCTTCAATCACCATCGACCAGTGATGTTGGCTCATCGCAAGAAAGCAGCAGCAATGTCCCTCAATCAACACAGGTTGTTGTAGCTCATCTGACGAGTGTTGAACAACCACAGCCGCAACAACAATCACATGTGCAAGTACAAGCCCAAGTACATGTGGAAGGAGAGGCAGCGCAAGGAGATGCGCAAGCAGAGGTGCATGGAGGGTCACAAGTGCCCACAATAGTTGTTCCTCCCGAAGTAGGGGCACATCAGGAAATCGACAATCAAGGCGAGGTATCATTTGAGGAAGCCACTCCTCCTGATGATCCTTCATTGTCTTCCACACCCCTAGCAAGGAAGAGATCAAGGGTGGTGTCTACATCTTCTTCAAGCACACCTCCTTCTGATGATACGGATCAAACTTGGGAACCAGCACCACAGCCGTCTGAGAGTGAGGCACACCATGATCCGACAAAGGTAGTTAAGCGTAAAAGGAAGCTCGTCCAAAGTCTCAGAGTTATGGAGTGTGATGAGTCTCAACAAGAAGTGGCGGATACTGCTGCTGATGAAGACTCTGCCAACGACGACCCAGTCATCATAAAGGTCACTGCAGCCCCAGCGGGCATGCAGCAAACAGACATTTTGACCCTAGCCCGAAGAGCTGCTGAGCGTGATGATGATGATGATGTTGTCGATGAGGAGGCAGTGGAAACACCACAATCATTGGAGTTAAGTAGTACACCAACTCGTCCCGCTTCCATATTTCTTTCTGGCAAGAAGAGACCTCCGTCAACCTCGACCTTAATTAGTGGCGGTGAAAGTGCAAAACGTACAAAAGTTGGGCAATCCAGATCCTCCACTTCATCTGGCATTAGCTTCATGACCACCACCACCAGTATCGCCGCCTCCTCCATGTCCCACAGACACTTCAAGTCCCCAGTTTGGGACTTCTTTACTGTTTGTCCAAAAAATCCAAAGTTTGCCATTTGTACCATTTGTAAGCAAGCAGTTAGTCGTGGTAAGCCAGGTACCAACTATGGTACCGGAGGCCAGAGAGGTCATCTTAGGAGACAGCACAGTGTCAAATGGTTTGCGCACCTAGATGCGATCAAGAAAGGCCAAATTCAAGGAAACGTTGATGTTTCATCTGATGATGACGAGCAGGAAGAAGACGTGTCAAACACTTCCCTTACACCCAGTACCCCTGTCAGCAGCACACCCAATGTGAGGCACACTAAGAGTGTTGGAGCGAGTGAGACACCAACGGACAAAAGTTCACCAGCGAGCAAAATTGGGTCAACGAAGTCATTATCAGCCCGTAAATGCTTGGTCCAGGGCAACATTAGAACAATGCTTACTTCAGACGTGCCATATGAACGCAACCACCCACTGACGCGTCTGTATAACACTAAGCTGGCTAAAATGCTAGCTGTGGACCTTCTACCTTTTTCTTTTGTAGAAGCGGTAGGTTTTCTTGAATTAGTGGCAACGCTCTGCCCTAAATGGAAGGTTCCGAGCCGGTTCTATTTTGCCAGAGTTGCGGTTCCAGCACTACATGAAGATGTGCTGGAGGCGATTGGGGCAGCTTTGCAGAAGAGTGCTGTTCACACAATACATCTTACAACAGACATGTGGACCAGTGGCGCAGGCGCTGATTACATGTGCATCACTGCACACTGGGTCTCTTTTTCAGGTGTTAAAGCAAAGCTAAACGCAGGTGTTGACCCGGACAAAGTTTTCAAAGCTGCTCGGAAACATGCAACACTTGCCATGTTTGGCTTGGAGAAAAGTCACACAGCAGAAAACCTTTTGGAAGAGTTTAACAAAAAGGTCTTGAAAATGCTATCCCCCCTAAAACGCAAGATTGGTTATGTTTCCACGGATAATGGCGCCAATGTAGTTAAGGCCATGTTGAAGGGTGACCATGTTAGAGTGCCGTGTTTGGCGCACTGTATCAACCTGGTAGTTCAAAAATTCTTGATTGATAAACAGAGTCCAGCGTTCGAGGTAATGGCCACCTGCCGCAAAATGTGCAACCATTTCAGCCATTCTTTTAAGGCCCGGAAGCATCTGCGGAGACTGCTATTTCAACGTGGAATGCCAGTGAAAGCACTCATCCAGGAGGTGGCAACACGTTGGAACTCAACCTTCTACATGCTTGAGCGTCTGTATGAGCAGTATACGGTACTCGATCACTATTTCTTCACAGAGGGTACATTTCAGAAGGAGGACCTGCGGATGAGTGCGGCGCAATGGGACATAGTTAAAAGCCTGACAGACATGCTTCGTCCTTTTGAGTTCTTCACGCGTGCAGTCAGCCAGGAGGACTGTAATTTGGGAAAAGCTATCCCATTGTTGTGCATGCTGGAGCACCAACTGATGGCGGTGTCTTCTGAGTTTGAAAAAGATGTACAAAAAAAAGACCATTTTATTTTGTCTGAGAAATTATTAGAGCGCCTACGTGGTGATGAACGTCTTCAAAAGATCAAGTCAGATCAGCATTACATTTGTGCTACTATTCTGGATCCACGCTACAAAAAGGCGCTGGCAGGCGAAGCATTCTTTCCTTTTGCTGATGCAGATGTTCAAAAGTACAAACATTGGTTAGCCTGGTCAGCCAAGAGGTTTGAAAAAGAACGGCAGGTTATTGAAGGAGAAGCCAGTACATCAGCATCAGCATCAGCAGGCCATCCCCAGTCACAAGAATCCACTTCTGCACCTGTGGCTGGGGCACAAGTGACCTTTCAGCCGTTAAAGACACCGGCAACTGGATCATCTGCACCACACACAACAAAAACAGTGGCTGTTGTAGAGGATTGGCTAAGTTTGCTTGGGTATGGTTCTCGAAAAAATGTCACAGCCACAGCAAAAAGTAAGCAAAGTGGAGGAACCGTTGATGACCTTGAGTCGATGGTGCAGGACTATCTGAATGACTCAACAGAGGTCTTTCTTAATGATGAGCCATTGCAGTATTGGCATGGCAAAAAACAATTGTGTCAAAAATCAAGAAGGACTAGCTAGGTTTTTACAGGGAAGACTCAATGGAGTACGTATGTCAAGGAAAACCAGTAGGTTTTTGGAAAGCCCTCACCCACCAACCTAGTTGGTGGCATGCTTCATCATCGGGCCCACCACAGTGGCACCTAGCGTGCCCCGGGTGTGCTTCGACGCCAGATTACTGCGGAGCTGGTATACTTACTGAGTGTGCAGTGTGGTGAGTGTGAAGGTGAAGATTAAAAAGCCATACAAAAAATCCCAGCACCCGAGGGTAAAAACACTATTTTAATAAACTGGGTCTCTGTTGGCATATTAAAAGGCAGACGGACACGGTGGAGTATGGATTATGACCTCCAGTGTCCTGTGTGGTCTACATGTTTCAGCCTGGCCTTTCTTAATTTAAAACAGGCTTTCCTCAGGACCAAGTGAGTATGTGTGGAGTTGAAAAGGTTAATTTACAGTGAGTGTTTTTTGTTTTTATGTGTAGCACTCCCTAAGGTGCTATATGGGTGAGAAGGGGGTTCCCTCTCGCTTTGCTACATATAACATAAAAGGGGAGACAGACAGACGTACAAGGTAGAGTCATATTAGCATATTATTGCAAAAACAGTCGTCATTCCACCGTCTTATAAGGTGAGTGAACGAACTATGCATGGCTAAAGTGTGGCCTTGTCAGTGGCAAGACTCATGTGATAGTTATCTAGAAGCCGGTTGTTGTGGAGAGCTAGAAAGCGGAAAATACCAATGTGAGGTTCAGGTAAGTGAAAGAAAATTATCCTCACACAGTATTTTGCTGTTCAAAGCCTCCTTGGGTCGCCTGGCAGAGAAAAAGACCCTAAAAGAAGGTTGTATTGGTTTATAAAAATATCCGACCTGTAAGGGAAGACCTCAACACCTTACCCCAACAGTAGCTGTAGTGCGCAGCCTCATTACTCACGAAGATGTCGATCTGGTTCCTCCTTGGACCTGTCGTCCTTCTGCGGCGCCCGGTTGTGAAAGGAGGGCATGGCCGAGCATGTTTATAAAGCCTCCGTGATTGCCTGCACCTGGGTGAGGGTAGAAATAGAGGGAGGGGTGCTCTACAGCTACTGTTGGGGTAAGGTGTTGAGGTCTTCCCTTACAGGTCGGATATTTTTATAAACCAATACAACCTTCTTTTAGGGTCTTTTTCTCTGCCAGGCGACCCAAGGAGGCTTTGAACAGCAAAATACTGTGTGAGGATAATTTTCTTTCACTTACCTGAACCTCACATTGGTATTTTCCGCTTTCTAGCTCACCACAACAACCGGCTTCTAGATAACTATCACATGAGTCTTGCCACTGACAAGGCCACACTTTAGCCATGCATAGTTCGTTCACTCACCTTATAAGACGGTGGAATGACGACTGTTTTTGCAATAATATGCTAATATGACTCTACCTTGTACGTCTGTCTGTCTCCCCTTTTATGTTATATGTAGCAAAGCGAGAGGGAACCCCCTTCTCACCCATATAGCACCTTAGGGAGTGCTACACATAAAAACAAAAAACACTCACTGTAAATTAACCTTTTCAACTCCACACATACTCACTTGGTCCTGAGGAAAGCCTGTTTTAAATTAAGAAAGGCCAGGCTGAAACATGTAGACCACACAGGACACTGGAGGTCATAATCCATACTCCACCGTGTCCGTCTGCCTTTTAATATGCCAACAGAGACCCAGTTTATTAAAATAGTGTTTTTACCCTCGGGTGCTGGGATTTTTTGTATGGCTTTTTAATCTTCACCTTCACACTCACCACACTGCACACTCAGTAAGTATACCAGCTCCGCAGTAATCTGGCGTCGAAGCACACCCGGGGCACGCTAGGTGCCACTGTGGTGGGCCCGATGATGAAGCATGCCACCAACTAGGTTGGTGGGTGAGGGCTTTCCAAAAACCTACTGGTTTTCCTTGACATACGTACTCCATTGAGTCTTCCCTGTAAAAACCTAGCTAGTCCTTCTTGATTTTTGATATATAAAAACGGGGATTCGGACTAGCTTATCTAGTCCTCCCTCTCTCCTTTGATTCAGTGAAAAAACAATTGTGGCCACAGCTCTTCAACCTGGCTATAAACTATTTGTCTTGCCCACTCGCAAGTGTGTCTTCTGAACGTGTTTTCAGTGCTGCTGGTGGCATTGTAACTCCCAAACGGAGCCGCCTCTTGCCCAAAAATGTGGAGCGGCTGACAATGATCAAGATGAATCAGCACCTCATACCACCAGATTACAAAGTACGAGAAAGCACGCCGCATGAAGACGAGGAGGACGGCAACGTAGATGAGGGGATTTGTTCTCTGTTCGGTGGCACTGACCTCATCCAGCCTGAATTCGCAGAGTATGATGACGAAATCTTGTTCTTATTCCCTGACACCGAGCCCTGAAAATGAGACAATCAATCAAGAACTTTCTTTTTCGTCCTTATTTACTTTTATTCCTGTGTGCTTTGTGTCTCTCTTTCTTTGTTTTGCACAGTTAATTTAATTCAAACTTTAATCACCTAATCCCAAAAACAAGACCATCATCAGAACTGTCTTCACTTGTTTGCTTATTGATTTGAAGGTGCCGCAGTCTACATTCCTCAGGTTCACAAGTTCTGAAGAACATGCTCCTCTATCCTCCTCCTCCAGACTGCGATTTCCCTCAAAGCAGAGTGCTGGATTACGCCCAATGAAGAAAGACTCAGGACTTGTGGGGGTGTTGTACTTCTTTGCTGGTGAGTTGACGGATTTGGGCCCATTGCTGTGAAGCTCTAATAATGGACAAAAGTGTTTTCGACCAAATATGAGGTGGAAATTTCTTGCCGTTTTTGCTGACTTGCTTGCCTTTGAGGTGCTCTTTGGCGGGGTTCCGGGTGTTTGTGGGTAATTTTTGGTGTCTGGGAGCACTGTTGCGACAGTCTAATCTTGATTGCATTTGCTTTTCAGGAAATCCGTGGTGGAAAACAGGAGTTATGATGATTGATGATGATGATGACCTAGCTGCACAGCGCCGCGTTTGGACCGAAGGCCGAGAGATATTGTAAGTATGAGATTTAGCTTTTTCGCTGTTTGGGGGTGTTGTCGGGTGGTTTTTTCCGGGTGGGTTGGCGGGTCTTGCCTGGGGCATTCCTGGGAAGGTCTAATACCGGATAGAAGTGTTTTGGACAAAATCCTGAAGGAACAGCCTTTTTTTTGCTATTTCTTCTGTCATCTTGCTCAATGTAGCGTTTTGGGGGGCTTCCTGCTGTTCGTGGGTGGGTTGCGGCCGGGGTCTCTGTCGAAGCACTGCTGCGACAATCTAATCTTGATTGCATTTGCTTTTCAGGAAATCCGTGGTGGAAAACAGGAGTTATGATGATTGATGATGATGAATGATGACCTAGCTGCACAGCGCCGCGTTAGGACCGAAGGCCGAGAGATATTGTAAGTATGAGATTTAGCTTTTTCGCTGTTTGGGGGTGTTGTCGGGTGTTTTTTTCCGGGTGGGTTGGTGGGTCTTGCCTGGGGCATTCCTGGGAAGGTCCAATACCGGATAGAAGTGTTTTGGACAAAATCCTGAAGGAAACACCAGTTTTGGCACTTTTTGTAAGTTAGGGTTCGTTAGGGTTAGCCCTACCAGCACGATTGCATGTGTTTCGGGGGGTTCTATTGCAACGCAGTTCTGGTGTTGTAGAGCACTGTTGGAGCGATGCTGGCTATGGATACTTTTGCTTGCTTGCAAGTGGTTGGAATACAATCCACGGTCTGTATTTGGGCCTACTGTTACTTTCAAAGTACGTTTTGTAACCATTTTTCTGCTAGGCATCATTTTTGGAGATCTGATTGGGGTTCTTCTACATTTTTGTGACTGGCTTTAGTAAGGGTCTTGGTGGGAGCATTGCTGGGAAGGTCAAATTTTGTTCTAAAACACAGTTTATAGTACACCTTAATTGAGGGGAAAGATCCGCTATAATATTTTGGCCATACTTATTTATCTTTAAAAAGGTGAGTCCGACAGAGCACGCAATTTCAAAAATATTGTACTGTCTATTAGGGAAATCAAAGTGTCACATTTTGAACCACACAGCGTACATACCTTTTATTTATTTATCAGTGGTATTGTAATAGCACTTCCTGTTTTCCGTTCAATAATTACAAGCCGGGTTTCAGTCAACATCCGCCAGGCAGGCAGTGGACAGGGTGTCTTCTGTCAGTGGTCACCAACATTGATGGACGAAGCGTCAGCTGGAATGGAGGAGTGCCGCCAATAAGAGAAATTGTTTGCTGCATGCAACTTACTTACCAAATTCAAGGACAACACCAAAAACATACGCAATACAGATACAGTATCCATTGTATTATTCTATGAGTGTGACTGCATGTGCTTAGCTTTAGTTTGTAACCAAAGATTGTCTTTATCTTCAATTATTGTTTGTCCATGCTCTGCTTTTTTTTTCTTCTCTCAACAAAACCTACCCAAAAAGAAACCCCCATTCCCATCCATTTTCCAAACCCTAACCCTCTTCCCCCGGGCTGTGTTGTTTTGCTTGATGTCTGACTAAAATGACATCAATAATTCCACACACTTGCTGGGGAGGATAAGGTCATAGCAACAGGCTGGTGAAGGAATACGAGGATATCTTCTAGACTTACTCAGCTTCAGTACTATATCTTCTAGTAGTAGTAGCCAATGTCAAATAAATTAAACGCAAGTACTAGTTATACTTGCAAGCAAATACTTTACCATTTGTTAGGCTACATTATGGCACTGTTCTGTCTGTCACCTGCTATATTCTCGATCGTACCGTAACCGTTGTAATGCTACAGTAAGGACAAACAAGGTTTCGTTTTCTTTTTTTCCATAGGCATGCAACTGCCACTGTGTCACACCACTAGTACCACCGCAATGAGGAAATGTCACCCGCCCAGGATTGACAACGTTAATCCCCATTTCACGTGGAGCCAGCCCTGGGCCTAGCCCTAATTTCTAACACAAATTACAGGTAAGATAAGCGTTTGGTGGGAGGTAGTATAATGGAGTATTATTTCGGAGTAGACAAGAGATTGACGGTTGTACTACTAAAGTCCTACGACTGTTCAGGAAAACAAAGTTACTGTTACACCCCCGCCCCCCACCCACCAGACTGAAAAGCAGTAAAAAACAGGTATGGTCAGATAAAGTTTAAAAATATATTTATGTAGCCCTAACAAAATAATCTCCCTCACCCACCCTAACCCCAACGATTGTCTTTGAAACGTCCCAAAACGATCCCAACTCCCAAATCCCACCCCCCAAAAGTCTATAAAAAAAGGGCAAGGGACACTCCACTACTGGAGGGTGCTGGTGCTGGTGCATTTTGCGGCATGGGCATCATACTCCTTGCGGAGGGTGGCAAGCTCGGAGCGGAGGCCCTTAACCAAGTTCTTATACTTCAGGACCTCCTGCTCCAGGTTGGACATTCGGACTCGTAGGCGGCGTTGGCGTTCCTTGCAGCTCCTGTGGGGGGCAGCTGGTATTTCTGTTGCTTGGCGGTGGCGGTTGTCTTTGTTAGCCCGGCTCGGTCCCGCTGGCTTAGTCACGGAGGAGGATGCAGTGGTCACAGTCGAGGATGTTGTTGTTGCCCCGCTCGACTGCGTGTCCTCCTCCTCCTCCAGGGCCACCAGCCGCCGATATTCGGCGACAGTGGCCTCCAGCCTCCGTTGCCGGGCCAGTCTAGCCTGCTCCCTCCGTGTTGTTGATTTGGAAGGAGCAACTATATGAAGAAAGAAAGACATAGTCTGTAACCAATGATCCTTAGCATTAATAACACAAAGTGATTGAGCCGAAAGTTGGGTCACAGTACAAGTAGCAAATTGAAAGCACAGTACATAACTATTGAGGACAGTATCTATGTAACCTCCCACTTCTGCATCCTTGCTCTAACATTAGTGGTAGTTTAATGAACAAATTCTACGACCACTATGGACTTCCATTACAGTCGACTATGACAGTACACCAGTCTTATTCTTCTTCTTCTCTCTTGTTTAGGGAAATTGGTACGTTATCTTATGCAAGCCGGCAGAATGACATGGACAGCACAGTGAACTTGCACCCGAGAAAAAAAGTTGCACACCATGATGAGTGAGACAGACTTGCGTTACTGTACCGGTCCAGTACATGCAGGTGGTGAAGCTATTACTTTTCTATTACGGGTGGCACTGAGAATACTCTGTTACAAGGGCTACTGCTTAATTAATTTACCTTTCACCCTACAGTGCAAATGAGTACTAGAAAAGGAAAATGAAGAAGCTAACTAATTTGATTATCTATCACTTCACATGGGACGTATTTGATGACATATGGGATGACTTTAGGTGCTTTGCTTAATATTGAGTGAACAGTGATACACGCACCCACACATGAATGACGTACTACAAGTAAACTAAAGTTATTAAGAGAGGTACAGAGTGTCCACCGTAATAACCAGATATATGCTGTGATTGCAGACGCAATACAAAGTACTGCTACTATTCATGGTAGTATTGGACACATTTACAATTTCTTTTCCTTGCCTTCCCTGCACTGGAACGGACGTGCGGGTGCGGTGGTACATGCTCTTCAAGGTAACACTTACTTCATCTGGCGACCATCTACTCTCTCTAGATACACATGTGCTATCTAAGAGTCAGAGAATACCATGCTCCAGGCATCCATTCAGTCAAAGTATACGCACACATACAGTTTCTGTTTCACCCACCCAGGCTGCTTTCCTTCCACCCATCCTTGCTTCATCATTGACCCAGCCATGCACCATACCATATTCTTTCCTTCCCAGCCACCTCGGGGGCCAAGCAAACACATATCGTTCTTCTTTGCCAGCCATCATACAAGTTCGCGTCCCACTTACTTACACCCTTCTTTCGCTTTTCGTTCATCCCATCCATCACGTTCGTCTAAGAACTTATTGGGATTCTTCTCACCAAAAACTTCACAGCTAAGTCGAAGTACATTTCGAGGAGGCTACTACCTGGTTGATTTGTAATTGTAATACACCCGTGCAGAAAGCACACTATGCAGTCTTCAATCTCAATAAGTAAGGAATATATAGCTTACCTGTTTCCGCCACCACCGTTTGAACCCCCACAGGACCGTCCGCCGGCTCTTGCACCGCCTCCTCCCCAGAGTCCTCCGAGTCCTCGCCCAACACAGCCACCTCCGCGCTGGCCCCGTCACCAGATGTTACACCTACAAAGTACATTTAAGAATGTTAGAATACACCACTCACTACTATATAATATTTGGTCTAGGAGAAATGTTAAAAAAACTGAATACAATGTAATAATTTGTGACTGTCTACTCCATAGTAAAAATGTCCCATTTTCCAGGGAAGGCTGTTGTCTTGCTGCACTTTTATGCACAACTGATGAATGCTTGCTTTTGATTTTTAACACGCACCACTTTTTCTCCTAACAGACAGAAGCTTGACTCCTAAGAACACGACCAGGATCAAGTTCAAACCAGGTGAGAGCTCGGCTCGACCACAAGAAATGTGTCCAATTAATCGTCAGCACTAACCACTTTTCCGTTTTCAGTTAAATAGTTTTATGACAAAGTAGATTTTAATAAATGTGTTTACTTTTAATAAAGCTTTTAAACTTAAATAGACTCTGTGGTTTTTGTTCCTCCAGACTAGAGTGGATGAGCTAAAGGTTTTGGAATTTTTGCAAGCATGAGTGCCTCTGACACTTCTTGACTGTGCTGTGACTCCGTACTCTCTTGTCCTGCGTACGATAATCTAGAGATCATTGGGGATCAATAATCGGTGACTTCGGGAGCTGAATGACTCTGCCACACTATCTAGTCAGTAAGGAGACAGTGCATAGAGCTATTGCTGAATAGAATGGGAGTCCAATGGAATTGCCAAATGTCCAATCTTAGTTAGCTACACAGACAGACTAATAAGAATAGTCTAGTAATACCACAGGGAGTCATATTCGAGGCAGGATAAGAATTTATATCCAGTCTACAAGAAGATCAAAGACGATTTAGAAAAAATCGAATGAGGAACGCTAGGAAAAAATAGGTACTGTTTATTAAAATGTAAACTTACTGGGGCCAGCAAAGGAGCCCTCGCCTGCCCGATCCTGGCCTGCATCCTCAGCACCCTCCTCCTGTGTCCTCTTGCCCTTGGGGGGAGCTGATGTACAACATGAAAGAAAGAAAAACCAGAAAACATGGATGAGATTTTTCAACCAAATCAAACATTTCAAAAGAACAATAACAAAATATTTTGGAGAAATAGCAAATAGATAGACAACTATTCCACGGGATCTATCTCATGTGGTATACTACGTTATTCGTATTGCCTGATTTGCGGAACGTTGACTTAGAAAGTTCCTATGTAACTCAATAAACAGACTACTAAAGAGGTTTGCCTAGGCCTGGCACTGCAGGCAGCAGTCCGCAGCACGCGAAGTGACAGACAAAGTCCATCCTGCTTGCAGATCAGTGAATACTCAAACTATCAATCCACCCACCACCGCCACTATTTCTTCTTATAGCCATGTGTCTAAAGGAAGGACTGGACTTCAGTCTGTTGGGGCTGATTTAGAAGTCCCTTGCGGCTCATTTTCCTCCATTGTTGCGTGCCTTTTGTGACGCAGCGGCAGAACAAAAGACTCGCCATGGTGTTGGTGCGGCGTATATATTAAAAAAAACACATATGGGCATATGGGCGATGCATCACGTTGTAAAGCCCTGCGCCATCAGGGGGCGTTCTGGCGCAAGGGAGGGCGTACCTGCGCAGGAACGAATCCTAAAAGTGGCTGAGGGAAATCTACAAGATGTCAATCAGTCACTTTTAGGACAATGATGCATGACTCAAACCCTGCGCGCTTGAAGCCGACGTACGGCTTGATGCAGCATTGGGGAGATAGGGTACCCCAGAGCATTGCTGGAGCTGCGCCATCGTTGGCACGCAACTCCAGCAATGCGCTGCCTTTACGGCACAGATGCGTAAGGCTTCTGTGACGTTTTGGGCCAATGGGTGGTGGTGGCATGGCACACAATTACTGCCGCATCCCTGCTACTTTGCAGGGATGCGCCGGTAATTGAAAATATGACCCTTACTGTCTAGCATTACGCAGTTCTTATCTTTACACTACACTCATACATAATTTCTCAGGCCAATGAAATGCTTCTGAACACAACATACAAAACAAAGAAGCATAGTAGCAAGCAAGGCTACTGAGAAGGAGAGCAGTGCACCTGAAATGCATAGAAGATTTTGAAATATAATTTACCTCAATGTAATCGGCAGCATTATTGCTCTTGGTAAAGAACAAAGATTTGCAAATAACAGAGCCGGATAAAACAGAGTAGTAAATGAATAGCTACTACTACTCACCAAGCCCGGGGACCTCTACGCCGAGCGCGTCCAGCAAGTCCCGCTCCCGGTCCATGACATCGGTCCAGCGGTGGGTGGCCTGGTTATATGTGCGCCGGACCCCAGAGATCTTATACATGGCCCGGCACACCTTCTCCCACCACTTGCGGCGCTCCCGGATGCCATAGCCAGTCGCAATCTTGCCGCCTCCCAGGATCGTCTTGGGGAGGTGGCGCTGGACGTGGAAGATCAGTGCCGCCACTTCCTCCGCGCTGAAGATCTCCCGCGGGACCACTTGCTCCCCCCTCAAACGCCCGCACGGGAGCCGGGCACGGGGTGCGGGACCCTTCCCCTTCTCAGGGTGCTTCCCGGCTCCCTTTACCATGGTCTGGGCAGAAATACAGTTAAATGATAAACAAGAAATAGAATAGTGAAGAAGAAAAGAAAAGAGTTTAAAAAAGTAGTTTAAAAGTAACTAAAAGCAGCAGAAAACACAAAAATATAGAGCTAGAAAAATACAGGGATAGATAATAAGTAAAATTAGATCAAATAAACTTCAAACAAGCAAAGGATGGCAGAGATTGAGAGAGGATAGAGAAAGCATGCCCAGAACCATAGCAATGAATGAGAAACAAGATGGCCGCGCCCGTTCACGACCGCGTGGGTAAGTTCGCGCAAGATTTTCCTTGCGAGCACGCGCGAAATTGTACTAGCGAGCAGCACACTTTGCGAGATTACACATAGCGGCCGGAAACGGAATTACGTCCCGCAAACAAGATGGCCGCGCCCGTGTACGACCGATAGGGTAACTTGGCAAACGTATAGCTAGAAGCGCCTCGCGAACACGCGCAAGATCACGCGAACATACACGTCGCACAAAAAACAATTTTGTATTCGCACGTATTCGCGGCTTCCGAAATCGATCTCGCACGGATTCGAGCCCCAAAAAACGCGCGAAATTGCAGAAAAAACGATTTTAGCTAAACTGAAAGCAATGAGCAGGTGCAAAAGTTCAAACTTAACATTAGTAACATTCAAGGTAGTGCTTCCTGAGGGGCCCCTCCAGAGTTTGCAACTATTCTATGACCCTGCTATGACCCAAACAGCAGGCTCATAGAATAGCTACAAGTAGACCATAAAGGTCCTGTGAAAAAAAATTTCACTGCAACAAAAAGCAAATTACAGATAAGGAAGGAAGCAGGTGCCAGCCAGACTGGAAGTTTCAAAATTACTGACACATTAATGACCCACAAATTAATTGATGGCAGTTGAAGAAGGGCAGGTGTGCTTGCTTTTTTCAACCACCATAATCTACAGTGATAAATAAACCTAATGGGTGGCAGTGAGGATGTACCAGAGGGTGGCATGGGTGTCCCAGAGGGTGGCAGTGGTGAAACAGAGGGTGCTGTGAACCTGTGATGATACACCAGACGTAGAAACAACATAGTCGCGGCCGTTGCGAGCCGAAAAGTAAGTTCGCAATTGCGAACTTGTCCCAAAATCGGCGCGAACGCGCGCCAACACAAAAAACGGGAAAATCCGCAAATCCGCTAGAGTTCGCGTATCTTCGCGGATTGCGAATCCGTAAATCCGCAATTTCGCGTACGCGAGATCCGCTAGATCCGCCCATGCTTAATGTTTACCTCCCTTCTCAGTGGCAGCAACAGCTGCCAAGATGTCACTATCAATCTTACTTTTGGACCGTGTAACTGCTTCAACTAAGTATGTAGACACCGCTGATTTCGCTGCTTCATCAGCAAGCGAGTTACCGACAGCGTGGACTCCCACACGCTGATGGCCAAGAGTATGAATTACAAAAACGAGCGGCAACGAAGCCTTAAGCTCTGCCACTCGAACCCAGATCAATTTATGTTTTATTGTGCTACCCTTGGAATCACGAAAGTCATTCTGAAACCAAAAGAACAAGTTTTCATTGTAAGACTGGACACAGTAGAAAGAATCACTTACAATAAGAGTAGTAACACTAGGATCTGCGTACTCCAACGCTAGTAAAAGAGCACGAAGCTCTGCCAATTGTGCGGTGCAATCTCCAAGCGGCAGCGTGTGCACTTCCCTGGATATGAACTCATCGTTCAACATAGCACCGACCACAATGGCGCATGCGGAAACGTAGGCATGTTTAGAGCCATGCGCAACCTGCGCCGAACCATCAGTGTAAATGATGCAATGGAAGTCCTCCAAAGGTCGCATAGCTAGAGGAGCAGGGTGAACAAACTCATACTGCAAGTACTCCTGCGACCGCAACGAGGGGTCAAAAATAAACGTGACATCCGTGGACGTCAAGGACGCAGCCCACTGAATCCACCGAGGGTGCAAAGCTTTTGAATTTGGTACACTGGCTTTCGTGACTGCCTCCAAATGAGGACAGGGTGTTACAACCAACATGCGTTTCCCTTGTGACAGAGCCCGTTCTTTAAGAATAGCCATCTGTACAGCTGTTAAAACCTTTTCCACAGTGGGAAACCGCATCTCAGCCGAAGTGTACAAGTGTGACTTGTAAGCAATAGGTACTGTGTCTCCTTCATTAAAAGTGAGGTACGTGAAACCCACTGTCCCTGGTATTATTCTTATCACCAGGTTGGTATGGTTGTCACGAGTCAGTAAGAACTTAGAAGCGAGCAAATCAGCCTGCAAGGTTTGCAAAATGGCTGAATGCTCAGGCAGCCAGCATGATTTCGAAAAATTTGGTTGTATCAAAGCATACAAAGGCTTGATACGCTGGACATATTCCGGAATGTATGTCCTCCCGAAATTTAAAAAACCCAGCAAAGACTGTAATTTTTTCAGTGTAGTAGGAGCGCGCAACTGTGCGCACTTCTCCAAGAAGTGAGGAGCCAAACCTCTACCTTCATTGTTGAGCTCATAGCCCAAAAACAACACTGTGTGCTCAGCAATGTGCGATTTTGCAAAGTTAAATTTGTAACCCATGTCTGCAAAGTTACAAATAACAGAATTTACACGACACAGATGCTCCCAAATATCGTCGTCTGTGAGATATATGTCATCCACATACGAACAAGCATCTGGCTCGAGTGCCTCGAGAATAGAGACAATGCGAGCGGTAAATATACCAGGACTATTCTTATAGCCCATTGGGAGACGCCGGAATTGTTTTTGGACCCCAGCGCACGTAAAACTGGTCCATTGGGAGCTAAAGCTGTCCAATCTGTGGGCATAAAAACCGTTGGATATGTCAAGCGTTGTCTTAAAACGCTTACGCACGAGACTATCCACAAGGGCAGAGCCGTGAGTATTCTGTACTGCACAGTTACGGCAATGCGAGTTCAAATGCCGGTAATCCAATACCAAACGATATGATCCGTCAGGCTTGGTCACAGTAAAAAGAGGATTATTCATTGGTGACACACAAGTTTCAATAACTCCCTGATATTCTAATTGTTCAAGGATTTCCGCGACGGAAGTTTTGGCTTCACGCCGAATGGGATATTGAGGTTGAGGCTGCGGCTGAGACCGCAACGGAATTTCGTGGCAAGGCGACAATTTATCCCAACCACATTGGTTACGGTATAGAGCCGGAGCGAGAGCCCGAGCCCACTCTTCTGCAAAATGCTGCGCATGCTCTTTCGAGACAGTGTTCGCGAAACTGGGGAGGATTACCTCCTCCCCTCGCGGCGCCGCGATCACAAAAGGTGGGGCCAGTCAGCCTCCGAAAGCAAAATATCATACGTAGAAGACAGATTTTCCCAAAATACCCCTTTGACGGTACGCTGTATGTCACCTTCAATTAACAGGACAATTTCATAAAGTCTTTCAGGGGGAGCAAGTCTCGTATCTGCTGTTTCTATCACAACGTAGACATCAGTCGCTGTCACCCTCAGTAGTGGACGCAGCGTCTCTCTGACTATGGTTATCTCCGCCGCGCTGTCCAGCAAGGTCAGAGCCCACGTCAGATTCCGAAGCCGCGTTCTCACTATCTGTGGCATATCGATGCGCTGTTAAGGCTGCGACTTTCTTTTCCGCAAACTGCGGTCTCTTTGGCGTAGAATCCTCCTGCTTCCAAGCGCCTTCTGTCTGGCGGGGCTGGCCACGTCCTTGTTGGCCACCACGTCCCCGTCCGCCTCCTCCTCCACCGGTCTTCGGGGCCGATGAGTCCTGAAAGGAACGAGGAGAGCGTTGATCAGAAACCTGAAATCGATCAGGTGATTTAATCATTGCGCGATCGCGCAAATCATAAACTTTCTCAGCCGGCGCAGGGACCTGTGACGCAGGATATGATTCCTGAGTCTGCTGTTGTTGCTTCCCCTGTTTCTGTTTCTGAGGCCAATTCTGTTTTTTGGACTTTGGTTGTACATCTGCCGCAGCAGATTGCACTTGTGGTTGTTTCTTCTCCTTAACCGCAAAGTACTTCAAACCCTTACTTGTGCGACCGATAGTTTTATAAGCGGCCACCACAATCTTCGCCAACTGGCGGGGCTTTTCGGCATCGGGTAACGCCGCCAATGCATTAAAAACCTGGAAGTTCACAGCATCTCCCTTGATGTTGGAGAGTATGAGATCACTTACAATCTCAAAAGAACCACACAGGCGCATACC
Source organism: Lissotriton helveticus (assembly GCF_964261635.1). Taxonomy (NCBI): domain Eukaryota; kingdom Metazoa; phylum Chordata; class Amphibia; order Caudata; family Salamandridae; genus Lissotriton; species Lissotriton helveticus. The sequence goes on along the minus strand of NC_136061.1, from coordinate 242,201,619 downwards.
CAATTCAACCGCTGCCTCTGGACCGTGATCATCCTGAACACGTTTTATGATCGTAGGCAGTACAGCCATAGATGGGGTGCCGAAACACCTCGCATAAACAGCCGCAAAAGTTTTACCCCAACTTTCACAGTCAACGAGTTCGGGAGTTATATCCTTAGGTAAAGTAATCGTCAACATTCTATGTTTATCAGCAGGAGTAGAATTTGGAAACACGGCTTCCAGTTGGTCAAATTTCTCGGCCAGCCAAAAAGGAAAATCATCTTTATTTTCAGGGCGTTGACCAAAAACCGAATTTACCATAACTGGATTGAGCCGTAAACCACCACGTTCCGTATGAACGGCCGGACCCCCGGGGGACCACCCGGGAGATGACGACCTATGTATTGCACTAATGCACGAATCACAGCAATCGAGACAACGTGTAGTCTGCGAATATCAGCAAGGGGACAAGCGCTGTGATTCGGGTGCGGGGTGAATCCACCCAAAGCAGGCCAATTTGTACCTGGAATGGAAAGTGGACCTAACCTCGCAGCTGACAAAGAGTGGGGGAGGGCGCCATCAAACCAAACGCGATGCTGCCAATGATCAATAGGTATTTCCAGTGCCCTCTACGGTGTATATTCAGCCGGTACAGGGGAGGGTGTGTAGTGGAGGAACACTTGAGAATTCGCGTCCACCTCCGGAAACGTGACCCACGAGTAAAAGAGCTCGAAAGGGTACGCCGGATCCGCACACACCATCAAAATCACAGCCATGCCTTCCAAAGGGACTTGGTAAGTTTGTAAATGGTTGCGCACCGCAATGCGACTATGCTGCGCAATGGCAACAGCCATGATACCACCGGAACTACTGAAAAACAAAGGGAACTTTGTAGCACAACTGGGTAGTAATTCAAGGAAACCGTTTAGAAAGAATCAAGCTTGAATAAAGACCTATTTAAAAAAACAGGTAGGTTTCACCGACACCACCGTTTTCCGGAAACGACAGTGAAGGGGTTAAGGTTTGAAAGATATACTACTCGAGTGCCATGATATAAGACCACCAACGTTGGGCGCCATGTCGCAGGGTTTCTGTTCTCCCACAGAACTGTGCACAGAGGATTGGAACCTCAGCGAATTAGGGTGACCCAAAACTCACCTTAGTACCCAACAAACCCCTTACCGAGCTAGCTGCAGTGTCTCATTGGTCATAACAAACTCCCAATGTTTAGACAAACCAGAACATGAACTCACCAACCTCAGGTTACGTGGAACACATGAGCACTCTTTCGTTATACAATCATTACAAACCAGAACATGGAGTAAAGAAGAACACGTGAGCATTTGAAATGTTTATTTACTAATGCCGTCTTCTCAGGCGCAGTATCTTGGATAATACAAGTAAACATATTATCAACAACAAAGCTACAAGCATAGTTACTAGTCCATAGAAAGCGAATGGTGACAGCATGTTACCATGCTGCAAATTAATAAGGGTTAACAACACTTATTTCTCACCCTCCCTAACTCGCATATTATATTAATAGCTAAGAAGGTCTCTTTGGGTTGAATTAGGGCGGGCCCATACCTCAGTGTCCTAGAATGAAGGTTATCACATCAGCATACACCAGCTCTCTCTGCATGCGAACAGCATCAAGTGTGTATTTGTGTGTGTAGCAAAGCAATATAAAACCCGCCTAAAAGCCAAAATTGGCAGAAGCTGCACTTATGTTATGTCTATGAAGGCGCGAAGATCAGACCTCATAACAATTCAGTATCTTGTTGTTCCTGAAGCTTCAGCACTCTCTGTACAGACATAGTTTATTAAGCAAAGCTGATATCAGAGTAATAACATATTATTCTCATGTAAACCACAACGAACTACTAGGTTGAAAGCTAAATCAACAATTAAGTGTCGTGTGCAGAAGCAGCAAAAGGAAAAATGGCGTTTAAACATGTAATGTGCCTATGCTAACTTAACGCATTATAAAGATATATAGTAGCTATATGACACAGTAAAGTAAAACAGAAAAATAAAAACAGATTTAAAAACAGTAAAATATAAGTTGAAAACAACCTTTCAAATGAGAGCGTTTCTCTGGAAAGAAGAGACCTCTGGGAACCTGCCGCCTTTTGCTAGTGCTATAACTATTACCCCAATCTTTTCATTTACAGTCTACTAACAAAAGCGATTGAAAATATAAAATGGGATCTGTGTCTGGTTTTATGAAATGTTCTTTTTGAAGCACATTTTGTTGTGCGAATACGCAGATGTGTTTAGAAAATTAAAAGGTGGCCCATTGATTTTTTATTTTTTATAGAGTTCCAGCTGGACGCTGCAGTAGTTTGAGACCCGGACACTCATGTAAGGGAGTTAGCGCTCGTGAAAGGTTAAAACTAAGATTTCTGTTTTTCTTGTTTAAAGGACTTGTTTTTCCCACGGCTAGAGCGGAATTCATTTTTGGAGGTGCTGCCTGAGTTACTGACACCAGTTTAATAGGAGATGCAAGTCACTGAGAGACCTGTTGGTTGTGTGCCTGTACAACCATCTGAGAGTCCTCTACAGCTTAGAAGTCTAGACAGGAATGGCTCTGCTTCTCATCCATCTACAGAAAATAAAATGAGTGCGGTAATAGTAACGTGTTATTCAAGCGCCTAGAAGCAATTCTGTTTGTGATGTGTGCTAAATATTTACATACCTACTGCTTTTGCCTGGCTTCACAGGTAACAGCTCCTTTGTGCTAATATTTTAATTGCATTATGAATATAATGATATTTTAGCATTTGTATAGCGCTTCGTACACTGTTATGGGAAGCTGAAGCAAATTTTCGGGCAGGCGGCGGGCTGCACGCCGGGGGATTGTGTGATTGCCATAACGATTTATTGGTTGTGGTCATGTGTGCGATGTTTTGGTGTGCTGCACTGCTAGCCAGAAAGGCGCTGTGCTGCTGTCTTGGGTGATAGCGGGTTCGGGTGTTAACAGAGCACGACAGCAGTCAGGTCCCGGGCCGTGCTGTGATTGGCTGACGTCACGGGGGTGTCCCGGGCCGGCAGCCAATCACAGCGCGGCCCGGGAAATGACGTCACTGGGGTGTCCCGGGCCTGCAGCCAATCACAGCGCAGCCCGGGACACACGGCAACAAGGGGCGGGGCTTAAAAAAAGACCCAGAAACGCCCCCGAATCGCGTTTTTACTGGAAAACGTGATTGACGGCCAATCTCTTCCAATGGCTAGCCTCCATTTATGGAGCTAGCCAATGGAAGAAGGGGCGGTTTCAAGTCCCCACTATAGAGATAACATTAGATTTCGCCTGGGCGGAGCAACTGCTACGCAGTTGCAACGCCAGGACGAAACCTAAAAATCACTACATGAAAAAAATTATTAAAAGTCATTGCACTAAAATCGTATTTGCATTAATCTGATCTTTATAATGGCTAATACCACCACTGTGAAAATTCAATAATATTTAGCAGTGTAGAAAATTACCCTGTGCAAATTGTGCATTAAGATTTCAATGTTTAAATGGTTAAATATATTGTGCATCAAAATTAAAAAGGTATTAGTTTCTCCAGCAATGACAATATATGTACTATCAGTCCAGCCCATATCCTGGTCAGATCATTCAGCAGTCCATTTTAACTTTGTCTTAGCCCCACCTGGGAGATCATCTAGGGCCAGACTCGCCCCACGACAGATAAGGAATTGGAATGACATAAAACAAGATGAGCTGGAATGTGTACTAAAGTCAACCTTGGAGCCACTCTCAGGAAATACGGAACAAGCAACCCGGGCCTACACGAGATGGCTTGAGGACGCTTGTTTACAACTGGCTTCCCCTAAAACCTTTCTCCCCACACGGTCTACTCCTTCCGCTCCCTGGTTCTCTGAAGAGATCAGAGATCATAAAATTGTGTGCAAAAAAAAGGAAACAATCTGGCGGACAACCTTTAGCGAGTCAGATAAAAAAATCTTGAACACTGAGCAAAGAGCGTATAAAGAGAAGATCCAGCAAGCGAAATGAGCTTTCTTTACGAAGAAGGTTAGAGAAGCCAGCAATGCCCCAAAGGAGCTTTTTCGAACAGTGTCCTCTCTGGCAGTCCCCAAGACCATAGAGGTACCCCCCAGCCTTCTTCTTTGTGAGAAGCTGGCTACTTTTATACCGTGAAAAAGTTGAAAAAAATCTTTTCTCCTTTAGACAGTCAAATAAAAACTCCGATGGAACTTCCCACTAATAATGCGGAATCAGACAATGGCCCAGAAAAACTTTTATTTTTCTCTCAAATCAGTGAGGATGAGGTAATGAGCCGACTTCGGAAGATAAAATCAGGCTCCCCTCATGATCCCTGCCCTGCCGCTATCGCCAAACTAGCGCCAGTTACTATTGCAGCTGGTCTTACCCCCCCTCCTCAATCTTATGCTGGATAGTGGGGAATTCCCCGCAAAATGGAAACGAGCCTCCATTTTACCTCTCCTTAAAAAAAAAAACTTGGACATAGCCGATTTAAACAACTATCGGCCTATTGCAAGACTGCCCCTTCCAGCTAAAATCATGGAAGGCTTTTTAAATACGCAGTTAAGCACCTTCTTGAGAATAGGACAACATCTGGACCCATCCCAACATGGTGTCCGTGCAGAACATAGCACGGAATCCGCCTTAATTAAATCGGTGGAAGACATTAGAAGAGTGGTGGACAAAGGAGGTAGAGCCGCCCTGATCCTGCTGGACCTTTCCGCGGCCTTCGACACGGTCCATCACAAGCTGTTGGTGGACCGGTTGAGGGCCTGCGGAGTTCAAGATAAGGCGCTGAAGATCCTGCAGGCCTTTCTTTCCAACAGGACTCAGTCGGTGACACTGGGGGATTTTGAATCACGCCCCTTTACACTTCCTAGCGGAGTACCCCAGGGCTCCTCCTTGAGCCCGACCCTTTTTAATGTCTATGTTTCCACTCTAGCCCCGATAATTCGAACCTTCGGTTTCAACCTTACAGCTTATGCGGACGACACGCAGATAGTGGTGTCTCTGCTGCCGGGGGACATAGATAGCACTGCGGATAGGTTCAAAAGCTGCATGCGAGAAGTGGGGGTTTGGATGGCTCAAAACTGTCTTAAGTTAAATTCCTCGAAGACAGAAGTGCTACTCTTTGGCTCCAAAGATAACTTCTGGTCCCCGAGATGGTGGCCTGAAGAAATGGGAACTCTGCCCGCCCCAGTGACTAAGGTGAAAAATCTAGGCATTCTGGTGGATGACGCATTATCTTTTAAACCTCAGATCAATGCCCTGGTCTCATCCACCGACTTTGTTCTTAAAACAATTAGGAAAGTGCTACCATTTTTGGAGCAAGAGCACAGAAAAACAGTGGTCACCGGTCTAATTCTATCTCGGCTAGACTACTGTAACAGCCTTATGCTGAACGCCCAAGTTAGCGTACTAAACAAACTCCAGACCTTACAGAATGCTGCTGTACGTCTGATAACAGATACACCTAAGTTCGCATCGGTGGCTCAGGACCTGGCAAAACTTCACTGGTTGCCAGTGCGGAAACGAATTACCTTCAAGGCACTCTGTGTGGTCTTTAAAGCAGTGCACGATCTGGGCCCTAGATGCATGAAGGAACTATTCTTCTGGTACAAACCGGCAAGATCTCTTAGATCTGGTCAACAGGCATTGGTTTCGGTCCCTAGAGTCAAGAAAGCTAGATGGGGAGGCAGGAGCTTCTCCCTAGGAGCTGCAGTAGCCTGGAACAAGCTTCCCCTCTACATTAGACAATTGCCCGATCTCTTATCCTTCAGAAAGGCACTGAAGACTTGGCTCTTCACCCATTAAAGCACCGACCCACACACACCAGTTCATTCTGCTAGCGCCAGGACACCTCCGGGTAACAGTGCGCTCTAGAAATGTAAATAAATAAATAAATAAATAAATAAATACTGTATCATAGTGACACACTTAAAATATGATTTCTAGTATGGCCTAATGGTTGCAGTCTCAAATACAATTAATAGTTATACAAAAAGAGTATCTCTAGAGACATGTGAATTGCATCGCACACCTTAATGCACAATAGTTCTGGGCGCATTATGGCATTCTGAAAACTAAAATTTTGAGCTAGTTCTTTAGATGCTAGAACGCACAGTGCATAGGAATAAAAAAAATAAAGAGTAAAAGTTACATCCTACCTTTAAAATATCAGCACACAGGCATGGAGCAGGGATGCCTCTAGTCATGCTTCTGGAAGAGTTACTTCGAATTGTAATGGCACATGGGAATAACTTTGCTCAGACGAGGGACAACAGGTTTTAGGGTAAGAGGCCAAGTTCTGTATTAAGCAGACTAGCACGGCTGAAAGCGAAATACCCACACAGGAGGGTTTCTTTCTGACAGGTTTGTTCTGGCATTTCAACCTTGGAAGACATTCCGAAGGAGGGGGTGAAACCGTAGAGAGAGAGGGGAAGCTTTGCTTATTATTTTTGGCAAAAGACCAGGCAGGTTCTATGTAGCCATAAGAGAGAAGGAGGGGCAGCAGCGTCTGTGGGCCATGTGCAGCTCCTAGCAGCTCTGCCATGCATACAGAATAATGTTTTTCAAATTAAGGTTATTGTGCCAGGGCTAAGATAAGGAGGCAATGAAATTTAATTTGCATTCATGTGTCATCATGTTGGACAGTACAATAGCTAAAGGAGTTGGTAGTTGGTCATTGGATTAATGTTTTCTAGTTGTCTCAATGTGTTTGTACACCCAATATTTACAACGTGGTATAGTCCAATAGTATTGGACATGGCCTCCTTGGTACGGATTCCCCTAGCTATTTACCTCCTAAAAGTCTATCTGTGCCCAACTGCTAAAAAGGGGTAAATATTGTCAACGGGAGGTCAACAGCTCAGGTTACCTACTGTTGAAGGGGTGTAGCTCCTGGGCAAATTAAGGGTAAGCAAAATTAGGTAACACACTGTGATCTTTTGGTTTGTGAGCTATTCTGCGTGGAAAGTACGCAGGGCAGTTTGTTGTTGTGTTCTCTCTCCCTCTCTCTCTCTCACGTGTCTAAGCTATCTAGGAAAGGCCCTGAGACAATCGGTTGCGCTTGCTTTAGTTATTCATTTCACAGGATGCTTTGATTATGTTCTTGAATACATAGAGACAAAGTACCTCACCAGTGCACGTCTAATTGGCTATTAAGTAATACTGTTTGAACAAATTGTTAGAATTAACAAAATGAATAAATAAATACGCCATGTTACTGCCTATCCTGTTTGTAAACTGATGAAATTGGAATTAGATAAGGATGAAAAGATGGGTAGAATAGACTGATGTTCCCTTATTTGACCTTGAAGGGAAACTATATGTTGGGGTTTTTGTTCCAAATTCCCAGGTGGTAACACCATTATTGTTGATGTTATTACAGCACTACATAAGTCGCATAGCCATCACAAGTCCCTCATTAGTTACTCTATATAATCGAACTGACAACCCTTGCTAGAGCTGGTGAATAGGTTTCTCCCCTAAATATGATATTACATGGCCCAGATCGTGAAAAGTAAGATGCATATGGTTCACAAATCTAGGAAAGATGCCCATGTGACCTTAGCACTCATTTTTCAGAACAAAATGTTCTTTTGCTTGATTTCTTGTCTGCCACAAACAAGTTCTGCTGGAAAATCCATGTCCTTATTAAGTTATGTTTAATTAATCAGTTATTCATGTAATATGGATCTCGGTTACATTCACAGTTTTAGAGTTTCCCGCTATACCTATAATATGAGAGCATGGTCATAAGCGCAAAACATGGTTGTTCTTATGCAAGGAAAATCATTTTAGAGGTGTCTGCAGTTTTGCACAATAGTGAAGGTTCACAAAGTAGAAGCTGTATTGTGATTTCTATGACTTATTAAGTACAAGTTTGTTATTAAGAATAGTTGTTTTGAAATTCCTTTTCTTTGAGTTTCCTCAGATAATTAAATATAGGGGTGTTTCTGAAATAGAATATCCTCTTTTGATTGATTATTTTTATGTTGTGTCTAAAGATTTTTGTTCTGTTCACTAACAGATATCTGCTGCCCTACAACCATTGCCAGAGGGGTCCGGACATCAGATCCAGCCTGGGGATTCAGCGCAAATCCAGCTTGGAGCCGAGGTGAAGGGAACCATCACAGGTGTTGCTGGCAACTAGGACCGCAGTGGAGGTAGCGGGAAGCACTGTGTCCATGAAAGTGAATTCTTGGCTGAGATACAGGGTCACAAATCAGGAAGGAAAGCTGATTCTTTGCTTTGTTCCTGTTTTTTGATGCCCAGCTGAGAGAAGCACTGACCGATAAGAAGAGCAAGGAGGTTTTGTCTGAGGTGACCCTTTTGAAACAAGGGTTGCTTCGGATACACCGGGTTCTGTGCATCAGGCCTCTGAATTCCGGTCCTCAAGTGAATGTAAGTCTGCAGTTTTGTTTGTTGATAAGGAGGTGCCTGGGCACACTATATACAATGTGTGGCCCCGACGAAAGAGCAAAGTGCCAGCTGAGCAACACAGGAGTTAGGGAAGGACTTGAGTTCAGGGTACAGGTGCTGTGCCTCTGGTGCCTGTTAGATTAGAGTGAAGAATACTGGTGCACTGCCTAAGACATTGGACAGGATTGTTGAAAGGTATTTGCCCTGGAGGGTGATTGCCCTATCCTGAAAGAAAAACTTTTTCCTTAGCCTGGGCCTTGATTATTTTTCTGGGTTGCAAGTTGTGCAACTCCACCGCGGGAGAAGTGAACACTTGACGAACGATAAAAGTCTGCCTGTGAGGTTCGGACAGACACAGGGAGAAGACTCCCCTCTGACTGGTTGTGTAGTGGCTTCAATTTCCCAAGTACTTTTTTTGCTAGCAATGTACCCCTTTGGTCGTCCAATTTTTGAGGAGGAGCAGCCCTTTGCGGCTCCTCGTCCTAATTCCCATGGCCCCGTTTAGTCCTCCTGTTTCCCAAAACAAAGATTGTTTTTGTGACAATTATTGTATTTGTATTTGAAATACTGTTTTTTCTGCAAGAAAAATATTTTCTGCACACTTTGATAAGTACTACTTGCCCCCCCCCCCTCTCTCCCCCCCGGAACAGATCATTGGTACTCTAGCCCTCATAAAGAAGAACACTAGAAGGTCTATCAAGATAATGTTTTTATTTAGACATTGCATCAGACATGTGCTGTTGGCTATTTCCAAAACTGTATAAGATAGCCACTGAAATACATCAGAGCCCTGGGACTGGGTGGTTTTGGGATTTGCTTTCTGCTTGGGGTTGGAAATATTGACAGCTCTGTTTGTGATAATAGCCATTATTTTCTCCTTTTGTGCTTCTACCTGTACCTCATGTACACCAACGAAACAAAATGTTCAGATTGTAAATACCCGACTAGTAACTGACCAAGAAATAAGAGAACTTGATATAGCTGATAACTTTCATGTTTCTTCTATTGCATAGCAGATATCTTCAGCTAATGCAAAAAGAGCTATCTGTGGAAATCGCAGTAATTGCCGTTAGCATAAGCTAAAGCCATTTTGTTATGGCACCCATTCTGTTAAGCAATGTGATTCTGCCATCTACACTGTTGTCTGCCTTTCTATTCTACTTGAGTCATCAACTGTAGTTAACTTCTTCAGTACTGAGCCAGAGCACTGTGTAAGCTCAGAAAGGCCTGTAGTTGCTAGAATGTACCTGTTTTAGAATGTAACTGTCAGGCTATTTTAACTGATGTAAGCAGTTCTATCTCCCCTCCCACTCTGCTGACAAAGTGGTTTCTATCAGTGCATGTTAATCGGTATCTATTCCTGTGTAGGCATGTACCCTCTATTTGAGTGTCCATGCTTATTGTGCAAAAAAAACTGGGTATAAAAGACCCTTGGTTTTTGTATTCCTTGTACTACCTCATACAGTGCCTGAGGCTGTTGTATTGATGTAGTCCAACTCATGAGTGATTAATAAACTTGTTATTTGATATTCCAGCTTCCGTGCCAATCTCTATTTTGTTGGTTTAAGGACCAGTGGACAGATAAGGGTGAACCCCAGCAGCAGTGGGCCCCTAAAAACACTCATTTCCACAAGGGCATTAGTCTCTATCATCATAGCATGCATGCGCCTGTGTATTTCTAGATCATGGATAAACCCCATTAGTCCAAATGTTAATTAGCTTTGGGCACTGCTCAGACAGGTGTTTGAATCCGGCCTAGCCCTAGCTAAGGCCAGAAGCCCCCGCGCCTGCCTCAGGTTCAATATGGTCTGGTCTAGTCTGAAATGGGTTTAGTTTATTATTTTCTTGGTTTATTGCTGTTATTCTATTATTTAGAGGCATTATTTCTTGTAACCCTTCCGTGTTTGTACCCCCAGCTTCTTTTCATACCAACCATTGTATCTATCTCACCAAGTGTAAAAAAAAATGCTTCTTTTCTTTATTGTTTTGTAATGCATCTTACAAATAGCAAAATAATTTTTTTTAAATTATATACATTTAAAAAATCAACGAAACTAAAAAAAAAAAATAATAATAATAATAATCTGGATTTCCGTCCTAAACAAATTTGCCAGATCATTGCACCGTGCAGGATAGGTCCATTTGTGGAAGGCTCAAGGAGTGCTTTCACAACACGAAACATTTCACACGAGGAGTTGGTGGCACAATTGATTTTACCCTCAAAATGTCTTGATTTCGGCATGACAGATTCTAATGGTGTCACAATATTTCTGCTTGGATATCTCCCTGTAATCTCATCTCCAGAACCTTTCTGCTTTTTTACAGACTAGTTTAAGTTTCCAGAGATAGGAGAGAATACAATGTTGCAGATTCATCTTCGGCTCTTCGAGTCTGGGTTTTCTGGGGAATGACATGATCGAGCGTAGATTCAATCCAGTGAGAGATTCTGTCATATGCTAGGGGCGGATCTGACCCTAACATAGGTTTGGATTTCTTAAGTGCCTGTTCGTGAACTTCAGTGGGCAATTTTGACCATAGGCGGTCCGTCCAGCTGATAAGTTTAGAGTGTGAGGATTCCAAGGTAATCGTGACCAGAAAAAGATGTGACAAAGTAACCAGGGATGGTTCTTATACCTTTAACAGGATATCATTCGTAAACACAGGGTCCAGTAAGTAGCCTTTCTCGTGGGTTGGTCCTGACACCCTTTCTGAAAGGTTATTGGCCTCCAAATCTTGTATAAAGTCTGAAGCATGAATATTCTCAGCATCTTCTAAATGAAGATTAATATCTCCTAAAATTGAGAAATTTGCTCTGTTATTAGTGAAAATTGTCAGTTTCTTCAGGGACGGACTGGGGGATTTCGCCACTTGGCCCCGGAGTTCTATATAGTAGAACCTGTGAAAACGTGGTAGTAAGGGAAAAGGTGATAGCAAGCTTTCACATTCTGGGATATGCGTATAGACTAGAGATTCACAACTGGATGTCAGCCACATTGATATGTTTAGCAAAAGGTTAACCCAGGGTCTCAGCTCTACACGGTATGAGTCTCTTATCAGCCCCATCTTCTTCCTGAGATGTGCCCAGGCCCCTTCCTGGTGACCTCTCTCAAAGTCAGAGCACACCCTTTGAAATGTACTGGAGAGTCTGACTCTTGCTTCCTCTCGTGGGGTTCCCATCCAGCTTACAAGAATGCAGAAATACACAAATCTGTCTCAGGAGATTCTTCCACCTCCTCTCCTCATGTTTCACCATGCAGCTCTGGGTCATACAAAATGGAACCTTGAGTCTTCCGTGCATTATGCTATTTGAAAGCACACATACTCCCAGCACATGTATACTGCATTGCACTACAACCTTCACAGGATATAACAATGTACTGCACAGTACTGCATTATTCCTGTATTTACCATTCATAGGCAAGCATACAGCCAGCCCACATAGATTATACATGCACCTCGCAGCACTACACACCAAACTAATGTAGGCCAAGGGTGAGTTAAGCTTACAGCAACACTCTTTAAAAGAGTCAGCCAGTAAGCTTCAACCCAGTGACACAGGTAAAAGGAAACAGGTTCACTTCTACTGATCACTACTAGGTATGCTGCCACCACAGCACTCCTGTTGCTTAACTCCTGGTAAAGGCATCAGCCTTTCACCACTATGAGGGTAGTGCTTTGTCGTCTCTCCTTGTCCAACAAGACTGCAATCCATGTGACATGCCTATGCCATGGCACACATGCATGGTCTGTGTTTGCCTATGACAACAACAAAAATTCAGCATTAGGGACCCAGACATTATTACAGTTGAGGCACTCAGGGCAGGGTTGCAAGTCCATCACCATGCAAAAAACTCTTCGGCCCCAACAGTGGTCACCAAGCTCTCTTGAGAACTTTTCCTTCTTCCCCTCCAAGGATACCAATAGCCATATTAACTGTGCCCCATTGAGGCTTTATGAGGAAAAGAGGGAAGGGAAAGAAAGAAACAGAGCACTCCATTAGCTACTTCTGACTCCACAATACTGTTGAGCAGGGTTGTCTTACTGGCTTCATAGTACTGGAAGTTCCCCACCCCAACAGTGAATGTGGCCAGAAAGAAATGGGACCCTAGTCACCCATAATTAGAAGGCCCAATTAGAAGATAGATACTCACAAAATGTACACATACGTAAAGTTAGGGTGAATGACATCTGAAGTCTTAATGGCTATTTAATGGAGATGGGCTCTAACTATTTCTATGACAACTGGGAACGATCTGTGAGCCAAAATCAGATTAGAGATAAAATACAACAGTCTAGAGATCAGGAGACTAGGAAATCTGTTGAGGAGCAGAGCTAAATAAACAAACCCAATTGGTATAGGTCCTAAAGAAAGATGTGAGACTCTTCTTTATAACAGCTTAAACATATAGACACCTTCATATGGTATGGTACTAACAGTCCCCATCCATCGCTGGTAACAAACAGTTGGTATTATCGTTTTTTTTAATTCAGTCAGATTAACCAATAATGAATTATTTGTTAGAGTTACTAAAGACTATTTTAATTTATTTTCCCGATCACTTCATGTGACTAAGTCTCTGTCGCAAAAAAAGGAAAACCGCTTGCTCCCACCAATGGTGGCAGTAGTTCACTTGAGGTTCTACAAGTTTTAAGTGTAGGGTTGCACTTGAGCTTCTAAAAGATTTAAGAGTGGGATTACCCTATGATGAATGATGCCACATTAAGTGGGTGAGGGCCTTGCATTTCCCAGTGGCACACTTGTCCTAATTGTATTGCAAGACCGGAGGCTGATACTATGCTTTCAATTCTTGCTTTATGTTTAAGAGCAGCGGTCAAGATATATAAGAAAAACTACAAATCCCATGAGGCTTAACACAACCAATGGATAAGGCACCAAGTACACATAACAGCCAATGGCCCCCTAGCGACAACTATAATGCCTAGCTTGGTTGCGAACTACCCTCTTGGTGCTCGCAGTAAAGATAAGTATTTGCTTATTATTTCATCTTGCTATTAAATGCATTGTTTATAAGAATTTACGCTTAAGGTATTAGCCTTTGTGGGTTGTTGCTTGTTTATCTTGTCGGTTCGGTGTTTGCCCCAGTTGGCACGTTGCTGCATTGCCATTAGCGTTATCTTTCCTCGTGCACGGCACCAACACGTCTCGGACCGCAAAAGCCATTTTATTGCTGCCCGAGACACACATCTGCATTTTATGCTGCATATTTTCGTCTCTCCAGTTACCGGTATTGTGCCCTTTTTCCTTCAGCTGAACTAAGTTATCCTCTGGTGGTGTTCTCTCCTCGACAATTCAATGAGTATCAGATTTCCCTCAGGGGCACTGCCTCTGTTCCCGCCTCCATCCTTCCCTCGGTTCTCTCTGACATTCGGGATAGTCCCAGAGGAGGGTCCCGGGTGTTTCCTCACTACCGTCACTTTTCTTAACCTCTTATTTGCCCTGATATATTTTTTCTCCATATTTTTGTCGTTTTGGTGCTATTATGGAGCTGGATAGTTCTCCCATTTTGCATAAGCATAATGATGAGGATGATGCCCTGAAGGACAGTTTGAATTAATGTATTCAGGCTTCAGTTGAACAACCGGTTGCAGCCTCTACGGATAAAGTCACAAAAAATATAGAACATTCAGTGCTTAACTTGATGTCAAAGATTATTTTGGCCCATTCTGCTGGGAAAGCAAAAAGTCCAAGGCAATGGGGTTTTCCCCTGTTAGCTAGTATTAAAGGCAAAACAATTAATAATTTCAAAACAGTGGGTGGTTTCTCAATAGGGTGATGGCGCCCCTCGGGGAAGTTCACAATCTAATTTCTATTGAATTATATATATATGCAGTGCCAAAGGGTAGAGAGCACCATCCTTCTCTCTAATATGTGGCTTGGGCCACCCAAACTGTAGTGTAGTTCCTATAGTCCCAATAGGCTCTGCGCATTGGAATAATATATTCAGCAGTGTAGACGTAGGACTGAGGTTAACTAGGTCTCTACTGACTATATTAGACTTAAGTTTTTGTCAGCTAGCTCAGAGGTCACTAGAAACTTTCTCGAATAAGCGAGGAGGAGTTTAACCTCCCTGGATAGACAAGAAGGGATTTAGTTTCTGACAACCATAAAACATGACAACTTTGCTCTCCCTGATTAAGAGTATATCTCTAGAGTCGTGTGAAAACAAAAGACAGCTATTTCACTCAGTCAAAGGTGCGTACTTAGTTTCACCAGATTGCAGAGAAAAGAGAGACGGGCGTTTTCAATAAAAGGTAATATTTATTGAGCAGTCTCCTTCCTCATGCAAGAGAAATGAATTGCTACAATTGCAATACTTATAGTAAAGTAAAGTGCGTACAGTAAAAGCAGGATTATAAAATAATACTGTAAAAGCATTGATATGGTTTCTTAGCCTTATGATACTTTAAATAGATAAAATATATACATAGATATATATATTGACTAATCGTACTCAACTGGTGCTTCTAAATATGCCTACCCCGGTGTACCTGACCTAAGCCTAATACGTGGGAAGGAGTAAGTAAGTAGAAGTTTAAGTTAAGTTTGTTTTGCCAAGAATCTGACTCAAGAATTCTCTGTAAGGGTTTAGTCAGCTCAGTACCTGGGTAATAGAAGGCAGGAGGTCTGGTATCTCTCTCTCAGGACTCGATATCCCAGTCACCCGCAAGGGTAGGCTGGAAACGCCGGAGCTGAATTTTCTCGGCAGGAGAAAAGACAGCATCTTTCTCAGCGCGTGAAAAGGGAGGGGCAGCGTCCGTGGGCTCTCGCATCAGCTGGGCTCTCGGGCAAGTAGATAGCTGCTCCAGAATCACCACCGTGTGTTTGCTTAAGGCAGCGTTGGTATATTTATACCTGAAAGGTGCCGGGTTTGACGTAAGGTTGGACATAAGACGTCAATAAAGATGTCACTAAGAACTGGTCGTTCTTACAATGCTTTACAGGAGTTCTCGGACGAAATCAAAACAAAGGCAATGGGGATTTCCCAGGTTGCTGAAGGCTTGGTTTGTTTAGAGAACTCGGTGTGCTTTCTAGGGGGCTGGAGGAGTAGGCTTGCTTAATGTGACAGCATGTGCTACGACTGAATTATGAATAGGGTTTTTATGCCGTTGTATGGATATTATTGGTTTATAACCGGACAAGGGCACAAAATAGAAATATCGATTCAGGTTCCTAGATAAACACACTACACCCACTCCACGAATTAATGTCCATCATTACTAAAAACTAAGCAATAGTAAACATATCTAAAGGTGCACGTGTATACCGATCCACCCCAAAATACATTTTTTGCATTTGAAATGGTGTATGCGAAAAACATGAAAATGAGTATAGGTACTGTACGTTTTTCAAGCAGAGAAATCATTCATAAAAATAGGATGCATATATGTATCAGCGGAATGATTTTGCGAAAATTACACATGAAATGGCTCTTAATACAGAAAAGAAGTGCGAGACCATTTCATCACATATAAATACAGTTATCTCTAATTATGATAGAGGCTGAGGTAATATATAGTCTCTAGAGTTCCTAAAAATAGAAGCTCTGTTCTCTAAGAATAGTCCTACTTTAAGCAGAGTACAAGTGCCATAAAAAGGTAAATATTTTGGAATCGGGAAAAAAAATAATTTCGTTTTTCAGGGGAAGAAGAAAAAAATAGTTCCAAATGTTTTCAGTAGCTTTTGTTTATCAAAGCTGAAGGCCGAATTCAGAGTTCATGGAACGCTGTGTGCTTGTTTGCTTTAAAGTTATTCTTTCTGTTCAGAGGAGAACATCATTTCAGACAGACTTTCAAAAAAGCAGTTTACCGCTTCAGGTGAAAGTTCGACCAAGTTGAAAAATGCTGCAACTGTGCAGTCGTGAGAATGATTGCTATCATCGATGTATTGATCAGCATTGCTCACAGAAGGTCGTACCTGGTTGATGCTGCTCTCATCTTGCACTTCACTACCCTTTAATCGTAGTGGTGAAGTTTCCACGAATGCTGTCATCAGGATAGGTAACTGCTGGGGACAACACAATGCATGAGCCGTTACAGGACTTAGCAAATTATCTGTATCCAATGGTACTTCTGATTGTAGTGTGAGACAGACGTCTAACACGCATTCTTCTCCGCACAGCATACATCTTAACACAGGTAAGATACAATTCTGCCAGATGGGTCTGAATGAAAGAAACCAGGTCATATTCAGATCTCTTAGCCGGGCTAATCCAAGGACTTTAGTTATGCGGTTCCGAAAGCGTATAGCTAGGATCGTTTCTTCCATTGTTGCTAGAGTCTTGTCTGTGACATGGCTTGCCATAACGAAGCAGGAGAATCAAAAATAAAATGCCTGCTACGAGTCCCAACAGGAGTGGAAGGCCGCCAAAGACCGAATGGACAAAATTAGGAAAGATGCCCAGGACTGCTTTGAAGGGTGTTAACAGTCCCAAAAAAATTGTCTTAAATACATGTGGGATACCATTCGTATCGGACATGTTTAGGATTTGGCTTAGCATTTCCGCGAAATGTAAGGGGCAATTTGTTGATAAAAGTTTATATATCTCTGCCGTTGTCCTTGCAACTTGAAGATCATACGTTTCTTTTGATGACGTCAAGGGCACAGTCGTCTGTAGAAGAAAAGACTTCATTCTGCTTAAAGTATCAATTCGAATAGAAGAAATATTCAAAATGGGCCAAATTTTTCCCTCCCTGTCTGGAGTGTTGTTCGGATACAATACTTGCATACAACAAGTGACCATGGAAGAAACGCTTACTAGATAAGCTTTTCCTGGCACCAAGCCACAACATCTGTGGTCCACTATTAGAATGTAGCTCCCGTTAGAAAGCTGTCTAAAAAATGGCTCTATTCGAGTTGCAGGTGTGCCATGCTGGTGGCAGGAAAGGTTATTTGAAGTCCCCTCACAGGCCCCATGTAGGTTTATACCCTGACACAGAAGTATACCACTTAGTGGGGGGCGGAGCTAGCCAGAGTCGATGGTGGACGCGTGAGCGTTGGGCTCCTCGCCGATACCCACACGATCCTGCTCTAATATCCTCCCATTGCGGTGAATTACATACCAGGCGGCGGCATTCGACTGTGAGAGGTGCCCGGTTCCTCCGGTCAGAGACCTGGGCTCCGGGGGAGAGCCGCGCCGACGGACGCTCACAGGACGCGCGGGCTGATGGACTGGGCCCAGTCCCCGGTCTCGCGCTGAGAAGGATCCGACCAGCGTAGCTGTGCGTGCGGCGCGGTAACTGACCTCTTCCCGCTACGGTGCGGAACAGCCGCGTCGGAGGCCCCCGGCGTACTTCCTGCCCCTGAACACCAGCTTGACACCTACGGGAGTGTCTCCAACCTGCCACGGACCTTTCTCACAGCCAAACGGGGGCAGCGGCCAGTATTGGCGGCTGATAGCGGAGTGCCCTTGCAACGGGCGCGGGGCCCCGGTGCGCCCTGGGGAAAAGCCGGAACCAGCGTGGACATTGACTGCGGAGCCCGGACCTGGAGCCCATATCGCGCCTGAGTCCCGACGGTGGCGGGAACCAACCAAGTCGGGCACAGTGACCCAGTCGGACTGCTGGTGCTGAGGTCTTGAGCGCTTGCATCGTGAACCAGGCCCTGAACCCCGGTCTCCCCCTGTGAAAGTGAGCGCGGACGAGTGCTCCGGACTGAGTCTGCCCCCTCGCTGAAACTAGGAGTCCCTCCTGGAGACCTGGCGTTTGGGGGTCACCAACACGAAGAGTGACCTGCAGGGAGGTGGGAGCATTGTCCCTCCGGTCTGGGGTAGACGTACCCCACCATTGCAGCCTAGTGAGGTTGGGCTGGCTCACCCTTCAGGCGCCACGTGTCATCGAAACGAGAGGCGAGAGGTGCGCGGGGGCGGTGAGGTGCGTCAGCCCACACAGCAACCACTGCGCGGCGGACACTGGCCCCTTTCCCCCCCCCTACCTCACTTCGACCAGCATACAGAGTGAGGAGCGTGACGGCGGCTTCACTACAGGATATTCATTGACAAGGGGATCCGGCGAGCTTACCATAGTCTGATAGCCTTACGAGGGGTGCATAGGATTTGGCACGACGTGGAGTGGAGGCACTCTGAGGTTTCCCCAGTATAGAGTGAAGCTGCAACAGGACGTTTGGCAGACAACGATGGGTAAGGGCGATAGAACTCAGCCCAAGCTATCATTCGATCAAAGGCGGGCGAAGGACCCGGATACACAGGCCGCGGGCCGCCTCCACAATCCACAGCTCCTGAGAGTGGGATGTGCTCAGAAATCAGGGAACTGCTGACGCACATGGAGAAAGGACTGCAAGATAGCATAACAGCAATCGGCACCAAAATAGACGCCCTTTCCTACCGAATGGACCGCATGTCGGAGAGGGTTGATAAAAATGCGGAACGCCTGGACATGTCGGAAAGGAGGATCACGGAGGTCGAAGAAGCGCAAATGGAGTGGGACAAGGACCGCAGGCAGTTCAGTAAGCTGCTACAAGTCATCCAGGACAAGTCGGAAGATTTGGAGGCGCGCTCCAGGCGCTCGAATATACGCATCACGGGAGTGGCGGAAACGACAAATACTGGAAAAATGGAGCTGTTTGTTGAGAAACTCTTGACCACTCTCCTGGGCGAAGAAACCTTCTCACCGATGTTCATTGTTGAGAGGGCGCATCGCACCCTTGGACCCAGGCCTAAAACAGGGACAACACCGAGACCAATCATAGCCAAACTCCTGAATTACAGGGACAGAGACGCGGCGTTGCGAGTGGCCAGAGAAAAGGGGTCACTGCAGTATGAGGGTATGGACATATCTTTGTACCCGGACTTCACGGCTAAGGTACAAGAGGAGAGACGCCACTTTGCCCTGTACAAGAAACAACTGCGAGAACTGGGTCTAGACTACGCGATGTTGTACCCCGCCAAACTTCGCATTAATAAGCAGGGCCGATCCCACTTCTTCACAGACCCGAGGGAGCTGCAGAAAACTCTGAAGGTGTGGTCGAAGGAACAGCGACATAGCCCGCGCAGCCAACGCGAGGAACATGAAGATACAGCGCTGATGGATGAGCAGGACTGAGCGAGTGACTTGCCTCTCTCTACATGGGTGGGGGGGGGGGTTTGCGGCCGAGCTGTTCCAGAACTCTGTGGACGATTGGACTAACCTGCGGACCAGCTGCCCATATGCGAGAGCAGCGGCGACTACTGGGTGAGATCTTACCAATGTTGGGCTACTGGTCATTGCTTGCAACACTGTTTGTATATATAGTTGGAGGTTATGCCGCGCTCTGTGGGGAACCCTCATTGGCTGTGATCTTTCTGAGTACATGAATGGCATCATCTGCGGGGGAGATTTTGAGTTCACTAAGATGGATGAGATGTATTGTGGTCACTTGAGCACTTAGCAATCCATTTCAGGGGCGGGCTGTATGGCGGGTGGGTGGGCACCTCGAATGGAGAGATATACCCAAGTTCAGTGGGAATGGGGCATGTGGTTTCACCCCCCTCTTTCTTGAGAATCGCTGAGATACGTCACACAATGGTAGACTATGAGGGTATGCGGGCGTTGGGGTCAGAGTACATGGAGACCTGTTGGACTTACTACGGCTGACTATGTCGGCGACCTCTGCCCCCGCGCCTTTGGCTACTGTGGTTCCGATGTGGGCCACTTGGAGTAAAGTTAAGTTTGGGAAGGGAGACGTTGGGGGTCGGGAGGGTGTGTTATACTGTCGGGCCGAGTTGGGGGAGGTCTGCTGTGGGAGGGTGGGTGGGGGTAGGGTTTTGTTTTTCGAGATGCTGCTGCAGGTTGAAACTTTCAGGAAGGCCTTGAATGATGGTGCTGACAATGGCTTGCTGTGGATGTACTATCAATGTGTGTTGGATAATGCAAGATCGCACTTGTCGGCCGGATACTGTAGTGTAGCCTTTGGTGCATTAGATAGTTGGCACCGACCTTGTTCTTTGACCCTCCCTGTGTGCTACAACATTGCTGCTTTTGTGCCCTATATAGTGCAGATTACCTTGTAATGTCTATGACTGCAGAGATTAACCATGGCTTGAATGGGGACACGGTATGCCTCAGGGCACTGACATGGAACGTGAGGGGCGTTAACGATTATCGTAAGCTCAGGAAAGTATTGAACTATTTGCAGAGACAGCACATTGACCTGGCCCTCATACAAGAAACGCACTTAGTTCCAACTAGTCCGATGCTAAATGCTAGAGGGTTGGTGGGATGCACCGTGCAGGCAGGCTTCACATCACACTCTAGGGGGGTGGTCATATGGGTTAACCCCAAATCCCGGCTACAGCTCACACTGTTGAGGGCTGACCCGGATGGCAGATTTGTTATTGCGAGGTGTGTGGTGAAAAGGGCAAGACTTTATCGTAGTCAATGTATACGGCCCGAACTATGACACTCCCGCATTTTACACTACATTGGCTAGATTGTGCACCCAGTATGCAGGTTCCAAGATGTTATGGGGGGGCGATCTCAACTTAGTGTTTGACCCTGAGGGAGACAGATCGACTGGGCCCCCACGTCGCCCGGCGGCAGCGGCACAACAGTTGCAGGTGGAAATGCTTGCACTCGACTTGGTTGATGTTTGGAGGGACAAATATCCGACCACAGGGGGTTACACACACTACTCGTCTTTTCACAACATATATACCAGAATAGACTATTGGCTGGCATCGTGTGTCATGATGACACAGGTACGGAGATGTGAGGTACTTCCTCGCACGTTATCTGACCACTCCCCAGTGCTGATGGTGATAGACACTCCAGAGAAGAGAATACCCCCCTTCACCTGGCGGTTCCCTCCTTACTCACTGCTCGACGAGACTTTCCGAGCAGAGCTGGCCGAAGAGATAGACTCCTTCTTTGACACTAATATTGGGTCGGTTGACACTTTTTCCACGGTCTGGGAGACTTTCAAGGTGGTCATGAGAGGTCAGGTGATGGCGAAGCATTCTGGTGTACTTAAGGCTATAAGGCAGACACTGACCCACTTAGAGCAGAGTATAGCGGAGTTGGAGCGGGCACACCAAGCGAGCAATGCTGAGGCTGATTTGACTCGAATGCAGGAACTTCTCCGGGAATTTTGTGAGGAGGCAGACAGGGAGGTACGACATCTAGGTAAATACGCCTCCGCGCGAATCTATGGCGAGGGGGAGCGTCCGAGCTCTTTACTGGCAAAACTCATTAAGGGCACCAGACGTGTTGCCCCACTCAAGGAACTTCATACAGAGGAGGGCCGAATTCTGCGAGACGAGGGCGAAATTCTCAAGGAATTCACAGACTTTTATTCGCGGCTCTATGCTGCTAGATTAACCAATGTGGAGAGCGACATTGATGACTATCTGAGCTACATCAAGATGCCATTCTTGGAAAATTGGCAGAGGGAATTCCTTATGGCCCGATACAAAAGGATGAAATCGCTGATGCGCTAGAGGGTATGAAATCGGGGAGCGCCCCTGGGGCGGATGGTCTGACGGTGGGCTTCTATAAAGCCTTCAAAGAACTGCTGATTCCACATCTCTCCACCCTCTTTGACGAAATATGTGAGTCGGGAATGATGCCCCCATCCATGCGAGTGGCTCTCATAGTCACGATTCTTAAACCAGGGAAGCCCCCTGAACATTGCGGGTCGTATAGGCCATTGTCGATGATCAACGTCGACGCTAAGACGAAAGTGTTAGCGACACGCCTGTCGTTGGTAGCTCCCGGATTGGTGGCACCGGAGCAGGCTGGTTTTATCCCCGAACGCAACCTGAACTATAACATCCGCACGGCACTGGGCGCGATCCAACACACCCGCCAGGACACGCAGGCTGTAGCTGTCTTCTTGGACATGGAGAAGGCTTTTGACTCTGTGGAGTGGCCCTTTCTGCTTAGAGTTTTGAGGAAGCTGGGGTTGGGCGAACCCTTTGTCCAAATGTTGGGCGCACTTTATCATAATCCCACTGCCAGGGTACGGATAGGAGACGCAGTCTCGGATCCTTTCCCGATTAGTAGAGGCACCAGACAGGGATGCCCCCTATCTCCGCTGCTGTATGCACTGATTGCGGAACCTTTGGCGTGTGCACTTAGAGAATATCACAGGCACAGAGCTATCAGCTTTCCGACATATAAGATAGGGATATCCACATATGCGGATGACACACTGCTATATATCAGGGATCCTGTCAGCAACCTGTCGGCGGTCCTGCGGGAGGTGGTGCGGTTTGGGGCACTTTCCGGACTTCGAGTGAATTGGACGAAGTCGGTGGCTTTCCCGTTAACGAGCGGTACAGACTGTTTTGACATGGAGTACCCACTAGTGTGGTCTACGGACCCAGTCAGATACCTTGGCATTCAGATACACACTGACCCAGACATCTTAGCCCGTGAAAACTATGGCGTGGCCTGTGGTAAGCTGGCTACCGATGTGGACAGGTGGTGTAAAATTCCGCTTTCCCTCATGGGAAGAATAGCCATCATAAAAATGGTGATACTCCCCCGTTTTCTCTTTTTATTCTTTAACCTCCCCATAGTAATGCCGAAATCATTCTTTCGTACACTCACGCAGCTCCTAAGCCGATTGGCCTGGGGTGGTGGACAGCCTAGGGTGAAATGGGAGGTCCTGATGCTCCCATATGAGCAGGGTGGATTGGGAGTGCCTAATTTCGAAAGATACTACCACATTGCGCAAGCTACGCACTTACACACCTGGATTCATGGACGGCGAGACATCCCACACGTGATTATGGAGCGGCTTTTTGCAGCCCCTGTCCCGTTACCGGCTACGGTATGTGACCCAGTGGACCGCAGAGTGGGAACACTTGACTCAGTTAGGGCCACTAATCACGCTTGGCACTCGATACTACGATCGCAGGCCTGCGAGCTGCTGTATTCCCCGCTGATGCTGATTGAATGGGCAAGATGGCTCCCCACGATTGTGGAACCCGGGGTAGTCAGGGCTTTGCAAAAACTTGGTCTTAAAACTATGGGGGATTTATTCGAGGCTGGGATAGTCAAGACCTGGGAGCAAGTCTCGCAGGGCGGAGAGCACCATACGCTCCTAGATAAATTCCAATACCATAGAGTACGAGGGGCTTTTCTGGAACTGCTTGGCCCGGACCTTGCGGAGCCCCCTGAGGTACCGGAGTACACATACGTGATAAAAACATCATCCCAGCATAAGCTGATTACCAATTTGTACAAAATTGGGCACCGACACTCTCAAGTAACCTACACTAGGGCGAGATTGGCCTGGCAGACTGATCTTGGCATACAGATAGACGACGCTATGTGGACATACTGTTGTACGAGCACTAGGAGGGTATCCCTGAATGCCAGGCATCGACTGATACATTTTAAATACTTGCAGCGGGTATACTACACCCCGGAAAGGCTTCACAAATGTGGTCTTAGACAATCAGCGGAATGTAAGCGGTGCCACACGCCGATAGCTGGTTTTATGCATATGGCATGGGAGTGTCCGGGAATACATAAGTTCTGGAAGGCGGTCTTTAGCGAAATGAGCATTATAACTGAGGTAGAGATACAGCCGGATCCGGCTTTGGCATTGCTGGGCTACTCTAAGCCGGTCCCTGCTCCACTGCGCCGGCTCGTCGACATGGGCCTCTTGGTGGCGCGTAAAGTTGTAGCGGCCTGCTGGATGCGAGGGCCGCTGCCAGTCCTGAAAAGATGGTCCCGTGAGATGCTGTATTGTAATACGCAATCTGAGGCCTTTGGAGAGCTGCTCCCCCCTAGGAGCCGCCCTAAGAACTTCTGGGGACTGTATCAGGCTTACCTGACAGCTAAGGATGCGGAGGGTGACACAGATGACGGTGGCGGGGGTTAGACCTCACACCACCCCCCCTCCACCCCGATATTGGTGGGTCGCGGGCGGGAGACACGCTATGAGACACGAAGAACTGCACACATTCAGTAAAGAATGGGAGCATGGTAAGGCGAATATGCATAAAACATTACTACAGGTCACCTGGCACGCACACAGAGTTCAGGGCGCACAACACAGTAGGACTTAGGACCTGATGAGCGCATCTAGTTGGGGTTAGTTGGGGGGGTGGGCTGTGTGATAGGGGAGGGTAGAACAGTCTAACGGGAGGGAGACATAAAGATGGGTTTGTTTCTCTTTGTCTTGTTTGTAAGGAATATGCTATGTAGTGCAGGCATGCATTGGTACAGCTAATGATCCTTTACCTTACTGTAAATGGAAGTTACCGTTTTGCAATTGTTAACTTTGGACATGATTTTTTTTGATTTGACTATGACAAATGATGCGGCCGGCCCGAGAAGGGATGTAGGCGAGAGACTTTGTACACTCCCTGTTCTTTCACTGGTTTAAATAAACTTTAAATAAATAAAAAAAAAAAAAAAAAAAAAGAAGTATACCACTTAGTGACCTTTTACAATTATCACCACTAAGAAATACATTCTGTCCTTTTTCACTATAACATGTCTGTGTGTAAGGTAATTTCCATGATGACTTAATGTATTCTTTACCCAACCTTTCGTACTGGCCTGCTCGTATATACTCTTGGCAGTATTTAAATTGGAAAGTTGTTATTGGAATAGTTATGATTCCGTGTATTATCCATTCAATGACAGGTCGTTCTGACATTGTCAATGGTAATCTCTCAAGTTTTTCAATGCTCAGAATTGTATATTCCGCTCCTTTTTGTGCCAAGCTGATTTGTGTATCAGTAAGGTTAAAGATAGAGAATAATGACGTTGTGTTGATTAAACGCCAGGGCACGTAGCCTGAACGCAGATTTTGTAACGTCCAGCCAAGCTGTACAATAGAACGTAGTTGGGACTGACCGTGTTGTAACATTAGTAAGTCCTGCTCTATTATATCAATTGCAGATGATACAATACTGTCCAGTGAATATATTCTGGAAGACAGAGTCATTAACCCATTGTCCACAACAGAAAGTGATTTTTCCAAATTAATACGGTCAATTTCTCGTATTTTTTCTGCTGTTTCAATTTGTGTTTCTTTTCAAGCTTCGTTGTATGCCGCATATATACTGGCCGCTATGAAACGTTTTGGACGCTGTTTGCGTGGTCCCATTATGAAATCACGCAAGTCAGCACCTTCCTTAAGTAAAGTCAAGTGTTGCTTAATTTCTGCCAGTGTGGATGTCTTTAGCCATTCGAGGCAGTTTTCCTACACTGTATGTTGTAACTATCCCTGGATGTTGTCTCTGGGAGTATCTAGGGTCTGGCCTGGTCAATTTGAACCCCTGTATTTTGTTCAGGAATCTATCTTGACAGTTATTTGTGTCGGTGGACCAGATCAACCATTTTTTCCAATCAGGATGTGTTCTGTTTTGGTTAAAAATATGGGATACGTCTATCTCAACATCTGTAGTGCTATTACTGTCAGGTGTTGGCTTTGGAATAGACGGTTTATTTAGGTCTTTAATTTTGGCTAGGCCAAGACAGGTTGTCTGTTGAATTGTGTCATTCAAGAATATCATTTGTTCTGGGATCATGCAGGCTCTAAATAATGATTCTATACCTTGGACCTGCCAATCTCTGGTACCCCAGATGGTTTTTGTTTCAATGTTATTTTTCCAAAAATCAAAACCAAATGTATTCATTTTTTCAAAAAATGTTTCTGAATAGATTAATTTAGTGTTTGTCAGCATGGTTTTCATTCCTGTCCTATTTAACAGTTTGAAATAAAAATGTTTCTGCATCACTTGTGTTAAACCCTGAGAAGTATGGGAATTTATCATAAAATGTTTTTGAACTGCCTTTTGGTGGAGTTGCACAATGTCCCCATTGATTATAATTAAAAACATTTCTAGGTTGAGCAGATTTATGCAAATAATGGTTAGCATAGTGATTGTAGCAGTATATCTGTTCATAATTTGATGAACCCTGTAAATAATCATGTTCTGTAAATTTTGCTGACATAACCAAATCTGACATCATCTCATTAATACTTTCAAAGTCCCAATCATCAGAGAATGTGCTCGGTTTTACAAAGTCACTTAATGAAACCTTGAATTGATGTGGATACTTCAGGAGCTCGACCGGGCCATACATTTCGTAATCTGTTTTGTCCCAAGCTACCCCACCGGGTATTGGATTGGCTGTAAAATTTAGTGATGATAGTTCTCTTTACTCGATGTGGGATGACTTGTGTGGCTTTAGGACCAAGTTGATGTTCTGACCTGCTGTGTCCATTGTACTATATTTTCCCTCAATGAAATGTCCCAAGCACAGTACCATGATGAGCCAAAGCAGGAGGAAAAGTACACCTAGCACAAACCAAAATTCAATCCATGGAGAAATCAGATAGGTTTCTTTGAGTTGATGAAAGAGTTCTTTTGCTTTGTCTTTAAAAGTCTTTGTTTCTGTTGGCTGTTCCTCAGGTTCGCTTGGATCCTCAGAAAAGTCATCGAAATTGATGAAGTAGCCTGATGCAGTTCTGTCAATTGTTGGAATTGCTTCCCGATTTTCATTTGCTTTTGGAATTTTCTTTGTTTCATTAGCATAGTCTGAGGCTACATCGTTGTAGACAGGAGTTTCTTGACGAGCTGTTGCAATTTGGGTTTTAAGAGGCATAAGTTCCATGGCTTTGTTGCATAGTCCTTGTTCATTCACTGTAGGTTTATCAAATGTGATTAGTCTCTCAGTTTGAACCTCTTGTATTGTAGCAAACTTTGGCGTTCTGCTATTTCTTGGGAGTCCACTTGGCCTACTACTTATTATTGGCCACATGATTGTGGTTTAACCAGGTCGATGGATACAACTCGGTTCTCCTTTTTACCAGCAAGGGGCGGTAGTACAACTGATCTTGTTCCGTTGACAGCCAAGACAGGTACTGCTTTTCTGTAAGAAGGCCCAAATTCCTTCTTCACCGCGATCTTCTCTCTGACCAGATCCCCAATCTTTAGAATCCAGACAGGCCTTGCTGGGACAGGTGGTTTCTCTTCAGTGGCTGTTGGCTGCTGTTTTAACTTTATGTTGCTCAGGTCTTTTCTTGTTTCATTCAAGTCCTGTAAAATAGCCAAACGATCTTTGATATCAAAGCATTTTCCTTCTACCACTGAAGTCTGACTATCAAGGTCCTGAATATGCATTCTAGTCCTGAACAATAGTTCGTACGGACTGAAAACTTTTAGAGAATTTCTTGGCAGATTGTTAAGACTACGTTGGACACTTGTTAAATGTTTGACCCACCCATCCCCCGAACCTAATACCTTTGCCGTTATAGATTGCTTTATGTCTCTGTTTTTTCTTTCCACCATCCCGTTTCCCTCAGGAAGGAAGTGACATGATTACCGCAACGCAATGCCCATGCTGGTCATGGCCTCTTTATAAGCTAGAGAGCTAAAAGCGGGACCCTGGTCAGAATGTAGCATGCCAATTGCGTATGTGCCGATATAGACTCGCGAATCTTTTATAACAGTTCTGGCGTCAGCCGAGAGCTGGGGTCTACATTTTAAGTGAATCTAGTCTTAAATGATATACAATGGGACATATTTTTCCTGTTTGATCATGCGTATAGATCGCCTTATGCTTTCTATCAGGGGTCTCGGCACTACTGTGGCTGGTTCGCCACTGCGATCTCTGTTGCAATCTGGGCAGCTCATTACAAAGTTGTGATGTTGCAGGCTCATTCCTGGCCACCAGTATATTGATTGCAATTCTTTCAGAGATTCCTTAATCTTATGGTGTCTTAGACCCTCACCCATGTGTGCGTCTGCTATTAACAAGACTCTCCTGTTCGTGTTTGGAATTACCCTATCCCCCACTCTAGGGATTTGAGCAAAAGGAACAGAGTTCGCATCGATTACGTATGTATAATTGAGTGGATAGTTCACGGGTAATGCTGCACAGTCGCCTTTTGATGACGTTTTTACCGCCAGCATGGTTTCCCCGTCTATGTATTTTTTTGCACGCTTTTTTGTGGCTATGGAAGCCGGTTTAGTTGCTTCCGCTGTGGCTGTCTCAGCCAATGAATTCCCTGTAACGTGAACGTCATCACGTTCATGACTCAGTGAATGTATCACATGAGTCTTTTGTAGCTCTTTCTGTAAAAGAACTACTTGTTCCCAAAGCGATTTTTGCTTGATTGTGACACCTGTGTCATCTTTGTAACCGTTTTGAACCCATTTCTGCAAGTCATTATTGTATGATTTGACGCAGTAATGCGAATCGCACACTATTAGTGTCGGGAATTCGCGATCGGCAATATCTAGCGCCATTTTCAAAGCAATTAGTTCAGTTTGTTGACCTGAATTGTCTTTTACAGATTGTGACACTGTTACCAGAGGTCTCAATTTACCTCCGCGCCACCGGTATTTAACAACCTCGCACGTAGCGTTATAGGCTTGTTTTCCCCAAACTGAGGGTTGTGCATATCCGTCTGTATATATTACACAGGCGTAAAGTTGTAGGGGCAGAATGTCGATTGGCAGAGGATATACTTTTGCATAATCTAGATTGTTTTATTTTTTCATGTTTGGGTCAAAATAGTATTTCACTTTGTCTGTAGCAAGAGAATTTTCCCATTGTATCCATTTTGGATCTAATGCCACGGTAGTTAAATTACGTGGGCTTGTTAATGCCTCAAAGGCTGATTCTGCTGTTAAAACAGTAATCCGTCTGTCTTGGACTTGGGCTCTTTCTTTTGCTACAGCTGTTTGAACCACATGTACAATGTTTTCCGCATGACTGAATGTTTTTTCAGCTTCTGTGTACAAATGTGATTTGTATGCTATTGGTACCGTTTCTCCCTTATTAGAGGTTAGGTACGTGAATCCGCATCTTCCTGGGATGACTCGGATTACAAGGTTGCGTGTATTGTCGCGAGTTTGCAATTTTGTTTTTGTTAACATGTCTGTTTGCAATGATCTCAAAATTTCTGTGTGTTTTTGAGTCCAATTGATTGGTTTAAAATCTGGTCTTATTAGTTCGTAGAGAGGTTTAACCCTCTCTGCATAATTTAGAATGTAAGTTCTTCTGAAATTCAGGAAACCTAGAATTGATTGTAAGTTTTTCAGAGTTTCTTGGTGCTTGGATTACAGCGCATTTTTCTAAGAAATTGTCTGCCAGGCTTTTGCCTTCACTTGATAATTCATATCCTAAAAACAGGACAGTTAGATGGGCAATTCGTGATTTTTTTAAGTTGAATTTGTAACCCTCTGCTGCGAACCCAAGTATTATGGTGTTCACTCTTTTCAAGTGAGTATCCAAGTCATCATCTGTTAGATAGATGTCATCGACATAAGATAATGCCTCATCATCATACATTTGTAGTAACTCTGTTACTCTTGCTGAGAATAATCCTGGACTGTTCTTGAACCCCTGTGGGAGTCGACAGAATTTTTGCTGCGAGCCCATAATTGAGAAAGCGGTCAAATACCTGCTTTCAGGTGCTATGTTTTGACAAAAGAATCCATTAGAGATGTCTAATGTTGTTTTGTATTTTTTGCGCAAGATGTTATTCATTAGTGCTGCACTATGTGAGTTTTGTACTGCAAAAGTTTTGCAACATGAGTTTAGGTGTCTGTAGTCCAAAACTAGACGGTATGAATCGTCTGGCTTGGAGACAGGAAACAAAGGATTGTTCATTTGTGAGGTGCATGTTTCAATCACCCCCTGGTATTCAAGTTGATCTAAGATCTCCCTGACCTGTTTTTTAGCTTCTTGCTTAATTGGGTACTGCCTCTGTGCAGTTGGTTGACATTTTAACTGGATTTTGTGAGGAGAAGAGTCCTCATCCAATCCAACATGGTTTTTATATAATGCAGGAGCTTGGGCTACTGCCCACTTTATTGCAAGTGTATATTTTTTATGAATTGGAATGTGATTTGAGAAGGCAGGCATAATCATTTCTTCGCCATGAGGGCACTCCCTGACAAACTCTGGTGGCCAGTCTTTTTCAGCTAAAAGGATGTCATAGCCTTTGGAAAGGTTATCCCAAAATAGACCCCTTATTTTCCTAGTCTTATCTCCCTCTATACGTAATGTTATTTCGTATATTTTATGAGGTTTGCTAACTCTGGTATCTGCAGTTTCCACCTGAATGTATTCATTCGTGTCCACTGTCTCCAGATGATTCATCAGGATCTTGCGAGCTATGCTCACTTCTGCTGCACTGTCTAGCATTGTCTGAGCCCACTCTCCGTTTTTCAGCTGTGTCCTCAGGATCCTCGGCATGTTTGATTACTTTAATACTGGCTACCTTCTGTTAGAACATGGGGGTAGCCTGGCCCAGGGCAAGACATAAACTTCAGAGGCACAGTGTTAAGGTTGCAGACCACCCAAAAGTAAAACCACGCAATATCACACAAAAGAAAACGCTACACCAAAAATGTAGGAAAATAAGCACTGCTTTATAAAAATAATATTCTCTTTGGTTTAACTCTCAATATTCACACAGCAAAAATTTACATTTAGCTCAGGAGAAATTATAACACTGTTTGTCTGTGGAAAGAGAATTACAACTCAATACATGTAGCTTGTAAATATGCTTAGTCTTTTACCATTACTGAATTACATTTTATGCAGATTCCCTATTGGAGAAGAAAGCACAATACCTTTTAATCAGGACAATACTATAGTCTCCACTAAGGTGCTAACTTAAGCCATCCGCTTTACATCATTAGAGATCCTAGCATTTAATCAGGCATAGTTTCTACATAGGACCTACACTCTATCACTGGTCTCAGCAATTGCAATAACACGTTTAATCTACTATGCAAATTATCAATGACTTTCTGTATTTCATTACATTTAACAGGCACTATATCAATAACAGGCAGGCAATCTTCATACCTCCTTAGGCCAGTTAAATATGTGTTTTATTTGTCTTTTGCTCCTCAGAGCTTCTATTCCACTCAGGGGGGGGGGGCAACTGTCAAAAGTGAGAATTCACCCCTATGCTCAGAACTCCCCAGAGATAGAGAGCCCCACTCCTTACTGTAGCGTGGGGACGATGTTGTCCCAGTCCCCACGCGTCGCTGACGACTTCAGGCTCTCTCGAGGTCCCACCGGCCTCACTCCACTCCCTCTCGCCGATGTTCTTCAGAAAAGGGGGGAGGGGGGGCCGCTGGGGGTTTTAGGCTCTTTAGTAAGGGCGGGGGTCGTTGGGGGTTCCAGACGCTCGCTCCACAAAGCAAACGCGGGAGATAAGACCTCTACGCGAGCGCCGCCTCTCTCTTCAGACCGATCCCCTGCTCACTGGGCAAGCGCAGGGGATTAGCGGCTCTGAGGAAGCGCCGCCTCGCTTTCACTCGCTGGCCTACTCACGGAGCATGCGCGGGGAGCTAGCGACTCCACCTCACTACCGCTGACTCCGGGCCGCTTCCACAGTCAGGCGCTCTCTTCCCTCTTCAGTCGATGGGTCAACCAGCCCCTGTCTGCACTATCAGGATGAGGGCAACAAGCCCAGCCACCTCCTCAAGGCGATCGCGTCACCTTCCTCCCACGCCTCACCAGGATAGCGAGCACTCGGCAGCAAAGGCAGGTGAGGGGCAGATGGTGAGAGGGAAAGGCAATTTAAAGGCTGAGATAATCCAAGCCCACTGGCACACACCAACCCCAGGGGGGGCGATTAGCAGTCCTGGGCAGTTAGCAGTTCCTGGACAGGGGCTGGGGGTGAAAGAAGGCGCACTCCTTAATAAGTCTCACCAGCTGGGCAGAGGACTGCGCTCCGCAGCGCGGCAGTCTCCTTCTCCAGAAGCTGTCCCTGTATAATTTTAGACAAGGGGCCAGCTAGGCGCCCAGGGTCTCCAAGTAACTTCCCACAGCGGGGCCAGGACAAGTAACCAACAGGGGAGTAGTGGGTTGAGCCAATAAGGCAGCTTCCCAGTCCAGGAGGTCAACCCTAAGTCTAACCTCTTCCCACTCTCAGCTACCACCTGTCCTCCAGCTGACTTCCACAGGTAGACAAAATGGCTGCCCCGCATTCCGCCTTTTATAGGCTGCCCTTCAATGGTCCAGCATGGACCAGAAGGTTCTGGAATGCCCTATGTTAAGCTATGGCCAAGTTCTAGGTGCGACAGTTGGGGCAGTTGGTGGCCACCATTTTAGGTGGTGCCAACTTTCCTGTCAGAACAGGCCTTTGGGCCTGAGGTAAAAGATTATGGAGGGGAGAAAGAACACCTATCCCCTTGACCAACACCTATAAAAAATAGTAGACAGAAAAATAGTAAGGGTATGAGGGGCAAAAAGGGGACAAAATAAAGAATAATGAGGAGGGACTGCGCAAAAAATCCAGACAGGTCTAACACGCGTCCCCCCCAGCTGAAAGTGGGGAGAACTACCCAACCCCTTGGGAGTCCTCTTCACTATGGCGGAAATACCTGGAGAGACCGTCTGCATTGGCGTGGTCCACTCCAGGCCGATGTTCCACCCGGAAGTCCATTCCCTGTAGGGAGATGGACCACCTCAACAGCTTGGGATTTTCCCCCTTCATTTGCATCAGCCAACGAAGGGGGCGGTGGTCAGTCTGAACCAGGAAGTGCGAGCCAAAGAGGTATGGCCGCAGCTTCTTCAGAGCCCACACCACCGCAAAAGCTTCCCTCTCAATTGCACTCCACTTCTGTTCCCGGGGAAGCAGTCTCCTGGATAAGAAGACTACAGGCTGATCCAAGCCCTCTTCATTTAGTTGCGATAACACTGCCCCAATGCCATGTTCGGATGCATCTGTTTGAACAATGAACTCCTTGGAGAAATCGGGAGCCTTCAGGACCGGTGCTTCACACATTGCCTGCTTCAACTTTTCAAAGGCTTGCTGACAAGCCTTTGTCCAAACTACCCGTCGAGGTTGTTTCCTAGAGGTGAGCTCGGTGAGGGGCGCTACAATAGTGCCATACCCCTTCACAAAGCGACGGTAGTAACCTGTGAGGCCCAGGAAAGCTCGGACCTCAGTCTGTGTCTTGGGGGGTTCCCAGGCCATGATTGCCTCAATCTTCGCCTGCAGGGGCTGCACTGACCCCCTACCCACCAAGTGTCCAAGGTACACAACCGACCCCTGCCCAATCTGGCATTTGCTGGCTTTGATGGTCAATCCAGCTTGTTTCAGCGCCTGGAGAACTGCTTGCAAATGTTGCAAGTGGTCCTCCCAACTGCTACTGAAGACAGCAATGTCATCCAGGTAAGCAGCCGAGAAACCCTCCATTCCAGAGAGGACCTGGTTCACCAGTCGCTGAAATGTGGCAGGGGCGTTTTTGAGCCCAAAGGGCATCACACAGAACTGGAAGTGTCCCTCAGGCGTGGAGAAGGCTGACCTTTCCCTTGCTCCATCTGTCAAGGAGATCTGCCAGTACCCTGAAGTGAGGTCAAAGGTACTTAGGTATTGGGCAGCTCCTAGCCGGTCAATTAACTCATCCGCCCTGGGGATGGGATGAGCATCAGTTTTGGTAACTGAGTTCAGTCCTCGGTAATCCACACAAAACCTCAGTTCTGGTGTGGTGCCCGGTGGGGCGGCTTTTGGGACTAGCACCACCGGACTGGACCAAGGGCTGCTGGACGGTTCTATCACTCCTAGCTCCAACATCTTGGCAACTTCGCCATGGATGCTAGCCTTCACCTTGTCCGACAGCCTATAGGTCTTGGATTTCACTGGGGGGCTGTCTCCTGTGTCCACATCATGGGTACACAGGTGGGTTCTTCCCGGGACAAGGGAAAACAGTGAAGAGTACTGCCCCAATACCTGTCGGCAATCCTCTCGTTGCTCAGGAGTGAGAGACGGGGAGAGAATCACTCCCTCCACCGACCCATCCTTCTCTTGACATGAAAAGAGGTCTGGGAGAGGCTCGCTTTCTGCTTCCTCAGCACCATCAGTCACCAACATCAGGATGACCTCTGGCCTCTCATGGTGGGGTTTGAGGCGATTGGCATGCAGCACCCGTAGGGGCTGCCGCGGGGTCTTAAGATCCACCAAGTAAGTGGCCTTACCCTTCTTCTCCAACACCTCAAATGGGCCTGTCCAACGATCCTGAAGGGCACTTAGCTCTCCAGGTTCCATCACCCAAACCTTCTGGCCAGGCTCCAACTCCACCGGGTGAGCATTTTGGTCGTACCATTCCTTCATGACTGCCTGACTGGCCTCCAAGTTGTCAGCAGCCTGCTTCCACAACTTGGCCATCTGGCTTCTGAAGGCCAACATGTAGCTCACCACATCCTGGGGAGGTTTTCTGGGAGACTTCTCCCATCCATCCTTCACCAGGCTGAGAGGCCCACGCACAGGGTGCCCATACAACAATTCGAAAGGGCTGAAGCCCACTCCTTTCTGCGGCACCTCTCTGTAGGAGAACAGCAAGCAAGGTAGGAGGACGTCCCACTTCCTCCGTAAGCTCTCTGGCAGACTTCTTATCATGCCCTTCAGGGTCTTATTAAACCTCTCAACAAGTCCATTGGACTGGGGGTGATAAGGAGTGGTGAACCGGTAGGTCACCCCACACTCCTTCCACATGGTCCGCATGTAAGCGGACAGGAAGTTAGTCCCCCTGTCAGACACAACCTCCTTCGGGAATCCTACCCTAGTAAAGATTCCCATCAGGGCCCTAGCTACCACAGGTGCAGTAACAGTCCTCAGAGGGATGGCCTCTGGGTACCGTGTGGCATGATCCACCAGAACCAGGATGAACCTGTGACCAGCTGTTGTTGGTGGATCCAATGGCCCTACAATGTCGATGCCCACCCTTTCAAAGGGGGTGCTAACGACAGGAAGTGGTTCCAGAGGAGCCTTTAGC
Source organism: Lissotriton helveticus (assembly GCF_964261635.1). Taxonomy (NCBI): domain Eukaryota; kingdom Metazoa; phylum Chordata; class Amphibia; order Caudata; family Salamandridae; genus Lissotriton; species Lissotriton helveticus. The sequence continues at coordinate 242,166,474 of NC_136061.1, read as the reverse complement.
TTCACCCCTGTTTTCCCACTGGCCTGGCAGGATACACATGTCCTACAGTATGTGTTGGACGCCACTTTCATCTGAGGCCAGTAAAAGTGGAGGACAAGCCGTGCAAAGGTCTTGTCCTGGCCTAAGTGTCCTGCCAGTGGTATCGCATGAGCCAATTCCAGCAGAAAGGCTCGGTATTGCTGCGGGACCACCAAGGCCCTTGATGAGCCAGGTAGAGGTACCTTGGGTTCACTGTAGAGGAGGCCATCCTCCCAGTAAATATGGTGGTGTCCCGTAGCATCACCTGCTGCCTGGGCTTCAGCCTGACGCCTCAGTCCCTCAAGGGTAGGGCACTCCCTCTGCCCCTTACAGAATTCTTCTCTGGTAGGACCTCCCTCCACGTGCCATTCAGCAGGGATGGGTAAGTCCTCTAGAGAGTCTACTCCCCCCTCCACGGACTCCTGGCCTACCACCGCAGGTGGCCGATCTGTCACATGGGGCGTGGAAGCCGGAGCAGGCTGTCCCTGTCTCCGTTTCTGACCCTTTTTGGCAGTGGGTTGGGCCATTGTTCCAGGCTCCAACCCAGGCGAACTCCCTCTCCGGGCAGTCGCAGACCGTGTGCTTACACAGGCCCAGTCAGGTGTACCCAGCATCGCAGAATGCGTCCGGTATTCCACCTCTCTCCAAGTGTTGTGCTCCATGTCATTCCCCAACAGACAATCAACTGGCACGGCAGGGCTCACGGCAACTCGAAGTGAACCTGCAACCCCTTCCCACTCAAAGGGAACCTCAGCCACTGGATAGTGGCCCATTCTGCCTTCAGCCATCGCGGCGGGGTGGAGTACATTAGGAACAACCTGCTCTGGAGACACCAGTTGACTTCTCACCATAGTCATACTGGCTCCTGTATCTCTCAGAGCCTCCCCTCTTTGGCCATTGATGGTAACCCATTGCCCATACTTTGTAGTATTTGGGGGCACCTGGATCTTTGGCACCATCTCCCGCTCTCCCAGGGACACTAAGGTGACACCCGCCCCCTCACCCCCCTTATCTAAGGGCAACTCCTCCCCGAGCGCTACACTAGCTACTCCCGGTGACTTTCCTCCGGTGGGAGGGGGTGGTCTCTTTGGGCATCTGACATCTCCCTTATAATGTCCAACACCACCGCATTCAAAACAGTGGAGAACCCTTGGCTGCTGGCTTTGGCCAGGATTAGGGTTTCTGGGCGGGTTTGCCCTAGGGGTGAAACCTGCTCCCTTACCTTGGAAATTATTTTGGGGACCTTTGGAGAACTCCTTCTTTTTATCTCCTCCCTCTTTCTTCTGGGGGGCGCCCTGTCCGGCTTTTTGTGAATCCCCTCCAGTCCCCTTGGAGGACACCCGGGTACTTGCCCAAGTGTCCGCCTCCTCTGCAAGCTTCCGGGGATCGGTCAGCTTGCTGTCCACCAGGTGTTGGCGCAACTCGGGAAAACATTTCTCGAGGAGGTGTTCTTTCAAAAATAGATTGTACAGCCCCTCATAGTCCTTTACCTCGCTGCCCTTGACCCAGCCCTCCAAAGCTTTCTTGGCGTAGTCTAAAAAGTCTACCCAATTCTGGGTACTCATTTTGTGACTTCCCCTGAATTTTTGTCTGTACCTTTCAGGGGTAAGTCCAAACTTTTTCACCAGTGCCACCTTCATGACAGGGTAGTGGGTTTGCTCATCCTGCTCCAGAGCCAACAAGGTGTCTCTGCCAGCAGGTGGCATGTATTTATACAGCCCACCTCCCCAGTGAGTTTCTAGGATCCCGTGAGCCCTTAAAGAAACTTCGTAGGCGGCCAACCATTTGGCAATGTCATCACCTGGGGTGTAACTAGCGATGACATCTTTAGGTAAATAGGGTCTGGATTCCCTGGTGTCCACTTTCTTTTCGCTGCCACCATTGTCTGGATTGGGAGACCTACGGTTGAGAGCTTGTAAGTCCATCTCTTTAATGGTTCTCTCATGAGCTAACCTCTTGTCCTCCCTTTCCATATCCATTCTGGCTAGTTCTAACTTCATCCTCCTCTCCTCCCTCCTATCTTCTAGCTCGGCTTCGGTCAAACCCCTCTCCGAGACGCTGCTGCCCACCCTGGGAGGTGTCCTGGGACCTGTCAGTAGATTCCCCCCTCCCGCTTGGTACAGCATTGCAGTCTCAATGACAGTGTCCCTGTCACTCCCCTCTGATTCTGGTACCTCCCCGGAATGAGCCTCCACCCATGCCCGTATGCTTGTCAGCAGCTCGCCTTTCCTGGCACCCTTTTTAAAAAACACATTTTGCTGCTGACACCAGTCCTTTAGTTGGGTCACAGTATAGTTATCCAGCTCTTCCACATTTATCTCCATTTTTACTAGAGTATAAGCTTTTCACACAGGAGGAAACCAAAAGTGTCCTGGGGTCAACCTCCACCCACCACCAGAAATAAATTTAGAAAAAACAAAATTTAAATTAGGAGGGCCGCAGGGAGAAAACTCCTGGTGTAGGTTAGTGTATTGCGTTGAATTACTAGTGAGTAGCTGCAACCAAGTCAGTAATCCCACCGCTAGGCACCAAATGTTAGAACCTGGGGTAGCCTGGCCCAGGGCAAGACATAAACTTCAGAGGCACAGTGTTAAGGTTGCAGACCACCCAAAAGTAAAACCACGCAATATCACACAAAAGAAAACGCTACACCAAAAATGTAGGAAAATAAGCACTGCTTCATAAAAATAATATTCTCTTTTGTTTAACTCTCAATATTCACACAGGAAAAATTTACATTTAGCTCAGGAGAAATTATAACACTGTTTGTCTGTGGAAAGAGAATTACAACTCAATACATGTAGCTTGTAAATATGCTTAGTCTTTTACCATTACTGAATTACATTTTATGCAGATTCCCTATTGGAGAAGAAAGCACAATACCTTTTAATCAGGACAATACTATAGTCTCCACTAAGGTGCTAACTTAAGCCATCCGCTTTACATCATTAGAGATCCTAGCATTTAATCAGGCATAGTTTCTACATAGGACCTACACTCTATCACTGGTCTCAGCAATTGCAATAACACGTTTAATCTACTATGCAAATTATCAATGACTTTCTGTATTTCATTACATTTAACAGGCACTATATCAATAACAGGCAGGCAATCTTCGTACCTCCTTAGGCCAGTTAAATATGTGTTTTATTTGTCTTTTGCTCCTCAGAGCTTCTATTCCACTCAGGGGGGGGGGGGGCAACTGTCAAAAGTGAGAATTCACCCCTATGCTCAGAACTCCCCAGAGATAGAGAGCCCCACTCCTTACTGTAGCGTGGGGACGATGTTGTCCCAGTCCCCACGCGTCGCTGACGACTTCAGGCTCTCTCGAGGTCCCACCGGCCTCACTCCACTCCCTCTCGCCGATGTTCTTCAGAAAAGGGGGGAGGGGGGGCCGCTGGGGGTTTTAGGCTCTTTAGTAAGGGCGGGGGTCGTTGGGGGTTCCAGACGCTCGCTCCACAAAGCAAACGCGGGAGATAAGACCTCTACGCGAGCGCCGCCTCTCTCTTCAGACCGATCCCCTGCTCACTGGGCAAGCGCAGGGGATTAGCGGCTCTGAGGAAGCGCCGCCTTGCTTTCACTCGCTGGCCTACTCACGGAGCATGCGCGGGGAGCTAGCGACTCCACCTCACTACCGCTGACTCCGGGCCGCTTCCACAGTCAGGCGCTCTCTTCCCTCTTCAGTCGATGGGTCAACCAGCCCCTGTCTGCACTATCAGGATGAGGGCAACAAGCCCAGCCACCTCCTCAAGGCGATCGCGTCACCTTCCTCCCACGCCTCACCAGGATAGCGAGCACTCGGCAGCAAAGGCAGGTGAGGGGCAGATGGTGAGAGGGAAAGGCAATTTAAAGGCTGAGATAATCCAAGCCCACTGGCACACACCAACCCCAGGGGGGGCGATTAGCAGTCCTGGGCAGTTAGCAGTTCCTGGACAGGGGCTGGGGGTGAAAGAAGGCGCACTCCTTAATAAGTCTCACCAGCTGGGCAGAGGACTGCGCTCCGCAGCGCCGCAGTCTCCTTCTCCAGAAGCTGTCCCTGTATAATTTTAGACAAGGGGCCAGCTAGGCGCCCAGGGTCTCCAAGTAACTTCCCACAGCGGGGCCAGGACAAGTAACCAACAGGGGAGTAGTGGGTTGAGCCAATAAGGCAGCTTCCCAGTCCAGGAGGTCAACCCTAAGTCTAACCTCTTCCCACTCTCAGCTACCACCTGTCCTCCAGCTGACTTCCACAGGTAGACAAAATGGCTGCCCCGCATTCCGCCTTTTATAGGCTGCCCTTCAATGGTCCAGCATGGACCAGAAGGTTCTGGAATGCCCTATGTTAAGCTATGGCCAAGTTCTAGGTGCGACAGTTGGGGCAGTTGGTGGCCACCATTTTAGGTGGTGCCAACTTTCCTGTCAGAACAGGCCTCTGGGCCTGAGGTAAAAGATTATGGAGGGGAGAAAGAACACCTATCCCCTTGACCAACACCTATAAAAAATAGTAGACAGAAAAATAGTAAGGGTATGAGGGGCAAAAAGGGGACAAAATAAAGAATAATGAGGAGGGACTGCGCAAAAAAATCCAGACAGGTCTAACACCTTCTTTTTGGGAAATTGTAATTTTTTACTTTGATGAGCAGGTTCCTTGTCTTTGGACTTGACGTGCTCTTCCCTGTGTTCTGACCGTCCTCTTCTTTCCAATTTCTGCGAGGAAGTCTGAAAAGATCGAGAGGGACGTGTATTAACATCTTGATATCTATCAGGTTTCTTCAAATTATCCCTATTTCTAAGGTTCTATCTTTTCTCAGAGGGCTCCCTCTGGGGAGACTTGTGTCCTTGGTCCGGAGATCTTTCTCTCCGCCGAGGAGACCTTCCTCTGGAATGGAATCTTTTTTCTTTGGGAGTGGATTGTTTATTTCCATCCCAGCTCTTTTTTGGAGTATTTAGATTATTTTTAATAAATATCTTTTCAGGATTTTCAGTTAGTTGGGGTTTTACTGGTTTCCCACCCAAACTATCTCTTCCTAGTTCTTCATAGGATTTTTCTATGATTCTGGCAAGTTCAAATGGTTGTTCTGCTATATCTGTTTCTTTCAATTTCTTTTTTGGAATATTTAGATTATTTTTAATAAATATCTTTTCAGGATTTTCAGGATTTTCAGTTAGTTGGGGTTTTACTGGTTTCCCACCCAAACTATCTCTTCCTAGTTCTTCATAGGATTTTTCTATGATTCTGGCAAGTTCAAATGGTTGTTCTGCTATATCTGTTTCTTTCAATTTCTGGCGGATCGCCACAGATGCTGCTTCTCCTTTTATGTTGGATAATAATAAAGCTAAGACCTGCTTGAAGTCTTTCAGTAATTTCATACCCAGAGTTAAAGCAGGTTCTGGACCGTATTCATTTTGAATCTGTCTTAGCACATCTGGTATAACCGCCATGGACGGAACACCATGTGTTTTTGTGTAAATGGAAGCAAAGACTGTGCCCCAAGTGTCACAGTCCCCCATATGTGGTGCGATCCCCATTGGAAGACAGATAGTCAGAATTCTGTGTTTCTCAGTAGGGGTAGTATCCGGAAATACTGCCTCAATTTGAGTGATTTTTTGTGCTAACCAGAATGGAATTTTTTCCCGTTTTATGGGTACCTTACCCAGACATGACTGTATGTTCTGTGGTGTAATTTTGTTTGTGTTCCCCTGTTGAGGGGTCAGATGTGGAATGTTAACAGTTGGTTGGACTGTTGAAGTCCGCATTACATATTGGACTAATTGTCTATGTATTTTAATTAGTACTTTTAGGTGGACTAAAAGTTCTGGTATTGACATTTTTTCGATGTCTGGATGTGGTGTGTAGCTGGCTAGAACCGGCCACGTTGCTCCTGGTCTACCTAGTGGACCGAGCCTGGTGATGTGATTATTATGTTTTAGGGCGCCTTTAAACCAGAGCAGGTGCTCTTGGTATTTTAATGGGATTTCCACCTCCTCGAAAGGAGTGTACTCATCCAGAGGTTCCTCTATTTTGTAATAGTGGAATTCATGTGTGACAGTGTTTGCTGCTGGAAAGTTTATCCATGAATAGAATACCTCTGTCTGCCGATATTCATGTGCCTCAATTACGAATATGACTGTACTACCTCTCGATGTTAGTCCATTTTCTATAAGTTTAAGTGTTATCGTTTTTCTTATGTTGACCGGAATGAGTATAACATTCGGGTCGTTCTGTAGGAGACTTGTGTCATCCTCTAGGAGTCGAGCTGCTATTCTAGCTGTCTCCCTTTCGTCTTCACTTTCTGTCATTTTTACTAGCAGAAAGGTTTTTTGTTGCAGATCAAGTTTCAAGGATACAAAAGATTAGGTGCACAATATTTTGGAACACTGTATCCTTCAACGTTGAATAAACCAAAAACCATACATAGGAATCTCTTCCTACTAAGTTCCGGCGGATTTTAACCTTTGACCCACTCCAGACGTCTTTGGAGTATTTACGGGAGAAAGTGTCTGTGTGAAAAAGCACGACTGAGTTACTCTAACGTCTTGCGTTAGATTTATCGCCTTACCAAACGATGGGCGCCATGTAGTGTAGTTCCTATAGTCCCAATAGGCTCTGCGCATTGGAATAATATATTCAGCAGTGTAGACGTAGGACTGAGGTTAACTAGGTCTCTACTGACTATATTAGACTTACGTTTTTGCCAGCTAGCTCAGAGGTCACTAGAAACTTTCTCGAATAAGTGAGGAGGAGTTTAACCTCCCTGGATAGACAAGAAGGGATTTAGTTTCTGACAACCATAAAACATGACAACTTTGCTCTCCCTGATTAAGAGTATATCTCTAGAGTCGTGTGAAAACAAAAGACAGCTATTTCACTCAGTCAAAGGTGCGTACTTAGTTTCACCAGATTGCACAGAAAAGAGAGACGGGCGTTTTCAATAAAAGGTATTATTTATTGAGCAGTCTCCTTCCTCATGCAAGAGAAATGAATTGCTACAATTGTAATACTTATAGTAAAGTAAAGTGCATACAGTAAAAGCAGGATTATAAAATAATACTGTAAAAGCATTGATATGGTTTCTTAGCCATATGATACTTTAAAATAGATAAAATATATACATACATATATACATTGACTAATCGTACTCAACTGGTGCTTCTAAATACGCCTACCCCGGTGTACCTGACCTAAGCCTAATACGTGGGAAGGAGTAAGTAAGTAGAAGTTTAAGTTAAGTTTGTTTTGCCAAGAATCTGACTCAAGAATTCTCTGTAAGGGTTTAGTCAGCTCAGTACCTGGGTAATAGAAGGCAGGAGGTATGGTATCTCTCTCTCAGGACTCGATATCCCAGTCACCCGCAAGGGTAGGCTGGAAACGCCGGAGCTGGATTTTCTCGGCAGGAGAAAAGACAGCGTCTTTCTCAGCGCGTCAAAAGAGAGGGGCAGCGTCCGTGGGCTCTCGCATCAGCTGGGCTCTCGGGCAAGTAGATAGCTGCTCCAGAATCACCACCGTGTGTTTGCTTAAGGCACCGTTGGTATATTTATACCTGAAAGGTGCCGGGTTTGACGTAAGGCTGGACATAAGACGTCAATAAAGATGTCACTAAGAACTGGTCGTTCTTGCAGTGCTTTACAGGAGTTCTCGGACGAAATCAAAACAAAGGCAATGGGGATTTCCCAGGTTGCTGAAGGCTTGGTTTGTTTAGAGAACTCGGTGTGCTTTCTAGGGGGCTGGAGGAGTAGGCTTGCTTAATGTGACAGCATGTGCTACGACTGAATTAAGAATAGGGTTTTTATGCTGTTGTATGGATATTATTGATTTATAACCGGACAAGGGCACAAAATAGAAATATCGATTCTGGTTCCTAGATAAACACACTACAAAACAATACTATTACAGTCCCCAGCACACACTCATTACAATCAACATTAAGAGTGATGAAAAATAATATAATCGTGTCCGCTTCTTTATTGTTCTTCTCATTGAATTTTTCTCCAATCTCACCCAACACGTGTTTCATCGCATATCCCGCAACTTCTTCAGGGCTATAATCTCAGTCTGTGATCCTTTGTATCCGATGATAATTCCAACCCAAATAATTATATTCTTCATCAATTTCTTATGCTGCAGTAAATTATTGTTCCTGTAAGAATGAGAAGAAAGCATAATGTCTTCAAAGGGCAACGTCGGTCACGTATCAAGCCCGTACTTGCCACAGGGCCTTACTGCTGGCGCCCCCCCATCTCTACAGCGATTCACTAGTACGTTCTCTCCACCCCTCCCACCCCCCAACTTTCTGCTGACGTGGGTGGCAACTGTGGGTCTCGGCACAAGTGTTCGTTACTAATCGGGTATGTGTATTCGTGCCTGTAGGCCTCGTGGAACTCCACTCACTAATCACCCCTACTCTTCATCCTCTGTCATGTAGTCTTTCAAAGCCTGTATTATCGTCTCCCAGGCCCTCGCCGTCTCTAAGCTCTTATCGTTACCCGTCCTGACAGCCTGTCGCATTCTAATCACACTTTCACACCTGGACCATTTCAACAGCTCATTCATCCATCTCCGAACCAATGGGCCCTCCTTGGATTTCCAGTGCCAGGTTATCTCTCTCTGGGCCAGAATGAGTCCCAGGTCAATAAATTTGCTTGTGACTTTCATTCTAGCTGTGTGAGGGAACCAAAGCAGCAGGCAGGCCGCCATGTCGAACTCCACCTCCCGGTCAGTAACCACATTCAGAAGCTCTCCGACAGCGGGCCAGTATGCCCCCAACTTTGGGCAACCCCATAATAAATGATCGAATTCAACCTCAGGCGCTAAGCATCTCGGACACACCGCATCTTGCACTCGGAAGTACCGTTTGATCTTCCCCGGGGTCAAGTAAGCCCTATGCAGTACAAAGAAATGCACCTGCTGGGAGCGGGCATTCCTGCAACCCGTCCACGTCCGTTCCAAAATATGGCCCCAGACCGTGTCCGGTATGGATTTGCCTATGCTTTCCTCCCATTTTGCCTTCAGCGTTGCTAGCGGTTCTAGGCCCTCTCGGAGCATCCGGAGTGGAGGCAGGTCACCGCCTTGATTGCCCCCGCCGCCATCACCACATATTGGCAGGCCATGGTTGTGTCCGGTTCCGTCAACCCTCCTTTCCAGTGCTTTTGCATCGCCGCGACCACTGCCGCATGCAAGAGGTAGCTCCCATCCGGGAGACCAAATTGGTCTTGCAATGTCCTAAAGGGGACCAGCGTCCCATCAAGATATAAATCCCCCACCCTCTGTAAGCCCAGCTCTTCCCATTCCAGCAATGGGGACCAGTCACCCCCGTGCGGCAGCGTCGTTAACATCCCTAAAGGGATCTCTGGTGCGTATGGTCGTGCTACCTTCGCCCTTTTCAGGCTCCTGTGCCAGCATAATCGGAGGGTCCTCTCCTCTGTAGTCAGACCTCTCAATTCCAGTTTCTGTTGCATAACAATGTACGATAGGATGTGTCGCTGGATACCATACCCTTCCACCCCTCCCACCCTCCCTTTGTGCTGTGACTGTATCCACACTTATGGAACTCTGCTCTTTGACTTATTGTAATAACTCTAATCAATGGTATTTGCTTTAGACCTTGCACCGTATACCATTCCTATGTGACCCTTAGAGTTTTTCCAGTCATATCCCCTCCCTATGTATATAGAGATAACTCTAATCACTAGTATATGCAGTAGACCTTTGTATTCTCTACCATTCCTATGTGACCATTAGAGTATATCCGGTCTTATCTCTTCCTATGTATATAGAGATAACTCTAATGACTAGTCTCCTATGTGACTTTTAGAGTATATCCATGTGTATCCCTTCCCTATGTATATAGAGATAACTCTAATCACTGGAACATGCAGTAGTCCGCTATGCTCTCTTCCATTCCTATGTGACTTTTAGAGTATATCCAGTCATACCCCTTCCCTTTGTATATAGAGATAACTCTAATCACTAGTTTATGCAGGAGTCCGCTTTGCTCTCTACCATTCCTTTGTGACCCTTAGAGTATATCCATGTGTATCCCCTCCCTAAGTAGATAGAGATATCACTAGTATATGCCTAGAGTTTATCCATTTGTATCTCCTCCTTGTGTGACCTTATCTCCTGTACATTTGCAACGTTTTCTGTTTGTACCTTTTTATAACGCATGTAATCCTAAGTCCGTATGTTTTCAACTGGTTCTTATGTAAGTCAAAAATTTTGCAAATTTGTTCTTCCGATTGTAACCTTCATGCCTTATGGTTGTAACTGGGTCCTATGTAAAGCGCTCTGACACCTTCGGGTAAAGTTCGCGCTATATAAAATTGCATAAATAAATAAATAAATAAATAAATAAATAAATAAATACCGGTCCCCAGTGTATGGTCCGTGCCTCTAAATTCCTTAGCAATGCTTTGCGTCAAGACTTGTAACTGAGCCGCTAGGTAATATAGTTAAAAATCAGGGACTGCCATCCCTCCCTCAAGTTTGGGTCGCGTCAGAGTATCCAATGCAACCCTACGCCGTCCAAGCCCCCAGAGGAAATCGATAACCATTGTCCTCAATTCTTTGAAGATCCGCTGTGGAATCCATATCGGGAGGGTGCGGAAGTAATAGAGCAACCTTGGCAGTGCCACCATCTTCAACAGTGCTACTCGGCCTAGCACCGATAGAGGGAGGGAGGCCCAGAAAGACATACATCCCCTTAGGGCCCTTATGCAGCGTCCTACATTGCCTTCCAGCAGGTTTGTGGCATCATGGTAAATGCGAACTCCCAGGTAGGTAAAGCACGTACCCTCCCAGACCACATCTACCGTAAGAGGGGGACAAGGCGTGTCCGCCCGCAGTGGATAAACACAAGTCTTATTCCAGTTTACATTGAGACCCGACAGCCTACCAAAGCTTGATAACAACTCCACAGCCCCCTCCAGAGCCCCTTCCGTGTCTGCCAGGTACAATAACAGATCATCTGCGTACAGCGAGATATGATGGGTGTCCCCACCGTACTCAATCCCACTGTACCATGTCCCTGCTCTTGCCTGCACCGCCAGTGGCTCCATTGCTAATGCAAATAGCAGGGGAGAGAGCGAGCAACCCTGCCTCGTCCCTCTGTGCACCGGGTAATCGGAGGATATAACAGACCCCAATTGCACCCTGGCAGTAGCCGAGGATTAGAGAACCCTCGTCCATCGCCCGAAGCCGTCTCCTAGGCCAAACTTCTCCAGCACCTTGTTGAGGTATAGCCATTCAAGGCTATCGAAGGCTTTCTCGATGTCTACCGATAGGGCTGCTGGTCTTTGAGCCGAAGTCCATGCACCGTCCAACAGGCGGACCAGGCAACGAATGTTTATGGAGGTGTTCCGGGTAGGTATAAACCCGGCCTGGTCCCCGTGAATTAACATGGTCATGTGCGGTAGCAATCTCGTGGCCAAAATACGACTCAGAATCTTATAATCCACCGTCAGCATAGACAGAGGTCTATACGACGTCACATCCGAGGCCTCCCTACCAGGTTTCAGCAGCGGTATCACCAGGGCTTCCCTCATCGACTGGGGCAGACGCCCGAGCAACAAGGCCTCAGAGTACACCGCCAGTAGCCTGGGCGCCAGAGTATCGACATATTTCACATAAAATTCAATCGGGAAGCCATCTACACCCGGTGTCTTATTTTTGGCCATCTGCTGGATGGCCACCCGAATCTCTGACATCGTTATCGGGCCACCCAAGGCCTTTGCGGTTTCATCGTCCAGCCGTGGGAGATGGACAGCCTCCAGGCAGTCGCCTATCGCAGGGCCCGCTACCTCCAGCCGACTCGCATACAGATTTGTATAATACGACTGGAAGCGCCGTAAAACCGCAGCCTGAGAATAGACCATTACCACCGTCTCCGCCTTAATGCTCATAACCGGGCTACCTCTAGGTTCTTGATTAGCAAGTTTAGCAAGCAGTGTGCCCACCTTATCCCTTTCCGCATGCACCTTGGTGATATAGAGCTTGTAATCGTGGCACCGCAGACGTTCTGTCTCTGTTGCAACCATCTCCCTCGCCTCTATCAGTCTCTCCTGCAAGCCAGGTCGCTCAGGGCTACGCTGCTCCAGATCTCTCAACACACATTCCGCCTTCTCCAGGTCAGCCAGAACCGTCGTCCTTTCATTCGAAAATCTGCCCATACATACACCTCTCACCACCACCTTCATCGCATCCCATTCTATCGATCTCGTGGCCGCTGTCCCTTCATTCTCAGCAAAGTAGTTCTCGATACCCTGGAGGACCTTATCACTGAACACCGAGTCCTCCAGCGTGTCAGGCCGTAGCCTCCACGTCGGAACCGCTGACCTCACCTTCTGCCACTTAATCGTCATCAGTAAGGGATTATGATCTGAAATGGTTTTGGTTAGGTACTCCGTGTGGGTTATCATAGCAGCCAAGGGGCCACTACAGAGGACGGAATCTATCCTAACATGTAATGCATGCAGTGCCGAAAAGAAAGAATAGTCCCTAAAGTCCAGATGTTGCTCCCTCCATACATCAATCAGGCCCCACCTTTCTTGCCAGTCTCGTCTATGTGAGGCTCACCTACGCACTGGGGAGTCGACCAATTGAGGATGCGACCTATCCAATAAGACATCAGTGATCGAGTTAAAGTCGCCTCCCAGTATTATGGGGCCCACCAGAAAGTGTGCTAGCGATCCCGTCAAGCCATAAAAAAATCGAGCCTGGTCAGTGTTTGGGGCATATACACTACACAAGACCACGTCACGGCCATATAGCCTCCCTTCCACCGCCACAAACCGACCCTCAGGGTCTACCAGCTGGTTCAGGGCCTGAAATGGGATCCCCGCTTTCACCCATATCAGCACTCCCCTGGCAAACGCCGAGTACGTGGTACCAAACACCTGACCATGCCACCTCTTCTGCAACGCAGTACATTCCTGCTTGGTTAAATGGGTTTCCTGTAACAGTGCAATTTGGATGCCTCGCCTCACCAGATGGGCGTGCACCTTGTATCTCCTTGACATTGTTCGGAGTCCACGGACATTCCATGTGAGGCACTTCAAATCAGGTAACGTCCCCATTGTAGCCATCACCCAACCACCTCCACAGTGTCAATCGGCCACCCACATGATTGCAGTAGAACCCCCTACTCAAAACACCCCAAAAAACTCCCCAAACTCCACTCCCCAGAACAGGACCTAACAACATGTCATCAGCCCCCATCCAAACTCGTAACACAACACACAGTTCACTACTCTGTAGTCGTCACTACAGAAGGCCTTAAGGGCAGCGGGAGGGTGAGTCAGAGCCAACCGGGGGCAGGCAGGGTCCCCGCCCCGAGCCCTTGATCCCATACGACACTGCAACACAATACCTGCTAGTGCGCAGAGCACCAGGGCATCCTGCTCCAACAGGAGTAGCTGCTACAGGCCCCGCTCAGAGTGTCATTCGTTAAATAGTCCATCCGCCGTCTGTGGGGTGACCGCCGGTCCGCCAGAGCTATCCACTTCTGAAACTTCTCCTCCAGACTTTCCTCCGTCCTCATCAGATTCCGAGCCCACCGATAGTCTGTCAGGTTGTGAGCCCGTAATGGACGCCGTCGCGGCCAACGCCCCTTTCCTGTCCGCCGCCATCTGGTCGTCCTGCAGCGCCCTCTTTAGTTTATTCCGGTTGCGGATGCGTTTCGACTTGCGCATCTGGATCGGTTTCTGTCTCTCCCGTTCACCTTTACTCCTGCGATCTGTACCAGCACAATACAGCTCAAGCCATGACCATGCCTCGTCAGGGGTTTGAAAAAATTGGGTCTTGACGTCCATAATCACTCGCAGTTTGGCCGGAAAAAGCAAGGAATATTGTATGCCCTCCTCCCTCAGTTCTCTTTTCACGGATAGATAGGAGGCCCTGCGCTTCTGGACCTCTTGTGTGTAATCAGGGAAAACCGTGACTGAGCTGTTGTCCACCTGAAAGGGGCCCACCGAGCGTGCCCTCTGAATCAGTAGGTCCCGGTCCTTGAAATGCAATAACCTGACCACCATAGGCCTGGGAGGGCGGCCCTGCATAGGCGGGCGGGCCGGGACGCGGTGTGCCCGCTCCAGTGAGAAGAAGGGGGACAGTCCCTCAGGGGCCACGGCCGTTTTAAACCAGTTCTCCATGTAGGCCACTGCGTCATCCTCCTCCAATTTTTCCGGAAGGCCCACCACCCTCACGTTATTCCGCCTATTGCGGCTTTCGGAGTCCTCCGCACGTTTCTCCAGCGCCGCCAATCGACCGAGCATATCAGACAGTTTATGTTCTGCGGTCACCACCGCTGGTTTGAGCTCCTGGAGCAGTAACTCATTTTCTTTCACTCTGTCAGTAAGTTTAGCATGGTTCGCTCTGTTTAGCATGGTCCGCTCTCAAGAGACCCAGTCCTGTGGCGACCTGCGCTATATCCGTATGCAGAGACTCCTTGGTTGCGTTTATTGCCTCTAGTATCCCATCCAGCCGCATATTCAGCCTCCGCTCCTGTGCCGAGCCTTCCGGGTCAGCATGGGTCCCGCCATCCGCGTCCGGTACATTCGCCTGGTTCAATGTCATGCCACCACCTTCAAGCGCCCATCTTGTTCCCCGTGAGCGCCATTACCGGTTCGCCTCTAGGGGACGGTCCAGCCCTCACCCCCTTCTGCTAAGCAAGGGTGGGCCCTGGATCTTCCTCGTAGCCCAATAGGATCAGCGGTTTCCCCAAGAAATGATCTCCAATCCCAGGCGCCAAGTCACCCGCAGCTCGTGGGCTCACTCCCGTGCTCAAAATGGCCGCTCACTCACCGTCTGACCCTGCTCCGGGCAGGCAGCGTACACACCCAGCATGACTCCAGCAGGCACCTGGGGCCTCTCCCTACATAGTCACTCATTGCCCCCAGTGCGGTTATGCCATGTCCTCAGGCAGCGTTGAGGAAGGCCCAATCCAAAGGTGCGGAGATGCCAATTGCGTGTTCCAGGACCTGCAGGGAAACGTTATGCGGGCCGGGCTCGTAGTCTGCAGGGGGTTGTTGCTCTTTAGTGGCCGGCGCTCCGTGTCCCAGCGTTGTCGTCTCCTATCCCAGCCACCACCCGCATGATCATGCTGTGCCAGCGCGCCGCAGCCCGTAGAGAACCTCCAGCTGCTCCGGCCAATCTATTGAGTCCGTCCCGGACCACTCCTCATGCAGCCCAGTGATCGCCTCCGTGGGCCGTCGCCTCGTTCAGGGAGCGGCGTCTAGCCGGGGCACCCGGTCTGGTCGGCTAATCTTGCATGGGATCTGGTGCAGGATCCACCAGTCCGCAGTCCCGACCCGTCTCCGGTATGCCCCCTCTCTCCGAAACCCCACTGTGCGGCGCCGCCAGGCTCTTAGCGGCTGCAGGTCATAGGCGGGGATCAATGACTTCCTCACTCAGCTGCCATCTCCGGTGACGGGGGAGCGACGCCCAAACTGCAAAACGTCAATGTAGCCGCCAGGGCTCTGCACCCCCACTCCAGCCGAGAAGCCACTCGCTGCAGCAGCAGCACTCCGCCCGCTCCCCCAGGCTTCGGTCCGCACTATGCCCCAGCTGCGGCCCGTCGCATCTCAAAATTCAACCTCCGTAGTTCGGGCCGCCGCCATCTTGCTTTGCTCTACGGGGTTCCTCCGAGCACCGAGATCGAGTTTCGGCGCACTTCTCGGCCTCGCGCTGGTCTGTAACAATGCTCATCCGCTACCCCGGTGCTCCGCACAGGATGCCCGCGCTACAAACAGCGCGTGTGTGGGGATTCACAGGATAAGATGCGGGATCGGGCACGGAGCTGCAGGCTCACGCCGCCATCCCGATCGGCGTCCAAACACCACCCCTTCCTCACAAGGAACAAGCATGCCTTAACTCCAGCCCAGTTTATTTTACCTAAGAGTGTTATTATAATTTTTCTTAAATTACACTAGGTTGTCACTAAACAACGAGGTGACACATTTAAAACAGCATGGGTTTCCACACGCTCTAGTAGGCAACATGAGCCAATCCTTCAAAAAGTTAGTCTGTCACAATAGGAAACTTACATTGGATGCTATTGTCGCATACCTTTCATTCCTAATTCTGTACTATTTTTTGTTTCTTAACCGTGAAGAAGTCGCTGCGCACAATTGTAAGTGCGACGAAACACGTGTTGAATCCCATTTGGAATGGAAACACAACCGGATTTAAGAATCTTCACGTATTGAGTATAGCCCTGAAGAAGTCGCTGTGCACAACCGTAGGTGCGACGAAACACGTGTTGGCTGTTGTGAATAAACTGAAGCGCATGTTCCAGCAAAGACTCAAGCTTTTGTCACACTGTTATTGATATAATGGAAATACTGTTAGCTTGTGCTGGCGACTGTTGTTCCTCTAAGTCAGGGGTCTTCAAACTTTTTTGTTCTGAGCCCCCCTAAGTAAAATGTTTTGCGGTCGGCCACCCCCCCCCCCCCCCCCCCAAATTTTATGGAAAGGATTGGGAGAGCAGGGCTTATGAGATGATTTCAGGAGTACTTTTTCTATAGTTCATGAACCACACTATATATGAGACTTATAAAACAGCAAATTAATCAAACAAAAACATGTATTGTCCCAAAAATACCGCTCCCCATTATTCGGATGTTTGTGAGCCCCTCACACTCTAGGATCCCAATGCAACTACACCTACTGCACTAATGTTAACTGCATTCCTGAGTAGCAGGCTATCTCCTCTGCATCTTTTAACTCTTCCCCATCATGCCTGACCATCACTCCAATCTTCAAACGGGCTCTTTGTCCTGTTTGAAAAAAGAGCTCCAACATGTTGTAACCCTTTTGTTTCTGCAAGAGTGCCCTCAGTCATTATGCTAGAAAGGAAAATAAGCTCACATGCGCCTTTTTTAAAGGTAGACAGTCATAATTGTGAAGCAGTGGCCCCTCTAACCCCTGGGCCCCTGCCCTGCAGCATCTGCTTCATTAATGATAACTAACAGTGGCCACTTACACACCTGGCAGCAGCACCTGCTGCACTGATGAATGGCCCTTTCTGAAGCCTGGAAATGCAGCAAATACACTGTACTTCCAGGCTACCTTCATTTACATGTATTTGAAGAGGTATTTGCGCCCCTCTGGGAAACCATCCATGCCCCCCCCAGAGAGCACACCCCACAGTTTGAAGACCTCTGACATAAACAATCTTACCCTCAACGCAGACAGCCTTGCACTATGGTGCCTGCGTAGCTGCTAAACAGCTAAATTTAGCACCAACGCAAGGTTGCACCATATTATTGTAAATATGGCGCAGTCCTGCATTTCTAAAGTGAAGGAGAGTGTCGCTAGCCTTCTTGGCTTAACGACATGCCTCGCCACGCCACTTTATTGTAAACATGCCCCCTAGTTCCTTAATTCTCCTCAATATATTTATGTTTCACTCTCCAACGAGTTCTTTGTGTGACAGATTTAAGAGGTATAGGTCTTAGAAGGATAACGTGATGACAAGTGGTAAAGGGGGTTGTAATAAAAGGAACTATTTGAGAGATTACTGAAAAAGAATCCCGGGGAGGTGATGGATTACACACATGAAAGTGAACGTAGAGGTTCGAATCAACGGGATGTTGAAAAATGCAATTTATGTCCAATAAAAAAAAAAGGATGCCGTACTTAGAAAAGATGTTTAGTGTTATTTGCAGAGGGTCACAAAGCACAAGGTCAATTCATAACGCAAGAAGTCTGAAATTAGGAACATCTCTCATGGTCGCCCTGTTGTCAGTGCATTCTCAATATATGAAACAAAGACTTTGACTTAAACAACAGATATTTATTTAAATTTATTTGCAGCGAGGTTGGGCATAGATGCATAAAAGAGTTGCGAATTGTGCCAACTATGTGCACCAAAATGCAGAAGACTATTTAATCGACTTGAACAGTGTGCTCTAATATGGCATCACAAATCCCACAAGTTTGTTGAGTTGAAAGTATAGATGGGCGAGCCACTGAAGGCGCGAGTCTGAATCCGTGCTCTGGCGCAGCTCGAGGTCCTAATGGAGGCTCGAGCCCATAAGGAGCAGAGCTTTCATGTGGCTTCTACCTGCCTCCCTCCCTTTTCCCAGGATCTGCCATTAGGGACAGAGCTGCATAATGCGGAAAGGGGGATCCAGGTGCGAGTCTCGGCGTCGGCTCAACACCCTGTGATTCTGGGCAAATCACTTATTCTCCTCGTGCCTATAAACAATCATGTAACCATGTGTTATGTAACTGGTGCTCATGTAAAGCACTCGGCCATCCCTGGTTGAGTTCACGCTGTATTTAAAAACTGCAGAAAAATTACGTAAGAGGTAAAAACAAACCATTAACATAAGGCAAGGCAAATCGATACGCATTTTCTGCTGATTTGCAAAAAATGTAACCAGAAATCCTGGATAAATCGCGGGCTCCTCGCTTATCAAATGGTGTGATCTTAGGCAAATATTTTATTTCACTAAAACGGTTTTCTTCACTATTGCGTAGGAAAGCACTTTTAAATGTGAGTTTAGATGACCAGTTTTGCAAAACTATCACTTTTAATAAGTACTTTTCACTGCGGAATATAGTGTGCCTTATTAATGTCAAAGCTTTGACAGGTTAAAGAAATACACTTTTAGGAATTTTGAGGAGGCCTTATCATATTTTACTTGATGTTATTTGTATGATTTACCTAGCAAATATTTTCAGTGCTTGGCACCTGCACATGCTCTAGGATGCAAGCCAGACCCTCGGCTCTGGCTCGCCTCTATTTGAAAGAAACATACAGCTTTCCCAGAGTATGAATAGGAACCCTGCCAGCACACTCACTGACCCCTACCCCCACCTCAGTTCTCACTTTCACTACTAGGGCTCGGAATAAATGAAGACAGCCTGGAAATGCAGCAAATACACGCCGTATTTCCAGGCCATCTTGATTTACATTTATTTGCTGAGTGATTCGCGCCCCCCTGGGAACCTATTCACGCCCCCCCACGGGGGCGCGCCCCACAGTTTGAAGACCTCTGCTCTAAGTGGTTGTGTCCCAGCACTTCGTATCCGTCTGCCGATCTCGCGAGTACGCATCGCACCTCTATGTAGAGGATGAGAAGAACAATAAAGAAGCATACACGATTATAATATATTTTGTCTCTCTTAATGTTGATTATAATGAGTGTGTGCTGGTGACTGTAATAGTAAAACAATTAATAATGCTGTGACATTGACTGATGAGGTTCCCTCACATACGACAGAGGACGCGGTTCCTTCCAGACCTCCTATTAAGGTGGAGAATAAACAAGGTAAAAATGATTATCATTTATAATTGTCTTCTTCCAAATGTAAAGCAAAGTTAAAGCCCATTTCGTCTCCTAATTTTATTTCCCATATCCCTGATACAGGCGATTTATGAGTGACTTGTATTTGAATCGTGCTCATGGGGCCTGTCGGCTAGTCAGAAAGCCCTCATACTCCCTTAAGGACGGCGTTTCCGCCGTCTGGATTATGATGTTGGTTTCCTACAGCCAATCCATGTTGCCCTTTCCAACATGATTGGCTGTCGGGAACAGAATTTGGGAGCCCCTAGCAGGGCCCTTTTTCCCCTGGGCCCTCCGCGTTTGGCTCTGGGGGCACCTATGGTGTCCCCTACACATCCCTGCACTGGTGCCTGCCACACGGTGCAGGGATGTTTAAAAACTTCAATTTTTCAATGGGAGCTTGTGCTGCAGGCAGTTTCAGCCCGCTGCACAGGTTCCCATTGAAAAATTGAAGTTTGCGACCCCACCATGTGTGGTCATATCTACATTGCACAGTCCTAACCGCCGACCTATGGTCACCAGTCAATAGCGCAGCATTATTACGGTAATTCTTTTGCCTTTAATATTAGCCACCAGGGGAAACTCCATTGTCTTGCGCTTTCTGCTTTCCCCGCAGAATGGACTAAAATCGTCTTTGACATTAAGTTAAGTACTGAATTTTCTATATTTTTTGTGACTTTATCCATAGAGGCTGCAACAGCCTGCTCAACTGAAGCTCAAATATATTCATTCAACACAAGCTCCCATTGAAAAATTTAACTTTTTAATCATCCCTGCACCGCGTGGCAGGCAGCAGTGCAGGGATGTGTAGCATACATGCCAACATTTTAGAAGAGTAAATTGGGAGATTTAAAAAATAAATAAATCGGGAGAATGTATTTCTCCCATTGCCTTCTAGTGAGGGTGAGGCGTTAATCGGGTCTATTGGCATGTATGGAACTAGCAAGTGTGCTGCTGCAGGATTGGATACCTGAAATGCAAATGCACTCTTTCTTCTTACCTGTCAGGAACACGGAGAAAGCGCTATGGCAAGCAGAGAGAACATGGCAAACGTTGTGCATTTGCCTGCAGGAGGGGGTTACTGGGAGTACATACTTAGAATTACACAAGACCAGTCCCTGTCCGCTCAAGTCTGCCTAGGAATACTTTATACAGAGAATGTGCGGGCAAATTAATTATTTTCCGGAGTCTTCGTTTCTGGGCCCACTCAAGCCCACATTTAAACCAATATCTTTCAGACAGGCTCAAAATATATGGTGCTGACATCTACGGGGGCAGCTAGATAATTTCCGCTCTCAATCTGCCTTTTTTCCCATGCAGATCGATTACATGTTTCAGCAATCGGGTTTCTGTATGCTGGAATTGGAAGGCAGGAGTCTAGCCTTGAAATCTGTAGTCTCCCACCTAATCGTGAGGGTTGTGTAGAGCCCCAGGGCCAAATGCGGAGGGCCAGGGGGTAAGAGGACCCTAATAAGGGCTCCCAAAGCCAGTTTCCGACACCCAATCCATTTCAGAAAGGACAACATGGATTGGCTGTTGGAAACCGACATCATAATCCCGGTGGCGAAATCACCGTCATTAAGGGATTATGATGGCTTTCTGACTGCGTCGGATTACCCGACCAGTTTAAACTCTGACCTCCATCATCACAATAAGGCAGTTGGACTTTAAACCTACAATGTCGGTCGAAAAGCCTCTGATCAGCGGTCGGATTCTTTCCAACCAAATTCGTAATCAGGCCCTTCGTTTGCTTAGTCTCATTTAAAATTTCTTCCTCTTGCAGCCCAGTGCAAGTAAATGGTGAAAGTTATATCCGATTTTTCTTCAACTATCCCTTTTGTTTCTTTGGATCTGTGACTGTAATATACCAATTTACAAAATAGTATAAGAAACTGGTGCTTGCATCTCGTTTTTCGGTCTCTAAAATCCATACATGCCAATAGACCCGATTCAGGCGGGAGGTTACTGATTTTTCAAGCCAAACATCTCTTTATTTTAGCTATCTCCCTCCTAAAACTGAATTTTCTACAATAGGAGTCAATGGGGAATTTTCATTCTCCCGATTTTTTACTTTAAATCTCCCACGTCCCTGTCCTAAATAGTGGCATGTATGCTAAAATCGGCCAAATAAAATAAGGTTTTACAAACGTGCAGCATCTTTTAATCGTCATGCGTGCACCTTTGAGTAATATTCAAAAACGAAATAATCCTAACTTGTACAAACCAAGCAAGGATGTGGAGTTATAGCTAAAGCGCTCGATTTTGGAACTGGGTGACCAAGTTCGAGTCTGGGCGTCGTTGTACTATTCTATGGTTCCATACAAATCGTTTGATCTCCCCCTGCCTGAAAACCACGTATGTGGATCTGTATGGTTAAATTGATGCTTGTATGAACTCCTCCAATACTTTCGCGCTACATTAATAACCAACACAAAACATTACTGTTCTAGAGACTTCTAGGCTTGGGAACAGTAGCGGGAATAAAAACGCCAGCGACACCGCCATATTGGAAAGTTTAATTTCGGCGGCCTTTCCATTCAAGTGGTCTCAACTGATCGACTACCTGGATACGAGAAATATTGCAACACATTGTCTCGTTATTGCGTTAACTAAATTTAACATTTTTGTCAGTCATTGTATAACGATTTATTTTTATATAAATATATTATACCGTATAAGAAGGTCAACAGGCCTTCATAATTATCCACCTATTTTTTTGCATGTATTGAAATGTATAGTTTTCTAGTGAAGTCCTAGGTCAACATTGGTTACACATACGACACTCCACACGTCTGAAAAGAGCGCTTCCGTTTTGTTTTCTTAACCTCTATTGCCAGGCGCTTAACCGCGCCCACCTCAATGAAGCTTTAGTTCCGATTGGTTAAGCAGACTCAACCCAACTGTCACTCCGCCTCCGCCCTTTCACACTGCAGCGTGCCAACGCGATCACGTGGGCGGCCCCGCCCAAGGAGGCTCTGTGTGTCCTAGTCTCCTCCTCAGTGACGTTACCGGCGACGCCCCTTACACTATAGTTTTACCCTGCGTCGTGGAGCGCTGGGGGTTAGTTTGCGGCAAGATCTTCGGGGCCAAGGAAGGTTAGCGATCCTAGGTCTGTACCGTTCGTGTGGAGTCTGCCTTGCCAAGCCCCACCCTTGTGTCCTCGCGAACCGTTAAGGGACTCGCGCCTGCTTTGTCGGTCATATCTGTCGCCTTAGTTTGTATTCGTCTCGATATTTCCTCTGCATATAGCGCCCTTCCTAATAGCGGTTGACAGCCTCCGCCAACCCGTCGGATACATGTAAGTCACGAAGGCAGTGACTCGCCTTTGAGCACCCGTACCCCCGCTAGTACAAGGGCTTTGCGTCTTCTTTTCATCGCCCCTTTTAGTGTAAGTCCATTGGTCGACCTCGTCCAATCCTTCTGGGACGCATATTCCAAACCATATTCAGTACAGTTCTCACTGTACCAACGTTTTCACCACCTCAGACGAGATACAAGAACCAGTCCCGGTAAAGCTGTTTCCTTCCTTTTCTGGTTAGGCGTCATAAGCACCGCACAAATCTATTTTGCACCCCTCCCAACTCGAAACCCTAGGTACAATCTCCCGTCTCCCAAGAGCAGACCCCGGCCGACCTTGTACCCTCGGATTCACCCTATTGCAGAGTGACGGCCCACTCGGGGTGGACCCTCCTCCTGTGTAGTTGTCATTCACTCACCCACCAAACATCTGACGCTGTCTCTTCTCTCACAGGTGGTGATCCAGTCTGCTCTCCACTCGCTCCTCAAAACCGTCTTCAGTCCGATTTGGTTTCTGGTGTGTGGGCTCTAGTTAGATGGCCAGCTTTCCCGACACTCTCAACCAAGATGACTTTGGTAAGTACACATACAATCAAATGGATTTTAACCTGTGCATCGTTAAGTTGTTTTGGGGACAGGAAACCAAATAATTGAAATGATGATGTATATCAATTCAGTTAAATGTCTCGGTTGCATAGGTTTTATTGAGTGTGGGTTTAGAATACGAATGGGACGGAAAAGTACCTGTGTAAGCACGTTATCTTTACTAGTGACCGTATTCACGCGGGGGCACTGAAAACCACGAGTACGCCTAATGAGATTCTGAATTCAGGAGTGGCTCTTAAAAGGGTGACATGTCGACTCGTCAGAATAATGCGATGCGCGTAAGTTATGCGTTGGTGCGAAACACTAAAGTAAACGTGGTAGCCTAAGCTGTTCTCTTTCAGTAAGTCATTGCTGCGTGCGTTTGTTGTATCTTTCCTTGTCCACGAGGGTAGGTTGGTTGTCACTATTTCAGTACCTTGGTGTCGTTTGATCAGCGCCCCGCATGAGTATACTCTTTTTACCCGGGTGTCTCAAGAAGAGTTTATCCTGATGTCGGCTAGAAGCATTAACGCAACTGCTACAACTGTTACCTATCGACAGCTTATATTTTAACTATTTAAAAAATGTCTATTGCGGACTTTGTGCGTACCTTTTTTTTTTCCTAAATGCTAAACACGCGTGCCTTTTTTGCTGTACTCAGTTTGGCGGTTGAAGGACTCATTGGCGTTCTTTTCATTGTGCATTTATTCAGAAAAGAAATGCATAGCTCAATATTCTGAGAATGGTTGGTCCACCCGTTGCTTCACGGGTTAGGATCTACGGCCCTCATTTTATGTTTCGACACGCTGTGAAATAGAGGGAAGAAAACCCGCAGCGCACTTGAGCTGTAAATCGCGGATGATTGACGGGTTGATTTCACTGTGAAGTGTCATGGCTGCTCTACGTATTGCAGGAGCTGAAGCATTGGGATATTTCGGGAGGGCTGCCATTGTGCGTGTCTATTTTGTCATGTACGCAGAATGCACGCCCCTTCCTCGTTGGCGTCGTTTCTCCAGCTCGTCACCCTCCCCCCGCTGTTAGCATCCTTGTAGGGATCCTGGCCGTGGTTGGTGGAAGCTGGAGGAGGGAGGGCACTGCTCCCGACAGCTGATGATTTAGTGTCGGGAGCTTTTAATGATAAAGCTGGAAGTACATCGCACGGCCTTGGTTCGTGGAAACGAGCACCTTACTTGTATTCCCCACGTGGCACTGAGACCTTACGAGTTAAAATATAACTTAACTACTCAGCCGAGAAACTCGTCCCTGCGCTTTACGTGAAACTAGTGTAAAACCTGCATACTTGATTGTAGTCCGTGCCCAATCCGATTAGTAGTTGATCGTATTTAAAACGCACACCCACAATAAGTAACTTGGTGTTCAGTACAAGGTGACCATGAACTCTTGACCGTCTGCTTTTACTTGCATTTTGAGCGTGCCACAGTGTGGATGCGGTTATTTACCATGGAAGACTAAACCTGGCAGTGTTTGAAAATATTTTTTGAATGATGATCCTGTCATCTAGAACTGTCGAGTGTAACTTCGACATTATATAATTGCGTCAGTATTGCTAAAACTTGAATATGCATTTTTTAACCATTATTATGCCTGTACTGAGTGACATGGTAGATACGTTAATAAACTGGATTAATTCTCCATCTGAGGCTTTCATGCTAATGAACTGGTCCAGTATTTCTGTGCCATAAATGTACTGGTAACTCTGGGTTTGTAAACTCTGGATCGTGTGAATAGGCACCGGGTAAAGCTGTGGCTGCAACCTCGCCCCTACCTCCTCCTTCACTTGATCTCTCGTCCTCCCTGCTTTGTGAATGAATTTCCCCAACATGTTAAGTGAATTCTCATGCAAACACTGCTTGCAATGTGTTATATATTTTTGCAGCGGTTTATTTTTTCAGTGGTTAAACACTTAGATTCCATTTGACTTATAACTATTCGTGAACGATGCTGTTCTTCTTATCTCGCAAAATAAACTGCTGAATAAACTTTTTATTTTATTTTAGTGAGATCACGCACCATAGGAGAACTCATAAAACCTACGGCTCCTTTTGAACAAAAGTATGGGCGTGAAAATTGGACCGTTGCCTTTGCTCCAGATGGTTCCTATTTTGCATGGTCACAAGGACATCGCACTGTAAAATTGGTTCCCTGGTCCCAGTGCCATAATAACTTGTAAGATGTTTTTCATTCATACAGTAACTGTACAATTTTTTAAAATAGTTTTAGAACATTTAAAGTGACCTATCCCTTTTACATAATGGTGGTTTAATAAGAAGAGGCATTGACTATAATTTGATGTCTCGGCTCTAATATGGAATGGCCACTTGTCTAGTTTGGCAATGGACGTTTTGACTGGTTTGCAAGGAAAACCTAACACTTTTGTTGTTAGCTTGAACCCATCAAGTTTTCAGCTTGATATGCAGTGACTGTAACACTTTCTACATGACAACCACTGGAGAAATCTAGAACAAGTTTGGGCTATTTGTGGGGAGTCAGATTTTTTTTTTGGTGTGTGCTTAGTCTGCATTTATTTTACTGTTCGTTTCGACGTGGCTGTTTCTGCTATTTGGTTCTACAGTAGAGCTTGCTCATTAATGTGAATTTTTGGTAAATATTTTTAACTTTCAGTTCAGCCATTTTGGGGAATGTTTACATTTGTTGAACCTGTTTTGCAGTGTCGTGGATGGCATCAAGAATTCTACCAGTTCTCTGATCCCCAGATTTTCAAGACAAAATAGCAATGAATGCCAGAAGTCTCAACCATATGAACACACAATAGACTGTGGGGACATAGTGTGGAGTCTTGCCTTTGGCTCTTCTGTGCCTGAGAAACAGAGCCGATGTGTGAACATAGAATGGCATCGATTCAATTTTGGTCAGGATCAGCTTTTGCTTGCAACTGGCTTAAACAATGGGCGCATAAAAATTTGGGATGTGTACACAGGTAAGCAGACTACTTTTATCTTTATTTTGTATGAACTTATATTCAAACTTGGTGTCTGACATTCTTTGGAAACTTTCTTTGGTGCAACAGGACATTTAGTTTAATAACTGATAGTATGCTAATATGAAAGTTAGTTTAACGAATGCCTTGGCATCAAATTTCATAGTGCTAGCAACGTAAGTAGGATGTGAATTAAATTGTTATAACTTCCATTGAGCTCCTTTCTTGTTTACAGATTCACTTTTATATTTAGCATTTTTAATACCTGTATCAGTGTATTGTAGGTGAGGTGTTTTTTTTGTTGTTGTTGTTGTATATAATTTTGAACAGAAGTTGTAGTCTGCCAGCATGATCTGTACCCGTTCTAAGGAAAATGTTTTCTGCTCTAACAATCATAGATTTATTCTAGAACTTCTAATCTTGGTGATTTGTTTTGTACATCTTTTCGTAAAACTGAGTAGCAACAAGCGGAAGAACCCTTTACATGTTTTTTACTTATTGGCCCAAAGAACCCCTTTTAATTGGATTGCTTTATTCTGTCTCATTCAAGTTAATCATTAGTTTGCGTTTACCAGTGAATTGTTACATGAATTCACCTTTGAGCACCAAAGCATGAGGGGTGGTTTCTACCTCTTTAGAGGTTGGGCAGGGCTGGCATCTCTCCAGCCGTGCCTCTTACGGAAAGAGTCTCAGTTGCATGGGAGGGAAAAAACTGGTCTTACAGTACATTGTGTGCTTCTGCTCACAACCTATGTGCAGTAAAGCTTGAATGCATATTACACAAACGTACCTATTTTTCTGAGTACCAAGGGTTTTTTCATACTATTTTTATTTTACAAAATGCATTGAACAGTGAATTGTTTATATGCAGGTCTGTTTACTTCATTTATTTTTCATAAACGGGAAACATTTTGCCCCTAGAACCTCGGAGCATGTATTAAACCAGGTTTCTGCTCTGTACTTTTTCAAGGACTGAATTCCTTTGCTAGTTGTCATCAACATAAAGTATGCAGCGTATACCTTGTTGCTATGGCACAACGTTTTTCTCAGTGAGGGTAGGGGGCTCTGATCTGTTCTCATTTCAGTTGTGTGAGTGAAATAAGAGATGCAGAACACATGTTGTACGAGTCAGTTTAAGGTGTGTTCATGTGTGTGTGTGTATATACATACATACATATATATATTTTATGGATATATTCTTGACATTTTATGTTTGTTAACCAGTCTTGAGGTAAGTAGTGCACTACACAGGCTATTGGGCCTTAAAACCTATTTTTTCTTTCATTTTTTTCTTGGAATAACCACGTGTTGGGTACTGGATTACGAGTGTCCCAGTTTTTAACAATGCTTATGCACACACCTGTTTTCACTGGGCTCGCATTTTCAATTGTACGTAGTTTACTGCACCTAGTAATCGCACTGTTTGGATCCCACCCCGGTGTACATTTTAGCAGTTCCAAGCTGCTGAAATTTACCAGGGAACGATTCCTAGTACATAAACACACATTTTGGCGCACGAAGCGACAACCTCTGCATGTGATGTGTTTTGTATCTATTTTTTGCTAATGCTCAAGATGGGGTCTGTTATTGCACCCGTTAAATTCCGAACCCCAGGGTATTGTATTTTACTAGTTGTGGTAAACTAAACTGCAGCACTATATGGTGCATTCTTATATACGATCAAAATAATTGTTGGGATCTCTTGTATTACTTACTCGACTATACATATTGTGGAAAACCATGCTTGTCTGCTGCCTTCTGCCCATAGTTGTCTACTACTGGTGTAAGCCTGCACTGTTAACTCGAAATCTGTTCTAGACTTAATTAAACTTACTTTTTTCAGGGACTGTAAACTGTAGTTCTCTAGCTGAAGACTCTCTCCTGCCTACCTCTACCTATGGCAGAGATTGAGGGGGCGGAGAGCCTTTGTTTCCGTCTGAGCGTGTCTGCTCAGCAATCGATTGCCGGCACAGTAATTTATCGACCGTCCGGGCCAGCAGGTCTGTTTTTGGAGTCCCTTGGTCCCGCCTTGTCCCCCATTGCAGCCAAATATAACCATTGCGAGGTTCTCGGAGATTTTAACATACACCAGGATCAAGCGGCAGATCATGAGTCCATGAAGCTAAGTGAATCCCTTTGCACACTGAACCGAATACCCTGTGTCTCACTACCTACCCACGAAAAAGGCCATACTTTGGACCAGATTTTTTCGTCCTCTAAGATTGCAATTGACTCACCACTTCCTATCATCTGGTCTGATCATTTTCTGCTCACCTTCCAAATATGGGAGACCTTCTTCCCAGTGCGAACCTAGGCCCAGCAGTGTTAGGTCCTATGCACAGTTTACGCCGGAGGCAGTAGCCACCATACTGAGGCAGCACCCCATTCCTTTTAGTGACCATTTGGAGGAGGATGTCCGCTCACTTTGAAGTGGGCTATGCAACTAGCACCACCGAGAATGCAGGCAGCTAAAACAGGCAGTGCCTCTCCCCTCTGGTTCTCGGAAGCACTAAGGAAAAGTAAGAGTGCATGTAAATGTTTGGAAAGATTATGGAGAAAGTACTTTGATCCCATAAAGAAAATTACCTATAACCTGGCCTTCAAGACCCATTACGTCAAAGTTCGAGAGGGGACTTTTTTTTAATCTGGCCTCAAATTGAACAAGTTGGGAACAGAAGCCTGGAATTGTTCCAAATTGTCAAGGCCTTCTCCCCACGAAAGTAATTAATCCCCCTTTTACACCCACAGATGAATGGACCAGCCGCATGGTGCAATATTTTTATATTAAAATTAAAAATATTCAGGATATTTCGGAACTGGGCCTCAACCCGGTGATGGCATTTTAGCCCCACTCCTTCCCGCCTACTCCAACTTAGATGAGACTCTTGGAGTTTCCCCCTATTCCCATGATTACGTCCCTTAAAATAATGTGAGCACTGAAATCTGGCTCCCCTGTGGATCCTTGCTCGGCCAGAGTGCTGGCCTCTATGCTCCTATTAGAACTCTCTGATCCTCAACCCAGAAGTTGTCATTCGTGGCAAAATTTGCACGTTCTCGGTTAGGCAGACGCTCGTTCCAGGTGACCGCTACTATGCTGTGGAACAGCCTGCCACCTCTCCTGGGACAGGAACAAGTTCTCCCCAGCTTCAGGAGAAAGCTAAACACTGTTTCAATACGAGTCGAGGTACACGTAGCTGCTTCAAACTGTTCTGTCAATAGTATTAAGTCAGCGCGGGGACACTCTTAGGAGTAGCCGTGCGCTTTACAAATATCCTATTGTATAACAAGAGCCATATGAGGATTTGTTTTGTGGACTATTTTTGTGTATGATTTGGGCCGAGCGTCTCCCTTTTTTTTTTTTTTTTTTTTTTATATTGCAGTTGTCCCCACTTCTTGCCCCCTCCTTATCTGTCCATTTTGGTGTTGGTCACAGTTATGAGGCCAAAGGGCTTATTACAGGGATGAACAGATGGTTTTCGTGGTGTGCAGATACAGGCTTGGGCAGGAACCGATGTTCTTATATGGTCTGGCAGAAAAAAAGTAGTTGGATGGTAGTTTGTGATGTTTGGTTGGCCGTCCGAGAAGTTCACAGGTTTAACTGTTCTCTATATTTGCCATTTTGATTTTTACATGCAGCTTAAGATTCATGGTTCCGTTGTTTGTAGCTGTAAAACATTTGCAAGTAGTACCAGTTGACCATTCAAACGTTTTAAAATTTGCTGGTACAGTATATTTTACTTTTTGATATGTTTCAAGTGCTAATTACATGTCCTGGGTTCAAGATGGACATCGCCACCTAGAGTTTTCGTAGGTCTCCAAAGCATTCTTTCCTAGATGTTAAAATTGAGTCACTATAGCGGACCTGGTTTTAAGAACTCTGTGGTGAACCACTCAGATGTGCTTTATAGGAACATCTCGCTGATTGTGATCAGGCAGTGTGAGCAAAGTTTCTGCCTTCAGCTACCACATTGCTCCTTTTTAGGGCTCGGGCCTACGTCACCACGAAGTGGGGCGGAGCTCCGAGCTCTATAGTAAAAGAAAAAAAA
The DNA here is from genome assembly GCF_964261635.1 of Lissotriton helveticus. Lineage (NCBI taxonomy): Eukaryota > Metazoa > Chordata > Amphibia > Caudata > Salamandridae > Lissotriton > Lissotriton helveticus. The sequence continues at coordinate 242,136,306 of NC_136061.1, read as the reverse complement.
AGTGTCTTTAGGGGTCCGGACAGCAACATTCCTTAGTGCACGCGCTTTTTTTTTTATGGCATGTGCATGTTCATTCGTCTTCGCTGTGCTGTGTTTTTAGTAGCCTTGACATGATAGGCTATCTGTAATTTAGCGTGCGTCATCTTGGCATTTTCTCTGTGGTTACGCGCACAGGAGTCCATTAATTTCAATTATGAGCTGTCAGGGTGCTGCGATAATGTAATGCAGATGTTGTGGGCGCGTTCACCAGTCTGCTGGGAATGGCGGCGTTCGTGCTTTTCCTGTGTTTTCTTTCCATGTAGGGCAGACTTGAAAGACATTGTCTTAAGAGGAGAAGGCCATATATCTTCAATTATCTCGCCATCACGGCGGAGATAATTGAAAACATATACCTGCAGTGGCGAGGCCGAGAGCTGAGCAGGATGACTCCATGCCACAGTGTAAGAGCGTCCGCATCAAAGCAAAGTGTAAAACTTAAAAAAAAAAAAAAAGTGAAAAAGCGAGTGGCTGTGGGTGTCCAGCGGTGCAGCAGGTGCAGTGACACTGGGGCCTCGAGGGTCTCCTTTAACCCAGACAGTGCTGTATTTTATTACCAGTGGCTGTGAGGGTGCAGCAGGTGCAGTGACACCAGGGCCTCGAGGGTCTCCCTTAACCCAGACAGTGCTGTATTTTACTAGCAGTGGCTGTGAGGGTGCAGTTACACCGGGACCTCGGGTCTCATTTAACCCAGACAGTGCTGTATTTTACTACCAGTGGCTGTGAGGGTGCATCAGGTGCAGTGACACCAGGGCCTCGAGGGTCTCCCTTAACCCTGACAGTGCTGTATTTTACTATCTGTGGGTGTCCAGGGGTGCAGCAGGTGCAGTGACACCGGGGCCTCGAGGGCCTCACTTAACCCTGACAGTGCTGTATTTTACTACCAGTGGCTGTGGGTGTCCAGGGGTGCAGCAGGTGCAGTGACACCAGGGCCTCGAGGGTCTCCCTTAACCCAGACAGTGCTGTATTTTACTACGAGTGGCGGTGGAAGTCCAGGGGTGCAGCAGATGCAGTGACACCAGGGCCTCGCGGGTCTCCCTTAACCCAGACAGTGCTGTATTTTACTACCAGTCGCTGTGAGGGTGCAGCAGGTGCAGTGACACCGGGGCCTCGAGGGTGTCCTTTAACCCAGACAGTGCTGTATTTTATTACCAGTGGCTGTGAGGGTGCAGCAGGTGCAGTGACACCAGGGCCTCGAGGGTCTCCCTTAACCCAGACAGTGCTGTATTTTACTACGAGTGGCGGTGGAAGTCCAGGGGTGCAGCAGGTGCAGTGACACCAGGGCCTCGAGGGTCTCCCTTAACCCAGACAGTGCTGTATTTTACTACGAGTGGCGGTGGAAGTCCAGGGGTGCAGCAGGTGCAGTGACACCAGGGCCTCGAGGGTCTCCCTTAACCCAGACAGTGCTGTATTTTACTATCAGTCGCTGTGAGGGTGCAGCAGGTGCAGTGACACCGGGGCCTCGAGGGTCTCCCTTAACCCAGACAGTGCTGTATTTTACTACGAGTGGCGGTGGAAGTCCAGGGGTGCAGCAGGCCTCACTTTACCCTGACAGTGCTGTATTTTGCTACCAGTGGCTGTGAGGGTGCAGCAGGTGCAGTGACACCGGGGCCTCGAGGGTCTCCCTTAACCCTGACAGTGCTGTATTTTACTACCTGTGGGTGTCCAGGGGTGCAGCAGGTGCAGGGACACCGGGGCCTCGAGGGCCCTCACTTAACCCTGACAGTGCTGTATTTTACTACGAGTGGCGGTGGAAGTCCAGGGGTGCAGCAGGTGCAGTGACACCAGGGCCTCGAGGGTCTCCCTTAACCCAGACAGTGCTGTATTTTACTACCAGTGGCTGTGAGGGTGCAGCAGGTGCAGTGACACCGGGGCCTTGAGGGTCTCCCTTAACCCTGACAGTGCTGTATTTTACTAGCAGTGGCTGTGGGTGTCCAGGGGTGCAGCAGGTGCAGTGACACCGGGGCCTCGATGGCCTCACTTTACCCTGACAGTGCTGTATTTTGCTACCAGTGGCTGTGAGGGTGCAGCAGGTGCAGTGACACCAGGGCCTCGAGGGTCTCCCTTAACCCAGACAGTGCTGTATTTTACTACCAGTGGCTGTGAGGGTGCAGCAGGTGCAGTGACAACGGGGCCTCGAGGGTCTCCCTTAACCCTGACAGTGCTGTATTTTACTACCAGTGGGTGTCCAGGGGTGCAGCAGGTGCAGTGACACCGGGGCCTCGAGGGCCTCACTTAACCCTGACAGTGCTGTATTTTACTACCAGTGGCTGTGGGTGTCCAGGGGTGCAGCAGGTGCAGTGACACGGGGCCTCGAGGGTCTCCCTTAACCCAGACAGTGCTGTATTTTACTACGAGTGGCGGTGGAAGTCCAGGGGTGCAGCAGGCCTCACTTTACCCTGACAGTGCTGTATTTTGCTACCAGTGGCTGTGAGGGTGCAGCAGGTGCAGTGACACCGGGGCATCGAGGGTCTCCCTTAACCCTGACAGTGCTGCATTTTACTACCAGTGGCTGTGGGTGTCCAGGGGTGCAACAGGTGCAGTGACACCGGGGCCTCGAGGGCCTCACTTAACCCAGACAGTGCTGTATTTTACTACTAGTGGCGGTGGAAGTCCAGGGGTGCAGCAGGTGCAGTGACACCGGGGCCTCGAGGGTCTCCCTTAACCCAGACAGTCCTGTATTTTACTACCAGTGGCTGTGAGGGTGCAGCAGGTGCAGTGACAACGGGGCCTCGAGGGTCTCCCTTAACCCTGACAGTCCTGTATTTTACTACCAGTGGCGGTGGAAGTCCAGGGGTGCAGCAGGTGCAGTGACACCAGGGCCTCGAGGGTCTCCCTTAACCCAGACAGAGTAGTGAGTGCAGAGTAGTGAGTGCAGAGTAGTGAGTGCAGAGTAGTGAGTGCAGAGTAGTGAGTGCAGAGTAGTGAGTGCAGAGTAGTGAGTAGGACATCACAGGCAGCAGCTGTGCAAGCTTCTTACACTCACAAGGAGACCACAGGCAGCTGAGTTGCAAGCTTCTCCCACTCACAAGAAGGACATCACAAACAGCAGCGGTGCAAGCTTCTCACACTCACAAGAAGGAAATCACAGGCAGCAGCTGTGCAAGCTTCTTACACTCACAAGGAGACCACAGGCAGCTGAGGTGCAAGCTTCTCCCACTCACAAGGACATCACAAGCAGCCGTGGTGCAAGCTTCTCACACGAACGACATCACAGCCAGCAGCAGTGCAAGCTTCTTACACTCACAAGGAGACGACAGGCAGCAGAGGTGCAAGCTTCTCACACTCGCAAGAACGACATCACAAGCAGCAGTGGTGCAAGCTGCCCTTACACACTCACAGCAGGTACTGTGCCAAGGCAGCAGCAGCAACAGAGCAAGAGTCCCTTACAAAGAACAGGCACAGCACAGAGATGCACAATGCAATCTTCTCATACTCCCAGGCAGCAGCGGTGCAAGCTTCTCACACTCGCAAGGATACCACAGGCAGCTGAGGTGTAAGCTTCTCCCGCTCACAAGAAGGACATCACAAGCAGCAGCGGTGCAAGCTTCTCACACTCACAAGAAGGACATCGCAGCAGCAGTGCAAGCTTCTTACACTCACAAGAAGGACATCACAGGCAGCAGCAGTGCAAGCTTCTTACACTCACAAGGAGACCACAGGCAGCAGAGGTGCAAGCTTCTCACACTCACAAGAAGGACATCACAGGCAGTAACGGTGCAATATTCTCACACTCACAAGGAGATCACTGGCAGTACACACCACATGAACACACTCCATAACACATAGCAACAATACATTGGCATTTACAATGCCATTAGCTCAAATTCAAATAAATCCGAGCCCGATTGCATTTCTAATGCTTGTTTTACAGTACTGACAGCACCGCTGTCGCTAGACAACTATGTAAGCATCACTAGAAAATACTTTGGCTCAGTCCACTGTTTTGATTGGGTAGCATTTGAGTGTTTCCAATAAAAAAGTGATTGCCCCCCATGCAGTTGTGATCCTTTTGTTTATCAAGCTGCATAAGCTTGAACTTTCAGGGACACCCACGTGACATTGGAATGCTATTAAAGTGTCCTGGCTAACTATATAATTTGTTGCATTATAGTGGCAATAGCACAGACGAAATGAGGGGTAGTCATTAACTGACATGGATTTTTAGGTCTGGCTTAAATGTGCTGTTAACCTACACCAATTTTATTCTACAGTTCTTTGCTGCCACACAACTACATATTTATTCCCATTGTATTGACTTGTAATGCTTCCCATTACATACAACATTCCTTTAAAGTTAGACTTAAAGGCATTGCCAATTGTTGTTTGTTGACTGCAATCCAATATTAAAGCTGCTTTTATCATTTTGGATAAACCGCATGGTCCTTAGTTGTCTAATCAAGACAATCTAGCATGGCTCCTCGGCTAGATAACTACACTTAAAAGTCCCTGAGCAAAGAAAGTTTAAATCTAGAACAGCTTTCTAGTTAACAGAGCAGGTTTGCACCAGTGGTGGACGACTATGATCCGAAGGCATCCAAGCATGGTTTCCACAATATGTATAGTCCTGAGAAAGTTATACAAGAGATCCCAACAGTCATTTTTATCTTCAATGAATAAGAGTTATCCAGGCAGTGTTGCAATATAATTGTACAAAAACAGTAAAATGCAATTCCCTGTGGTTCGGTATTTACCAGACACGATAAACAGACCCATCTTGAGTATAGCAACAAATAAATATGTACAAAATACATTGATTGCTGATGTCTGTGCTTTGCTGACCAAAACGTGCATGTTCCCTTATATACTAGATAGGAATTGTTCCCCTGGGAACTTTCAATAGCATGAAACTGTCGATGTACTCAGTGGTGGGATTTAAACAGGGTCATTACCAGGTGCAGTAAACTTTGTATCACTTAAACTCGAACCCTGGGCAAACATGTGTTTGCTTAAGTTGTTTGAAAACTGGGGCAATAAATTCAGCCCTCAGCCAGTGGTTGCTCTCAGAAAAAGAAAAAAAAGACATTTTAAGGCTCCATAGCCTGTGTTGTGTATTACTGACACAGGCTGACACAATCCAGGAACTTAACTTTGTCTAAAAAAAGTTATAGTTGATATTCTTTGCATCTTTTTTTCTCTTAGGAAAACTCCTCCTTAACCTGATGGATCACTCTGAAGTAGTACGAGATTTAACCTTTGCCCCAGATGGTAGCTTGATTTTAGTGTCCGCTTCACGAGACAAAACTCTACGAGTTTGGGACCTAAAAGATGATGGTATGCTTCAAAAAAAATATTTTCTCTGACTTCGCAGTAGGGTTATTTTTGATGTAAGCGTTTTTGTGTCTGACCATGGAAAGAAAGGAATTTGGTAATGGAAATCATGCTCCTGAGCTTGAAAGTAGATCAGTATACTCTGGGAATGTGAGGCATATTTGCCGTTTGCTGAATAATTCAAGTAAACTGGTCATATAATTTGGTCCTCTATTGTCACATAATCCCAACTACACCGATGATGGTAAATCTATGCTGAGTAGTCTGACTTCCCTTATGATGAAACCAGTGTTTCTTAGAAAATCATGCAATATTTCCCTATTTCACAGATCCCTGTGCAATATTGGGATTTTATGCTAATGCTTCCTGTACAAAAAAAGTGGGCAAAATTGATTTTTGGGGGGGGTGGGGGGGGGGGTAGCGGCTATTTGGGACTCGGTCCTATCATTGTACTATATAGAGGTTTTGTTGTGTATTTTAGCAGATTCCTGTGAGTATTATGCAAATGTAATGTAAAATAACTTGAAGGAATTAGTTGCATTTTTTTATGCAAGCGTGATCTCATAGTTTAGATGCCTCGCTAAGCAGTGATGTTTTTGATGGTGCTACTACTAATGGTTTATACACGTACTGAAGCACGGGACGGTTAGATTGCTAGTGTTTTGTTGTAATGTTTCTCTTATAGTTTTCTTGCATGATAATACTTCACTTTGACCATTACAAATTTGCTGTATGATTGAATGTAACCAATCTTAATTGGATGGGAAAAAAAAGTGTCTTTTTTGTTGTTGCAGGAAACATGATGAAAGTATTGCGAGGGCATCAGAACTGGGTCTACTGCTGTGCCTTTTCCCCAGACTCGTCCGTTCTGTGTTCTGTTGGAGCTGGGAAAGCAGTAAGTGTTATTGTACTTTGATCTTATGCGTGCGAAACTTTGCAGTCTGTGCAAATTCTGTGCTCAGTGTCATGAAAACTAGCTTGCAAACTGCATGATGGAAATAACTAAATGTTGCATTTTGTTTTGCCTGAACTCTAAAATGTTGCCGTGTGTTAGGAATTAATCACATTTTAATCCATTACAATCTTATTTGGACGTTCATGTGAAGTCCAAGGTTCTGTCCTTGCCTAAGCACCGTTCTGTGAGTCTCTGAATACCCATCTTCTTCAATTGGGAAATGCGGGAAAATCCTGTTTTATGCTTTTTGGTCAGATCAACTCCCTTCACTTACTGGAATATGCTTTGTGTCCTGTATGTCCTCTTCCATTCATGTAGGAAGACTGGGTGTAGCTTTAAAGATAAGTTGGCGTTCCAGATAGTGGCAACTGTGTGTGTAAAGTCATACCCATCACTTATTTGGGATTTGATTTGTAAAAAAAAAAAACCCTGTTTTATTCAATTTGGCCAGTAATGTAAATCAAGCCTATTTGTATTTTTTTCTGACAATTCGTTTTTTTTTTTAATTCTGAAAACAGCAGCAGGACTACCCAATATTTACATAATGTACATACTTATTGGCTGTGTTACTACTACAATTTCATGTTGGCGACCCAGGTTTAATTTCTACCATAACCTTTTAAGTTATTGCAGTGAAAAGTGGGCTAATTTATCTTTGGTATGGCCCATGCTCTTGATTAGTGTTTAACTGTATGTATTCATTTTTTTGACCTCCCACCACTAGAAATTGATTTTGATCATTTCCCGTTTTAAAACTGGGTTGTGATGATAAACGGTTTAATGCCTCATAATTCATTAAAATGCAGGTGTGTGTTTTTACTCTATTCTAGACATTGAGAATTTAGACTATAGTTCTATTGCATCCAGCTCTGACTGTCAACCATTGCGTTCTCATACAATTGTGGCATGGAATTTTTTTCTCAACCATGCATACACATTCCTTTGCAGCAAGGGATCTTTATCGCAAGAGATTGGGTGGGTAGCCGAGTTCTAACTCTAGGCTTCAGATCTTTTATTTGTCTAGCCATTATGATAGAGGTGAATCTGGTTTAACCAGTTTGTGTGTGCAGCCCAAGTAAATCGAGCATGGCGAAATGAAGGGTCACAAAATGTCTTCACCAGTACTAGTCATGTATGGGCTTAATACCCGTCATGCTCGCTTCACGGCTTCAAACCTTTAGAATGCAGTATTAAATACCATGATTGTTTCATCTTACCTCGACATGACTAGTATAGGTCAATCTATCAACACATTGAGCCTGGCACTTGAATATTGTAGCAGTGATAAACATTTAATTTTGTTCCAGGCTGAAAGCACAGTTTCTCTTTGATTTTGATTGAACACTTTGTGCCCTAAACTCATATTTTGTTAAGTTTCCTTCTTGAGTGTCTTGTATGGCCTGTTCGCTCCGTTTTTTTGATCTATAGATGGTTCGTAGAGGGAGCTATGTGATTTCAGCAGTTAATTGCTAGTCTCTGAAGTTTCTTTCCAGTACTGCAGCCTCAAATGCCCCCTTTGAATTTAAGGGCCTAGCTGGAAGTCTTTGCCTCAAATTGCTCTTACTAGTGATCTCCAGATGCTTTCTGTATCAAAACCTTGCATGTTTTTTGTAGCAATGGTGGTATTTGCTGCTTACGTTAACCATTGCTATGCTATACCGCCCAGTTTTTTTCATCCTCCTGCGACCCCAAACAAAAGTTTTCGTGGGTCTCTGTAATCTCTGAAAATAAAAGGCCTGTTCTGCTTGAGGGTTTTGCTCCAGTTGCACAGAGCACATGTATTGATTTCCAGATGCATGACCCAATTGGGTAGTCTGTATGATAACTGTTCAATTAATATTTCTTCCGGAACATGGTCACTTTGCCTACATGTTCTTCAGTGATCTCTACCCACGCCACCTTCTGTAGTCGTATCTCCAGCCAGAATGTTATACCTCACCAGGGTGGTGGAAACCAACACCGGATCGCCAGTTGATGCGTGGTGTTAGCATAATTGTAAATCCTTTCTCGGAGTAGCCCAAACCATACTCTTCCCTTAACCCGTGAGCATGCAACAGAAGCCTGTAGTAAACGTTCAACCAAAAGTGTGAACTTTCTTCTGTTTACCTCTGCCCCAACACCTAGTCTTGTATGTTCTTGTCACCGAAAATGTTATTTCGAAATGATTTTTCCTTCTATTTGCCGAGGAAGTGTAACTTCAATTAACTTGTCAGACAATTAAGCTAATCCTGAAAGTGCGCAATGAAGTTCTTACATGCACTCAGTCTAATGCAGTTTTAAGTGTTTCGTCCCCTATATTGCAAATTACATACTGCCAAATATGGGGGTTTGCTATCCATTTCACCTTTGTGGACTCCTCGTAGTGCCTCAAATACTGGTTTTATCCGCAGACTCACCCGTTTCCAAATGTGATCAACATCTGTGAACCTGGGTCAGTTCATTACTAAAGGTACCTCGGCGTTGTCCGAACAAAGGGATGAGTATGCATGTTGGCAAATATTTAAGCTTGAAATTGTCACATTCCTAACCCCTCGTCACATCAGTTCTCAGTGGTTGAACATGTCGAGCACAGGACAATAGTACCGCAGGCAACTTCAGACTTTAGATATTTTTTGGTAGTTCTGCTGCTTTGTCTATTTGACTGACCTTGACAAACCCTGAATGTCAGGTAGATATGTTCGCAGTTGAGTTTGAACAAAATATGCACTCTATGTATAATGGTAGTTTTTTAAAAAATTTTTTTTTTTACTTATGAATTGGGCGGGATCAACATATTTGGTGTAATGGATATGCGTTTTTTCCACTCATTGTTTTAAAGTTTTACTGGGGAGAAATGTTAGTTTAAAAAAAAAAAACTTTGAATACCATGATATTTGTTTATGAATTGATAGATAAAAAGTAGTCGTGTACGAGTAGGCAAATATGAACAGATTAGGATGTATACATCACATTTCAGGCTGTGTGTTTTCCATAAGCTTCTTGCTTTCCCTGTCCCAGGTGGTGGCAGCAAAATGGGTGTGATTGAGGTTAAGCTGGCACCGTGCACTGGCGCACAGTGGTGTTAGCCGGGCAGAAAGAGTGACATCTCTGGCTACCAGGCTGGGGACGAACTTTGCCATAGGACGAAGTAACCTTGCATTCGGCGGCAAGGTGTACTGTACGTACGCAGGTGCTGGTTGATGTCCACTTTCTGCTTTTTTTAAAAATTATTATTTTTTATAAAGTTGTCTCTAATTCATGATTCATGTATGTTCTGATTTATTTGCATCTTGATTCGGGGTTTGAATTGTATAATTACATTTTTTACACCGACTTTTAAATGGGTTTTTAAATAAGGGTATTTAAGGGTTTAATTTAGTTTATCGGTCACCTCCCATGTGGTGCGAACACAAGCTGGTTCACTTTAACTTTTTTTATTAGAACTTCGCTTGTCCTGTTTCTAAGCTTTACTGGAACCTAAATTACATTAAATGTGCAGTGACTCTATAAAGAGTAACCACCCCTTTCCATGTTGTGATTTATCTTAAAAAAATCTATATTCTGCACTCGGTTCCAGTTTATTATATAACATTGACCCTTTTGATAGTCATTTCAAATTAATACATTGTTTTATTTATAGAATAGCACTATAAATATGTATTTGCAAATGTGATATGTTTGCCGAAGGTTTTTGCTTTTGGCTGTGAAAATTCTCTTGTCTTGCAGTATCTGTTTTTCTTCCTAGAATCACGTTGGTGACCAGGCCTATTGTAAACAAGTGAACTTAATCTCTCAGGGGATACAACCGGAGTAATAATGTTAACTTTATTTTCTGTTTACATACTTTTTAAATTGATAGTTCACATGAGTTATTACTTAGCAATTTCTTTATATGGACATATAAAACTATTTGTAATACTGGAATGTTTTTTTTATTTCATTATTTGATCGATATGGCCTTTTTAAAATTAAATTGTATATCTTGTATGCCATTAACCTTTAAAAGACAGCATGCGTTTGCTTAGATCTAGTAGATTTAATATCCTCGGATATGACACTGAGCATATTCCATAATTTAAATTAATTGAACTTTTGTCAAATGGCGCTTGCAGTAATACGTTTGTTTTTTCTTATGAAATCAAGAGTGATGCTTTAACAAACCATTTTACTTTGCAGGTTTTTCTTTGGGATATGGACAAATACACCATGATCCGTAAGCTAGAAGGTCATCACAATGATGTTGTATCCTGTGAGTTCTCCCCTGATGGGGCTTTGTTAGCTACTGCATCTTACGACACTCGAGTTTATGTTTGGGATCCCCATACTGGCAGCATTCTCTTAGAGTTTGGGTAAGTAAACCTCTAACCATTTGAAACTGTTTATTTATTGTAATAAACTGTTAGTGAGACAGTTTACAAACCATGTCTGTTTTAGAGGTATTGTGTTACTTGTAAAATTATTCAGCCCCCGTATTTTGAAAAAATTACATTCCCAATCTTGGTACTGGTAAAACAGGTTCGTGTTAATGTAACTGCTGTCTCTAATTAGATTGCTTAAGCAGCATCAATTGCTAGTTTTTTTCCTTCAAAGATTTGAATTACTGGTCCGCCCCCCTCACCCCCATTTCTACTTCATCTGTTTAACGCCTGCTGCTAAGGTTCTTCTTGTAGAGCCAGTCATTTTAAGGACGTTGTTCCATAGAATAGTTGAGCTTTGAGTAAATACAATTTGTCTCTTGGTTAATCAGCAATTTGCTGGTAAATCATACAAAAGTGGGGATCTGTTTAATATAAAAAAAAATGTTTATTTTCTGAACACTCATGGCAAGCTAAATGTGACCAACATCAACACTCACTGTAAATGATTCTACATAACTTCAGACTGAAAAGAGTATAGCGACAATTTATATAGTACATGCCACAAATTGTACCTGGTTTTGGACTGTAAATGATTCTACATAACTTCAGACTGAAAAGAGTATAGCGACAATTTATATAGTACATGCCACAAATTGTACCTGGTTTTGGACACCGGGCAGACTGGAGCTACTGGGCCACAATTATGGTGGACGGGGTAATTTGCCCCTGGGGCCCGTCCTATGTTTTTGCAAACTGGGTCAAGTACAGTCTTGTACACATGACTCTGAGGGTAGTGAGCAGTAAAAGGCCTCTCAGGGAGGTGGGGATGACTCCTGAACTTAACCAACAACCGTCACCATACAGAAATTTACTGGCGAAGCCAGTGCGTGTCTTAAAAGATTACTTTTAAACATGCTAATGTGGTTTAATACGGGGCTTAATGTGCCCTGCTACAGGTTCCCGCTAGACACCACACCACTTCTAGTTTTTGTTTCCCCGTTCATAGAAGTCTCCACCAGGTTTGAAACCTCAAGAGGGATTGCAGGGTATACACAACAGCACTGGTACATGGACGCTAGTGATCACCATGTGATTTCAACTTTCTCAATTTTGTAGGTCAGGTCATGTGGTATTGAGTTAATGTGGGAAATCCTATGCTTCTATGGAAAACTGTGTGGTGTGTTTTAAGTTCAAGGTAGCCTCTTTCAGGCCCTGTGTTAACTGGTTACATAAAACACGGTTGTAGTAGCTCTGCTCGTTTTGATGTGAACACTGGTGTGGGATCTAAATGACAGCCTCCTTTGTTTGGGTGTTCTACATACTGGGAACATGACTGGGGTTTCCTCCTGCAGGGCCGGGCACACCCCTTCCCTCTCTGAGCAGGCAGGCTTACAGGCACTTGCCAGATCCTCCGATTGTCCTGCAAGTTGAACAAACTTTAGATTATTTCCTTACCTTACCTCTGGCAGACTTGGAAATTTTGCAGCAGTGGTCTCCCATCAGCATTTTGCGTTCTCTATAGAGCGCTCCCCTCCTTGGTCATTGAAGCAGCTTGCATCTGGAACCAAGTGAGCTGATTTTAGTCTTTTTCCAGACAGGATGTTCAACCACTGTGTGAGGTTCTGGACCCGGTTTGAGGTGGAGCCCATTCAGTTGTCCTTTTCTGGCTGTAGTGCAGACACTTCCTTTGTGCAACTCACAGCAGTTGGGGGTGGTACTAGCTTCAAGCACGTGTATCAAAAACATGGCCATACTAATGGCTGCCGCTCCAGTCTCTTTACAACCTTCCTGAAATAGTTATCCGGGAAAGACCACTTTTCACCCTTAGCGTAATCTGCTGACTTACCTTTCTCCCCGAGCATCAGTCAAATGCCAGTGCACAGGAAACTTTAATCTGCGATCACTCTTGGAATTTTAAAGACCTACCTTTCTCCATCCTCCCTCACTTCAGTGTATATTCTTCCACCCTCAGGAATGCAGCCACTACACTTCCACTGCTTGAGGAAGCTGTATCCACCTTCCCATCTTGTGCCGTGCTAAACCAAGGACCACCCAAAATTGATCCTTCTGATATCAACAGAAATACTCACATTGCACAGCCTCTCTGCCATTCAAAAAGCACACATACACGCTTGATGTGGAATGTCAGCATATGGGTATTTATGCTAATCTGAAGTTAGACTTTTATATTGAATTCCTGCAGTTGGTCGCACAGAGCAGAAAAAACTGTCTTTTTCAGGGCTGTTAATCCTCGAAAAAAGGGTATGCTGCCACACCAATTTTTGGCAACAACTCTGGGTATAGCTAGTAGTGCCATGTCCTAAAAGGACTCTGTGTGCACCACAAGATCCTAAAACCGGTTTTGGACCCAGACTTTTTCATAGAATGGCCGAGGGCTCTGGGCACACGCCAGAGCAGTGTGCTACTGGGCCAAAAAGTCAAAATATCAGTTCCACTGCAGTCTCTTCATCAGTCTTGGCATGCAATGAACATTCCAGTCCCAACAGTGTTTTGTTATTTTTCAGTTGAGAAGTAAAACAAGCATTTACAATGCAATGGTTTCGCCTTTGGAAAAGTTAGAGCTATTGGCATTGTAAATGACAAATTTTGTGTTTATGTGTTGGATTTGAAAACAGATAAATTAGTGGCATTGTCATTTACATTGCCATTAGCTTAATCTGTCGCAAATGTGAGACCTATTGTACCCTACTGACGAGCTCAGCAGACAGCAATTACTACCACACACACACCCACCCAGAGCCAGCCACACACACACACACACACACACACACACACACACACACACACACACACACACAGAGCCACACATACCCAGGGCCACACACACTGTGGTAAATATTTTACCGTATACGAGTTTGCCAGATAATTTCGGTCAAGTAAAGAAATAGCTCAATCAAATGAGAGGCAGAGTCCGTGGCATCAGTCATACGGGCTTTAATCATAAAGGATGACTCGAGTCATGGAAATCTATTCCATCAATACAAGGGTTCGGGTATGCAATGATGGCAGGAAAGATGTCAACGATTTATTAACAGTACATGACATATATAGTAAAATGACACAGTAGCAGTGAATACAGTAGGCGTGACAAGTGAAATGTATATGGTAAGAACACATGTGCGTAGCAAAAAGGCGTGAACAGGGGTGTGCTCGAAGGCGTATACTAGAAACGTCACAGAAAAGTGTCATAAGTGGGTGGATGCATAAAGAATTCTTGCAGAGTCAGCTGAAACCTGTGACCTGAATGCGCGCGCAGCTAATATGACGTGTGATTGACGTGCATCTGGAGGAAGCTAAGGGTCTGACTTTTAGCACTAGTAGAGGAGACAGAAGTCTGGCATGTCAGATCGACCTGTCCTTATAACATATCTGATATCTAGTATTTAGAGGATGTTTATTCTAGAGTAAAAGGTCTCTTGGGCAGAGGCTATTCTATACTGAATGTCAGTGCGTGCATAGGTGTCTGCGTGTGTCTACGTGCGGGGCCATGGGCCTACTCTGGTAACGGGAACCGTAAATTACTTGCACGGAGACAGGAAGACTTGCTCTTTGCTCTGTAGTCGGGGATATGTTTACCTAAATCACTAGACTGGAATGTGTTTGAGGAGCTGAGCTGGCTACGCTGATAACTTGAAGGTAAAATACTGTTTTTGGCAGGCAGACCAGGCTGAGCCGGGCACCGCTCGCTTGGCAGGAAGTAAGGCAGAGGTCAGGGATGCATCTCCATGCTGCAGCTTTCAGAGGCAGAGACAGAAGTGGCTTGAAGACAGAATTCAGGGCCTAGCTCGGCAGAGCCAGGAAAAAACGTGAAAGTGCACCATGTAAAGACGGTGGCACGGCATACTTAGGAACTGAATTATCGATCCATTCATGGTGGATCTGATAGAGGACATGTTAACGTTGGACGCAAATGTATTTGCGTCTTCAGATTCGGTTGTGGAGGGAAATTACATGTACTTGAAGTACGTACATGGAGCCGTTGGGGTACACGTTAGGGGACACAATTGACCATAAAAATTTCAATTACCTCAACACACACACCCAGAGCCACACACACACACACACACACACACCCACCCAGAGCCACACACACACACACACCCAGAGCCACACACACACACACCCAGAGCCACACACACACACACCGAGCCACACACACACCGAGCCACACACACACACCGAGCCACACCCAGAGCCACACACACACACAGAGCCACACATACCCAGGGCCACACACACACACACACACACCCAGAGCCACACACACACACCCAGAGCCACACAAACACACACCCAGAGCCACACACACACACCCAGAGCCACACACACACACACCCAGAGCCACACACACACACACACCCACCCAGAGCCACACACACACACACCCAGAGCCACACACACACCCAGAGCCACACACACACCCAGAGCCACACACACACACACCCAGAGCCACACACACCCAGAGCCACACACCCAGAGCCACACACCCAGAGCCACACACCCAGAGCCACACACCCAGAGCCACACACCCAGAGCCACACACCCAGAGCCACACACACAGAGCCACACACATCAGGGCTTGTCCTACCTTATACTTACAATGCACCCTGCCCTTGGGCCTACCATATGGGTGACTGATATGAAGAAAAGGGAAGGTTTAGGGACTGGCAAGTGGGTGCACTTGCCCAGTCAGCATGACAGTACCAGCCTGCACGAAGGCTCTGCAATGGCAGACCTCAGACACATTTTACAAGGCTGCTTCCGTGGGTGGCACAACCAGTGCTGCAAGCCCACCAGCAGCATTTGGATTTACACACCCTGGGCACTCAGCGCACTAGACTGGGGTCTTACAAGTAAACCAAATAGCCAAACATGGAACCACCGATTAGTACATCAACTTACAATAGGGAGCACTTTCACTGTGGCACTGAATAGCAGTGGCACAGTGCCCAAAGCATCTAATACCAGCAAAAATACATGGGGCAACAACAAAAATGGAAGGAAGACCCAGGCCAATGGTGCCAGGTCTAACAGGGCCTACGTGAAGATTCATGTTTTCAGTTTCTTCCTGAATTCAAGGACTGAGCTAGCAGCCCTAATATGAAGGTGGGAGTTTGTTCCAGGCTTTAGGAGCCAGGTACCAGAAGGGCGGACCGCCGATTCTAGCTCGTCGGATGCGAGACAGCAACAAGTAGAAGGTTGTCTGAGCAGATGTGTCTAGAGGCGGTGTGGAAGCTGCTGTGGCTATTCAGGTAAGAGGAGTCTAGATTATGCAGTGCTTTATATGTGTGTGTAATTTGAACAGTGCACTAGTGTGCATGGAAAGCCAGCTGAGGTCATTGAGGCGAGTGGAGTGTGGTTGAGTGAGCCTGGCTGCTGCATTCTGAATGATCTGGAGCAGTTTGGTCAGCTGGGTGGAGAATCTGACATACAGCGTGTTTCTTTAGACTAGATTGCTGTTGAGCGCCTGGATGGTAATCTGGTTGGGTGCCTGGGTGTAGAAGGAAAGCATCTGAAGATTTGGATACGGGTGTTGAGGGAAGTCTTGTGGAAGTAGGAAGAGGTAATCAGGTGACTGGACATTGGTTTGTTGACTACAATGATTCCCAGGTTCCTGGCCTAGCAGCACGGGATGGGTCCAAGTTCAGATAAGCAGGCTGGGGACAGAGTGGAGAGTCCTTTCCGAAGAGTACTACCACTGTCTTATTGAGGGTGTTCACAGACAGGCTTGCAGGAAAATGAGTTTAGTAAAAAGCATGTAAACATGGGGAATAAATGTAATTGCTACGTCAAAACAAAAAAGTGGATGCCCAGACTGAACATGTAACTCCACAGGTACATACCCTGGCACCACAACAACTCATGGCGTCACTAACGTGTGCATACATGTACATGTACAAAAGCATGAACGCAAACACTTCCTCCACTCATACTACTACAAACCATGGTGTTCTAGTAATGATTTTTTTTATGCTCATAGCACCGAAGCTTGGTGCTCACCAAGCCACAAATATGCAGTAAAATCTATTACCATTCACACAAGATCTACAATGTCGTCGTACGATGACATTTAGCAGTCTGCTGTGTAAAGAAGAAAAAAGTGACACAGCGCAGGGAGAAATCAACGACAAAACAGCAAATAAGGTATACCAAACAGCTTGCTATGCCAAAAGCGCAAATGCTAAAACATAAGAGTGGGTTCAAGCGGTTTACAAAGATGAAGTCTGTATGAAGAACTACAGTATGTACATCAGAACTCACTCAGAGAAGGTAAACCCTCGCAAACAGAACAGCATACTCCAGCAGTATACAGAACAGAAACACATGGTGGTTATACAGCAGCCCAAAACAAGAACTGCATAGAAATACACCCATTCAAGTAACCCCAATAAAGGCCCGGAGTCACCTGGTCATGTGTAAAGATAAATGTGTGCATGCCCTGAACATGGGCGCCAACTTCTGTGGGGCCCAATCAATATTTCAGCTGATTAGCTCCACTTTGCAGCAGTTGAAAGCACATTAAAGGCTTGGGAACTGCTAATGAACGAAACTTCATACATGATTGCTGTATTCTGCTCGGAGTCGGTCAGTTGCTGCTTCTCTGCAGCGTAAGTACATGAGCGGTGGGAGTTGCAGGATGCGCTATATAACATTAGTCAGAACCCAAGAGGGTCTCAGTGCATTAGGGAGTAATGTTTTATCAAGACTTACACTAGAATTTTAATCTATGCCTGTTTCCCACTTCGATAATTGATTGCTTTCAAGAATAAAGGCCTAAAGTCACAAACTGAAACTTGTTTTTAATACTTTTAACAAAGTTATCACATGGCCTATTGTGAGATTCCCTGCCTTCAGGCAGTGCTGGCTTTTCATGTAGCAGCATTTCGTATTGCGGAACTTGTGTTTTTAACATTGTAAATGTGGACTGAAAAGTACAGCAATCAATACCTTAAGTAGTCACCTGTGCCATACAATCACTGTGTTGCTCTGTTTTTAAATGTTACAAAATGGTCCACTCCATTACCAATTTGGTTACTGCTTGAGCCACATGTAATACTAAATTAAAACCTTGTCCATCAGTTTCACTGGAGTACATTATTTCATTCCCATCAGGCATTTGACTTTAGTATACTGAAAATGTTTCAACGAGCTTCAGTAACAGGCAAAGCATGAACAGCAAGGGCAGGAGCACAGCAATATTTATTGACACTATACAAAGAATAGGAAAAGTGGTTAAGGCCAGACATTTTTTCCGGATCACACCGTGCTGATATTTGTATGCCTGCCATAGGTACAAATTAAGGTCTGAGACTGCAAACAAGTGCCTATTCTGTGGGCAGTTTGTAAAAGATGTGCTGTTTGCGTGAGTCTCCATGATCCTGCTGCCAGGAAGACCCACAATAAAATACATGAGCTGCCCAAAACACCTGAATTCTGCCTGCTTCTCAAGGTTTACTTGCAGTCAATTTATGCATTTTTTATACCGTAATTTTGCTTTGCATGTCAGTGATTTGAAAAATGGTCAGCTTTCACCCATATGGCAAATTAGTGGATTATTTCTCCCACCACAAATTCCGTAAATCGCTCCATAAAATCCATCATAGATTTCTTTAAAGCTCAAACCTGCACAACTCACTCGTGCAGACTTTCCAGGAGGTGGAAAACAAGAGAATATCATGTGAAATTGTAAATGTAACAATTGTTCTTTTTCCATAGAAAGAATATGGTTCCCCAGGGAAAAGCGCTTCACCTACGCCTCTGTTAGAGACAAGCGTCTTCCATTCACCCAAGAAAGTCACCTGTATCTCTCACTAGAGCAACCCAGTGTTAATGCACTGTGTGCAAGCCCACATGCTGAAGAAATCTAAAAATATACAAGCCTACATGTTTGCAAGTATTCGTCTATTTGTGGGGGGTAGGTAGATCATGCTAAAATTATCCAAACCTAGGCTATAACTAATATTCACAACATTGGAAAATCTGTCACCCTAGCTGAATAATGGTGTGATATTTATGAATGGAAAATACTTTTCCCACATCTAAATGCCATGCTGGTTTTAATGTTTTTGAAATATAGCCTGGAGCTAAGGAAGCGAGGGGCAGGGCAGTGTGTGAACTAAAGGGTCAAGAAGCTGCGAGGGCAGTGATTGATCAGAGACAAAAAGGAGCACAGGAGAAGGGGTAGTGTGTGAGGAGAAGGGACAGGGAGCTGTGAGGGCAGTGTGTGAGCAGAAGTGGTTGCGAGTGGAGACAGCATGAAGTCTTCAGATGGGGCCCAGAAGAGAGGCAGTGTATGAACGGGGGCAGTTTGTGAACAGAAATGGCAGAGGGCAACGAGTGTTCAGCGATGGCATGCAGCAGAGAAGGCACATAGCGCGAGCTCGACCCGCAGGTATCGGAGAGCATAAGTTACATAACACAAGGTCACCCCTCTCCCTCCCCCTCCCCCTCCCCCTCTAATTCGATCCTGGCTCTCGCGGCGATAGCTCGGGCCACAACGCCACGTCCTGTACCATACTTCCCGTTTCTTACTGTTAAGTGCCAGAGATGCTCTCTCATTCAAAGTTGCAAGGGCGTCAGCGCGTGCCGCACAAGAGGCATAAGGACAACACAGACACGGCAGGTGTGCTGTTTGTCCGGCCAAACGTCCGCATACAGCAGCACAGAAAGTACACAACACAATTAACAACTCAGAGGAAAGAAATGTCAAATATCATGATAAAATCGATAAACGTGCGTGGGAGTTACACCGCTGGCATTATTCTAAACCAAAGAACAAAAAAAGTGTCGCTAAGAAACCAGCAACACTTTAGCGCGGGGAGCGATGTGTGAAATAAACAGTTGTGCGCACAACACATCATACGTTACTAACTTCATTAAAGCAGCAAACACGCACCGCTGAGCGTAGTGCAAGTTGTGCGTTGTGTGTAGTGAATGATGAGAGGCTGAGTCGCTGCAGCATGTAAGCAGGTGTGTATGAATGATGAGAGGCTGAGTCGCTGCAGCTTGTAAGCAGGCGTGTAGTGAATGATGAGAGGCTGAGTCGCTGCAGCTTGTAAGCAGGCGTGTAGTGAATGATGAGAGGCGGAGTCAGTGAGACAGAATTATTCATGTAAATTCCTATCCCAATAGACAGGCGCCGTCCTGAATTCCGCTCGAAGGCGTGCAGCTATGGACTAGTGCCTTGAAGTGTCAAGCACACCGCTTGCTTTCAGGTCCAAATAGGATTCTACAACAGCCTAGGGCAACAGTCTTCCCTACTACACTCCCTAGCCAGTATTTAGATCAGGGATCAGGGAGGGTTTTAGGAGAGAGGAGGGTGGACGGGACACACACGCACACATACACTCATTCACACCCATACATTTACACACGTGCACACACACACATCATTCACAACACTCCTTCCCAAAAATTCAAATATACACGCATGCACCAAACATAAAAAGAATCGATTCACACTTACCTGCATCTCTCTGCCTCGGAAGTCCCAGGAGGGGGAGTCACAGCACGAAGGCCCAGTGTGTTGCTGTCAATCAACCCAGAAACTCGTACAATTGGATAGTAAGACGCTAGTGAAGCTACTGCAGGCACGTCTTTCATGGATATAACAAGCACCACGAGCACAGGGAGGGAGGGTGGCGGGAACGGGCACAGGACAGGGGGGGGGGGCGGGAAGCGGGCGGGAAAGGACCCGAGCCGAGCTCCAGAAACAAATCCCTTTCACACGGGGAGGGGGCGGAACGGGGAGGGGGAGGAGGGGGCGGGAAGGCAAGATTTAACACGCACTCACCAGGGCTTCCTCCGGCGGCCGTGGTCGAAAAACGGGAAACGTGCACAGGACAGCGAGGAGGGGGG
Source organism: Lissotriton helveticus (assembly GCF_964261635.1). Classification (NCBI taxonomy): domain Eukaryota; kingdom Metazoa; phylum Chordata; class Amphibia; order Caudata; family Salamandridae; genus Lissotriton; species Lissotriton helveticus. The sequence goes on along the minus strand of NC_136061.1, from coordinate 242,115,828 downwards.
ACAGCGGGGAGGGGGGACAGCGGGAGGAGGGACACAGAGTAAGGCAGGACAGCAGCAAGCACGGCCGGACCAGATTCGGGGGCGTTCCCGGCTGACGTCGCGTGATGTCGGCAAAAGCCAAAGAATCTCGGGAACGCCCCCGAATCTGGTCCGGCATTGACGGACAGGCCCCTCGTCCAATGGCTAGGCTCCATTTATGGAGCCAGCCAATGAATGACGAGGGCCGACCCAAAGCCACACTACAGTTCTCATAAGATTTCTCCTGCGCAAAAGCTGCTTGCGCAGCTTTTTGCAGTCGAAACCTAAAAACCGAGAGGACCATGGTTTCCCAGTGTTTAACTATGGATGGGCATTTTTTAATGACGGCATACACTGTATGTTAACAGAAGACGTTACTTGTGTTACAAATGCTTTACACCGTGAACATCCTTGTAAATGTTCAAGGTATGTTAACCATCAGGTTTTTCTCTCTTCCACCCACAGGCATCTGTTTCCTCCTCCTTCACCTATATTTGCCGGAGGAGCTAATGGGCACTGGGTGAAATCTGTCTCCTTCTGTCATGATGGAACTCACATTGCCAGCCTTGCCGATGACCAGTGAGTTTCCCCTTTACTTACATAATTGATGGAAAGCATATATTTATTTTATTCTGCTGAGGTTTTTAAGAATGTTGCCATTTTATGTAGGTTACTAAGATTAATAAAGACACACTTTCGTGTCCACTGTTGCTTGAATTGGAGCTTGTGTTTAGCGTATACCATACTCTTCAGAAGATGACTGTAGTGCCAGAAGTCTTTGGTTGGCAACAACGCACAATTCAGGTTGACTGTACTAAGTTTCACATTGAACAGTTTACATTCCATTGGTGTAGTCTTCCTATTGTACACCAATAAAGACCCATTACCTAATCCTCAATCCCATCTAACCTGCTGGCACCCGTGCAACTGTTAACTGTGCTAAGCTTCTTTCTGTCCTCTGTCGTGGGTTAGCGAGAAAAATGAGCCCTAGTTCTTTTACGCTGTTAAATCATGAGGTCTTTCTAAATGGAAGGTTGGGGTTTTATGTACCCTGTCCAGTGCACTGTTGTGCTAATTTTACTGATTATTTTTACTGGAATCTAAAAGTGATAGGCCAATAGCATTTTTGTCTTTTGTCAAATGAATGGATTTGTTTGCTGAAATTGAATCTAACTTTGGAAACATTCGCTGATATGTTTTCACAAGTCTTAAAAACCTATGCATTAACCATAAAGCTTTGCTCTTTTTTCATCTAGGATATTAAGATTCTGGAGAATTGATGAGGCTCACCCTGTAGAAGTTGCACCTCTAAGCAAGGGACTCTCTTGTGCCTTTTCAACTGATGGCAGTGTTTTAGCTGCTGGGTATGTTTTTAATATATTTAAAAAAAAAAAATCTTTCGTTTTTGCTGCAGTTCAGACCTCTATGTATTACAGCCCTTCTATCTCTTGTGGCATAACTTTGTCAGGGGTATTTCTGGTAGTGGCGGTGTGGGACCAGATGTTGACTACCTTCTGGTAGAACGTAGTACATAATTGAATTATTCCACTGATAGCTCAATAGCCTACATGGCTGTGTACATGGTGTGCATCTGGGTCATAAACGTTGAGCCAGTAACCAAGTATGAGCTCCAGAGACCGAACATATATACTCGACATCATATTAAAATGTGCATTACCCACCTTTGCCAGATTTTATTTTCATACCAAATGTGCACGTTGCACCAAGATAAGGAAATTGTGGCTTCCTCCCCTTTTCGGGTTTAGTTTTAGATACTCCTGGCTACTGCGTTTGTCCAGTTGTATTTGACGTTGGTTCTGTTGCTGCACAACCAAATGTTATGCATTTGTTAAACAGTTGTGATGAGGCTGTTACAAATTGTGATTTGAAATTCTGTGCAGTGCTCCATTGTGCAGGACACTTCGAGTTTTGTAGCCTAGTATTACTGACATGCACTGCCACTGATCAGCATAATGATTTAATGGGTAATGCTTTCCTCCACATCAGTCCCTGTGGCATGATGTCCTTGGTAGCTCCACAGCACTCTGTTGTATGCTTGCACTTCGAGCTTAACCTTATTGACTTGGGGATTTATGATGATTCCATCTTGAACACGTGCTCCAGGTTCTTGGCCTTCTCTGCTTGTAATAGGGTAGGAGTTCTGTCTTCTGTGCCATGCATGGGAGAGGCTTGTTTAACCACCCCCACCTTTTTTACAGTTCTAAACAAAAACTCATTTGTTTTCCCACAAATACTGCGTTTTAGTTGGTTGGAGCTCATAGGTAATAGGGCACCCTGCTTTTTTTTTTTTTTTCTTGTGCTGTGGAGGCGAAGGGTACCGGGAGGAGTTGAGGGCCCATATTCTATGCTGTTTATGCATTTTGAATCACTTGGCCTTGTATAACTGAGATTTGAATTAATTATTTATATTATATTTGTTTACAGAACTCAAGATGGAAATGTTTTCTTTTGGTCAACACCAAAATATGTTTCCAACCTTCAGCACTTGTGTCGCATGGCGATAAGAAGATTGATGACAACTAGTGAAGTAAAGAAGCTGCCTCTCCCACCCAAAATGATGGAGTTTCTTTCTTACCAGACAATGTAATTTTGACTAGTACCTGCTAGGGCCGGTAAACCTTACAGGTCTCAAGCTGAAAAATGTTGTTCGTTCTCTAAAGGATTTAAGTATTTAAAAATACAGTATTTAAAGTTGTCAGCGTCTGACTGAAGGAGCTTTAAAACTTATTTATGGGAATACAAAATTAGTTTCTCAGACCAATGGATGCTAATGGTTGATTGCCTGTATTGTAGAACTGTGAAACCATGTACATTAATGTATGTAAGCTGCTAAGAGGATTTTTTTTTTTTTTTATAGCTTCACTGGTTTGTGTAATTTTTCTGCACTTATTTCCCTGTATTTCCCCACCCCCACAAAATAAGATTTATTAGATATGTGATTCATTGAGATCACATAAGTTAGTGCAAAATTTAGGGTTGTGGAGTACTCTGCACACTTGCGGATCTTAGGGACCTGAATGTAACTAGTTAGTAGAATGTTTCATTGAATGTTAACGTGCTTTAGAGAGGTAAACGTGTACTTTAAAGGCTGGTACTTCTGCAGTCAGTTGGTCCTAGACACATGGTGTACGTGGTGGGGTTGAATGCTTTAGTTAGGCAACGCTGAAACCCCATCGTGTCGTTCATGTAAAAAAAAAAGAGTTCGGGGGCGAGAGTTGATGGCATAGCAGGTTATTGATAAATGTACACTCTTGCTACCAGATCACTTAATGTTGTATCACATTGTGTATATATATTTTCTTTGCTATGTACATAAATATTTATATATTTGGTTGCTATGTTCTACATATTATACATCGGGGTGGTAATGGTTACCTACCAAAGATAAGCAAAGTGTTGCCTTCTGCAATTCATCTACATTTGTAGATTTGAAGAATGTATACAATGCATTAAAATGCCCGAGCTTATTTTTCGAATTTTTTCTAAGAAAAATAAAATTAATAACTTGTTTTGGAGCAAAGTGTTTTCTTTCTTCACCCAGTATGTAAATCATGTGCGCTGACCAGATGTAATGAAGTGGAGTTGTTTAGACTTATTTTTTAAATGTATTTATAGGTCCAGTTTAGTTTTCTGGAGAATAGTTTTGCATCCTTGTTTGGTTTTGTGATAAATGTTTTGAGCCAATACTGTGGTTACTTATATGTTGATGCCCATGTTAGCATTCAGCCAGAGTCACCCCTTGACCCGCCCTTTTTTTTTTTTTTTTTACTTTAAGTCCGTACTGCGGAATGGGTGCAGAGGGTCTAAGTCTAATTTAGTGCCTCTATAATGAGATACTGTACAAACGGGAGCAAGAATGATCTCCGTTACACATAGCAGAGACAGCAGTGTAGCACGTGTAAGACAATTTGCTGGTGGGTGTTGGACATTCGGTTATTGAGCTGTTGTGATTAAAGATTTCTGAGCTTGTGCACTACTACCATTAGAAGCTTATGACTTTTCGCTGCTGCTATCAATGCAAGTTGAATGCTGAGGTGGTTCTTGGCCCTGCTTCGCGATCGATGGTAGGATTGGCCCAGGACATCAGAAGCAAGCTATTCAACCCACATGATTGAGCCCCAGTAGCACCCACTTGCCCTGTTGATGCACCCCGTATCCCCCAAACACTGTGACTGTTGGCAGCAAGCAGTGTGGGAGCATAGACAAGCCAGTTCTGTAGTAGGGAATCTCTGTATAGTCATAGTCTAGTGAATAGTCCCGCCCATGTGCGCGGACCCCGGAGCAATCAAAAATCTCTTAAGTTGTCAAAAATGCAAAACTGCATAGACACTTAAGAGAGAATTTAAAGACTGATAATGCAGCCTATAGCCACAGGCTACACTGTCCAGTACTTCAACTAGAAATTCCACTAAAATTCCACAAACAGCACAGCCTGTCCAGGTTTTTCCACATAGAAAAACAGCAAAACCCTCAGGAAGGATAGAGGAAGAAGTGGACAGACAAGCCCCATAGGCTGCCATTATGTGGCTCAGAACAGGATACTGTGCCTTTAAGAGAACTTTCCAGAACACTCTCAGTATCCCAGAATGCACTGCAGGTCCCTTTTACTTTCAGTTCTTTTTTTCCGGCTCTTGCTAGCAGGACCCTGGAGCATTGAGCTCAACCTTTTTAGGGTTTGTTTAGTGATTTTTTTTTTTTCTTCACTTTTTCAAGTGTTTTAAGTACTTTCATTCGAAGTACTTTGGTGCTTTCTTCCTGTGGACCCACACGAGGTGTGCATCATCTGCCTTCCCTCATCTCATGTCCCAGAGGAGTGTGACATTTGCCAGGGATTCTATTCCAGGACCCTGATAGATAGGATGAAGATCAGGCTCCAAGGCCTGGAAGACAGAAGACTGAAAGCACAAGGTGGGTCTGGGCAGACTTCCTCTGCCCATGCTGAGGCCTCTGGGGGGGGCTCCCCAGGGGCAGGAAGACCAGCAAGCGTCCCCATTCTCCGTCTGCGTCTATAGCACCGACGACGGCGTCGAGAGGGATGACTACAGTCTGTTCCCCGTCTTCTGGGTCGAAGCGGCGTCGACGCTCTGCATCGAGGGAACTGAATAGACCGCCGTCGAGATCTCCGGTGACTATTTCGTCGTCGAGTTTTCGACGTCGAGAGGTGGCCCGGCGTCCGCGCTCGCCATCCAGGCGACACCGCCGCTGGCGAAGAAGAGGAGGGCGGCGTCGAGGGGAATCCATTACGTTGAAGTCTCGCAGACGTTCGGCGTCGAAGAGCCGCTCGCCGTCAAGGCGAAGGCGGTCGCAGTCGAGGCAAAGGCGTTCGCCGTCGAACGGGACGCTCGCCGTCGAGGGAGGCTTTCGCCGTCGAGGGACCGACGGTCGCCGCCGGGACGGTGTTCTTCGACACCAAAGAGGCGCAGAAGGAGTTCTGGCGCCAGGAGTCATTCTAGCCGGCGGCAGGTGCCAGTAGGGGACATCCCCTCTCCTGAGAAGAAGGGAGAGTCACCGGGCTCGGTGTACTCTGAGGTATATACACCTCCTAAGCCGAGGTCGACTCCACCTCGTCCCCCATTGCCCAAGAACCTCCTCCGCGGACTTCCTACCCCCTCACCCCCCGCCTCCGCTTCCACCTCCTCATCAACCTCCTCCTCGGCCTCTTCCTTGACTTTCAACTGACAAACCTCCGTTGGTTCCTCCGAGGTCAGTGTCGCTGGCGCGATACCTGACTCCGCCTAAGGGGACTCCTCAACCGAAGCCCACAGTCAGGCCACGGTCGCCTGCTCTAGAGATGCCAGTGGAGCGTCCGAAGCCAAGGAGATCGCGCTCTCGTTCCGGTCGGAGGGGGATATCGGAGTCATCACAGATCGTCAACAAGATCAAGACGACGCCACAGGAGGCGCAGATTACGTTCCAACACGACTTCTGGGACCAGAACCTACTCACCGACTTTGTCGGAATCCCCTGGGACGAGGGTGTTGCCGGTGGTCGACATCGGCACGTTCCAGGATGTTCTACTCGGGGGTGCAGCGAAGTTGGGCATCACGGTGACAGTGCCTACTCCCACGACGTCCGTGATTTTCGAAACGCTCCATTAAAAGCACTTGTCTCGACCATTACTGCCTCTAGTACCAGGATTGGTAGACCCCGCCGAGGAGTTGTTCCTCACTCCTGCGGTGACTAAGGCTGCTCCTTCCAGGCTTCTTAAGAAGTACCGGGCCCCGGATTCTGACCCGACTTTTCTTCGGATGGATCTGACACCGGACTCTTTCATAGTGACGGCGGCTAGGAAGCAGGATGTCACCTCCCCGTCTTCAACCGTACCTCCTGATAAGGAGAGCCGATGGATAGACTCGGCAGGCAGAAAGGTCTGTGGGATGGCATCTACTGCAATTAAGGCGGCTAGTGCTGCGGCGTTGCTAGGGCGATATGATCGTCCCCAATGGGAGTCCCTCCAGCAATTCGCTGAGTCCCTTCCTCGTGAGAAGAAAGTGGACTTTCAAGAGATTCTGAAGGTGGGGATGCATGCTGGTGTCGAACCAGCTCATCCGCGCGGCTGCTGATGTGCCTCTTCTGGCGGCACATGGGTACTGTCATGGTGTTAACCAACGGCGCCACGCTTGGCTTCGACTTACATCGCTCAAGCCGGAGGCTCAGCACCGGGTGGCCAATCTGCCTTTCTCGGGGAAACCCTGTTTGGCAAGCATGCGGATGACGAGATGGCCCGCATGAAGGCAGAGACCCTGACGGCTGTCTGGTTGCAGAAGCCCAAGGAGAAGACCTACCGCCCATTCCAGAGACGGTTTGGGGCAGAGGGTGTGGACAGACTTCGGAACAGCAGCAGCAGTTCCGAGGCCCTTCCAGAAGGGCAGAGGTGGCCAGCAGTCTGCAGTAGTGAACAAAGGCCCAGCTGGGAGCGGTTACTTCCCCTACATCCGCTACCCGCTCCGGTGGGGGGGAAGCGTTCAATTTTTTTCTGGCAGAGTGGAGAAAAATTACTCCGGACAAGTGGGTGCTGAATATTGTTTGCAATGGATAGTGTCTTCGGTTCACCAGCCCGCCTCCATCAATTCCACCGGTCAGCTTGCAGTTTCAGCTGCGCGAGCTCCAGGCAGAGGCCGATACCTTTTTAAGGAAAAGGGCGATAGTAGACGTACCTCTGTCTCAAAGGGGAAGAGGTCTGTACTTTCGGTTCTTTCTGGTTCGCAAGAAGGACAAGAACGAGTTCAGGCCCATTCTGGATTTGCGACAAGCAAACTAGCAGATTCGCAGAGAGAAGTTTCGCATTCTGTCGTTGCATCAGATTTACCCTCAGCTGCAACAGGAAGACTGGCTATGTGCTCTAGACCTACAGGATGCGTACTTCCATGTGCCCATTGCACACAAATACAGGAAGTTCCTGCGATTCCAAGTCGGCACCAATCATTATCAGTACACAGTGCTGCCATTCGGGCTGAAATCTGCGCCCAGAACGGTCTCTAAGTGCATGGCAGTGGTAGCTGCACACCTGAGAGAGAACAAGGTGTTTGTCTACCCGTACCTGGACGATTGGTTGATCAAGGCCTCCTCCTTCTCGGAAGCTCAAGTGCACTTCTAGAAGACGTGCGTTCTCTTGAACAAGCTGGGGTTGCACATCAACATGTCCAAGTCTGTCCCAACTCCGGTCCAGTGCATTCAGTACTTGGGAGCCTCCATCAATACGCTGTCAGCAAGCGTGTCTCCTTTGGAGGAGAGATGATTATCACTCCTTCGGAAGGCTCAGGCTCTTATGAGTGCTCCATCTACAACAGTGAGGACGGTGTCTTCTCTACTGGGGTCGATGGCCTCTTGTATCTTCCTCGCGCCTCACGCACGGCTGCACATGAGACCATTGCAGGAGTGCTTGGAGGATCAGTGGGATCAGAGGAAAGTGTCTTGGGACGACAAGATTTGACTGTCTGCATGCTCTTCAGTCTCTGAAGTGGTGGTGTCAAGCGGAGAATCTCCTCAGAGGGGTTCCCTTCCACAAGGACATTCCCACCCAGACTATCGTGACGGATGCGTCTCTCCACGGCTGGGGGGCGCACTCTGGAGACTTACAGATACAAGGAACGTGGTCCCAGGCGGAGTCCACGTACCATGTCAACTTCCTGGAACTCAGAGCTGTTCACTTGGCACTGAAGGCCTTTCATCCGTGGAGAAGTGTGGCTCAATGGTTAGAGCGGCAGAACCTGATGCAGAGGTCTGGCCCGGGACCAAGGTTCATCTCTCGCCTCGGCGGCTCTTGGACACAATTTCCCGGGACCTGATAATTCTCGCCTCAGTGCCTAGTCTAATCATGGGTCCCACTCTGACTCTGGGCAATAGCTTGCTTAATCTCCACCGGCCCCAGCAGCGTTTGTTCCCCTGCTTCACCTTGGGGGTGCCCAGGAGTGGACATTTCACAGGAAAGCCAGGAAGGATTCCACAGCGGTATGAATACAGCGCTACGAGACCTCCTGGGTAGAAGGCGCTATATAAATACAAACACATTTTTTTCGTCCTTCCAGACCAACTCACTGCTTGTACAGACAGACAATACGACCACAATGTATTACCTCAACAAGCAGGGGGGCTCGAGATCGCGCACTGTCACAGGAGGCGCAGGTGATCTGGCGTTGGCTTCTAGCCAGAGGACTGACTATAACGGCTACCCATCTACCAGGTGTGCAGAATGTTCAGGCCGACGCACTGAGCAGACTGATTCAGGAAAACCACGAATGGGTCATAAACGACGAAGTACTAGAAGTCTTCGCATGGTGGGGGACTCCAGACGTAGATCTGTTCGCCACCGCCGAAAACAGCAAATGACGAGACTTCGCCTCCAGGTACTACCAGCAGGGGACGCTGGGGAATGCGTTATGTATCAACTGGTCGAACAGCTTTCTGTACGCTTTTCCACCCATTCCCCTGATTCCGGCGGTGCTCATCAAGCTGTCCCAGTCCAGGGCGTGGATGATCTTGATTGCCCCGGAATGGCCCAGGCAGTGGTGGTTCACAGACCTGCTTAACCGGTCTCTCCTTCCTCACATACGGCTGCCGTGCAGATCGGACCTTCTCACGAAGTTCGGGGGCAGATGGTGCACCCCAGCCTCTCGTCTTTGAGTTTGGCGGCATGGCTCCTGAGAGAGTGCAATATGGTCATTTGAATCTACCAGAAGATTGTATGGACATACTGAAGGAGGCTAAGCGACCTTCCACTAGGACTTCCTATGCTTAAAAGTGGAAGAGATTTTGCATCTGGTGCAAGTCCAAGAACAATGACCCAACGACGTGTAAGGAAAAAGTCATCCTTCCGTATCTTCTACATTTGGCGCAGTCTGGCCTTAATGTCCATTCCATTAACGTTCATCTCGCTGCGCTGACTGCATACAGGAAATGCCCTTCACAGACTTCCTTCTTCCAGATCCCTGTGATCAAATATTTTTTGGAAGGCTTGAAGAAAGTGTTCCCTCCTGTCCGGCTTCCTTCGCCTTCATGGGAATTAAACGTGGTGCTGTCCAGATTGATGAAGGAACCTTTTGAACCTATTCATAAGGCTTTGTTGCAGCACCTGTCCTGGAAGGCGGCGTTCCTCGTGGCCATTACATCGGCCCGCAGGGTGAGTGAAATTAAGGAGTTGTGTTGCCAAGAACCTTATACTGTATTTCATGCTGCTAAGGTTGTTATGCGTACTCACCCTACATTTCTTCCAAAGTTTATATCTGATTTCCATGTGAACCAGACCATAACGTTGCCTACGTTTTTTTAGAATCCTTCATCTCCAGCGGAAAGGTCTCTGCATTCCCTGGATGTTAGGAGGGTATTGACATTTTATCTGGATAAAACCAAAGATATTCGTAGGTCAGACCAATTGTTTATCAATTATGGATCCGTCAGGACCGGTCTTGCTACCTCTAAACAGTCCATCTCCAGGTGGATTGTGTCCTGTATACAGTTGTGTTACCAAAAGGCTAATAAGACCGTAGGGGGTAAGCCTAAGGCTCATTCCACCAGGGGCAAAGCTGCCACGACGGCTTTGCTTCGTAATGTTCCTATCGCAGAAATCTGCAAGGCGGCCACTTGGAAGTCGGTCCATACCTTTGCTAAGCAATACTGTCTGGACACTGATGCCAGGGCAGACGCACAGGTTGGGCAGGCTTCGCTGCGAAATCTGTTCGCACAGTAGTGGTGTTATTCTTTTTCTCCACCGCCGCTTTGGTGTGGGGATGGGCTTGCCATTCTATTCACTAGATTATGACTATACACAGAGATCCACTACTACAGAAGGAGTAGTTTCTGTCCTGTAACTCCAGTTCTGTAGTAGGGGTATCTCTGTTATAGTCATAAGCGCCCGCCCTCCTCCCCGGTGGAGAGAGATATATTCATGTAAGGAATGCTACAGGTCTGGCGTGTTACGCTTTCAAAAAGAACTGAAAGTAAAAGGGACTTGCAGTGCATTCTGGGATACTGAGTGTTCTGGAAAGTTCTCTTAAAGGCACAGTATCCTGTTCTGAGCCACATAATGACAGCCTATGGGGCTTGTCTGTGAACTTCTTCCTCTCTATCATTCCTGAGGGTTTTGCTGGTAAAAGCAAGTTTTTCTATGTGGGAAAACCTGGACAGCTGTGCTGTTTGTGGATTTTTGGTGGAATTTGAAGTGCTGGACAGTGTAGCCTGTGGATACAGGCTGCATTATCTGTCTTTAAATTCTCTCTTAGGTGTCTATGCAGTTCTGCATTTTTTGACAATTTAAGAGATTATTTTTGATTGCTCCGGGTCCGCGCACATGGGCGGGGACTATTCACTAGATTATGACTATCAGAGATGCCCCTACTACAGAACTGGAGTTACAGGACAGAAACTACTCCTTCCAACAGACCAATAAGTTCAACTTGAACACTTTAGGAACTTCATATTGGTATGACTTGTACAATGTTAATGGGGGTAGATCCTGGATGTACACGTGTATGCCCAATTTTGCTTTCCAATGTCTTCCCAAAGAAGTCACTGATCCGGTTGTACCAGTGTCACTTTACCCACGGTAATAACTCCTAGAGTCAGTAAGTCTATCTAAGACACTGAACCGCTGACTGTTCGCTTTCTATAAAGCGAAGACTGAGAAAGAAGGCCTGGAAATTTAATAGTGAGAAGCTGAGATTAGCTCATCAGGAACAAGAGGACAGCAAAAAAGAGGACAAGCATGAGCCCATGGGAGAAGGGGTAGTCAAGACCGCAAAATGAGAGAAAATTGAATAGGGAGAATACATTATTAAGTCCAGAATGGCATCAAAGATTGCTACATCTGCAAAATGCAATTTCATTTTAAACTCTACTGGAGTTACCAAACTTCCAAAGTCTGCCAAACTTCCAAAAGAGTTTGTGTATGCATGGACAATGTATTTTAGATTGATTTGTGAGCTTTGAGTTCACTTATAGAGCACATACTTTGAGTGATGTGTTTAAAGCAACCACTTAGATTGACTTGCCCATTGAAGATATGGCAGTCATTTGGAGATTGCTTGTTGCTGAGCAGATGACTTATGAGTGAATAGAGGTAGTTCTGATCAGATTGTTTGGACTGAAGCTAGCTCAGTAACTGCAGTGCATTAAAGCAAGAGAATAGATGGTAATCTGATGGAGTCATCTAGCCACAGATTCCTTACCTATCAACTACTAGGCTGGAACCTGAATATTTGGTGTTGGGTCCGTCGTGACGTCTGTGTCGCCTCTATAGGTGCCACCCCGGTGCGCTGAGGTCAGTTCTTTTCGTGCCAGCCAGCGCAGATCTGTAGAAGAAAGCTACCCTATATTTATTTTTGGAAAACATTTAAAAATACAAACGTTTTGGAATATTTTTGGACGTCCAGTAAGACCTCTGGGTTCAAACTGTACGGCACCTGTCACAGCGCCTTGTTGGTCACGGACCCCCATCTGGTATGTCTTTGGTGCCTGGAGCGCGACCTTTATCCAAAGTTGTGCTACGACCGTTGGGCCATAGCGCCAAAAGCTTTGAGGGAGCAGTCCCTGAAGCGGCTTGCAGTCCTGTGCCACAGTGATCTCACTGGAGATCTTACACTTGGTTGAGAGGAAGGTCCAAGCACTTCTCTGGTGAATAGAAATCTTATTCCTCCCCCCCCCCCCCCCCACCCTCAAGTCATCGAGGTGACGTAAGAAGCACAAGAAGTGGAAGCATGCTTCGACTTTGTCCCATCTGTTACCAGATTAGACGAACGAGTCTTGGCGTTCAAGTCCCTGCCCTACAGATCTTGAGTTGACTCCTTGTTTCCCTCCATTTCCGGGGCTGGGAGAGACCCCCCGACCAGTTAAAAGAATTCTATGACTCAATGTGTGCCATATTTGGAAGCCAGACCCTGCCCTTATGCCTTGGGGCCCCGCAGGCTGAGCGGAAGGACACTCCGTGGGCTCCTCTTGGGTCTGTTCCTAAATCCGGACCGGCGCCGGTCGTACCACTTCAAACTTTTGCAACCAAGTCCAATGCTGAGACCCTCTATGTTGCTTGCGCCCACAGCATTTTTTCCCCATCATGGTTCCAGACGACACAGAGCCGGCTGGGTGTCCACAGAGACTGGTGCTGACAGAGCAGTTGGGTTCCATGTTGTGTCCTGTGCCTTATTCTAAAGGGCGAGGGCTAGATGAAGAGTGGGAGGGGCAGCAGGATCCCTTAGCAATCCCACTTTACAATGAGGAAATGGACTTGTTCGAGGACTTGAGTGATGCCAACAGGTTGGATACCTCCCCAGAGCCTGGTATTTTGTCTCCTAACCTGGCTATGGAGATGGGGACTTCCTTTGCAAAGGTGATGTGTAGGGCTGTGGGGGTCTTGGACCTGCAGACTCCTACAGTGGCGGTCAAGACTGTCTTGACGGGGGGGCCTGCAGCCTGGTGTATCCACCTCGTAACCCGTGCTGCCAAAATGAGGCTTTGACAGATGTTCTACTGGGCATCGGGTCCAAGTCCAGCACAGGAGCTCCTGTGAACAGAACAATCGCCCACCGCCATTGCGCTGCACCGGGCAACCCAGCTTTTTTCTCCAACCACCCCACCCCGGAAAGCTTGGTGGTCCAATCCTTTACTTCCCATGGCCCATTCCCTCCCGCACCCCTGGACAAGGAATCCAAAAGGCTGGACAGCTTTGGTAAGATCTTTTCTTCCAGCAGCCTAGCATTGCGGTCGGTAATCACTGCATGCCTCTTGGACTATCATTCCCATTTGCTATGGGAAACGGTTGTGCAAGTCCTTCCACAAGTCCCAGAGGAGTTTCCAAGGAGGCTCTCGCTCAGCAATGCTTTTCTTTTCGAGTGGAGCACAGGCGGCCTGTACGCCTTTCTTCCCAGACCACTCCTGTCCAGAGTGCTCAAGAAAATCCAGAGCGACTGTCCCCAAGTCATTCTTGTGGTTCCTGACTGTGCACGGAGAGTTTGGTATCCCGAGCTTTTGCAGATGAGCATTGATCCTCCGATCAGGCTGCCCGTTCGGGAGGATCTTTTGCAGCAGCAGTGGAGGGTCCTCCACCCCAATCTGTCCACTCTCCACCTCCTTGCGTGGAGCTTGAGCGGCAACAGTTGGCAGCTTTTTGACCTTACTCTGGGAAATTATTCTGTCAGCCAGGTGTCCCTCCACAAAGTTGCTGTACGCCTGCCGATGGCAAAAATGTTTTAAATATTGCACTGAACGGTCTGTTGACCCCTTTACTGCCTCTTTCTGACCATCTTCTTTTCATTCTATCCATGGCCCAGCAGGGCTTTTTTCAGGGCACACTAAAGGAGTCCCTTTCTGCTTTTCTTCGGTGCCAGATGAACAGTCCCTTTTTAAGTCGCCTCTTGTACAGAGATTCCTAAAGGTGCCTACTAATTTGTTTCACCTTTTTCACCCCAGTGGGACCATAACTTTGTTGTCACCATCTTGATTGATTTGTGCATCTTTGGTACCACTGCACAATTGCCCCCTCCGGCTGCTTACTATCAGACAGCCTTCTTAGTGGCAATAACTTCTGCCAGGAGGGTTAGCGAATTGCAGGCTCTATCATCTCTGCCTCCTTATCTGATTGTCTTTCTGGAGAAAATAGTGCTCGCACTAAGGCTTTTTTGCCTAAGGTGGTGACACCTTTCCACCTAGGGCAATCTCAACTTGCCCATCTTCTATGCTCCTCTGCGACCCTCTAAGGAAGAAAAGCGTCTCAACCATCTGTACCCATAAAAAGTGTTGTCTTTCTACCTTGATAGCACTAAAGAGTTCCGGTTGGATGACCAACTCTTTGCAGGGTATGTTGGAGCACTGAAGGGACGAGCTGTGCAGAAGAGGACCATTTCAAGCTGGATCATCCTCTGTATAAAGATGTTGCCTTTCACAAAGAAATAGCCTCCTGAAGGCCTGTGATTGGTTTTAACCAGGGCTAAGGCAGTCATTCTAGCAGGGCTAAGGCAGTCACCACGGCTTTTCAGCGTGGTGTACCAGTTCTTGACATCTGCCAAGCGGCCATGTGGGCATCCCTGCACACGTTTGCCAAGTATTCATGCCAGATCCGCAGGGAGGGCCTTTTTGGCTGTTCTGTCCCACAGGACTTTTGGGTTTAAAACTTTTCAGCATTCCCCGCTCCAGGGATGGTATTGCTTGGGTATCTATTCACAAGTAAGGAATCTGCGGCTAGATGTCTCTATCTGATGGATAAGATGTTACCGAAGGTACGGAACTTATCTGGTAGTGACATGATCTAGTCGCAGATTCCTTACCAACCCACCCAGTTGTGTAGTTCCTATAAACCTATATAGGATCTGCGCGTTTAGACAATATAGACTATGAGATTGGTGTCCAGACTGATTCCAGACACCCCCCAACGGGTATGTTCGTCTGTATACCCGCTAGCTCAGAGCTACTGTAAACTTCTCTTACCAAGTAGAGAATGGTTCTTGGCAGCTGTTGAACATGATAAATCTGTCCCATCAGGGATCGTGGAAACAGTACAGTATTTTTCGCTCAGTTACTCGTGCTCACTTTGTCTCGGCAAGATGCAAATGATTGTTTCCTGTGAGAGACGCAACATCACTGCTGCTTGCCTTCGCAGACGAGGGTCCCTGTAGTACCTCGCAGATTGTCGATCGAGTGAAGATGATCTTTGGTTCCTACAGCCGATGCTGAGGAAGTAGTGAAATCATCCAAAGCCTGTGTGACTTTAGAGGAGCCGGTATCCATTCCATCAGGAGCTGAAGCATCCTGTGGTGGCTCCAAGAATGCCGACATCAACATTGGAATATGCTGGGGACACTTCAGTATGTGGGCCGGTAATTGGTTCAGCAATGCATCCACGTCCGGTGGCGCAACCGATGGAAGTATGAGACAGAGGTCCAACATGCATTCTTGTCTGCAGAATAGGCAGCAGAGGACAGGCAGTAAACAGTCAGCCAGACTGGTCGAAATGATAGGATCCAAAGCCGCTTAGTTCCCGAAGTCTAGGTGTGTCCAGATGGAGTACCATACGATCACGGTAACGTCGCTCCAAGATAGTTTTTCCCGTCTCCTTGGTGGCTGGGACGTCCACTGTGTAGCAGAAAAATAAAAATTCGGATTCCCGCTACAAGTAGCAGATTAGCAGAAGTCTTCGTATTTGGAAGCATCTCCAGGAGTGTATAAAAGCTGGGATCACTCCGAAGACTGTCTGAAAGGTGCTTAACAGTTCAGATCCTATGGTCTTAAATTGGTGTACTATACCCTTTCTATCAGACATGTTAAAGACGTGCTGTAACATTTCTCCGAAATGGAAAGGGCAGTTAGTTTGTACAAGTGCATGTATCTCAGCTGAGGACCTTGCAACCTGGAGATCAAAATGCTCGGGCTGATGTTAAGGGCATATCTTTCTGTAAAAGCATGGCTTTCATCTGGCTCATAGTATCAAACTGTATAAAGGAAACATTCAGCGAAGGCCAAAATGGGGCTACCTTAACTGTGCGGCTCGGTGGAAACAATACTTGCATACAACAATTAACCGTGGAACTTACAGTGACAAGATATGCCATGCTTGGAAGCCTCCCACAATAATCTTGATCATTCAGCATTACATAACTCCCATTTGAGAGCATTCTGAACACAATCACGGCAGCCGGGGACCCTTTCAAAAGACAGGACAAGTTTGCAAGTTAACCGTTAAAGGCCCCATGAAGCATAATATCCTGGCAAATGAGAGCTCCACTCTAAGATTTCTGTCTGTACCGCTGAATTAATAATTTTGTGGTCGGTGACTGCCATGGTGAAAGGTAATTGGTCTAATTTTTCAATGCGCAATAATGTATATTTCGCATCCCTTTGAGCCATTGTAATCTGCTTATCACTTAAATTATATGCAGAGAACAGATCCATACTGTTGATATATCGCCCGAGCACAAGGATTGTGTCCCAGTGAATAAATCCTGGATGTTAATGTGGTCGTACCATTATCAACCACTGCCAAGGCCTTTTCTAGGTTCTGTTAATTTCCCGCGATCTCTCTGCAGTTTCGTGTTGAGAGATTGTCCAAATTTCGTTGTGACATATTAGAAGCGTTTCTGACTTTGCTTTCGGAATCTAGTAAAAAATCCCTGAGATCCATGTCATCTGACAGTATGGACAATAGTTGTTTCACATGGGACAGTGTTGAGGTTCTTAGCCAATCTAGGCATAACTTCCCAACCCTGTATGATGTCACCACACTCTGATGTTCTCATTGTACATAGCTTAAGTCAGGCCTATGGATACTAAACCCTTCGGCGGTACCCTTGAATCGTGCCTGAAACCTGTTTGTGTCGGTAGGCCAAACTAGCCATCCCTTCCAAGTGGGTTCTGTTGAATTGTATGAAATGCCCTGTGTGATGTCATCTAGTGTACCTTCATCATTTTTTGTCTAATTTTGCCAATCCTCGAAGTGTGAATGCAAGGTGTGTACAAGTCATTAATCTTTGCTTACCCAAGACAGAAAGTCTGTTGCACAGTGTTCAGGAAAATCATTTGTTCTGGTATGAGGCATGCTCTAAATAGTGCCTCGGATACCTGAACCTACCATTCTTAGCCCCCCAGACTTCTTTAGTGTCTATAGTGTCCTTCCATAAGCTGATACCCTGTTCCGACAGTTGGCTGTAAAGGATGCAAAGTAGATCTGTTTTGTGTTAGTGAGCATACTTTTCTTTGCAGATAAAGGTGCGAGCATATAATAGGAGCATGGATCAGATATATTGACTCCAGAAAAATAGGCAAACGTTTGTGAACTACATTTTGGTGGTGGTGGGCAATGTTCCAATTGGTGGTATTCAAAAACAGTACGTGGTGCAAAAATTATGACCATAGTGTTGATAACAGTACATTTAGTTGAAATCCGAAGTCATCAAACATTTCATTTGTTGAAAATGCTGCAAACTGTTCTAAATCAGACAATATATTATTAACCGTTTCAAAATCCCAATCGTCAGTATGTACTGGAGGTAATGATCTCATTTAAAGAGAGTTTTTAAAAGTTCAGTGGGACCAAATACATCATATGAAACTGCATCCCAAACTATTCAGTCAGGAACTGAAACGGCTGTAATGTTAACTTAGGACTGGTCTCTTTGTTCACGATTAGATGACGTATGAGGTTTCAGTGTCAAGTTAACATTTGATACTACAGAGCGTTCTGGGAAATAGTATCCGTTCATGATCAAGGAAAAGACAGTCACTAACCCTATCCATAATAGTGGCAACAGTATTCCAGTGATCAACAGAAAGGACTCATCTTTCCAACACCACTTTGCGATTCTGCACCCGACGGCATATCGGCAGGGAGGATAGGGGTTCCCCGTTTTTTTCTGGCATAGAAATGGCCGACCTAGGCCTGGCATTCACTGAAGACGAGATCTCTAATCTAATGGCCTCTCTAGGGACTTTCGAAGGACTAAACTCTGGTTGCCCCTCTATAAAAAATAGCGACTGGGATGAGCTGGAAGAACTGAGGAGAACTCAAATAAAAACAGCCATCCATGGGCTACTGATGTCCGAATACCTGAAGGTCAACACAGCCCCAGCGGGCCTTGTAGTTCGGAATGAACCATTTATATTCCTTGAGGACAAGACTTTCAAAATCGATTGGTCCCAAATCTCATGGAGATGCACACGAGATTGGATCGTTTTGATCATCAAGACAGCAAGCAGACTAGCTAGTGATCTAAAGGTGGAGATACAAGCAGTAGAGGTGCGTCTCAAGAGCTATGAATCTCCAGCCAATCTAAAGAAGTACCTTGATGAACTAAACCAAACATTGAATGACTTTGAAATAAATCTCAAGGATAGTAAATATGAGAAACTCCAGAAAGATACGAGCAGATGGAGTAAAGAAAAGATCTATCCCTATATTAAAGATAACTATAAACCATCAAGTGACAATGTTTCCAATGATGGTTCATCGGACGCTGGATCTAACAGCTCCAATTCTAGTGGCAACAAAAGCCCCAGATATCAGGGCACACGAAGGAACTTCCGACGACCCAATCACCGTGGCATGCGGGGATGGAATAGCTACCCCCAGCCAATGATGTACCCCCCACAACAGTTTGGCCCACCGCCCTTCCAACACCCGAATGCCCCGTTCCCGCCATGGGGTTTTCAGCAAGACTATGGATATTTTGACAACTCGGCTCCTTTTTTAGGGGCATGCCGAGGACAGAACAAGGGAAGGAACCGGAGAGGCAACTCGGTACACTGGAGCAACGAAGAAGAAGGGACTCCGAGAGTATCAACCAGGAGCATGACAGGGGCGTCCAAGAACCAGAAGTAAGCCTAGTTGTAAATCTCACGGGCAGTGAACTATCGGAATCACAGAAAAAAGTACTAGAGAAAGGCCTAGGATATGTTCCCACTGCCAACATGGACAAATTCCACCTCTGCAAAGAAATCCAGGAATTTATAAGGAGACTGAAATTGCAGGTCTTCTTTAAAGACAAGACAGACAACCAAGAAAAGGGAGACACAGGACTGAAACCACGGTCCACCTTCACTCCTATGAATCACACTCTTCCTATTGAACTCCTGACCTTCGAAAAGGCGGTCATGAAGGATCTCGAAGCACTTGACCCAGCACAGAAACGAGTTTTCCAAAATGTTTCTAAAGATGAACGACAAGCACTTCGCGAATTAAGCGACAACAAACAGGTGGTCATAAAACCAGCGGACAAGGGGGGTGCAACTGTGCTAATGAATAGGGAACAATATGACAAGGAGTGCTCTAGACTGCTACAAGACAAAAGGAACTACGAAGTCCTATTGACCAATCCAACTGAAAAAATAACAATTAAGATCAAAACAATGGTAGAGGAGGCACTGTCCCATAATTGGATCACCAACAAGGAAGGGGAGTTCTTGTGCCAAAAGAACCCTAGAACCCCTTACCTATACATCCTACCTAAGATTCATAAGGACCTCGAGAACCCACCGGGTAGACCCATCGTATCAGGGATTGGGTCAGTCCTTGAACCAGTCTCTAGGTTTGCAGACGCATTTTTAAGACCTATGGTACAGAGGACATCGACCTACCTCAGAGACACAAAGGATGTGTTAAACCTACTTGAGGGGGTGTCATTCGACCCGAACACACATCTTTTAATCAGCTGTGATGTGGAAAGTCTGTATACGAGTTTGCCGCACAACGACACCCTGGCAATAATCGAAGATGTACTATTCGCAGACGACTGGGAGTACCAGACCCCACGGAACGTGGTAATGGAGTGCTGCTCCTTGGCACTTAAGGAGAACTTTTTTTAGCACAACGGCACCCTGTACCTTCAAAAACATGGGGCCAGCATGGGAAGCACATTTGCTCCAAGCATAGCTGGTCTCTATGTTCACCACCTTGAGGAAACAAAGATACTGAGTACCAGCAACCCATTCCGACAAAAGATCCTGACCTGGAAGAGGTACATTGATGATATCCTGATCATCTGGGATGGAGATAAGACCGCCCAGCAGTTCCTCACGTGGCTCAACTACCAAGACGAGTTCCTCAAATTCACCAGTGTCACCACTAAAACCAATCTGGTATTTTTGGATCTAAACATCTTTCCCAAAAACGGTAGACTGATGACAACGACACATTTCAAGAGCACCTCTAAGAATTGTCTCTTGCTGTATCAGAGTTTCCACCCAAGACATCTGAGGGATAATCTACCCTACGGCCAGTTTCTGCGACTCCGTAGGAACTGCACGGAAGTCGCCAATTTCAAAGCACAGTCAAATGACCTACGGAAGAAGTTACAACTGAGGAATTACCCTCAGAAAATCATCGACCAAGCTTACAAAAGAGCGAGAAACAACTGCAGAGACAGCCTCCTGGAGGAAAAAGTGAAAACAGTGGAAGTGCAGAGACCAATATGTGTTACAACATATAACACCAATTCCGACCTAGTAAGTAAGATCATCAATAAGAACTGGAAGATTCTCAACAGTGGAGGTCTCGAAATTCCGAAACCCATGTTTTCACACAAAAGAGCACAGAGTGTCAGAGATATACTAGTACACACCAGACCCAAGGACAACAAAGCCAACACCCAAAGCAATCCCAATTTTGTACAAGGGCACTACCCGTGCGGCGGATGCAAGGTATGCTGCCTCACCAAAAAGAGCAAGAAACTAACTTTTAACAATGGGACCACATGGGAACAAAGAGCCTTCAGCAACTGTAATAGTTCCAACGTCGTCAATCTCATTACTTGTCCTTGCCATCTTGAATACATTGGCATGACGAGCAGGGCAGTGAAGTTGAGAATAGGCGAGCACAATCAAATGTAAAAAGGCGAGTACAAAACTAACAAACCCTTCCTGGAAAGTGGGCACAAACCTGAAGACATAACTTGGACAGTCATTGAACAGATTGACAACGAGAAACATCTACTAGAAAAAGAACAGAGATGGGTTTTTCGTGTCCAGTCAAACAAACATGGATTGAACGATGAAATTCCGTGGGGTCAGCTATAGGCCATGCACCCCCACTCCCCATTGAGAGGCACCTCGTCCGTGGCCACGTAACGCATCCCCTGCGTCCTGTCAGTAACTCACTGAAAACATCCGCCTAGCCTTCTATAACCCATAGATCGACATTCTGTTAAACATTAGGTATTACAGGTCCCAACCCTTTGGATTCAGGAACTCCATCTATGAACCTACTATATACCTGGGCACGTCTGCCTTCCAATGGGATCCAATGAGATCCTACATAACTAATTCAACAGAATTGTTTGGCTATGAGAGTCATCCCTGAAAAATTGAGGAGCCGTTTTGATAATATTGTATTTCCGACTAACATGTTTTTCAGTAATATATCACAGTATTGTTCGTTTTTGAAAAACAACCTTGAGAAAATATGAGTAGTTATGATGGGATTATTATTTTTCCTTAAATATTGCCTTCTACTAAAATATTTTCTGGGCCGAGTACCACTGTTAACCTAATGGACACGGAAGACAGACTTCCGTTTTAGCACACCCTCGTTCCGTTTTAGGGCGGCCATTTTGGGTGAGCGGTCTAGTGTTGCCGGTGACTCCCCACGCGACACCGGCGCCAAAACATAGCTCTTAAGATCACTGAGCCGCAGACGCGATCACTCTTCAGAGCGGCATCTCGTGGTAGAAGTAAGGCTCAATGATTAAGCGGTCACTGTGAGTAATGGACTTTGCCAAGAGTCTCGAAACACTTGGCTAATCGAGACAATGGCCACATTGCATTCGGGTGTGTATTTACATTGTTGCTAAGGGCGCGGTCTCTTTTTTTCAGGACGCCGCGGTGAATACCTACCGAGTGTCAGCTCATGGGGCATATCTTTTGCGCAACAGCAGTATGTATCACATATTACTTAACGATTGGGGTGTGCCCCTTGGGGATTTTTAATGATGGATTCTAAGATCACCACTGGCATTGAATAAGTCGGGTTCCTCTATTTTTATCCTGCAGAGTTCCGCTGTGTGCATTGAGTTGTGAGAGTGTGTGTATGTTGAGATGAAAACAGCCCTAATTACAAGGGGCTTCTCTATGTTCGGCCACAATAACTAGCATACAGGGGATGGCAGATTGTACCATCATTCTGTCCATAACAAACAGCCTAATTACAAAGGGGCGCCACAATGTTCGTTACAAAACGAACATTCAGGGGATGGCGGATTGAACCATCACTCTGTCCATAAAGTTTTAAGTGCATCCATTGTGGTATGGGCAATTGAAACAAAAATGTGGGACTTGTAGCGCTAATAATAATGAGTGTCCAAAGACAGACTACAGATACCATTGTATAAATCTGTATGTTTCTCTCCCTTTTTTCTTCTTGCTTTACAGAGACCACAATCAGGTCATTATTTTTGAAACTTTTGCTTACAGAGGGCCAGCTCATGCCCTGAAGCAGAAACTAACAGTTGATTTTTACTGCTAGTTTTTAGGACGACAGGCTTATTACATTTAGCAACTGAGCTCTGTTCTAGTAGGGACCATTAGAAGGTCCTGATGAGTAGGCAGTAGGGGACTGCCTACGAAACATGTAGACCAGGTTGTAGCGAATCGCTCTACCTCAAAACCCCCTTCTTAACGTCCCCAGCTAGGGAAGTGAATACATTGTTTTTTTCCACTAGCCAGAGGATTTTTAACCTTTTTTATTCCCACACATTATTAGGTCCCTACACTTCACTGACATCACCCACTTTTGCACTGTCACATAGTCCTGTCACTATACTAGTGCTCCTGCGTAGTCGGTCAGGTCGTAGCACGCCCCGCCCCGTAGAGGGACGGGAAGACCCCAATGATGAAGCATGACACTATTGGATTTTTTTAGTGTGTGAGGGGTATTTTAAAAAAGCACACTGTGCTCTCATCTTTACCACCCTAAGAGAGTTCAATTATTAGTTTTTTACCACCCACAGAAATAAATAATAAAAAATAAAAATCACTACACTTTGATAGAATCTCTTTGTTTATACATATCCAGAGATGTAGCCATAGTGACACTAGGCATGTCTCTTTCAGAAAAATTTAAAAATCATGAAGTTATTTTTTGTGGAAAACTGGAGCTGGAGGTGACTCTGGTTCACTTGGATCCAGAGAAAAAGTGTCGAAATCGATGAAGTATCCAGATGCAGTTTCATCGATTTTTGTTAGCTCAGCAGGTTTCGATGAATTGGTAGGAGTCTCCTGTAGAGGCATATCTGATAGACTACTAACCACAGATTCCTTAATGTAGAATTATCCCCAGGCGTGAGACTGGATCCGGAAAACTTTTTGCCACAGCATCCCTGCTCGCCGGGGGGACGGCACCATGTGACTCCGCCCTGACGTCGTCCGCGTCCATGACGTCAGCCAGGATTCATAAGTCCCACCCCAGCGCGCCTACGTCAAATTATTCTCTTTTCCACGTGCAACACGGATCCGGATTGTGTCCTGGACTGTTTTCAGGCCTTCTATCCCTTTTTCACGCTTTGATGTTCAGTGGAACAATGTGCGAATACCTTCAGACTTCAAGAAGTGTACATCTTGTGCGTGTCCCATGTCGGCGATGGACCCTCACCCAATTTGCATGTGGTGCCTGGGTGAGAAACACGACTCGGTGAGCTGCGGAGCCTGCCAGCACCTTAAGCCTAAGTCACGGCGGGAGCGCCGGATGAAGTTGCTGTCTGCGCGCTTGTCCAGGACGGTGTCATACCAGAGTCCGTCCCCTACCTCGGAAGCAAGGAACCGCCGGTTTCGTCTGTGACAGTCTTTTGCGCAACCCCAAGGGCGTGGCTCACCGGCTGGTAGGTCCTTCAGTCTGTCTCCGATGCCTTGTCCTCCTTTCGCGGTGGGCGCCTGCTCTCCCCAGGACGTGCCCCCGCCTGTCGCTGTCATACCCGCCGTTTCCCGGCGAGGATGCGACTAGGGCCCAAATGACAGCCTACGCTGCAGGCTTCTTTGGCCCTTCCTCCACCTCCTGAGACATCCGCGGATCCCTTGCCTCGTGCGTGTCCTTCCGCGGAGTCGCTGGCGGCTCCGGCCCCGGAATTTTCAGCTTCAGGTAATAGGAGGGTGGTGTCGTCGAGGTACGGTCCTTCGGGGCTCCCCTCTTCGGCTCCTGGCGTCCCTGCTTCGCCACAAATCCCTAAAGGGCTCCCTGTGGTGTCGCAGGAGACCCCTCTGGTTCCTGGGTTGGCCCACCTCGTCAGTTGGCTGCTGGGTCAGCCCTTTGTGGCAGGAGTGTTCTTTTTGGCTGCTTACTGTGGTTTCTGCCGCAGGTTTTCTAAGTTGTTCCCTTATTCGGGAGTTTCTTCCCTAAGAGTGGTTCCTGTTCTGCTTGTGCTGTGCCCTACCCTATGTGGGGTATTGTAGCTATTGGCTAGCCCTGTCTTACGCTGGGAATGTGTGGACACCCACTCATGGGTTCCTCATCCTTCTGGGTGTTGCTGTATGCTGCTGATGCATTTTCTTGGGCAGCTGCGGCGGTGTGCTGCAGTGTTTTTGCCCTTTGTCTGCCGTTTGGCCTGGTCCTCTGTCTGGTGTCCGGGAGGGTTATTTTCCTGCGTTGACGACTTGTTCGTCCTACTTGTTTCTCCTAGTCTTCCGGTTGGTTGCTTGTTGGCACCTAGTTGTGCCCGCCTGGACGTTGTGGTCTGGATGTTTACTTTGGTGGCGCTTGTTGGCGTCTAGCTGTGCCCACCTGTTGTGCTGTTCCACGACCAGAGGCCTTTGAGTGAGGCCTGGCGCCCCTGCTTCTTGTTTTTGGGAGCCTTGTGGGGATCTTTTTCTCTTCCACCTGACTTATTACAAAGGCGCTCTTCTTTTTGGCCTGTTGGCGTCTAGCTGTAATGGATTCGGCCGCCCTCTCCACTGGGTGTTTTCCTGGTGGAGGGCTCTTGCCCTCGTTCCTGCTCTTCTCCTTGGAGTCTCCGGGTTGCTCTTCTTCCTCGGTACTCCCCTGCATTGCCTGTACCTGGGGGGTTTCGGTGAAGGATCCTGGTACGTCGGCTGCTGGCCTCCTTTCGTATTGCCTATACCTGGGACTTCTGCTGGAGGTCCGTGGTACGTTGACTGCTGGTTCCTTTTGTATTGCCTGTACCTGGGGCCTCTGATGGAGGTCCCTAGTACATTGGCTAATGGCCTCCTTTCGTATTGTTCTTCCTTCTCCTGCTTGGTGAGGGCTGGGCTGCCTCTTGTTATGACACTTCCCCTGTGAGGCGGTGTTCTCTGCAATACTGAGGCTCTAGTCTGCTTGGGGGGCGGGGGGGAAGGGGGTGGCTGGGGCTCTTTCCCAAGTCCCTGTGGCTCATCCCCTGTTGGAGAGGACTGGGCTGTTTCCCTGTTCCAGTGATTTGTTCCCTGTCGGGGTCTTGGGTTTGCCTGAGCTGGGGAGGTCCTCTCGCAGACCCTCCTTCCCCTTGGCTATGGCTAGGGTATCTACTCTACGTTAAGGAATCTGTGGCTAGTAGTCTCTATCAGATGTACGAGTTACTTACCTTCGGTAACAATGTATCTGTAGAGACGATTCTAGCCGCAGATTCCTTCACGACCTGCCCTTCCTCCCCATTCTGTGAGGGCCCTTCTTGGTCTTCTGCACTCGCCTGCCTCCGAGTGGTTGGCTTTTGTGAGTGCCTTTTCTTTTCCTGTCCTTAGAGGGATGCTCGCCTTGTTGTTGCTCCATTCTTGACTTTATGGGCACTACTGCGCCCCGGGCTCCAGTGTGGATTTCGCTCGTGTTTTTCTTTCCTTTGCTGCTTGAACTTCTGTCTTTGGCAGTCCTGGGGGTTGAGGTACCTTGGCTGGTCTCGACCTTGACCTTCGGGAAACTTTCTCCCTGTTGGTATTGTCTGAGGTTGAGTGGTCATTGCTTTCCGTTTTGACCTTGGTGTCCCTTTCTGTTCCGGGCAGTGGTGGCAGGGACGGACTGGGAACGAAAACCGGCCCTGGCAAAGTGCTCGGCCGGGCCCCCCCCCACATCCCTGGGAGAGAGGGGGAGGTGACCGAGCACTTTGCCATGGCCGTTTTTCAGCCGATTTTGTTACCGGGCCGATTTTCGGCCCAGTAACAAAAACGGCCCCCAGTGGCCCAAAACCGGCCCCCACCCTTGCGGCCCACTGGGGGATTGCCCGGTGCCCGCAAGGGCCAGCCCGGGTCTGAGTGGCGACAGACTTTTTGGTCTGCTGTGTATTTTTCACATGCTTCTGCCCCGGGTAGGCTGTTGTATTTGTTGCAGGATTGCTTTCCAGTAGCTGTGCCCTATTCCTTCCTTCCAGATCTTGGTGCCTCAGTACCTGGCACAATTCTGGATGGTGCTGTTCCTCACCTTTTTGTTACTTCTCTTCAGTCTAGCGGGGTTTTTAGCATACTGTTCCAGCATTCTCACAGATTTGTTTGTGATTGCGCCGCGTAAAAGTTCTCCGAAGAAAACGGGCGTAGGTGCTCCGGGGGTGGGACTTGTGTATCCTCGCTGACGTCATGGACGTGGATGACGTCAATGCGGAGTCGCATGGTGCCGACCCCCCGGCACGCAGGGATGTTGTGGCAAAAAGTTTTCTGGATCCAGTCTCACGCCTGGGGATAATTCTACGTTGAGGGATCTGCGTCTAGAATCGTCTCTACCAGATACATTGTTACCGAAGGTAAGTAACTCGTACATTGACGTAGATGTCGGTGGTAGGCCGAATTGATATTTGTGTTTTACTTGAATTTTGATCTGTTTCAATAGGCACGAGTTCCATTTCATTGTTGGTAACTCCATTAATTCGAATTGTAGATTCTTTCAACGATACAAGTCTTTCTGAACTTACTGTATGGTAGCGAGGGGAGAGCGGCGGCTACCCTGGAGCCCACGTGGCCTGCTATTCAGGATCGGCCAAATAGTGTGGTTTGATCATATCATTTGAGACAAATCTTTTTCTTTCTTGCTGGAAAGAAGTGGAAGAAGTACTGTTCTTGTTCCTTTCACAGCCAGGACAGGTACAGGCTTTCTGTATGATGACACAAATTATTTCTTGTTCACAATTTCTTCTCTGACCAGATCCCCGACTTTTGGGATCCAGGCAGGTTTTGCCGTGACTGATTTGACTTCCCCAGTGGCAGTGCTTTTTACTTGCACGTTGCTTTGTAGTGCCTGGAATTCATTAAGATGCTATAAAACAGACAAACGTTTATCGATATCAAAAGGTTTTCCATCCACCACTGTGCATTCATAATCTAGATCAGGTACCCACATTTGTGTTCCAGAAAGGACTTTGTATGAGGTGACGCCCCCTAGGAAACTTCTTGGCATATTATTTAGTGCCCTCTGGAACCCGTATAGGTGATTGACCCAGCTACCACCCTAACCTAATACCATTGCTGTTAAAGAGTGCTTTAAGTCCCATTCTTTCCTCTGCACAGACACATTTCCCTCGGGATGGCACAGAGGAGTACTCCAGTGATACACCCTAACTTCCCATGGCATCCTTGTAAGCCCTAGAGCTAAACGCAGGACCACGGTCAGAGTATAATGTGCCTTTAAAGATTTGCAAATCTTTTTTTAACAGTTTGAGCATCAGCCGAGCGCTGAGGCCAGACCCATAGGAATCCAGAACATGAATACACTGCCACCAAGATGTACTTGTAAGCCCCATCGGATTGTAGGGGGCCACAGTGGTCCAAATAGACACAAGCGAGAGGTCTGTCTGATATCAATAATGGTGTTTGTGGTGGGCCTGCTACGGTCGAACCCTTCATTTGCTGACAAATGTCGCATTTAAGTACAAACACTTTTGTCTGGTTAGACCTGGCTACTAATAGCGTTGTTTCAGTTATGAAACAGTTTCAGTAACCCTGGTGTGTGCAGAACCGAGACCTTCGTGTGCAGCTAGAGTTAAACCCAGTCTGCGATCCATGTTTGGTATTACTCTATCCCCCACTCCTGGAATTTGAGTATACTGATAGTTTTTGAGTTGAAAACCTTTCGGCAAGGCTGAGCTGTTTTTGCGTGAAGCAATGACTGCTACCATTATCTGTCCGTCTATACTCTTGCTAGAACGAGTGATTGCAGCTACGGCGGCAGTTCGTACTGCCCCCTTTGCGGCTTAATCAGACTATGAATTCCCTTCAACGTGAATGCCATCTTGTTGATAACTCCGCATGTATAACACGTGAGCTCTCTGCAAGTCTTTTTTTTTTTTCTCAAGTCTGCCACTTGTTACCAACACATTTTGTGCTTTATTGTGCAACCTTTTGAGTCTTTAAACCCATTTTCAACCCAATAATGAAGCTATTCATTATTAGACTGGTCAGAGTAAAACAAGTCTCACACTATCAGTTTGGGGAATTCCCGATCCGTTTGTTAGGGCCAGTAATGGTGCTTTTAATTCTACCAGCTGTGCTGTGCAATCTCCTAGAGACTGCGTTTTCATTCTGCTAGGCTGGAACTTGCCACCCACATATGTCCTTTTACAATCATACAAGCTGCAGTGTATTGCTGTTTACGATCTATGGCTGGCTGAGCTGAACCGTCAGTGTAAATAATGTATTCATACTGGTCAAGAGGCATTATTTCACTTGGGAGAGGATATTCTTGTTCGTATTGCAGGAATGCTTCAATTTTTAGTGTACAATCAAATTTATAGTCTACATCTTTTGCAGTGAGCAAATTAGCCCATTGTATCAATCTTGGGTGTAAAGCTTTAGCATTTGGGACTCTTGCTTTTGTGATAGCCTCTAAGACCGGCACTGGAGTTACGACAATTATTTGTTTCCCCTGAGCCAGTGCTCTTTCTCTCACTAAAGCAGTTTGTACTGCTGTCAGAATTTTCTCTGTAGAACCGAAACACATTTCAGCATTTGTGTACAAGTGTGATTTGTATGCTATGGGTACTGTTTCGTCTTCATTGAAGGTTAGGTAAGTGTTCCCTGATTGACCCGTGATTACACAGATCACAAAATTTGTGGTATTTACACGTGTGTGTAGGTATTTTGAAGCTATCATGTCAGCTTGTAAGCAAACAAAGTACAATGTCTAATTTAAAAATCAGGTCAGATCAAATCGTAGAAAGGTTTTACTTTTTCTGCGTGATCCAAAATGTATGTTCTGCCAAAATTCAGGAATCCCAACATGGATTGTCAGTTTTCAGAGATTTTGGAGGTTGGAACAGCGCACACTTTTCTAAAAAGTTAGTTGCTAGGCTTTTCCCTACACTTGAAAGCTCATATCCCAAAAATAAGACATTGAGGTGGGCTATTTGCGTTTTCTTTTTTTTTTTAAAGTTGAATTTGTAGCCAGCAGAGGCGAATCCCCAAATTATGTTGCTCGCTCTGGTCAAATGATCCTTTAAATCATCATCCGTTAGAAAAATATCATCTACATAAGATAATGCCTCCTCATCCAAATTTTGAAGAACCTCTGTTACCCCAGTTGAGAGCAAGCCAGGGCTATTCTTATACCCTGAGGGAGTCTACAGAATTGACTGTGGGAACCGAACACTGAGAATGTTGTCAAATATCTGCTTTTTGGCAGAAAAATCCCTTTGAGATATCTAGTGTAGTTTTTGTATTTTTTTCGCACAATGTTATTCATTAATGCAGCACTGTGTGCATTCTGTACTGCAAATGTTTATGTGCATGTGTTCAGATGTCTGGAGTCTATAACTAGAAGAAATTAATTATCGGGTTTCATTACAGGAAACACAGGATTATTCATTGAAGAGGTGCAAGTTTCTATTACACCATGGTATTCAGGTTGATCTAAGATCTCCCTGACCTGTTGCTTCCCTTCTTGTTTAATGGGATATTGTTTTTGGGGAGTGCTCACGTGTTATACATGCGGAGTCATCAACATGATGGCATTCACGTTGAAGGGAATTCATTGTCTGATTGAGTAGTTTTTACTGGGATTACACAGTGAGGTGACTCAGCATCACACCCTACATGGTAACGATATAATGCTAGAGCAAGTGCTACCGGCCACTCCTGCACATTTGTATGTTTTAAGTATATTGGAATGGAACAAGGTCAAAAAGCCGGTAAAATTACAGTTTCTCCCTTTGGGCACTCCATAACAATCTCACAGCCAATCTTTTTCAGCGAAAAGGATGTTATATTCATAAGTCAGGTTCTCCCAGAAGAAACCTTTAATTTTTCTAGGTTTGTCCTGCTCCATTTGGAGTGTTATCTCATGCAACCGATGTGGGGCACTTACCATTGTATCGGGTGTTTCTACCTTGATGTGTTCATTCAACTCCGCTATCACCAGAAATTCCATCAGTTTCTGGCGAGCTATTGTTACTTCTGCTGCATTGTCTAGCACCGTACAAGCTCATTCCCCATTCAGAAATTGAGTCCTCAGAATTCTGTGCATGTCTAACTTTAAGACCTGCTACTTTCTTCTTTTTAAATTTAGGTTTTGATTTTGATTTATCTTCTTTTTTAATATTATAGTCGGAAGTACGATGTGTTTCTCTGGACTTAGTTCTGTCTGTGTTATGACAGTCCTTAGTTTTTTTTTTATGAACCCTGAAAAGAAAGACAGGAGTGTGTATCAGTATCCTGATACCGGTCAGGGTTTTTAATGTTATCACGATTTCTCAGGTTGTACCTCCTTTCGGAGGAGACCCACCCCTGGATTGTGACTTGTTCTCTCTATTCTTTTGTTTTTTATTGTCCCATTTCCTCTTAGAAGAATCAGGTACTTGCTTGGTGTTATCCATTTCCGGTCCACCCTTGAGTTGAGGTTTTGTTGCTCTAGCACCCAAATTATACCTAATTCGGAATAGGTATCTTCGATAATTTTAGGTAATTCACGTTCCTGTTGTATAGGAGTGGAATGCCTCAGACGTTGACGTATTGCCACTGCTTCTGCCTCCCATTTTATGTTTGCTAATATAATAGTTGATACCTGGGCAAAAATGTCCTAAAAATTTCATCCCTAAGTTCAGAGCAGGTCTGCGCCATACGCATTCTGTATTTGTCTTAATACATCTGGCATTTCTGCTATTGAAGGGATACCATGAGTTCTGGTATATATTGCAGCAAAAACTGTACCCCAAGAGGTACAATCCTCTATCTGGGGAGATATCCCCACTGGCAAGCAGATTGTAAGCATTCTGTGTTTTTCTTGAGTCCTCCTGTGTGGAAACACTGCCTCTAGTGGTGTGATTTTCTGAGCTATCCAGAATGACCCATGAATAGAATACCTCAGTACTATATGATTTGTGTGCCTTAATCACGAAAGTTACTGTCCCACCCCTTGCTGTGACTCCATAGTCTGCTAATTTTAAGTTAAGGGCAGTTCTGACATTGTCTGAAATGTTTATTTTGCCTTCTTGTTCTGATAGATACATCTGGCAGTGGATGCCTCACCTTGTGAATATCCCCCTGCGTCAGCAACGTTCGGAAAATTCTTTTGTAGCATGCTGGCGTGGACGACATCATAGGAGCACGGCATCGCACGCGACTCCGACTGACGTCACCGACTCCTTATTAGGCCTACGTCGGCGTGATGACATCAGTTTCCTTTTTTCCGTGTCGTCGACGCTAACGGTTTCTTGGGATCTTCTATTGTGCGCATAGTAACTTTGTTATGATTGTGAACTTTTGTTCTGTATCTGTTTGGAGTGCTGTCTTCCGTCGAAGATGTCATCGAAGACAGAATTTAAGCCATGCGACTCGTGTGCCAGGATGATGTCCATTACTGATCCTCATGGTGACTGTTTGTGGTGTCTGGGCTTGGATCACGACGTCAAGGGTTGTCGTTCCTGTTCGAAGATGAACCCAAAGGCTCTTCGAGAACGAGAGGCGAAACTCCTTCTTGCCAAAATTAAGGGTAAGGATACCTAGAGGACTTCGAGGTCAAGATCAAGACAATCGAGGTCGAGGTCGCGGTCGAGGTCTCAGTCGGATTCGGCTTCGGCGCATGCTTCGGGTTCCGCGAAGAAGAAGCATAAGAGGAAGAAGCACAGTTCGAGACACCATTCCGGCAGGGAGTCGGACTCGAAAAAGAAGTCATCTTCTCAAAGACATCATAAGGGCATGATATCTCCCTCTTTGGCTCGTAAGCCTGAAGGTGAGGCCTCGCCTTTGCAGTCTCGGGAGCCAACACCGAATCCGGAATCAAATCCGCCTCCGGAGCCGTACCAGTCTTCGGTGCATTATGAAGAGGAAGTTGAGACTCCTCAGGTTTCGGCGACTCCGGTACACCAACTCAAGGAACAAGTGGAACAGGAGGAGTCGAATCCGGTACAGCCTCTTCAGGGGCAACCAGTGGGTTCGTACCCTCAGTTTCCTGGTCCAGGTCAGGACCCTCCGCATTTTCTTAACGCCATGTATGACGTATATGCAAGAGCAATGTACCCCTCTGGTGCACTGGCTGGTCCCATGGGTCCATTCTCATTTAATCTGGGCATGCCTTAAGCTTATGCTCCGGCGCCTTTCTTGCCGTTTATGCCGGCGCCGATTCCACCGTGGCATAGCTCGGCTCCACCGAGGTCATCGACTCCGCACACGGCGTCGCCGGCTCCGGAGCGACCTCTGAATCAAAATCGAGGTTTGACGCAGGTTCCAGCTTCTCATTCAAAGGCGGCTCCAGCTCCTCATTCGACGCCGGTTCCGACTCACTCCGTCTGAGTCGTTACCGGATACGACGACGTCGATTCGGATAGAGTGGTCGAGGCGTAGAGCGCAGCGCCTTATGGAGGAGAGAAATTATGAGGAACCTGAGGTTGAAGAAGGCGAACTTCAGGGGCGGATTCAGTGGCTAGGATCATGGGGTCTTTGATTGCCACAAAAAGAGCTGCTTGGTTAAAGACTTCTGAGTTTTCAGCTGATGTCCAGGCTGCTCTGATGAATTTGCCTTTTGATGGCACAGGCCTTTTCGGGAAGAAAGCTGATGCTGCCTTGGCAAGGTCTAAAGATAGCAGAGCGACAGCAAGATCTTTGGGTCTGCAGACTAGAGGCTCTTTCACCAAGAAGTACAAGGGTTTTGGAAGGTCTACTTTTCGTACCTATAAGCAGAACCAACAGCAGCAGCAGCAACAAAATCCTTTGTACAAGTCCTACAGGCGTTGACAAAGGGGTCGTCCACGTGGACGTCAAGCCTCCTCCTCCTCCTCTACTTCCTCCTCTAATACCCACCCCCCACCTACAACAACAAAGCAGCCCTAGATCCGCCATTCCGGATCATGTGGGTCCTGTAGGGGGTCGGCTTACTTATTTCCTACGGGATTGGGAATCGGTAACATCAGATCTTTGGGTTCTCAATCTCGTAGAGAATGGGTATGCTCTTCCCTTTCGGGAATTCCCTCCCTATTACCCTCCTTGCCCGGGTTTTTGCTCGGAGGACCATCTGTTGCTCCTTCAGGAAGAGGTACAGGTACTGTTCAAAAAGGATGCGATAGAGGTGGTTCCAGAGCAGGAAAGGGATCAGGGGTGCTACTCCCGGTATTTCCTGATCCCCAAGAAGGATGGCAGGCTTCGTACAATCCTGGATCCCAGGATCTTGAACCTTTACCTGAAGCAGGAGAAGTTCAAGATGCTCACCCTTGCACAGGTTCTTCAGGTGCTGCTGGAAAAGGACTGGATGGTGTCGATCGACTTGCAGGATGCGTATTTTCACATCCCAATTCTGAAGTCGCACAGGAAGTATCTCCGTTTTACGGTGGGGTCACAACACTACCAGTTTGCGGTCCTTCCGTTTGGTCTTACTACTGCGCCTCGAGTCTTCACCAAGGTGATGGCTGCACATCTCAGAAGGTCAGGGATTTCGGTATTCCCTTATCTGGACGACGGGCTGATCAAAGCAGAGTCTTCAGAGATAGTGCTCCATCATCTGCAAGAGACAACTCAGTTGTTACACAGGTTGGGTTTTTCGATAAATGTACCCAAATCTCACCTGGTGCCCTCCCAGCGCAACCTGTTCATAGGTGCGGTACTGGACACAACTGTGTGTCGTGCATTCCCTCCTCCTCAAAGGATTTGCGACATACAGGAGTTGATTCCTTTATTTTTCAATGGAGCGGTCGTTCCAGTCCTGAAGGTCCTTCGCCTGCTCGGTCTGATGGCTTCCTGCATTCTGTTGGTCAACCATGCACACTGGCACATGAGGGCATTCCAGTGGTGCCTCCGCAGGCAGTGGTATCAACACAATGGAGATCTCAGGGAGTCTGTGAGGATCTCCAGAGAAACTGCAGCGGATCTGACTTGGTGGGGAGTGGAAGGCAACCTGTCTCAAGGGAAGCCCTTTCAACTGCTTCCAGCTGTGGCCACAGTGATAACGGATGCGTCCACTCTAGGGTGGGGTGCTCCTCTGGGGGATCTGGAGGTCAAGGGTCTTTGGTCTCCAGAGGAAAGGTTGCTTCACATCAACCTTCTGGAATTGCGGGCGATACGTTTGGAACTCAAGGCCTTCCTCCCTTCCCTTTGCGGTCGGTCGGTTCAAGTCCTGACGGACAACACCACCGCGATGTGGTATGTCAACAAACAGGGAGGAGTAGGGTCGCAGTACTCTGCAGAGGTACTCTGCAGAGAGGCTCTGCGACTCTGGTCCTGGGTTCAGGACCATCAGATTTGTCTGATGGCAAATCATTTGGCCGGAGTTCTGAACGTGCATGCAGACCATCTCAGTCGGTTGTTCTCCGCCGACCACGAGTGGAGGCTTCATCCAGAGGTAGTTCGTCACGTTTTTCGGATGTGGGGAACTCCTCGGGTGGACCTGTTTGCCACTCACAAGAATGCTCACTGCCCGTCGTTCTGCAGTCTCCAGTATCCGATGCAGAGAGCTTTGGGGGATGCGTTTCAGTTGAGTTGGAACTCAAGACTCCTTTACGCGTTTCCTCCCATACCCTCGATTCCTCGAGCTCTGAGGAAGATTCGCCAAGACCGGGCCCAAGTTATATTGATCGCCCCGGATTGGCCAAGAAGGGTGTGGTACACAGATCTTCTCCACCTCTCCTCGTGCCCGCCGCTCTGTCTCCTTCACAGGGCAGATCTCCTCTCTCAGATGGAGGGGCAGGTTTTACACCCCCACCCCCACCTCCAGACCTTACACCTTCATGCCTGGAGATTGAACGGAGCAACCTGAATTCCTTTTCTCTCTCGCACGATGTTGTGGATGTCATTTTATCGGCCAAGCGTGACTCCACTAAATCCATTTATTCTTATAGATGGTCCAAATTTGTTGTTTGGTGCGGAGAGAAGTCCATCGATCCTTTGAGGGATCGTTTGTCAGATATTCTTCTTTTTGCACTTTCTTTAGCGCGGCAAGGGTTTGCTGTGGCAACAGTTAAGGGCTATCTTTCGGCGTTGTCGGCTTTTCTCTGCCTGCCGGATCAGCCGTCCTTGTTTAAATCTCCTATTGTTTTGAGATTTCTGAAGGGGCTTACAAATAAGTTTCCGCCTACTCCCTTTATTGTGCCTCAATGGGACTTGAATCTGGTGCTTACTGATCTAATGGGTTCTCCATTCGAACCTCTACATAATTGTCCCTTGAGGTTGTTGTCTTATAAGGCGGTCTTCCTGGTTGCAATTACCTTGGCAAGGAGGGTAAGTGAGCTTCAACCTCTTAGTTCAAAGCCCCCATTCTTGACCATTCATGCTGAACGAATGGTTCTTAGGACATGGGCTGCTTTTCTGCCTAAGGTGGTAACTCCCTTTCATCTGGGGCAGTCCATTAACCTTCCTACCTTCTACCCTCCCCCTCACCCTTCCAAGGAGGAGGAACGGCTTCACCATTTGGACCCTAAGAGGGCGGTGAGCTTTTATCTTGATAGGACTAAGGACTATCGACTTGATGACCAGCTGTTTGTTGGATTCGCTGGTTGCAGAAAAGGAAGAGCTGTGCACAAGCGCACGCTTTCAAGATGGTTAATTCTATGCATCAAGATCTGCTACGCCCTGGCTGGTAAGGAACCTCTTGAAGGTATAAGAGCTCATTCTACTAGAGCAAAGTTTTTCACATCTGTTTTGTCTAGAGGTGTACCTGTCAAGGATATTTGCAGAGCTGCGACTTTGGCCTCCCTCCACACTTTCGCGAAGCATTACTGCTTAGATGCCGAGGTGAGAAGGGACGGCTACTTTACGCGCTCTGTCCTCCAGGATTTTCTGGTATAGGAGAGTGTACACCCTCCTCCGGGAGTGGGGACTGCTGTGGAACTCTATTCACAAGGTGAGGAATCCACTGGCAGATGTATTTATCAGAAGAACAAGTTACTTACCTTCGGTAACGCTTTTTCTGGTAGATACAGTATCTGCCTGTGGATTCCTCACATGCCCACCCGCCTCCCTGTTGTCCACTCTTCTATACCTGTATTTATGTATTTTATGTATATTTATATTTATATATATATTGGGTTGTTCATACCTTGGCTACGCACTGTGTGTGTATTTTTGAATTGTATGTGCTATGTACATTGTATATTTGTATATCTACTGTCATTGGTCCGTCCGGGTGCCTCGAAGGCACGGAAAAAAGGGCGGAACTGATGTCATCATGCCG
This sequence comes from Lissotriton helveticus, assembly GCF_964261635.1. NCBI lineage: Eukaryota > Metazoa > Chordata > Amphibia > Caudata > Salamandridae > Lissotriton > Lissotriton helveticus. The sequence continues at coordinate 242,079,335 of NC_136061.1, read as the reverse complement.
ACGTAGGCCTAATAAGGAGTCTGTGACATCAGTCGGAGTCGCGCGCGATGCCGAGCTCCTATGACGTCATCCACGCCGGCGTGCTACAAAATAATTTTCCGAACGTTGTTGACGCAGGGGGATATTCACAAGGTGAGGAATCCACAGGCAGATACTGTATCTACCAGAAAAAGCGTTACAGAAGGTTAGTAACTTGTTCTTCTCGTTCCTCCACTTGCGCAACAAGATCTTTGTAGGCCATTATGTTGAAAAAGTTTCAAAGAAACGGAGATACGGTTTTATGCACAATAGGAACTGTTTGTCCTTCAAGCTTCAATTAACCTAAAGCCAATACATAGGATATTTCTACTCAGCTGTGGCGGATTTTCCCCTCCTACTCCAGACGTCTCTGGAATAATGTGAGGAGTGGTCTCTGAGAAAAGCACAACTGAACTACTCAGATTTTACCGTTAAGTAAGTACCAAACCAACATTGGCGGCACCATGTCATGTAGTTCCTATAAACCTATATAGGATCTGTTTAGACAGCGTAGACTGTGGGATTGGTGTCCAGACACCCCCACCAGGTATGTTTGCCTGTTTACCAGCTAGCTCACAGTGCCACTGTAAACTCCTCTTACCAAGGAGAGAATAGTTCTTGGCAACTATCAAACATGACAACCCTGTCCCATCAGGGATCGTGGAAATAGTACAATGCTTTTCGCTCAGTCACTCGTGCTAACTTTGTCTCAGAGAGGTACACAGAATAAACTGTGGGGGCATTTTCATTAAACATTTATTGAACCAGCTTCATTCTAGTGTAAAATCGGTGTGCTATAACAACCATTAGACCGAACCAGATATTAATGATTATATGCACCAAAAGACTAAATGGATGGTAGATTCCTACCATAGTGCTGGAACAATTAATGTAACCTATAAATACATGGCAATCATAATGCGTACTCCTACGATGCAACCCTAACTAGATATACCTAGCATGTATATAGGTGTAAAGCCAATATTCCCCCTAGGCTGAAGCCAACCCCATTACCTGAAGTGAAGTGAGAGACTGTGGGACCCTGTCTTGGTCTCGAGATGGACACCCCTTCAGGGATGTCAGACCACTGCGAGCTGGAGTGTCTGCGTACAGGAACCTCAGTGTCTTGCGTCAGTGTGTCAGCATGGAAGTCTTTCTCCTCTGCCTGCCTGGGCAAAGATGTGGTGTATATATACCCAAAAGGGTACCCTCAGGGGATTCTACCTTGCTGTGTCATGTTGGCCGAGGATGACAGAAGGGATGACCCTTGTACATAGTTTTTATGCAGAAGATGGCAATCCTGCTTTGATTCTGAGAATCCTCATGCATTATTAATGAGGCTAGTTTTTGGGGAAAACAAGACTGCATTTTATGCAGCGCTTAACTAGGTAAAAGGTCAATACCTAACGCATTATGTAGTGTAATGATACGGTAAATGTTGGTGAAAGGTTGGGAGAGTATTTGGGCCTATATTGGAGTATCCTATGAAGCATAACCCATCCTCCCTGCACTGTGGATACCTTTTTAGTGTTGGTCCGTTTCCCTTCAGGGCCCTTGTTGTTCTTAATACACCACAGTCGGTCACTTCATGGCTCCGTGCTTTTGGCATGGAAAGCTGTGAAAAGAACTGTTGTCATTGTGCCGGTGTGGCACGTATATAAATGACACGGACGTCATAGCGACGTACCTGATGCCTATGACATCATGCAGTCGAACAAGGCAACAGGTTGGCGCGCAGGGGTAATGCTATCAAAAATGTTACGGATCAAGCCCGACGCCTGGAAGTTCACAGGGAAGGTATCTGTAGATAGATCATGTCTCATTTAAGGTGTACTGAAGGTAAGTAACTTGTCCTTTATTGATGTATGGTGTTGGAATGAGTGGGTGAAAGGGGTTTTCATGCCCTTAACCAGTTTATCGTGACAGCACCTGAAGGAGTGCTGCAATCCACTTAGGCAGTACCTGTCAGATCTGACTGAAATAAACATTAATAGAAACTTTGAGTTTGCTGATAAGTGGTTAGCTATCGGGGCTCAAGTAGCATGGCTTTAAGCCTAAGAAGGGGATTCTCGACAGACTGATTACAAACCAGAGGTTAACTGCCAGGTCAATTCGAAGGAAGGACACAAACAGAGTATTGGGTTTAAAGTCAGGAACAACACAAGATGGGAAGATTATTTCAAGTCCTTGAATGTGTCACAAGGAAGGGCATCTTGTAAGTGTCACAGGGAAGGGCATTATTGGAGACAGTAAGATGACGAGCCCTGTACTACATACACCCATGACAATGAAAATGTTGACAGTGGTTAGAGGGGGCTGGGCCTTGTTGCACTTAGCCCACTGGCTTGATCATTTGAGAAAGGGACCCAGAAGCTCTGAAGGCATAAACCCACACGCTGTAGGAGTTTGTGTTCGGCGCTAGTATCAGTAAGAGGAAGTTTCCTGTGAGAAACACAGGAGCTTACAGCACTGTGGTTGAGAGGTAGAGTCTCCAACTTTAAGAGACACTTAATTGTGCTTTGCCATTTTGATAAGCATTCTGTTCTAGTGTGCAATGAAGTAATTATTTCTTGAAAGATGAGCACTGGGTTGGTCTTTCAGTTATTGTGCTGCTGTGAGACAGTTCTGTGCTGCATCAGCCCTACACTATCTCCCTTGGAAGCCTTCGACTGCTAGTCATAACTACCACTGACACGTTAAGTGCTGAATGGCCATTCTTTTCCCAGTTCTGCAGAGCCATATTAGGATGGACTCCTTGGCATCAGAAGTGAACTATCTCAGTCCCCACTTTTGAGGCCCAGTATCCCCTGACTGTACCGTGGTTCCCTGACCAGGTCTGACAAATACTTTCCCGGATTGTTTTTTAATACAAAGAACAACTGGCAGCTACAGTTAAGTCTGACCATAATGAAATCTGAGTACATTCTAGCATAGTTTGCTCACCTCAAGATTTTCTGATATTCATACATTTATAGTTCTGTATGTCGTATATTCAGAACACAATTAGAAGCTGTGTATTTAGCATAAACGACAAACCGAAAATTATAACTCGTAAGTCATTACGCATTGTAAAATTTGACTCTACTCATTTATGGACCTTCAAGGCCTGGCTATCACATCATACCCTCTAAACAGTCGATTAGGCAGTTAATTTGTAAAGGTTCTGAACACAGTACTGCTTCGTCTAAATCCTTTTTTGGCTGTTAGTACCACATTTCGAATGGGATTTGACTTTGATTCAGTGTCAAAGGATAGTACTTTGGATTTATTTTTCTTCTTGAGGAAATAAGTGTTTCTATCCTTACGTTTCTTGATGGTGTTTCACCCTCTTGCTACTTAGTCATTTTGTCGGGTGATGAGTGCCCAGTATTAGTTGGGAAAATGTTAAATGACAGATCACCATGTCATCCCTGTGGTTTCTCTCCCTGACACCCACTCAATCCGAGACACTGCTTTTTTGTCAGAAAATGTAATGTTGGAGCCTGTGGGACACAGTCGGGATATTCCTATGGTCTAAGAAAGGGAGCATTAGATGTAGGTAGTCACCTGCCACAAATGTCTTGTAGGGAAGTAGTCATCGTTTCAGACCTCTTACTCCCATGCTTCCACTTCTTGGTCTGAATGGGCAGCTAATGTTAATCACTGGCACTTTCGGTCCTGGTTCCGGCACTCAAGGGTTTAACACCAAGAGGGAATTCATTGACAACCCTAACCTGCTTCTGCTCTGTCACCAACACCTCTGTGCTTGTTCCCTCAATGGTCGTGGTTCAACCTGTCTCTTGCAGCCTTACAAATTTCCCTAACCCCCTTTAAAGCTACTGCTTATGAAGATTTCTCACCCACGTCTTGCATCAAAACCTTCTCTGAAGAAGCCTTTTCACCTCAATTCAGTATTGTAAATACCTCCCGCACTCAAGCCATGTACCCAGAAGCACTGTAGACGTTCCGGGTCCTGAAGAAAGTCATACTGGACCATGATGTCGTTGCCCTGTATTGACCTATCACTCTCCTACCCTTCATCAGCAAAATGTGTGAAAACGCAGTCTACATACAACTCCAACATTACATTCATGCCAACTATCTCATGCATGATCAACTCAGCTGGCTTCAGATCACGCTTTGGCATGGAGAAGTATGACCATATCACCCCCACCATGAGGGATCTCCAATGGCTGCTTGCCAGCCCATGCCATTTTTAAAGTCATTTGTATTGATAGAGCGCAGGCTCACCTGCTCAACATACTCACCTGGGCCCATATATTTATGTATACATTAAACAGGTAAACCCACACTCTAATCAATTGGGGTTTTTACCATTTGTATTTTATACCATTTATCTTACCAATCCAAGTCACCGATACAGAAAGTCCTAAAGGATCAAGGGAGTTAGAGAGAAAATAGGTTGCAATAATAACATTTAGCATTGCGTAAATAACTACAAACTGTGGGAAAGGTTTAAAATCTTTATCAAAGTAAAATCTTTAAAAAAAACTCATAAATATGAAACTCAAATTAATTTCTTATTCTGTTTAGACTAATGCAGAATAGAACATAAGCATTTCAAATGATTTGAAGAGGAAATGTCGTTAAGCATTTAAACAGAGGTGGGTAAAAGAAAGGGAAAACAGTACAATGACAAACCCACAGTTTATAGTTACCTAGAACGGTTTGATGACCAACCCTAGTCATAGGGTAAGTCAAAGAAATAGAATCCCAAAGTACAGATGCCAGCAGAAGAGAACAGGTGCAGGCCAGAATCAGGACAGGTTACGGACCAAATTGGATAAGGATAGGACCACCACAGGCTAAGACCAGCACCACAGTTAAAGTTCAAAACACCAGCGTTGTAAACCCTCTCTGCAGCTAACAGTCGAACCCCGATTGGGTCATCGATCTCCTTCCCAGAACCCCGATTGGGTTATCGAATGTTCTGACAGAGTGCTCCACCAGCAACTCTGCTACCGATCACCCATTGAGTGCGTTGGGTCAGTGACAGGTCAGCTATTCGGACAAGTCGGACAATCTAGCTAGCTAAGCCTACCCTAGTTATACTATTTTTCAGGTCAGTGTACAACCCCCAAATGTTGCAAATGTTAAATCCCACAATTTTATTGGATAAGAACGAGGAGTAGTCATCACACCATATTTTTCTAGAGGCAACTTGTCAATCATGTATTCATGACATCCCTTCCCATAACTTTATCAACCCATGTTCTTTTTATTCCTCCCAGTAATAAAATGTATCAAATTGTTTTATTTTAATAAACAATTTTATCAATTCAGCTTCCTCTGTCAAGGCTAGAAGTTCATTCTTCTGTAGTAGGGGATCTCTGTGTATAGTCATAATCTAGTGAATAGTCCCGCCCATGTGCGTGGACCCCGGAGCAATCAAAAATAATCTCTTACAGTGTCAAAAAATGCAGAAAATGCATAGACACTTAAGAGAGAATTTAAAGACAGATAATGCAGCCAAAAAGGCTACACTGTCCAGTACTTCAACTAGAAATTCCACCATAAAATCCACAAAACAGCAAAGCCTGTACAGATTTCCCTTGCTTAACAGCAAAATCCCTCAGGAATGATAGAGAGAAGAACCTGGACAGACAAGCCCCATAGGCTGCCATTATGTGGCTTAATTAGGATACTGTGCCTTTAAGGAACCTTCCAGAACCTTCTCTCAGTATCCCAGAATGCATAGCAGGTCCAACTTAGCCTCAGTTCTTTTTTCCGGCTCCTGCAAGCAGGACCCTGGAGCATTGAGCTCTCCCTTTTCAAGGGTTTTTGTTAGTGTTTTACACTAATTTCGATTTTTGGTACTTTTAAAGTACTTTGGTGACTTTCTTTCTGTGTTTCTGCACTCTTTTTTGTCCATAATGCCTGCATTATTCGACAAATGCCCTGAGTGCTCAAGGAAGAAGGCCAAGTCAGACTCCCATGAGGTCTGTATTCTCTGCCTTCCCTCTTCCCACATTCCTGAGGAGTGTGTGATCTGCAGAAGCTTCTCTGGAAGGACCCTGAAGGAGAGGAAGAAGATCAGGCTTCAGGGACTTGAGGAGAGAAAGTTGAAGGCACGAGGTGGGTCAGGAGGGGCTCCTTCTACCCATGCTGAGGCCTCTGGGGGGCTCCCCAGGGGCAGGAAGACCAGCCCTCGCCCAAGATCTCCGTCTGGGTCAGTTGCGCTGACCACGACGTCGAGGGGACGGTCGACGGCCAGTTCCAGGTCTCCCCAGGGCTCTGGGTCGAGAAAACGTCGCCCGTCGACGTCGAGGAACGTGTTCCGGCCGCCGTCGAAGCCGGTGTCGATATCCTCGTCGTCGCTGTCGGCGTCGAGTGGTCGACATCGGAGGGCCCGGCGTCGGCGCTCGCCGTCGAGGCGACACCGCCGTTCGCCGTCGAGGACATCGTCGTCGAGGGGATCCTCGTCGTCGAGGTCGCCGTCGAGACGGAAGGCTTCTCCGGCGCCGAAGAGGTCGACGTCGAAGCATTCCAAAAGACCGACGTTGAGACGGTCAAGGAGATCGACGTCGAGAAGGTCAGAGAGGTCGACGTCAAGAAGGTCCAAAGGGTCGACGTCGAAGCGATCCAAGAAGTCGACGTCGAGGCCGGCGAAGAGGTCGAGGTCGCCGTCGAGGCACCATCGCCCGTCGTCGAGGTTTCGTGGCTCGTCGATCTGGTCGGGGTCGACGTCGAGACGGAGACACGGTTCGACGTCGAGAAGTGTGATTCGGTCGACGCCGAAGGACCGTTCGACGTCGAGGGGACATCGGTCGTCGTCTGGGCACCGGTCTTCAGCGTCTGGAGGTCCTAAGGACAGGCCCAGGACTGTGGGGGGCTCCCCACGCTCCGGAAGAGATGGTGGCTCGCCGGGAACGGCGCATTCCGGGGTGGATACTCCGATGAAGCCTTCTACACCTCCTTCGCGGCCTGCTGTGCCGAAGGGTCCGCCTCCGAAGGCCCCGACCCCACCTCCGAAGCCGGCTCCGCAGACCCCGCGTCCGGTTGCTCCTCCACCCCCGGTCCCGCCGAGGGCGGTGTCGATGCCTAAGTTTCCGACGCCTCCGAAGAAGACTCCTAAGAAGCCTAGGACTCCTGACCCTGGGAGGCCGAAGGAGCGTCCGAGGCCCAAGAGGTCGAGGTCTCGCTCGGGGAGACGGGACAGATCGAGGAGTGGGCATGGATCTTCCTCACGATCCAGGCGTCACCACAAGAGACGTCGGTCCAGGTCACGTTCTCCCTCTGGGACCCGTTCCTACTCGCCCACGCTGTCCGATTCGCCGGAGACTAGGGTGTCTCCGATAGACGATATAAGCACATTTCAGGAGGTTCTCCTGCGTGGAGCGGCGAAGTTGGGCATCAAGGTTGAAGCACCTACGGCTTCTACCTCGGTGATATTTGAGACATTACACAAAAGGCACTTGTCTCGCCCCCTGTTGCCTCTGGTGCCGGGGCTCCTTGAGCCCGCCGAACAGCTATTCCTGACGCCGGCAACGGTGAAGTCTGTACCTTCCAGGATCCTAAAAAAGTACAGGGCTCCGGACTCAGACCCAGCCTTCTTGAGGAAGGACCCGGTACCGGATTCGGTCATCGTGACTGCTGCACGAAAGCTTCATGCCACCTCCCCTGCGTCCACGGTGCCTCCGGACAAGGAGAGCCGCTGGATCGATTCTGCTGGTCGTAAGGCGTGTGGGACATCCGCCTCGTCAATGAAGGCCGCCAGTGACTCGGCTTTGCTGGGACGTTACGACCGGTCCCTGTGGGACTCGATGGAGCAGTTCGCAGGCCTTGTCCCTCGAGACCGCAAGGAGGACTTTGTGGAGATCGTCCAGGAGGGGATGCTGGTCTCTAATCAGGCCATCGGCGCCGCAGCGGACATATCATTGCTGTCCGCGCACGGATATTGCCACGGGATTCACCAGAGACGCCACGCTTGGCTCAGGTTGACGTCATTGAAACCGGAAGCACAGCAACGCGTGGCGAATCTCCCGTTTTCCGGAGATACCCTCTTCGGGAAACACGCGGATGATGAGATGGCCAGGATGAAGGCCGAGGCGGAGACCCTGACGGCAGTGGGCTTGGAGAAGCCCAAGGAAAAGAAACCCTTCCGACAGTACCAACGTCGGTTTGGGTCGCAGGGTCGTGGAAGGGGGCAGTCTGCTGGACAACATCAACAGCAGCAGCAGCAGCAGCAGTACAGGCGGCCCTTCCAGAAGCGACAGGGTGGTAGAGGTCGTCAACAGTCCTCTACCGCGACCAAGGGCCCGGCCGGGTCCCGTCCCTGAGCTGTTACTTCCCCCTCGTCCGTTACCCGCTCCGGTGGGGGGGAAGCGTTCAATTTTTTCTGGCAGAGTGGAGAAAAATTACTCAGGACAAGTGGGTGCTGAATATTGTTTGCAATGGATACAGTCTACGTTTCACCAGCCCTCCTCCATCGATTCCTCCCGTCAGCTCGCAGTATCAACTGCGCGAGCTTCAGGCGGAGGCGGACGTTCTGCTAAGGAAAAGGGCGATCGAAGACGTACCTCTGTCTCAAAGAGGAAGAGGTCTGTACTCTCGGTTCTTTCTTGTCCGCAAGAAGGACAGAAACGAGTTCAGGCCCATTCTGGATTTGCGGCAGGCAAACAAGTGGATTCGCAGAGAAAAGTTTCGCATGCTGTCGTTGCCTCAGATCTACCCTCAGCTGCAACGAGGAGACTGGATGTGTGCCATAGATCTACAGGACGCATACTTCCACGTGCCCATTGCATGCAAACACAGGAAATTTCTGCGCTTTCAAGTCGGCACCAATCACTATCAATACACGGTGCTACCCTTCGGACTGAAGTCTGCACCCAGGACATTCTCAAAATGTATGGCAGTGGTAGCGGCACACCTGAGGAAGAACAAGGTGTTTTTCTACCCGTACCTGGACGATTGGTTGATCAAAGCCTCCTCCTTCTCGGAAGCTCAAGCACACTTCCAGAAGACGTGCGTTCTCTTGAACAAGCTGGGGTTGCACATCAACATGTCCAAGTCGGTCCCGATTCCGGTACAGTGCATCCAGTACTTGGGGGCCTCCATCAATACGCTGTCAGCAAGCGTGTCTCCTTCGGAAGAGCGACGTTTATCACTCGTTCGGAAGGCTCAGGCTCTCATGAAAACTCCGTCTACGACTGTGAGGACGGTGTCTTCTCTACTGGGATCGATGGCCTCTTGCATCTTTCTCACTCCTCACGCACGGCTACAGATGAGACCTCTGCAGGAGTGCTTGGAGGATCAGTGGGACCAGAGGAGAGGTTCTTGGGACGACAGGATACGACTGTCTCTACATGCTCTTCAGTCTCTCAAGTGGTGGTGCTCGAAGGAGAATCTCCTCAGAGGCGTTCCCTTCCACAAGGACATTCCCACACAGACCATCGTGACGGATGCGTCTCTCCAAGGTTGGGGGGCGCATTCCGGAGACCTGCAAATTCAAGGGACGTGGTCCCCGACGGAGTCCACGTACCACATCAATTTCCTGGAACTGAGAGCTGTTCACTTGGCACTGAAGGCCTTTCATCCGTCCTTTCAGACCAACTCTCTGCTTGTTCAGACGGACAACACGACAACGATGTATTACCTCAACAAGCAGGGGGGCTCGAGATCGCGCACTCTGTCGCAGGAGGCGCAGGCGATCTGGCACTGGCTTCTGGCTCGAGGACTGTCGATAACGGCCACCCATCTGCCAGGTGTGCAGAATGTTCAGGCAGACGAACTGAGCAGAATCGTGCAGGAAAACCACGAATGGGTCATAAACGACGAAGTACTAGGAGAAGTCTTCGCAAGGTGGGGAACTCCAGACGTAGATCTGTTTGCCACCGCCGAAAACAGCAAATGCCGAGGCTTCGCCTCCAGGTACTACCAGCCGGGGACGCTGGGGAACGCGTTATGGATCAACTGGTCGAACAGCTTTCTGTACGCTTTTCCACCAATTCCCCTGATTCCGGCGGTTCTCATCAAGCTGTCTCAATCCAGGGCGAGAATGATTCTGATTGCCCCGGAATGGCCCAGACAGTGGTGGTTCGCGGACCTGCTTCACCGATCTCTCCTTCCTCACATGAAGCTGCCGTGCAGGCCGGACCTTCTCACGAAGTTCGGGGGGCGGATGGTGCACCCCAACCTCTCGTCTTTGAGTTTGGCGGCATGGCTCCTGAAATAGTGCAATATGGCCATCTGAATCTCCCAGAGGATTGTATGGACATACTGAAGGAGGCTAAGCGACCTTCCACTAGGACTTCCTATGCTTACAAGTGGAAGAGGTTTTGCATCTGGTGCAAGTCTAAGAACTATGACCCTACGTCATGCAAGGAAGATGTCATCCTTCCATATCTGCTTCATCTGGCGCAGTCGGGCCTTAATGTCCATTCCATTAAGGTTCATCTGGCTGCTTTGACTGCCTACAGGAAAGGCCCTTCACAGACTTCCTTTTTCCAGATCCCTGTGATCAAAGATTTTTTGGAAGGCTTGAAGAAAGTGTTCCCTCCTGTCAGGCTTCCTTCGCCTTCATGGGACTTGAATGTGGTGCTGTCCAGATTGATGAAGGAGCCTTTTGAACCCATTCATAAGGCTTCGTTGCAGCACCTGTCCTGGAAGGCGGCGTTCCTCGTGGCCATTACATCGGCCCGCAGGGTGAGTGAGATTCAGGCATTGTGTTGCCAAGAGCCTTATACTGTATTTCATAATGCTAAAGTTGTTATGCGTACTCACCCTAAGTTTCTTCCCAAGGTTGTTTCTGATTTTCATATCAATCAGACTATCACTTTGCCTACGTTCTTTCAGAATCCTTCATCTCCGGCGGAAAGGTCTTTACATTCCCTGGATGTGCGGAGGGTGCTGAAGTTTTATCTTGATAAGACTAAAGATATTCGTAGGTCAGACCAATTGTTCATCAATTATGGCTCAGTCAGGACGGGTCTTGCTACCTCTAAACAGTCCATCTCTAGGTGGATTGTGTCCTGCATTCAGTTGTGTTACTGCAAAGCTAATAAGACCTTAGGGGGCAAACCTAAGGCTCATTCCACCAGGGGCAAGGCTGCTACGACAGCTATGCTCCGTAATGTTCCCATTGCAGAGATCTGCAAGGCGGCCACTTGGAAGTCGGTCCATACCTTTGCTAAGCATTACTGCCTGGACACTGATGCCAGGGCAGACGCTCAGGTTGGGCAGGCTTCGCTGCGGAATCTGTTCGCACAGTAGTGGCGTTATTTTATTCTCCACCGCCGCTTGGTGTGGGGATGGGCTTGCCATTCTATTCACTAGATTATGACTATACACAGAGATCCCCTACTACAGAAGGAGTAGTTTCTGTCCTGTAACTCCAGTTCTGTAGTAGGGGTATCTCTGTTATAGTCATAAGCGCCCTCCCGCCTCCCCGGTGGAGTGTTGTTCATGATCATAATGCTACAGGTCTGGCGTTTTCTGCGCCTTCAAAAAGAACTGAGGCTAAGTTGGACCTGCTATGCATTCTGGGATACTGAGAGAAGGTTCTGGAAGGTTCCTTAAAGGCACAGTATCCTAATTAAGCCACATAATGGCAGCCTATGGGGCTTGTCTGTCCAGGTTCTTCTCTCTATCATTCCTGAGGGATTTTGCTGTTAAGCAAGGGAAATCTGTACAGGCGTTTGCTGTTTTGTGGATTTTATGGTGGAATTTCTAGTTGAAGTACTGGACAGTGTAGCCTTTTGGCTGCATTATCTGTCTTTAAATTCTCTCTTAAGTGTCTATGCATTTTCTGCATTTTTTGACACTGTAAGAGATTATTTTTGATTGCTCCGGGGTCCACGCACATGGGCGGGACTATTCACTAGATTATGACTATAACAGAGATACCCCTACTACAAAACTGGAGTTACAGGACAGAAACTACTCCTTCTCCGCCTTCCATGTCTGTCTTGGCCATGATTCAAGGCTACAGCTTCTGTAACTTCAGGACTTGTCGCACAGTCTCAGTTTCTTCAAAGATGGAGTTCAGCAAAGCATTTTAGGCCCAATTCAGTTTATCATGTAAAAATAGAAAAGAACAGTTTTAGAGACATATAATAAATGAATACACTGTATACCACTTCTTTCTATTCTACTCGCATTATTTTATACTATTGCGTTAGAGATAATGCGAAACAGACAGCTTAGCAAGGCAGCGGTGCAAGCTTCATGCACGTTAGGACACATAACTACCATCTTAGTTCTATTGCGCAGAAGCAGAAGTTTTCCCCCCAAGCATATCACGTGGGCATGACAGACTCTTGCGCAGTAGAAAATCCCGCGTAGCAGCAGCCATTTTAGTGCAAGCGGGTTATTGTTAGTAAAAGCACATTGACAAGCTTCCCTTGGATACCTATTATGTTGTGTAATCCAATATTAATAAGACAAAAACATGTTAATTAGTACATTAATGTTATTACGAGAGGGTTGAGTACATGCAAGTCACTTTACGTGTAAAACCTTGCTCCATCAATCCCCTCTTTGATGATATTTATATCATCTCTAATTAATGAAACAGATGCCAACTTTACACTTCACCCATTTCAATTTCTTCAAACTTTCTGTTATTATTCCTTTCATTCTTCATATGAAAGTCTTTCACCTTTTTGTATAAATGTCTATTATATTCTTCTAATTCTATTTCATTGATATTTCTTTTCTTTTCTTTTTTATTTACTGCATATGTTTTCTTATGTTTACGACATTTACAACAAATTATTATTCCTAAAATCATTAGGGCTATTCCCACCATTGGCATCAGTATTTTACCTACAAAACTTTTCCCTATATTAGAAAACCAACTACCTATGGAGAAGAGACCATCCGTTAATCTCTTCCATGCACTATCAACCTACAGTGGTTTAAGTTCTTTTTCTAAATATGTAATATTCCTTGCATACCTTTTCAGTTCTACACTTTTGTCAGGTATGTAATGTTGCACCCTTATCATTCTGCAGACTCCGCCCTCCTTTGCCAACAATCTATCAAGAGCAAGTCGATTTTGTAAAACCATTGATCTTACTGCAACTCATTCACTATTGATCATCAGAAATCCTCCAGCAGTGTCAGTTGATAAACGATCCACTACTGTTGACAATATGCAAATTCTTTCAGTATTTAAAACCACTCCCACTGAAGGTATCAATGCACTAAATATGTCAACTACAATTTCTGTTATACTAGCTCTTTTATTGAGTATTAGTTCTTTAGTATCTTTATTGCTTCCTGTGATTCTATTTATGTGGTATACCTTTGGGAATACTATTCCAAAATAGCAACTCCCATACCAATGATCAGGCAATCTGTAATATGCTTTGTTCACACAAATATAATAAATTCCAGGAAATACCGGTTCAGTTCCATCTTTGAAACCCCAACCCCCAATTATTGGAACCAATGTTATAATAACTTGTTTTCTCCCTGTGGAGACAGAGTTTCCCTTTCTTTTCAAAGTTCAGTAACATAGCAGCATGAGTTTTGCTATTCAAGGTGTACTCTTTATTTTCTGCCCATTTAGGAATATTTTGTTTCTGTTCTGTAGCTTTTCTTTGGAAATCCTCTCTCGTTTTCTCAACTACATTCAAAAATATATTTTCTTCTTCATGTAAAATGCATGTTAAATTATTCTTGTGTGCTTCAGCTTTATCTATTGTACCTATTGTTAGAAAATATTCTCTATATAACGAGCTATGGTAGGTCCATACATACATAGCAATCGCTTATTTCCATTGCCTCTACATAGTGTACTAATAGATTTGCAAATGCATTCAAATGTGTTCTATTTCTAACTTTATCGTAATGCAATCCTTCCTCACCTGATGCTTCTACTTCTATTCTTTGCTGCCTAACATTGTCTATATTTCCGTGTTTGTCTAATTTTTCAGGTGCATCTACCTTCTCATGAATGTTAGTATCATTCTTTTCACTTTTACTCATTAGATAAGGAATAGCTACTGTCAATCCTAACCATACTATGGGTATTATTACTACACTACATGTGCATATTCTACAGCATGTTTTTAGGCAATTTCTTTTCGGTTTACCATTAACAGTATAATCAGCCATTTTTCGATTAAGGCGACTTAGCCCCTCTTTGAGACTTTTTCATAGAATTTCAACTTGTGAAAATTTCAAGTTGGTCTTACTTCTTCGTCTGTTGGTTCATAAATTAATTCATCATCATCACTCAGTTCTAATTTTTCAAGATCTTCAAGAATGACATAAATCCATTCAGGGCCTCTGAACTTATTATTCAGTATTTTCAAACGCGGACTTCTTCTTTTTAGAATTTCTTAACAAAACCAGGCCAATTATCTCCTTTTCTGAGTCTTTTAGCTGGCACTATGCTTTGTTTTTCTTCAATTGTTCCTTTGTTTTCATTAAGTTGTGGCACAATTTGTGTATCTTCGTCATCTGTATCCCTCTCTATCTGACTTGGTCCAGGTCTTTCTTCTGTTTCTTCCGCCTGGATACTAATCTGGCCTTGTTCAGGTATGTGCTACAATTGACTTTTATTTGGTTTGTTTTCTTCTTCCTGAACACATTTATCTACATCTATCTGATCCTGCTCAGGTATCTCGATCTCTTGCTCTTCTTCTTCCTGAGCTCTCGCCCTTTTACCTATCTGTCCCTTCTCAGACTCTGGAACTGTGACAGGTATTTGGAATGCCTGAGTATATTGATCTTTCCTTATCTGTTCCTCCTTAAAATTACTTTTGGCTTTGATTTTTGTAATCAGAGTACGTTCTTCTATTCCTGACTCATCCTCACTATCACTCTGTCTATCTAAGTATGTTTGGCTTCTGGTTTTCACAACATCTACAGGAATGGCAATTACTGGAATCCATTCATCCTGACTAGTGCTCAGTTGTTCATCATCAACTAATTCGGAATCACTTTCACGACTCCTCAGCTGCACAACCTGCAGTTTCAGTTTCGTCAGGTTCAGCCACTTTTTTGTATGGCTCGCATGAATCCAATTTGGAACTCCTTTACATTTTACTGCTGTAGTGGTAACCAATATCACTTGTGTTGGTTTTCCCCACCTTGGAGCTAGGCAAGATTCTCGTGTGTGCTCCTTTATTACAACCCAGTCACCTAGAATCAGATCGTGTGCTGGAGTTGTTTGCCTGGTGACTGCGTCTTCTCCTTCCTGGTGAGAGATAGTGTGGAAAAGTAAATTTTGCCATGTTCTGTGTCCCTACGCCTCATCCATCATATGTTATGTGTGCATGATCAATATGCATATGTTATTCCCCATTTCTGATTAAAGACGCAATTACAGTTGTGTCCACCTCTAGTATGTTAGTTTCCAGTCCTCGTGAATACTACGAATATCAGGCCCATGTAAGTAATGTTGCCACGTTTCTCAGTGTGCACGTTATTCAATTATAAAGTCCCCGTTTCTAGGCCTCAAAAGGGCCCGGACCACAGATTCAGCTCCTGTCTCCTGAAAGCCTCGCTGAGGAGCGATATAGCCCCCACCTGTATCCTCGACCCTTCACTTACTTCCTGCCTCGCAGTGCCCGGTGCAGCTTGGCTCTGCCTCTGAGTCTGCCAAAAGTATGTTATAAGTTCCTGCTATCAGTTCAGTCCTCCTCTTCTGCATTCCTAAGCTACTGAACTGCATCAATAGTTTCCGTCATTGTCTAGCCTTCTCGTCTCCACGTTAGAGAAATACTGTATTTAATGGTCATTTAATATTCTTCACGCACTACATGTAGAATAATGCATGGTCCAGTCTTAGAATCAGGTTAGCCTCACCCCTCATGACTTCTAGTTTACATCAACATGTTCCCTAAACATTAGATACCAGATAGGGTTTAGGTACATGTCGCTCCGACCCTCCAGACTCTAGTCTCTGCTCCTAGCACAGAGTTCATAGCCCCCAGCTTCTCCTAGTAACACGTCATTGCTAGTTTCCGCGCACCATTAGGTTAGAGGTCCCGGCTCCTTAGGTAGCCCCCTCCTATGTTTCCGCCCATCCATGACATATTCTGTTACGTTCGCATCACATGTCTAAGTAAACTCCCAGTTACACCTACTTTCACCCTTATCTTTCGCGACTGTTACACGTCACGCCTTCTGCTCCACCCACTGTTACGCCTACTGCAATGTAATGCTATGTGTTTGCGCTATGTATAAATGTCAATGTTTTGTTATTGAATGTTAGCGCGCTCATCCCAGACCCGGCCCCAGCAGCTGCTGGGTCATCCTATGCAGGTTGTCCTGATCCTGTCCTTATGCTGTAATAAACCTGCAGAAACTCCTACTACCTCGAATCTTGACTCTTATTTATTGAGCTATCTGTTATTCATTCATTCATCCAAAAATAGGGTATTATTTATTTATTTACCACATAATGGCGCCCGAATAGGGACTTGCCCTTTCCCCACGCGTCGGTGAAGCCACGCCGACCCCCTGACCCTCTGCAGTCGTGACGGAACTCTTCTGCGCAGTGGCAGATATTTCTGTTCAAGTATCCCTCAGGCCCACGGAGGAGACGGAGGAGGCGGTCCAGCATCCGAACGAGACGGTGGAGGAACGCGGCGAGTCCCGACCAGAGCCCAAGCCGAGAGTCCAAGGTCCGAGGTATCCGGAGGTCCACCCGTAATTGAAGTCCGAAGTCCGAAGTTCGTCGTCGTAGTCCAGTCCCGTCCGAGGCCTTCCGTTCCGTGCTGCCCGGTGAGTACCATTGCTGGGGTAGTGTCTAGACAGGGTCAGTCTAAATTGACTCCTGGTCCGTGGGTTGGTGGTACCCAAGCTCACAAACGAAGTGTTCACCTAGGTGGATACGGGTCTTGATGTGTTCCTTTATGGGACCGGTATGTTCCGTACTGTTACAGCAGTGCATCCAGTAACTCTAGTCTGTTCCGTTCTCGAGAATTCTGTTCTGTTTCTGTTTTCAGTATTTTCAGGTAGTATTCTGTTCGAACTGTTATTTATAATGTTGTTCAATGTATTTCTAATGTCGTGGTATGCCTGAATTGTTTTCCCAATTGTTATTGTTTTTCGTGTATTGTATTGTGTTCCGATTCAAGTTTAGAATGCCGCTCTTTTCCAAGTTACGTCAGTTAAAAACTAGAAAGGGTCTGCTGGAAGCAGCAGTTCCTGTTCCGCCTAGGGACAGTCCAGGTCACTTTATGTATCAGAAACATGGTATAAGCGCCATATTGTATCTAGATTTATGGGTAGAGTATACCAAACAGTTAGAAGAAAAGTATAGATGGCCCGTATCGGGTACGTGGGATGCCGAATGTATCATGCGAGTAGAAGAAGCGTTATGGAAAAAGAAAGCCAGACAGTCACAGAAAGATGCCATCGAGTTATGGCGTAAGGAAGCGCATAGAAGAACGGAAAAGGAAGTCAGAAAGTCAGAGTTAAGTAGAGAATCCCAAGAACGAGCCCAAGAAAGAGAATTAATCGAGATAGGTGAACAAGTCAAAACCGAACAGTCAGACAGACAGAGGCATGCCCTTATGAAGGGTATGTATCCTCTCCTTGCCGAGGGTTTGCCAAAAGCGACCCCAGAGGCATCCAGTAATTTCCCGCCACCATTAGTTCCGACCAAGCTACGTCACAAACCGACCGCAGCTGATATTTTTATTTCATCCTATTTGGATGACACAGTTCCAGAATATGCAAATCCAGTTCGCGCTCCACCAGTCCCTGTAAATCAGGCACTTCCCGTTTCTCCAGACACCGGAGTACCTGTTACGGTACCCCCGGGTCAGCCTGTCATACAAGTTCAGCCCACGTTACAATTACCGACCCTGCAAGCACGAAGAATGTCAGTCGACGATTCTAGTCTAGGGGCCGCAGGAGGAGGTCCTCCTCAAACCCCGCCGCCACACAAGCGTTTATCAGCACTCGAATTACATGCTCAAGCATCACAGCGTACTCCTAAAAGTAATAAGTCTGTTACAGAAATCAGGCAAGCCCTTGCCGAATGTGTTTATGATCCAGTTCCAGGCGAATACAATATGGTTTTATATTCCGTACGCGTAAGAAGGGTGACCGAGTATCTAGTCACCTTACCGAATATGAAAGAAGATCTAGACAGAATATATCGTTTCATCCGTACAGGGGATGATCCAGAAAGTATTGGCGAGATTATGTCTCAAAGGAAAGCCGAGATTCAGCTCATGATATTAAAGTTCCTGATCAATTGTCTAATAAGAGAACAAGATTACCCGTCTAAAGATCCCGCCGAAATGAGAATCCTGACAAGGTGGAGTGATAATATAGCCGAGGGTAAGCACAAGACCATTAGTGCCATGGAAAGTATGTACAAGAAAATTCGTAAAGAAATAATAAGGTTACACGAACAGCGTAAAGCAGCACAAGTAAGCGAGAAAGAAAGTATCTCTGATCCTGAAGAGGAAGACGAGAATCCCGCCAGAATAGCGTATGTAGGGAAATCCAGATTTCCAGATCGCCATTTACGTCTAGAACCCAAGTCTATTTTTCATCATCCAGCACCAGAACGAGAGCCTTGTTCTCTAGAACAAGCATTTCAAGCTACCGATCGCATTCTGAAATCACGAGTCGGTTATAGTGAATTAAGTACCATGCATGAACAAGAACTAGCCCGATCAGCAGTCCGATGGATTACTGATTCTACCACTTTTCCAGACGAAATAGTGGCACAAATGTTTCTGAAACTGCCCCCAGCCGAGCAACGACTGGTGGGTATGTATATGATCCAGCACCTCATTACCCTGTATGAGGGTCAATATTCTGATCCAGGCCCGTTACACGATATCCTGAACGAGTTACTCCAGTACAGATGGAGGGGTCTAGGTACCGATTTAATTAGTGTCATTCTAGAACAGCGCCACAAGTATAGAACGTTTTTGAACCCGCATTTTGTTCATGTCTCACCCCCAGAAAGTAAACCATTCTATATAGACAGACAGAATCCGTTACGAGAAGTCCACCCAGTCCAAGGGGCGGGTGGCGTAATGCAACGAGTGTTTGTATACACTCCGATTTCAAAGATGGAACTCCTCGAGATGAAAAAGTTAATTCCCTGTCATGACAAAGATCCAGCAGGGTTCCATAGAGAATTAAAAGACATGCTCCGTATGGGAGAATACACTTACCCAGATGTCATTAAAATGTTAAAGGTCCTGTTACCCGCAGGGGTGTACGAAAAGTTAAAAGAGAAAGAATGGGAGGTGGGAGAGAAAAAGATCGATTGGACAGCTCTAGAAGCTGAAGACAAGGCACGAGTACCAGGTACCGGTCTTGGAGATAAATGTAAAGAATTACCAGAATTATTGATTCAAGTTTTACCCAGATTATTGACAACTAGGAAAGAAGACTGGGATGCAATCTCAGCCTGTAAACAGAAACAAGATGAAGACATTAGTGATTTTTATTCTAGATTCGAGAAATGTTTCAGTATTAACAGTGGTCTCAAGACAAGTAGTGAGTCATACCCTCATCTTTTCGTTACTAAATTAGTCGAGAATTCAAGTCCACAAATTAAAAACCGAGTTTTGAAAGTCGAAAGCACCTGGCAAGCAAATACTCCGTCCCAGATGCTCCAGATGCTCCAGTATCACCAGAATAGAATCAGAGAAGAGCAAGAACATGAAAGAAAACGTATGAAAGACACGAAAATGAAAGTGCTAGTTGCACAATCTATTCCTCAAGACAGTCAGAAGAGGGGTCCGATTCAAGCCAGTCATCCTGCAGCTCCCGTTAAAGGGAACTGCAATTATTGTAAACAGCCAGGTCATTTTATAAACGAGTGTGCAGTTCTGAAACACAATATAGCTACTGGTAAGACTAAAGAAAGACCACGTCCGCCGAGACAAGAACAAGTTTCACAGATTCCTCAGTCACAGAATGCACCACAGACAGTTACAGTACCGCAGCCTATTGCTGCAACACAGCATGTTACATCACAGATGTACCAGTATGCACAGTCCGAGTATCCAGAGTACCAGTCATATTCATGAAACAGCCTAGAGAGGGAGGTAGGCTTGCCTCTCATCGAGATACCTGTAGACCAAGAAGGTCCCTATGTTCACAGCCAAGTATTAGGGAAAGACAGAAAGTTTTTGATCGATACAGGGGCAAGTAGGACCACAATTAGTCGTGCCGAAGTTCCAGGGGCTCCGCTCTCAGGCTCAAGAAATGTTTCCCTTGGATTTTCAGGAAAACCCATAGTTAATGAGATTTCAAAGCCAGTTACTCTAGAAGTAGGTCCATTGTCCCGTACTACTGACCTGTTACTTACTAAGTCATGTCCAGAAAATCTATTAGGCATTAAGACACTGAAAGAATTAGGTGCAGTTATTTGCTGTTCCCCAGAGGGAATACGTCTGTTCCTACGTGACTTTAAGGGTCACTATGTATTACGAGATTTTGATTCAAGATTGTCTAATGTTCCGCAGCATCTATGGGCGCAAGGTCCAACTGATGTAGGTTACATGCAAATCACACCCTATCGTGTGACTCTCAAGCCAGGTGTAGTGTTA
The DNA here is from genome assembly GCF_964261635.1 of Lissotriton helveticus. Classification (NCBI taxonomy): domain Eukaryota; kingdom Metazoa; phylum Chordata; class Amphibia; order Caudata; family Salamandridae; genus Lissotriton; species Lissotriton helveticus. The sequence goes on along the minus strand of NC_136061.1, from coordinate 242,058,831 downwards.
CCCCGAATCAGACAGTACAGATTGCCACCTGAGGCTGTAGCAGCCTTATCCAAAATTATTGACGAGCTCATGGCTCAAGGAGTAGTTGTAGAAACTGACTCCAATGTATGTAATTCTCCGATCATTCCAGTCATGAAACGTACTGATCCAAATGCACCCCCAGTATATCGATTAGTGATTGATTTACGAGAGCTTAATAAATGTATTATTCCTCAGTATCCAGTTGTCCCAGATATTTCTTCCCTGTTAACAGCCATTGATTCCGAAGCCATGTTTTTCACTGTTATTGACCTCAAGAATGCATTTTTTAGTGTTCCAATTCATCCAGACAGCCAGTTTCTTTTCGGATTTTGTTTAAATGGAAGGAGCTATATGTTTACACGCGCTCCTCAAGGTTTCACAGAAAGCCCTAGTATTTACAGTCAAGCACTCAAGAGACAACTAGACAACATTCACATGCCAACTGACACTGCCCTGCTCCAGTATGTCGATGATCTACTGATCACAGCCCGTTCTGAACGTGACTGCGAGCGAGCATCACTTACAGTTCTGTATTTTCTAGCCGAGATGGGGCACAAAGTGTCACCTTCGAAGCTTCAATTCTGTGTCCAGCAAGTGGTATACTTAGGACACTTGCTGTCCAAGAGGGGTAGGCAGTTGACACCCGACCGTATCCAGTTAATAGCGAATCTTCCCCAGCCCAGAACCCAGAAGGAGGTACGTGCTTTTATCGGCCTTACTTCTTATTGTAGACAATGGATTCCCCAGTATGCATTCCTAGCCAAGTCACTGATACAGTTAACGACACAGGAGGCAGCCGTATCGACTGTCCTCCCTTGGACATCTGACCATACACTTAGTTTCAACGAGTTAAAGAAAGCCTTATGTCAAGCTCCAGTTCTAGCTACACCGAACTACAGTAAGCCTTTTACACTTTTCGTTACAGAACGCGAAGGTACAGCATTATCTGTTCTCACACAAGATCAAGCAGGTCAATACAAGCCCTGTGCTTATTTTTCGAGCACATTAGATCCAGTCGCCCAGGCGTTGCCTGCGTGCCTCAAGTCAGTTGCAGCCACAGCACTAGCTATCAGACAAAGTGATTCCATAGTTTTAGGACATTCCCTGACAGTACAAGTCCCACATTCAGTAGAAGTTCTTTTAAACCGAACACAAACTCAGCACTTGACAATTGCACGTTTAACAGGTTATGAATTGACACTGTTCCAGCCACACATAGAAATTAGACGCTGCAACGTCCTGAATCCTGCTACACTGTTACCATCAGTTAGTTCAAATCCAGACCCACATGATTGTGTGGAAGTAGTTAACATTACGACAAAGCCAAGACAAGACCTGACAGATATTCCGTTACCAGATCCTGACCTGACACTTTATGTGGATGGTTCATGTATGAGAACTAGTACAGGAGAACTAGTCGCCGCGTATGCAGTGACTACTGACACTGAAGTTATTGAAACACACCGTATTGATACCCTGTCCGCTCAAGCAGCAGAGCTAGTTGCTCTGACACAAGCCTGTATACACGCCAAGAACCTGAAAGTTAATGTTTACACAGATTCACGTTACGCATTCGGAGTTGTACACGACTTCGGAGTGCTCTGGCAGGAGAGAGGTTTTATGACTTCTCATGGAACCAAGATTCAGCATGGTCTCCTTATTCAAGCCCTGTTAGATGCCATACATTTACCGACATCTATTGCTATCATGAAGTGCAAAGCACATACGAAAGTTACTGACATTATTTCCCAAGGTAATGATTTAGCAGACCGCACAGCCAAGCTTACAGCACAGACTCCAGACATTCCAGTTAATCAGACACATATTCCAGATCTGATTACATGCATGACAGTTAAGGACCCTACTCAAGATGTCATAGATATCCAGTTACATGCTACCCCCGATGAAATCAAGAAATGGTCTGTACAAGGAGGGGTCCAGACAGATCAAGGATGGTTAACGAAGGGTAGAGCCACATGGTTTCTCCCCGATTCTATGGTTCAAGTCATTATCAATACCGCACATAGTCCAGCACATTTAGGAGAAAAAGCTATGTTAGACAGTATCCAGAACATTTGGTTCAACAAGCATTTACGAGCTGCAGCCAAGCAGAAAGTCCGTACCTGTATGATATGTTGTCAGTTTAATCCAGGTAAAAGTGTCCCGGTGGAACAAGGTGGTTTCCAGCCCCCTGACCACCCTTTTGAGGTCCTCCAGATGGATTATATTCAAATGGAGCGATGTCGAGGTTTCAAGTATGTCCTTGTAGTAGTATGCGCTTTGTCCAGATGGACAGAAGCATATCCAGTCCCAGATTACACAGCCGCGACCACTGCCAAACAGTTGGTTCGTGAATTCTTCCCTAGATATGGACTCCCTAGAGTCGTATATTCTGATAACGGCCAGCCATTCTCATCCGAACTCATGAAACATGTTTCCCTGTTGTTAGGGTACCAGTGGAAGTTCCATTGTGTACGCCATCCAGAAGCAGCTGGATTAGTCGAGAGACATAATCAGACTCTGAAAATCCGTATTGCAAAAATCTGTAAAGACAAGGGTGTGGACTGGTTAGTAGCTTTGCCAGTCGCTCTGTTTTACATGCGTATGGTCGCACATTCCAGATCAGGTCTGTCCCCGTATGAGGTCGTATTCGGCCGCCCCCCTAACATGTGGGGTACTCCTAGACCCCGAAGTATTACCGATGTTTCATGTAATATGCTGACAGATTACCTAGCTTCCTTGATGTCTGCCCTCAACTCATGTCGTTCACAGGTTGCCGCCGCATTTCCAGACAATACCGAGGTGGCACCGCACGAGATCGTTCCAGGATCCTTGGTGATGATCCGAAATTTTGACAGTTCAAGTCCGCTGGAACCACGTTGGAAGGAGCCACGTCAGGTCCTCTTGACCACCCGAACTGCCGTCAAGTTAGAAGGCAGGAAGGGGTGGGTCCACCTTTCTCACGTAAAACTTTTCAAAGGACCAAAGCCAGTCTTCAAAGACATTGCCAAGAACATTTCCCAGGATTCCAAGGATTGCCAGAACATTGTTTTAAAGGACTGTCCCGCACCAGACTTTATTACAACCCCTCCCTTGTTAGAGAAAACTCCGCAACAGGAGTATAAGTTAAAGCTCAGGTCTAATAAGTCAGCCAGTTTGATTGTATAAGTCCTCCCCTAGGTGAAACGGTTAGACTGTTTCTGACATGTATAAAATAGACCCCCATAGTGAGAGAGTCAGTCGAAGTTCACTGCAATGTATCGTTTTTCTGAGTTTCATATTATTTCTCAGCATAATGATTTCCTGCACCAGCTATGCTTTCTATCTGTGTTTTCCAGTTCCTCATGTAAATATGTCTGCTCATGCTACAGTAGAGCACACGTTTAGTGATCTGCCTCCTCACGAATATTCATACCGCCTCGCCATGCGTAATAACACATTCATCCGTATGTTACATTATTCACACCAGACCAGCAATGCCACTAATTGTTGGGTGTGTGGTCGACTCCCCCCTTTCCAGACATCGAAGGGAGTTCTGCCACTGTTTCCTTATCCATTTTCACACAATGGTTCGTGTGGAGCATGGTCCACGCTAACGTCATCCTCAACAGATATGTCTTTTCTTAACAGTACATGTTTCCCAGACAAGCAAGGTTTCCCCCATAGAACAGGTTTAGATCTAGAAAATGAAGTATATAATTTAGGAAATTATTCGTCGAATTTCATGGTTCTGAATGTTCAGTCTGATACTACTCCAGACTCACCCGCTATTTCAGTACTACCAGTCAAAGGCGAATTATGTGTCCGTAGTTATGGTTCTGTACATATAGGTCATAGTGAATGTACTACTGTTATCCAGTATAGTGACAGTAGGAAATCTATTTTTAAAGCTTCACGTCATTCTTATTTCGTTTGTGGTCAAACTGCATATGTCCGTCTGCCCCTCGATTGGGAGGGAACCTGTTACATTGCTTTCCTACTGCCACCTGTTTTTCTAGCTCCACCTGATTATCATAGGAATTCTTTCTTAGTACACACTAGACACAAGAGAAATCTCCCGATTGTCGATTATACTGAAACCGCCGCAGAGCAATTCATTGATATAGATAAAGGTGTTTTCCCTTATTTAGGTACAGTTATAAATAGTAAGCTAATTCGTAGGTTAACCAGAACCCTTGAAGCAGTAGTAGATGAGACTGCCTCCGCTCTAGGTAACTTAACTGAAGAGCAATCCTTTATGAGAATTGTCGTTTTACAGAATCGTCTCGTCCTTGACGTCATACTGGCCGATAGGGGCGGGGCCTGTAGAATTCTCGGATCCAGTTGTTGCATTTTCATTCCAAATAACGCGCCGTCTGTTTATTCAGCTATAACCAGACTCCATAAAATTGCCCATCTGTTACACCAAGATCCAGGCACCTGGACATGGTCCGGTTGGTTCTGGAATGTAATTTCCGCATGGGGATGGAAAGTCCTGTCCTTTCTAGGTATTGCAGTAGCGATCATATTCAGCTGCTGCCTCTGTATACAATGTGGCCCTGCGATTTGCAGCATGTGTGCTACCTCTTGTATTCCCAGTCCCAAGCCCCGTTTTAAATCCCGTTCCAAGACAATTCGAGACGAGCAAATGGTACTGTATGAAATGATAGATGGTATCATGAATATTGATGTTTCCTGATGGAAACGTAGTGACAAGGAGGGAATGTGGAAAAGTAAATTTTGCCATGTTCTGTGTCCCTACGCCTCATCCATCATATGTTATGTGTGCATGATCAATATGCATATGTTATTCCCCATTTCTGATTAAAGACGCAATTACAGTTGTGTCCACCTCTAGTATGTTAGTTTCCAGTCCTCGTGAATACTACGAATATCAGGCCCATGTAAGTAATGTTGCCACGTTTCTCAGTGTGCACGTTATTCAATTATAAAGTCCCCGTTTCTAGGCCTCAAAAGGGCCCGGACCACAGATTCAGCTCCTGTCTCCTGAAAGCCTCGCTGAGGAGCGATATAGCCCCCACCTGTATCCTCGACCCTTCACTTACTTCCTGCCTCGCAGTGCCCGGTGCAGCTTGGCTCTGCCTCTGAGTCTGCCAAAAGTATGTTATAAGTTCCTGCTATCAGTTCAGTCCTCCTCTTCTGCATTCCTAAGCTACTGAACTGCATCAATAGTTTCCGTCATTGTCTAGCCTTCTCGTCTCCACGTTAGAGAAATACTGTATTTAATGGTCATTTAATATTCTTCACGCACTACATGTAGAATAATGCATGGTCCAGTCTTAGAATCAGGTTAGCCTCACCCCTCATGACTTCTAGTTTACATCAACATGTTCCCTAAACATTAGATACCAGATAGGGTTTAGGTACATGTCGCTCCGACCCTCCAGACTCTAGTCTCTGCTCCTAGCACAGAGTTCATAGCCCCCAGCTTCTCCTAGTAACACGTCATTGCTAGTTTCCGCGCACCATTAGGTTAGAGGTCCCGGCTCCTTAGGTAGCCCCCTCCTATGTTTCCGCCCATCCATGACATATTCTGTTACGTTCGCATCACATGTCTAAGTAAACTCCCAGTTACACCTACTTTCACCCTTATCTTTCGCGACTGTTACACGTCACGCCTTCTGCTCCACCCACTGTTACGCCTACTGCAATGTAATGCTATGTGTTTGCGCTATGTATAAATGTCAATGTTTTGTTATTGAATGTTAGCGCGCTCATCCCAGACCCGGCCCCAGCAGCTGCTGGGTCATCCTATGCAGGTTGTCCTGATCCTGTCCTTATGCTGTAATAAACCTGCAGAAACTCCTACTACCTCGAATCTTGACTCTTATTTATTGAGCTATCTGTTATTCATTCATTCATCCAAAAATAGGGTATTATTTATTTATTTACCACTAGAGTTCTTTGCAGTACTCTAGTACTAAATCATCAGATATATTTATCAACTTATGTCCTGGCACCCATGCCTGTCTCATTGCTCTTCCCATGAGTATTTCATGAGGACTCAAGCCTGTTTTTCTGTCTGGAATGCTTCTGAGTCCCATCAGAACAAGAGGTAAAGCATCTGGCCACTCTAATCGAGTTGATTCATAAATCTTTCCCAATCTTGACTTGATTGTGCCATTCAGTTGTTCTACCACTCAAGAAGCCTCTGGTCGGTATGCACAGTGCAGCTTTTGCTAAATTTTAAATGCTTCACAGATTAGACCAATTATTTTATTATTGAAATGTCTTCCTCGGTCTGATTCAATCGTTACTGGAAAACCGAAACATGGTATGAGCTCTCTAAGTAATAGTTTGGCTGCTGTGATGCTATCATTCCTATGTGTAGGGTAAGCTTCCACCCATTTTGAAAATAAGCAGACAATGACAAGGACGCACTTCATTCCTCTACAAGGGGGCAACTGAATGAAATCAATCTGAAGTCGAATAAAAGGACCTTCTGCCTTTCCAATCTTTCCTGACAAAACCACAGTTCTTTTCCCAGGATTAATTTGTTGACATATCAAGCACCTATGGCAAAGACTCTCTGCAAAGTTCCTGAACCTTGCATTGAACCTGGTTTGTCTGAATAATCTTACCATAGCATCTCACCGTAGATGAGAATCACCATGATACATCCGAGCCATAGGAGCAAGCATACAGTTTGGCAACACAGGCCTCCCATCAAGGTAAACAGTGGCACCATCTCCAGCCCCTCTGACATCCTATTTTCGCCCATTCTTCCTTTTCTTCCTAGTCTGCATCATTTTGCAAATCTTTCACTTTTTCCCACGTTTTCACTCTCTCAAGCAACATAGGTTGGCAGCTGTTTCTCTTTGGTTCAATTTTCGTGTTTATTGCCATTTTATTTTTGACACAATATTGAGCTAGTTGGTCAGCATATCGATTAAATGCTGTCACTTTGTCATTGCCAGATTGGTGAGCAGCACACTTGACCACAGCTACAGTTTCTGGTAATTGGATTGCTTTTAGCAAATCTTTGACAACTTTTCCATTTTTTATAGGAGTACCTGATGAAGTCAGAAACTCTCTTTGCATCCAGAGTTGGCCAAAATCATGCACAACTCCATAGCAATATTGACTATCAGTAAAAATGGTTACTTTCAGATTTTTCCCAAATTTGCACGCTTTTGTCAATGCAATTAGTTCTACCTGTGCAGATTTGACTCCTGGTAAATAGGATCCTTCAATTGGACCCCATAGAGTGCAAATTACGTAAGCATCACTCAAACCTCCTTCTTCATGTCGCATACATGAACCATCTACAAATAGCTCATGTTCTGAATTTATTAATGGCTCTTCTCTTATGTCTGGGCGTGGTTTAGTACAGTATTCTGTAAGATCAATGCAATTATATTCGATTTCATTCTTGACCTCTGCAAAGTGCGATTCAGGTAATAATGTTGCTGGGTTCAGAATATTACACCTACCAATTGTCACATTTTCTGCACCTACAAGAATCCGTTCATACTTAGTCAGCCGACTAGGTGTTAGGTACTGAGTTTTTGTCCTTGTCAATAAGATCACAACTGCATGTGGAACATACACCGTTACTGGATGTCCCATGATAATAGACTCACTTTGCTCAAGACTCGCACAAGTTGCTGCTACTGCTTTCAGACATCCTGGCAATGCTGCTCCCACTGGATCCAGAGTAGAGGAAAAATATGCAACAGGGCGTCTCATCAGACCATGAGTCTGAGTCAAAACCGAAAGTGCACAATTGTCTTGTGTATCGCAAAATAATGCAAAATCTTTTGTATAGTCAGGCATTCCCAATGCTGGAGCTGAACACAGACAATCTCGTAATTTTAGGAAAGATGACATGCTTTCATCATCCCATTCTACTGGGTCCTTTGCTCTTTTTCTTCTCATTTGTATCAATGGTTTTGCTAAAACTGCAAATCCCACAATCCATTGCCTACAATAACCTACAACTCCAAGAAACAATCTGATTTCTTTCTGTGTTTGAGGTAGATTCATGTTTTGAATTATTCTGATTCTCTCAGAGGTAACCCTTCTGACACCTCTCTCTATCTGGTGCCCCAAATATTTCACTGATGTGGTACAATACTGCAATTTCTCAGGTGATACTTTGTGTCCACCTTTACCTAAGTGATTCAGCAAAGCATTTGTATCAGTAACACAGCCTTTTCAACTCTTAGATGCCACTAGTAGGTCATCTACGTACTGCACCAAAACTGACTGTCCGGGCAATATTAGAGATTCACATTTTTTTTTAAAGATCTGATTAAAGATTGATGGACTTTCTGTGTACCCCTGAGGGACGCGAATCCAAACGTATATATGATCATCGAATTTGAACGAGAAAAGATATTCACTATCCGGGTGCAGTGGTATAGAAAAAAATGCGCGACAAAGGTGAACCAGCCTGCTACCCATGGTATTTGATACAAAATCACAGCAGGATATGGCACAACTGGACAACATGGGACAGCAATTTTATTAATTTTGCGGAGGTCCTGTAGGACCCTGTATTTTCCGCTTGGTTTCTTTTTTATTTTTTTTATTTTATGAACAATATACAGATTATGCTTTTGCTCCATTTCTGACTGGACCCCCCCCCCCCCCCCCCGGCACCTTCTCGCAACATTTGCTTGCACTGGTTCCCTTTCATGTTTACAGGCAATAAACTGAAAGGAGAATAAAATAAGATCAAAGAGAAAGAAAACAAGAGGAACATAATAAAAATAACCAATAAAAGCAATAAAAAAACAATAGGGAGAACAGCAAACATTTCCTAATAAAAAGTTACTACATAATACTCCAAAGTAGTTAGAGAAGAAAAAAAAAAAGAATATTTTTGCCAGCATGTGGCTTAATTCAGCTTTATGTACCATCTGCCCACTTCTCTAACTGCTCCCAGAGCGCAAGGCCCTTCTTTCTGGCCTTTTTCCCTTTTTTTGCATAAATTGCCTTTTCCAGTTTATAAGTTGCCAGCAATCTGGCAACTTATTCCCCCATTTAGCTATCCTGCCCGGTGTAATGTATAGGAAAAAAGCTGTTTTATAAAACTGTGCCTGCAGTTTAGTGGAAAGTAAAAACTTTTGGGACAAAGCCAGAGCATTGGTGAAATTATTTGGCTCTATATTCTGTTTTGTTTGCCATCTCAACCCAATCCTTTCTAAATCATCGGGCATTTTATCATTAAAACTGGAATAAATAGTTCCTATCCTAGGCGGATTATTTGAGCGCAGTCTATCCATGATCTCATTTTTATTAAACCTGGCCGGTCCACCGGTCTTGTGATCCAAGAAACTTCTAATCGCATAGTATTGCGATTGGTTCCTTGATGCCAATTATGGGTGAATTACATGGACTGCTCATTATTTCCTGCAAAATTCCTACCTACACTAGACGTTTTATTTCTAGTGCGACTCATTCTTTTATTTCTGGGCTCATTTTGTACTGACGAATATTTGGATAAACTGCACCTTCTTTTACTGTCACTTTTACTGGGTCAAGGTTTGCCATTAATCCTACATCTTTTCCTGTGAAATCCCATACCGTATTCTGTAATTCTTTTGGCAAGTCTTCAATAGTAAAGTTTGGTTTTTCAGTTGTTTCTTGTTTTGCTAACATGATTTTTATAAATTCTGTCTTCATCTGGGGTTTGAATTTCAACACCATTTGGTGTACAAAAGATAGTGCAATTCATTTTGCTCAGCAAGTCCCTACCTAACAGATTTACAGGACTAGAGTCACATACGACAAATGTATGCATTTCTTTAAAATTGCCTATTTTGACTTCAATTGGTTCTGTAACTGGGGTACTAATTTGTTTATTAGAAATACCCACTACTTAGATCGCTTCTCCTGAGAGGGGTAAGTTTGGAACGCCTGCTGTTCTTACAGTAGAACGGGTAGCACCAGTATCCAACAGGAAAGTAACATCATTTCCTTCAACCTTTCCCTCAATGTATGGACCTGACTGATCTACCTGCAAGGATGCGCCAAGTACGCACTCCTCGTCCTCCCCCCTCAGGCACCGTCAGAAACTGTCTTCATCAAAGTATGAGTCTCTCAAAAGAAATTGGGCTGTCACTGTGTCCTTTTTACCACTTCCTTCCCAACTGGTGGTATCTATACTGTGTGCTGGTTGACTCCCAGGGTTTGGCATAGGCGCTAATGGTAACTGATTTTGTATTACCTGTTTTTTCTGCTTTTTTTAATACCTCATTCTGCGTCTGTGGATTCAAATTATTATTATTATTTAGCACAGCCTTACACTCGTTCTTCCAATGCCCCAACTTGCCACACCCATGACAAGGACATTTTTCTTAGCTTCTTCTCGATTAAATTTAACTCTAGGTTTATTACCATTTCCATCTTCTTGAGTCTGCATATTTTTCAATTGTTGTTCTTGTTGTTCTACTAATTTTACCTGTGCCCACATTACTTTTTGTTCCAAATTCTTTCGTGTATTGTCCAATTCATCTTCACAATATGATAAGCATATTTCAGTATTTCATCTACAGGTTCGGCCTGCCAACAGATTTTATTATCTTTAATCCATTGCAAAATTTCTGGTCTTAATCCCGACACAAACCGATAGATAAAATGCGTCATATCTTTGGTGTCAATATTTTCTAAACCACTATACTGTTTAAAAACCTGTAAAAGACGTTCGTAATATACATGTACAGATTCAGCTTTGTTCTGGGTAGTTCTGTCTATTCTAGTCCAATCTGTCTCTTTTGGTGGTACTTTCCCTTTCAAATACAGTATAACCTGATTATACTTTCTCATCACCTAATCTGATGGTGCTCCTGTTTTCGGGTCTCTAGGATACTCATCATTTGGCCAGTTTACCGCAATTTTACATTCTGTCCATAAATCGACAGGAACAACAATGTCGAATAATCCATCTAGATCCTTTAATAGCACTTTTGAAACCTTTACAAATCTTTCGACCTGTCTGTACCAATCTACAGGTTTCTCTCTAAGTTTTGGAAAGTCATTTGTAAATGACAATATATCTTGTCGGGACCAAGGAACATGCACATAACCTCCACCTGGTGCTTCTCTCATTGGACATAACCTTTCCACTTTTTTTGTTTCTTTCAACATATATTCTGATACAGTGCTTTTCCCTTGAGCTTCTTCCTTTTTCTTTTAGCTTTCCATCTGTGTGCATCACCCCATTTTTGCAACAATGCTAGCAATTCTTTGATTTGTAATTTACGACCTGACACATTCATATTTTCTAAATCTTTGTCAGAAAAATCTGCTCGATATGGTTTCTGTAACAGTTTTGATTTACCAATGTCAATTGCCATTTCACTTGCCAGACTTGTTAATTTTTCATGAAATGTTTTTGTATTCCGGGTGATACTCCGACACATAAACAACAATTCATCTTCATTTAATACATTTAATCAATCTAATCCCACATTCCCAGCAATCATTTCTTCTAGTTCAACTCTTAATTTAACAAGCATTAGAAATGCAATCGGGCTCGGATTTATTTGAGTTTGAGCTAATGGCATTGTAAATGCCAATGTATTGTTGCTATGTGTTATGGAGTGTGTTCATGTGGTGTGTACTGCCAGTAATCTCCTTGTGAGTGTGCGAATATTGCACCACTTGCCTGTGATGTCCTTCTTGTGAGTGTGAGAAGCTTGCACCTCTGCTGCCTGTGGTCTCCTTGTGAGTGTAAGAAGCTTGCACTGCTGCTGCCTGTGATGTCGTTCTTGTGAGTGGGAGAAGATTGCACCTCAGCTGCCTGTGGTCTCCTTGTGAGTCTATGCACTGTCATCGCTAGCCTGTAGATATGCACTGTCATCGCTAGCCTGTAGATATGCATTGGCGTCACTAGCCTGTGGGTATGCACCGTCATCGCTAGCCTGTAGATATGCACTGTCATCGCTAGCCTGTAGATATGCGCTGTCATTGCTATCCTGTAGATATGCGCTGTTGTCGCTAGCCTGTAGATATGCATTATCATAGCTAGCCTGTAGATATGCACTGTCATCGCTAGCCTGTAGATATGCACTGTCATTGCTAGCCTGTAGATATGCATTGGCTTCACTAGCCTGTAGATATGCACCGTCATCGCTAGCCTGTAGATATGCACTGTCATTGCTAACCTGTAAATATGCATTTGCTTCACTAGCCTGTAGTTATGCACTGTCATCGCTAGCCTGTAGATATGCGCTGTCATCGCTAGCCTGTAGATATGCTCTGTCATCGCTAGCCTGTAGATATGCACTGTCATCGCTAGCCTAGCTAGATATGCATTGGCTTCACTAGCCTGTAGGTATGCACCGTCATCGCTAGCCTGTAGATATGCACTGTCATCGCTAGCCTGTAGATATGCGCTGTCATTGCTATCCTGTAGATATGCGCTGTCATTGCTATCCTGTAGATATGCGCTGTCGTCGCTAGCCTGTAGACATGCATTATCATCGCTAGCCTGTAGATATGCACTGTCATCGCTAGCCTGTAGATATGCTCGGTCATCGCTAGCATGTAGATATGCACTGTCATCGCTAGCCTGTAGATATGCATTGGCTTCACTAGCCTGTAGATATGCATCGTCATCGCTAGTCAGTAGATATGCCATGTCATCGCTAACCTGTAGATATGCATTGGCTTCACTAGCCTGCAGTTATGCACTGTCATCGCTAGCCTGTAGATATGCGCTGTCATCGCTAGCCTGTAGATATGCATTATCATAGCTAGCCTGTAGATATGCACTGTCATCGCTAGCCTGTAGATATGCACTGTCATTGCTAGCCTGTAGATATGCATTGGCTTCATTAGCCTGTAGATATGCACCGTCATCGCTAGCCTGTAGATATGCACTGTCATTGCTAACCTGTAAATATGCATTTGCTTCACTAGCCTGTAGTTATGCACTGTCATCGCTAGCCTGTAGATATGCGCTGTCATCGCTAGCCTGTAGATATGCTCTGTCATCGCTAGCCTGTAGATATGCACTGTCATCGCTAGCCTAGCTAGATATGCATTGGCTTCACTAGCCTGTAGGTATGCACCGTCATCGCTAGCCTGTAGATATGCACTGTCATCGCTAGCCTGTAGATATGCGCTGTCATTGCTATCCTGTAGATATGCGCTGTCATTGCTATCCTGTAGATATGCGCTGTCGTCGCTAGCCTGTAGATATGCATTATCATCGCTAGCCTGTAGATATGCTCTGTCATCGCTAGCCTGTAGATATGCTCGGTCATCGCTAGCATGTAGATATGCACTGTCATCGCTAGCCTGTAGATATGCATTGGCTTCACTAGCCTGTAGATATGCATCGTCATCGCTAGTCAGTAGATATGCCATGTCATCGCTAACCTGTAGATATGCATTGCCTTCACTAGCCTGCAGTTATGCACTGTCATCGCTAGCCTGTAGATATGCGCTGTCATCGCTAGCCTGTAGATATGCATTATCATAGCTAGCCTGTAGATATGCACTGTCATCGCTAGCCTGTAGATATGCGCTGTCATTGCTATCCTGTAGATATGCGCTGTCATTGCTATCCTGTAGATATGCGCTGTCGTCGCTAGCCTGTAGATATGCATTATCATCGCTAGCCTGTAGATATGCACTGTCATCGCTAGCCTGTAGATATGCTCGGTCATCGCTAGCATGTAGATATGCACTGTCATCGCTAGCCTGTAGATATGCATTATCATCGCTAGCCTGTAGATATGCTCGGTCATCGCTAGCATGTAGATATGCACTGTCATCGCTAGCCTGTAGATATGCATTGGCTTCACTAGCCTGTAGATATGCATCGTCATCGCTAGTCAGTAGATATGCCATGTCATCGCTAACCTGTAGATATGCATTGGCTTCACTAGCCTGCAGTTATGCACTGTCATCGCTAGCCTGTAGATATGCGCTGTCATCGCTAGCCTGTAGATATGCTCTGTCATCGCTAGCCTGTAGATATGCTCTGTCATCGCTAGCCTGTAGATATGCTCTGTCATCGCTAGCCTGTAGATATGCATTGGCTTCACTAGCATGTAGATATGCACTGTCATCGCTAGCCTGTAGATATGCACTGTCATCGCTAGCCTGTAGATATGCTCTGTCATCGCTAGCCTGTAGATATGCACTGTTATCGGTAGCCTGTAGATATGCATTGGCTTCGCTAGCCTGTAGATATGCATTGGCTTCGCTAGCCTGTAGATATGCTCTGTCATCGCTAGCCTGTAGATATGCTCTGTCATCGCTAGCCTGTAGATATGCATTGGCTTCACTAGCCTGTAGTTATGCACTGTCCTCGCTAGCCTGTAGATATGCTCTGTCATCGCTAGCCTGTAGATATGCACTGTCATCGCTAGCCTGTAGATATGCACTGTCATCGCTAGCCTGTAGATATGCACTGTCATCGCTAGCCTGTAGATATGCATTGGCTTCAAAAGCCTGTAGATATGCACTGTCATCGCTAGCCTGTAGATATGCTCTGTCATTGCTAGCCTGTACATATGCATTGTCATCGCTAGCCTGTAGATATGCACTGTCATCGCTAGCCTGTAGATATGCACTGTCATCGCTAGCCTGTAGATATGCACTGTCATCGCTAGCCTGTAAATATGCTCTGTCATCGCTAGCCTGTAGATATGCACTGTCATCGCTAGCCTGTAGATATGCACTGTCATCGCTGGCCTGTAGATATGCACTGTCATCGCTAGCCTGTAGATATGCACTGTCATCGCTAGCCTGTAGATATGCATTGGCTTCAAAAGCCTGTAGATATGCACTGTCATCGCTAGCCTGTAGATATGCTCTGTCATTGCTAGCCTGTACATATGCATTGTCATCGCTAGCCTGTAGATATGCACTGTCATCGCTAGCCTGTAGATATGCACTGTCATCGCTAGCCTGTAGCTATGCACTGTCATCGCTAGCCTGTAGCTATGCACTGTCATCGCTAGCCTGTAGATATGCTCTGTCATTGCTAGCCTGTAGATATGCACTGTCATCGCTAGCCTGTAGATATGCACTGACTTCGCTAGCCTGTAGATATGCACTGTCATCACTAGCCTGTAGATATGCTCTGTCATTGCTAGCCTGTAGATATGCACTGTCATCGCTAGCCTGTAGATATGCATTGGCTTCAC
The DNA here is from genome assembly GCF_964261635.1 of Lissotriton helveticus. NCBI lineage: Eukaryota > Metazoa > Chordata > Amphibia > Caudata > Salamandridae > Lissotriton > Lissotriton helveticus. Next base: position 242,043,700 of record NC_136061.1, on the reverse strand, counting down.
TAGCCTGTAGATATGCACTGTCATCGCTAGCCTGTAGATATGCACTGTCATCGCTAGCCTGTAGAAATGCACTGTTATCGCTAGCCTGTAGATATGCATTGGCTTCGCTAGCCTGTAGATATGCACTGTCATCGCTAGCCTGTAGATATGCTCTGTCATCGCTAGCCTGTAGATATGCATTGGCTTCACTAGCCTGTAGTTATGCACTGTCATCGCTAGCCTGTAGATATGCTCTGTCATCGCTAGCCTGTAGATATGCACTGTCATCGCGAGCCTGTAGATATGCACTGTCATCGCTAGCCTGTAGATATGCATTGGCTTCAAAAGCCTGTAGATATGCACTGTCATTGCTAGCCTGTAGATATGCATTGGCTTCACTAGCCTGTAGATATGCTTTGTCATTGCTAGCCTGTAGATATGCATTAGCTTCACTAGCTTGTAGATATGCACTGTCATCGCTAGCCTGTAGATATGCATTGGCTTCACTCTGCACTACGCACCACGCCTCTGCACTACGCACTACGCCTCTGCACTACGCACTACGCCTCTGCACTACGCCTCTGCACTACGCCTCTGCACTACGCACTACGCCTCTGCACTACGCACTACGCCTCTGCACTACGCCTCTGCACTACGCACTACGCCTCTGCACTACGCACTACGTCTCTGCACTACGCCTCTGCACTACGCCTCTGCACTACGCACTATGCCTCTGCACTACGCACTATGCCTCTGCACTACGCACTACGCCTCTGCACTACGCACTATGCCTCTGCACTCTGCACTACGCAGTACGCCTCTGCACTACGCCTCTGCACTACGCACTACGCCTCTGCACTACGCACTCTGCACTACGCACTACGCCTCTGCACTACGCCTCTGCACTACGCACTACGCCTCTGCACTACGCACTACGCCTCTGCACTACGCACTACGCCTCTGCACTACGCACTACGCCTCTGCACTACACACTACGCCTCTGCACTACACACTACGCCTCTGCACTACGCCTCTGCACTATGCACCACGCCTCTGCACTACGCCTCTGCACTACGCCTCTGCACTACACACTACGCCTCTGCACTACGCCTCTGCACTACACACTACGCCTCTGCACTACGCACTACGCCTCTGCACTCTGCACTACGCCTCTGCACTACGCACTACGCCTCTGCACTACGCCTCTGCACTACGCCTCTGCACTACGCCTCTGCACTCTGCACTATGCCTCTGCACTCTGCACTACGCCTCTGCACTATGCCTCTGCACTACGCCTCTGCACTACGCCTCTGCACTCTGCACTACGCCTCTGCACTACGCACTACGCCTCTGCACTACGCACTACGCCTCTGCACTACGCACTACGCCTCTGCACTCTGCACTACGCCTCTGCACTCTGCACTACGCCTCTGCACTCTGCACTACGCCTCTGCACTCTGCACTACGCACTACACCTCTGCACTCTGCACTATGCCTCTGCACTATGCACTACGCCTCTGCACTACGCCTCTGCACTCTGCACTACACACTACGCCTCTGCACTACGCACTACGCCTCTGCACTACGCCTCTGCACTACGCCTCTGCACTACGCACTACGCCTCTGCACTATGCACTACGCACTATGCCTCTGCACTCTGCACTACGCCTCTGCACTCTGCACTACGCCTCTGCACTACGCACTACGCCTCTGCACTACGCACTACGCCTCTGCACTACGCCTCTGCACTACGCACTACGCCTCTGCACTATGCACTACGCCTCTGCACTATGCACTACGCCTCTACACTCTGCACTACGCCTCTGCACTACGCCTCTGCACTACGCCTCTGCACTACGCCTCTGCACTACGCCTCTGCACTACGCACTCTGCACTACGCCTCTGCACTACGCCTCTGCACTACGCCTCTGCACTACGCCTCTGCACTATGCCTCTGCACTATGCCTCTGCACTCTGCACTACGCCTCTGCACTACGCACTACGCCTCTGCACTACACACTACGCCTCTGCACTCTGCAGTACGCCTCTGCACTACGCACTATGCCTCTGCACTACGCACTACGCCTCTGCACTACGCACTACGCCTCTGCACTCTCCACTACGCCTCTGCACTACGCACTACGCCTCTGCACTACGCCTCTGCACTACGCCTCTGCACTATGCACTACGCCTCTGCACTCTGCACTACGCCTCTGCACTCTGCACTACGCCTCTGCACTCTGCACTACGCCTCTGCACTACGCACTACGCCTCTGCACTACGCCTCTGCACTACGCACTACGCCTCTGCACTCTGCACTACACCTCTGCACTCTGCACTACACCTCTGCACTCTGCACTACGCACTACGCCTCTGCACTACGCACTACGCCTCTGCACTACGCACTACGCCTCTGCACTACACACTACGCCTCTGCACTACGCACTACGCCTCTGCACTACGCACCACGCCTCTGCACTACGCACTACACTACGCCTCTGCACTACGCACTACGCCTCTGCACTACGCCTCTGCACTACACACTACGCCTCTGCACTACGCCTCTGCACTACGCACTATGCCTCTGCACTCTGCACTATGCACTACGCCTCTGCACTACGCCTCTGCACTACGCCTCTGCACTACGCACTACGCCTCTGCACTACGCCTCTGCACTCTGCACTACGCCTCTGCACTATGCCTCTGCACTACGCCTCTGCACTCTGCACTACGCCTCTGCACTACGCACTACGCCTCTGCACTACGCCTTTGCACTACGCACTATGCCTCTGCACGCTGCACTACGCCTTTGCACTACGCACTACGCCTCTGCACTCTGCACTACGCCTCTGCACTCTGCACTACACCTCTGCACTCTGCACTACGCCTCTGCACTACGCACTACGCCTCTGCACTACGCACTACGCCTCTGCACTCTGCACTACACACTACGCCTCTGCACTATGCACTACGCCTCTGCACTATGCCTCTGCACTACGCCTCTGCACTACGCACTACGCCTCTGCACTACGCACTATGCCTCTGCACTCTGCACTACGCCTCTGCACTCTGCACTACGCCTCTGCACTACGCACTCTGCACTACGCACTACGCCTCTGCACTACGCACTACGCCTCTGCACTACGCACTACACCTCTGCACTCTGCACTACACACTACGCCTCTGCACTACGCACTACGCCTCTGCACTACGCACTACGCCTCTGCACTATGCACTACACCTCTGCACTCTGCACTACGCCTCTGCACTACGCCTCTGCACTACGCACTACGCCTCTGCACTACGCCTCTGCACTACGCACTCTGCACTACGCCTCTGCACTACGCCTCTGCACTACGCCTCTGCACTATGCCTCTGCACTCTGCACTATGCCTCTGCACTACGCACTACGCCTCTGCACTACGCACTACGCCTCTGCACTACGCACTACGCCTCCGCACTACGCCTCTGCACTACGCACTACGCCTCTGCACTACGCACTACGCCTCTGCACTCTGCACTACGCACTACGCCTCTGCACTACGCCTCTGCACTACGCACTACGCCTCTGCACTACGCACTATGTCTCCGCACTACGCACTACGCCTCTGCACTACGCACTACGCCTCTGCACTCTGCCTCTGCACTCTGCACTACACCTCTGCACTCTGCACTATGCCTCTGCACTACGCCTCTGCACTACGCCTCTGCACTACGCCTCTGCACTACGCACTACGCCTCTGCACTATGCACTACGCACTATGCCTCTGCACTCTGCACTACGCCTCTGCACTCTGCACTACGCCTCTGCACTACGCCTCTGCACTACGCACTACGCCTCTGCACTACGCACTACGCCTCTGCACTACGCACTACGCCTCTGCACTACGCACTACGCCTCTGCACTACGCCTCTGCACTATGCACTACGCCTCTACACTCTGCACTACGCCTCTGCACTACGCCTCTGCACTACGCCTCTGCACTACGCCTCTGCACTACGCCTCTGCACTACGCACTCTGCACTACGCCTCTGCACTACGCCTCTGCACTATGCCTCTGCACTATGCCTCTGCACTCTGCACTACGCCTCTGCACTACACACTACGCCTCTGCACTCTGCAGTACGCCTCTGCACTACGCACTATGCCTCTGCACTACGCACTACGCCTCTGCACTACGCACTACGCCTCTGCACTCTCCACTACGCCTCTGCACTACGCACTACGCCTCTGCACTACGCACTACGCCTCTGCACTACGCACTACGCCTCTGCACTATGCACTACGCCTCTGCACTCTGCACTACGCCTCTGCACTCTGCACTACGCCTCTGCACTCTGCACTACGCCTCTGCACTCTGCACTACGCCTCTGCACTACGCACTACGCCTCTGCACTACGCACTACGCCTCTGCACTACGCACTACGCCTCTGCACTCTGCACTACACCTCTGCACTCTGCACTACACCTCTGCACTACGCACTACGCCTCTGCACTACGTACCACGCCTCTGCACTACGCACTACGCCTCTGCACTACGCACTACGCCTCTGTACTACGCCTCTGCACTACACACTACGCCTCTGCACTACGCCTCTGCACTCTGCACTACGCCTCTGCACTCTGCACTACGCCTCTGCACTACGCACTACGACTCTGCACTACGCACTACGCCTCTGCACTACGCACTACGCCTCTGCACTACGCACTACGCCTCTGCACTACACACTACGCCTCTGCACTACGCACTACGCCTCTGCACTACGTACCACGCCTCTGCACTACGCACTACGCCTCTGCACTACGCACTACGCCTCTGCACTACGCCTCTGCACTACACACTACGCCTCTGCACTACGCCTCTGCACTACGCACTACGCCTCTGCACTCTGCACTACGCCTCTGCACTACGCCTCTGCACTAAGCCTCTGCACTACGCACTACGCCTCTGCACTCTGCACTACGCCTCTGCACTCTGCACTACGCCTCTGCACTATGCCTCTGCACTACGCCTCTGCACTCTGCACTACGCACTACGCCTCTGCACTACGCACTACGCCTCTGCACTACGCCTTTGCACTACGCACTATGCCTCTGCACGCTGCACTACGCCTTTGCACTACGCCTCTGCACTCTGCACTACGCCTCTGCACTCTGCACTACACCTCTGCACTCTGCACTACGCCTCTGCACTACGCACTACGCCTCTGCACTACGCATTACGCCTCTGCACTCTGCACTACACACTACGCCTCTGCACTATGCACTACGCCTCTGCACTACGCCTCTGCACTACGCACTACGCCTCTGCACTACGCACTACGCACTATGCCTCTGCACTCTGCACTACGCCTCTGCACTCTGCACTACGCCTCTGCACTACGCACTCTGCACTACGCACTACGCCTCTGCACTACGCACTATGCCTCTGCACTATGCACTACACCTCTGCACTCTGCACTACGCACTACGCCTCTGCACTACGCACTACGCCTCTGCACTACGCACTACGCCTCTGCACTATGCACTACACCTCTGCACTCTGCACTACGCCTCTGCACTACGCCTCTGCACTACGCACTACGCCTCTGCACTACGCCTCTGCACTACGCACTCTGCACTATGCCTCTGCACTATGCCTCTGCACTACGCCTCTGCACTATGCCTCTGCACTCTGCACTATGCCTCTGCACTATGCACTACGCCTCTGCACTACGCACTACGCCTCTGCACTACGCACTACGCCTCTGCACTACGCACTACGCCTCTGCACTACGCACTACGCCTCTGCACTACGCACTACGCCTCTGCACTCTGCACTACGCCTCTGCACTACGCCTTTGCACTACGCACTACGCCTCTGCACTACGCACTATGTCTCCGCACTACGCCTCTGCACTACGCACTACGCCTCTGCACTACGCCTCTGCACTCTGCACTACACCTCTGCACTCTGCACTACGCCTCTGCACTACGCACTACGCCTCTGCACTACGCCTCTGCACTCTGCACTACGCCTCTGCACTCTGCACTACGCACTACGCCTCTGCACTACGCCTCTGCACTACACCTCTGCACTCTGCACTACGCCTCTGCACTACGCACTACGCACTACGCACTACACACTACGCCTCTGCATTACGCACTATGCCTCTGCACTACGCACTACGCCTCTGCACTACGCACTACGCCTCTGCACTCTGCACTACGCCTCTGCACTACACCTCTGCACTCTGCACTACGCACTACGCCTCTGCACTACACCTCTGCACTCTGCACTACGCCTCTGCACTACACCTCTGCACTCTGCACTACGCCTCTGCACTACGCACTGTGCCTCTGCACTACGCACTACACACTACGCCTCTGCACTACGCCTCTGCACTACGCACTACACCTCTGCACTACGCACTACACCTCTGCACTATGCACTACGCCTCTGCACTATGCCTCTGCACTACGCACTACGCCTCTGCACAACGCCTCTGCACTACGCCTCTGCACTACGCACTCTGCACTACGCACTCTGCACTACGCCTCTGCACTATGCACTACGCCTCTGCACTACGCACTACGCCTCTGCACTCTGCACTACGCACTACGCCTCTGCACTATGCACTACGCCTCTGCACTACGCCTCCGCACTACGCACTCTGCACTACGCCTCTGCACTACGCCTCTGCACTACGCCTCTGCACTATGCCTCTGCACTCTGCACTACGCCTCTGCACTACGCACTACGCCTCTGCACTCTGCACTACGCACTACGCCTCTGCACTACGCACTACGCCTCTGCACTATGCCTCTGCACTACGCCTCTGCACTACGCACTACGCCTCTGCACTCTGCACTACGCCTCTGCACTACGCCTCTGCACTACGCACTATGCCTCTGCACTACGCACTACGCCTCTGCACTACGCCTCTGCACTCTGCACTACACCTCTGCACTCTGCACTACGCCTCTGCACTATGCACTACGCCTCTGCACTACGCCTCTGCACTCTGCACTACGCCTCTGCACTTTGCACTACGCACTACGCCTCTGCACTACACCTCTGCACTCTGCACTACGCCTCTGCACTACGCACTATGCCTCTGCACTACACACTACGCCTCTGCACTACGCACTACGCCTCTGCACTACGCACCACGCCTCTGCACTACGCACTACGCCTCTGCACTATGCCTCTGCACTCTGCACTATGCCTCTGCACTACGCCTCTGCACTCTGCACTACACACTACGCCTCTGCACTACACCTCTGCACTCTGCACTACGCCTCTGCACTACGCACTATGCCTCTGCACTACGCACTACACACTACGCCTCTGCACTACGCCTCTGCACTACGCACTACACCTCTGCACTACGCACTACACCTCTGCACTATGCACTACACCTCTGCACTACGCACTACACCTCTGCACTATGCACTACGCCTCTGCACTCTGCACTACGCCTCTGCACTACGCACTACGACTCTGCACTACGCCTCTGCACTACGCACTACGCCTCTGCACTACGCCTCTGCACTACGCACTCTGCACTATGCCTCTGCACTATGCCTCTGCACTACGCCTCTGCACTATGCCTCTGCACTACGCCTCTGCACTATGCACTACGCACTACGCCGCAGCACTACGCACTACGCCTCTGCACTACGCCTTTGCACTACGCACTATGCCTCTGCACGCTGCACTACGCCTTTGCACTACGCACTACGCCTCTGCACTCTGCACTACGCCTCTGCACTCTGCACTACACCTCTGCACTCTGCACTACGCCTCTGCACTACGCACTACGCCTCTGCACTACGCACTACGCCTCTGCACTCTGCACTACACACTACGCCTCTGCACTATGCACTACGCCTCTGCACTATGCCTCTGCACTACGCCTCTGCACTACGCACTACGCCTCTGCACTACGCACTATGCCTCTGCACTCTGCACTACGCCTCTGCACTCTGCACTACGCCTCTGCACTACGCACTCTGCACTACGCACTACGCCTCTGCACTACGCACTACGCCTCTGCACTACGCACTACACCTCTGCACTCTGCACTACACACTACGCCTCTGCACTACGCCTCTGCACTACGCACTACGCCTCTGCACTATGCACTACACCTCTGCACTCTGCACTACGCCTCTGCACTACGCCTCTGCACTACGCACTACGCCTCTGCACTACGCCTCTGCACTACGCCTCTGCACTACGCCTCTGCACTACGCCTCTGCACTCTGCACTATGCCTCTGCACTACGCACTACGCCTCTGCACTACGCACTACGCCTCTGCACTACGCACTACGCCTCCGCACTACGCCTCTGCACTACGCACTACGCCTCTGCACTACGCACTACGCCTCTGCACTCTGCACTACGCACTACGCCTCTGCACTACGCCTCTGCACTACGCACTACGCCTCTGCACTACGCACTATGTCTCCGCACTACGCACTACGCCTCTGCACTACGCACTACGCCTCTGCACTACGCCTCTGCACTCTGCACTACACCTCTGCACTCTGCACTATGCCTCTGCACTACGCACTACGCCTCTGCACTACGCCTCTGCACTACGCCTCTGCACTACGCACTACGCCTCTGCACTATGCACTACGCACTATGCCTCTGCACTCTGCACTACGCCTCTGCACTCTGCACTACGCCTCTGCACTACGCCTCTGCACTACGCACTACGCCTCTGCACTACGCACTACGCCTCTGCACTACGCACTACGCCTCTGCACTACGCACTACGCCTCTGCACTATGCACTACGCCTCTGCACTATGCACTACGCCTCTGCACTCTGCACTACGCCTCTGCACTACGCCTCTGCACTACGCCTCTGCACTACGCCTCTGCACTACGCACTCTGCACTACGCCTCTGCACTACGCCTCTGCACTACGCCTCTGCACTATGCCTCTGCACTATGCCTCTGCACTCTGCACTACGCCTCTGCACTACACACTACGCCTCTGCACTCTGCAGTACGCCTCTGCACTACGCACTATGCCTCTGCACTACGCACTACGCCTCTGCACTACGCACTACGCCTCTGCACTCTCCACTACGCCTCTGCACTACGCACTACGCCTCTGCACTACGCACTACGCCTCTGCACTACGCACTACGCCTCTGCACTATGCACTACGCCTCTGCACTCTGCACTACGCCTCTGCACTCTGCACTACGCCTCTGCACTCTGCACTACGCCTCTGCACTCTGCACTACGCCTCTGCACTACGCACTACGCCTCTGCACTACGCACTACGCCTCTGCACTACGCACTACGCCTCTGCACTACGCACTACGCCTCTGCACTCTGCACTACACCTCTGCACTCTGCACTACACCTCTGCACTACGCACTACGCCTCTGCACTACGTACCACGCCTCTGCACTACGCACTACGCCTCTGCACTACGCACTACGCCTCTGCACTACGCCTCTGCACTACACACTACGCCTCTGCACTACGCCTCTGCACTCTGCACTACGCCTCTGCACTCTGCACTACGCCTCTGCACTACGCACTACGACTCTGCACTACGCACTACGCCTCTGCACTACGCACTACGCCTCTGCACTACACACTACGCCTCTGCACTACGCACTACGCCTCTGCACTACGTACCACGCCTCTGCACTACGCACTACGCCTCTGCACTACGCACTACGCCTCTGCACTACGCCTCTGCACTACACACTACGCCTCTGCACTACGCACTACGCCTCTGCACTCTGCACTACGCCTCTGCACTACGCCTCTGCACTACGCCTCTGCACTACGCACTACGCCTCTGCACTCTGCACTACGCCTCTGCACTCTGCACTACGCCTCTGCACTATGCCTCTGCACTACGCCTCTGCACTCTGCACTACGCACTACGCCTCTGCACTACGCACTACGCCTCTGCACTACGCCTTTGCACTACGCACTATGCCTCTGCACGCTGCACTACGCCTTTGCACTACGCCTCTGCACTCTGCACTACGCCTCTGCACTCTGCACTACACCTCTGCACTCTGCACTACGCCTCTGCACTACGCACTACGCCTCTGCACTACGCATTACGCCTCTGCACTCTGCACTACACACTACGCCTCTGCACTATGCACTACGCCTCTGCACTACGCCTCTGCACTACGCACTACGCCTCTGCACTACGCACTACGCACTATGCCTCTGCACTCTGCACTCTGCACTACGCCTCTGCACTACGCACTCTGCACTACGCACTACGCCTCTGCACTACGCACTATGCCTCTGCACTATGCACTACACCTCTGCACTCTGCACTACGCACTACGCCTCTGCACTACGCACTACGCCTCTGCACTACGCACTACGCCTCTGCACTATGCACTACACCTCTGCACTCTGCACTACGCCTCTGCACTACGCCTCTGCACTACGCCTCTGCACTACGCACTACGCCTCTGCACTACGCCTCTGCACTACGCACTCTGCACTATGCCTCTGCACTATGCCTCTGCACTACGCCTCTGCACTATGCCTCTGCACTCTGCACTATGCCTCTGCACTACGCACTACGCCTCTGCACTACGCACTACGCCTCTGCACTACGCACTACGCCTCTGCACTACGCACTACGCCTCTGCACTACGCACTACGCCTCTGCACTACGCACTACGCCTCTGCACTCTGCACTACGCCTCTGCACTACGCCTTTGCACTACGCACTACGCCTCTGCACTACGCACTATGTCTCCGCACTACGCCTCTGCACTACGCACTACGCCTCTGCACTACGCCTCTGCACTCTGCACTACACCTCTGCACTCTGCACTACGCCTCTGCACTACGCACTACGCACTACGCCTCTGCACTACGCCTCTGCACTCTGCACTACGCCTCTGCACTCTGCACTACGCCTCTGCACTACGCCTCTGCACTACACCTCTGCACTCTGCACTACGCCTCTGCACTACGCACTACGCACTACGCACTACACACTACGCCTCTGCATTACGCACTATGCCTCTGCACTACGCACTACGCCTCTGCACTACGCACTACGCCTCTGCACTCTGCACTACGCCTCTGCACTACACCTCTGCACTCTGCACTACGCACTACGCCTCTGCACTACACCTCTGCACTCTGCACTACGCACTACGCCTCTGCACTACACCTCTGCACTCTGCACTACGCCTCTGCACTACGCACTGTGCCTCTGCACTACGCACTACACACTACGCCTCTGCACTACGCCTCTGCACTACGCACTACACCTCTGCACTACGCACTACACCTCTGCACTATGCACTACGCCTCTGCACTCTGCACTATGCCTCTGCACTACGCACTACGCCTCTGCACAACGCCTCTGCACTACGCCTCTGCACTACGCACTCTGCACTACGCACTCTGCACTACGCCTCTGCACTATGCACTACGCCTCTGCACTACGCACTACGCCTCTGCACTCTGCACTACGCACTACGCCTCTGCACTACGCACTACGCCTCTGCACTATGCACTACGCCTCCGCACTACGCACTCTGCACTACGCCTCTGCACTACGCCTCTGCACTACGCCTCTGCACTATGCCTCTGCACTCTGCACTACGCCTCTGCACTACGCACTACGCCTCTGCACTCTGCACTACGCACTACGCCTCTGCACTACGCACTACGCCTCTGCACTATGCCTCTGCACTACGCCTCTGCACTACGCACTACGCCTCTGCACTTTGCACTACGCCTCTGCACTACGCCTCTGCACTACGCACTATGCCTCTGCACTATGCCTCTGCACTACGCACTACGCCTCTGCACTACGCCTCTGCACTCTGCACTACACCTCTGCACTCTGCACTACGCCTCTGCACTACGCACTACGCCTCTGCACTACGCCTCTGCACTCTGCACTACGCCTCTGCACTTTGCACTACGCACTACGCCTCTGCACTACACCTCTGCACTCTGCACTACGCCTCTGCACTACGCACTATGCCTCTGCACTACACACTACGCCTCTGCACTACGCACTACGCCTCTGCACTACGCGCCACGCCTCTGCACTACGCACTACGCCTCTGCACTATGCCTCTGCACTCTGCACTATGCCTCTGCACTACGCCTCTGCACTCTACACTACGCACTACGCCTCTGCACTACACCTCTGCACTCTGCACTACGCCTCTGCACTACGCACTATGCCTCTGCACTACGCACTACACACTACGCCTCTGCACTACGCCTCTGCACTACGCACTACACCTCTGCACTACGCACTACACCTCTGCACTATGCACTACACCTCTGCACTACGCACTACACCTCTGCACTATGCACTACGCCTCTGCACTCTGCACTACGCCTCTGCACTACGCACTATGACTCTGCACAACGCCTCTGCACTACGCACTACGCCTCTGCACTACGCACTCTGCACTACGCCTCTGCACTACGCCTCTGCACTACGCCTCTGCACTACGCCTCTGCACTACGCCTCTGCACTACGCCTCTGCACTACGCCTCTGCACTAAGCACTACGCCTCTGCACTAAGCACTACGCCTCTGAACTACGCACTACGCCTCTGCACTACGCACTACGCCTCTGCACTACGCACTACGCCTCTGCACTACGCACTACGCCTCTGCACTACGCACTACGCCTCTGCACTACGCACTACGCCTCTGCACTACGCACTACACCTCTGCACTACGCACTACACCTCTGCACTATGCACTACGCCTCTGCACTACGCCTCTGCACTACGCCTCTGCACTACGCCTCTGCACAACGCCTCTGCACTACGCACTACGCCTCTGCACTACGCACTCTGCACTACGCCTCTGCACTACGCCTCTGCACTACGCCTCTGCACTCTGCACTACGCCTCTGCACTACGCCTCTGCACTACGCACTACGCCTCTGCACTAAGCACTACGCCTCTGCACTCAGCACTACGCCTCTGCACTACGCACTACGCCTCTGCACTACGCACTACGCCTCTGCACTATGCACTACGCCTCTGCACTACGCACTACGCCTCTGCACTACGCACTACGCCTCTGCACTACGCACTACCCCTCTGCACTACGCACTACGCCTCTGCACTCTGCACTACGCCTCTGCACTACGCACTACGCCTCTGCACTCTGCACTACGCCTCTGCACTCTGCACTACACCTCTGCACTACGCCTCTGCACTCTGCCTCTGCACTACGCACTACGCCTCTGCACTACGCACTACGCCTCTGCACTACGCCTCTGCACTACGCACTACGCCTCTGCACTACGCCTCTGCACTACGCACTACCCCTCTGCACTACGCACTACCCCTCTGCACTACGCACTACGCCTCTGCACTCTGCACTACGCCTCTGCACTCTGCACTACGCCTCTGCACTCTGCACTACGCCTCTGCACTACGCCTCTGCACTCTGCCTCTGCACTACGCACTACGCCTCTGCACTACGCACTACGCCTCTGCACTACGCACTACGCCTCTGCACTACGCACTACGCCTCTGCACTACGCACTACGCCTCTGCACTCTGCACTACGCCTCTGCACTACGCACTACGCCTCTCACTACGCCTCTGCACTACGCACTACGCCTCTGCACTACGCACTACGCCTCTGCACTACGCACTACGCCTCTGCACTACGCACTACGCCTCTGCACTACGCACTCTGCACTACGCACTACGCACTACGCCTCTGCACTACGCCTCTGCACTACGCACTACGCCTCTGCACTACGCCTCTGCACTACGCACTACGCCTCTGCACTACGCCTCTGCACTATGCACTATGCCTCTGCACTACGCACTACGCCTATGCACTACGCCTCTGCACTACGCCTCTGCACTACGCACTACGCCTCTGCACTACGCCTCTGCACTACGCACTACGCCTCTGCACTACGCCTCTGCACTACGCCTCTGCACTACGCACTACGCCACTGCACTACGCCTCTGCACTACGCACTACGCCTCTGCACTACGCACTCTGCACTACGCACTACGCCTATGCACTACGCCTCTGCTCTACGCACTACGCCTCTGCACTACGCACTACGCCTCTGCACTATGCACTACGCACTACACCTCTGCACTACGCACTACGCCTCTGCACTACGCCTCTGCACTACGCACCAGATCTGATGCATGTGATTCTCTACAAAAACACAGCAGTGCACACGCTCCCACCACCATCTGCCTTCAATTACCGGCACCTCGGACAGCTGGTAATTGAGGATTTATGAATTCTTCTGCCGAACACTTTATGCAGCGCTCGCACCATCTGGATTGCATTACACGGCCACTCTGACAGCTCCTAATTAAGATTAATCACTCTGCCGTGCTCGTTCTCGCACAGAATATGCCACATCGGGCACGAGTAAATTACTTACAGCCTATCAGGTCAACACTACTAAATACACAGCACAGCGAAGACGAATCACTAGGCAGATTCCATAAAAAACTAAGGAATGTGCCAGCCTGGACCCCTTTCTGCATTGAACACATTAGGGCTCGCAAGCTGCGCCTCCACGAAGTGGAGGCTTAGGCCCGAGCCCTAAAAATATCCAATGTCTTTGACTGTGATTTTGGTTTTTCTATTTCTCGAGACCATCTTTCAATTTCTTCTGGAGTAACTACAGTTGCACTTCTCGTACCTGAAGAGCTTTCTATTTGTACTTCTCTAATATTTACAGGTGTGGTTTTCCTAACTGAACTACTTACTGGTTCTCTTATTGGTAAATCCATCAAAGACATTTCTGACCCACATTCACTTGTTTGGTCATCCACTATTAATGTTTCTTTCCTTGGTTGTACTACAGGTGTAGTTAGAACAGGAGGTCTGGGACTGGGACTAGTCTGTTTTTCTCCATATAAAGGAACAACTGGACCTATAGTTACTGGAATTGTCAAGGCTTCAGGACTGACATTTAACTGTGTAATTTTCTGAATTAATTCATTCCTTTGCTTAGTTATTGCTTCTCGTTCTTTTTCCTGGAATGTTTTTTCTAATGATGCCTCATGTAATACTTGCGGAACTAAAGGTGGTTTTAAGAACGGGGCACTAGCATTTGTCTGATTCTGCTCCTCATTATAAGGTGGCGGATTTTTCATTTATAAATCCTCCAAGTAATCATCTTCTGGATCAGCACTTGTCATTAAATTTTTATTTTTCTCAGTACTTTTACTCCCTGTTTGTTCTTCTAATGCTCGGACAGGATATAATCCTTCCACCAGCATAGACTGTCTCCATTGTTTCATCTGCTTATCTCTTGTCTCTTTAGGAAATTTAGGATAAAATTTACTAATACTTTTATCACTTCTGAATCTGTCTCGTTCAAAAGCCTCTATTTCCCATTCCTCCAATGCCTCATATTGGGTTAATCTAGGTCTTGGATCTAATTCATTCATGCGTGTTCTTAAATTATACAAAACTCTACCATTAAAGGTACCATTTTCTGGAAATGCCAAAATTCCCTCATCTTTTGTATATTCTATCCAATTTTCTAACCATATACAAGTATGGTAGCCCCTTTCGACCATCATGTATGATGCGGGCGTGTTCGGTGGTGGAATAATAATCCCTTCTCTGGTTTTTATTGACTTATCCTTTTTAAAGACATTTTGAACTTTCTTGGCAAACAACATTTTTCTTTTATCTCCGTACATGATATAAGGTCTTCCTCTTATCATCTGTTCTTCAGCAAAACCTAGATATTTTCTATCTGGTCGATTTCCTATAAATCCTGGATCTAAATGCCACATATATTTTATGCCGTTTTACTTTGGGATGACACTCAGTTTGTTTACAAAAAACTTCCAATGCAAAAATGTTTCTTATTTACAATGACCAATCAATGATTAGAATACAAACAAGTTCAACCAATAGTTGCGCGGCTTATCCGTGAGACGAGTTCTCACGCTCCTGTGCTCACCCCTCCTTTACAAAATTACCTCAGCTACACACCCGCTGTATTAACCAATACCAGCGCGGCTCTGAGTGACGTCAACGCATCTCCGCAACTGACTCCCTCCTTTGTAAGGTAATACAAGAGTTTATTTAGATTCACTTTAAATGCTCATTTTTATTAATTAACAACGTAAAAACATTCGCCACTGTGTCCAAGTAACTATTCTGAAAGAAAAGAATGATTCATATTCACTGCGAGTAAAACTCTTCCGTTTACTCTTCATACACTACAAGTAGATCCCTTCCGTCTACCTTTCACACAAGTATCAGAGAACCTGTTACTCCCTCAGGCTTACCCTTTCTAGGTTTTGCAAGGCCAAAGTTTCACCAACAAACCCCTTTGCTGTCAATCAAGCTCAGAAGAACCTGCTACTCCTTCAGTGTGACCCTTTCTAGGTGATATCACACCAAACGTTTACTAGCGAACTCTTTGCTATCAATTATTCACACATTTATTCAGGAAAAAAAATCCCTAAAACAGTGCTTCCGGTTTTACCTAACCATGCACTTACTACCTTGAACAAGTGACCTCACTACAGAATGGCTTCCATTTACCACCTGTTATTCTGCCCCCGGGGTTTCCAGACAAAACATAAAAACAGGTACGAACAGTTTTGGTTAATGCATAAAATCAATAAAATCACTAACTAATAATCAATCAATAATCAATATTTACTAACTACCTATCTACACTAATCCCTAACCTTGCCTCTGCTACCAAAATAACTGATAAAGCGCAGGCTCACCTGCTCAACATACTCACCTGGGCCCATATATTTATGTTTACATTAAACAGGTAAACCTACATACACTCTAATCAATTGGGGTTTTTACCATTTGGATTTTATACCATTTATCTTACTAATCCAAGACACTGATACCTAAAGTCCTAAAGGATCAAGGGAGTTAGAGAGAAAATATGTAGCAATAATAACATTTAGCATTTCATAAATAACCACAAACTCGGGAAAGGTTTAAAATCTTTATCTAAATAAAATCTTTAAAAAACTCTTAAATATGAAACTTAAATTAATTTCTTATTCTGTTTAAACTAATTCAGAATTTTAGAACATAAGCATTTCAAATTATTTGGACAGAAAATGTTGTTAAGCATTTAAACAGATGGTGGGTAAAAGAAAGGGAAAACAGTACAATGACAAACCCACACTTGATAGTTACCTAGAACGGGGTGATGACCAACCCTGGTCATAGGCTGAGTCAAAGAAATAGAACCCCAAAGTACAGATGCCAGCAGAAGAGAACAGGTGCAAGCCAGAATCAGGACAGGTTTCGGACCAAATTGGATCAGGATAGGACCACCACAGGCTAAGACCAGCACCACAGTTAAAGTTCAAAACACCAGTGTTGTAAACCCTCTCTGCAGCTAACAGTCGAACCCCGATTGGGTCATTGTTCTCCTTCCCAGAACCCCAATTGGGTTATCGAATCTTCTGACAGAGTGCTCCGCCAGCAACTCTGCTCCCGATCACCTATTGAGTGCGTTGGGTCAGTGACAGGTCAGCTATTCGGACAAGTCGGACAATCTAGCTAGCTAAGACTACCCTAGTTATACTATTTTTCAGGTCAGTGAACCACACCCAAATGTTGCAAATGTATAAATCCCACAATTTTATTGGACAAGAACAAGGAGTAGCCATCACACCATATTTTTCTAGAGGCAACTTGTCAATCATGTATTCATGACATCCCATCCCATGACTTTATCAAACCATATTATTTTTATTCCTCCTGGTAATAAAATGTATCAAATGTTTTTATTTTAATAAACAATTTTATCAATTCAGCTTACTCTGTCAAGGCAAGAAATTCATTCTTCTCCACCTTCCATGTCCGTCTTGGCCATGATTCAAGGCTACAGCTTCTATAACTTCAGGACTTGTCGCGCAGTCGCAGTTTCTCCAAAGATGGAGTTCAGCAAAGCATTTTAGGCCCATTCAGTTTATCATTTAAAAATAGAAAAGAACAGTTTTAGAGACACAGAATAAATAAATACACGGTATACCACCTCTTTCTATTCTACTCCCATTATTTTATTTTAAACTATTGCGTTAGAGATGATGCGAAACAGACAGCCTTCTTGCACGTTAGTACACATAACGGCCATCTTAGTTCTATTGCGCAGAAGTTTTCCCCTCCAAGCATATCACGTGGGCATGCAGACGCATGCGCAGTAGAAAATCCCGCGTAGCAGCAGCCATTTTAGTGCAAGCCAATTATTGTTAGTAAAAGCACATTGACAAGCTTCCCTTAGATACCTATTATGTCGTGTAATGCAATATTAATAGGACAAAAACATGTTAATTAGTACATTAATGTTATTGCAAGAGGGTTGAGTGCAAGCAAGTCACTTTACGTGTAAAACCTTGCTCCATCAGTATAATTTGCAAAGTGATGACAACCGGCATTCCTATCTTGCTGACAAGCTCTCCACCTATGGTGACTCTCGGCATACTTGCAGCCAGCCTACTATTAGACTGAAAATGAAGTGCAGAGTGAGGTATTTGGCTAAGAAATCCTCCTGCAGGAGGACAGCAGCAACACATTTAGTGTGCGACTGCTGCTAGTGTTCTGTTATATTTAGTGCTATGCAAAAAGCATTCTCTGGTCCATTTTGAACACAAGGGTGCATTTGCGCTAAGAAAAAGGCACTAAATGCAGAGTTCCATGTAAATTTACATAAGTACACTACAACAAATTACACGATTCCCCCCACACTTAAACAAGCATTGGAAATGCAATAGGTCCCAGATTTATTCGAGTTAGAGCTAATGGCATTGTAAATGGCAATATCTTTTAGCCATGTGTTATGGAGTGTATGCATGTGGTGTGTAGTAAAATTATGTGGGTTGGATTGGAATTGTAGCAATGGTGGCATACTGCGCTTTAAATGAATATGTTTAAAAGTAAAGTGCACCATACTGCGATTGCTACAATAGTTAATTGTGGATGCGTTAACAATTGATGTGTGCACTGATGGCTGCTGGGGTGTGTGCCTGTAGAAATTGTGCACTAATGGTTGGTGGTGTATGTGCCTGGTGGTAGCGTGCACTGCCGGCTGGAGGTGTGTGTGCCTGGTGGAAGCCTGCACTGACGGCTGGTGGTGTTTGTGCCCGGTGAAAGCATGCACTGACGACTTATGGTGTCTGTGTCAGGTTGTGTGTGTGGTGGTGAGTGTGGTGTGTGTGTGTGTGGTGTGTGTGGTGGTGTGTGTGTGGTGTTATATGTGTGGTCTTATGTGTGTGGTTTTATGTGTGTGGTGGACTTAGTTCAAGTTTTTGTACCCTGCACACTCACACACTGCCCCTACACACTCACACACTGCTCACCCTACACACTCACACAATGTTCACCCTGCACACTCACACACTGCTCACCCTGCACAGTCACACTCTGCTCACCCTGCACACTCACACATTGCTCACCCTGCACACTCACACACTGCTCACCCTGCACACTCACACACTGCTCACCCAGCACACTCACACAATGTCCACCCTGCACACTCACAATGTTCACCCTGCACACTCACACAATGTTCACCCTGCACACTCACACACTGCTCACCCTACACACACACACACACACACACACTGCTCACCCTACACACTCACAGACGGCTCACCCTACACACTCCTCACCCTACGCACTCATACAATGTTC
Source organism: Lissotriton helveticus (assembly GCF_964261635.1). NCBI lineage: Eukaryota > Metazoa > Chordata > Amphibia > Caudata > Salamandridae > Lissotriton > Lissotriton helveticus. The sequence goes on along the minus strand of NC_136061.1, from coordinate 242,024,057 downwards.
ACCCTACACACTCATACAATGTTCACCCTACACACTCACACACTGCTCACCCTACACACTCACACAATGTTCACCCTGCACGCTCACACACTGTTAACCCTGCATACTCACACACTGCTCACCCTGCATGCTCACACACTGCTCACCCTGCACGCTCACACACTGCTCACCCTGCACACTCACACACTGCTCACACTACACACTCACACAATGCTCACCCTATGTAATGCGAAAATACCTAGCCCTGCCCTTTGGCCTGTGTTTTAATCATACAGTAGGTTGTGAGTAGTTGCGCTTGATTGGTTGGGGCGTCCCCTCCTTGCTGCTCCCCTCACAGAGGGCCGGTTGCCTTCATGAAACTCCCTAGACACGTGTTCAGCTGTTTTTTGTTTTAGCTCCTGTGTGTCAGTGCACCGTGTAAGCGCACAAGCATACCCTGCTCTCTCTGGAACACTCACACTGCTGAGTCTCTCTCACTCTGATGTCACTCTCATTCTGCTGTCACTCTCAGTTTGTTGTCAATCTCACTCTGATGTCACTCTCACTCTGTCTGCTGTCACTCTCACTCTGCTGTCACTCTCACTCTGCTGTGTCTCTCACTCTGCTGTGTCTCTCACGCTGCTGTCTCTCTCACTCTGCTGTCTCTCACTCTGCTGTCTCTCACTCTGCTGTCTCACTCTGCTGTCTCTCACTCTGCTGTCACTCTCACTCTGTCTCTCTCTCTGTTGTCACTCTCACTCTGCTGTCTCTCCCATTCTGCTGTCTCTCTCACTCTGCTGTCTCACTCTGCTGTCTCTCACTCTGCTGTCACTGTCACTCTGCTGTCTCTCTCACTCTGCTGTCTCTCTCACTCTGCTGTCTCTCCCACTCTGCTGTCTCTCATGCTGTCACTCTCACTCTGCTGTCACTGCTGTCTCTCCCACTCTGCTGTCACTCTCACTCTGCTGTCACTATGCTGTCACTCTCACTCTGCTGTCACTCTCACTCTGCTGTCACTCTCACTCTGCTGTCACTCTCACTCTGCTGTCTCTCATGATGTCACTCTCACTCTGCTGTCACTCTCACTCATGCTGTCACTCTCATTCTACTGTCACTCTCACTCTGCTGTCACTCTCACTCTGCTCTCTCATGCTGTCACTCTCACTCTGCTGACACGCTCACTCTGCTGTCACTCTCACTCTGCTGTCTCTCTCACTCTGCTGTCTCTCACTCTGCTGTCACTCTCACTCTGCTGCCACTCTCACTCTGCTGTGTCTCTCACTTTGCTGTCTCTCACTCTGCTGTCTCTCATGCTGTCACTCACTCTACTGTCACTCTCACTCTGCTGTCACTCTCACTCTCACGTCACTCTCACTCTGCTGTAACTCTCACTCTGCTGTCACTCTCACTCTGCTGTCACGCATGCTATCACTCTCACTCTGCTGTCACTCTCACTCTGCTGTCACTCTCACTGCTGTCACTCCCACTCTGCTGTCACTCTCACTCTGCTGTCTCTCATGCTGTCGCTCTCACTCTGCTTTCACTCTCACTCTGCTGTCTCTCATGCTGTCACTCTCACTCTGCTGTCACTGCTGTCACTCTAACTCTGCTGTCGCTCTAACTCTGCTGTCACTCTCACTCTACTGTCACTCTCACTCTGCTGTCTCTCTCACTCTGCTGTGTCACTCACTCTGCTGTGTCTCTAACTCTGCTGTCACACTCACACTGCTGTGTCTCTCACTCTGCTGTCTCTCACTCTGCTGCGTCTCTCACTCTGCTGTCTCTCAATCTGCTGTCACTCTCACTTTGCTGTCTCTTACTCTGCTGCTCGTCTCTCACTCTGCTGTCACTCTCACTCTGCTGTCACTCTCACTCTGCTGTCTCTCATGCTGTCACTCTCACGACTGTCCCTCTCACTCTGCTGTCTCTCACTCTGCCGTCTCTCATGCTGTCACTCTCACTCTACTGTCACTCTCACTCTGCTGTCACTCAAGCTGTCACTCTCACATCACTCTCACTCTCACGTCACTCTCACTCTGCTGTCCCTCTCACCCAGCTGTCTCTCATGCTGTCACTCACTCTGCTGTCACTCTCACTCTGCTGTCTCTCATGCTGTCACTCTCACTACTGTCCCTCTCACTCTGCTGTCTCTCACTCTGCTGTCTCTCACTCTGCTGTCTCTCACTCTGCTGTCTCTCATGCTGTCACTCTCACTCTGCTGTCACTGCTGTCTCTCCCACTCTGCTGTCACTCTCACTCTGCTGTAACTCTCACTCTGCTGTCACTCTCACTCTGCTGTCACTCTCACTCTGCTGTCACTCTCACTCTGCTGTCACTCTCACTCTGCTGTCTCTCATGCTGTCACTCTCACTCTGCTGTCACTCATGCTGTCACTCTCACTCTGCTGTCACTCTGCTGTCACTCTCACTCTGCTCTCTCATGCTGTCACTCTCACTCTGCTGACACTCTCACTCTGCTGTCTCTCTCACTCTGCTGTCTCTCACTCTGCTGTCACTCTCACTATGCTGCCACTCTCACTCTGCTGTGTCTCTCACTTTGCTGTCTCTCACTCTGCTGTCTCTCACTCTGCTGTCTCTCACTGCTGTCACTCTCACTCTGCTGTCACTCTCACTCTGCTCTCTCTCATGCTCTCACTCTACTGTCACTCTCACTCTGCTGTCACTCTCACTCTGCTGTCACTCACTCTGCTGTCACTCTCACTCTGCTGTCTCTCATGCTGTCACTCTCACTCTGCTGTCACTCATGCTGTCACTCTCACTCTGCTGTCACTCTCACTCTGCTGTCACTCTCACTCTGCTCTCTCATGCTGTCACTCTCACTCTGCTGACACTCTCACTCTGCTGTCTCTCTCACTCTGCTGTCTCTCACTCTGCTGTCACTCTCACTATGCTGCCACTCTCACTCTGCTGTGTCTCTCACTTTGCTGTCTCTCACTCTGCTGTCTCTCACTCTGCTGTCTCTCACTGCTGTCACTCTCACTCTGCTGTCACTCTCACTCTGCTGTCACTCTCACTCTGCTCTCTCTCATGCTCTCACTCTACTGTCACTCTCACTCTGCTGTCACTCTCACTCTGCTGTCACTCTCTACTGTGTCTCTCACTCTGCTGTCTCTCATGTTGTCACTCTCACTCTGCTGTCACTCTCACTCTGCTGTCTCTCATGCTGTCACTCTCACTCTGCTGTCACTCTCACTCTGCTGTCACTCTCACTCTGCTGTCACTCTCACTCTGCTGTCTCTCTCACTCTGCTGTCTCTCTCACTCTGTTGTGTCTCTCTCTCTGCTGTGTCTCTCACTGCTATGTCTTTCACTCTGCTGTCACTCTCACTCTGATTTCACATTCACTCTGCTGTCACTCTCACTCTGCTGTCACTCTCACTCTGCTGTCTCTCTCACTCTGCTGTCACTCTCACTCTGCGCTCACTCTCACTCTGCTGTCTCTCTCTCACTCTGCTGTCTCTCTCACTCTGCTGTCTCTCACTTTGCTGTCACTCTCACTCTGCTGTCACTCTCACTCTGCTGTCACTCTCTCTCTGCTGTCACTCTCACTCTGCTTACTCTCACTTTGCTGTCACTCTCACTGCTGTCACTCTCAATCTGCTGTCACTCTCTCTCTGCTGTCACTCTCACTCTGCTGTCACTCTCACTCTGCTGTCTCTCATGCTGTCACTCTCACTCTGCTGTCACTCTCACTCTGCTGTGTCTCTCACTCTGCTGTCTCTCATGCTGTCACTCTCACTCTTACGACTCTCTCTGCTGTCTCTCTTACTCTGCTGTCTCTCTCACTTTGCTGTCTCACACTGCTGAGTCACTTTCACTCTGCTGTCACTCTCACTCTGCTGTCACTCTCACTCTGCTCTCTCTCATGCTGTCACTCACACTCTGCTGTCACTCTCACCCTGCTGTCACTCTCAGTCTGCTGTCTCTCACTCTGCTGTCTCTCTCACTCTGCTGTCACTCTTACTCTGCTGTCTCTCACTCTGATGTCACTCTCACTCTGCTTTCTCTCATGCTGTCACTGTCTCTGCTGTCACTCTCACTCTGCTGTAACTCTCACTCTGCTTTCTCTCATGCTGTCACTCTCACTCTGCTGTCACTCTCACTCTTCTGTCTCTCAAGCTCTCTCACTCTGCTGTCTCTCTCACTCTGCTGTCTCTCTCACACTGCTGTCACTCTCTCTCTGCTGTCACTCTCACTCGGCTGTCGCTCTCACTTTGCTGTCTCTCATGCTGTCACTCACTCCGCAGTCTCTCATGCTGTCGCTCTCACTCTGCTGTCACTCACTCTGCTGACTCTCACTCTGCTGTCACTCACTCTGCTGACACTCTCACTCTGATGTCACTCTCACTCTGCTGTCACTCTCACTGCTGTCACTCTCACTGCTGTCACTCTCACTGCTGTCACTCTCACTGCTGCCACTCTCACTCTGCTGTCACTCTCACTCTGCTGACTCTCACTCTGTTATCACTCTCACTCTGCTGTCACTCTCACTCTGCTGTCACTCTCACTCTGCTGTCACTGTCACTCTGCTGTCACTCTCACTCTGCTGTCACTCTCACTCTGCTGTCACTCTCACTCTGCTGTCTCTCACTCTGCTGTCCCTCACTCTGCTGTCTCTCTAACTCTGCTGTCTCTCTCACTCTGCTGTCCCTCTCACTATGCTGTCTCTCATGTTGTCGCTCTCACTCTGCTGTCAATCTGCTGTCACTCTCACTCTGCTGTCACTCTCACTCTGCTGTCACTCTCACTCTGCTGTCACTCTGCTGTCATGCTCACTCTGCTGTCACGCTCATGCTGCTGTCACTCTCACTCTGCTGTCTCTCTCACTCTGCTGTCTCTCTTACTCTGCTGACTCTCTCACTCTGCGGTCACTCACACTCTGCGGTCACTCTCACTCTGCTGTCTCTCTCACTCTGCTGTCATTCTCACTCTGCTGTTACTCTCACTCTGCTGTCACTGTCCTGCTGTCACTCTCACTGCTGTCACTCACTCTGCTGTCTCTCATGCTGTGACTCTGCTGTCACGCTCACTCTGCTGTCACTCTCACTCTGCTGTCACTCTCACTCTGCTGTCTCTCATGCTGTCACTCTCACTCTGCTGTCACACTCACTCTGCTGTCACTCTCACTCTGCTGTCACTCTCACTCTGCTGTCACTCTCACTCTGCTGTCTCTCTCACTCTGATGTCACTCTCACTCTGCTGTCACTCTCACTCTGCTGTCACTCTCACTCTGCTGTCACTCTCACTCTGCTGTCACTCTCACTCTGCTGTCTCTCACTTTGCTGTCACTCTCACTCTGCTGTCACTCTCACTCTGCTGTCACTCTCTCTCTGCTGTCTCTCATGCTGTCACTCTCACTCTGCTGTCACTCTCAATCTGCTGTCCCTCTCACTCTGCTGTCTCTCATGCTGTCACTCTCACGACTCTCTCTGCTGTCTCTCTCACTCTACTGTCTCTCTCACTCTGCTGTCTCTCTCACTTTGCTGTCTCACACTGCTGAGTCACTTTCACTCTGCTGTCACTCTCACTCTGCTGTCACTCTCACTCTGCTGTCACTCTCACTCTGCTGTCACTCTGCTGTCACGCTCACTCTGCTGTCACGCTCACTCTGCTGTCACGCTCACGCTGCTGTCACTTTCTCTCTGCTGTCTCTCTCACTCTGCTGTCTCTCTCACTCTGCTGTCTCTCTCCCTCTGCTGTCTCTCTCACTCTGCTGACTCTCTCACTCTGCTGTCACTCTCACTCTGCTGTCACTCTCACTCTGCTGTCTCTCTCTCTGTGCTGTCTCTCTCTGCTGTCACTCTCACTCTTCTGTTACTCTCACTCTGCTGTCACTGTCCTGTCTCTCTCACTCTGCTGTCACTCTCGCTTTGCTGTCTCTCATGCTGTCACTCTCACTTTGCTGTCACTCTCACTCTGCTGTCTCTCTCACTCTGCTGTCTCTCTCACTCTGCTGTCTCTCTCACTCTGCTGTCACTCTCACTCTGCTATCACTCTCACTCTGCTGTCTCTCATGCTGCGACTCTGCTGTCACTCTCACTCTGCTGTCTCTCATGCTGTCACTCTCACTCTGCTGTCACGCTCACTCTGCTGTCTCACACTCTGTTGTCACTCTCAGTCTGCTGTCTCTCACTCTGCTGTCTCTCTCACTCTGATTTCACTTTCACTCTGCTGTCACTCTCACTCTGCTGTCACTCTCACTCTGCTGTCTCTCTCACTCGGCTGTCACTCTCACTCTGCGCTCACTCTCACTCTGCTGTCTCTCTCTCACTCTGCTGTCTCTCTCACTCTGCTGTCTCTCACTTTGCTGTCACTCTCACTCTGCTGTCACTCTCACTCTGCTGTCACTCTCTCTCTGCTGTCACTCTCACTCTGCTTACTCTCACTTTGCTGTCACTCTCACTCTGCTGTCACTCTCAATCTGCTGTCACTCTCTCTCTGCTGTCACTCTCACTCTGCTGTCACTCTCACTCTGCTGTCTCTCATGCTGTCACTCTCACTCTGCTGTCACTCTCACTCTGCTGTCCCTCTCACTCTGCTGTCTCTCATGCTGTCACTCTCACTCTTACGACTCTCTCTGCTGTCTCTCTCACTCTGCTGTCTCTCTCACTTTGCTGTCTCACACTGCTGAGTCACTTTCACTCTGCTGTCACTCTCACTCTGCTGTCACTCTCACTCTGCTCTCTCTCATGCTGTCACTCACACTCTGCTGTCACTCTCACCCTGCTGTCACTCTCACCCTGCTGTCACTCTCAGTCTGCTGTCTCTCACTCTGCTGTCTCTCTCACTCTGCTGTCACTCTTACTCTGCTGTCTCTCACTCTGATGTCACTCTCACTCTGCTTTCTCTCATGCTGTCACTGTCTCTGCTGTCACTCTCACTCTGCTGTAACTCTCACTCTGCTTTCTCTCATGCTGTCACTCTCACTCTGCTGTCACTCTCACTCTTCTGTCTCTCAAGCTCTCTCACTCTGCTGTCTCTCTCACTCCGCTGTCTCTCTCACACTGCTGTCACTCTCTCTCTGCTGTCACTCTCACTCGGCTGTCGCTCTCACTTTGCTGTCTCTCATGCTGTCACTCACTCCGCAGTCTCTCATGCTGTCGCTCTCACTCTGCTGTCACTCACTCTGCTGACTCTCACTCTGCTGTCACTCACTCTGCTGACACTCTCACTCTGCTGACACTCTCACTCTGATGTCACTCTCACTGCTGTCAATCTCACTGCTGTCACTCTCACTGCTGTCACTCTCACTGCTGTCACTCTCACTGCTGCCACTCTCACTCTGCTGTCACTCTCACTCTGCTGACTCTCACTCTGTTATCACTCTCACTCTGCTGTCACTCTCACTCTGCTGTCACTCTCACTCTGCTGTCACTCTCACTCTGCTGTCACTCTCACTCTGCTGTCTCTCGCTCTGCTGTCCCTCACTCTGCTGTCTCTCTAACTCTGCTGTCTCTCTCACTCTGCTGTCCCTCTCACTATGCTGTCTCTCATGTTGTCACTCTCACTCTGCTGTCAATCTGCTGTCACTCTCACTCTGCTGTCACTCTCACTCTGCTGTCACTCTCACTCTGCTGTCACTCTGCTGTCATGCTCACTCTGCTGTCACGCTCATGCTGCTGTCACTCTCACTCTGCTGTCTCTCTCACTCTGCTGTCTCTCTCACTCTGCTGTCTCTCTCACTCTGCGGTCACTCTCACTCTGCGGTCACTCTCACGCTGCTGTCTCTCTCACTCTGCTGTCACTCTCACTCTGCTGTTACTCTCACTCTGCTGTCACTGTCCTGCTGTCACTCTCACTGCTGTCACTCACTCTGCTGTCTCTCATGCTGTGACTCTGCTGTCACGCTCACTCTGCTGTCACTCTCACTCTGATGTCACTCTCACTCTGCTGTCTCTCATGCTGTCACTCTCACTCTGCTGTCACACTCACTCTGCTGTCACTCTCACTCTGCTGTCACTCTCACTCTGCTGTCACTCTCACTCTGCTGTCACTCTCACTCTGCTGTCACTCTCACTCTGCTGTCACTCTCACTCTGCTGTCTCTCACTTTGCTGTCACTCTCACTCTGCTGTCACTCTCACTCTGCTGTCACTCTCTCTCTGCTGTCTCTCATGCTGTCACTCTCACTCTGCTGTCACTCTGCTGTCACTCTCAATCTGCTGTCCCTCTCACTCTGCTGTCTCTCATGCTGTCACTCTCACGACTCTCTCTGATGTCTCTCTCACTCTGCTGTCTCTCTCACTCTGCTGTCTCTCTCACTTTGCTGTCTCACACTGCTGAGTCACTTTCACTCTGCTGTCACTCTCACTCTGCTGTCACTCTCACTCTGCTGTCACTCTCACTCTGCTGTCACTCTGCTGTCACGCTCACTCTGCTGTCACGCTCACTCTGCTGTCACGCTCACGCTGCTGTCACTTTCTCTCTGCTGTCTCTCTCACTCTGCTGTCTCTCTCACTCTGCTGTCTCTCTCCCTCTGCTGTCTCTCTCACTCTGCTGACTCTCTCACTCTGCTGTCACTCTCACTCTGCTGTCACTCTCACTCTGCTGTCTCTCTCACTCTGCTGTCTCTCTCACTCTGCTGTCACTCTCACTCTTCTGTTACTCTCACTCTGCTGTCACTGTCCTGTCTCTCTCACTCTGCTGTCACTCTCGCTTTGCTGTCTCTCATGCTGTCACTCTCACTTTGCTGTCTCTCTCACTCTGCTGTCTCTCTCACTCTGCTGTCTCTCTCACTCTGCTGTCACTCTCACTCTGCTATCACTCTCACTCTGCTGTCTCTCATGCTGCGACTCTGCTGTCACGTTCACTCTGCTGTCACTCTCACTCTGCTGTCTCTCATGCTGTCACTCTCACTCTGCTGTCACGCTCACTCTGCTGTCTCACACTCTGTTGTCACTCTCAGTCTGCTGTCTCTCACTCTGCTGTCTCTCTCACTCTGCTGTCACTCTCACTCTGCTGTCTCTCACTCTGATGTCACTCTCACTCTGCTTTCTCTCATGCTGTCACTCTCACTCTGCTGTCACTCTCACCCTGCTGTCACTCTCAGTCTGCTGTCTCTCACTCTGCTGTCTCTCTCACTCTGCTGTCACTCTCACTCTGCTGTCACTCTCACTCTGCTGTCACTCTCACTCTGCTTTCTCTCATGCTGTCACTGTCTCTGCTGTCACTCACTCTGCTGTCACTCTCACTCTGCTTTCTCTCATGCTGTCACTCTCACTCTGCTGTCACTCTCACTCTTCTGTCTCTCAAGCTGTCTCTCTCACTCTGCTGTCTCTCTCACTCTGTTGTCTCTCTCACACTGCTGTCACTCTCTCTCTGCTGTCACTCTCTCTCTGCTGTCACTCTCTCTCTGCTGTCACTCTCTCTCTCTGCTGTCACTCTCACTCTGCTGTCGCTCTCACTTTGCTGTCTCTCATGCTGTCACTCTCACTCTGCTGTCTCTCATGCTGTCACTCTCACTCTGCTGTCACTCACTCTGCTGACTCTCACTCTGCTGTCACTCACTCCTCTGACACTCTGCTGTCACTCTCACTCTGCTGTCACTCTCGCTGCTGTCACTCTCACTGCTGCCACTCTCACTCTGCTGTCACTCTCACTCTGCTGACTCTCACTCTGTTGTCACTCTCACTCTGTTGTCACTCTCACTCTGCTGTCACTCTCACTCTGCTGTCTCTAACTCTCTGATACTCCAAGGGGGCACCCTTGCCAGCAGTCTCTTTGAGACGTACTCCAAAGAGGAGCACCCTTGTGAGCAGACACTCCAATACTAATTCAAGGGGAGCACTCTCTGATACTCATAGGGGAGGGGGTGGGGGGGCCTTGCCAGCATTCTCCCATATACTTAGAGAGAGCACCCTTTTTGAAGCTTGGCTGCAAGCTGAAATGAGACCCTCTCCTGTGTACTCTCAGCTCTCTTTTGCCTAGTGGTAGATTATAGAAATTGATAATCTAATGAGTTTCATTTCAATTGATGATTAAGCTTATACCTGACTCTCCCTCTCTCCCCCCCCCCCCCCACCCGTATTATCAAAGCCGAGAGAACAACCGGCCGCTGCAGTTGCCTGCCTGTCTCTTTGTTCTGCTTTTAGCGAGGTGTGACGGGCTGATAAGGGCTGGGAGCGGATTCTGCAGAGATAGGGCCTGAGCACTTATATTAACTTCAATCATGAGAGTTATGTGGAACTTGTTCAGCTGTTACCGTGGGTTCCGCCAGATAAGGGGGGCGGATCCTGGGGGCAGCTCTGATGCGGGGACCATACTTTACACCCTATGCATCTCTGTTCATATCCAAGCAATTAAGCGGAACCATATTTTTATTCATGGACATTTTAAAGCGCCTACTAGGCCCAGAAGGCGTCGGGGCGCTTTGCATGGGTAGAAATATTTCGTGAATAGGCAAGTTTGTAAGAATGGCCATTAATTTAAATGTCGAATCTAAAACATACAGTGATGGTGAATTACCAGCCCGCGCAATTACACGTTTTACCAAGTACAAATTTGCATCTGGTACCGTCTTTCACTTTTAAGCACACATTTGGAACATATCTGGAAGATGTCTGCAGAAAAGGGTCACGGGTGGGGTGAATTGCTTGCACTAAGGGCCCATTAATTCTTGGACTTGCCTGTTATCTCCCGTTCTAGCCCAAAAACGTATGATGGGTGTTTACTGTGGTTTGGGTACTGTCTCCAGTCGGTACCACTGGACTATTATTACCACTTTGTTATCAGCCATGTTAAAATGTGGATTATGGGCGGGGCCACTAGAATTGATTCTGTGGCTACAGCGATTTTTTCAGTTATGGGTTTGCCGCATTTGCCACATAATCCATCATCTGCTGCATTATCTAAACATTTAAAAAAAACAATAGTTTGAAGTTCAAATGGATCAAAAGTTACTAAAAATGCGGAGACGCTTATTGCTGTGTAGGGGATGGCAGGTTGCAAAAGTTGACTCTTCACCGTCCAGTTTCATGTCTTTCAGTTGCTGTATTTGGGTGTTAACCCCTTTGCTGTGGCGGCAATTCCGCCGCAGCGCTAGGGGGGAGCGGGGGCCGCGCGGCGCTCACATGCTCGTGACGGAACCGCTCCGTCACGAGCCTCGGGTGGGCTGTGCTTGTGATGGAGCAGTTCTGTCATGGCCCCACCCGCTCAATAGAGCGCGCCACGCAGGCGCGTAATCAGCGCCGCGCAGGTGCGCCAAGCGGGCCGTGACGGAACCGCTCCGTCACCAGCACAGCCCACCCAAGGCTCGTGACGGAGCGGTTCCGTCACGAGCATGGGAGGGGTTAAACTAGTACTAATTCGGTAAAGCCTTTGTCAATTATTAACGTGCAAAAAATTGCAAAATAATGAAAGAACCGATACTTTCGCAAAATGTGTCTCACCATGCCGAATAATTTGCATTTTCGTTAAGCGTCCGGCATCCCTGCCGCATAACTTGGTCCTCCCATGCCGCATTATTCCAGTTGCTGTACATTGCTCCGACCATAGGGATGTGTCCTCATACATGCAACCACATCCACACACGGTTCACTCAGGATGCCTTGCATCACACCTGGTCTCGAGCCCAATGCTACGCTGCGGCGGTTCCTGTTGTGCGGGGACCTTTCCTCCACACACATAGGCAAACATGAGTTGGAAAGTGGTGGTAGTCGCAGGAGCCGGGCTACCCGCTCTTCCTCTGCTGTGCTCACAGCTAGATGTCAGCTGCTGATAAGCACCGGGCCCCGATCCCCATTCTGATAAAGATTGCCAAGCCCGATAAGCGCTGCTTATCTCTCCCCAGCAGGCCTGCGCTGGATTCCCTTCCAATAACAAACACTGCCGATGACAACGCACAGGGCTCCCAACAATCTGTCCCACCGCTAATATGATTAATGCTGGCGCTTTTTTATTAATTCCGTGATGTGATGGATGGTGGGGTCAGGGCAGGGAGGGGCTGCTTACATTTGCACTTTTTTGCACAAGCCAGCCTTCTGAAAAGGATGGCAAGACAGGCAGAGAAAGCGGAGACACGGAGAAGAGGCACTGACAGGGAGAGCTTTGTCGTGACATGGATCCCAAAAAATAAAAGAAGCTCGAGAGTGGTGCGCGTGCCACTGCGAGCATATGTCTTTAATTATCACGGCTATGACGGCCACGATAATTGAAGATATATAGCCTCTGGTGCACGTAACAGACACCAATAGGCCATGGGCGGAGCTACGCGACCGCCCTTGGCCTATTGCGTGTTCTGTTTTAAAAGTACAGGCACGCAAAGACCAATGAAAATGGACCTGGGAAATAACACACACGAGCTGCGTGGAATTTCCAGGTCCATTTTCAAAACCCCAGGAAAAGGACTCTGGCTACGCCACACTGCTTCCGCAGTGTACGCTAGGCCCGAGACCTAAAAATGTGGTTCAATGCTGAAGCATTAGATATTGAGGCATAGTCCTGCTAGTGTCAAGAAGCTTGGAGTTCTCAGGAGGATCCATGTCAGGACACCATTCAGCACAGAGTGATTCTGTCTGTCAAGATCTTTCTCATGTGAGAACTGGACTGCCTATTATCCACATGTAACAGAAAAGGATTGGACCACCTTTCCGATCTCAACTTGCATTCTGCGGATGCGGTGATTGCTGACTGAACAGAGAAAGATCTACCAAATTGCACCAAACTCTCCTCAGAGGGTTTGTCTTCAACTACCGCTTCATGGAAGGTTCCAGTTGCGCTAACGGTTTAGATGTCCAGTTATCCAGCTTCTTTAGGAAGATGTGAGGTCTGCCCTTTGAGCACCGTGGGTCTAGAGATGTGTCACCACCTGACTGTTCGCACAGAGGAAGACCCTGAACAGTTGTATGAATCGATCACGCATACTAGAACACTGCAGTATTTTACCAGCATAACTTTATAATGCGAGGCTCTTCAATGCCTAATTATAATGATTTCTATTGATGGGGTTAGTTTTCTCCCTAATGTTAGTTTTATCAACCACTCAAGGGGAAATAAACTAGACTAGTAGGTAAATTATTTTACATTCTACGTAGGGTCTACATCTGAATGGAGAGCGCGATATATTGGTTCCAGCACAAAGAATTCCACATTGAGGGGCTGTTCTAGACATGGGAAAAAAAGTTTTTTCCCCAGCCATAAGAAATGTCTACAATCTGTCTGGTTCAGTCTACTTCAGTGTGTCAAGCATCCTCTCTTCTGGGATCCATGGACTCATGCAGCTCACAAAGCTGGTAAGCATGGTGACATATGAGACCTTTGCACGACACAGGAAATTGGGGTGACTACTGTAATCAGGTGCCCGGCAGCCCCTCTACTGATCCTTCAAAAAGAACATCCTTGTTAGAGTTCCTTTTTGACCTTTGATTTCTTGAGATACAGTCGTGACAGATGCCTCTTTGCAGGATGTGGTGGTCACCTAGACAACCCTCAGAAGTTGTGCTCCCAGTCAAAAAGGGCCATCACATCATGTTGTAGCCACGGGCAGTTCACCTGGGCCCGAAGTTCTCCTTGGTGGTGATCACAGTGGATCTTCTACCTCAGACAGACATGCCCATTATGTATTAATTGAGCAAGCATCTAGGGACAAAATCCAGGGAACATTCCCCGGAAGTACAGGCAGTTTGGCAACGGACGAAGGCATGGGGGGCATTTGGTTGATGTCAGTCCATCATCTGGGACTACAGAGCACAGAAGCAGACAAGATGAGCCAACATACAACATTGATGATTTTTGACCAAAGGTTTTGCAAAGCCCTCCTCTTGGGACAGCAAGAAATGGACTGCATTGCAACAGAAGAAAATGCAAAATCCCTTTCGTGGCCCTCCAAGTTTCCAGAGCCTGTCTCAGAGGAATGCATATGTTCATCAAGAGGATTTCTTTATGCTTTTCCAGCAAAGTTGGTTAAGAGGATTTCCCTGGTCATCCCAATTGTCAAGTTCAGGCTTGCAGGTACAAAGGTGAATCTCATCACACCAGACTGGCCTCCTCAGCGAGGCATCTGCAGCTTCTTGTGCCACACAAGAGATGCCGATCAGTCAGATCTGTTTTCTAGGACGTTAGACAGAATCTTCCAACCCCACTCAATTGCTGAACGTGACTGTTTGGCTCATGAGGACTTGCAGTATGGACACATGACGCTCCCTGATAAATATTTGCCGTCATGAGAAAGGCAAAGTGTTTGTTTACAAGGTCTTCAAATGTATTGAATTGGAGGAGGCCCTGCCTAAAGTTTGTGTTCAAAGTGGTGGGCATAAGAATATGCCAGGCAGTCTTATCTTGATTGATCCCCCGCCCCCTTTGAACCAAAGCACAAGGCAAAGTTACAGCACCTTTCATGTAAGGTTGCTCCTTTAGTGGCCATCACCTCAGCCAGCAGAGTGAGTATGCTTAAAGTTCGTGTGTAGTGATTAACTGTACATTGGTTTTCATTGTAACAATATGTCATAAGAACTCATCCTTTTTAGGTCGAAGCACGACCTGCATTCAATGCGTAAGCATTGATTGCAGTCTGCTTCGACAACTAATGTCACCCGTTTTTGGGAATGTGGACAGGAGAGGGTGCACAAGCGCAGATCTGCTCAGTTTTTACCTCGTGAGCGCGCACGGCGTCGTGCCCCTCTCCTGCCTCATTCCCTTGTTGTGGACGCGCTTTTGCTAGTGGCTGTTAAGTTTCGTTTTGACTAGTGTGAAATCAGTTTCGTTTACACCTGTTTTTTATGGAACACGCACGGCACGTCAATTTCCAATACAACAGGCACACACATACATACATAGAGAACGCCCCCCCGCACACATGCACACACATCCCCTCCTTCTACACGCATGCATACATACATAGAGAACGGCTCCCCCCCCCCCGCCGCCCACACACATGCACACACATCCCCTCCTTCTACCCCCACTCCCCCCTCACTCACCGGGCTGTTTTTCCATGTCCCTCTCCCTCCAGCGGGTCACTCTCGGCGGCAGCAGGCTCTGATTTCTCCCTCCAGCGGGTCACTCTCGGCGGCAGCAGGCTCTGATTTCTCCCTCCAGCGGGTCACTCTCGGCGGCAGCAGGCTCTGATTCAGGGTCGGAGCTCGGCGTGTCTTCTCCGCGATCCACATCCACAGCTTGCGCCGAGACAGCTGATGTGCACGCTCACGGCGGGCGACGGCGTCTCGTGCGCTCCCACCGCGGTTTCGCGCCCAGAGATCGTCTTCCTGAAGGAGAGGTGGTGCACTA
Organism: Lissotriton helveticus; assembly: GCF_964261635.1. Lineage (NCBI taxonomy): Eukaryota > Metazoa > Chordata > Amphibia > Caudata > Salamandridae > Lissotriton > Lissotriton helveticus. Next base: position 242,008,838 of record NC_136061.1, on the reverse strand, counting down.
GCTTTGAATTAATTTTGGGCACTTTACTTAATACATTTTTTTTGCCCTTGAGCTTAAAGGCTTTTTTTCATTCGCGGCCGATGAGAGGCGGGCCGCTTTGAACTACAAAATGACGTGACCAACGTAACATTTGTAGTTCAACGCGGCCCATTCCTCAGTCGCGCCACAAAAAAAACCAGGGGTTACAACCTAATGCTTGTTTCAAAAAGACATCAGCGCCAATGAATCTCTAAGCGTCGGGTCTGCAAATACTTAAACCATTCCAAGCGGGTGATTATTTCATAAAGACATTTTTTTTGTGTGCAGAACGGAACGCAAAAAATGCATTATTTCCCATGGATACGCAAACACGGGCACCTCCGAAATCTCTGCACTTACCACACTGTTAGGTGGATTACATCATAAGCAAGGAATACAAAACAGGTTTCCTCTGTTGACCTTGACGGGGTTCCCCCTCCCCTCCCGGCCGTTTGTAGAGATTGAAAAGGCAGAGCAGGTTTCAGCTGCCAGCCTAAACTAACAATTGCCTCTGTCCCTTACAGCTGGCGCCGGGGGGACCTACGGCTCGGACCCCTCGGGGGCAGATGTTGCAATAAAGAGAATAAAAGCACCAAACGTTTGTATTGTCCGCACCCGGCTTAACCTTATATACACATACCAGTCTCGGAAGTATGAAAGTCCGAGTCAGTCCTCTCGAGAATCAAACTTACGGCTTGCATTGTACCACTCCACACCCGCACACCGTCTCTGCTGAGCGATTGTGTTTTCTGGTTCACTGTGGAAGTGCCACGCAACAATAAACCATATTGCACGTGGAGACATTTGGGCTTTAATTTTTCTCATTGAAAATCTCAAAACGGTCTGCACGTGAATGCTTTGAAAACATTGATATTTTTACCTCAATGGTATGTATGTAGTACGTTCTTACGAAAAGACCCATTCATTCAAAAGCAAGCATATGGCATTGTAACGAAACACACCTTAGCATTGTACACAAACACCCAGGACAATTGGCTTCCATCAGTCCACTGCAACCGTGAGGAGTACTTACCCCCGATGATAAATATAAAATGTCCGACTACCAAACTGACTTTGGACCCTTTCAGTTTTTATACAGTGGATGACGAAACTACTGCAGTCCTATCACAAGAACAAGAGGCCCTGGGCATGAAGTGACAGACCGCATTACAAGCCGTTGCCTTACTTACTGTCCCATCACTTGTACTGCTGCGGAAAATTGCCTGTTTATAATCTCTTGGGCACTGTGACACAGCAGATACATCAATACAAACCAAGAGAGAGCAGCAGCGTTTAACCACCGGCTACGAAAGGACTGTAGACTGTGGTACCAGCAGGGAACAAAGGAAGGCAACCTTTAGAGCACAGAGACGCGTGTGGGATCGACAACCCCAAAGACGACCTGGATATACCAGCAAAGGAACACACTCAATCAGAGCAGACATTCTTTCTGCGCCTATGCTGCAAAGACCAAGGAATCAGTGTTCTGTTCAGACAGAGAATAAACACAAAGGTTGGATAATGAAAAACAAATCTCGAAAAGCAGACCAATCTGTTAGCATAAGCAACAGCTAACCATTCACAAACAATGTTTATATACCAATTGCAAATAAAAAAATTAATTAATGCAAAGCATTGTCATTTACAATGCCAGTAACTCAAACTTTAATGCTGCGAGACCTATTGCATTGCAAATGCTTGTTTCCAAATGATGCTGATTTTCAAATTAATTTCCTCGCCAACTTTTTCCCATATCCCCCGGCAAATAGGTTGTTTAGAGGTTTTATTTATTGTATGATTTAGACAGATTCATAAGGTCAAACAGTTCTTTGTCAATCATGGTGCTGAACAGGTCTAATAGGATCTTACCTAGTAAGATTTGTGCATACAAGGAGTAACGTGTCTACTGATGAGAAAATCCCTTATCCTGACATTTGTAAGGCTGCTGCTTGGCGCACAAGCAATGATGTGTGTAAATTGCGATTCTCCTATTAACATGCCTAGAGAATCTAGATTTCATTAAAGACACGGAGGCTCACATTATGCAATGACTTTTAATTGCAGATCCAAGCCAGTCGCATCATAATATAAAGGTTCCAATAAGAACACTGAGATGAAGTAATACACAACACATAGCAACCATCAGCCTCTTTTAAATCAGGCGAAGAAAGAAGATGTAGTAGTTTCCAGGAGATTCGAAGTGGAAGACAAACGAGAATGAAGAAGTCAACCAGACGGTTTCTTGGTGATGAAACATCCAAAGTAGTTTAAGTAGAAGGATTACCTGAAAGAAAGGAGACAATGAAAATTGTATCCTAGATAAAAAGGTAATCATAAACAAACAAATCCTGAAAAAAGAATTGAACAATCATAAATAACATTTTAATATAAATATAAAATACATTATATTCAAGTGATACTCAGAATATAAATATTATATCCACAACCAAACAGGGAACGGGATGGGTGGGATAATGTGAGCCTCCGTGTCTTTAATGAAATCTAGATTCTCTAGGCATGTTAATAGGAGAATCGCAATTTCATTACAAGAACGGAGGCTACATTATGCATGTTGGTAGCCCTGTAAAACTACATTAGACATGTGTTCAATAGGTTTACAATAATGTCTTGCAAAGGTATTAGCATTAGACCCGTCGGCAGCTTTAAGGATATCATCCAACTTACCTCCGGACCAAAGAGACTTACTTGCCATGGCACCTCTAACAGAATGAGCTTGAAATTTGGATATATCAATACCAGCTAGGGACATAGCAGATTTAACCCATCTGGCAATCGAGGTGGAGGAAATAGCTTTATGAGGTTTTACAAAGGAAATGAGAAGCTGATTCTCATTAAGTGGACGAAGGTTAGACATTGTCATATCATACGCTTTCATACATTCAACAACACAAAGTTTTGGAGAAGGATCGAAAAGAGGATAACAAATTGAATCAGACATGGTCTTTGTTCTTCTATAGATTTCAAATTTAACTCCAAATAAATTATAAGACCTATTAGAGATCTCTAGAGCTTTAACATCAGAAACTCTATGACAGGAGATAAGGCAAAGAAGAGTTGCGAGTTTAAAAGAAAGACATTTTCTGCTCAAAAAAGAATTATCCGGCCAGGAAGTGAAAAGATCTAGAATTAAATTCACATCCCAGAGAGAATCATATTTTGGTCTCGGGGGTCTTTTTATACGAATGCTCTTCATCACCCTACAAACAATAACATTTTTACCAATAGACTTGCCGTTAATAAGGACATGACCAGCAGAGATCGCCGATCTATAACAGTTTATTGATCTATAACTGAATCCTTTGTCGAAGAGTTCAGCGAGAAAATTCACTATATCAACAATAGGTGCTTGAGTGGGATCCAAAACCCTTTCCAAGCACCAACGAAACCAGCATTTCCAGATATTGTTGTATCTGTAGTGAGTTCCTGGTGCCCATGACTCTCTGAGGAGAGTAGAAGCTGATGACGAAAGTCCTGAGACTTCGTTAGATCTCCTGACACTCTCCAGGCAAGAAGGTTCAAACTCCCTGATAGGGTCATTAGGTGAGGATCTCCGTTTACGTCCGTAAGGAGATCTTTCAGGGAAGGAATGAGAAATGGAATTTCGAAGGTCAGTTCCAGAACAGTGGGGAACCACGCCTGTGATGGCCAGAAGGGAGTTATTAGGACTAGAGAGCATCGGTCCTGCCTCACTTTCTGCAGGACTCTCTGGATCATTGCGAATGGGGGAAAGGCATAAGCATTGATCCCTGGCCAGGGTTGGAGAAATGTGTTCACTGCCTGTGCGCCGGGATCCGGCATCCAGCTGAAGTAACGCTCTATTTGAAAGGTGAGACGGCTCGCAAATAGGTCTATCTCGAATGGACCCCAATAAGAATTTAGTGAGTCGAAGACAGCGACGTTCAGTTTCCAATCGCTGTAGTCCGAAAGAAATCTGGAATTCCAATCGGCAGAAACGTTCGACTTCCCTGGGTAGTATTCCGCTCTGAGAGCAATTTTGTGTTCTAAACAGAACATCCAAAGTTTCCTTGCTAGGTTCGAAAGGTCGGCAGACTTGGTACCTCCCAACCGATTGATGTAGGCCACTGCTGAAACATTGTCCATTTTCAGAACAACCGATCTCCCTTGAATTGAGTGCTTGAAACTCATAAGGGCGTATAGGCCCGCAGTAAGTTCTAGGAAATTGATGTGGTGAGATGACTCCTCCTGAGACCAAATACCACCGGTATTCTGGTCTAGGAAACAAGCACCCCAACCATGTAGGGAAGCGTCTGATTCCAGCACAAAATCCGGTTCCGAACCGAAAATTGCTTTCCCATTCCAAGTTTCCAGGTTTTCTAACCACCAATTCAGTTCTGTTTTGGCTTCTAAATCTAGGGTGATTAGGTCTTCGTACCAAAGGCTGGATCTCAACGCCCTTCCTTTTATCCTTTGCAAAGCTCGGTAATTCAGAGGGCCTGGGAAGATGGCCTGAATGGAAGAGGATAAGAGACCTAGAAGTCTTGCCAATTCCCTTAAAGGGATGTTCTCCTGTCTTAGGACAGAGACATTATCAAAATGTCGTTGAGGTAAATAATAAGCCAAATTCCTCGTTCTCTAAGGAAAGAAGCTACTGCTCTCATTACCTTGGTAAAGCACCAAGGGGCGGAGGAAAGCCCGAAGGGGAGAGCTTTGAACTGATAAAGATGATTTTTCCAGAGAAATTGTAGGTAAGGTTGATGTATTTCCGCCACCGGGATAGTGAAGTAGGCATCCTTCAAATCTAGTTTTACTAACCAATCTTCTTTTTGAAGAAGGTCTCTTAGGAGATGTATTCCTTCCATTTTGAAGTGCCTGTAAACCAGAAATTTGTTGAGGTCCTTCAAATTTATAACCGGTCTCCAACCTTTTCCTTTTTTCTCCACAAGGAACAAAGAGCTTACGAAGGTTAGAGAATCTAAAGGAACTTCTATTATCGCTCCTTTCTCGAGCATAGAGTAGATCTCTTCCTCTACTATCTTCTCTTTTTCTATTGAGATAGGAATATCCCTCGGTAGAGAAGTTTGAAATGGAATTTGAGTGAAATCTATCATAAAGCCTGTCACTGTGGACAGGACCCAAGGGTCTTGTGTTATTTCTTCCCACTTTTTTGAAAAATGTTTCAGTCTCCCTCCCACCTTCGGAGGGGTAGAAGGGGAAAGTAAAAGCTTGGAACTTACTTTGAGTATTTGACGAGAATGAAGCTCGTGATCTTGTGCCTCTGGCTCTGTTCCCTCTTCCACTGTAGAAGCCGTTGTTATAATTATTTTGCTGTCCTCCTCTTCCGTAAGGACGTTATCTTTGATAGGGCCTTTGGTTAAACCGGCCGGAAGAAAGACCCCTTCTCCCGGCCCTTCCAAAAACATTATTGCTGAATACTCTCTTAATATTCTTTTGTGCTTTATCTAGTGCAGTAAAGGTTGAGACGTACTTTCCCAAAGATCTTATAAGCTCTTCACCAAAGAGCAGGCCTTTTGGGTTCGAGGATGGCTCTTTCTCAGCCATATCCGTAAGTTTAGGGTCTAGTTTAAAAAGGATGAGTCTACGTCTTTCGGCGTTAATGCTGGAATTGGCATTACCTAAAAGAATGAGGGCTCTTTGACTCCAACCCCTTATAAGGTCTGTATCAAGTTGGGTACCTTTAAGGTAACACTCCTCGGCGGAGTCAAGAATCCTGCTTAGTGGACCAAGTACATCCAGTAGGCGATCTTGGCATCCTTTAAAGGCTTTTTCAAGACCCTTTCTGGGGTCGCGCCCAAGTCTAAAGAGGTATTTAATTAATTCTGGATCCATGTTAGGAGCATAACATGCTTTTTCATCGATTGAGGGTCTAGAACACCTAGCCCTTAGAATATTTCTTGTCCCTCTTTCGAGGGGGAAACAAATCCACTTTTTAATACATTTGGATACATGCTCCTGGGGAGACCATAGTGTAGAACGGGGATGCTTTAGATTAAGGGGGGAAAACATCTCCTCTCCCAAGGGGTTTAGGATAGAATCTTTAGATGTAGAGGGGGGTTCGTCCTCCTCATCAAAAATTCCAACATCCCCATCATCCAAGTCCAGAACGTATTCGTCTGGATCCATATCATCGTCATCATTGGATCCCTCCTGGTAGTATTGAGCACTTTGAGATAGTGAGCCGCTAAGGGCATCCAAGGTATTTGGGCCGCAAGGGGCACCCGAAGGAAGTGAGTCATAGAAGACATCTCTATTATTTGAGGTGTAAGGACCTCCCAAGAATTTTGTGGTGCTAGGACCACCGGCAGTATCAGAGGTGCTAGGACCTCCTGTGCTCACCTGCATTTCGGTAGAAATGTTGTTATTTTTCTTTGTACGTTTTGCTCCCACTTTTTGTCCGACAAACATATCAGACACTTCTTCTTGGGAATGAAGAGGTCTTTTATAAGGGGCAAGATGAGCAAAGGTCTCCCTTAAACAGGATTTCATTTCTTTTTGGATCATGGATTGAAAATCCTCTTTATTAAAGGTAGGAATTGTAGCATTATTACCTTCTGAGTCTGAGTCAGAAGCATTATCCATCTTGACTTATATAATAATACCCCCTTTTTTTTGTGCAAAATGCTATTTGGGCGTAGGAATAAAGGTATAGAAGTCTCTATAACCCCTGTTTTATAAGACCTGGTGCCCTTAAATTCTCTATTTGTATTGAAGGTCAAAGTCGCGACGCTGAGATGCCTCCAAACAGCTGAAAATCAACTGTCAGCCGATTGAGGAAAGTCCTTAGGCGAGACACTCACGAAGCGTGAGACTCGCTGAGGTACTTTCCTCTAAAGCGCGTCATGAAGACTGCCTTCGGCTTTCCAATGAAGAGAAGGCATTGCCGGAGGATGGCCAGTGAGGGGAAAGGCTCCGCGGTAATAAGGCGGTAAGCGGCTGGGTCGGGCATGCAGCGCTTCGTTTCAGGTGAGCGCCTCAGACTACAACACGCGCATATCGGGCTTACTGCAGGCCCTTCCGCGGTGAACAGCAGGCGCGCGCCCCGTGTGGGTCAGAACGTGAACAAACATCGACGGGGAAAGGATATATACATTGCGGGACAACTCGAGTGTCACACGCGCTCCAAACTAAAGTGAAACTTTATTTTCGTAACGGTACAACGCAATCACGGGGCAGCCTAAATCTAGAGAAGGTAATCTTCTAGCACAATATCGAGCACAACATCGAGCACAATATCCTTAAAAGAGAGATAAAACGAAATCGACAATGCTAGAATATAAGAGGGTATAAAGGAGGGGGGAGGATCTCCATAAATTGCAGATCCGGGGAGGATGGAGGGTAGAAAGTGGGGTTAAGGCCACAGAATGACAAATCGGAATTAATCAAAGACAAGGTAATGTTAAGGATTAACTTGCCTTAAGTTAAAACCTCCCCAGGGATAAATATCTAACAACAGGTTAAAGATAAAAAACCTTATATTAGAGAGAATGAAGTGAGCTACTTATCTGCTTGGAGCCGCATTTAAAAGAGGCTGATGGTTGCTATGTTTTGTCTATTATTTCATCTCAGTGTTCTTATTGGAACCTTTATATTGTGATGCGACTGGCTTGGATCTGCAATTAAAAGTCATTGCATAATGTAGCCTCCGTTCTTGTAATGAAATTGGGTTTCAGAAAATATTTATCATTTGTATATCACACAAGTAGAGTGTCTTGATTTGTCTGATCCTACTAAAATCTTTGTTTCCACCACATATTAGAATTACAAAAAAAAGTGCATTCTTTGTGCTTTCCTTGACGCTGATGAATTTGAACTGTACAAATATTTCAGAATAAAGGATTTCAATGTTGTTGTGTTGGAAAAAATGTGACATCCTACAACCTTTCATTTCACTCTTATTCCCCGGCAAGGTTATAGTTCACATTACAAAAACTCTCACTTTGCAGTAAACACCAATCTTCATGTAAAAAGTATAAGCAGCAATTTGCCACACGACATTGCATGGCATTTGATCTCTGTTTTTTTAAAAACACACAGCAAATGGGACGAAACTAAAACAAAATTGAAAAGACCTCTTAATTGCTCATTCACATTCTGAATCCCAGCATGATTATTTTTGGGGATGTTTGCTTTAGCACCTCCCACACCTACTTCCAGTGCATATTTTCATACCTTTGCTATACATTAATCGCTGGACTCCTACTCCAAGAGAGATCATTTGATTATTATAGTTAGAGTTAATTTATTGGCCTTGGTCACTGTGTGAAGGTTGGTTTACCTTGCTGCTGTAGTCTACTTTTTGTGAATGTCAAAGAGAATTCCATAGTAAAGAAGCAAAAGTTACTTGTAATTCCAGGTTTTCATCTTGCACATTCTCCCTAAATTCATAAAAAAGTTCCACCCACCTCCGTGTTTTTGGGCCACAGATCTTGAACTGGATATTACAAAGTTGTCTTCTCTGTGTTCTAAAATGAACTGTAAGACACCATTATATGCATGATAGAATAGGGCAAGCTTCCAAAGTCGTAAAGCAGCAGGGCCAGGTTTTACTATTTGTAACCTCTTTCATTGGTACACTATTACCTGCTTTTCTTTTACACTAAATACACTAATTCTGAGTGGCATTTTCAGCCAAAGTACTATTTAACTTGTTACTAGCTTTCTTGGCCATCTTTTCTGTTTATTCAATTTGATTAAAAAACTTAACATTTTGATAAAATGTGTCCCTGGGGCCATAAAATATGAGTGGAAAATCTGCAAAAGCCAGCAAAGGAAATTAGATTGAGAACATTAAAGAATAAACATAGGTCTCGCGTTGCCAAAATGTTTTTAGCCATATTGTACCCCAGCATGGCTACTGTTCAGCATGGCTAAATGTTAGTAGGGTAAAGGAAAGTGGGATAGAGTAGTGTTGTAAAGTGGAGTACAGTGGTGTGTTATGCAGTGGCGTAGTGTTGAGTGGCATAGAGTGACCTCGAGTGGAGCGGTGTAGAGTGCTATCAAGTGAGAAGAGTGTTTGTAGAGTGGAGTAGCATAGTGTGTCATGGAGTGGTGTAGAGCAGGGTCGAGTGACTTAGAAGGTGCTGCTTCCAGTGGAGTATAGTGGCATAGAGCAGAGTAGATTGTCGTGGAGTAGTGTAGGAGAGCGGAGTGGCTAGAGTGGTATGGAGTGGAGTGGAGTGGAATGGAATGGAGTGGAGTTGTATGTTGTACATTGTAAAATATATTAGTGTCATGGAGTGGCATAGAGGGAGTCACACCTAGAGCGTCATAGAGTGTAATGGTGTTGTAGAATGGCATAGAGTGGAGTAGAGGTTAAAGTAATAGAGCTTCATAGAGTGGAATATCATAGAGTGGAGTGGAGTATACTAGAGTGAAGTGGCATAAAGTACAGTGGATTGGCAAAGAGCGCAGTGGCATAGAGTCCATTGGCTTTGAGTAAAGTGGTAAAGAGTGAAGTGGCATAGAGAGGAGTGGTGTTGAGTGCACTGGGGTACAGTAGATTGCTTCCCAGTAGAGCAAAGTGGCGTACAGGGGAGTGGTGCAGGGTAGGAAGCAGTGGTGAAGAATTGAGTGGTGTATAGTGCAGTGATGTAGAGTAGAATAGAATGGTGTGGAGTGGCATAGAGTGTAGTGGCATAGATATGAGTGGTACAGAATAGAATACAGTGGTGTAGCGTGCAGTGGCGGAGAGTGCAGTACTGTGGAGTGCCAGTGTGCATCAGAGTGGCGCAGAGCACAGCAGTGCAGAATAGAAAAGAGGGATGTAGAGTGCAGTGACATAGAGCACAATGGTGAAGAGTGGCGTAGAGTGCAGTGAATTTGAGTAAAGATGTGTTGAACACCTTGGCATAGAGTTGTTTACAGTGAAGTGGCGTAGAGCAGAGTAGTGCAGAGTAAAATGGCATAGAGAGGCGCAGTCTAGAGTGCTGGGGCATAGAGTGTTGCAGAGTAGAGAATAGTGGCATAGAGTGCAATGGTGCAGAGTAGTTGGTGTTGAGTGGCATAGAGTGCATTGGATTTCAGTAAAGTGGTGTTGAGTGTATTGGCTTAGGGTAGAGTGGAGTGGCGTAGGGTGCAGTGGTGTAGAGAAGTGGCGTAGAGTGGAGTGTCGCAGGGTAGAGTGCTGTGGCATAGAGCTGAGTGGTGTAGAACAGTGCAGAGTAGAGTGCAATGGTGAAAAGTGGAGTAGAGTGGCGTAGAGCACTGTGGCATACATTAGATTGTTTCAGAGTTGAGTGGAGTGGTTCAAGATAGAGTGAAGTGGCGTAGAACTCGAGATTTGGACAGTGGACCATAAAGCAACATGTACCGTAAATTACCAGTAATATTTAGAGACAAAAAAAACCTTTGTGCAGAAATCCAAATGTGCCCCCTGTCCAGAAGCACCACCCCTCACAAGGTGATTTAGTACAAAGAAACTGGATTGGAACTGCACCACTGCTAATCAAAAAGTCCATAAGCAATTGTCCACAGATATTGAAGAATCATAATTCAATGTAGGAAATGGCTGCAACTACAAGATCAATAGCATTCTCTTCTTTATTCAGTTCACAGAGTGGAGTGACCTAGACTGGAATGGTGTAGAGTGCAGTGGCAAGAAGTGCAGTGGTGCATATTAGAGTGGGGTAGAGTACACTGGCATAGACTAGAGTGGTGCAGAGCAGAGAGTGAAATGGCATAGACTGAAGTGGTGCTCAGTGGATTTGAATGGCGCAAAGTATTGTGGGGTAGAGTGGAGGTGCGTAGAGGGCACAGGTGTAGAGAGTTGCAGAGTAGAGTGGTAGAGAGTGCAGTGTTGCAGATTAGAGTATATTGGCGTACAGTGGTGCAGAGTAGATTGGTGGAGAGTATAATGGTTTTGATTAAAGAGGTGTAGAGTGCACTAGTGAGGAGTACAGTGAAATAGAATAGAGTGGTGCAGGATAGATTGTAGTGGCATAGAGTGGAGTGGCGTAGAGTGGAGTGGCGATGTGCAGTAGATTGTTTCAGAGTATAGTGCATTGGTATAGAGTATTGTGGTACAGAGCAGAGTGGCGTAGAGGGTAGTGGCGTACAGTGCATTGGGGTAGAGTGCAGTAGAGTGCTTTAGAGTGGCATTGGGTTCAGTGGCAGGGAGTACAGTGTTGCAGAGTAGCGTGGTGTAGAGTGGAATGGTGCAGGGTAGAGTGGAGTAGCATAGAGTGCAGTGGTGTAGAGTGGCAGAGAGTGCAGTGTTGCAGAGTAGACTGTTGTATTCATTGAGTTTTGTATAGCGCAAACTTGACCCGAAGGTATCAGAGTGCTTTACTGCGTTAGTATAGTAGCAATTACATGAGGTGCATGAGGCATATATAAAGATACACAATACTTAATGAGTTAGATATGGAAGCATAGCAGCAGTAACACTTGGTGCATATGGAGCAAACAAATACAAAATACATAGTGACAGTGTATAAAAGATAATTACAGTAGGTGGAAGGATTTGTGCAAAATACATAGTGAGTTAGAGTGGTAACACAGTAGCAGTTGCACGAGGTGCGAATGTGAGTAAGAAGTAGAAGTAGAAGACAAATACAAAATATGTGGTGATGATATGTAAAAGTAGATTACAATAGACACAAGGAAAATGTGGATGAAATAGTTCAGAGGTAGGGTTGGTACAGAGCCTCAGGAGTAGGGGATGTGGAGTCACTGTTTTTTTTCCCCGAGGTCTTGAAGCTCAGATTTATTGGAGGGTGAAAGATAGGCGCGTGAGGCAAGGTGGTTGGTTTACGGGGCCGGATTTACATATTTGTTGAGAAGAAGCAGTTTAAGTCAATCAATCAATCAATGCATTTCTAAAGCGCACTACAAACCCTCGAGGGTCTCAAGGCGCTGGGGGGGAGGGAGGGCGCTACCGATCGAAGAGCCGGGTCTTGAGGAGTCTTCTGAAGGTCAGCAGATCCTGAGTCTGTCGCAGGCTGGTGGGGAGAGCGTTCCAGGTCTTGGCGGCGAGGTAGGAGAATGATCTGCCGGCGGCAGTGGTTTTCCAGGTGCGGGGGACTGTGGCGAGGGCGAGGTTGGCCGTGCGGAGGCTTCGGGTGGGGGTGTGGAAGCTGAGTCGGTTGTTGAGGTATGTAGGTCCGGTGTTGTGAAGTGCCTTGTGTGCATGGATGAGGAGCTTGAAGGTGATCCTCTTGTTGACGGGGAGCCAGTGCAGGCTTCTCAGGTGGGGTGTGATGTGGCTGCGTCGGGGGACGTCGACGATCAGTCGTGCCGAGGCGTTCTGGATTCGTTGTAGTCGTCTCAGGAGCTTGGCTGTTGTTCCTAAGTAGAGGGTGTCCCCGTAGTCGAGTCTGCTGGTGACGAGGGCCTGGGTGACGGTCCTTCTCGTGTCGGGAGGGATCCATTTGAAGATCCTGCAGAGCATTCGGAGGGTGTTGAAGCAGGACGCGGAGACGGCGTTGACTTGCCTGGTCATGGAGAGGGTGGAGTCGAGGATGACCCCCAGGTTGCGTGCGTGGTCTGTGGGTTCCGGGGCTGTGCCCAGCGATGTGGGCCACCAAGTGTCGTCCCAGGCTGATGGGGTGGGTCCGAGGATGAGGACCTCCATCTCGTCTGAATTCAGCTTCAGTCTGCTGTCCTTCATCCAGTCGGCTACGGCCTTCATTCCTCTGTGGAGGTTGGCTTTGGCGGTGTGGGGGTCTTCGGTGAGGGATATGATCAGCTGGGTGTCATCAGTGTAGGAGATGGTGTTGAGGTTGTGTTGTCGTGCGACATGGGCGAGCGGTGCCATGTAGATGTTGAACAGCGTCGGGCTGAGAGAAGATCCCTGTGGAACGCCGCAGATTATCTCTGTGGTTTTCGAGCAGAAGGGTGGGAGGTGGATGCTCTGGGTTCTGCCGGAGAGGAAGGATGTGGTCCAGGCCAGGGCCTTCTCTTGGATTCCAGTGCCGTGGAGGCGTGCTGATAGGGTGCGTTGGCAGACTGTGTCGAAGGCTGCTGATAGGTCCAGGAGGATGAGGGCAGCTGTTTCTCCTTTGTCCATCAGGATCCTGATGTCATCAGTGGCGACGATGAGGGCGGTTTCGGTGCTGTGGTTGCTCCGGAAACCGGACTGGGAAGGGTCCAGGATGTTGTTGTCTTCGAGGTAGCGGGTTAGCTGTTTGTTGACAATCTTCTCTGTTACTTTTGCCGGGAACGGGAGCCATGAGATGGGCCGGAAATTCTTGAGGTCCTTGGGGTCCGCCTTGGGCTTCTTCAGGAGGGCGTTGATCTCGGCGCGCTTCCAGCTTTCCGGGAAGGTTGCTATCTCGAAGGAACTGTTGATTGTTTTCCGGAGGTGGGGCGCGATGATTGTGCTGGCTTTGTTGAAGACGTGGTGAGGGCAGGGGTCAGATAGGGATCCGGAGTGGTTTCTTCGTCGCTGATGTAGGACCAGGCGGTCAGGCGACTGGTGCGGGTGGTGGTTGCAGGGGAGGTGGACTAGATGGTGGGTGCGGGGTTGTCGGAGTTGAAGCTGTCGTGGATGTTGGTGATCTTGCGGTGAAAGAAGGTGGCCAGGAAGTCGCACAGGCCCTGTGATGGTGGGATGTCGTTGGTGTTGGAGCTGGGGTTGGAGAGTTCTTTCACGATGCTGAAGAGCTCTTTGGTGTTGTGTGCGTTGTTGTCTAGGCGGTCCTTGAAGGCGGTCCTTTTGGCGGTCCTGATGAGTTGGTGGTGTCTGCGGGTGGCGATCTTGTGGGCTGTGTGGCTGTCTGGTGTTCGGTCGTGGAGCCATTTCTTTTCCAGCTTCCGACAGGTGCTCTTGGAGATTCGGAGGTCTTCGGTGAACCAGGTGGCTTTCTTGTTGGTGCAGTTGCTTGTGGAGGTCTTGAGAGGGGCGAGGGTGTTGGCTCAGTCGTTGATCCACTGTTTGAGGTTGGTCACGGCGGTGTCGGGGTCGATGTGGTCGGCGGGTGGTCTCAGGGCGAGGGTGGTAGTCAGTTGGTCCTTGGTGACCTTGCCCGAGCAGCGACGTGGCAGCTGTTGGCTGCGGTGGTGTGTGGTGGGTTTCCTGAAGGTGAAGTGGATGCATCTGTGGTCAGTCCAGTGGGGTTCGGTGGTGTGTTTGAAGGAGATGTGGGGGCTTGGGGAGAAGATGGGGTCCAGCGTGTGTCCCACGGTGTGGGTGGGTGTCGTCACGAGCTGTTTGAGTCCGAGGTTGGCGAGGTTATCGATCAGGGCAGTGGAGTTTGCGTCGTTGTTGTTCTCGAGGTGGAAGTTCAGGTCCCCGAGGAGGATGTAGTTCGTGGAGGCGAGGGCGTGGGTGCTGACGAGGTCGGCGATGGTGTTGCTGAACTGTGGTCGTGGTCCGGGTGGTCTGTAGATGAGTGTTCCTCTGAGGGTGATGTTGGGGTCGGTGTGGATCTGGAAGTGCATGTGCTCGGCGGTCGTGAGGGTGTCGTCGGTGTTGGTTGAGACTTTGAGGGTGTCCTTGTGGATGATGGCGATTCCCCCTCCAACTCCGTTGGTGCGGTCTCTGCGGGAGATCTTGTAGCCCTGTGGGATGGATATGGCGATGTCTGGTGCTGAGGTGACGTTCAGCCAGGTTTCCGTCAGGAAGGCGACGTTGGGGGCGGTGGAGTCAAGGAGGTCCCAGAGTTCGATGGCGTGCTTGCGAGCGGAGCGGGTGTTGAGGAGGATGCAGCAGAGGTGGTTGGGTTCTCTGGTTGGTGGTTTGGTTGGCTGGATGCTGGTGAATCTGCAGTTCCGGCAGGTGAAGGGCCCTTGGGTGCGCTTCGGGGTGGCCCGGTAGCAGGGGTAGTCTTGTCCGGTGTTGAGTGCGTGGAGGGTGCTGGAGTCGTAGAGCAGTCTGGCGTTGCGGGGGGTGTGGGGTCCAGGGGTTCTGGCGCTGGGCGCGGTCCAGGCGTGGACGGGCGCAGACGGGCTTGCCTTTGGGAGCAGTGGGGGGTGGGGCCGCAGGGACGCAGCGGCGGGGAGAGGTGGCGAGGGAAGCCAGGGGAGGGCAGGGGGCCCGGGGGCACTGCGGGGCACGGAAGGCGAAGGACACAATCAGGGCACAGAGTAACAAGGCAAAGGACACAGTCAGGCACACAATTCAAAAGGCAAGGATACAATCACAGATGGGGCAATGACACAAACCAAGGCGGAACAGGAGGCACGCACCGCACCAGGCAGCGGCAGGGGGCAAGGCGACAACGGGGGAAAGGAGCAGCGTCACAGGAGGACCGTGCGGCGGCTGGGGGGCGACCTGCCTGAGAACAGGGTCAAAGGAGCGTGTTTTTCTGAAGTGGCGCATTCCCGGAGAATGAGCAGGAACGTTGTTTTTCTTTCTTGAATTTTGTCATAATCAGGATTAGGATGTTGGAGGTTTGAAGAGGACTATTTTGGCCAGCTTTTGATAGTTTGTTAGTGAGTTAGGATGACTTTTTGCAATGCAATTATCAATAAACACGAAACTATTAAAAGGAAGAATTAGAAACTGGCCAGCAGAGTAGCATTCCTTCATATCTCCTGATGTCAGGGACAGATGTGATATTTACAGTTATATCCATCCCACCTCCTCCTTAAGTGACTATTTGGTGTACTAGGTAAAAAAGTACCGGGCCCTTTCCCCTGTGTATCCCCCATAAAATGTAGTGCAGTGGCATCTCAGGCTGTAGGGGACAGTCGGCTTCCTCACAAAAATAAGATCTCGGGTCTCTTCCCTCTGCAATGACCAGTCCGATTCCCTCATCGCCTTGAATGCCTAAAGATTTCTGTATTGATTGGTATTATCAAGACTATTAGGGGAACCTCCACCACTCCCCGTCTGTGTACAAGAGGTGCCAGTCTGTGAATGGGTATCTGGTCCCACAGCTGCCTGTCCAGGGGCCCGTAACTTATTGAGCAATAATCCTCATATCTCTTGATCCTGTTTGGCACTTTCGTCCGTACCGACTATGCGCAGACGTCTGTGTTCAGCTACCCCCATTCACACATATCCGCTATCCATCTGGGCAGTTTAGGGAGCACGGGTTGTGTCCAGTGTATTGCTCTGCATCGCCTAGCGAATACCAGTCCCAAGTTTGCAAATGTATATTGCATTCTGTTCCTTGTCTTTGGGGTCAGCAAAACCCCTAAAAGGCAATGCTTAATAGTTTCCTCGATCCGAAGGCCTGGCGCCGCTCGGAGCATCTCCAATACCCCTGACCAAACATGCCGAAGCCGAGGGCAATCCCACATCATGTGAGTGAACGTGACTGGCTTGGTTCCTCAGCGGGGACATTCCGAGGAGCACCCCTCATTGACACTCGCTAATCTATGAGAGGTCATGTATGTGCGATCGGATAATAAAATTGTATACGTTTGAAGAGAGTGTTGCTGGCCAAATCCTGTATCTACGCAAACGCTTGCCTCCTTTTACTGTCTGTGAGTGGTATCAATCAATCAATCAATCAGGGAATTGTAAGCGCGCTACTCACCTGTGACGGTCTCAAGATGCTGAGGGGAAGGGGGCGTGCAGATCTGTTCAGCCGAAGAGCCAGTATCAGCAGATCTGTCAACCATCTATCTCGAATGTGAGAGACATCAACAGTGCGGTCGGCCTTGAGTGCTCGGTATAAAAGGGAAATGGGTCCCCTGAGGGTACCTGGTTCTAAAATCGCCAGCAAAGCGTGGGACTCCGTTGGTTTCTTGGGCAAGGAAATCCATATCTTGTGTGCAATGCGTGACAGTTTTGCGGATCAGAAAAATGTACACTCCTGGGATCCTGAAGCACTCCTGTGCTTAAGCAAACGAGAGGAAATACCCATTACAACATAGGTCACCTGCAGTAAGGCATCCCCCTCCCCCCCCCTCATACCACCTTGTCAAGTCCATTACAATTGGGATATGGTAAAAATTACACAGCCATTGTAACAGTAGTGCTCGTGCATATAGTTCTCTACGCAGCACTAGTGTGGCAGCCTGTTCCCATGCTCCCGCAACCTGACGTACCACACATTCCGGGGGTGTCCCATCACAAGGTATCTTTGTAAGTTATTTTCCCGTCCCCACTCCGCCAGGAGGTACTTCTCCACATTAGGGCCCTTCCACAACAGAGCGTTGCGTATCAGAGAAGGGTGGCAAAGTAATAAAGACAAAGGTCCCAGAGGTCCAGTCCTGCCTGTTCAGTGTCTAATTTCAGGATCTTCAATTTTACCCTACTGCTCTGTTCAGCCCAAACCAGCGATAGCAGGAGGCTATTAAGGGCCTCAAAGGTAGATCTAGGGATAATGCAGAAAGAATTCTGCAAGGTATACAGGCAGCTTGGTAGGAGCACCATCTGGGCCAGGGCTAGTCAACCCTTGATGGAAAGAGGGAGGTGATTCCAGAAGTTAATGGATAACTGTAAAGCCGTAATCACTGCCTCCATGTTCAATGCATATGGCACCTCCACCAAATGTGCTACGTGGATCCCCAGATTGCGGTAATGATCACACTTCCATTGGAACTCTGTTGGGGCGAGGTCAGCTTAACGTGGTAAGCGGGAATAGGACTGATTTCTGATTATTGACTTTTAGTCTAGACACTGTGCCGAAACGCGATAGGATATCCAGAAGAATGGGCATTGACTCCTCTGGATGCTTTAGATATAGCAAGGCGTCATCTGCATATAGGGATACAACGTGTACCCAGCCACCCACCTGAATGCCCCAATCATTCATGTCCCTTTGTAGTCTAATCACTAAAGTTTCTATTACCAGGGTAAACAAGAGTGGCGGCAATGTGCATCCTTGTCTTGTGCCCCGTTCGATCGTGAGAATTTCTGAGATCACCCCAGCATTGCATATCCTAGCAGTCGGTAAAGTGTATAGAAGGCGCAACCAGGAGATATATACCTGGCCGAGGCCCATTCTCGTCAATACTACCCAGAAGTAGTCCCATTGTAGGGTGTCAAAGGCCTTTTCAATGTCTAAAGCTAACACAGCAGCACTGCTATCCATATTTGCTGTGGAGTGCAGGACATGGGACAATCCATGTACATTTATGTGTGCCGCAGCCTGGCATGAAACCGCACTGGTATATGTGGACTAGATGTGTGATAACCCTACTCAAATGCATTGCTAGTGCTTTCACCAGTATTTTCGTGTCTACGGCCAGCATTGATAGTGGTCGATATGATCCTGGCATGCTAGGGTCCCCCCCCGGTTTAGGGAGCATAACTATCTAGGCCTCTCTCATTAATGGCGGTAAGAGTTTTTCTCATCTTGGCTTCCTGCAGAGTTTCTAGGAGTTGAAGGAGCTGGATGTCCACATACATATGGAAAGATTTTACGGGGAGACCATCAGGGCCCGGGATTTAGACCGGGCCATGTCGGCCAGTCCTTCCTGTAAGTCTTCTAGTGTGACCATCTCTCCAACCTTGTCGCACAGCGCGAACCGTCAGGATGGCCGTGAAGGAAGCCGCATGACAATCAGGAGGATGCTGGTGCCTCTTCTTCAGCTGTGCAGCAAGTAGTGCCAGCTGCACCGTTTAGGCCTTTTACAACTGCGCAGCAAGTAAGTACCAGCTGCTCCACTTAAGCCTTTAACTGCTGTGCAGCAAGTAGTGCCAGCTGCTTCTCTTAAGACAATTTTATCAGCGTAGACAGTTTTGTTTGATTGCGTTATGACTCACGCTGCGTTGCTAGCAGCCTGGACATTATGGACTATGCATTCAGGACATCTGTGCCCCCCTGCTGAGGTGGCCTGGGAGTCTCCGAGGCATTTAGGACGCCAGGCCAGACTTTGATGAAGGGCCCAACACATACCCACCCCACTTCCCGGACGACACATTAGTTCTGACTTCTTCACCCAGCATCTGGATTATGTACCTCCTTCTTGCCCTCTTACCTATCATCTCCACAGCCTTCCTAGTAATACCTGTCTCATTTCCCTCCCACCCTCCTCCAGCCCATTTTCCCAACATGACCACCACTCGAGTTAAGGCTGGAATTAACTGCTATAAAATCATTTATCCTCCCGGCCAGACTAAAGCCTCAACAAAACGATTGAAACATAACACTATTGAACGTTTCCCTGATTCCCTCTTTGTTGATCAATTTTACAATGGTCATCTTAACGTCACCTCCTCCTCCTCTATCCCGCATGGCAAACAACAAAAAATTTCCTCCTCTGCGCGTTTCGATGGCCACCTCACTATCTCACTCTATAACAACGGTACTGTCATGATACAAGGCAAAGACTCCTGTCTCTCGCTCTTTGACCACCTTTTCCCCTCCCTTCTCCCCTCCTCTGTGACTGGGTTTTCCCCCAACTCCTCACCTAGCTACACCCACTACTCACTCTCTCCTCCCCTGACTCCCCTACACACCATTAGGGTGCACCCTCGAGAATCACAGGCAGGCCCTCTTCCCTCCACCCCCCCTGTTATTCCTCCCCCTTCACAGGTTGCCCCCTCATTCTTCACTTCAGCCTTACCTTTAACTAATACGCTTCTCGCCCAAGCTACACCTTCACGATTCCCCAATCTCCTCACCTCACCCATATTCCTACCCGTCACCCCCCTTTTGAGTCCACCTCTTCTCCAACCCTCTACCCAGGCTAACCCTCCCTACGCTCAGAATATTCCTCCATCCCCCCCTCTCCTCTTCTCCCTCCTCCCCCCGGTTTTCGCCCCGATTTCCCCTCATTCTCACTGCACCTCTCTCCTCCCACCCTCACCTCCAGCTATGCTGTGCTACCCACTTTTCCCCCTTTGGTATCCCTCTCCTCTTCCCTCCCTCGGGCACAGCAGAACCACTCCCCTTCCTCAATTTCCCTTTCTCCCAACCCCCCTCTCTCGGCCAGATGCCCGTTTCCCTACAGCAACCCCCTATCGATGACAGGACCCCTTTGACCACCTCTCCTCTTTCCCTCCCTAACCTCCCACATTCCCATGACTCCACTCAATCCTCCCCTCTCCTTCTACCATACCGCCCGGATCCGTACCGATCTTCTCCTAAATTTGTCCTTAATTCCTTTCCTTCCTGCAACTCCAACAAAGACAACTCCCCCTCCGCCTCTGACGCACCTACTCCTACTCTCAACCTCCACCTTTCCCCACTCTTGAACCCCACACCCCAACTCCCCTCCTCCACCGCAACCTCTCCCTGCCTTCCCCCTCCAATTCCACCCCCTCCTGTCTCCCTACAACCACCCAACAACCCGTGCTTTTCCCTACTCTCCCTGGAAAATAAGCTAGACTCCCTGATCACCTTGATTTCCCAGCTTGTAAGTGCCATCTCACTTTTAAGCTCCAAGTTTCCCTCCTTTCCATACACCCCCATTCCTGTGGATAACCCCCACCACCCCACGAGATGCACCTCGCCCCCTCACCCCACTATAACTAAGCCCAACCCCTCATCGGCAAACGTGGTTATCTCACACAAGCCCTCGAATTCCACCCTTCTTCAACCTGCACCTCTCGATTACCCTATTGTCTACTCTATTCCGACCATCTCCTCTGTCAGAACCAAGCACCCACCTAAACCCTCCCGAGCACCCCTGTATAAGTACAACATCCCAATCACCCTGCAGAGCCCAAGTACCCCATCACCAAAACAGTCTTGACAGAGCTGCGCTGTCTGCTCCACAATTGCAGATCAGCAGTAAAACATAAACTTCAAATCTCCGATACCATCACCCTACACAAGGTTGACATGCTCTTCCTCACAGAGACCTGGTTCAACGATGCCTCACACTCTATCTTTGATCTCCTACTACCCACAGGCTCAGACCTTTGTGGGGGACTTCAATCTCCATTGGGGCTCACCGCAAGACTCCTCTGCGAACTCGCTTGCCACCTTCCTCTCTGCATACGATCTTATAAAACACTGCACACAGTCAACACACTCTAAGGGCTCAATCCTGGACCTTGTTATTTCCAAAGCAGACAGACTTTCTATCACTACCCCTATTCATGTAGACTGGTCTGACTACCTCCTCATCCCATTCTACCTCCTGGTTCCGTGATGTTAAAAATATTGACATTGGTTCCTTCTGTGAATCATCCTTGTTATCACTTCCAAAGCTAGACCCGAACCTAGATGTTGACGAACTCACCTCCCAATGCCTCACAGTCCTTGCAGTCGAAATCAATAAGGTCGCTCCTCCCCAAAGCAAAAAGGTTAGGCCCACTCCGTCAGCACCTTGGTACAACAAATCCCTCTATGAAGAAAGGAAGCAGCTAAGATACCTGGAGAAACAATGGAGGCAAGCGCCCTCCACCGATAACTTAGCCACGCTTCGTTCTGCAAGATCCAAATACCATAAGAACATCTTCCTTGGGAAAGCGTCGCACTTCAGAACCCTCCTTGTCTCTGCCAAAAATAGACCCAAAAAACTATTCGATCTCATCAAGATTCCTAACCACTCTCCCCCTACCTCCAAGCTGGAGGACTCTACAAAGAAAGCAACGGACTTTGCTCTATTCTTTGACAAAAAAGTGAAATCCCTTGTGGCTCAAGTCGCTCACCTTACCCCTCCTGAGGAGCGCAAATCCTTAGCCATTTGGCAGAACTTTGACCTCATCTCTGAAGATGCCCTCCTCAAATGCATCCTCGAAACTAAGCCCTCCAACCATTCTCTTGATCCCATCCCCAGTGCCATTGCTATCGACTTCTATTCCCATTCACTGTCCTATTGGACCACTCTGGTCAACCTCTCCCTCTGCCAAGGCTCCCTTCCTGTCTCCTTCAAAACAGGGCAGGTCACCCTTCTGCTTAAAAAACCCTCTGCTGATGCGAATGAGCTCAACAACTACCGCCCCATCACTAACCTTCCCTTTCTTGCGAAGATCACAGAAAGATGTGTAGCGAAACAACTCTCTTGTTATATCAAGGACAATGATCTTCTTGACAAATGTCAGTCCGGCTTCATCCAAAACTGCAGCACTGAAACAGCCCTATTGCAAGTGATCAATGACGCCTTGAGGATACTCGACTCGGGGGGGGGGGTCCTGTCTTCTTGTCAACCACGACACTCTCCTCAATACTCTGCAACAGAGAATGGGCATGGAGGGTAATGTGCTTAAATGGTTTGCTTCCTTCCTCTCAGATAGATCCCAAATGATCAAAATAGCGAACAGCCTTTCATCTCCTCTGGCGGTAGGTCAAGGTGTTCCTCAAGGCTCTATACTTGCACCTACTCTGTTCAACCTCTACCTAGAACCCCTGGGAAATCTCCTAAGTAAATCTGGGATCCACTATCATCTCTACACAGATGACACTCAAATCTACCTCAAGGTTGCCTCCACCCACGATCTCGCTATCCTTAGCTCAACTCTCGACTCCATTCAAAACTGGATGTCAACTCATCAACTGATTCTGAATCCCTCTAAAACTGAATTCCTCCTCCTCTCCTCCTCACTTTCTCCTCCCCCGGTTCAATCTTGGATGGATCAGACGAATCTACTTAACAATAAGCATATCATTGTTGAAAGCGCAAAATCCCTTGGTGTCTTACTCGACAACAATCTCAATCTAATCTCTCACATCAATTCCATGGCAAAGTCTGCACGATACCAACTGCGACTTCTTTGGGGAATCCGTCGCTTTTTCCCTGAGCATGACCTTAAAACACTGGTGCAATCGCTGGTCCTCTCCAGACTGGACTACTGCAATTCTCTTCTTACTGGCCTCCCCAAATCCCACCTGTCCCCCCTGAAATCGGTCTTACACTCAGCAGCCCGTTTCATCTATGGGGCTAAAAGAAGCGACCACATCACACCGCTGCTATCCTCCCTTCGTTGGCTTCCCATCGAGGCTAGAGCTTTCTACAAGACTGCCTGTATCACCCACAAAGCCTTGCACTCCTCGTCTCCTCTCTACCTGTCGAATAAACTGAAACTCTCTGGAGGCTCTAGACCATCTCGGAATGCGGAAAATCTTCAGCTTGAACCCCCCACTTTCAAGAAGGAAAGATCGATGGCCCAATCCTTTTCAGGCAACGCAGTGAGAATCTGGAACTCACTCCCGCCTCAGCTCCGGACTACCTCCTCCTCTCAGGCCTTCAAACGGGACCTTAAAGTTCTCCTCCTCCAAAGGCACCTCCAAGTCTAACTCACACCCTTGCCTTCATCTGAAGGAAGACCTCCCATTACTGGAAAGTCTATTGGCCAGGTTTATGGTACTTCCTCCCCAGGGTGTTCTGGTAGTTTAAATGTTTAGTAATCTCCCAATACCTGTGTATGGTACCCTTTTGGAACTTGCACACGTCACTTTTGTTTGTAACACACTGTTTGCTACCTCGCACGTTTTGTTTGTTTTAGAGACTTGCACAAGTGCCACCTTTGCCTACGTAACGTTTGTTATTGTGCTGGAGTGTCTGCCTTCTATTGCAGTATTATACCTCTACTTGTATTTTGTACGTTTTTGTAACCTGCACCCTTATCACTTTTTTCTCCTATATTGCACCGATTGCTACCTCATGTATTTTGGTTGCTCACTAGTGTCACTTTTGATCCATGTAACTTATTGTTTGCTTTTGTATTTTGTTCCTGTATATCATTATTGGTCCTTCTGTGAAGCGCTCTGACACCTTCGGGTAAAGTCCGCGCTATATAAAATTGGATAAATAAATAAAACCTTCATGTTGAGTCCCATACGTTGGCCATCGTTGAGGCTAGGAATTATGAGACCACTCAACAAGCTATTCTGGATGTCTGTGGTCACCACTGCCTCCTCTTTGTACACAGATGATATGCAGGTGTGTAAGAGGGAGTTAATACCCTATTGTGTGGAGGTTTAGCTGCCATCCGATTTACTGAGTAGGAGTATAATTGGGGGGGGTCGCTCGCACTTAAGTAACCATGCAAGTAAGCGACTTGACTTGTCCCCCTCCCGGTGAAGCAACTGACTCCATTTGTGTCGGACAATACAATCTAGTCTGTCCCATATCTCTCCTACTCTGCGTTGGGCAGGTAGTAGTGGTTCTCCCTGTTTGTTCCCATCGGGCTTCAACATCTGCAGTCTCGCTAGGGTGTTTTCTGCCTGAGTCAGATCGTTCGTCCACCGTCGCCTCATGTTACTCACTCTCTTGCAGCATTCCCACTTGTCACAACATTTAGTGTTTCCCATTCCGTCCCCCTTCTACTAGTGGATCCCCAATTATTATCAAAATAGGTGCTCCTCCCTCCACTTATTTCCCCTTTAAATACATCATCTTTTAGTATTTCTGACTGTAATTGCCACAGCAGAACTCGGGAGCGACAGCACTAAGGCCCCCACTCTAGGAGTACAGGAGCATTGTTCCAAAGGTATCGTCCCAGCAGCTGTGTATGCAGTGCCATCACCGTGGCCTCAACCGAGAGTAAGAATCAATTCAGTCTGCTAAAAACCTTATGTACGGAGGTATAACAAGCGTATCCCCCAACCCCTCGGTGCATCGTGTGCCACGTATCCATGTATCCTAATGAGTCCATGACCTTCCCCCCGGAGCGTGTCTGTCATATTCGGTTTAGAGGCTATCCTAGGCGGGTGCCTATCTAGGGAACTATCCAAAACACAAATGAAGTCCCCAGCCCATACAACTGGTGTACTCACAAATGGCAGAAGGAGGACCGCTGATCGCAGAAAACAATCATGGTCATCTACGTTGGGAGCATAAATATTCAGCAGACATATCTCCCTGCCATCCAGCGCCGCATGTATCAGGACATATTGTCCCTCTACATCGGCCTCGCTGCTAAGGAGTTTGAACGTTACCTTTGGGGCTACCCACGTAATTACCAGGAATATGTAGAGTAAATTACAGCGAACATCTAACCCCTCCATTTTTTGTGGAGCTTGGACACCTCCGAATCAGACAGATGTGTTCCCTGTAGCATTGCTATATGTATACCGTGACGGCGATGGTAAGTGTGTACTCTATATCTATACTAATATTATAAAGAGAGAGCCCTAACCTTTGAGGCGGGTAATCTCAGTAACCACAGCACCAATCACAACACCCAATACAGCATTGGAAAGGGCAGTTGCAGCAGAAGGACATAGGCTATACAGATGGCCACCATATACATTTGAAAGGTAAAAGAACCTTGCCAGCAAAGTAGTCCCTTGTGGGCGTGTGCGTGGGCGGGGCGAGGCATGACGACAAAAAAAAGCGTTCCTTAAACGTGTGCGTTGTGCTAGGGGCGTGTGCTGGGGGTATGACAAATGACAATGGGCGCGGCAATTGCGCGGGAGCAAGGGGCAAGACAAACAGCAATGGGCGCAGCAATTGCGGAATTGCACGGGAGCAAGAGGCATGGCCAATGTGCGCAGAAATGCACAGGAGCAAGAGCGTTCAATGGGCGTCTGAGTTCAGCTGGAGGCGAGCCAATTGCGCAATTGCGCGGGAGCAAGGGCCATGACAAACGACAATGGGCGCAGCAATTGCGGAATTACACGGGAGCAAGGGCCGTGGCCAATGGGCGTGGCAATCAGCCGCCAACAATCGTGCCACATTACTAAATTATGATGCCAATCGCACACCTGGGTGTACGCGTTCAGCTGGAGGCGTGGTAAGTAACCGTTCGCTCTACTCACTTGTGGGCCTGCACGTTGTGCTGGGGGCGTGTCACACATACTGGGGCCGAATGCAGTGTGTGCATTGTGCTGGGTGTGTGGCAAACAGACTGGGGCCGAATGCCGTCGGTGCTGTACTAAATTGCTGTTACGTTCCTGCCTTCACACCAGATGGATCCTACAAAAATAATAATACCGGGAAATAACTTTCAAGGGTCACATAATTCGCATTGTAATACGGTCGCTGCTGGAGCCGGGCCTCAAGCGGAGGCACACACCACTGAGCGTGCCTGCGGGGACAATAACTGCAGCGTCTCCTGCGTGCTGCCACTCAACTCTCTGCATAAACTAATTTACACACGGCGCACAACATCAACCAGGGCTGGAGCCGGCCTCAAGCTGCGTCTGACGCGACTAAGCGGCCCTGCTGGCACACTAACCTTGAAACTGACTGCACTTTCCCACATTAGCAGGGTCTCTAGCGCGACCTGTCACCCACTCAACTCTTCATACCCGGACAACGTCGTGACGGGATGCTAGTCTTTTAATAAGGCAGTTAAGGCCCGTACATTCTGTGTTACAATTTTACACTGCCCCATCAGTCCATTTGTAATATAACACTATTTCATCTCCAATCTTCTGCCATTGCTGCCCACAAAACTACCTATAGTAATAATAACCCATCCCCCCACCCCCCATGGTAAACATGCCTCCCCCATCATGTGTCTAACCCCAGAGATCACCCCCTGGGTAAACATACCTCACCAATCATGTGTCTAACCCCAGAGATCCTATGTTAAAAGCCAACAAAATGATATTCAACTATTAAGCACTAATGTGACATGCCAGTCAGTCAAAACTCTTTATTTCGATTAATTAAAATCATAAAAGACAATGCAGAAAACATACATCCACAGATTATTATAACAGTTAAAAATATAAATAAGCATTCGTTTGTTACAGTTCATACGTGCACAATTTACAATACAAAAGTCAATCATTGAATATATCATATACAGTTTGCTTAAAGTACCCTTTCCCCAATAAGGAAAGAAATTCAAGGGTATGTTGTGTACAATTTAATAATGCATCAATGGATTGTTCAAATAAAACCATAAGCCCCCTGATGGACCTAGTATATAGTTACATACGAATAGATCTCTTATTGTTTATCCGGGCCGCAGCCACCAGGAAGTTTGCTACGCTATAGGTAACACGCAAACTACTAAGCATTTGCAGATATAGAAGGGCAGGCCTCACTTGTACAAATCCAGCTTCTCGTAATATTGGGTTTAATTTTTTTTACGCGCCTCTGAGAAATGCTCGCAGAACATAACAAGATGAAGGGTGTCTTGTGTAGAGAACATATCACAAGAACATGGTGCGTCATTTTCCGGTTTCCCCCATCTGGGAAATGTACCCAAAGTAAGATGGATTAGATTGAACCGAAATCTAACCAACAAGAAGTGGTGAAAAGGCTTGGTAACGATCTTCAGATGTGGCTCAATTGATGGGGAAGTTAATAAACCATAATTGCTTCTCACACCTGGTTTCCTTAACTCCTGCTCCTCCCTTTCCAACTCCAGCAAGTTCCGGAAGTTATATTTAATCCAACCTATATCCTCTTTCTTTATACCCTCGGGAGATGTATATCATTCCGGTCGTCCTAGTCTGGCGCACACCGCTCTAACGTACATCAACCATGGGAACCTATCTGCCTTCTTGAGGGCTACACAATCTTTTAGGATCAGGTGATTAAGGGTGATTTCCTCATTTAGCCACGTTTTCGCCCAGCAAATCAATGGGGCCATTTTTAGGTGTTCTGAAATATAACCCAAGCCTAATTCAGTATGTAGGGAATATGTCGGAGTCGACCGGGGTAATGACAGAAGAGATCTAAGAAACCGGTTTTCTACAACTTGTATTTTGCTCAGAGGTACGTAGCCCCAAATGGCTGCCTCATAGGAGGCAATCGCTAGGCACTTAGATTTGTATATCTTTAACATAGCCTCCATGGTTCTTGCTCCCAGCCTCTTTGAGAAATTCAAGAGTGCTGTTGTTGAACTTGCTACGACATTGCTCTTCAGCTTATGCTGGGGCCCCCAATTACCCTTCTCATCAAAGAGGACCCCCAAATAGGTGAAAACCGGAACCTTCGTTAATTCCGCGCCATTGCACGTAAAGGTTTTTATCTTGCTAATCTTGCTTTGTACTCCGGCCATCATTACATGAGATTTTTTAATATTTACTATTAGGTCAAGGGACTCTATGAAGCTGCAGAAGTGATCCAACAGCCTCTGTAGGCCCAGTCCTGTACGTGCAAGTAATACAGCGTCATCCGCGTACAAGAGAACCGGGATCCCCGATCCCCTATACGCGGAATGTCCAAAGTAGCCACACCCAAGGACTTTTCAAGGGCATTAATATAGATCGTAAAAAGAAGTGGGGCCAGCATACATCCTTGTCTGACCCCCCTCCTAGAACTGAATTGACCTGTACACTGGACTTCCCGCGTAAGCCTGACAGAGGCAGAGAGGTCCTGGTGAAGGTCGCTTAAAAAATTAACCAAAGATGCATCTACACCTATATCCCGCAGGATTAACCATAGTTTTGAACGATTAACTAGGTCGAATGCAGATGATAGGTCCATGAACCCCAAGCACAAAAGTCCCTCCTTGGCAACTGTATACTTACTTATGAGGAGGTGTAAATTTAAACATTGGTCCATGGTACTCCTGTGTTCTCTAAAACCATACTGGAGGTTAGAGAGCACCCCCCTGCCCGACAGCCAATCCCCAAGTTTCTGAAGAATAACTCTGCCCAAGATTCTTACTGCAGAGTCTAACAGGGAGATTGCCTATAGCAGGCGGGGTCCCCTCTATTCCCCTTTTTAAAAATAGGGACTATGACAGAGGTGGCCCATGAGGGTGGGAAACCTACTATGGATGATGCGTTAAAAACATTGGTCAAGATCTTCGCCAAAAAGTTTGGATACAGAATATATAAGTCAGCAGGTACCCCATCGGGGCCTGGAGCCTTGTGTTTAGACATATCTCTAATAGCCCTTTCTACCTCAGCTAACTCGAACTTGACAGAATGAGCATACCGAGCAGTAGCTGTAATAACTGTTGGTGACTCCCTTTGCTCCTTATCATAAATATTCTTAAAGTGTTGGAGCCAGCTATCATCACAAATTACACAATCCATGTCTAGGTTCTCCTGTTCCGAGAAGAACGGCTGGTTTATGGTAGACCAGAATTTCCTGCTATCCCTTAGCACGTCAATGGATTGGAGATTGTCTCACGCCTCCTTTTTAATTTCGCGTTTGCGTATACCGATGGCAATTTTTTTACTCCTTACGGAGGGAGGCGACTAGGGCCCTGTCCCTCGGCCTTATTTTAAGTGCCATGAGTAGAGCCCCATGAGCCCTCAAACAGTTACTGTCAAACCATTTGTGGGCCTTCCTTATGTGCGCTCTACTATCTTCCTCTAAATTTTGGGCAATCTGCTTACACAGCGCTACATAAGCTTCTATAGTTTCAGCACCCGAATCAGAACCATCGAGGCAGATAGTAAAATTCGAGTAGGGCACAGGGGCCGGGATCCTCTTCATTTGTATGTGGCCCCCCTAAAAGTGACAAGCCTCCTGTTTTTTAATTTGAGTAACAGGGCCAGACTGTCACTTTCCAAATCAGGAGATTTTATTGTCGAAGAGAGCTGCACAGATCCTGCTTACACTTTCAGCTCCTTTCACCTTCCCCAAAGGGTCATACAAACAAGCAATTAACATGTTGCAGTGAGGCTCTGTGTTTTATCATATCAGGCCGCTGCAGCATTTTAGCCATTTGGCAGAACTTTGACCTCATCTCTGAAGATGCCCTCCTCAATGCATCCTCGAAACTAAGCCCTCCAACCATTCTCTTGATCCCATCCCCAGTGCCATTGCTATCGACTTCTATTCCCATTCACTGTCCTATTGGACCACTCTGGTCAACCTCTCCCTCTGCCAAGGCTCCCTTCCTGTCTCCTTCAAAACAGGGCAGGTCACCCTTCTGCTTAAAAAACCCTCTGCTGATGCGAATGAGCTCAACAACTACCGCCCCATCACTAACCTTCCCTTTCTTGCGAAGATCACAGAAAGATGTGTAGCGAAACAACTCTCTTGTTATATCAAGGACAATGATCTTCTTGACAAATGTCAGTCCGGCTTCATCCAAAACTGCAGCACTGAAACAGCCCTATTGCAAGTGATCAATGACGCCTTGAGGATACTCGACTCGGGGGGGGTCCTGTCTTCTTGTCAACCACGACACTCTCCTCAATACTCTGCAACAGAGAATGGGCATGGAGGGTAATGTGCTTAAATGGTTTGCTTCCTTCCTCTCAGATAGATCCCAAATGATCAAAATAGCGAACAGCCTTTCATCTCCTCTGGCGGTAGGTCAAGGTGTTCCTCAAGGCTCTATACTTGCACCTACTCTGTTCAACCTCTACCTAGAACCCCTGGGAAATCTCCTAAGTAAATCTGGGATCCACTATCATCTCTACACAGATGACACTCAAATCTACCTCAAGGTTGCCTCCACCCACGATCTCGCTATCCTTAGCTCAACTCTCGACTCCATTCAAAACTGGATGTCAACTCATCAACTGATTCTGAATCCCTCTAAAACTGAATTCCTCCTCCTCTCCTCCTCACTTTCTCCTCCCCCGGTTCAATCTTGGATGGATCAGACGAATCTACTTAACAATAAGCATATCATTGTTGAAAGCGCAAAATCCCTTGGTGTCTTACTCGACAACAATCTCAATCTAATCTCTCACATCAATTCCATGGCAAAGTCTGCACGATACCAACTGCGACTTCTTTGGGGAATCCGTCGCTTTTTCCCTGAGCATGACCTTAAAACACTGGTGCAATCGCTGGTCCTCTCCAGACTGGACTACTGCAATTCTCTTCTTACTGGCCTCCCCAAATCCCACCTGTCCCCCCTGAAATCGGTCTTACACTCAGCAGCCCGTTTCATCTATGGGGCTAAAAGAAGCGACCACATCACACCGCTGCTATCCTCCCTTCGTTGGCTTCCCATCGAGGCTAGAGCTTTCTACAAGACTGCCTGTATCACCCACAAAGCCTTGCACTCCTCGTCTCCTCTCTACCTGTCGAATAAACTGAAACTCTCTGGAGGCTCTAGACCATCTCGGAATGCGGAAAATCTTCAGCTTGAACCCCCCACTTTCAAGAAGAAAAGATCGATGGCCCAATCCTTTTCAGGCAACGCAGTGAGAATCTGGAACTCACTCCCGCCTCAGCTTCGGACTACCACCTCCTCTCAGGCCTTCAAACGGGACCTTAAAGTTCTCCTCCTCCAAAGGCACCTCCAAGTCTAACTCACACCCTTGCCTTCATCTGAAGGAAGACCTCCCATTACTGGAAAGTCTATTGGCCAGGTTTATGGTACTTCCTCCCCAGGGTGTTCTGGTAGTTTAAATGTTTAGTAATCTCCCAATACCTGTGTATGGTACCCTTTTGGAACTTGCACACGTCACTTTTGTTTGTAACACACTGTTTGCTACCTCGCACGTTTTGTTTGTTTTAGAGACTTGCACAAGTGCCACCTTTGCCTACGTAACGTTTGTTATTGTGCTGGAGTGTCTGCCTTCTATTGCAGTATTATACCTCTACCTGTATTTTGTACGTTTTTGTAACCGGCACCCTTATCACTTTTTTCTCCTATATTGCACCGATTGCTACCTCATGTATTTTGGTTGCTCACTAGTGTCACTTTTGATCCATGTAACTTATTGTTTGCTTTTGTATTTTGTTCCTGTATATAATTATTGGTCCTTCTGTGAAGCGCTCTGACACCTTCGGGTAAAGTCCGCGCTATATAAAATTGGATAAATAAATAAAACCTTCATGTTGAGTCCCATACGTTGGCCATCGTTGAGGCTAGGAATTATGAGACCACTCAACAAGCTATTCTGGATGTCTGTGGTCACCACTGCCTCCTCTTTGTACACAGATGATATGCAGGTGTGTAAGAGGGAGTTAATACCCTATTGTGTGGAGGTTTAGCTGCCATCCGATTTACTGAGTAGGAGTATAATTGGGGGGGTCGCTCGCACTTAAGTAACCATGCAAGTAAGCGACTTGACTTGTCCCCCTCCCGGTGAAGCAACTGACTCCATTTGTGTCGGACAATACAATCTAGTCTGTCCCATATCTCTCCTACTCTGCGTTGGGCAGGTAGTAGTGGTTCTCCCTGTTTGTTCCCATCGGGCTTCAACATCTGCAGTCTCGCTAGGGTGTTTTCTGCCTGAGTCAGATCGTTCGTCCACCGTCGCCTCATGTTACTCACTCTCTTGCAGCATTCCCACTTGTCACAACATTTAGTGTTTCCCATTCCGTCCCCCTTCTACTAGTGGATCCCCAATTATTATCAAAATAGGTGCTCCTCCCTCCACTTATTTCCCCTTTAAATACATCATCTTTTAGTATTTCTGACTGTAATTGCCACAGCAGAACTCGGGAGCGACAGCACTAAGGCCCCCACTCTAGGAGTACAGGAGCATTGTTCCAAAGGTATCGTCCCAGCAGCTGTGTATGCAGTGCCATCACCGTGGCCTCAACCGAGAGTAAGAATCAATTCAGTCTGCTAAAAACCTTATGTACGGAGGTATAACAAGCGTATCCCCCAACCCCTCGGTGCATCGTGTGCCACGTATCCATGTATCCTAATGAGTCCATGACCTTCCCCCCGGAGCGTGTCTGTCATATTCGGTTTAGAGGCTATCCTAGGCGGGTGCCTATCTAGGGAACTATCCAAAACACAAATGAAGTCCCCAGCCCATACAACTGGTGTACTCACAAATGGCAGAAGGAGGACCGCTGATCGCAGAAAACAATCATGGTCATCTACGTTGGGAACATAAATATTCAGCAGACATATCTCCCTGCCATCCAGCGCCGCATGTATCAGGACATATTGTCCCTCTACATCGGCCTCGCTGCTAAGGAGTTTGAACGTTACCTTTGGGGCTACCCACGTAATTACCAGGAATATGTAGAGTAAATTACAGCGAACATCTAACCCCTCCATTTTTTGTGGAGCTTGGACACCTCCGAATCAGACAGATGTGTTCCCTGTAGCATTGCTATATGTATACCGTGACGGCGATGGTAAGTGTGTACTCTATATCTATACTAATATTATAAAGAGAGAGCCCTAACCTTTGAGGCGGGTAATCTCAGTAACCACAGCACCAATCACAACACCCAATACAGCATTGGAAAGGGCAGTTGCAGCAGAAGGACATAGGCTATACAGATGGCCACCATATACATTTGAAAGGTAAAAGAACCTTTCCAGCAAAGTAGTCCCTTGTGGGCGTGTGCGTGGGCGGGGCGAGGCATGACGACAAAAAAAAGCGTTCCTTAAACGTGTGCGTTGTGCTAGGGGCGTGTGCTGGGGGTATGACAAATGACAATGGGCGCGGCAATTGCGCGGGAGCAAGGGGCAAGACAAACAGCAATGGGCGCAGCAATTGCGGAATTGCACGGGAGCAAGAGGCATGGCCAATGTGCGCAGAAATGCACAGGAGCAAGAGCGTTCAATGGGCGTCTGAGTTCAGCTGGAGGCGAGCCAATTGCGCAATTGCGCGGGAGCAAGGGCCATGACAAACGACAATGGGCGCAGCAATTGCGGAATTACACGGGAGCAAGGGCCGTGGCCAATGGGCGTGGCAATCAGCCGCCAACAATCGTGCCACATTACTAAATTATGATGCCAATCGCACACCTGGGTGTACGCGTTCAGCTGGAGGCGTGGTAAGTAACCGTTCGCTCTACTCACTTGTGGGCCTGCACGTTGTGCTGGGGGCGTGTCACACATACTGGGGCCGAATGCAGTGTGTGCATTGTGCTGGGTGCGTGGCAAACAGACTGGGGCCGAATGCCGTCGGTGCTGTACTAAATTGCCGTTACGTTCCTGCCTTCACACCAGATGGATCCTACAAAAATAATAATACCGGGAAATAACTTTCAAGGGTCACATAATTCGCATTGTAATACGGTCGCTGCTGGAGCCGGGCCTCAAGCGGAGGCACACACCACTGAGCGTGCCTGCGGGGACAATAACTGCAGCGTCTCCTGCGTGCTGCCACTCAACTCTCTGCATAAACTAATTTACACACGGCGCACAACATCAACCAGGGCTGGAGCCGGCCTCAAGCTGCGTCTGACGCGACTAAGCGGCCCTGCTGGCACACTAACCTTGAAACTGACTGCACTTTCCCACATTAGCAGGGTCTCTAGCGCGACCTGTCACCCACTCAACTCTTCATACCCGGACAACGTCGTGACGGGATGCTAGTCTTTTAATAAGGCAGTTAAGGCCCGTACATTCCGTGTTACAATTTTACACTGCCCCATCAGTCCATTTGTAATATAACACTATTTCATCTCCAATCTTCTGCCATTGCTGCCCACAAAACTACCTATAGTAATAATAACCCATTCCCCCACCCCCCATGGTAAACATGCCTCCCCCATCATGTGTCTAACCCCAGAGATCACCCCCTGGGTAAACATACCTCACCAATCATGTGTCTAACCCCAGAGATCCTATGTTAAAAGCCAACAAAATGATATTCAACTATTAAGCACTAATGTGACATGCCAGTCAGTCAAAACTCTTTATTTCGATTAATTAAAATCATAAAAGACAATGCAGAAAACATACATCCACAGATTATTATAACAGTTAAAAATATAAATAAGCATTCGTTTGTTACAGTTCATACGTGCACAATTTACAATACAAAAGTCAATCATTGAATATATCATATACAGTTTGCTTAAAGTACCCTTTCCCCAATAAGGAAAGAAATTCAAGGGTACGTTGTGTACAATTTAATAATGCATCAATGGATTGTTCAAATAAAACCATAAGCCCCCTGATGGACCTAGTATATAGTTACATACGAATAGATCTCTTATTGTTTATCCGGGCCGCAGCCACCAGGAAGTTTGCTACGCTATAGGTAACACGCAAACTACTAAGCATTTGCAGATATAGAAGGGCAGGCCTCACTTGTACAAATCCAGCTTCTCGTAATATTGGGTTTAATTTGTTTTACGCCCCTCTGAGAAATGCTCGCAGAACATAACAAGATGAAGGGTGTCTTGTGTAGAGAACATATCACAAGAACATGGTGCGTCATTTTCCGGTTTCCCCCATCTGGGAAATGTACCCAAAGTAAGATGGATTAGATTGAACCGAAATCTAACCAACAAGAAGTGGTGAAAAGGCTTGGTAACGATCTTCAGATGTGGCTCAATTGATGGGGAAGTTAATAAACCATAATTGCTTCTCACACCTGGTTTCCTTAACTCCTGCTCCTCCCTTTCCAACTCCAGCAAGTTCCGGAAGTTATATTTAATCCAACCTATATCCTCTTTCTTTATACCCTCGGGAGATGTATATCATTCCGGTCGTCCTAGTATGGCGCACACCGCTCTAACGTACATCAACCATGGGAACCTATCTGCCTTCTTGAGGGCTACACAATCTTTTAGGATCAGGTGATTAAGGGTGATTTCCTCATTTAGCCACGTTTTCGCCCAGCAAATCAATGGGGCCATTTTTAGGTGTTCTGAAATATAACCCAAGCCTAATTCAGTATGTAGGGAATATGTCGGAGTCGACCGGGGTAATGACAGAAGAGATCTAAGAAACCGGTTTTCTACAACTTGTATTTTGCTCAGAGGTACGTAGCCCCAAATGGCTGCCTCATAGGAGGCAATCGCTAGGCACTTAGATTTGTATATCTTTAACATAGCCTCCATGGTTCTTGCTCCCAGCCTCTTTGAGAAATTCAAGAGTGCTGTTGTTGATCTTGCTACGACATTGCTCTTCAGCTTATGCTGGGGCCCCCAATTACCCTTCTCATCAAAGAGGACCCCCAAATAGGTGAAAACCGGAACCTTCGTTAATTCCGCGCCATTGCACGTAAAGGTTTTTATCTTGCTAATCTTGCTTTGTACTCCGGCCATCATTACATGAGATTTTTTAATATTTACTATTAGGTCAAGGGACTCTATGAAGCTGCAGAAGTGATCCAACAGCCTCTGTAGGCCCAGTCCTGTACGTGCAAGTAATACAGCGTCATCCGCTTACAAGAGAACCGGGATCCCCGATCCCCTATACGCGGAATGTCCAAAGTAGCCACACCCAAGGACTTTTCAAGGGCATTAATATAGATCGTAAAAAGAAGTGGGGCCAGCATACATCCTTGTCTGACCCCCCTCCTAGAACTGAATTGACCTGTACACTGGACTTCCCGCGTAAGCCTGACAGAGGCAGAGAGTTGCTGGTGAGGTTGCTTAAAAAATTAACCAAAGATGCATCTACACCTATATCCCGCAGGATTAACCATAGTTTTGAACGATTAACTAGGTCGAATGCAGATGATAGGTCCATGAACCCCAAGCACAAAAGTCCCTCCTTGGCAACTGTATACTTACTTATGAGGAGGTGTAAATTTAAACATTGGTCCATGGTACTCCTGTGTTCTCTAAAACCATACTGGAGGTTAGAGAGCACCCCCCTGCCCGACAGCCAATCCCCAAGTTTCTGAAGAATAACTCTGCCCAAGATTCTTACTGCAGAGTCTAACAGGGAGATTGCCTATAGCAGGCGGGGTCCCCTCTATTCCCCTTTTTAAAAATAGGGACTATGACAGAGGTGGCCCATGAGGGTGGGAAACCTACTATGGATGATGCGTTAAAAACATTGGTCAAGATCTTCGCCAATACAGATACAGATACAGAATATATAAGTCAGCAGGTACCCCATCGGGGCCTGGAGCCTTGTGTTTAGACATATCTCTAATAGCCCTTTCTACCTCAGCTAACTCGAACTTGACAGAATGAGCATACCGAGCAGTAGCTGTAATAACTGTTGGTGACTCCCTTTGCTCCTTATCATAAATATTCTTAAAGTGTTGGAGCCAGCTATCATCACAAATTACACAATCCATGTCTAGGTTCTCCTGTTCCGAGAAGAACGGCTGGTTTATGGTAGACCAGAATTTCCTGCTATCCCTTAGCACGTCAATGGATTGGAGATTGTCTCACGCCTCCTTTTTAATTTCGCGTTTGCGTATACCGATGGCAATTTTTTTACTCCTTACGGAGGGAGGCGACTAGGGCCCTGTCCCTCGGCCTTATTTTAAGTGCCATGAGTAGAGCCCCATGAGCCCTCAAACAGTTACTGTCAAACCATTTGTGGGCCTTCCTTATGTGCGCTCTACTATCTTCCTCTAAATTTTGGGCAATCTGCTTACACAGCGCTACATAAGCTTCTATAGTTTCAGCACCCGAATCAGAACCATCGAGGCAGATAGTAAAATTCGAGTAGGGCACAGGGGCCGGGATCCTCTTCATTTGTATGTGGCCCCCCTAAAAGTGACAAGCCTCCTGTTTTTTAATTTGAGTAATAGGGCCAGACTGTCACTTTCCAAATCAGGAGATTTTATTGTCGAAGAGAGCTGCACAGATCCTGCTTACACTTTCAGCTCCTTTCACCTTCCCCAAAGGGTCATACAAACAAGCAATTAACATGTTGCAGTGAGGCTCTGTGTTTTATCATATCAGGCCGCTGCAGCATTTTAAATGCACTTTACTTTCAGATTCATAGTGAGTATTACTGCGCATGCGTACAGTGAACAGCCCATTTCGGACCCGTCTGTGACGAGTAAGTGTGCAGCATACCTTGCTGGTGTGGGACTCGGTCGGAGAATGGTGAGGAGAAGAGAGCTCATGGAGGGCTGCTTTATCGTCGTCTGGAGAGAGGAGTTACACTATAATGTTTGACTGGACCTGTTGTGCTCTTCTCGTTGCCCTGTGCTTGCCCTTCCAAGCCCTGGTGGCCCCGCCATCGTCTCGTTTGGCAGAGGATATTATTGGTGAGATCCAGCCGCGGCGGCCGGTAGTGGGAGTACCGGACGGGAGGTGACGTGGGGAGGAGGAGGGGCAGGGTGGAGGCTAGTAATGTATGGAATCTGGCCCTTAACAGGTAAGTAAACATAAAAATAAACAGGGCTCAAGTCCTAAAAAAAGAAGGGGGGGGACTCTCCAAGTTAGGTGGTGTCACAGGAAGTGACATCACGGCAGGAAGTGACATCACAACAGGTAGTGACATCACGACAGGAAGTGACATTGTGGCAGGAAGTGACATCACAACAGGAAGTGACATCATGACAGGAAGTGACATTGTGGCAGGAAGTGACATCACATGTGCAGCAGATCTATCATTTGCATGTATCGCAAGATTTAACAATTGAAGCTGCTCAGTACTTAGGCCTGTGACTTAAGGTCCCTGTATGGAGGAATTTAGAGCCCAAATGTCGATGAAGTTTGGCGTACAACTACATTAGTCAAGCCATCAAGTGCTGTAAGCGAGGCATACTAAAACATGGCATGCCAAGTTTTCAGGATGCTTATGTGTAAGGCTCCCCATTTTCACAGATTTTTTACAGATATTGCATTTATTTTTTAAAATAGATAAATACGAAAAATTGTCCCACTTTTAAGTGACTCTCCATGCTGTCTTTCATGAATTATAGGCCAGCAGCTGGACAGCATGGAAAATTGCAACACCTCGTATTATTTCTCTTCAGTTCTTCTTTCTCACCTCTCTACATTTCCCTCCTCGCTGCATTTCACTCGCCACGTTATTTTCAGTCTCACTGGCAGATTTACAAGGCTCTTGCGCCAATATTA
The DNA here is from genome assembly GCF_964261635.1 of Lissotriton helveticus. Classification (NCBI taxonomy): domain Eukaryota; kingdom Metazoa; phylum Chordata; class Amphibia; order Caudata; family Salamandridae; genus Lissotriton; species Lissotriton helveticus. Next base: position 241,970,564 of record NC_136061.1, on the reverse strand, counting down.
CGTCACTTTTCCCATGTTAAAAGTGATGCAAAAGTGGCGCAAGGGGCTTGTAAATCTACACCACAGTTTTTTATTCCTCGCTCCATAAATCTCTTGACTACACCTACCTCCTCGATGAATTTCCCTCCTCTTTTTATTTCCCTCGTCGTTGTATCGTTGTATTTCTCCATCCCCCCCCCCTCCTGCCACAGATTCCTTGCTTACTATTCTTCAGCTCCCTCTGTGGTGGCTCTACCCAGGCTCACGCCCTCTACTTCAGGCCCAGGGTCGGATTGGGATCACAATTCAGCCCAGGCACTCCCAAATAAAGTGGCCCACTTTCCCAGAACGTCCCTTTCATGAATCACCATCTGGTTAGTCTCCTAAGACTATTTTTTTTAGAAATGTTTGGTAAATTAAATAATTTGATGCTTCTAGAACCATTGAGATTGGCATAACTACAAGCTCTGCATGCTGGCGAGGAGAAATAAAATAGCCTAGGGCCACAACACTTGATCTGGCTAGGGTTGCCACCTGGATGGTACCAAACAGACGAAAATCACCCAAATCCGGTATTTTTTCATCTTACAGGTATGAACTTTAAGTAGTAACACACATTTTGTGCGGTGCCATATCCAGTCTTTAAGCACCCCCCCAACAAGGCCTAAAAGACACTGGGGCTGAGGTTACAACACCTGGCTGCTAGGAAGGCTGCTTCTCTTACCCCCCTCCCAGCACACAATAGCCTGAGGTGAGAATGGCACAAAGGCCACAAGTCAACCCCACCCCGCGCGTATTCACACTCTCCTTTATTGCCCCCATAACCTGAAGACCAAGGCCCAGCAGGGGATGACTCTGCTTCTTGCCAGGCAGGCCCCACGAGGCAGGAGGCAAGAATACCCTAAAAGGCAGAGCAACACCGGGTCCCCAGCCTCAAAAACAGCATGTCAGGAGAGAACCGTGATGCTGGCGCCTCATTAGAGAGCCGTGGCCTGGCGGGGATCAGGGATGACTGTAAAATTCTCTTGGGCCAGATTGCAGAGGCCCAAATAAAACGGCCCACAGGTGCCACTGGGCCCATCGGCCAATGTCCGAGTGCCTTCCTTCCCAATCCGGCCCTGTTCAGGCCTAAATCTCTTCACATGAAATCGGAATATTTTCAAAGGTTTTATTGTTGTGCCGAGGGTCTGCAGCGCAAACAGAAAGCGCCCTTTTTTTTCAGTTCCAGCAAGGTGACTGCTCCGGGGAATGATAGAGTTCCTGCAGCGCTGGCAGTTTATCACCTGTTTATTTAAGCGTCACCTTGTATATCTGTGCGATCAGAGAAAGTCGTCTGCAGGGCGCATTCAAGTTTTACATAGCTGTTTGGGTTTTTCCCGTTCCATTCTTTCCTCAAAACGGAGCTTCAAAGAGTTGCTAGGTATGCAGATGCAGGGGCTTTAAGGAGTGAAAAAAAACAACAAAGCCTCATTCACAACCAAATGGTCTATTAAAGACCTGTGAAGGGCTCGGATGCGGCTGTGTGTTCGCCCGCGAAGCTGTCTCCTCCCGGGCTGCGCACACGACGGGGAGGGGGGGACAAGTAACTCACCATCTTAGATGGTCCTGCTTTTGAGCAGGGGGGATGGCATCCCCCCTGTAAAATAAGTGGGGGGACGCCGTCCACCCGCGTGGTCCCCCGACTCGAGCCCTGAAAATAAATAAAACTAATTTCGTTGCGCGCACTGCATCACCAAATGCGATGCAGTGCGCGCAACCTGTTAAGGTCCGGATTCCATACATTACTAGCCCCCACTCTGCCCCTCCCCCTCCACACGTCACCGCTCAGCCGGTACTCCCACTACCGGCCGCGGCTGGTGAGATCCCTTCTACTGCAACAGCGCTGTCTTGGCAATTGCATTTTAGACAACAGGCGAGAATATGAGTTAGTTCTTCTGCGCCAGGGTGGTTGGAGCAGTGCTTTCAGTGGGCTGGGGTGAAAAGTTTCCAGAGTTGGGGAAATATCTGTGTTCATTCTGAAAATAAATTATATCACTTCCACACCCAAGTTGACTTAATGGTCATTGCATTTAACTATTTGCAGCCGCGGCCGGTAGGGGGAGCACCGGACGGGCGGTGATGTGGGGAGGGGCAGGGTGGGGGCTAGTAATGTATGGAATCTGGACCTTAACAGGTAAGTAAACATAAAAATAAATAAAACGAATTTCGGTGCGCGCACTGCATCACCAAATGCGATGCAGTGCGCGCAACGAAATTCATTTTATTTATTTTTATGTTTACTTACCTGTTAAGGTCCGGATTCCATACATTACTACCGCCCTCCCCACGTCACCGCCAGGCCGATACTCCCACTACCGGCCTCGGCTGACTATTGGGTGCTACAAAAACACAAGAATGAAAATATTTGTCTTGGAAGAGACCAATACGAAAGCAACATTTTTGCTGCAGTAGTGCAAGTAGTGCAAGGTTTGTCTCAAAGTAAAGAACTCAGCACTAGTTAGCAGATTTCTGTCTTGCCACAAATAGAGTTATATTAAAAATGTGGCAATGCTGTAAAGGTAGCTTAGTGAATTAAATGCTCACTCTGACATCTGTGAAAGTACTCATAGTAATAAATTGTAATCTCAGGCTGTCGACAACGCCATCTATCCTTCTGAGGTCAGTAAAATAACTAGCTATCAATTAAATAACTATACCACCTGATGTGGGCAGTGCTTAGAGGTGGCAGAATTGTAGTACTCAGCACTGTACACAAGCATTTTATTGTCAGACGAGGAACCTAATTAAAACTTTGCATGTATGTGTCGAAGGTGATGTGCTCACTGCCAAACTGTGATATAATGTTGGCCTTGGAGTAATGTTTGTAATTTCAGGCATAATTTGTTTGCCATAGCATACAGTAGGGGTACATGTGATACACACAGAATCATTCCATGTGCAGCAGCAGTATGTGTGATTTGAGGAAAATGGCAACCTGATATGTAGACACGATACAAGCATTTATTAAAATTGAAAAGCTGGTATTTCCTCACAAATTTCAAAAACCTGCTCATCTATCAAGCTAATAAATTGTTCTAAAATTAAAAGCTTGTGTTAAATAGCAGAATTTGTGTATTCTTTTAGGTTGAAAAGCTGATGTTTGGGCAGAAACACAATATGTTTACACAAATATATATGAACGAATAAGTGTGTAATAATGACTACTTATGCCTGTAGTTCTTCCCTCTGGCCTTAGAATGAGAGATCTGCATATTTTTTGTTTTTTGTGCTCTGTACTTTCATAGCAGTTTTTCAGTCAAAAGAAGTGACTAAGAGTCTCTCTAAAAAGGGCACATTGGCAAAATGTCAAGTAATACAAATGGAGAAGCAATGAGAGATGCTAAGACAATGATGGGTTATGTGAAAGTCAACTTCCAGGCTGCCTTTAGTCCATATAGCACCTTAGACTTTATTAGAGAGCTGCTCCTTGAAGAATTTTACTACTTTGCCACCATTTTGTGTAAATGCTTTGAGGCTAGTGAACACTGATCACCATTAGGTGAGTCAGCCTTGGTTGTCACACCATATAAGTGTTGGAATATTTAAGTAATCCACTTTCAGAACCAAGTTTATTTTTGAAAGTTTATGTTAGATTAGTGCTATAAAAAAACTATTTGGCCTTATATTTTCCAAATGTTCTAAAAGGGAGAACATCATTTTATCCTCTTGGGGAAGCCATGCTTACTCGCTTTGTCAAATTTGCGGACAGTATTTACCTCCAAGTACTTTCAAAGATCACAAGTCCCCACTGTTTGTAGGTGACCTCTCAGATCCCCTGGAACCATGGGATTCACTTGCTCAGCTGAATGTCATGAGAGGATGTTATTAAATTCATGTCCGCCAAGGGCACCCTTTAACCAGGAAAAGAAATGACAAGACAGAGGGTGGAGGCTAAACGGTAAGGCAAGTGACTGTCCAGGCATGGCCCTGTCTGTCTCTGCAACTGTGGACTATTTGATCATTCATGACCAAAAGAGCCACTCTTGCTCTCGCTGCCACAGCAATGTGGGGCACATGCATATATAGTTTACGGCTGTTGCCACCTAGACATATGTCATGCTGAGGCATCATCAGCTTCTGACCTGCCTTTGTTGCCTCCTGCAGCGTGTTCTACAGTGCAGGATAGTGGTGTAGCACCTAATGTTATAAGCTGTCAGCTGCACAGTTGTAGCTAGTACCATTGCCTCCTGACCTGATCTAGAACCTTGTTTATGCTTGTGTCTTCCACACACAGAACCACTGGTGTCACCTGCACTTGGGACCTGGTGCTGCCAGCTACCAGCCCCTTTGACCAGTATCTCTGCACTCTGAAACACTACTGCGGCAAGTCTAGTCCACTAGTCACAGGCCTACTTGACCTGCCTGTCAGCTGTCCCGTCAAACAGCATGAAAGGAAATACCGAAGGGACTGCAGTCAGGCTTCTCATGGACCCTGACCACCACCTCCCTAGCAGTGGGCTGCTCACTCACAAGGCTTGCCATCCCTGTTTTCAGCAGAATGCGTGTATCTGAGAGTGGAGCTGAAACGACCAATACAACTGCACTGAAGTGTGGACCACCACGTAGTACATGATCCAGTAACTGCTGCACACAGCCAGGCCAGTTGAAGCAGGAATTAAATGCCCATGAAGTAATGCCTGACTGTTTACTACCACTTTTGATATAATTGTGATTCTTTGAGTCTGACTATGTCGGTATTAACTCTTACCCCTTACCTCTCCTGAAGCGACTTTTGATTAACCGTAGTAGTAAGCATTATAGATGAGCATGTTTTGCCAAAATGATATATGTATATTTGTAGTCTGGTTTGACAGTGCAGCTGTCTCCAGATAATAATCAGATAATCACGAGGAGAGGGGCTTTGGCTCTGCCCACAAGTTGGGAGGGAGGAGTACATGTTTACATTAAGCAGCCGTTGTGTCCTTCCACAAAAAAATGCTTCCCCTACACACAACTGTGATCATTTTGTTTATTTATCTAGCCAAATGAGCTTCACTTTAAGGGTTCACACCAGTAATGGCCGGCATGGCTTGAGGGCGGGGGGCGGGTGAAGGAGGGTCGCACGGGGAGGAGGGGTCATAATAAAAAAAACTGTTAACCTACCTTTCGCCGGGTCCCGTATCTTCACTGCTCCTGCTCTCCTGCCTCCGACAGAGACAGGAAGCAGGCAGCCAGGCTCCCTCCCATAAGCCAATCACAACCCTGCATGCAGCATTGCAATTGTTCTGTAGCGCTGTGACACGACGCTCAGCCAGGGTCTAGAGGGGTGTGCATATTCTCCATGCAGGCTGCAATGCAGCCTGCAGGAGGAGGGCCAAGTGTGCATGACTGGTTTGGGAGGCCCGAGAGGGCGGACCAAACAGTCGTTGCGCACTCAGTAGTGGGAAAACCACTCCTCCCCTGGCCTGCTCAGAGAGCAGTGTTGTTACAAAAAGGGGGGTTTTACCCAATTGAGTCACAGGGACCTGGGTGCTAAATGGTACATAGAGAAAGAAGGGTCCCTGTACACATTAAAAAATTCGTAAAACACTCATTATTAGGAATAGAATTAAAATACGTATGAGAAACAAAATTATCATACTGTTATTTAATCACAATGTGTTTTTAGCTGTATATATCATATCATTTGCGATCATACGATTGTATTAGTGCCCCAGGGGTTGGAGGGTTGGGCGGGGCTGTTGTGTGAGAGAAAGGATGTGCAGAATCGGTCATTTGTGCAAGAAACAATCAAAGCATAACATGGTATAAAAAACACATCACTCTGGCTTAGAACAGAGAGCCAGTTTAAACATTAAAGCAGTCAATGGTCTATGCAATGTCAAAAAACCATGCTATCAGCGCATATATTAATGTTCTCAATGTTGGAAGCTCAAGCTGGTTCAGGGTGGTATCTGTCGACGTTTCGACCCCCAAGTAACAGGTTAGGTACACGTAGGACCTTAAAGCGGAGTCTTAATCAGGACAAGGGAGTGAGGCGGGGCAATTGAAAGGGTGTGAGATGAGTATCTAATAATGTACAAAAAAACCTAAGTTAAAACCGCACTTAAAGCGCTAAAATATACAGTACTAATTTCCATGGACGATGGGCTATCCGGCTCCAAATTGGAAAAAGAGAACGAGAAGTAATCTATAAAAAACAAGGTGAAATTATGGTTAAATCACTGACCACATTGGTGCAGTTAATCAAAAACTAGACGTGGTCCAGCGTGAACAATCACTCACTTGAAAAGGAGCTCAATATTTTCTCCAGTGCCTTGGGATGGCTTAGGATCGATGCCTTCACGGTCATCACTATCCGTAAAAAATCAAAAAGCCAAATGAGTCAAACGTATGAGGAGGATTGGTTAAATTAAACTAAGGGCAAGAATGGGGGAGTCAGCGCGCATAGCAAAACTCATGTGTTCAGGCGGTTCAGTGCAGCCGCATGTCAGAGAGACTAGCCACGGTCTCTATACTCTGAAAAATAGTAGATGGGAAAATGAGACCTAGTATCCGCATATGTTGCCACCAAAATTAAGCATGCCTGGATGCAAGGTTAGCATGAAGCCTACCTGCAAGTCCATCCGGAAGAGATTCCAAAGGGGTCTTCGTGATTTTTTGTGGCTGAACGTCAGAAAAAACGAGCCGCATCTGCGGTCTCAGTATTCTGAAAGGAAAGTGGGCGAGAAAATAAATACTAAAACCCGCATGTATTCCTTGAATGGCCACACATGCCAAGCTTACGGAAGTGAAAATTTGTTGAAAAACAAGGGGCCTACCTTAAAGCCGATAGACGAGAGGTCATGAATGCCTTCCTCTGAAGTGATCAACCGCGCAGCTTTCAAACGCCGTAGATAAACGCAGGCGCCCTGACGCATCCTGACGCGGAATGCGTGAGGCCATAGAGGACAGACTATGCATGGGGGGCCTAACACGCGGCAAAGACTAGATTCAATTAAAGACTAACGTATTTACACATTTGTCAGTATTTATACATACATGGATGAATCGATAAAATACGAGAGTTGGTTATATACACATATCGCGCACCTCTCAAACAGGAGGGTGTAGGCGAGAAAGTGTATCCGGGGAGAGTATAAAAAAAGTAACATTGAATTGATGAAAAACGAGACGAACCAGCATCGTTAAAAACATACATACCACAGAGAGATTTATTTGGCAAAGTAGTAGAATAATTAAGGATACCCAATCTTCTAAGGGATGATGGTAAAGGACAATATATCGCGCACCTCTCTGAAACTGACAAGTCATAGGTTCAGGGGACCATCATGGCAGTTGATCAAGTTAGTGGTAGGGATATGCTCATAAACTAGTGGAGGAGGATAGGTTATTTTCAAACAGCCCCATTAAATATAATTAGCGTCCCAGTGTCGCCATTTGTGCATGACTGCTGTCTACCTCGTTAAGGCCATTGTTAATCGAGTCCAAAATGGACATCCATTTGGACTCACGTGTATTCAAAATAGGGGATATATTGCTGCCCCTCGGGCCAAGTACAACCTTTTCGAGAACGATCCACTTGAGAACATCAGGAGTATGGCCCAACCTTTTGCAATGGTCTACCAAAGGTGCACCAGGTACCTCACAACGGATCCTGCTTCCATGTTGCAGAATCCTCGCCTTTACTTTCTGCTGTGTCTGTCCAACGTATACCTGATCACAAGGACATCGCATCAAGTAAATTACATTGGTCGTGTTACAATTCGTGTACGATTTCAAAGTAAAAGTTTGCTCATTGTGGATGAATACCTTTGATTGTATTGTAGTAGTGCATGCTGCACAGGATCCACACCTACGATGCCCCAGGACGGGGGGGGAGGTACCACATGGATAGAATCGTTGGTAGTTTTACTGAGTCAAGGAAAGAGTGTACCACCATATCTCTGATGTTCTTCGCTCTCCTAAACGAGTGTAATGGAAGGGCATTCTGATTAATATCATCTGCTACCAAAGGCCAATGTTTATTAATTATATTTTTTATATCATTGCTCCTCATGGAAAAGGTAGTTACACAAATCATGTGTTCGATGCTTTGGTTGTTCTTGTCTCCTGGTTGGACCAGAATTTCACGTGGGTAATACCAGGCTCTTTTTCGCACCTGTTTAACTAGCCTACCTGGATAGCCACGCTCCAGAAGGCGATTGGTTAGATCTTGTGACTCTGTCAAGTAGTCTTGCTTCTTTGAGCAGTTCCTAAGTATGCGCTGAAGCTGCCCTACCGGTAGATTGTCTCTTAACCCCCTTGGATGGTGGCTATCATATTGTAGGAGGGAGTTTCGCTCGGCTGGTTCCTATATAATGTAGTTATTTATTTATTTATTTATTTATTTCAAAGGTTTTATATAGCGCTGCTGGACCCGAGAGTATCAGAGCGCTTTACAAGGAAGGTAAAAACAAACATTGAACAGTGAGATCAAACAAGTCAAGTGCGTCAGAGGAGTATGGATATATAAATTGAAACGTATACAAATAAAGAAGGGAGGAGAGAGATGGAAGTGAAGCGAGGGAGAGATAGAGAGGGCAGGGGTATAGCGGAGGAGGGAGGGGAGAGCATAGTATGAGAGAGAGGAGTTATCAGGGATGGTGTCATACTACAAGTATTACGATACATTGGGCATGTAAAGTGTCCGTGACATTAGATACTCCAGTATTTGTTGAGAAGCAGTATTTTAAGTTCTTTTTTGAAGAGATGGTAGGAAGGGTTGCATCGGATATCCTTTGGGAGGGAGTTCCAGATTGTGGGAGCGTTACCAGAGAACGCACAGGATTGGGTCTTATAATGTTTAAGTCTGGGTGGGATCAGGATAAGTGAGTTAGTGCTTCTCAGGGATCTGGAACAACCTGCATTCTGAAGTTTAGTTGCAAGGTAGGAAGGGGAGTTTTGGTGAAGAGCTTTGTGAGTGATGCAGGCAATTTTGTATGTGGATCTTCCTTCTATTGGAAGCCACTTGAGATTTTTGAGGATGGGGGAGATGTGATCAAATTTTCTGCAGTCGGAGATGAGTCTAGCTGCAAGGTGGAGGACAGATTTAATTGGGGCAAGATGGATTTTGGGAGTGCCAGCCAAAGTGGCGTTGCCATAGTCGATCCTGGGGAGGACCAGTGACTGGACAACAAGTTTGAAATCTTCTGCTGGAATGAAAGGTTTGAGTTTTTTGAGGTGGACAAGGGTTAGAAGAGCGCTTTTGGAGGCATTTTTGATGTGGGGGATGAGTTTGAGATTTTGGTCAATACTGATGCCAAGGGACTTAACAGTATTAGAGGTGGAGAGAGTGCAGTTTAGTGCATTGATGTTCTTTACCCAGAGTTGGATGGGAAGAGGATTGTTTTTGGGGGAGAAGATAATGATTTCACTTTTTTTGGGGTTTAGTTTGAGATGGTTCAGATGGAACCAGGTTTGAATTTTAGTCAGTGTCTCATTTAGGTGAAGGATGTCTTTGTGAGATTTGATCTTGTAGTATAGTTGCGTGTCATCAGTATAGAGATGGTAACTGATATTAGCGTGTTTGAGGATGAGGGTGAGTGGTTCCATGAACAGATTGAATAGGGTAGGGGAGAGGATGGAACATTGAGGTACTCCAAGTGAAACAGGTTGAGGTTTGGAGAGGAAATGGCTAAGTTTGATTTGTTGGGATCTGTTTTGGAGGAATGAGGAGAACCATTTGAGTACCGTGCCTTCAAAGCTGAATCGATCTTTGAGGGTGTTGAGAAGGGTAGGGTGGTGAACGGTATCAAATGCAGCTGAGAGGTCAAGAAGGATAAGTATAGAGGATTCATCTTTGTCAAGGGAACGGTGAATATCATCCATGACATTTAGCATAGCAGTTTCAGTGCTGCAACCCTTTCTGAAGCCGGACTGGAAGACATCAAGGAGGTTGAATGAGATAATGTGTTTTTCTAGTTGCATTAAGACACATTTTTCGAGGGCTTTGGAGAGGAAAGGAAGGTTAGAGATGGGACGAAGGTTGTTTGGATCATTGGGGTCTGCAGTGGAGTTTTTGGGAATGAGCGTAATTTGGCCAAGTTGGAGGGATGCAGGGACACAGCCTGTGGAGAGGGAGGAGTTGATAATTTTAGACCAAATAGGGGCAATGGTGGATTTGAATTCTTGGGCTAATGTGGCGGGGAGAGGATCTTTGGAGTGTGCAGAAGGTTTAAGTTTGACAATGATATTAGTGATCAAAGATTCAGATACTGGGCTAAAATCATTCCAGGAGGCGTTGTTTTTAGCGGGAGAGTTTGTTGTATGAAGGGTATTATGCAGGAGTAGATCAGGTAGGGAATCAGAGGTATCAGGCGAAGTGAAAGATGAGATCGACGTCGACTTATGAGTGTATGGAAGAGTGTGTAGGGTAGTGGTAGGTTGGGTTGCGAGAAGGAGGGAAGAGAAGGATAGTTCAATCATGTTGATTTTGTTTGTGAAGAAGCTAGCTATTTCTTCGCATTTGTCTTTAGAGGCTAAAATTTTAGGAGGGCCAGTGGATGTTTGTTTTTTTACAATATTGAAAAGTTCTCTAGGGCGGTTTCTGGCTCGATCAAGCTGAGATCGTAGAAAGGAGGCTTTATCTTTAAATATGTGTTTTTTGTATAGGGCACGAGCAGTCCTAAGAATAGACAGATTCTCCACTGTAGGGTGAGATCTCCAGACCCGTTCACAATGTCTAAGTGACCGCCTTTCATTATTAAGTTCAGAATTGAACCAGGTCTTAGGGGGTATATTCTTTTGTTGTTTGAGTTTGATAGGAGCAATTTTGTCTAAGGCTTCAAGAATAGAGTTGTTATAATGGTTGGTTAGGTCATTTGTGCTGTCATAGATAGGTGGTAAGTCTAAGTGAGCCTTAATTGTTATTTCGAGTTCACCGGGAGGAATACGGTGAAGGTTGCGTGAGGATTTTTTGGATAGTATGTTGGTGGGTGCTGGTCGAGAGGTATTTTTGATCAAGGTGAAAAGGATGAGGTAGTGGTCAGACCAGTCAACCGGAAAAATATTTGTGAGGGAGGCTAGATCATTGGTCGTTATAATGGCATCAAGGGTGGCACCTTTGTTATGAGTGGGAGAGAGGCAGAGTTGGGACATATTGGTGATGTCCATTGTATTATTAAGTTGGATGACAGCAGGATCAGCATTGTTGTTCCAATGGATGTTATAATCACCAAGGAAGAGGTTATTAGAATGGGAGAGTGACGATTGAATGATAAGATCAGTCAATTCTTCCGTAAAGGGAATGTTGTTACCTGGGGGGTGGTAGATGACGTGTAACCGGGTAGTGGGGGAGTCAGGTATGATGAGATCAGCGCAGAGGTATTCAAAGGATGAGGGGTCTTGAGGATTGCCTAGTGAGATGTTAAGATCGGCTTTGAAAATTAAGGCGAGTCCACCGCCTGTTTGTTCGATTCGGTCTTTTCTGATGATATCATAGCTAGGGGGGATAAGCAAGTCAAGGATGGCGTTGGAGTGGGGTGTGAGCCATGTTTCAGTTAGGATAGCAATGTCAATGTCTTCACTGAGAATAGTTTCAGCAATCTCCGTGGCGTGACAGGAGGCAGATCTACAATTTATCAACATGCAGCAAAGGGGGGTGGTGATTGGTGGAGGAGAGGGGGGACAGATGGGGATCTGTATAAGTAGTTGGGGAGGTCTGGGGGAGGAGGGAGGAGGGGGGGATTGCTTGTTCCTAAAAGAATCGGAATAGACGATATATGTGTCGGGTAGTACATGGATCGGCAATTCCTCATCAAGCAACATTGGTTAGTGGGCTCAGGTGATTGGGAGGGGGGGCAAGGGGGGATAGCTTTAAGTTGTTGAGGAGGTCTGGGTGAGGATGGAGGAAGGGGGAGACTTCTGTTTCCTATGAGAACCGGGATAGAGGATTTATGACTGAGGGGTAAAAAGTACGACGGTGGTGGTGGGGAGATAGGTAAAATCGAGGGAGTGTGAGCATTAGTGGATGGGGGTGGAGAAATAGTTAGATTAGAGGAAGTTTTAGCTTCTGAGTTATTAGGTAGAGTACTAGGTTGTGGATGAGAGGATTTTAGTGGACAACAGAAGATTCCTGAGAACAGAAATCAAAAAGCCTAGCCGATCACTATAATTCCATTCACAACACTCATTGGGGTTGGACTGGTAGGTATAGTAGATGGAAAAAGAGGATTGCTCTTTTTCTTGGTGTCCCCTCACTCACCAGGGTTGCCCCATGGTGACATGCTTCATCATAAGGGCCATCCCAGTCCTCTACGGACTGGGGCGTGCTGCGACTGGCGAATTACGTAGGAACACTTATAGTTTGACTATGTGTGATGGTCTGACAGGAGTTGATAGGTACACCTTAACACATTGCGTTTAGGGATCCTAGTATTTCCACCCCATATTTTAATGTTACCGCCTGGAAGCAGGAATAAAGTTTATTGAAAGCTTACTAGGCAAGTATTTTTAAACCAATCACTTAGACCACTCCACTATCACACCCGCACCACACATAGTCAAACTATAAGTGCTCCTACATAATTCGCCAGTCGCAGCACGCCCCAGTCCATAGAGGACTGGGATGGCCCCTATGATGAAGCATGTCACCATGGGGCAACCCTGGTGAGTGAGGGGACACCAAGAAAAAGAGCAATCATCTTTTTCCATCTACTATACCTACCAGTCCAACCCCAATGAGTGTTGTGAATGGAATTATAGTGATCGGCTAGGCTTTTTGATTTCTGTTCTCAGGAATCTTCTGTTGACTACAGTATTTGGAGGGTGAGCCTATGCCCTTTCCTCCCTCTACCTCCCTTCCCTTTTGTACTAGGATTTTAGTGGAGACACGATTTGAGAGGGTTGAGAGGGTAGTGTGTAGGTTAAATGGTTGTAGGAGTGAGGGGTGTTATTGCCGATGATAGAGTTAGGCCGGCATTGTGTAGGTGTGTTGAGGAGGATATTATAGAGTGAGGAGATAGTTTTTGAGAGGAGTGTGATGTCGCTTCTAAGGGAGGAGAGTTCTACAATGAGGGACCCAAGGGCAGGTTCAATGTACGGGGAGGCTAGAGTGTGAGTTGATGAGTGCGGGGGGACCGTGTTTGGGGGGGAGATGTGGGGGTAGGTGACGAGGGGGATGTGGGGTAGGGGGGTTGAGTTGTTTGGATGTAAGAAGTGTTAAGAGGAGGGGAGATGTTGGTGGGGAGGTTGAAGGAAGAGGTGTGTGTAGCGGAGCAGGGTGACAGAGGAAAAGGTGATGGGGGAGAGGTGAGGGTAGAGGATGGGTGTGATGTGGGGAGTACTGTTTGGATGTCAGAGATGTTGTAGGGAGGGGGGATGTTAGGGGGGAGGTTGGAAGGAGATGATTGTGTAACAGAGCATACCGAAGTGGGAAGATGAGATGAGAAGAGGGGAGCAGTGGGGGTAGATAGGGGTGGAAGGAGTTGAGGAGTGTCGAGGAGAAGAGGGAAGAGGGGCGTGGTTGGTAAGGTGGGTGATGAATCACGCGGTAGAAGGTGTGCGGAGACCGTGTTCAGGGATAGTGATATGGTTTGGGATGGGGTGCTAATAGGAGGTGTCAAAACAGTAGGGAGCGAAGGAGAGGAGAGAGAAATTAAGGGGGATGTGGGCACTGTGGGTTGGGTAGGGTCAGATAGGAGAGGTGAAGGTGAAGAGGGTTGGATTGGGGTAATGGCTCTAGGGTGAGATGAGGTGAGAGCGCGGGGTCAGGGGATAGTGTGGTGGTTGGGGATACAGTGCTAATAAGTAGAACATTAGAAGTTGAGGAGGATGGGGGGAATCCAGAGGAGGTGATATTGGGTAAGGCGCAATGGGGGCGGATGTAGAAATTAAAAGAAAGTTGAGGTTTTTCGGAGAGACAAGATATTAGTGGTATGGGAGGAAGGGGGGGGCGGTGAGTCTAGGGGAGGGGGGTACTGGTGGTCAAGATTCGAGTAATTTAAGAGGGGCTGTGGTAAGGCGTTGAAGTGTTGTTCAAAGATGTCGAGGTGTTTTTCGGAAGCTTGGATGAGTATGGTTCCCGATTTGAAGATGGATATGTCTATTTCCCCGGGAAAGGAAGAAGATGGTTTGGTGGAGAGTTTAAAACCGTAGGGGATCTTGCGTGAGTTGGAGATTAGGAAGTGACCTAGGAATATGCTTTTCCATTTAGACGGGCGTTTGGTGAAGAAGATGAGATTGGTGACAAGAGAGGAGTTAAGGCTGTTATGGTGGTCAGCGAATAAGGTTTCAGGGTGGAGGCAGATAAGTTTGTGTTTAAGTTTTTTTTTACCATGTTTAGAGAGATGGGGTGGGTAGATGATGGACCAAGAGTTTGGGCCAAATTTGGAGATGAGGGGGGACGGGGATGGCGGTGGAAGAGTGAGTGGGGGCATGGTTGAGAGAGAGGAAAAAAGTGGGGGGGGGGAGAAGCACACTGGAATGAGAGTGAGCTAGTATTCCGAGGTATTATGGTATGGAACAATGTCCTGGGCAATGTTATACAGTAAGGGAACAAAGGCAAGGGTGATAGGAGGATTAAACATAGAGAGCAATCTGAGCAGTTACATGGGACATGATTACAATGATCATAGGTGATGGTGGACTGAGCAAAATAATATCATAGTATGGATAATGACGACAAAAATAATAAATAACATATAACACAATGAACATTCCTGTTTGCAATAAAAAGACTTAGGAAGCGTCACAATAAGAAGCATATCTGACATGATATCAAAGTGAGAGCAGAATAAGTATAAAACAGTATAGATAGAAATGTGATAGAATATGATAGGTAGAGTAGATTAATAAATCGGATAAAAATAGTAGTTATACATAATGACTTAAAATAATAAATGACGTGAAATAATAAATAATACAATGAACATTCCAGATAGCAATAAAAGAATTAGGAGGCATCACATTACAATAGCAAATCTAACATGATAACAAAATGAGAGCAAAATAGGTGTAAAACAATAAAGATAAAATGCGATAGAGTATAATAGAATTAATGAATAGGATACAAAACAGTATTTAGTTCAATAAATGTGAATAATAAGATAGGAAGGAAATGAAGAAGAAAAGAGAGACAGAAGAGTTCAGTAAGCATGAAGGGAGTAATAAGATGTAAAGCGGAGTAAGAGTGATAGTGGAGGTTATAGATAAAAGAATTAGAGGTGATGGGGAATAAATAGCGGTGATTGTTGAATAAAAACACAGGCAGCAATAAAGTGCAAAAACCGAACACAAAATTAGTGAGGGGAATGAAGTGAACCACAATGAAATAACAACAAAACCCAATACTAGGTCAGTAAGGAGTACAAAGTAACATGGTAGAGAGTGCAGGTGATGTGCAGGTCAAAGGGCAGTCAAGTAGGGGGTAGGGAAAAAGTAACAGGTAGAAAATATATAGATAGAAAATATATAGATATGATATAAAGTGAGGGTACTGAGGGAGATGGGGGATAAGTGAGAAGAGGAGTGGGGTGATGAGTGGCTAACCGAGTAAATAAATATAAAGGACAATCTAGGATATGAACAACTAAGAGGAATAGAAGGAGGAGTTAGGAAAAGGGGGGATATCACGGAGAGAGAAGAATGTAATTTAAGGTGAAGAGATGGCAGGCTGGAGTTACACGTGCAAATCGTAATCTGGGCTCTCTTCAAAGATGGCCGCCGATTTTGTGGAGGAGGAGCGAGTCCTTTCTCAATGTCTATTAATCAGCAGGGCAAGTGAACAACAACAACAAGATACTAAAGGCAAAATGGAGGCCGAGTAAACATAGCTCATGAATTAAGAGAGAAAATGGTCACCTCGCGTCTAAAATCACAAGGGGAACCAGCCTACCCAGTCAGAGCCATGACGAGAAATGGACGAACAATCCCAGAGTGCAGCAACTCAAAGAGTCAGGAAAAATAAAATAAAAACGAGCCAGAAGAATCTTTTTTTCAGCCTCATGACATGTTGCAAACAGTCATCATCAAATTCCGCGAGGGGCCCAAGCACGCCACAGCCGAGACAAAGGCAACCTGCTGGGGTAGAATCGAACCTCGAGCAGTCGGCGGGACCAGGAATCAAAATCCCAGGATCATCGAGTCCACGAACCACGGCGGTCGGGGAAGTGGCCGCAGCATGAGGGAGGGGGGAGGATAGGGGCAATAAAAGCCAAGAACACAGCCTGTGCCCCGAAGGCTCCCTCAGCGTTGATGCAACTCAGGGACAAAGGCTCCGGGTGCAAAGCTGCGAGTCGTAGCCTCAGGAGGCGGATGGAGGGCGGCGGACGGCCCCGAACGGTCCGCTGGAATCGGTCCACAGCTCGGGGGGAGCCGGCACAGCACCAGACAGACGCTCAGGGCAGGAGTACGAGAGCGACCAGCCCAGAAGCCGGCAACCACGGCAGCACATCAGGGGGGGGGCCTCGGTAGCACGAAAGCAATGGAAGGTCGAGGAGGAGTTCAGCGAACCGTGCACCGAGGCTCACCTCCACAGTCCTGGAGTCTGAGGCGACCTCCAGCTCGCAGCACTCGAGGACATCAAGCAACGCGGGTCATGGAGCTGCCCGAGCCCATCAATGTCATCCGGTGATTCCAAAGGTGAACTCCAGCCGGGTTGAGACTCACACCAGCAAGTTGCGCTAAGGTTCTGCCTCCGACCCGGACACGGTCCGACTCCGAGTCGACGAGTCAACAGTCGATCATGCAGACTTCAGGTGGGATTTTGCCAAAAGTTTGCTTTTTGCAGAATGTAGTCGCTCCGATATATAATTTACAGGTATCGTTGCGTAGCTGACTTATCCACCAGTGCAGGGATGTTGATCAAGGGGCTGGATGGGGGGCATAGACAGGGATTTTCACAATCTTGTGATCCCAAGCCCTGGAGCTACTTAGTAGAGCTCCTGTCCAGCGGCCATCTTCAAACACCCTTCAATTGTCTTATGTCCCCGAACCTAATTCCATCATCTGACAAAACTGGGACATTTGCAATGTATTGTTATCTGCATAGATCATGATATCGAGAAAAGGAATCTGTTCCCTGCTTGATTTGATTGAAGTGTAAATTGAATATCCGGATTCCTTTGGTTGAGCCAGATATGAAAGGATGTGAGGTCAGTGATGTTACCATTCCATATGCAAAGCATATCGTCGATGTAACAAACCCATAAGTCAAGGTTGGTACTGAAAGGATTGAGATCATTGAAGATAAACCTCTTCTCAAAGTCGTCCATGAAAATAATTGCCAAATCTGGGGCAAATGTTGCCCCCATCACTACTCCCTTGGTTTGAAGAAAAGATTTGTCCTGGAACAGAAAGAAATTTTTCATCATAGCGATCCTTAGAAGTTCTATGATAAAATTGGTCTGCACTGGTACTGGGGAAGTCCTCTGGTCGAGAGCTCTCTCAATGACTTTGAGTGCATCCAGTTGCGGAATGCTCATATAAAGTGACACAATGTCACATGTAACCAGTAATTGTCGTGTGAAATCAAAAGGTCGTTTGTCAACCAGATTTATTGTTTGGGTCGTGTTCCGTAGATATGCCCTAGTATTCTCAGCAATTGGTTTTAGAAAAAAGTCTATATATTTACACAGGGGTTCGAGCATCGATACACACCCAGATACGGGTGTGGATATGCCCTGGTATTCTCAGCAATTGGTTTTAGAAAAAAGTATATATATTTACACAGGGGTTCGAGCATCGATCCACACCCAGATACAGGTGTGGATCGATGCTCGAACCTCTGTGTAAATATATAGACTTTTTTCTAAAACCAATTGCTGAGAATACCAGGGCATATCTATGGGACACGACCCAAACAATAAATCTGGTTGACGAACGACCTTTTGATTCCACACGACAATTACTGGTTACATGTGACATCCTCCTATCATTAGCAATAAACAAAAAAACTTTTGTGAAACAAAAGTCAGAAACCTGGCCTGTAGGTAAATAGTATTTAGTATTCACAACACTCGTTGGGGTTGAAATATCTGTGTGATGTAGATGGAAAGAAAATGATATTTCTTTTTTGAGTCCCCTCACTCACCAGGGTTTTCCCACGGTGACATGCTTCATCATTGGGGCCATCCCAGTCCTCTACGGACTGAGGCGTGCTACGACTTGCGAACTACGTAGGAGCACTTTTTTAGTGATGGACTATGTGTGGTGTTAGAGGTGTTTTTGAATGTGGAGTGGTATGTTCTATGTGGGTTAAAAATACCTGCCTAGTGAGCTATAAATGATTTATTCTTGCTCCTAGGTGGTATATTAAAAGTGGGGTAGAGAACTAGGGATCCTACTGTCAATGAGTTAGGTATGCCTATTCACTTGTGCCAACATGTTTCGAGATTCCCCTATCTCTTCTTCAGGACTACACAGGGACCAGCCCTGTGTACGCCACTCCTAAACCGTGCTATATTAAGGAAAAAGTGAATAAAATCAATGAAATTAATGCTGCAGTAATAAGGCTTGCATTAGTACATACGTCCTAATGGTCACGTTGTACCTGAAAAGAAAAACAACATATTTTAAAGGGTAAATGGGGTATGACCCCACAGCATAGTAGCGTTTTTTTCATACACCAGATTCAAATCCATACTTGGCTGCGCCTCTGTCCAGGCTTGTAAAGTGAAAATGCTAAATGGCGTGAATTTAAAACAGATTATTACTGCATACAGTGGTAAACACACAAATCACACGAATAATGATAGAAACAGACTATTACATACATTGATCTGGACCTATCTGTGCCCTTTGGTGTGCGGAGGAAAGCTCGTATCCTGCCCAATCTGAGGATAATAAGGAAATGGGTGCCGGATTAGTGATCGGCATATTTGTCTGGTAGGTATGCCAAACTCGAAACGACTGCGTGACTCGCATCCCTGTAGAAAAACGGGGAGGAGGGTACGAAATCTGGGGCAGGGCATTCGGTCCGTTGTGGCCCTGTGGAACAGATACCCGGCACTTACTTGGTTATCAGGATTACGTGGCTCTATCAACTACAAGTCTTCCTGCGGACCGCATCTTAATGCGCGTGTGTCCGGAGGCTGTTCAAGACCGAATGCTTCGGCGTTGTTATTGCGGGAAGGCTAGAGCACTCGGTTAGATTTTCGTGGTGGCCATGTTGGGAGGATAAGTGTTTCTTTTAAAATGCTTCCACAATGCTTTTGCGAGATCGGATTTTGAAAAAGGAATAATTCTAGAAGGTCTCCACTTGAATACCAGCCCAGAAAATTAATTAGGAAAAATTTGTTAAAAAACGGTCCAAGGCCAATTTTGGTGAAACATAGAGGGAGCGTGGGTCTAAAAATGGCAACATGTTACCCATATAAGTGTATAATGGCCCTGACATACTATTTACGATACTCCTACCTCTATGGATGGTAAAGGTCAAAGGAATGGTTATTTAACCTAAAAACATCATTAGGATGACCCTTAGTTTTTGTGAGGGTAAATATATATGGCTACACCGACATGTAGTTGCTTTATGGTGCTACTTTTAGAGATATTCATAGTGGTGCCTTCATTTTACTGTACTTTTGCCCAACGACTGGGCATCATAAATTTTCAAGTTCTCTTATGAAAGTTGGCCCCAAGGTATCTCATCGTTCAGGCCTTGGGTGCCAGAATGGAGTTTAAACACCCACTGTTGTTCCTTGTCAAAGAGTTTATTCTCTAGGTTTGTTTGGGTTTTTACAGTTTCCAGGACCACCCACCCTCAGGTCATTAGGAGTGTGCGCTTTTTCAAGAAAATGCGTGGTAATTTATGTATTTGAACGTTTACACTTGAAACTACTCCGGTGTTCGACCATGCGTGTGCTGACCTTTCTAATTGTCATGCCCACATAGTTTAATCCACATGTGCAGGTGATCATATAGACAACGCCAGCAGTGTTACAATTAGAAAAAGACCTTAGTTCCCATGTAAGGTCATTGTTAAAGTGGATTTTTTTAGTGTTCCAGGACAAATTCTTTCTTCAAATCAAGGGAGTAGCGATGGGGGAAACATTTGCCCCAGATTTGGCAATTATTTTCATGGACGACTTTGAGAAGAGGTTTATCTTCAATGATCTCAATGCTTTCAGTGCCACCCTTGACTTATGGGTTCGCTACATCGACGATATGCTTCGTATTTGGAATGGTAACATCACTGACCTCACATCCTTTCATATCTGGCTCAACCAAAGGAATCCGGATATTCAATTTACACTTCAATCAAGCAGGGAACAGATTCCTTTTCTCGATATCATGATCTATGCAGATAACAACACATTGCAGACTACATTATACAGGAAACCAGCCGAGCGAAACTCCCTCCTACCATATGATAGCCACCATCCAAGGGGGTTAAGAGACAATCTACCGGTAGGGCAGTTTCTGCGCATACGTAGAAAAGGGGAGTCATGTTGCCCTTTTAAGGCTGGATGCGCAGTTCGGGTCACTGTGTTACACACTCCCCGCAGAACCAAGCATGGCTCTAAGGGCTGTAAAAAAAGGGACTCCAAATGGTCAGACAAGCAGCTCTAGACCCAGGCACTCTCTATGTCAGAGTCCTTGTTCTAATCTACATTACTCCCCTGTTCCCAAAGCATCACCTCTAAAGCAAAAACCCCACCTCTCCTCTCTCTTATTTATAAAGAAGCAAGACTACTTGACAGAGTCACAAGATCTAACCAATCGCCTTCTGGAGCGTGGCTATCCAGGTAGGCTAGTTAAACGGTCGCGAAAAAGAGCCAGGTATAACCCACGTGAACGTCTGCTCCAACCAGGAGACAAGAACAACCAAAGCATGGAACGCATGATTTGTGTAACTACCTTTTCCACGAGGATCAATGATATAAAAAAGATCATTAATAAACATTGGCTTTGATAGCAGATGATATTTATCAGAATGCCCTTCTATTACACTCGCTTAGGAGAGCGAGGAACATCAGAGATATGGTGGTACACTCTTTCCTTGACTCAGTAAAACTACCAACGATTCTATCCATGTGGAACCTCCCCCCCGTCCTGGGGCATCATAGGTGTGGATCCTGTGCAGCATGCACCCCTTCCATACAATCAAAGGTATTCATCCACAATGAGCGAACTTTTACTTTGAAATCGTACACGAATTGTAACACGACCAAAGTAATTTACTTGATACGATGTCCTTGTGATCAGGTATACGGTGGACAGACACAACAGAAAGTAAAGGCGAGGATTCTGCAACATGGTAGCAGGATCCGTTGTGAGGTACCTGGTGCGCCTTTGGTAGACCATTGCAAAAGGTTGGGCCATACTCCTGATGTTCTCAAGTGGATCGTTCTCGAAATGTTTGTACTTGGCCCGAGGGGCGGCAATATATCCCCTATTTTTAATACACGTGAGTCCAAATGGATGTCCATTTTGGACTCGATTAACAATGGCCTTAACGAGGTAGACAGCAGTCATGCACAAATGGCGACACTGGGACGCTAATTATATTTAATGGGGCTGTTTGAAAATAACCTATCCTCCTCCACTAGTTTATGAGCATATCCCTATCACTAACTTGATCAACTGCCATGATGGTCCCCTGAACCTATGACTTGCCGCTTTCACCCTCTTGTCTGAAAGGTGCACGATATATTGTCCTTTACCATCATCCCTTAGAAGATTGGGTATCCTTAATTATTCTACTACTTTGACAAATAAATCTCTCTGTGGTACTTAAGATATGTTTTTAACCATGCTGGTTCGTCTCGTTTTAATGTATTTCATCAATTCAGTGTTACCTTTTTGATACTCTCCCCGGATACACTTTCTCGCCTACACCCTCCTGTTTGAGAGGTGCACGATATGTGTATATAACCAACTCTGGTATTAGATCGATTCATCCTTGTATGTATAAATACTGACAAATGTGTAAATACGTTAGTCTTTAATTGAATCTAGTCTTTGCAGCGCGTTAGGCCCCCCATGCATAGTCTGTCCTCTATGGCCTCACGCATTCGGCGTCAGGATGCGTCAGGGCGCCTGCATTTATCTACAGCGTTTCAAAGCCGCGCGGTTGATCACTGCAGAGGAAGGCATTCATGACCTCTCGTCTATCGGCTTTAAGGTAGGCCCCTTATTTTTCGACACATTCTCACTTCCGTAAGCTTGGCATGTTTGGCCATTCAAGGAATACATGCGGGTTTTAGTATTTATTTTCTACCCCGCTTTCCTTTCAGAATACTGAGACCGCGGATGCGGCTCATTTTTTCTATCGTGCAGCCGCAATAAATCACGAAGACTCCTTTGGAATCTCTTCCGGATGGACTTGCAGGTAGGCTTCATTCTAACCTTGCATCCAGGCATGCTTAATTTTGGTGGCAACATATGCGGATACTAGGTCTCATTTTCCCATCTACTATTTTTCAGAGAATAGAGACCGCGGCCACGGCTCGTCTCTCTGAAATGCGGCTACACTGAATCGCCTGAACACGTGAGTTTTGCTTGGCGCGCTGACTCCCCCATTCTTGCACTTAGTTTAATTTAACCAATCCTCCTCGTACGTTTGACTCATTTGGCTTTTTTTTTTCACAACAAATTTTATTGATTGATTTAAGCAGAATAAGAGACGTGGCTCCCCACAGTCAGGAGATCACCACCAAGCATCTTGGTACAGTTTACATCGTAAGAACAATGTCCAATCAAGAATAGGAGAAAAACCAAGAAGAGTAACCCCAACCCCCTCCCCCACCCCTACCCCCACCAACTCCCATTCCCCAACTACCTTACTACCCACCCCTTATCCCTCCCTAACCCTGTGCACGTGTGTATAGAAAACATTCGGTACTCGGTCGTAGTGTGATAGGTATGACACAGTTCACAGGCCCGTACGGCAAGACTCATTTGGCTTTTTGATTTTTTACGGATAGTGATGACCGTGAAGGCATCAATCCTAAGCCATCCCAAGCCACTGGAGAACATATTGAGCTCCTTTTCAAGTGAGTGATTGTTCACGCTGGACCACGTCTAGTTTTTGATTAATTGCACCAATGTGGTCGGTGATTTAACCATCATTTCACCTTGTTGTTTATAGATTACTTCTCGTTCTCCTTTTCCAATTTGGAGCTGGATGGCCCAACATCCATGGTAATTAGTACTGTATATTTTAGCGCTTTAAGTGAGTTTTTTTGTACATTATTAGATACTCATCTCACTCCCTTTTTCATAGAATCAATTGCCCCGCCTCACTCCCTTCTCCTGATGAAGATCCCGCTTTAAGGTCATTAATCTCACCCGGAAGATGACAGCAGGAGACTGCTAGGAACCTTTCCTCGTTACCCTTCAAATATCCGACCAGAGCGTTCTACATTTCGTTTTCACGAGTCATCTCAAGCATGGTCGCCCATCGCCTCTAAATACTTTACGGAATTCACGACAACTTAGATGAAATATCCTTGCTTGTTCGGATTTTAAGACTCCTCTGACCTTGTTAGGATCTTTATATTTTCGGTCTGCTGCCCCTGGGTGTTTACATGTACTTTCTGAAACTTCGGAGCATGCTTTAATCCTACATACTCGCTAGATGGTTCTGACTTCAGCTTGCCCATTGAATTAGTACTTGGTTCTTTGTAAGAGAAACGCTATGTTCTACAGTGTGTTGCCCAGCAAAACTGAATTGGAAATGTAATAAACGTCACCTGCGCCCTGATGAAGGAATTTTAACGCTGGCACTTTTTCCGAAACGCGCGTCGGCGCTTTTCTTGTCTGTTGGTCTCTAATGTGTTCTAGTTCTTTTTTTGGATGTATATGATGATGGCTGAATGTGTGTATGCCTGAGAGTGTGATTGTTTTTTGTATTTAAATGTTTCATTGTCTTCTGTGCTGGGCTTATATTGTTATAGATAATAATATATTTTCTATGTTTATGGAAAAAATCTATGTAAATAAAAGAATGCTTTTTTATTAAGAAATATATAAAAATAAAATGAGTTGATACTGCACAGCGTTTTTGTGGGCAATTGTAATTATTTGAATGTTTTAGTCCTAGAAAGTTTTGGGAACTTCCCGCTCATGTTCTTATTCCTATGTGTACCTAACCTGTTACTTGGGGGTCGAAACGTCGAAAAGATACCACCCTGAACCAGCTTGAGCTTCCAACATTGAGAATATTAATATATGCGCTGATAGCATGGTTTTTTGACATTGCATAGAGCATTGACTGCTTTAATGTTTAAACTGGCTCACTGTCCTAAGCCAGAGTGATGTTTTTTGTACCTTGTTATGCTTTGATTGTTTCTTGCACAAATGACCGATTCTGCACATCCTTTCTCTCACACAACACCCCCGCCCACCCCTCCAACCTCTGGGGCACTAATACAATTGTATGATCGCAAAGGATATGATATATACAGCTAAAAACACATTGTGATTAAATAACAGTGTGATAATTTTGTTTCTCATACGTATTTTTATTCAATTCCTAATAATGAGTGTTTTACGAATTTGTTAATGTGTACAGGGACCCTTCTTTCTCTATGTACGTGCTCAGAGAGCAGAGCAGCCCGTCTGCAGTGATTCTAGTACTGCGAGAAGCAGTGGGGCGACGCTCCTCCGCCATGACAAGTAGATAATTTGTAGTGTTTTTCTCTGGCAGCAGCACGGATGGAAGCTGAACAGCTGAAATTATTAATTAACCTACTTAGATTTTTATGTCTATCCATTTGAATGCCTCTGGTTTTCATTGGTAAAAGATGAAGAAGACCGCTATCTTTGAAAACCGTGCTTCCTCCCGTTTCTATTGTTATACACATGCTTGGTTTTTCATTGCAATGGGAATATTCATTGTTATATTTGGCTACTGCCTGATAGCACTTCATGTTTTCCCGTTCACCTCTTTGCCTTTCTCCACCATGTCAGAATGGCGGCACAGCTGGGGAGCTTGGTACCGTTCCCGTTGTGGTCCTATTTTTGTTTTTCAGAATCATGCTCTTTTAGAATCTTTACTCGCACACACCAAAGATGCTTTACACTAATTTGGATTTCTTACATTGCTGGGCAGTCTACATTGGATTTTACCTTTCTTCTGACACCGTATTCAGTCTTTTATATATTTGCCGCTTTTTCCATGAATCCATTTTTTGTTTGTCTTTTCTAGCCTATCAAGGCTATAAACATGCAGCTTGCCTAATTGTGGGCTTGTTCAATTGGATTCTTTGTATATTGATGAACAGCACTTGATTTGCTTTTACACTGCATAGTCTCTTGTATACTGATTATACTTTAGGGGGAGTTTTCATTACTTTTTGTAATTTCTCCCTTTTGGAGATGGATTTTTGTTGACTTGGTTTCTTTTGTCCATTTTACTAGGGACAGGGAAGCACTATGGTTGATAGGACTATATCGTATTTCACTGTGACTGTGTGTCTACAGTATTACTTTAGGTATCTTGTTTTTTTCTGATACAACTCACCGTAAAATTATACTAAGATTTACGTCTCTTTTCATTGTCCAGGATTTGGCCCTTTGGTACTTGTAGCTTGTACTTGTAGCTCTGTCCAATAGCAATGCGCTCAAATGGCAAACAGACAAATGCATGTAATGGAGGGATCACTGACATAATATCGACAGTCAAAATATCGACTTACCAAAATATCGAGGTAAAAATATAGAATGCCAAAATATCGACTTCCTATCTACAAACAGGTAAGTACAAAAATATCGACTCCAAAATATCGATAGGAAAAAATATAGACAGTCAAAATATCGATTTTTTAAAATATCTTAAAAGTAATTTTAAAGTACTATAATAATAAATATAATTAATTCAAACATACTTAAAATACTTAAAGAAACTTAAAATTAATATAAAATTATTGTAACTTAAAAAAATATATATTTTTTTAAATATATATATATATCTATATACATATTATTAACAAAACATATACAATATTTTTTCCGTAGGATAGTGAGAGGTTTAAATTTACTATTCCCACTCTAGTGAGAGTAACGGTAGGGAAAGCGTTGGATAGCGTAGGGGTTAAAAATAACTATTCCTATTCCGGAGAGTGCAACAGTAGGGAAAGCTTTGGATAGCGTAGGGGTAGAAATTACTATTCCCACTCCACAGAGTGCAACAGTAGGGAAAGCGTTGGATAGCGTAGGGGTAAAAAGTACTATTCCCACTCCAGCAAGTGCAAAAGTAGGGAAAGCGTTGGGTAGCGTAGGGGTAAAAATTACTATTCCCACTCCAAAGAGTGCAACAGTAGGGAAAGCGTTGGATAGCGTAGGGGTAAAAATTACTATTCCCACTCCAAAGAGTGCAACAGTAGGGAAAGCGTTGGATAGCGTAGGGGTAAAAATACTATTCCAACTTCAGCGAGTGCAACAGTAGAGAAAGCGTTGGATAGCGTAGGGGTAAAAATTACTATTCCAACTCCATCGAGTGCAACAGTAGGGAAAGCGTTGGATAGCGTATGGGTAAAAATTACTATTCCCACTCCAAAGAGTGCAACAGTAGGAAAAGCGTTGGATAGCGTAGGGGTAAAAATTACTATTCCCACTCCAGCGAGTGCAACAGTAGGGAAAGCGTTGGATCCCGTAGGTGTAAAAATTACTATTCCCACTCCAGCGAGTGCAACAGTAGGAAAAGCGTTGGATAGCGTAGGGGTAAAAATTACTATTCCAACTCCAGCGAGTGCAACAGTAGGGAAAACTTTAGATAGCGTAGGGGTAAAAATTACTATTCCCACTCCAAAGAATGCAACAGTAGGGAAAGCGTTGGATAGGGTAGGGTTAAAAATTACTATTACAACTCCAGCGAGTGCAACAGTAGGGAAAACGTTGGTTAGCGTAGGGGTAAAAATTACTATTCCCACTCCAAAGAGTGCAACAGTAGGGAAAGCGTTGGATAGCGTAGGGGTAAAAATTACTATTCCAAATCCAGCGAGTGCAACAGTAGGGAAAGCGTTGGATAGCGTAGGGGTAAAAATTACTATTCCCACTCCAGCAAGAGCAACAGTAGGAAAAGCATTGGATAGCGTTGGGGTAAAATTTACTATTCCAACTCCAGAGAGTGCAACAGTAGGGAAAGCGTTGGATAGCGTAGGGGTAACAATTACTATTCCCACTCCAGAGAGTGCAACAGTAGGGAAAACGTTGGATAGCATAGGGGTACATTTTAATACCCCCACTGTAGTGAAAATAAATTAATATAAATCTCATAATTATTAATGAATCAATTAATACATTTTAATTACCAATTAAGAATTAATTAATTACCAATAAAAAATTAATTAACAATTTATTTTAAATAAATACCAATTCATTAATTATCATGTTTAATTAATTATATTAAATTACTTCCCACCCTATTCCCCTATAAACCCACAACCCGCTACAGAAAATAAATTACTAAAATTAACATATTTATCAATTAATCAATTAAAATTAATTACCAATTATATTTTAATTAATTACCAATTAATAATTAATTAATTATTAATTCTAAATAAATAACAATAAATACATTAACATATTTAATTAATTATAATTAAATTACTTCCCACCCTATTCCCCTATAAACCCACAACCCGCTACAGAATTATATTACACAAAAAATAAAAATTAATATTAACTTACCTAAAATTCGATATTTTTGTTGTCTATATTATGTCTAGTCGATATTGTGTCTATTCTATATTTTTGACTCGATATTATGTCCATTCTATATTTTTGATTTGATATTATGTCCATTCTATTCGATATTAAAATTTTCTAGTCGATATTTTGGTAGTCTATATTATGTCTAGTCGATATTATGTCTATTCTATATTTTTGACTCGATATTATGTCTAGTCGATAAACAAAATTTGATATTTTGACTAGTTACCGTAACGGAGGTCAGGTACTTATTTTCTGTAGTGTGTTTACGGAGGTCCCTTTGGTGTTTCACGTTTCATACACACAGAAAAAAATGGCTGTTACCAATTTTAAAGAAATTCGATTTTAAAAAATGTCCACCAGTATTTTTATCATTACAATTTTTAAATAATGAATTTGTTATATGGTGCTGGGTAAACTTTCTGAAAAATGAGGTAAAATGTAGGAAATCTTTAATAATATGACGAGGAAAGACTTTAAAAAAAATGAAAAGCAGTTATTTTTAATTGTATAAAGTGACTTCTTTTTTAACTGTACAAACTGTGTATATTAACATATTATTGTTATGTGCTTTATGATGCTTGTTTATAGTAATCGAATAAAGCTTTTCATTCATTCATTCATTCATTCATACACACATATACTTTCCTTTTCTTTCACAATTCTTATTATTATATTTGATCTTGAATCAAAGTCTTATCTATTTTTAAGTTTATTTTGATTTTGTGGCATTGACAGGAGTAGAATATATTGTGTTGTTTTTTTATTATGGGACAGTTTCACTACAATTGTACATTTTACATATGTTGCAGCCTTGAAAAAGTCTTGATAGACAAAACATGTGTTAGGTGCCAGATGTGTTTTTCAGAGTGTCATCAACAGCCACAGCAAAGAAAATAAAAGGAACAAAATGATAAATGAATGGACTGCCTCTTTGATAATACTTTGTCAACAAATTACAGTACTTGAGTATGCTCCAATGTTAAATATTATTAATGTTTCTGGATTGAATTTGTTCAATCTGATCTACACCTGAATGGTGGCAGGGTATGCCACACTGTTTTAAGCACCTTTAAATTGCTTCATATGTTTGGACATTCAATTTGTTTGGGACAGAAATACCCATACTGGTAGTGGCTATGCGATCCCCCGACACTGCAGCTACCATTTAAAGAAAGTTATCCATGTGGGGTTGAGCATTCTTTACTGGGACACTTTGCAAACTCTCGTTAGCTTCCTCTTACCCTGCCACTCAGTTGTTAAATGTACAGTACCCAGACTTGGCTTACTGTTTTCTTTTGGTGTTGTTTTTAAAGAATACATAAATGTGCCGTAACAGACCTGTACTTTGTGGATACGCAAAAGGTATCCCATGGTTAATTCCTTAATACATAACTTTACAAACTCAAACTAATCATAAAATCAATCAAATATGCAATAGGACTGGACTGGATACCTATTTCTCGCATTTGGACCACTATTATTCGTTCTTTAAATTATTAAGATGTTACTCGTGTTTGTATTACAGCAACCACAGAAGAAAATAATGTGCCTGTAGACTTTATGCATCAATATCTGATTTTTTAATTCCTTGGTTACAGAAACCTAAAATACTGTATCTCAATGTAGGTGTTATTATATAAATATATATTTACAACTTATATTAGATTGATAATCATAACTTCTTTTTGCGACCGTAGCTTGTATGATTGGTGTAAAATGTGTACTGGCCTCACATGTAAGGGTCTGTAACCTAAGCAGTAGCTCTGTTGTATGGTTGTTTGGGTCTATGAATTATATAAGTCTGCAAAATATACAGCTCTGCTTTACAAGCCTGTAACACGTGTAACTCTGCTTTCTACAGCTTGAGATTGTGAGCTTTGTGTATTAGATTCGGAAGGGGCAGATGGAAAAATGAAAGTAGGTGGAGAACAGAAGCAAAGAAAAATGCTGTAACAATTAATATGCCCTTTGAATTTGCGGTTTCTAAAATGCATCTACCCCTTACAGCGCTCCGGACATTTGATTTGTAAACTGGATATGGAAATGCATGCTTTTCCCTCCATTTTCTCCTTGTTTTTTGGTGGAGGTAAACTAGAAACACTGAGGTGGTAGGCCAGACTTGCTAGGCACGCCATGAATTCACATATTTCATGAGTGCTCCATCAGAACTTATGACTTTGAAATCAATATGCTTGTAAAACATTTATTAAATGTACTATTTGGTCATGTCAAATATATTTACCCTCTGATCCCTGAAAGTACAAACTCCAAACCTGACCTAGGAAGGTTTTGTTATTGCTATCCAGTTTTCATTTATATTAATGTTCTGAAAATTGTACCTCGAAATCCGTAATTGGCACCAATTTTCTCAAACTGCCCTTTAGGAGAGAATTACCAAATCCTCTATAAAACTGTAATTAAATTGAGGCTTATTTTGGCTAGTGTGGTTGATTCAATTTGATTGTGATTTTCCATATGCCACAACTCATGATAAGAGTCCATTGCTGGAGAAACTCCAAACCTCCTTACATTTAAATCTTATTGGGTTTTAGCCAAGTTTACTGGCTCAATGTGCTATTATGTGCAGCACTTGACACTAACGTTCCATTTCCACTTGTTCCATGAGGGTAATTTCTATCTCTGCTGTATGGATGTTTTTGAACTATGTTCAGTTGTGGCTTTAAAATGACCCATTTGTCACCCTGTTTCCCTTCTGAGAAGGAACAACAGCATGAAAACATTTTTTGTGGTTTAAAATATCACTGTCAATACAGCATCAGTTTTAAATGCTCCACATAAACTTCTGTATCTTAGCTGGGGGCTGTGCCCACTAAAATAAATATTGCTGGATACGGACCTGACAGTACTCAGGCTTGATAGCTCTGGATTAAACACGGCGGGGGGCCCCTATGTGTACCTTGCATGGGGGCCCCTTCAATGTTTGTTACGCCACTGAGCCCAAGTGAAGCAGAGCAATAGTTGGATTTGCCAAGTTCATTTTCAAGTGAAGGGTGGATCAGCAAGGACCTTATGAGTTAGTAAGAGGGAAAACAGCTAGAAGAAACTGAGAAGAGACTGTTCTACTTTTAGCCGCAGAGGTTGAGGGGTTACATCCACTGAGAACTATTACACTCCATGAAGAAAAATTCAAATTGGTAAAGTCAAAAATTAGCAAGATTACCCCCCTCCCCCATGTAGTTTATTTTTCGATATTCATGGTTTCCAGAACAGGAATTCTTTAAGAAAGCTTACCAATGTTTTAAGACATTCGCAGACAATTTGATTGTTTTAATTCTACCCCACTCCAATATGACTTTCTTGGACCAGTAATCTAGTATGGTAGAAATGTTGTCTATAGTAATCTGTTCATTGTATCTAATTCATTCTCCCTAGAGAGATTGTCATTATAACAGAGGCCCACACACTACACATACTTGGACTGCCAGCAAATTACAGTAGTATCAATTACATCTGGTACAGTGGGCACAGTGAATATTAAGAGGCCTACCATCTGACTTATATTTGTATAGTTTGTATCAGAAATCAGTAATCTTGTAATAATGTTGTGTTGCTTCTAATAATACCGGGATGGAAGATATCATCTGCTTGCACTGCCACTTTACAAATCTCAGAGGTAAAATGTAGTCCTTTTAATTTTGGGTTAAATCAAATAGAGTCTAATAAGGGTTCTAATAGGGTTGTACTTGTGAATATTATAAAGCCATAATCACCTTAATTTAAGTGGCTCCAGGATGACATTTCTGCAAGACATCTCTTAGAAATGGCCAAGAAACCTTGCTGAAAGCTTTTTCAGATGTCAGTACTATAGCTACCATTGCAGAGGCTATGGAACCCACCTTTTCAATCACATGGGCAAAGAGACTTGTGTTATCACTCCAGAATCTGTTTATCAGAAAACCTGTTTGTGTTGAGTGTATGTATGTTGAAAGGAACTTTTAAAATCTATTTGTCTATAGTTCATAGTCAATACTGTAGCCTTCCGTAATTTGGGTATCACTATGTTAGTGTCTTCTGCTGTAGACCTAGCAATAAATTAATGAACGCAACTCAAGAAAGCACAAACACTTCTCTATGCTTATCGGCAACGTATATTGCACCCCAGAGCCATTTGTCTGGCTCCATGCATTACCAACCATGCACAGTATGTCTAAAATGGCTTCAAGGGATTGTTAACAGTTTCAGAAAATTACCCTTATGGTGGATGAGAGGCCTGTAAAAAATACCACACCTTCCAGCACACCAACTGCAAATGAAAGGATATAGTATATGTTATAAAAAGGCATCTCCAATCTCTAAGGGACTGAATTGGAGGCTCATAAAAATCAAGTATAAGAACACCATTTGAAAAGGTAACTAACAATAAAATTGGTCAGCCATTTTAAAGTGGTGGATCACGGTCCCTGAGAAAATATTGTGGTCAGTGACAGAAGGATGCTCCGGACCCACATTCTTCAACAGAAGCATACAAAGTTGGATGAACTGAAACCAGCGCCGCTGAACCCAATCCAAATCTAAGTTTATGGAAAGTCATGAACATTGGTCGTGAATAATCTGTTTAGTTTCTTGCATTTGTGCTTCTTGAGATGCTGGGTTGAAGGCTCACATTGCAAACAAGCCCTCTTTCTGCTACATTTTCCTGAAATACCATGCAGAGATACTGAAAGTTCTGAAACTGGCAGACAGGTCTGATTTGAACTGCTAGTTGGCAGATGAAAACTTCATTTCCTCTCTCTTTCATAGAAGAATTATCTATAAAAGTATTTTACTTTCCTGTGACAAATCAATGATAAAATCTAGATAAGATTTTGAATGTTGGTAAATCTTTATTATGTGACTTTATAACATATAACTATTTTGAGACGTTCCACAATAGCATAACTCTCTTTCTGTTTCTATCTCTTCCAGGTCAATTCCTCTTTAGAGTATATAAGTAGTGATTGGATGGCTGGTGGTGCATCACAATTATGCTTGTGTGTCTTTTGCTATGGATGTTATTAGACATTGCTCTTCTTCATTCAGATATGTCTGTACTGTGATCTTTTGGTATGAAGGTTCTGAGTTTTTTTCTATTTATTGTTTTGTTTAAATCTGATTCTACTTTTTACAGTTCGAATCTCAATTGCACCTCACAGTCTACATAAATTAATATTAGGTGGATCTGGGAAGCAGCAGGCTGTATTTGCTTGAGAGAAGGCTCAAGAAGGTAATGTTCAGAAGGCCAATCCTTGACAGTTTTCTACACTAAAAAGAAATCAAAGAAAAAGAACAAATGGATCAAGTTCAGGAATTATTTGCTGCTGTAACACATTTAATGACAGAGGCAAACATGTTACAATAGAAAATGTTGCCTTACGACAATTTGTTACTGTTCTTCAACATGGTAGACTGACCTTTCACGAATGTAGTCACATCTGTGCAACAGATCACTTAAATTTGAAATTTATCATAAGCAATGCCACTGAAAATGCTCTAGCTTGGGCATCTCCACTTGTGGGAGAAGGACCCAGTTATTGACTAACAATGCAGCATGTGGCTCAAGAAGAACTTTTGGAGATTCAACAAATATCGCTTGATCTACAATCTTGTACCACAATAGTTAAACCTATTGGTAGAGAGATATAATGGCCAAATTCTGCCTTGTTTATGTTACTCTGATGTGGGATTAAAGGATAACCTAAAAGACAATTTTGCTTCTGTTTCCAGAATCACATCATTGCAACACTTGACAATTCTGACCATTTAAATTGACAGCAGACTAAAAACGAAAAGGCACGAAAAGAAGGAGAGTGCTCAAGGATCTAAGTCTTTCCCTAAAGCCTTCTTTAAATATTCATCAACTAGAATTTTGAAGCTCGAAGATGAACCAGGCAATTGGGAATGACAAGAGATCCGTTGTTTGAAGAGGGATGAAATTGTCATGATAAATTCAGACTGTGTTTGTATTGTGAACAAAAGGATCACCACGTGCCCTAAAAAATCATCAGGAAATGATCATTCTCATCCTTGGAGCAGAGGGCAATGATGGGTAATTCATAGGAACCTCTGCTAGCTGTAGTTTCTCCAATGGAGTCTGGCAAAGTTTTATATTTCATCTTACTTAAAGCATCCATCAGCTTTGTAGTTAAGATTTTAGAAGTACCTGTTGTAGTGATAGTGGAACTAGATGTACTTATTTGGACATTTAGTCGGCCAATCTAACCAAGTTCCTTTTATAAAGAAAGCACTTCCTCTACAAGTGAAATCAATGGATGGTACTCCAATTTCGGTGCAATCGCATATCAGACTCAATCAGTTCCTCTGACCGTAACACATCAAGAACATATTATCTTTGACCTCGAAGCTGCCATTGCTATTCAGTCATTTTGTGAATGACGTGGCTCCCTTTATAATCTGGA
Source organism: Lissotriton helveticus (assembly GCF_964261635.1). Lineage (NCBI taxonomy): Eukaryota > Metazoa > Chordata > Amphibia > Caudata > Salamandridae > Lissotriton > Lissotriton helveticus. The sequence goes on along the minus strand of NC_136061.1, from coordinate 241,936,548 downwards.
CAGCAAAAACATGTTTTGGGACCAGAGTGTTGATTCTACATTTGTTTAATTAAACCCCCTCCAAAATTAACTCAATTGTATTCTGTTCCACAAATTCATCAAAAGATGTTGTGGCTCCATTTACTAATATTCCAGAAAAGTATTAGGAATATGCAGATTAATTTTTTGAATCCCTTGAAAAGGGAGCCACTCATCATTAGGCTTACAGCGCTCAATCAAATTAATTTCCAATGCAGTCATTCTATTTGGAAGAATATTTGTTCTATCTAAGTCTGAAAAAAGCCCTAGTCAATACCTGGATAAAGTTGTAACGTGTGGTCTGATAGCACCTTCAGACTCCATAACTGGAGTTTCTTATTCTTTGTGCAAGAGAAAGATTCAGCAGAATTTTGACTGTGTATTGATTTGCATGGACTGAATTTTGTAACCCTCAAGGGTAGGTTTCCTTTACCAATAATTTCTGATATTTTTGTGGCCTTTCAATATGCTAACATTTTCACAAAATATTATCTAATGATTGCTTACCATCTTGGAAGAATACTATCAGGTGATGATTGAAAGATAGCATTCAGAATGCTGTTGGGTCATTATCAGCTTAGGGACTCAGTAAAGCTCCATATATTTTCAAAAGAGTTGTGGATGCAATATTCTCTGATTTACTATTGCATTCGGTCATTGTGTATTTAGATGCCATTTTGATTTCCTCCCAGTATTTTACAAAACATGAAATTCATGTAAAACAATTATCACAATGACTCAAACAACATTGTTTATGGGTAAAACCGGAAAATGTGAATTTGACAAACCCGGAATAGAGTATCTAGGGTATGTTCTTTTAGAGAGGATCCCCATAAAACCACCAATGTCCAGGTGGTATTGGAGTGGCCCATTCCTTCTACAGTGAAAGAAATGTAAAGAATTTTAGGCTTTGCCAACTATAGCTGGAAGTGTACCCAAGACTACTCTACTATTATCTCACCACTCACTAACATGTTAAGAAAAAAAGAATGCCGCCCTGTGAACTTCAAATGCTTTGTAATCTTTAAATAAAGTAAAACAAGTCTGCCCTAACACTGGTCTCATGAGAACTGGATCCAAACAGCCCATTCATTTTAGAGCGAGATGCTTCCGATTGGGAAGGAGTGGTTTTAATTTAAATTGATTCAGTTGGTCAAGAACACACAGTTACTCATTTGTCTTGCTTACTTCTTCAGAATTGAATTATTGAATCTCAGAAAAAGAAATATTGGCCATGAAGAAATGGTTTAAAGATTGAGATAGATTTTGTTAGGAGCTCAGCATTGTATAACTATGAGAACTGATCTAAGAAACCTGCAAACCCGAATGGCTAAATTGCTGACAAGCTTGCTGGCCTTTTTTTTCTAAAAGATGATTTGTTTATAACTTTAATTACAGGATCTCAAAACATTGTGGCAGATTGCCTGTCTGAAAGATACCTAGAAAGAGACTTTTGTCTAAGAAAAGAGAAGAACGTGTCTTCCAAGGTCTACTTGAACTCTTGTGAAACTTCTCATGACTTCATTGAAAGCTTAAACAATGACCTAAGACCAGTGCTTCATTTGTAAAAATTAAGTGCCAGGGCCCTTCACGGAAGGCCAGTGCAGTCTGCACCACCGATACCCTGCCATCGCAGGCAGTCCCAACATAACACCCTAATCATCACACTCTTACAAGTGTGACAATTCAGACCATTTCAGGCCGCACAAAGCTATAATGACTGCATGAGAGACTGGTATTATTCATTTTAAATGTATATTGACTTAATAAACATGGTTGATGTGTTCATCTCAAAACAGTGCCACCATGTGGGGGACTGTCACTAGAGTTGATGCTGACAATTAAGTGCCTGTGCCGAACACCGGAAACCACCTGCACAAATTAAGCACTGCCTTAGATAAACAAACTTCTAAATGAAAGGTTAAAAGGAAAATCTAATCCTTTTTAAATAAAAGGCTGTTTGTTCAATCTGTGAATATTAATTCTTCAAATAGGTTATGATTCGTTACAAGCTCGAAATCGTGGTCATAAAGTTATGGGCAATCTTGTCTGGTCTAGTTTTTAAAGCCTATTGAAAGGCCATCCAAACCTTAGGACAACCTATCCACTGATTTAATTGTTGCACTTTCACATTCTGATGGATACACTACTATTATGTTTACAATTCATTAATTTACTATTTTAGCTCATTTTACTCTTGTACTAGTTGTTCCTCACAGTGAACGGTGCAGACCATATAGACAGTGTATCAAAAAAATAAATAAATATAATGTTCTACATTTCATTTATAGCAAGGAAGCGAAAAGAACGAAAAAGTAGCTAAAAAGGTAGGTAAATAGGATGATGAGCGGTGCTACCTGTACTTCGGATGTGATGGTTTTTCGCTTCCTTGCTATAAATGAAATGTAGATTATATATACATATTTTTTTTGACACACGCGCTATATGGTCAGCACCGTTCACTGTGAGGAACAACTACCACGTTATGCACTTCAATCGCTATGCAGTTATATAATTAGGAATCTTTGGCTTCCAATTTGAAAGCAGTCGTTGAAGAGATTTTGCGTACATCCGGTGGAAGAGAGTTCCATATCTTTGGGGCAGCTCCAGAGAGAGCTTGTGACAATTCTCTTTTTGCTAAGGATGAGTGGTTTCAGGAGGAAAGTGTCTGCACTTCTTGAAGCTCTCCCACCCCAGGAGAATTCAAGCTTTTGCGCTAGGTACCTGTGAGTTTTGAGATGCAGGGCTTTATGCGCCAAAACGGCAATCTTTAAATGAGTTCGAGCTACGTATGGCAACCATTTGAGAGATTTTAGGACTAGGGATATGTGCTCATTTCGTTTGGTACCTGTGACCAGTTTTGCCACAGCGTTCAGTGATGCTCTTAGTGGAGCCAGGGTGTATTTGGGAAGACCACAGAGCGTAGCACTGCCGTAGTCTAGCCTCGGCAAGACCAATGCTTGAAACACCTGCTTGAAATCCTTTTGTGGAAGGAATGATTTGATATTGGAGAAGCGTGGCTCAGTGGTTAGAGGCGGCAGACCCGGAAGCTGAGATCAGCCGTGGACCAGGGTTCGATTCCCCGCCTCGGCGGGTCTCAGGCTCAAAAATTCCACGGACTCGACAATTCTCGCTCCGGTGCCTACTCGACTCATGGGGTCACACTCTGCGACTCTGGGCAATAGCTTGCTTAATCTCCACTACGGCCCCTCGCGGCGGGATGCCTGGCTTTCACCTTGTGAATACCCTGCCGGGGTATCTCACAGAGGAATACCAGGACGGGTTCCCTAAGCAAGCGCCTTGAGACCCCTGGGTGATTCGTGCGCTATATAAATCGAAATACATACATATTTCTAAGTGTCCTCATCAAGTGATTAGCTCCCTAACACACATTGCTGATATGATTTTTCATATTCAGGGGCTTGTCCAGTGTGATGCCAAGAGATTTGGCCGAGTCTATGATGAGAGGGGTGCAGTTGAAAGCAGTAAGGTGAATGAACCAAAGGTCTAGTTTGGGGATGTGATTCGGAGGAGAGATGAGAAGGAATACAGTTTTGAAGGTGTTGAGTAGGAGAAGGTTCTCAGTTAACTAATTTTGAGTAGACGTTAGGGTAGTGTTGAGAGAGATGATTTTATATGGGGATGAGATTTTCAGATAAAGTTGTGTGTCATCCGCATACATATGGAAGAGAATGTTTGAGGAATTTAGTGAGTTAGCTAGTGGTTCCAGGAAAAGGTTGAAGAGGATATGAGATAGGGCGGACCCTTGGGGGACACCCATGAGTACTGGAAAGGGCTGGGAGAGGGAGTGGTTTGCCTTGACTCTTTGTGATCTGTGTTGTAGGAAGGACGAGAACCATTGTAACACTCGACCCGAGAAACCCATCCTGTTCTTCGTAATGCATGTGAGGTTGTCATGATTAACTGTGTCGAATGCAGAGGAAAGGTCAAGAAGGATTAGAAGGCAGGAATCATTTTGGTCAAGCATTTTTAAAATGTCATCAATAACGTGCGTGAGAGCCGATTCAGTACTGTGCCCCTTCTGAAAGCCGGATTGATGCTGGTTGAGGAGTTTGAAATTCTCTATGTTGGCACAAAGTTGGGAATGTACACATTTTTCGAATAGTTTGGCTAGGGTGGGGATGTTGGAGATAGGGCGGAAATTAATGAGGTTGGATGTATCTGGGTTAGGCTTTTTTAGTATGGGTGACACCTGAGCTAATTTTAGGCAGTGTGGGATCATGCCTTGTGATAGAGGAGCGTTTACAATCCTTATCCAGGTGGGGATGAGTACATTCTTGATTTCTTTAATGATGGCTGTGGTCAACGGGTCACTGAGTTGGTTAGATGGGTTGATGTTCTGAAGAATCTTGTCAATGTCTTTTTCACTGAATGGGGTAAAGGATCCCCATGACGCATTGTTCTTAGTGTACAGGCTAATAGGTTTGCTCTTATCTAAGAGGTCAAGGGGTGGTGTGGAACCAGAGGATGGCAGTAGAGCCTTCTTAGAAGCGAGTTCAATGGTGATGAGTCTTGATTTCTCAGTGAAGAAAGAAGCAAGTTCATCGCAAGAGGGTGGACTGCCTCTGGCGTCAGAGTAGTTTGGACCTACCACTGATTGCTGTTTGGCCAATTCGAAAAGGTTCTTGGGGCGGTTTGCTGCTTGATCAAGTTGGTATTTGAAGAAGTCTGCCTTAGCGCTCTTGATTTGTCTGCTGTATAAGCTCCTAACATCTCCAAGGAGTTTTAATTTTTCCAGGGAGGGTTTGGATCTCCAGGAACATTCTGCAGCCCTAAGGTTATTGTCGTTGTACCATGGTTTGGATATTTTTGTTGAGGCATTTATTTGTTGGAGTGGTGCAATGTCATCCATGATGTTGGAGATGTTCAAGTTGTAGGCTTCAGTGAGTAACTGAACCTCAACCAGGTCAGCTTGGGAGGAGAGGGCAGATTTACAATGGGCTGCTATTTCAATTGAATTTATTGATCTGAGGTCCCTTTTCCAGATCTTTGATTTCATTGGCTGAGCCTTCCTCAACGTCACCACCCTGTCAATATAAAAGAGGATGCAGTAGTGGTCTGACCAATCGCAAGGGGTAATGATATCCAATGTGATGGTCTGCCCCTTCGTGATAATGAGGTCTAGAATTTCCCCTTTATTATGCATTGGTTGGTCACAGAGCTGAATCAGTTCTTGATCCTTCAAAAATGCTTCAAGGCAAGTTACCGCATGGTCAGTGGGGTTAGACCAGGGAAGGTTGAAATCACTAAGGAAGATTTGGGACACTGCTGAGTCGACATTGCCAGTGTTGACTTCCATTCGTTGCTCGATGAAGGAGATTGTCTTCAGGAGGGTGATAAAAAGTGTGAAGTTTGCAAACCGGCAGGTTGTTACTTTAGATGTTGAGACAAAGGTATTCACAGGAGGAGGGGGAAGATGACTCCAAGTGAGAATCGAGAGTGTGTTCCTATGAATACAGGCTAGGCCACCGCCAAGCTTCAGAGTTCTGTCTAGCCTAATTATGTCCTGAGTAGGCGGTACTAGGAGGTCTAGGATAGCAGTGGAGGCGGGTTTTAGCCAAGTTTCAATGAGAATGATAATGTAGAAATCATTGTGTAGGATGAAGTCAAAGATGTCAAAGGCGTGTTAACTGGCTGACCTGCAGTTGAGTAGTAGACATTTAAGTCATGATGGATTTGTGGGGGAAGGGGTCTGTATGACGTTCACTCTTGTGAGGTTGTCTTTATTGATGGCTCTAAGATTGTGGGGAGGTTCTCTGTACGGGTTAGAATGGATGGTATGTATTTGTCTCGGAGGGATCATGTTGGAGTTGGACCTAGTAGAGTAAGAGTTGAGAAGGTCAATGAGATGCCAGTTCAAGATGCTGACACGCCTATAAGGCCCGCTATGATCTAGGACCAGCATACATCAACCATCGCCTGAACTTCCACCAACCTTTCAAACACCTGCACTCTACCACCCTCATCCTCGCACCCACTCCTCGCATCCGTTGGAGATACAGTGGGGGTCACTCCTTTTTCTACCTTGCCACTAAGTCTTGGAATGGTGATTAGCCACGCTCTACAGTTCCTAACTGATTGATTGATTGAAAAAACCTCCAAGTTTTGTCCAAAGTATTATGTTTCATATGTTATAAAACAAAGAATAGTCAGTCCTGTGCTGTCCACCATGAGCTTCCTTCTTCTTAGAAGATTCATCCCCAGTGGTGGTTAGCACAGGTAAGAGCGGTGAAGGCGGTTGGGTGGGGTGGTTGGCTGGGGTAGGTGCTAGTAGGGGTGAAGTCGACAGACAACAGTATAGGTTAAATAAAAAAAAGCACGCTACATCGCGGAGTTGGCGATGCAGCGAGCGCAAGGTAAGTGGTTTCATTTATTTAAAAAATGTAATTTTACCTATCCCATCGTCTGTCGACTTCCCCTACTCCACTCCACCCCACCCTGCCCCACCACTGTTACCTGTGCCGCCCGCCACCGTACATCATTTTTTCATGAATTCCATCTGAAACTATGCTTTTCAGATTGGTGGAATAGTCACATAAAGTCTCCTAGTAATCCAATATTACTTGATATTAAAGAAGATTTTTTGATAAAGGAATTTATCATTTTATGGCCTCTAGAGGTATTTTAAATTATTTTGAAAATTGGGAAGACTATGATTCCTGCAATAGGTGCTGGAAGCCTCCTATTCTATTTTCGCCCGTAGATTGATTAATAGGGTTCATGCTTTACATTCAGAAAAAGCCTAGGTCTTCTTAGCGCAAAGTGTAATGACATTTTCTTATCTCCGTAGCCACTGAGATCGGGGCTGCTGTACCTGACCACAATCTAAGTTTTTGGGGGGTCAGGATAATCATCCCTGTCAGGTTTCCAAGGTCCATGCATGAATTATGCTGCTCCAGACCAGGTTTTTTCTTTTAATCCTGGGACTTATACTCTTGTTTATGCCATTATAAAACTGAATCCAGAATTCAAAGGAAATAACCTGGACTAGCACCTATATTCCCCGTTAGCTGGGCACATGGGCTTGCACACAGCGCCATTTTACCAGCGCCCAGTGTCTCTCCTGGAGCGCGCACGTCCCCAGATCTAAAACGCGGTTGAAGTGGATGTTTTGAAAGGTGCCTCATGAAAGGCAAAGGTCACACTATCAGTAGAAAGTATGCAAAAATTAAAACGCCTTCTCCTGAAAAGCCTGTGTGTAAGAAAGTGCAGAAATAAATATGCCTCCTCCTGAAATAAGCGTGTATTTAAATAATGGACAAGATTTAAACACACATATTTCTGTGTTCGCTAGTTCTGTTTCTATTTTGCACTGTGTCATTTTGAATTCTTTTACTTGCTTTTACACATAATTGCTTTTAAAATACATATTAATTACAGCGTCTTACACGCTCTGAGTCAATTGTTTGGTTTGTGTGGAGGGACGAGAACCGGGCTTGAGGAAGTGAATCACGACTTCCAGGGAATTCATTGGCTAACAATCAGCTGCTTGCAGCTGACTATTCACCCTCCTTAAAAGGGATGCCTCTAGAGACGCTCAGCGCAGCGGGCACGCCGCTGGCGCACAGCTGGCGCGCCAAAGGCAGGCCCATCCGCGCCTGTCTGCCGCCTGGAGCCAGGACCCCTGGTAGTTTGCCCCCAGACATTGCTAAAACTGTTAGTCAGCAGTGCCTTTATACGCGAGATAAACTACTCAGGATTAGACGTAACCCTTGTGGGCTCTTAGCACCTTCGCACTGCTTACCAGAATGCCCTTTTTCATGCAAGGCCTGCAGATATAAGAGCATTGTTTCCCCCAATTCCCAATCTTTACCTTAATTGTTTGCTACAGGTGAGAGCCCCAGCCCGCGCAGGGATATTCCCCATGGCTGTGCCCTAACACCTCCCAATATCACTAATTGGAACTGCCTTCTAGCTAATATTCGATCCTTCCCTAAGCATGCTACCAATATATGGGATCTCTTAACTGATAAAGACCCAGACATGGGTTCCTTACGGAAACCTGTTTAAAACCCTCCTCTAACCCAGCCATTGCTCTGGCATTACTGGACGGATACTGCATTCAAAGACTTAATAGGTCTGAAAGAGCTAGTGGCGGAATAGCCTTAATTTACAAGGAATCTATATCCATCTCTATTCTGGACCAGCTATGCACTGACGTATTTGAATGTCTCATCTTCAGACTTGACCTTCTCCCCCAATGTAGCAGGTAAGAGGCTCTTGTTTACAGACCCCCCGGGCCTGCTCCTAGGTTTCAATAGCCAATTGCTAGAATTTATTTCTCCTCATGTTATTGCCACCCTGAATTTCCTCCTTGTGGGGGATTTTAACATTCATAGTGAAGAAGCCCTTAACCACGATGCCACAGTGTGCTTAAAAGACCTGGCCTCTTCCGGACTCTTAAAAAATCAACTATTATCTCACCCATGTTGCTGGTCACACCTTGGATCTCATCCTATCTAATTCCCAGAATATTCTATGTGGGGAAACATACCCTCTGATCTGGTCTGACCACTCTCTGGTGAACTTTTGACTTATGAGTCTCAAAACTCCCCACACCCCACACCAATCATTGGTATAGACCTTGGCATAAATTGACGCCTGACCATCTCCTGCCCCCCTTTCTCTCCTGGGACACCGACACTGCCACTTATAGTGTAGAACAACAATGATCCCATTTTAACTCTGTCATCTTAAACTCTATAGAGAAGGCAGCTCCTATGAAGCCGCAGACTCATTCCCCAAAATCCACCCCCACTAATTGGTATTCCCCAACCTTACGTTCGGAAAAGAGCAGGTGCAAAAAACTAGAGCGAATATGGCGACTCTCGCACAGTGAGCAAAACAAAGTGCGACATAAATCCGCCCTGACTTCCTACAACAAAAATATCAAAACCGCTCGCAAACTTCACATCTCACATCAATTGGAACAAGCTGGAAACAATTCCAGAACCCTCTTTCAGATCTTTAAAACCTACACGGATCCCAGAGCCTGTGATACCGCGGAATCTCCGTCACAGACTTTGTGTGATGATACAGCCTCCTTCTTCACTCAAAAAATTGAAAACATATACCAGAAAATCATTTCATCGAATGCCATCTTTCCTCTTTATACAGGAGGATATACCAGCCTCCACAACACTTCCTCGCAACTGCACTGCTTCCCTCCCCTCACTCCAGCAGAAGTCTCATCCCTTCTTACCAAAACTAAATCAGGTTCTCCCCTTGACATTATCTCAGCTAAAATATCTTCAACATTTTCGGCTCAGCTAGCCACTCCCATCTGTTCTATCCTGAATAGCTCCTTGAGCTTAGGCAGACTCCCTCTTGAATGGAAAAACGCTCACACGCAAAAACCTCAAGATCCCGAATTCAGAGCTGACCAACTACCGTCTCATATCTTTGCTCCCCTTGCCGAGCAAGCTCATTGAAAGACACATAAACAAACAATTGTCTGACTTCATCGAATCCTCTCACCACCTAGATGTCTCCCAGTCAGGCTTTCGGGCCAAACATAGCACCGAATCGGCTCTTATCGAGGTAACTGATAACATCAGAATGGCTCTAGACAATGGTCAGGCAGCACTTTTCGTGCTGCTTGACCTGTCAGCAGATTTGATACCATTTCACATCAGATCCTACTGGAGAGACTCCAAGATATTGGGGTTCAGGGTCTTGCTCTGAAGTGGATGACCAACTTCCTAACTGACAGAACCCAGACCGTCACTCTGGGGACTTACAGATCTACACCCACCAACGTAACCAAGGGGGTTCCACAGGGCTCTTGTCTAAGCCCCACCCTTTTTAACATTTATGTCACCCCCTGGATAAACTCACTAGGAATTTAGGGTTTAATCCCATATCATATGCAGATGATACCCAGCTCCTCCTTACCTTTGACAAAAACAGACCAGATACACAGCTCATCTTCTCTGAAGGCATGAAGGCGATTGCTAGCTGAATGCAGATGAACTTCCTCCAATTAAATGCCGATAAATCAGAAATTATGCTGTTTGGAGAAGCAGATATAAGCTGGTCGCCAAATTGGTGGCCCGAGGAGCTGGGAAATGCCCCGCCTCCTAAGGATGTGGTCAAGAATCTAGGCATTAGGATCGATCAGAACCTCACTCTCGAGGCCCGTGCTAACACCACTGCTGGCACCTGCTTCTACATTTTTAGTCTACTTAGAAGGATTTTCCCCCTGTTACCACCTTCCACTAAAAAAACGCTGATGCAAGCCCTGGTACTAAGTAGGCTAGACTATTGCAATGCTCTGTTAATATCAGCTAACGAAGCCTCCCTTAATAAGCTTCAAGTGATGCAAAACATGGCCGTCTGCCTTGTAGCAGATGCCCCATCTGGAACAGCTTCTATTCCCCTCCTCAAACAACTCCACTGGCTTCCTGTGAGAAAGCGGGTAAAATTTAAGATAGGCTACAGTATCTTCAAAGCCCTCAATGAGCAAGGTCCTTCCTACCTCTCTAACAAACTAATCAAATATACCCCCTCACTCTTCTTGGATCAGGCTCTAAACTGCTACTTTGCATCCCTACAATGAAAAAGTCACGTAGTGGTGGCAAGGCTTTCTTTTACTTTGCCCCTGCATTCTGGAAAAAGCTACCCCTTCATCTCCGCAGCTGTCAGAACCTCTCTCAGTTCAGCAAGCTGCTAAAAACTCACCTTTTTTGAGCTCCTTGCTCTGGCTGTAGTCCACCGTCCTAAGCGCAGAGATACCCCTCGGGGTGATTCAGCGCTATATAAACCAATAAACTTCAAACTTAAGAAAGTGCAGAAATAAAAATGCCTCCTCCTGAAATAAGTGTGTATTTAAATCATGGACAAGATTTAAACACACATATTTCAGGAGAAGGTTTTTTATTTCTTCAGACTTTCTACTGACAGCCATGATTTTTGCCTTCCATGAAGCACATTTCAAAACATCCACTTCAGCCTCCCTTTCAGATAAGGATCAGGATCTCTAATCATCATGTGCTGATCATCCCCCAGGGGCAGCAATAAAAGTGCCAGGACTACAATTAATGAAACTTCATAAATGAGTGTTCTGTTTACACGAACTTCAAAGTAATTAAGACTGTTTGAATGGATGAAGTAATTTTCTGCTTACCTATCACTTTTCTTGATGCACACAATAATCACTATCAATGCATTTTTTTAAAAGGAACTTTATGGATTAAATCTTTGTATTATCATTTCAAACATGACAAAGGGGGAACAGGATCTCCTGCTCCTTCAGGACAGTGCGATACAGACTTCTCAAGTCAGCGGAGATGATGCTACTAAGTAATTGCTAGGAGTGGGTCAACAGTGCACAACCCACATAGAACACATGGGGAATCGAACAACTGAACCCCCTCCCCTCCCCTGTCCACAAATGATAATGATAGAAATAAGAAAGAAAATAGAGTCAGCGTAGTGTAGGTTACCGTGGACGCCTGGAGACTCGCTTCTCAGGGATTTGCATGTCCACCAAGCGGTGGAGCCGTAGATATTGGGGGCAGCTCAGTTCCCAGAATTCCTTTGTACGCAAGGTCAGGAAGGGCCACCACAGCTCTGGGAACTCGCCACCTCTTCCCGCCAAGGTGAGAGATAATTTCTCCATGCCCAGCACCATCCACAGTCTATGCAGCCAACCCAAGTGAGGGGGAGCCTGGGGGGAGCGCCAATGTATAAGTATGTTCTGGGTAGCTGCCCCTAGGGCGATGGCAATGAGGCGGCCTCTCCTAGATTTCAAAGGGTACATCAGTGGATTGGGTAACCCTAGAAGGATGTAAGCTGGGAAGCATGGGAGTTGGGTGTTAAGGTGAGAGTCTATGTTGTCAAGGATTGTGGCCCAATATGTCTGAATCCTGTCGCAGCTCCATAGCAGGTGCTCTAGGGTGCCTAGTTCCCCACATCCCCTCCAACATCGGTCACTAATGCGAGGATCGAACCGGTGGAGGTGTTCCGGTGTATGATACCAATAGGTAGCGACTTCGGTCAATGTCTCTGTGAGTCCTGCGTGATAGGCTGAGTGCCTGGCCCAAAAATACATGCCGCTCCTTTCTTTGTGAGAGAGAGCCCTCCTAGTTCCCGTTCCCAGCGAGCCCTGCATGCATTATAGGTGTGGGTGGTGGCTGCAAGGAGGTGTTTATACAGGTCTGAGATTAGTTTTTTGTCTGAGGATCGGGTAACCAGCCATTTCTCGTACGGAGTTAGGTATCGTTGCGCTCCGGGTTTAATCTGGGGTTGGAGTGCCCAGTGTCTAAGCTGTAGGTAGGACATCCTGTCCACCTCTGGAATGCCATAGTCTGCTCTAAGTTGTGGGTATGGAATGATGCCCTCTAGATGAAAAAGGTGTCCTAGAGATCGACAAGGGGAGATGCGCCATTTCGTGAACGCTTTGGGATTTAGTCCTGGAGAGAAATTAGGATTATTAAACAGGGGAGTCAAAGGGGAAGGAAATGATGTCAACTCATGCTTGATGGCGGTGCGATTCCAGGCCTCCAGAGTTGTACCTGTGATGTAGGATGCATAAAGGTTGGGTGATCTATGTTGTTTCGAAAGAAAGGGGATTCCCTGCAAAGGCATGGCCGCTACCGCCTGATCCTGGAACAGCCAGTGCTTTTCAGATTCTAAGCGGTGCCACTCCACCAAGTAGCGGAGCTGCGCCCCGTTGAAGTAAAGTTGCAGATCAGATACCCCAACTCCTCCCTGTTCCGGGGGGAGGATCGTAATTGCCTGTTTAACACGCGGTCTGCGACCCTGCCAAATGAAGTGAGCCAGGTCGGACTGGGTCTGTTGGATCCAGCCTTCTGAGGGACGCAAGGGTAGGGTCTGGAACAGGTAAAGGATCTGGGGGAGGATTGTCATTTTAATGGCAAATATCCTGCCCAACCATGAAAGGGGGTGGTGTTTCCATCTCTGTAGTTCCTCGCGGATTTGAGTGATTTGGGGATGGTAGGGCCCAGAAGCACTCCCAGATAGGGAACCGCGGTGTCGGACCATTGAACAGGATGCTCCTCTTGTAAATGGGCTAGTGTTGACTCAGATAGAGACGTATTGAGGGCAACTGATTTGTCCGTATTGATCCTAAACCCAGAGGCCTGCCTGAAGTTATGCAATTAAATAAAGAGGGCCCGAAGAGTCTGGGCGAGATCAGTGATGGAGAGCAAAATATCGTCTGCATATAGGCTGATCTTGTGAACATCCCCCCAACCCCCGAATTTAATCCCTGCAATGAGGGCATGGTGCCGAATTCTCAGTGCAGGTGGCTCCATATAAAGTGCAAATAGAATGGGGGAAAGGTGGCACCCCTACCGATAGGGAAGCGAGAAGACGTCTGGCCGTTAACCCGCACCGTGGCACGGGGCGAGCGATAACAATTAAGAATGCGAGTACACAAGACCACACCCAAGCCAAACCGCTTTAGGACTTTCTCTAAATAAGGCCAATGGTGTCAGGACATGCTCCGTAGGATCCGGATGCCGAAAATAAGGGTCCACCTCCTGACGTCACCAACACCCCAAATATCTTACACAGGGTGTTCGAGCTATCAGGTGAGGGAAAGTTAGGGAAGGGACAGCAGGGACAAGAACCTGAAACTACAAAATAATAGCAAACAATATAAACAACGTCTATAAATATCCCTACTCTCATGAATTCTTGCTAGTTCTGCATACCTGTAAAGGATTGGAATGACCCTTTTCTGAATTCAATAAAGTAAACAGTGTACACACATGTTGTTCCTGTAAAGAAAAAACACCACATGAATTGTCTAGATAGAAGTGCTCTTTCCTATTCTATAGGAAACAGTTTTGTACTATATAACATACCATAGCCCACAGAAGCATAGCCTTGTATAGGGGTTCTTGGTTTCATATAAAACATACAGGTTCCTGAATATCCCAAATGAGCAAAACAAAGGTAAGTAATGTTAGCAAGTTGAGAAACCTAACTCAGCTCCTAATCACTCAGCCAAATGACCACTTCCCTTAAAGTAAGATACCAAGGAATGTTAATTTTTTTATTTTATTTAAAAAAAAAAAAAATTTTAAACAATTTATTGAGTATCCAAAAAGTACACTGCTATCTTACGAGAATCTTTTGACACAGCTGTTTTTGCCAACAACCTCAGGGGCAGGCAGCGTGATATACTCTGTAATAAGATGCCGAAATATGTCAATGCACTTCATCGAAATGCTATCATGGCCTTAAATAATACCAAAAATAACCCCCCCCTAGTACCCAGCCCCCTTGTCGTTCCAGAGTCCGGACATGTTATGTTATGTTATGTTAACTTTTATTTATATAGCGCACGGCTACTCAACAAGAGTGTCCCGGCGCTTTCAGAGGGCGGCTCAGCAATTAAAAAACATAACAGTGAACAAACAAGAAAGGAGAAATGGGGTAAAGAAAAAAAAAGCAACCTAAAGATTAAAAAGCCAGGTCTTCAGGTTTTTCCTGAACAGAAGCAGACTAGGAATGCTGCGTAAAGCAAGGGGCAATGAGTTCCATAGCTGGGGAGCCTTAAGGCTAAAGGAACGACCCCCCATGCGAGCCTTCTTCACGCGGGGCACCACGGCCATGTACAAAGATTCCGACCGCAAAGAGCGGGCCGGACAGTAGAAGGCCAGTCTGCGCTGCAAATACTTAGCTCCGGAGCCAGAAAGTGCCTTATGCACCAGCGTCAACGTTTTAAACATTATCCGCTTTCGGATAGGGAGCCAGTGAAGTGACTGTAGCACCCCAGATGTTCTTGCCCGCCTATGAAGACCGAATATGGCGCGAGCCGCAGAGTTCTGCGCCACTTGCAGCCTTTGGATCAGATACTCCGAAAGTCCTAAGTAAAGAGCATTAGCATAGTCCAGTCTAGATCCTATAAGAGCTTGGACAATGATCTTCCTATGCTCCTCTGTAAGCAGGGGTAGGAACTTCCGAAGCATCTTAAGGATGCCAAAACAGGTGCCCGTCAGACCAAGAATGTGCGATCTGAATGTAAGGCCATTATCGACCTTGACTCCCAAATTTTTAGCAGCCAAAGATGGCTGGGCAGGGGGGCACTTATCAGCTGGCCACCAATCACGCCATTCCGGTTCCGAAGCACAGCCAAATAGCAGAACCTCAGATTTACTAGAGTTGGCCTTAAGACCATTCTGCTGAAACCAATCAAAGACCCTCTTCAGGCATCCCTGGATGCTCTCCCCATCAAATGACTGGTCTTTCCTGCAGGTGAAGAGGAGCTGGGTGTCATCCGCGTAGGACACGATCTGGGCCCCCGAGGTCTCCACGAGTGCCGCCAAAGGGGTCATAAAGATGTTAAAAAGTGTCGGGCTCAACCCAGAACCCTGTGGAACTCCGACTCCCAGTGGCGGCATCTCAGCGGAGCTCGAAGAAGCCCAGACCGTTTGTCGGCGGTCCTCCAAAAACGATGTAAACCATTTGAACACCGTCCCCCTCAGACCGATGTCATAAAGTCTGGTGAGTAAAGCCTCATGGGGGACGGTGTCGAACATGTTGTTCGCCAATATGCAGATGCAGTCCTAAAAAATTGTGGAAGCCATATCACTAAAAGGTCAGCCCCACTCCAGCGCAGCCGTCCCACCATACAGACACATAAGCATGGAGCCACTACCGCACCCCCCATCCCCCCAGTACAATCCGGATCAGCAATATGCTATGTTCCAGGGACTATTCGGACTGATAATCCACGCCTCCCAATCTCAACCAGTCGGCAAATGGGGCCCATATATCCGCAGGTCTAGAACTACTGGGCATCTGTTCCCAGAAGACCTCTAACTGGTCTTTACAATATGTGACAGCCCTAATCCAATCCTCCACCGCGGGTGGTCTCTGTTTTCTCCAGTGTATTGCCACCTGTCATTTAGCCTTCAGCAGCAGCATTGCAGTAAGCCTGCGGTGTAACACCGGAACGTCTCGCACATACCCCAGCGAAGCTAGCATCACAGACCTCTCTAGAGTGCCTCCCGTTATGTTCTCAATATGTTTAAATATGTCCAACCAGTATCGTGCCACAGGGGGACAAAACCAGGCCATGTGTGTGAATGTAGCATCCTGCGCACTGCACCGCCAACATCTGGTATCTGCCTGAACTCCCATTCGGTGCATTTGTGACGGAGTGCGGTATAAGCGGTGTAAGTAATTGAAATGTATAAGCCTAAGCCGGTAGTTGGGTGATAAGTATTCTAGCTGGGTGCAACAGTATAGCCATTGCTCCTCGGTTATGGTTAGCTCTGCTTCCTCCTCCCATGCCTTCCGGGATCTGGTACGAGTGAGTGGGGTCTCCCTCTGTGTTATGCTATAGATGCGTGTTATAAGCTTTCGGGGCGATGGGTTAGACAGTACGTTTTCCTGCGCAGGCAACGTAGGGGGCTCACTTGGAAATTCCTTATAAGTGGCTCTGTAAGCCGCTCGCAGCTGGTAGTAAAGTAGCATGTCAGAGGCAGTTGGGGCCTGTGAAGTGCACATTTCCTGCATTGTTAAGAATTCTCCGGCTGGGTACAGATCACTGCCCTTGTGTAGCTCGTGCGCATTCGCCCTGCGCGAGATAGCTTTATCTAAAAGGGGTCGGATCAGTGGATTGCCGCTCAAAGACATGGATGGAGCATAGAGCACCTCCTGGTGCGCCCTCTTCGCAATATTTGCCCAAGCCCATCGAACACTTTCAACAGTATCAATGTCTTGCCATGGGCGTTTATAGGGCTGGAAAATGGCCGTGTTTAGAGGAAGCGGCGCAACCCTATCAATTTCTATCGCCACATGGGGCTGAAACGGAGTGGGGTGTTGCTAAAAATGTAAAAACTGAGCTTGCGCGCTATATGCATAAAGTTCAAAATCTGGGGCACCCAGTCCTCCCTGCGAAAAAGGTAAAGTCAGTATCTTCCATGAGACTCGCGACTGTTTACCAACCCATACCAGGCCCAGAATATTGGTACGTAAACGCTTGAGGAAATGCAAATTTAGCGGCATAGGTATGTTTACAAACAAATACAGTAATTTAGGAAGAATTACCATCTTTGCGATGGCTATGCGCCCTGTCAGGGACAAGGGGAGACACTTCCACCTTGCTATCTTACCCTCTATCCAATCCATGACCCTGACATAGTTTGTCGTCCACAAGTCTTGCATCGTTCTACTGATGTAAATACCTAGATAGCGCACTTCGCTTTCCGCCCATTGAATCGGAAACTCCGAGGCAAAAGGTGCGGTCTCGTCAGTCAGTGGTATCATAGTTGACTTAGCCCAGTTTGTCTGAACTCCCGTTAGCCCCCCATACCTTATGAATTCCCGCGTAAATGTATCAACGTTTTCACGGGGGTTAGTCAAGTAAATAGTGATATCGTCTGCATACATTGAGATGAGAATGCCCCGCATGGTGAATCCAGTACTCTGGCCTGCATGATGTTGCCGGAGCTTCGCCGCGAGTGGCTCCGTGGCAATCACGAATAGCAAAGGAGATAATGGGCATCCTTGCCTTGTGCCTCTAGTGATGGGAAAAGGCTGAGAAACCTGGCCATTTACCTGGACTCTAGCCATTGGTCCAGTGTAAAGGACCTGGATCTGCCTAATAAAGAGCGGGCTGAAGCCTAGGCGAGAAAGTAGCGCAAATAGGAACTTCCACTCTAAAGAGTCGAACGCCTTTGTGGCGTCAAGTATGGCTACTCCGAAGATGGTAGGCAGATTATGCGCCTTGGAGCGGCCCGGAATGAAACCCGACTGGTCTGTCAGCGCAATTTGCGGTAGCATGGGCTGTAGCCTGTTCGCTATTAATTTGGCATAAATCTTCTCATCTAGATTATTGAGGGAAAGAGGACGGTACGAGTCTGCCTTGGTGGGGTCTTTGTCTGGCTTCAAGATAGTGATAATAGTTCCTTCTCGCAGTGTAGGTGGCAGTTTCCCAGTCTCCATGGCCTCTAGGTACATCTGCAGCAACCGGGGTGCTAATACATATTCCTTATAGAAGGCCGCCGTCAGACCATCCGCCCCCGGGGCCTTGTCCCCCGGCATGGCACCAATCACTTGCTCACATCTTCCACTGTGATGGGCAGCTCCATGTATTTACGGGCTCCATCATTGAACCATGCTAGCCCTATCTCATCTAAATAATCAGTTAAATCCGTCTGCGACGGAGCCACCCGGGAGGCATACAGCTCGGAATAATACTGAGCAAATTCCTCCAAAATCTCAGGAGGGGTATGAAGTACTGTTCCCTCTGCTGTGTGGAGTTCAGAAATGTAGGAGGCACCCCTAGGCGTACTAAGCAGGCTCACCAGTGTTTTGCCAGGCCTATCGCTTTCACCATAGCGCCTTGCTTGTGCATATTTATGCAGATATGCTGTCTCTCTCCCGACCTCACTTTGAAATTCGGTAAGTTTAGCCCGTATACTAGCAACCGTGTCTTGTGATGGACTACTCATCTGCTGCCTCGCAAGCTCACCAATATCTCGCTCTAGGCGCTGTAGTGTGTTACGGATATCGCGCAGTACCCCAGTTTTCAAGGCGATACAATCTCCCCTCGTTACAGCCTTGAAAGCCTCCCATAGTACCCCAGGAGAGTCCACCGAACCCTCGTTTAGCATAAAGTAGTCCTCAATCCGGACTCAAAGTTCTTCCCGAAAGACCTGATCTCATAGAGCTCCCGATGGCAACCGCCATGAGAAAGGTTGAGTGTATGCTGGGGGGAGGCAGAGCCTTATCTGTGCAGGGGCATGATCCGACAGGGTACGGGAAAGGTGCACAGCCTCTTCCAGCCAAGCATGTAGATCGCCAGTGAGCAACCAATAATCGAGCCTTGACCAGGCATTTCTATGATGTGTGATACATGTCCCCTCTTTATTCGTTGGGTGCGTGGCCCTACATGAGTTAATCAAATAGAGATCAGCCATGATCTCATGCAGGAGGTCCGCCGCCTTCGGATGGTGCGCACGGGAAATCCCTTGCCTATCGAGATTGGTGGATAGGGTTACATTGAAGTCCCCACCCCACATTATCGCGGTGTGTCCGAGCTTTTTTAGCTCATGCCATATGTGTTGAAAGAATTCCGGAATGTCAGTATTAGGGCCATACGTGTTTACCAGGGCTACGGGCGTGCTACAGAGTGCTCCCACCAATATTATGTACCTTCCTTCCCTATCTATAATCGACCTCCCACCGTCTATTCCTGAGTGTGGTCGCTACTGAGCCAATTAGGTGTGTTTCCTGCAAGAAGCATATATCTACCCCATGTCTCGTGAGATATGAATGTATAAGTCTGGTCTTCCTGCGGTCGTTAAGAGCTCGCACATTCCATGTAAGATATTTTAGTGTGGTGACAGTATTTTAATTAGTCATCGCAGCCATTGGAGTAACAATTGTAAGGCAAATGATGTTGGAACATTGCAACACTCTTTGACGTTTCAACATCTATTAACATGAATCCACGCTGTGGCATGACAGGACGGTGCAACCATATCTCATGTCCACATATCACAGTGTCTGAGTGTGTCTTCCGATATGGCAATTGACCTCTAAACGACAATACCTGCATCCAAAACATTCCCCCTTCCCCCCCCACACCAACCCCCCAATCAGGTTGTGAAGCCCCGCAACCCCCCTCCCGTACTCGCCCCCATACCAAAATAGAAAACCAAACATGGGAATCATCCCAGTGGGTATGTTGGGTTACCGGCATCAACCCCTGCACTTTTGGCAGGGTGGCCAAGCTGCAACTGGCACATTAGTACTCGCTCCCCTCGCCCACAATCATCTACATCGAACATCATTTCAAGGCAGCCCCCGGCTCATAATGTATATCGTGTCTCTCACATCATTCCAGGGCGGTCGTCTTACCACGACCTTACCAGCTTCCGGCCTCCATCGACCACGGCCGGCTATCAGCTCCTCCTCTGTCCCAAAATGGCAGCCAAACCTAGTCATTGTCACTGTGTCTGTCCTGCAAATTGCCATCAGCCTGTACCTTTTGCAGTTTGTGATCTTTCGCCAGCTGCTTTGCGAATGTAAATGCGGCTTTGGCGTCGGTGAAGAAGGTGGGCTTCCCAGGTCCCTGCACTCTCAACTTTGCCGGGTAAATTAGTGCATATTTGGTTCCGATTTGTTGGAAAATCTTTTTGGAGGGAATGAACTCTCTCCT
This sequence comes from Lissotriton helveticus, assembly GCF_964261635.1. Classification (NCBI taxonomy): domain Eukaryota; kingdom Metazoa; phylum Chordata; class Amphibia; order Caudata; family Salamandridae; genus Lissotriton; species Lissotriton helveticus. The sequence continues at coordinate 241,916,363 of NC_136061.1, read as the reverse complement.
CGCCGCCTGGACCTGTAGAGTAAAATCGGGGTACAGCGCAATCTCATTCCCTTTGTATTGAATAGCGCCTTTTTCACGAGCAAGACGGAGTATCACATCACGGTCTCTATAATTTAATACTCTTGCCAGGATCGGCCTCGCGGGAGCGCCCGGCTTAGGCCGCGGGCCCAGTGTTCTATGCGCTCGCTCTATGAGGAACATGGGTGATAGGCCAGGGCCAAAGAGGTCCTTCATCATGCCTTCCACAAAAAGCTCCATGTTTGAGATGTCTGAAGATTCCGCCACGCCAGTAATCCGTATGTTATTTCTGCGCGAACGCGCTTCCAAATCCTCATTCTTTTGGTGTATGAGCTCCAACACCTTGTCCATACCCCTAATCTTCTTTTCCACCTCCGTCTGCCCCTCCTCAGTCTCCGTTACTCTTGTCTCAAGGACACTCACCCGGCCTTCCTGTTTATCCATTCGCTGGGTGATTTTATCCATCCGGTCAGCCAAGGCGTCCATTTTTGAGTCTATACCTTTCAACCCGGTTTTCAGCTCTTGGAACATTGCCTTGACGTCGTCCGCGAGCAACTGGCTCGTCGCGCCCCCCTCTGCCTGGCTGCGATCGCCTTCCTCAGCCTCAGTGGATTTATTCCCTTTTTTCCCCTCAAAGTTGATGCGGGGTTGGTGCGTGTCTGGTTTCCCCAAGGCACCTCAGATCCAGGCGCCGCGACACCAACTGGTCCGGCCGGGTAGGCCTACCAACCACCTCTGGCAGGGAGCGCTGCAGAACACAGTCTCGGTGAATGTTAGGATAACAGGCAGCATTCGCAAATCGGGCGCTGCACTACTCCACGCAGCCCCACCTGCTACCTACAGTCAATAAAGTCCAGTGAGGGGAGCAAACATTATATTCTCCTGCCGCCCAAATGTCCAAATCATGTCCGGAAGGGTGACAGCAGCATCACAGGACCCAACTGCGCAACCGACGATATGTAAATGTCGTGCTGGCCCACACCATGGTCCTAAGTGCGTGGTCTTACTGCGGCTGCCGCCCACTGCTGTTGTGCAATAAGTCTCCCGATGCGGGGGTCACCCCTCAGCCGATCCCTCTGGCTTATATATCAACAGTCTCCCTAGATGGGCCTCTACACTGCTCCAGCACCCCTCTTTCCTTCTCCTGCAGGACCCCTGCAGGCGCAGTCAATGGCTCAGGTCTCCGTGACCAGGCCGCGTTTCCTCTACAAAATGGCGGCCCAACTGGGCCTCCTCTCTGCCTGGCGAGTCGGCTCAAATAGCGCTGTTTCTGGCCCCAATGAGCAATGTTTTACCGACTGGGTCGTCGGCCTCCCTCAATTCTGTGTTTGTGGCCGTCCTCCGGCGTCACACCGCAAGCGAGCGGTCCCGTTCGGGGCGGACGCACCACCGCTCTTCCGCAGCGGACCCGGGCCCACCAGCTGTATTTTCAGCACCCTGGGGGGCACGCAGGGCACACCCGCCGCACCCGCGATGGTTGGGTAGGCACAGCGGGGTCCAGTCGCTCCCTTCCCCGGCGCCGCGATCTGTTGATGGGGCCTCCCACCGGGGCCACCGCCACTCGAGGCCCCGTCTTCACTGCTATTTCCAGGCCTCAGTCTCGTTCTCGGGGCCAGCCGCCAGTTTGATATCTCCGCGGCTGGGGGAGACCACCAAACTTCACCAACAGATGCCAGAGGCTGCCAGCACTCGAGGATCGGGCAGGGGAGGAGCACATCGGCCAAATGTACGGATAAATGCCGGATTTATCGGGCTTGGCCGGCGGAGCCGCTTCAGCAGACGGCCATTCCGCTGCTCGGCTAAGCCACGCCCCCACCAAGGAATGTTATTTAACATCAACGGTAGCGTGAGGCTGCGACCACCTCCTCCGCTCCGTTTCTTATTAGAGGCTAGATTGCAAATTAATATTAACCCTTAGCATGTGGTTGCGACCACCACTCCCGTAAAAGAGTTCCAAACTGTAAAAACACCAACAGCCACAAACCGGTAGCGTGTGGTTGCGTCCACCACTCCTGCTCCGGTGAGTAATAGGCCACTTGAGGATGAGCACTTAAACCTAGATACATGTAGCGGACCCAGCTCCAAAGCTCCAAAATCTAAACAGAATTGTCACTTTCACCAAATTTCGGAAACGGCAACACGAGGTTTCGACCACCTCCGTGTTCCGCTCCGAAGATCCCAAAAAACAACAAGCAAAGGAAAAACGGCAGCACGAGCCGAGACGGACTCCGCGCTCCGTAGGAAAAAGAAAGTTGTAGGACTGATGCCGGAAGACTTAGTCCCCGTCCCTCTTACCATCCATTAGAAAAGACCGGCACAGTATGCCCGAATCACCGCCACCGCTTCAGACGGTCTCAGGAGCAAGGCACGAACTCGTCCACTTCCAAACAGAACTCCAGGAATACAGAATTACGCGCACCGAGTGCTCGCGCAAGTCCGTTATGTACTTCCTGTCATGGAGTTTCATGGGATTTGTAGTACATAGCTAATCCCTAGGCAGGCGCCGCAATGCAGATCCTGACATCATGTCCTCCCCCAAGCGCCTCCTAGGGCCAGGTTTAGCAGGGAACCGCCTATAGAAGCAACGCACTACAACAGAGGCGTGCACATTAGTACAGGGCTCTCACGAATCATCCTCAACAGAGTACCCCTTCCAGGACACCAAATACCATAAGACACCCCTACGCCATTTTGAATCTTTGATACTTTTCACCACATATTCCAGCCCACCATCGCATGATACAGAGGGAGGAGCACGGCGACGGTCAGCCAGGGCCGGCTTCAACAAATTGCAGTGAAAGACAGGGTGTTTCCTGAGTGACATCGGAAGTTTCAACTTATAAGCCACAGGGTTTATTCGTTTCAAAATAGTGTAAGGGCCGATATAACGAGGGTGAAAAACGCTCCTCAACTTGAACCGGATGTTCCGGGTGGACAACCAGACTCTGTCGCCCACATGAAACACAGGCCCCTCCGATCGATGCCTATCAGCCCATCGCTTGTATTCTTGCTTGGCCTTCAGCAATTGACTCCTCACCTTCCGTTGGACAGAATGTAACCTTCTGACCATACCAATAACTGAAGAATGATTCGCCAACTCCTCAGGAATACTTAAGGGTAGAACCTTAGCATCAAAACCATAATTAGCACAGAAAGGTGACATCTCCACCGAACTATGCCAGGCATTGTTGTACGCCAATTCCGCCATCCATAACAATGATACCCAAGACTCCTGGGCTCCCAAAGCATAACACGCAAGTATTTCTTCAGCGTTTGGTTTAACCTCTCTGTCTGGCCATCTGTCTGCGGATGGAAACTGGTAGAGAGCGAGGATACGATGTGCAAGGCTTGACACCATGATTTCCAAAAATGAGCAATGAACTGTGGCCCCCTGTCAGAAACTATGACCTCAGGAATTCCATGAAGGCGAATGATCACAGTCAGCAACAACTGAGCTGTTTGACCTGCTGAGGGAAGATTCCTGCAGGGTATGAAGTGACCCATCTTGGTCAAACTGTCAATAACCACCAACACAGCCGTTTGCCCCTGATCAGGAGGTAACCCAGTGATAAAATCCAAACTTATGTTTTGCCAAGGCCTCTGAGGTGTAGGCATAATCATGAGTTTCCCTTTACTCCTGCAGGTTACACTTTTAGCACGAGCACAGACCTCACATTCAGACACCCACAAGGTCACATCGGTTTTCATAGATTCCCACCAAAAATGTCTTAGCATCAATAGTATGGTTTTCTTCACCCCCTGGTGTCCTGTCACTGGTGCTTTATGGCACCACTCAAAAGCCTTCCTTTGAGACTCCCTTGAGGGTAAGAACAATTTGTTACTCACAAAAGGCAACCCTTGTTTCAAAGAGCGACCAGTCTCTTTCGTACTCCAAGACGCCCAAGCATTCAGGGTTCTATATTCCTTGATGCTGTCCAAGAAGTTTTCTGCTCTTAGCACATAAATTACTTTAGATGGTTCCACAATAGCCCCCAAAACAGGTTTTGCACATGTCTCCTCCCTGCTTTCTAATCTGGACAGGGTGTCAGCTTTTTGGTTATCACAACCTGGACGGAAAGTGATCACAAAATCATATCCTGCAAAAAACAGCATCCACCTCATTTGTCTCTGTGTCAGGTGCCTAGCTGTCTTCATATACGGGAGGTTACCATGATCTGAATAAACTGTGACCGGAAACACCGCCCCCCACAGATATTGCCTCCACTCCTGAAAAGCTCTTTTGATTGCCAACAGTTCTTTTTCGGCAATCGTATAGTTCTTTTTCGCGGCACTCAGTTTATTGGACAGATAAGCCACTGGATGCATTTGTCCGGTATGTTGGTCACGTTGGGACAAAATGGCCTCAATAGCCTCATTCGAGGCATCAGCCTCTACAATGAAAGGGAACTCAGGTTTTGGATGAGCCTAAATTGGTGCGGAAATGAAGGCTTGTTTAAGGAATTCAAAGGCATTTTCAGCTTCTTTGGACCAATGAAATGTGACTCCCTTTCTAAGTAAGCGGGACAAAGGGACTGCCACCTGTGAAAAATGTAGGATGAATCGCCTGTAATAATTGGCAAATCCTAAAAAGCATTGCACATCCCTCACATTTTTAGGGCCGGGCCAATCATGTACTGCCTATACCCAACGTTCCGCCATTTGTAGTCCATCAGAACAAAGCATTATTCCCAAGAATTCCACCTTCTCAACTCCAAACTCGCACTTGCTTAGTTTACAGAAGAGGCAGTGGTCTCTCAAACGCTGCAAGACCTGGAGGACATCCTTAGTATGTAACCTGGCGTCTTCTGAGTATATGAGAATATCATCGATATACACCACAACACTGACATCCACGTACTCCTTCAAAACATCATTAAGAAAAAACTGGAATGCCGCTGGGGCGTTACACAACCTGAACGGCATTACAGTGTATTCGTACAGTCCTTAACGTGTTTTGAAGGCCGTCTTCCATTCGTCTCCCTCGCGGACGCACACCAAATGGTACGCGCCCCGCAGATCCAGCCTGGTGTATATCCTTGCATCTCTTACTTGGTCCAGCAGAACCGAAATAAGTGGCAAGGGGTATCTATTGCGTACTGTGTATTTGTTTAACATTCTATAATCTACACATGCTCGCAAATCCCCATTGGCTTTAGCAATAAAAAACAAAGGGGAGGCGGCAGGGGATTTGGAAGGTCTAATGAATCCTAATTTCTGATAGTATTCCAAATATTCTTTCAAGTGTTTAGTTTCTGGGACTGACAAAGCATAAACACGACAAGAAGGTATAGGTGCCCCATCCACCAGATCTATACAACAGTCGTAGGCTCTATGCGGAGCCAACTGCTCTACCATGCTTTCACTGAACACATCGCTATAAGACTGATATTCTCTGGGTAAAAACACTTCCTTCTTAGCTGCAGTAGCCACTAAAAAAGGGAAAGACAAAGCCACTGCTTGAGTGGGTTGGTGTGAAGTGATGATCTTGACAGTCCTTAGATAGGAACTGTATTGATCTTCTTTTCCAATCAATAGAGGGATTATGGTAACTTAGCCATGGCATTCCCAAGATCACCTCATACTGAGGAGCCTCTATGATGTTTAAGGCCAATGTGTCTCTATGTTCACCCTCCGGGACTGCAACAGTCAGTTATACCCTTTTCGCTTGTTCCGTAATTAGTCCTGACTTAAGTGGTTTGCCCAGACCTCTTCAGGTGTTTCTCTAGTAACTCTGTTTAACGCTAAACTGGACACCAACCCTTGGTCTATGAAATTATCCGTGGCACCTGAGTCAATCATACCCAAAACCTGGTATACTTTCTGATTACTCGCTAAGCTCATGGGAAGCACTATGTGAGAAACTGTGTCCCTAACTGTTTCGACTGTCAAGGAAGGAATCTGCCAAAGCTTAACCTTTTCTGTTTCTTTCCTCTTCTCCTCAGACTTACCACTATCAGTGCCCATAGAGGACACAGCTACTTTTTTCCTAGACCATCCTCCCGTAGTCTTGGGTTTAGCAGGGCATTCTCGGACGTAATGCCCTTTTTTGCCACACTACATACAAAGCCCCTGTACTCTGCGGCTTTCTTTTTCTTCCCTGGATAATGGGGCTCGAACAGCGCCTATTTCCATTGGTTCATTTCCTGCGACCTGTGGGACAAAATTGTACGTGGGACGTTTTCATTCCTAAGGTAGCCTCTGTCCCATCTCCTCCTCTCACCCCCTCTTTCTGCCAATCGACCATCCAATCGGAGTGTTAGGTTAATCATATCTGGTGGTAGGTTGGGGATCTATCTGGGCTATTATATCCTTTAACCCCTCTCTCAACCCCTGATAGAAAATCGACATTCGTTTCTCCTCTGGCCAAGAGGTTTCTGCTACCAATCGATTAAAAGATGTTAAATAAGTAACAAGATCATTCCTCCCCTGCCGTAGTTCCAACAATTCTTTGTCTGCACTGAAAGTGGTCGCCCTCCTATCAAAAACCCTTTCGAATTCTGCTCTAAAAGCCAACCAGTCAGATAAGACCGCATCATTGTTCCTCACAAGAGGAACAGCCCAATTGGCCGCATCCCCAATCATATAAGAGATGGCAAATGCCACCCGTGAATGGTTATTTGGAAAGGAAGCTGGTTTGCAGGAAAAATGCAATAGGATCTGTGTTAAAAACACCTGTGTTTTAGAGGGATCCCCTGAATAACGTTCTGGACTGGCCAAAGGAATGGGCGGAGGAACCGTAACCTGAATCTGAGGATTGGGGGTGGAGGCACCAAATGGATTCCTGGTTAACTTGTCCATCCTTTCTCTTAATGCCGTGGTTTCAGCTCTGGAAGCTGCTAGCTCCTGCTGTACTAACACAAGGGCCTGAAGGACATCTTCCATAGAGGCCATTATCCTTGACAACCGGATCGGGTGGAGCAAACTTCGTGGGCGCGTAATTCTGTCAGGACATGCTCCGCAGGATCCGGATGCCGAAAAAAAGGGTCCACCTCCTGACGTCACCAACACCCCAAATATCTTACACAGGGTGTTCGAGCTATCAGGTGAGGGAAAGGAAGGAAAGGGACAGCAGGGACAAGAATCTGAAATGACAAAATAATAGCAAACAATATAAACAATGTCTATAAATATCCCTACTCTCATGAATTCTCGATAGTTCTGCATACCTGTAAAGGATTGGAATGACCCTTTTCTGAATTCAATAAAGTAAACAGTGTACAAACATGTCATTCCTGTAAAGAAAAAACACCACATGAATTGTCTAGACTGAAGTGCTCTTTCCTATTCTATAGGAAACAGTTTTGTACTACATAACATACCATAGCCCACAGAAGCATAGCCTTGTATAGGGATTCTTGGTTTCATATAAAACATACAGGTTCCTGAATATCCCAAATGAGCAAACCAAAGGTAAGTAATGTTGGCAAGTTGAGAAACCTAACTCAGCTCCTAAGCACTCAGACCACTTCCCTTAAAGTAAGATACCAAGCAATGTTAATGAACGTCAACGGTAGCGTGAGGCTGCGACCACCTCCTCTGCTCCGTTTCTTATTAGAGGCTAGATTGCAAATGAATATTACCCGGTAGCGTGTGGTTGCAACCACCACTCCCGCTCCGGTAAAAGAGTTCCAACCTGTAAAAACACCAATAGCCACAAACCGGTAGCGTGTGGTTGCGTCCACCACTCCCGCTCCGGTAAAAAGAGTTCGAACTTGTAAAAACACCAATAGCCACAAACCGGTAGCGTGTGGTTGCGTCCACCACTCCCGCTCCGGTAAAAAGAATTCCAACCTGTAAAAACACCAATAGCCACAAACCGGTAGCGTGTGGTTGCGTCCACCACTCCCGCTCCGGTGAGTAATAGGCCACTTGAGGATGAGCACTTAACCCTAGATACATGTAGCGGACCCAGCTACAAAGCTCCAATATCTAAACAGAATTGTCACTTTCACCAAATGTCGGAAACGTCAACATGAGGTTTCGCCCACCTGCGTGTTCCGCTCCGAAGATCTCAAAAAACAACAAGCAAAGGAAAAACGGCAGCACGAGCCGAGACGGACTCCGCGCTCCGTAGGAAAAAGAAAGTTGTAGGGCGGATGCCGGAAGACTTAGTCCACGTCCCTCTTACCGTCCATTAGAAAAGACCGCCACAGCATGCCTGAATCACCGGCACCGCTTCAGACGGTCTCAGGAGCAAGGCACAAACTCGTCCACTTCCAAATAGAACTCCGGGAATACAGAATTACGCGCACCGAGTGCTCGTGCAAGTCCGTTATGTACTTCCTGTCGTGGAGGTTCATGGGATTTGTAGTACATAGCTAATCCCTATGCAGGCGCCGCAATGCAGATCCTGACAAATGGACCCTATCAAAGGCCTTTTCTGCGTCTATGGCCAGCAACATACAGTACCTCTGAACGTGTGACGCCGCTTCTATAAGGTGTAGTACCCTTTTTCGTGTTATCACTAGTTTGGCGCTGTGAGATAAAACCAGCCTGATCCTGCTCCACCAGTTGTGGCATATAAGGAGCTAACCGCGTCGCTAGAATACTCGTGTACAATTTGATGTGAATATTATTCTGTCTTATCCTGATCCAATGCGTCCTGCTGTTTCCGCTCTGTGCAAAGTTGACGCCATGCCCTGGCTGCCCCCGTGCACTGGTGCATCTGCTCCAGCTCCGCCACCCAGTGTGTGAGTTCAGATCACTTCTGAGCCTGCTCTTTGTTGTTGGCAGTGGATATGGCAATGAGTACTCCCCGCAGGACAGCTTTAAGGGCAGTCCACTGTGTTGCCAGGGAAGTATCCGTGTTGGCATTGAGGGCTAGATATTGCGAGATAGAGGTCTTAACTTGGTCCACAATGGAGGCCTGGTGCAAAAGCGAGTCACGAAGGAGACATTGCCATTGTGGTGTCAGAGTAGGTGGGAGTAAGAAGGAAGCTGTGACCGGGAAATGGTCTGATAAAGACGCAGTGAGAATGTCAGCGTCTGTAGCTGCAGCCAGCAGCGGGGAGGAGCACATGAAATAGTCCAGTCTAGCGTATAGCGTATGTCTTGTGGACCCCTGAGTAATAGGTGTAGGACCGACTATGGGGGTGGAAATGTCGCCATAGGTCCACTAGACCCAGCTCTTAAACGCGTGCTAAACCCATCTGTGAGAGGGCCTCCACTTGACTAGTGCGTTGGCAGGAGCGGTCGGGTAGGTTGTGAAAGACAAGATTCAAGTCGCCCCCCAGCAGTATGCATCTCTCCGAATTATCTGTGGCGTCAGTGAGTGCTTTGTGGAAGAAGCTATGCTGACCTTTGTTAGGAGTGTACACCGAGCCAATTATAAGAGACTGTCCTGCCACCAGGAAACGGTATGTAAGTAAGCGGCCCGTGATCTCTGCCTCCCTCTGGACTACCTTGTCGTGAAATGAGCGGGAAACCAGTATCGCCACCCCCGCTGACTTAGTGGAGAGTGAGGAGAATAGCTGGATAGGGAAAGTGCAAGATTTCATCCTGTGGTGGTCCTTGCATAGCAAATGGGTCTCCTGCAGGAGGCAGATGTCTGCAGTTGAATGTTCCAGGAAGGACAGGACTGCCCGCTGTTTGACGGGGTTATTTAGACCCCGGACATTGAGGGTCAAAACCTTAAGCCGGTTGTGCGCCACCTAGTGTTCGAAACAAGGGGAAGCCGGAGCGGGTGTCCCACACGTAGACATGGAAGTAGTGCAAGGGGGGATGACGGTAGCATCCCAGGGACGTTGTACCCTAACAAGGAAAGGAAGATGTGGACATGGGGACCCACCCAACCAACTACAAAAAAAGAAAACCAAAGGGAGAACCCCAAACCCACCCAGGAAACCCCCCTAGCCCTCCCTAACCCCGGAACATTGCAAACCACAACAGTCTCTGAAAAAAGTCCATCGTCCCAAGACGACCGGCGTTGCAGCCGCTTAGGGTCCATGGTACTAGCAACGGAGAGAAACAACCCCCTTCCCGCCGCCCACCCAAAAACAGCAAAGACGCGTCAGGTGGGATCCAGAGTGCGAGCACGTGCGTGGACCACTATTTGTCCTCCGGGCCCTCACTCGCTAGGGCCTCCGTGGCTGTAGCCAGCGCATCTCGTTGGCTTAGGGAGATTTACGAAGCAGGTGGTATTCGAGGGCGTCTCCTCCTTGTTTGCCACTGCCAGACTGATGGACACATATCAGGGCTTCACCCTCTTCGCTTGGTGGGGTCAGGCCCAATAGGCGGCAAGCTTCTGTTAGAGAGCGTATCTGGTGTAGCATGCCATTAAAACGGAAGATGAGACGTAAGGGGTGTCCCCAGGAATACGAGATCTCTCGCTGCCTCAGATGTTCAGTGACAAGGCGGAACTGTCTACGCCTCCGTAGTGTGATCAGAACCAAGTCTTGGTACAGAACCGGGGACTGTCCCTGGAACGAGATTGGGTGAAGTGACCGTGCTTTGGACAGGATAGCCTCTTTGGTCTTAAAGTCCAGTACACAAACCAGGATATCTGCAGGTGGGGCGTTGGGACCGTGAGGAGGCCCCACCCTGTGTGCCCTGTCCAAGACGATGTCCGTGGCACCGGAGTCACCTAAAATGTGTCGGGAGAGGCCAGTGGTGAAAACAAACAGGTCCCGGGTGTAATCAGTGCTTCTCACTCCCCGGATCCGGATATTGTGTCTGCGGGATCTGTTTTCTATGTCCTCCAGGTACATCTGCATGTCAACATTTTGGTCCTGTAGCCGAATGACTTCTTGTTGCAACGCCGTCAAGTCCTTAACCGCAGTGTCGCTCTTCTCTTCGAGCGTGGCCACGCGCTCCCTGATGCTGTCGACGTTGGCGTGCACTTCCTACACTTCCGTGGCAAATTTGGTTTTTACCGATTGGATATCTTCCCTCAACGTGAGGAAGAGCGACTCCAAAAAGGCCTTCCCTTCGTGATGGGCTTGTCCCCCGGCGCCGTGGGCCGCTGGGGTGTCTCGGCCTCTGGGGTTATGGTAGCCATGTTTGAGGTAGATTGAGGCCGGCCAAAGATGTCCTTTGGGGGTTTCGCCTTGATGTTTCTGGCTTTGGACATGCTCCTGCGCCCCTCAAGCGCCTGGTGATGTAAGAGCTAGAGTCTCCTGGGCATGTGGTTAGTATACCGGCCCTCCGCCGGTGAAGGGCAGACAGCGAGTTCGGGAGAGGCTACCCAAGCGACCCAGATTGCGCCCCCGTGGTCCACCGGCACGTTCCAGTCCCAGAGACACTCCGTTCACGTAGATCTCGGGCACGGCGGCCACAGTGGCCAGTGCTCAGCAGCCACGTCAAGTCGGAGGGGTCCGCCTCGCTGGCTTGAGTAGCCCTCCAGTGCCCCTGGCGCGATCGTGCCTGTGCGCGGTGCAAGACTGTGTGATGTGGTACGGTAGGCCTTAAGACGCAACTCAGGGGACCTCCTCAAATCTAGCCGTCACCAGAGCAGAACGTTGGCCAGTGAGAGTCCCAAGCGGAGCCAAGAAATATGGGGAGGAGGGCAATTGTGCTGATGTTAGTCTATGGCAGGGCCCACTCCACAAATACAGGCTACCAGGCTGGGTTGCTACGCGGCCGCTGCCTCCACCGCGTTGTCACCGCACCACTCCTGCCCACGCTGTCCCGCTGCTCCACGGGCGCCCAGGCCAGTGCTAGGTCTCAGTCCTCTGCCGATCCTTGCTGTTGCGTCGCAGAACTGCAGCACTGCGGGCGATGGGGGCATCGCTCTACAGACTCGGGGGAGGGAGGCAGAGCCATCGGAGCAATGGCCAGGGGCTCGGGTCCCACCTAAGGTGCTGTTTTGCTGGCTGTCCCGGTATCAAGTCCGGTCCCCACAGCTAGCCGGGGATATGCGTGGCCCGGCCTGTGGACGTAAAGGCCTGGGCCGCAAGCAGCACCCTACCCGCACCAGCCGGAGGGGCCCCGCAAAGCCTCATCTTCAGAGCAGTGTAGGGATCTGTGGGGCTGCTGTCACCACGGGGATCTGCGCGACCCGGTCACGTGGCCCAGAGGACCGGGCCACCCGCAGCACTCAACTGCTCTCGATGAGGGTCACGGGGCCACCTCCTCAAGTCCAGAAGGCTGTCGGGCCTGTCCTAGGCAGGCAGCACCTCTACTGCGGGAATGGCCACTCGCTCTGGAGGCTGGCACCTACTTCGATGCTCCAAGGATCCCGAGGGAGATCCGATCCGGTGCTGGAGTGTGACCATGAACGCCTGTAGGCCCCGTTTCAGGCCCGAAGGTCGTGTGGTCTGCTGCCGCTGCCGGAGCGCCCCCACTGGAGCCACGATCACTGGAGGCCGAGGATGGATCCGGCCTGGAGAGTCGGGCCAGCCCGGGGCCCTCCTACAGCACCGGCGCACAGTCTCGCCAGTCGTCGCCTCTCCGCTGGCGGGACATGTAGGCAGAAGATCGGCGGGGCGGCCGGAGAGGGAAGAAGCTGGCCTCGAGGATCCGTACACGGACCCCCGTGTTGTCAAGGCCGCGCTCACGTGGGCGGCCGGGGCTGCCCCTCCACTCCCATCTCTGCCGCTTCCGCTATGTCTCCCGGTGCAGGATCAGATTGGGCCAGATGTTGCCCCTCAAGCACACAGGTCCGGTCCCAGGCTAAACTGGCCTCCATGGGGCCGTGCTCTGCTGTCGCGGGTGGACAACGGGCAGGAGCCGGAGATCGAATGTCCTACCTCACCGCCATCTTGACCACGCCCCCTTAAAAGGAACTTTAAACAGTCAACAGCCCCTGAAGTCCAATAAAGTGCTACCTATGTTTGCAAGGAAGACGTGTTGAAATTAAATTGCATTTATATAGCGCTTACTATACTAACCCTGACGAGGCTTCGAAAATATCAATCGTTATATTACATAATAAAACATAGTTATGTACATCAAAAGAATGCCTTAAAGGGCTGCATGAGTACAGATGTTTCAAGGAGTGTGCAGGAAAGATGAGTGGAGGAATAAGGGAACTTTATAAGGTGTTAGCATTAAGAAAATATGCTACCTTAAGGCTTTTTTAAAGTGCTGAAAGGGAACAGAATCAGAGGTAGAGAAAAGAGGGGAACATTCTAGCTGGTTGGGTACTTTAACAACTTTCATGCCGGCCTAAGGCTACTTCAAAAAGCTACACAGGGAGCTGATAAGAGAGAGAGGAAGGTGAAGTGTAATCCTTTGTATGAAACAAAATAAGTGCATGTTTCCTCACCTACTTCTCGCTCATGATCCATTATTCCCTGGTCCTTTTCCCCATGTTGCTCTTTGTAGTAGTGAGAGAGCACAAGTTTGGAAAAAATGTATAAGTACGCCATATTTACAAGCACGTAGTTAGTTCACATGTACTTTGCACCAGAGTGTTTATATTTAGAAGTGAAATACACAGAGTGTTTATATTTAGAAGTGAAATACACAGAGTGTCTTATATTTAGAGGTGAAATGCATAGAATGTTTAAGTAGAGTAACGATAATCATAACTGTGTGAGACTAATGTAGAAATGTTTGGGATGAATATGAAAACCTCATGTTCTCATGTTAAAGGAATAATGTTAGAGTTGAATGTAACTCTAAAAACCCAGTATTTTGTGTAGGCCTCATGGCTATTTCACAAGTAAATCTAAACGTGCTGCTAAAATAATGTGAGACAAGGTTGACATGGTTCTTTCAAAATGTACTATTGAATTTAGGGTTAAAAGTATATGTTTTATAGATGTGTTATTTTAGAAACGTATGCTAGTTAAGAATGTTTGCTGTTTAAATCAAGTTAACGTTTTAAGAGTGCAGGAACCTGCTGCATGTAAATCAAGTAGGCCAGAGCCGATAATGTCATGAAGTTCAAATCGTCATGTGCTCGTTAGAGGAGAGGTCGTGAGGTGTCCAGTATGAAGCTCTGAGAGTGTTTTATGGCCTAAGATATGGTGGAGTCTGGAATTTGAGGCCCACTGCAGGAAGAGCTGTATGCAGGTGCGAGGGTCCTAATCAGCTCGAATGAAAGGGACTTTGTTCAGTGGCGCCTTGCGCAGGCCTGTAGGAGTTTCCAGGAATTTCAGGGGGTATCAGCGCACGGAAGAAGCTGCCTGGGAACCAAGGTCAACTTTAACGAGGGTCTTCAAGAGTACCATCATGGAGTTTGCCGCGGAAAGATGTACCACGTGAGGGGCGTCCCAAGGGGCGTTTCTATTGGAAATGTGATTTGGTATTAGGGAAAGTGACCCGGGAGGAGAGCAGAGCAGATGATTTTGGGAGCCTAAGGAAGCGGATGGGTAGGCAGATAGGCTGATCAGGAGAGACCCATTATCAGAGAAGAGACAAAGAGAAGTGCGTGATCTTCTTAGGAAGTCACCACGGCTGACACCTAGAGGGTTAAGATCTTGTTAAGTAGGGATGTCATTTAGTATAGTGTAGGGACAGACTAACTTTAATTTTCTTTTCTGTAATGACTTTGAGGTTGCAACTTGTATCCATTTTAGCAACCCTGATGGTATTCGAACTTGTACTTATTATTTTGTTCTTCAGACTCAGACTATTCAAGAAGTTCATGTTCATAGTGATTCCGATATACCTGTTGAATCTCATCTTGAGAAGTTTGTATCTTCAGTTATCTTTGACTTTATATTAAATCTTTAAAACTTCATTTTGGTCAGTGGTCATTTAGAGTGGTGTAAGTTCTTAAATTGATTGTTTACTTCGAGATTACCTTTTACTCAAGACAGGTACCAACGATTCAGTCGACAGGAAATGGGATTTGGTAAGATAATTAGTAACCAGTAATCCCGCGTTAGCAGTTGGCAGCAGAGTGAGGATGGTTATCTTCTTGAGGAAGGTAATCTAGAGAGGTTAGTTTACCCCAAGGCCCGAGACGTCGAGAGACGAGCAGCGGAAGAATCGTGTGCCGAAAGGTGCAGACGGTGCGAGAAAAGCAGCAGTATCGGAGAGTGAGTATAAAAAGGGTCATGCGTGAACAGATTGCGGTGTTTTGTGTTGTATTTGTATTGTAATGTCTTGCGGAGTTGAATGCCTGTAGTGTGAATGAGAGACGGTTGTGAGCGCGCGCAACCTGGTAAACTGGTAACCTGGTAAACGGGTGAACTGGTGAAATCTTAAGTTCAGGCCAGAGCTTAAGTGGTTTTGGGTGTATCGAACATCCAGGGTAGTTGTCGACCATAGTACGGAGGTCACGAGGTACCATTGACCGCCGTGGATCCAAGATAGGGGGAGTGTAAGAGTGAGTGTATGAGTAACGGACGCTGGTCGAAAGTTACTGCGTGTGAGTAACCTATCGGAGAAGGCGATTGTCTGGAAGTAAACGGAAAGACATCTCGCCAAGTTAGGGTGACAACTACAGAAAGACTGTGGGCGTACAGTCAAAGAAAGGTGATCGCTTGGACGGAAGTAATCATTTTTCAGTGTATGAATGGGATGCGTGCATGACCGAGGAGACGAGCTGAGAAAGGAGGGGAACTGCTGCGAAGGGGGACGGGTGACGTCGGCTAGAGCCGCGCTGTGATTGAGCGGTTGGTGTGACGTTAGCTAGAGCCGCGCTCTGGTTGGGCGGCTAGCGTGACGTCGGAGGAAAGTCGCGTACGGATAGGCCAGTTAGTGAGAACGGCGCTGAGATTGGTGGAATATCATCAGGAAGTAAACAAACGCGGAGAAAAGAGAAATCATGAAGTGTTTTAAGTGTTTGAAAGGGATTTTTAAACGTAAACGAAGTGAACATTATTACGGGGAAGAGGCTCCCCCAGAGGGTACGCCAGCTCATTATATGGCAACGAATGTTGGGCTGCATACGATATTGTGGATTGGGGCTTGGAATAAGCTTACGGAAGGAAATGAGGAAATGCAGTTCCCAAAGTACGGAACGTTTAAGTTAGAGGTGTTACATCGGCTAAAAGCAACCATGTCCTCATTGAAACCTTCACCTAGACCAACACAGTTTGAGGCTCTTAATGCATGGATTAAGGCTGCACACGACCGAAATTTGAACAGGCGTCAACAAAGGCTGACGCGATCGGTAAGGGCAGTGCGAGATTCCAAATGGGATGAGGAGGAAAAGCGTTGGAGGGTACAGGCTATTGAGGTGGAGAAAATGTATCCGATGAGGGAGGTGTCAGGAGGAGGAAACCTCATGGAAGAAGACGAGGAAAGCGAGTCGGAGGACAATCTGATAAACAGATTGTTAATGGATAGACCACCTCCGAGAGTGGGTCTGATAGAAGATAGAGGGCTCGCAAGGGAAGATGGGAATGAGATAGAGGGATATACACCACTCCCTATATCGGAATGGACACCTAGCAAAGGCGGAGAAACACCTCCAAACAACACTGTACAGAGTGTAGTGGGAAGGTTTGTGGTGCAGAAAACGCCAACCACAGAAAGGGTTGAGTCTGTGGGATTGCCAGACGCTCTTCAAGTGCCTGTTACCATAGGACCCATAGTTTCGATCTATAATTCTGAGAGAGATAGAGGGGAACAACAAAGGCAATTGGATAGGGAAAGGATTGAGATGGAAAGGAGGAATAATGTGACGAATGCATGGAAACAATTACCAGGTTCGGTAACGTGGAACACCCCATTAGACACAACTGTCGGTCCCAATTCAGAACAGGGAGGTCCGAGAGGACCAATGGATCTAAGGGGACCGCGGCCAAGATCTTTTTCAGAGTTAAGAGCTGATTTGAGGGAATGGGACGGGTCTATAGTATCTCCGAGTAACAGGACAAGAACGGAACCAGAGTGGGAAAGCAGGGGTAACGGGACTGTATCTCATTGTGGGGCCAGCGAAAGCAGTCAGGGCCGGGAAGGCCAAAGTCAAGAGAATAGAGGGGATGCAGGTCCTACAAATCAGAGAGAACAGCCGGAACAAAATACTAGGATTGTAGAATGTGAGGAAATGTCCCGTCTCTGGGGGAACGGAGGAGATGAGGCGGTACGGAATTTTCAGAATAGGTTTAGGTGCCTTCATCATACGCTTGGGGAAGACGTTCAACATTGGAGAAAGGAGAACAGCGATAGGTCCCGCCACGCCTCGAATACTCAGGAAGCACAGGGAAGTAGGGAAGAAAGAGGGAGTAATAGAACCTCTTATCCTCAATCCCGTGAAACTAGCCAGGATGGAGAGAGAGAGGCTGGGAGGCATGAAGGAGTGTTTCACCACCCACCCCGAGAAGACGGAAAGGCATGGGATTTAGAGAGATGGGAACAGGGGAGGACTCCCTATAATTCACCAATACCTAAACGTAGATCTCGGAGCTGGGATGGGAGAGATGCGGATGGAGGAGCTAAATTGAGTGTCTTGAAAGCTGAAATAAAGGCAAAAAGGCTTGATGTTACCAGTTTAAAATCAGATGTAGATGAGATAATAGATGGAACATTGCCTTTGGAGAGGATAGAATTGTATGAACAGGATGAGTTATTGTTCATGGCAAAGGATATTACTAGGAAAGCTAGAACGGTTCATGAAAAACTGACCGATTTGGCAGACAAGTATGCCGTGGATTTGTCTAGGACAAGAGCATTGCAGAGCAACCACAGATTACAGTACGCAGACCAAGATCTAGATGAGAAGAGAACTGCTGGATTAAAAACACACATAAGAGAGCTGGTAACAGGGATAAGAGTGTGGAGAGAACTGGATAAATGGGAAGAAAGGTGGTCGAAAAAGGGCACAGTTAGGCGAAGTACAAATGTGATGACTCCTGAGGGAAGGGTAATGCAGATGGAGGCATTCCCTTTACGAGAAATATCAAATGGAAATTATGTCCATGTGCCCTGGAGTAGAGGAGACTTAGCCGCATTTACCAACTCATTCCCGAAGTTGCGGGACAACCCAGTCGAGTGGTATAAGCAGGTAGAGAGGTTTGTTAAAATTTCGAAAGTACTGTGGATAGATTTGAACACGTTGTTTGACATCGTGGTCCCATCTGATTTGTGGACCCCTTGTAAGACTAGTGTCGACTGGCCAAATGCTGAACCATTGAGAGATGTTCGAACTAATGGACCAGCTGAGATAGTCATGCGAAAGTATGAAAGGGTAATAGCATGGCTGAAAGATAAGGTACCACCACAGGATATAGATTGGGTAAAAATAGACCGAACAAGGCAGGAACCCAAGGAGACAGTTCACGAGTTTTATGAAAGATTGTTGAAAACATTCAAGCAATACAGTGGATTAGATGTAATGGATCCCAAAGACATAGGGCAGTTCGTGTCAAAGTTTGTATTGGGGTTGAGACCTGATATTTGTTTGATGATACAGCAACATTTAATCTGTTGGCAGAACAAACCACTAGATGAGATTTTACGATATGCGAGGTACTGCAGTGACGAGATAGATTCTAAAGCCAAGAATCTAAAGGAGAAATTGATGGTGGTGCAAATGCAGTCCGCTGGGAAGGGTGGCCAGCAGAAGCAGGGGATGGGACGAAAACCAAATGGTCAGAACAAAGATAATGAAGAAGGGCAGAGACCTAGGATAGACTTTGCCACTTTAAAGAAAACGACAAAGTGTCATCTGTGTCATCAGGTGGGGCATTGGCGACGCGAGTGTCCCTTTAACCCTGAAAACGGAGAGCAAGAAGTAGAAGAGCAGGTCCAAGAAGACCCAGTGCAAAAGGTGACAGTCCCAAGCAGTAAGGTGGCCAAAGGGGGGACTTCGGCTCCACGGGCCCAATTCCCACAGCCACCGAAGATAGCAGCTGGAGGAAAGGTCTTTAAACAAATGCCTCTGTTTATCGAGGAAGAAAAATGTTATTACATTGATCCATTGACAGGACAACGGGTGAGCAGTGAAGAAGACTGTACCCTCGGGGCAGTTCTAGAAGTGGATCAGAGAGGGCCATTTGTTGAGGCAGAAGTGGCAGGGTGTCCCACTACGTTCTTAGTGGACACTGGGGCTACTCGTTCGACTCTGAGATCAGCGGTGGTTCCAGACTTGCCGATGTCAGGGGAAACAATTCAGGTGGTAGGAGTCGCAAATAAAAGAATGACTAGTCCCTTGACAGAACCAGTGTCTGTGAAAATTGGAAACCACATGAACGAACATCAGTTTGTGGTTTGTGACTCGAGTCCGGTATGTCTGTTAGGTAGGGATTTGTTATGCAAATTGAATTGCACCATATACTGCACCCCACAAGGAGTGGAGGTACAGACTACCGACGATGATGCTACCTTTAAGGTGGCCAATTCAAACTTCTGTGTAGAACTATATCCTACTCTGACTGTAGAAGATCTTCCACAAGACTTAAGAGATGCAGTGGCGTCAGAGGTATGGGATTTCACAGGAGAAGATATAGGATTGATTAAAGGGGTAGAACCGGTAAAAATTCTGGTAAAACCAAATGTTGAGTTTCCAAGAACGCCTCAATACAAATTGTCCCAGGAAACGATTGCAGGAATAAAGCCTGTGATCGAGTCAATGATACAGCAGGGAATACTGAAGGAAATCGTGGGCAGTCCTTGTAACTCCCCGATTATGGGTTTGCAGAAACCTAGCGGGAAGTTTAGGATAGTTCAGGATTTACGAAAGATTAACAACATAGTCGTTTCATGTTGTCCCGTGGTACCGAATCCATCAGTAATATTGTTTCAAATACCATGTCAAGCAGAATGGTTCACAGTGATAGATCTTTGTCAGGCTTTCTTTTCAATCCCATTGGATGAAGAGAGCAGGTACCTTTTTGCGTTTAAAATGGAAGATCGCGTTCTAACATGGTGTCGAATCCCACAAGGATTCACAGACAGTCCATCCATCTTTAATCAGTTGTTGAAGAAGAATCTTGAGAATCTAGTACTGCCACAGAACTCGGTTCTGGTACAGTACATAGATGACCTACTTGTTGCGTCAGAAACAGAGGAAGCTTGTAAAGTAGATTCAATTGCCTTACTGAATCATTTAGCTGAAAATGGACATAAGGTATCTCCGAGCAAGTTACAGTATTGTCTGACAGAAGTACAGTATCTAGGGCACAGGTTAGAAAAAGGGAAACGTAAGGTGTCCCCAGAGAGGATTGAGGCGATAATGAAAATGAATGCGCCTACAACTCAGAGAGAGGTTAGAATGTTCCTAGGAATGGTGGGTTACTGCCGACAGTGGATAGTTAACTTTTCACTGAAAGCAAAGCCCTTACAGAAACTGACGCACAAGGAGGTGAGTGATCCGGTACCATGGGATGAAGAATGTCTGGTGGCGTTTTTACAGCTGAGAGACGATTTATGTCGTGCTCCGGCTCTGGGAATGCCAGATTATGAAAAGTCGTTTTCACTCTATTGCTGTGAGAGAGAGGGATGTGCTTTGTCAGTCTTGGCACAGACCCACGGTAATGCCCGTAGACCAGTTGCATATTTTTCGGCTACATTAGATCCAGTAGCCGCAGCGTTGCCCGGATGTCTCAAATCCGTTGCTGCAACGGGTGTCAGCATTGAAAGGAGCGAAAGTATTGTAATGGGACATCCAGTAGTGGTGTATGTACCACATTCAGTTGAATTGTTAATGACCAGGACGAAGACGCAGCATCTGACCAATAGCAGGCTCACGCGTTATGAGCAAGTTATACTTGCCGCAGAAAACGTGACTCTCAGGAGATGCTCTGTCTTGAATCCTGCTACTTTGATGCCATTACCTACTGTAATAGAAGGCGAAGGATGTGAAGACCACGATTGCCTTGATGTGACTGAACTATGCACGAAACCCAGACCAGATATAGTGGATGAGCCATTGTCTGACCCCGATGAAATTTACTTTGTTGATGGCTCATGTTTAAGAGACGATACTGGTCGGTTAAGAGCAGCTTATGCTGTTTGTACCATTACTGGAGTTGTGGAAGCCGCTTGCCTGGAAGGAGTACATTCCGCACAGGTAGCAGAGATTATTGCCCTAACTCGTGCCTGCATAGCAGGAAATGGAAAGAGAGTCACCATCTACACGGACAGCCAATATGGTTTCGGTGTGGTTCATGATTTCGGGCAGTTGTGGTCTCAGAGGGGTTACATGACCTCCTCTGGTTCGCCCATTCGAAATGGAGAATTTGTGAGATTGCTGATAGAAGCATTACAAGGTCCTGTTGATATTGCAGTAGTGAAGTGTGTAGCTCATACTAAGAATACAGATTTTGTGTCACAAGGTAATAGATATGCTGATGAAGTCGCACGCTATTGTGCGGAACAAAGTTATTCTTTCTCAAAGGTGGAAATAGAAGGTGCAGAAGAAAAGACTGAATTAAGTATGATGTTGGAAACTGTAGACACTTGGGAGGATTTAAGAATAATGCAGGAGAACGCACCTGAAAAAGAGAAAAAGGCATGGGAAATAGCAGGCTGTGTGCGAAGTGAAATGGATTTTTGGGTTTCAGCAGATGGGAGAGCTGTGTTACCTGAAGAATTAGCTAATCCCATGGCGAGAGAAATACATGGTCCAGTACATCTAGGAAGGGATGCTATGATGAGAGTTTTTAGGCAGACTTGGTATTGCCCGAAATTCAGAATAGCAGCAGAATCAGTATGTAAGCGATGTGTTACCTGCCAACAACTGAACGTAGGCAAACGAACACCAGTCATACTGAGTCACATTGGGAGGTCAGGGGGGCCTTTCAATAGAATGCAACTAGACTTCATCGAAATGCCAAGAGTCAATCGCCTTCGGTATGTGTTGGTGATTGTATGCGTATTTTCCAGATGGGTTGAGGCATACCCTACACGTAGGTGCGATACACTCACAGTGGCAAAATTGTTGCTCAGGGAGTTGATACCGCGCTTCGGGGTGCCTGCCTCTTTGGAATCGGACAGAGGAAAACATTTTAACAGCGAAATAGTGAAGATGTTGTGCTCCACACTGAATATCGATCAAAAGCTGCATTGTAGTTATCGACCAGAAGCTTCAGGAATTGTGGAACAAGTGAATGGCACTTTGAAGAATAGATTGGCTAAAGTAGTGGCATCCACATCCTTGAGTTGGCCAGATGCTCTTCCATTGGTGCTCATGAGCATGCGCAGCACACCTGATAGGAGGACAGGTCTCTCTCCCCACGAGATCCTGATGGGGAGGGCCATGAGACTTCCTACAGTTCCAACTACTGCTCTATTGAATATTACAGATGATCTGATCTTGGATTATTGTAAAGGACTGTCTGACGCCATCCATTCTGTGTCCCTTCAGGTGCATGCGGCTGAAGTTCCAACAGCGAGGAACCTGTGTCATGACCTGAACCCAGGGGACTGGGTCCTGGTTAAAAAACACGTCCGGAAGAACTGCCTAGATGTTCGCTGGCGTGGGCCCTTTCAGGTAATCCTGATCACGAACACCGCGGTGAAGTGCGGGGGGCTGCCAAATTGGATCCATGCATCCCATACTAGAAGAGTTCCAGCACCTCTAGAAGGAACAGCTCCCATCCCAGACGAAAGCCCGGAAGTGGGAGAAGAGTCGCAAGAAGGGATTGAGGCAGCTGAGGAGGTGTCGGAAGAAGTTGGGAACGCATCGGATTCAGAAGAAGAGCGAAGGCAGGACGGCAGTGAGACAGAAGACGCAACTGAAGGAGAGAGCAGAAGTGAATACGACTCAGACTCAGATCCGTATCGGAGCGATCAAGAACCAAGTGGGAGGACAAGGAATAGGAGAATAAGGCTTGGAGCTGCCACTTGGCCAACAAGAAGAAGAAGGCTAAGTTTGAGGTCGGCCCAAGAAGAAACACTTACTCCTATATCCGAAGACTCAGATCCAGAAGAAGATATCCAGGATCAAGCCGAGGAGGGTCTTAGAAGATCAAGTAGGGTGCGAGTGCCTAGCAGAAGATACTCTACTCCCGACTGGACCTACCTTGTTGCAGATGTCTGGGAGACACAGAACAGGGAGGATCAGGGAAGTGGAACTGATCAGAACTGACCCGATCATCACAGTGCAAATAAAGTTTCTACTGCCAGGAGCGGAGACCGAAAGGTTGCTGACACTCAACATCGTTCATCCTGCCCTCCTGAGTGGAATAAGAAAATTGCTTTTAGAGACAGTTGAGTTTCCAGTTTGCTGTTCACGATATCCAATATTGGAGGGAACTCTTCTTCGTTTGGAAATGCTGGAACGAGTAGTAGAATTGCTAGGAGTGCTTATTGTTGTGGACTAAGATCATACTACGAATGTCTTCAAAGGGGTGCAGATCTGGAAAAGTGAAGAAAGTGATCTTGATTAGAACGGACCCCTTTGTAATTGTGGATATAGAACTGATAGTACCAGGATTGGAAATTGAAAAAACGCTAACTCTCAATTTCGTCCGTCCACTTGTCTTGAGCGAAATAAGGAGAATAATCCTAGAAAAGGTTGACTTTCCATGGTGTGGTACGAACTGTCCAGAACCTGAGGGAATGATACTTCGGATGGACATTTATGAAGAAGTAGTGTCACTCCTTGAGTCATACCTAACTTCAGACGAAAATAAGACTTTTGAAAAGAAATTGTGAATTGTTGCAAGATAACCTAGCGCCGAGTGGAAGAAGAAAAGTGATAGGGGTTTCATTTTAGTGGATGGAGAAGGGCTAGGGTTGTCTATTTCTACTGGACTTTGAACTGTTTTGCGGAAACAAATTGTCAAGCTTCCAAGTGTTTCAAGAAAGACGTTGCAAGAGAGAAAGACTTTGTTTGAAAAGAAGAGGAAGTGAATGCTGGAAGATAGTCGAAAACTACACTGTTTGAGAACATGGAGGCTGGCAACCCGAACCGCAGGGCAAAATGTATAGCTGTTACATTTTTAGGAGTAGTGGTTTCTCTTATAATTTTAGTGGTAACTGTTTCATTCCTAGCGGGACACGAAGGGGATGGAACCACAGTTAAGGAGGATAAGGGAGTGTCAACACCGAGAACTACCACAGTTAAGGAGAAGGGAAACATCAATGAGAAAGACAAGGCGTTGTTAGATGCAGAAGTAAAAAGGTTACACATGGATGAATCACAGGGGAATTACAAGTCAAATGCTTATGCTAAGTTGCTTTATGAATATGTTGATGCCATGGAGGTAAAGGACTGCTATGTATGTATGCAGTTACCAATTTCGGTGGAGGAGGGTATCAAATACCATCATCTCCCGTTGACATATGGAATAACGTGCAGTTTATTGTTAAGTATGTTTTATGGACGAGACGGATTTGAGTATTACTTCTCGAATTTCGACTCGACATTGCCAGAGGTTCCGAATTTCAAGCATTTGAACAAATGGGACTACTACAAAAGCGAAGACAGGTTACACAAATGGTTTATTCCATGGAGAACGTTAGATACTTCACATGCTCGAAACAACAATCTGACTTGTCAAATATCAGAAGTTGAGAAAAAGTTTATAGCTCAGGTAGATACTAGATACAGAAAGCAGAAGGCATTGAAGGCATCAGGACAAGGAGAAACAGATTGGACCAAGGAGGAAAGGGCACAACAACGAAAAGGAAGTATTGGTCCAATTGCTTTGGATAAGGAGAAACGGGGGAAACTGTGCATTCACAGGAGTTACTCCTACTATGAAAACGTTTTTGTAGGACAAGTCAATTGCGAACATGCTTTTCAATTGGAGTACTACTCTAAGAACTTCATGAAAGGGATGCAAGCAATACCAAATGTATATTTTGTATGTGGAAGATATGCCTATGTGAAGTTACCAGATAATTGGTACGGATCATGCTATCTGGCTGTTGTCTTCCCTAAAATATATCATGTTGAGAATTTAGACACGCCTAAGAAAGAAATATCAACTAGATGGAAGCGAGGGCTAGGTGCAGCAGAAGTAATTGGAGATGTAATAGGTGCTGCATTCCCTTTCTTAGGATTGATAATGAATGACATTAAGATCAGGAGGTTAGCTACAGTCGTAGATAGACTGTCTGCCAGTACTGCAAGATCCTTGATGCTGATAGAAGGGGAGATGCAATCGATTAGGGCAATGGTTCTTCAGAACCGACTTGCTTTAGATGTTCTGTTAGCAAAAGAGGGAGGAGTCTGTAGGGCCTTGAAGGTACAGGAATGCTGTACTTACATTCCAGACAATTCAAAGCCTCTAGAGAAGTATATACAAAACATTACTGCCATACACTACGAAATTGAGGACCTGGCAAAGGTAAATGTGTGGGAAAAAGTAGGCCATGGAATGGGTAAAGTTGGAAGTTGGTTTGCCAACTTAGGAAAGGGTATCGTTTGGTACATATTGAAGCCCATCATCATAGTAGTGATTTGTGTAATCACTTTGTGGGGATTGGTGCGTTTGTATCAATGGTATAGAGCAAATAGGTTACAGAGAGCTATGAAGAAACAGGAAGAAGAGTTGACAGCGATGCAGGACACCCAATACAAAAGTCTGAAAGCATTAGAGAGTATGAAAAGAAGTGGTACTGTCCTGACTTCACTTTAAAGGTTCTACATTTTTAGTGTCATGGTGATGATGACCCCTGAAGGTCATCAAAGGGGGGACTGAGAGAGCACAAGTTTGGAAAAAATGTATAAGTACGCCATATTTACAAGCACGTAGTTAGTTCACATGTACTTTGCACCAGAGTGTTTATATTTAGAAGTGAAATACACAGAGTGTTTATATTTAGAAGTGAAATACACAGAGTGTCTTATATTTAGAGGTGAAATGCATAGAATGTTTAAGTAGAGTAACGATAATCATAACTGTGTGAGACTAATGTAGAAATGTTTGGGATGAATATGAAAACCTCATGTTCTCATGTTAAAGGAATAATGTTAGAGTTGAATGTAACTCTAAAAACCCAGTATTTTGTGTAGGCCTCATGGCTATTTCACAAGCAAATCTAAACGTGCTGCTAAAATAATGTGAGACAAGGTTGACATGGTTCTTTCAAAATGTACTATTGAATTTAGGGTTAAAAGTATATGTTTTATAGATGTGTTATTTTAGAAACGTATGCTAGTTAAGAATGTTTGCTGTTTAAATCAAGTTAACGTTTTAAGAGTGCAGGAACCTGCTGCATGTAAATCAAGTAGGCCAGAGCCGATAATGTCATGAAGTTCAAATCGTCATGTGCTCGTTAGAGGAGAGGTCGTGAGGTGTCCAGTATGAAGCTCTGAGAGTGTTTTATGGCCTAAGATATGGTGGAGTCTGGAATTTGAGGCCCACTGCAGGAAGAGCTGTATGCAGGTGCGAGGGTCCTAATCAGCTCGAATGAAAGGGACTTTGTTCAGTGGCGCCTTGCGCAGGCCTGTAGGAGTTTCCAGGAATTTCAGGGGGTATCAGCGCACGGAAGAAGCTGCCTGGGAACCAAGGTCAACTTTAACGAGGGTCTTCAAGAGTACCATCATGGAGTTTGCCGCGGAAAGATGTACCACGTGAGGGGCGTCCCAAGGGGCGTTTCTATTGGAAATGTGATTTGGTATTAGGGAAAGTGACCCGGGAGGAGAGCAGAGCAGATGATTTTGGGAGCCTAAGGAAGCGGATGGGTAGGCAGATAGGCTGATCAGGAGAGACCCATTATCAGAGAAGAGACAAAGAGAAGTGCGTGATCTTCTTAGGAAGTCACCACGGCTGACACCTAGAGGGTTAAGATCTTGTTAAGTAGGGATGTCATTTAGTATAGTGTAGGGACAGACTAACTTTAATTTTCTTTTCTGTAATGACTTTGAGGTTGCAACTTGTATCCATTTTAGCAACCCTGATGGTATTCGAACTTGTACTTATTATTTTGTTCTTCAGACTCAGACTATTCAAGAAGTTCATGTTCATAGTGATTCCGATATACCTGTTGAATCTCATCTTGAGAAGTTTGTATCTTCAGTTATCTTTGACTTTATATTAAATCTTTAAAACTTCATTTTGGTCAGTGGTCATTTAGAGTGGTGTAAGTTCTTAAATTGATTGTTTACTTCGAGATTACCTTTTACTCAAGACAGGTACCAACGATTCAGTCGACAGGAAATGGGATTTGGTAAGATAATTAGTAACCAGTAATCCCGCGTTAGCAGTAGTCTTAAAGCAGCATAGCAATTAAACAAGCACCCAACATGCTGTATTGTTCTCCTCTTCCACATACCCCAACTTCCCTCCCTCTTCATTTCCCTTGTTCGCTTGGGAGCAGTCTTAGGATGGCATATGTACTACCTATTTCTTTTCTCACACAGCACTTGGAAGCAACTTAAAGGCTGCATACGGGCTATGCAAAATTCTAAAATCTTATGACGTTCCTCTTTTCTCTCTCACTCGTTTGGAGAAAAATATGTAAATATCAACTATTTATAATATGTTTAAGACTGACATTTAACCTCATAGCAAGGGCTTACCATTTTGACAGTTGGGTAATGGAGACACAAACGTTAAATAGTTAAGCTTGTATTTAGTTTTTATTGGGTATTGTTTTGCGCTTTTGCAACGGCAAAAGCAATTTTACTTCGAGGTACAAAAGCCCTGTGTTTTACATTCATCGGTGATGGCATGTCTGCTAGAAAACATGCCTTCCAAAACCTAAAATATATATAACAGCACATCTGGGGCCAGATGTAGGTAGGCTTTTACCGGTCGGTAACGGCCGATTTCGGCCGTTACCGACCGGTAAATGGATTTTGAGATGTAGGGGGCATATTCTTACAGAATCGGTAAATTTACCGATCGGTAAATTTACCGATTCTGTAAATTACCGAATCGGTATTTTTACCGATTCAGTAAATTTGAGATGTAGGTGGGACTCTTCTGAGTCCCACAAGCCTTACCGAATCGGTATTTTACCATCAAATCCAATTTGATGGTAAAATACCGATTCCGGTGTGCATGCACATGTGTGCATGCACACCTCTGCCATGTGACAGGCAGACCTGCCCTTGGGGCATGTATGCCTGCCACATGGCACCCGAGCCTGTTTTGGGGGGGGGGGCCAGAGGGTGTCAAAGTGACACCCCCTGCACCCTTGTGAAATTCAGTATTTACCGATTCGGTAAATACCGAATCGGTAATGCCCATTCATTCCTATGGGCTTCATATTTACCGACTCTTAAATACCGAATCGGTAAAATTCGGTATTTAAGAGTCGGTAAATATTATTTACCTACATCTGGCCCCTGATACATTACAATATGTAGGGCCAGATGAGGTGGCCAATTACCGGTCGGTAACGGCCGAATTCGGCCGTTACCGACCGGTAATTGGATTTTGAGATGTAGGGCATGCATTTACAGAATCGGTATTTTACCGATTCTGTATTTACCGATTCGGTAAAATTACCGAATCGGTAAATACAGACTCGGTAAAATACCGATTCTGTAAATGCAGATGTAGCTGGCACATGTCAGAGTGCCACAGGGCTTTAAGAATCGGTATTTTACCACCCAATCCAATTGGGTGGTAAAATACCGAATCCAGGTGTGCATGCACATGTGTGCATGCACACCTGTGCCATGTGACACACAGACATGCCCTTAGGGCATGTCTGTGTGCCACATGGCGCACATGCCTATTTTTGGGGTGCCAGAGGGTGTCAAAGTGACACCCCCTGCACCCTTGCTAAAATCGGTATTTACCGATTCTGTAATTACAGAATCGGTATTGCCCATTGATTCCTATGGGCTGCAAGGCCCATAGGAATCAATGGGCAATACCGAATCGGTATTTACAGAATCGGTAAATACCGAATCTTAACGATTCGGTATTTACCGAATCTGTAATACCTACATCTCCCCCCCTCTATTTTACCACCTCTTAAATACCGATTCGGTATGAATCGGTATTTAAGAGGTGGTAAATTAAAATTACCTACATCTGGCCCCTAGTAGTTTAAATTACAATGTCTAGTAGTTTGGTTGAAGCCTTTGTAGAAAAGGCAAAGTGCTGACATTTTTTTTATTCTAATAATTTTTTTTAATGTATATAGGCCAAAGTCCCAGGTCAGACAGGAAATTATTGGGGGGATAAAAAAACTACTATAATAGTTGTTAGGCAATTACCAATTGACATGATTACAGCTAATGTTTTTTTTTTATAATTCTTTTTATTAAACAAAGAGAAAAATGCCTTTTTTGTTACAGAGGACAGATAATATCTCAGGTAGACATATACATTATTGGAGTTGTTAAAGTGAAACAATAGGGCAGGGAAGGAGGGACTCATGGGGTGAGGGGTTCTTCCAGAGGAGGAGCGGTGGGTGGAATACAAATGTTTCCTCTGTGCAGATTCCATTTGTCCCAAATTGCTGTCCACTTTTTGGGGTATCCCCGTGCAGCATACACTGTTCAGTGTATGCTGACACTGTAGGCTACAGTGTAGGCGACACTCCAGACCCCCATTGCCGGACAATATTCCTCTAGGCCACCATCAGGCCCAATGTGACCCAGGTTTTCCCCCTACTATTCAAATCCGTAGGCTCCCAGATGTTTAACAGACATGGTTTGGCTTCAGGCTGGAGTTCCACCTCGAACACCTCATTTATACATTTGTGTATTCCCTTCCAGTATCGCTGGATAGTTACGCATTTCCATATTATGTGCATAAAAGTACCCTCTTCATCACATTGCCTCCTGCATATCCCATCAGACGCTCATCACATGCTAACGAGCCTGACACATAGATCCTATGCAGAATTTTCAATTGAACCAGGTGGAGTCTGGAAGAGATAGCAACCTCTCTCGGAGATGACAATGCCTCCTGCCATTCCTCCTCGTCAAGTTCTAACCTGTCTTTCTCCGACCGCCCCTTGGACTGGACGAGTGGATCGGGGGTGTTATTTATTCGTTTTTTATATGAAATGGAGATCGCTTTTGTGGGCATGTAGCCATCCAACAACCTGTCCTTCAGCAGCGATGACTCTGG
Source organism: Lissotriton helveticus (assembly GCF_964261635.1). Taxonomy (NCBI): domain Eukaryota; kingdom Metazoa; phylum Chordata; class Amphibia; order Caudata; family Salamandridae; genus Lissotriton; species Lissotriton helveticus. The sequence goes on along the minus strand of NC_136061.1, from coordinate 241,886,577 downwards.
GGAAGATTCCCCTTTGGGCAGGTTCGATAGTAGTGCATGCCGCACCACCAATAATGGAAGTATTCTGAATTGGCTAATTCGTATTCTTTCTGTAGGGTGGCAAAGGACACCACTGTCCCCTTCTGCCACAGATCTCCTATCCTTTAGATCACTATCAGATCCCAATTTCCAAAAACCTTGGAGGTCCCCAGAGTTCCTAGCTGTTCGGCATCCCACAATGGAGTGGCCAGTGTGAGCCTCCGGTCCCATCCCAAACTTTTGTTCACCACCTTCCAGACGTGTACTGCATGTTGGGTAGGCCTAGTGAGTGGAAACCTTTTAGCATAGGAGTAGAGGGCCCTGTTAAAAGTTACCCCCAGGGAAGTTGCCATTTATCCATCCTATACCCCGGGTGGGATCACTGAAATAATATCGAGGGACAGAATATCGACCAACAAAAATATCGTTGAGAAAATATCGAGAGACAAAATATCGAGTTTCTATCTACAAACAGGTAAGTACAAAAATATCGAGTTAAAAATATCGTTTACAAAAATATAGTTGTAAAAAATATCGACTTTAATAAAAACAATGTTTAATTACATTAATATAAAAAATTAATTACTAAAATATACTTAACAATACTTAAAATAACTTTTAATAATTAAATAATTAATGAAAGTAAAAAAATAATATTTTTTTAATCATATTTCTTAAAACATATATATATATAGTAACAAAATTTAATTAAATAATAGCCAATATTATTAACGTACAAATACAAAAGAGTAAAAATTACTATTCCCACTCCAGTGGGTGCAACAGTAGGGAAAGCGTTGGATAGCGTAGGGGTTAAAATTACTATTCCCACTCCAAGGAGTGCAACAGTGGATATATGACGTTACAACGCAACTTTTACAAAGCACTACCATTACAACGTAAGTATATAATAATTTTTATAATTTAAATTATTTAAAATTAATTTAATATAATTTAATTTCATTTCATTTCATTAAATTAATGTACATTTAATTTTACTTTATTTTTACACTGTACCCCTGTACCCCAAAAACCCAAAACTGACCCTGAACCCTAAAAAAAACCCTTTACCCAAAACCCCAAAACTGACCCTGAACCCTAAAAATACCCCTTTACTCAAAAACTAAAAACTGACCCTCTACCCTAAAAATACCCCTTTACCCAAGAACCCAAAACTGACCCTGAACCCTAAAAATACCCCTTTACCCCAAAACTAAAAACTGACCCTGAACCCTAAAAATACCCCTTTACCCAAAAACTAAAAACTGACCCTGAACCCTAAAAATACCCCTTTACCCAAAAACTAAAAACTGACCCTGAACCCTAAAAAATACCCCTTTACCCAAAAACTAAAAACTGACCCTGAACCCTAAAAATACCCCTTTACCCAAAAACTAAAAACTGACCCTGAACCCTAAAAATACCCCTTTACCCAAAAACTAAAAACTGACCCTGAACCCAAAAAATACCCCTTTACCCAAAAACTAAAAACTGACCCTGAACCCTAAAAATACCCCTTTACCCAAAAACCAAAAACTGACCCTGAACCCTAAAAATACCCCTTTAATTTAACATAATTAGCAATTAATCAATTAAATTAAATTAATTACCAATTACATTTTAATTAATTAACAATTTTTTTTAATTAACAATTAATTAAATATTACTACCAATTATTAAATTTACATATTTAATTAATTATAATTAAATTACTTCCCACCCTATTCCCCTATAAACCCACAACCCGCTACAGAAAATGAATTATTTAAATTTACACAATTAGCAATTGATCAATTAAATTAAATTAATTACCAATTAAATTTTAAATAATTAACAAATATTATTTAATTACCAATTAATTAAATATTACTACCAATTAATAAATTTACATATTTAATTAATTATAATTAAATTACTTCCTACCCTATTCCCCTATAAACCCACAACCCGCTACAGAATAAAATTACACAATAATTTTAAAAAAATCATTAATTAAAAATAATTATAACATAAAATGACACTTTTCACACATATTATAACATAAAAACACTATAAATAATTAAATATTATTTAAAAAACGATATTTTTTACTATCTAGATTATATACTTGGATATTTTCACTTTCTATATTATTTACAGTCGATATTACTTCACTTACCTTAAAAACGATATTTTGACTGTCGATATTCTGTCCTGTCGATATTTTGTCCAAACGATATTTAAAACTCGATATTATGTCTGTGCACCCCCCGGGTGATCGCACCGATACGTGCAATGATTAAGTGCAGCCAGGTGAGCAGCCCAGTAATATTTTTGTATAGTAGGGAGAGCAATCCCTCCATCACACCATGACCGCACCAGCTTCTGTAAGGTTAAACGTGGTCTACCCTCCCAGAGAAGCTCTCGCTGGAGGCTTACACTGTCTTTAAAATAACGTGCTGGGACTGGGTCCAGGTGGTTTTGTAGGGCATAAAGGAAACAGGGCAAAGCCATCATTTTAAAAAGCGCTGCCCATCCCCGCAGTGACAGCGGGAGCGTCCTCCAGTGTGCAACATTTCGTTTCAATCGCTGGAGAGGGGGAAGCAGATTCCGTGCATGATTGGTCTTTGGGTCTCCTGAAATGTAAACACCCAGGTACAGGAAGCTGTCTCGTGCCACCTGGATTGGACAGTTTCGTAGGGGGGTAGGAGGATCACCGCTGAGGACAAAGATTACTGACTTAGCCCAGTTGACCCTGTAACCAGAGTAGCAGATACCCAACGCATTCACTGAGCAAACAGCAAAGGCTGCGCCTTCTCCCAACTGGCAGCCAAGACTTGTAACACGCTCCCCTGCACCTAGTGCCTTACCATCCCTCCAGTTCAGTAAGGCCCTCAAGACCTGGACGTTCAGTCAATAGGTACAGGCAGCATGATCCAGCAGGATGATCCCACAGCACCTCGAGACCCTCACGGGTGAAGCAGTTGCGCTTTAAAAATCCTGATTGATTTCATCATTCATTTCAGGAATTCACAAAACTTACAGGTTATGCCTTGAAATCTATAGCACAGGTTTCCAGGTATAAATAATCCTGGAAAACTATTGTGAGTTCCTAGTATACACATATATGTTTACAAAAGTAAACCTGCATTCCAATGCACATGTATGTGGTAACTTCTTAGTTTTTTGCTATGTATGGGAGGTGAGTTTTCTACCCATGAATACACACCCACCGCCAATTATGAAGAGTAAATCTTTAACCCTTAATGGGTGGGAAAGGATCAGGCAATGGATTGTGATTGTGAATTTAGATGTTTATGAGTAACGCTTTCATCCCTGGAACACCCACTACCCATCTGCAGGAGTAGATTTACTCCTATTGAAATCTCTATGTGAGGGATATCTGAATTCGAAAAGAGGGTTTGAACATGTAAATGCAGCTATTAACCCTAGTTAATCTGACCTACGCAAGGAAACAGCTTCAAGAATGAGGCCCAAAAAGGTTAGCTTTGGGTAAAGCTGAAAGTAGGGGTGTCGGGTATTACACAAAGAAGGAAAAAAGGCAGCCTGAATAAGTTAGAAAAGTTTCTAACATGGAACTCATGCGGCCACTGATGCGGTGCCTCAAAGTCCTGTAAGAGAGAGAACGTGTACAGTGCAGCCTAGTGTAACAGGGAACGCATTAGCTGGCGAAGGCTCGCATTCTCAGAGCATTAGTAACCTTGGACCTGTCAACAGAACATTTCTTTCTTGATTCATAAGCGTTTACCTTTGAGCATCTGGAGGGGAAAAAAAAGCAGAAAGTATTCATGCTGGTGTGCAAGCACAAAATATACCCTCGAATGCAGAAAAAGGGGCGCCTCTCCTTTGCCTGTGCTCTGATTGGATGCATCTGGAGGGAAAAAAGCAGAAAGTATTCATGCTGGTGTGCAAGCACAAAATATACCCTGGAACGCAGAAAAAGGGGCGCCTCTCCTGAGCCTTTGCTCTGATTGGATGTTATGTGACCAGTGACTGAGAGCATGCAAGGGTATTTTAACTGGTTTCACGCTGCTCACAAAGCTATGCTTATGGCTGCAGAAAATACCATTCACGTCAGCACTACCGGATCAATGGGCCGTGTCCTGCCAGCTGTTCCTCTTGCGCCCTTCTGCAGGGCACACTGACTCTATCACAATACATGGTAGGCGATTTGTAATCAATGGGAGCAATGTATTTTTCCACAGTATTGCTCATCACTATATAGGCCCTCATTTCAATTTGGGGACAACACGTATGGTATTTACCAAATTATCGCTGAGTGAGGTATTTGCCCTGTGTGGTAATTTCGAGTTTACAATTTTTAAATGAGGTTAATGCGCCACTGCATGTTTTGCACTATTACTGGCCATTTCTCCTAATAAATTTCAGTTATTTTGCTTTGTGAGCAATGTGATGCTATTTTTACTCACCCTTGTTCGCTCAGTCATGGGCGACATTAGAGCCAAGGCTGAGCAGGAGCTCCTTTTTTCTGCGTTTCAGGATTATTTTGGCGCTTGTAAATGGTATCTATGTAGAGCTTACTACCCCTGATGAGGTGTTGAATCACTTTTCGGCTAGTAGCACGCTACTTGGGAACCTAAAAAGTATTAGTGGTGGATTAGTATATTGAAATATGTGTTCATTTGAGCGGTGGACGTGCAGTCTGTTAGCTGGATTGAATAGGATAATAGAGGGATAGAAGAGGGAAGAGTCTAGAAAATGTAATTTCGGAGATCATAATAGTAAGATGAGGCGTGAGATGAGTAAAAGGAGAGATGGAGGAGGGAAACGTCTCTATAAAGAGATTAGAGAAATCAAAGTAGTAAAATGAGGTTTAGGCTGAGTCAAAGGAGGGATATTCGTAATAACAAGAGCAACCCATACGTTCTTGTGAGCTGGGTAAGTACATGAGTACAACACAATGTTCACAAGGAACTCATTTCAATTTTTCAATATCCACTTTACGCAATTAATTAATTGCAAAAACTAAATTAGAAAAAACAATATTAAATGAATGACTTAACTATAGGTCCATGCATCAATCAAATTTGAAATATGGATATTCCTAAACAAGCTCGCCCACACTCTTCAATCAAGTATACCTAACTTCAGCCGAAGTAGGTACATTTATTTTACACAAAGATGAACAATATCACAATATATAAATATATACAATTCTAAGATTTTTGTAGTTTTTTCAACATTTAAAATAATGTCGTGACCCCAAGTGTAGTGACCATAACCTTATTGTAGTGAACATTTAGGTGACATATTTACACATAACAAACGGTTGTTGGAAAATTCAGAAGAAAGAAAAAAAGGACAAACAAAATGAATATTATGATAAAATTTCCATGCTGTCTCTTTTATGTATTGTCGTTTCGACCCTCTCTAGGTACCGGGTCTCATCAGGACTATGTATCTGGGGACTAAGCAAGGAACAGGGTATAGTTATAAAATATTGGAATGAATTATTAGATTGAAGGACGGGAGCTTGTAAGGAGTAGAGCTAATCTTACCAGTATAATTGATCAATGGAGGAGAATGCGAGGATGTATCGACCTGAAATCAAGGATTCTATGTTAAAAAATTGCACTCACTATAGTCAAGGCACATCTATTGTGCTCACCCAGTGATATGGTGAAGATGTCATGAAATTAAAGGCAGACTTACGTTGTTTAGTCCTACCTCGTTAGAACTGCTTAGGAGGGAATGAGCTCCTAGCGTTGAATCGCTTTTCCGTTGTTGCTCACCTATAATGAAGCGAGAAGTTGGCACGAGTACTAACTGAGGCCAAAGGGTGGAATAAATCATAAAATAACCACGAGAAACTTACTCAATCGTAGTTAATATTCTTTGCTTCTCAAAGTCTGCTCGGCTGCGGCGTTTGCTCTGTCTCCGAGACAGACCGGAAGCAGGAAGTGCCAGCTATCGTTGCTAGGCAGCAAAGGAGGGATGCATGAAGGAAGAATTTAGAAATGGTTGCTTTGGAGACCATAGGTATCGGGTGAGCCAAGGAGAGATAGAGGGTCGAAGAGTCTAGAAAGGTTTATTTTGGTGATCATAGTAGTAGAATGATGTTTGGGCTGAGTCAGAGAGTGGAGGTAGAGCATATCTTGAGAGAGGTATAGGGTGAGACAGAGTAGTTTATTGTAGAGTCAAATGTTTTTTTTTTTAAATCTACAGTAGGAGTAAAGAAATAAATATATGGATACATACCTACATAGAAAGGGTATACATGTATATATTTTTTCTTCTTCTTCTACAGTAGGAGTAAAGTAATCAAATTATAGATACGTAACAACATAGAAAGGGTATACATGTATAAGGAAGATAATATATCGAGATTTAAAGTTGTATTGTACAAAATTGGACTTTCAAGTGGTGCTGTACTTGTAAATAAAATATGGTATGATAATATTTACATATTGTGAAAGATTAATAAAACAGGGAGCCATAAGTATCTAATAAAATAACTTATATGAAAATTATGCAGTGACCTATAAACATGTTAAGAATAGAATACTGTATATAGATTTAACTATAAGTAATATTTACATTTCTTAAGCAGACTTAAAGATTATCTCATTTATTTTAAAACCATAGTTATTACACATATTTGTATAAAGAAATACACACATCTAGATACATACTTATAATCAAATTATAATTGTTTACAAACACATGAATATCCTGTAAATAAAGTTTGAGTATGGTGGTTATGTACGAAAGAGCCAACCCTTGAGCAGTCTTCTGAAGATTAGATAGTTATCTGTGGATCTTATGTTTGGGGGTAATGAATTCCATAGTTTTTTCTGCTTCAACAGAGAAAGATGTACAACTTATATTTTTTTCTTGTCTGGTGGGGGTTTCAGGCTAGGTGCCAATCTTGAGCAGAGGTTCCTCTGTTGAATGTATTTGGTGATTTTATTCCTTATGAAAAGGGGTCCTGTTCTATGTATTGCTTTGTGGGTGATACAAAACAGCATAAAGGTGGATCCTCTAGCAACTGGTAACCAATCTAGGGCTCTCAAGGCAGGGGAGACGGGGCTTGTGGATTTACATGAAGAAGTAGTCTGGCAGCAGAGGTCTGAATTCATTGTGGTCTTTTCATAGGTTTTTTAATTGTATCTTTTTATTGTATTTTCGCTTAACGTGCATCAGTTCGGTTGTATTTCTCCAAGATGCCTGTTTTATTTTGTCCTGTCTTGTTGTTCTAAGACTAAATTCAGTGAGCGCAATTTGCGCACCAACTTTTACCAAATGGATTGGTATTTTCGAAACCAATCTATTTATTAATAGATTGATTTACAGAATGCTGACTCATAGTGGGTCACCATTTAACCTTCATAATGGAAGGTCACTAATTGTGACCCATTTTAAATTGCTGCAATCACAGGAAGGGTGTGTTTGCTGGGGTAAACAGACCAGCATGTCTACGATTGCTTTTAAGTGCCAGCTTCGTAGAATCTTTGTATCAGGGTAAACTGTGTCGAAGGTAGCTGAGAAGTCCAAGAGATGTTGTGCAGCAACCCCGTTCCTGTCTGCTGTGTTTTTAAGGTCATCCCAGATGGCGATGAAGGCACTTCCCTGCCTCTTCCTGGTCTGAATCTTGTTTGGTAGTCTGAAACGATGGAGTTATATTCAATGAATTGTAGCATCTGGGAAAATGCTGCTCTTTTTATACGTTTTCCCAGGAAAGGCCCATTTGTAATTGGTCTGTAGTTGTCGGGGTCATGCGGGTCCAAGTTCGTTTTCTTTAATAATGGGCATATGTATGCCTTTTTTAGGTCTTTTGGAAAGATTCCCATAATTAAAAGATTATTGATGATACTTCTTACTAGTGTGGCAGCAGAGGCAGTTCAAAGATTATTCTTGAAGATTTGTGGTGGGCAAGGGTCAGAAGGGAAGCCTACTGTCCTGTTTGCTTTGACAAGATCCATAAATTCACTTTGTGATATTTGTTTAAAGGATTGCCGAGGCTGGGTTAGCCTACTCTTGAAGGAGATTTTTGGAAATGGGTTGGTGCTGGACGTTTTCCTTTGTTTTAAATAGGAGTCCAACGTGCCTGCTTTGGTTGTGTATTGATTTGCCAGATTGTCAGTGAATTCTTGAGTAATGGGATGAGTTCCTTCTGTGTATTTAGGTTTACGAAATTCAGTGAGAATTTTATAAAGTTCATTATTGGCACATTTAGCATTTAGAATTCTGTCTGAAAACTACCTTTTTTTGATTGTTGACCTACATATTCTGTTAAGTTTGAATAGGTTAAGTTTTGTCTTGATTGCTGTTTGTTTTGAGCCAGATACATTGCAGCTTTCTAATTTGTTGTTTTATCTTTTTTAGTTCTGTATTTCTCCAAGATGCTTGTTTTATTTTGTCCTGTCTTGTTGTTCTTAGTGGTATTAGAATACATAAAATTTCCTGTAGGCACTCACAAAGTTTTTGAATGGAATTTATTATGTCTAGATCTGTGTTGGGCTCTAAGTTTTCAAAATTGAGTTTGTTCCACGGTCGATAGGTGGATGCATGTAAGGTGGTTTTTACGTGTGTTAATGTGTGGAGTTTTACGTTGGAAATTTGCCAAATAGTGGTCTGACCATGTGACTGGAGTAATCATTTGAAAGACAACTGGTTCTGGATTTGCAAAAGTGACATCAAGGATGTATCCAGCGATGCATGTGTGTTTGTGTACGATCTCATGTAGTTTAAGTGTGACTAGGCCAGTGATTATAGTTTTTGGATGGGGCATATTGGGTTTGTCAAACCAACTGTTTAGGTCACCAAGAATGCATAGGTTGGTTTGTAATGTTACAAGGTTTGAAACTGTATCTAGAAACATGTCTGGGAATGTTGCATTACTAGATGGTGGTCTGTAAAGGAGGAGGAAGTTACAGGAGGAAGTTGGTGTAGGGTTGCATCTGGTGATGAGAGTCTCACAATCTTGTATGGAAATGTCTTCAGCTTTGGTGCAATGTATTGTTTTTTTAATATAACAGATAGCCCTCCACCTCTTTTGCTATACAATTAAGTAGGATAGTTTGATTACCTGCACAAACAGCTTTATGCAACACTGGAGCCCTGGTATCTCCCAACCATGTTTCAGTTATGAAGAGTAAGTCAGTTTGTGTGTCAATGAGTATATTTTAGATGGGGTGCTTGTTTTTAGAGAGTGATGGAGTGTTTATTTGTAAGCAGTTTAGAAATTGTGTTTTGGCAATGGTGTGACTTTGTTGTCTAGAAGAGTGAGCAGTATTATTTTAACTCGTAGCAGGTGTGCACAAAAGCATGAATAGTTTTTTTTCACACTGCCTCCAAATGCTCAAAAGTCAAAATTCCGTTCTAATAGAGCGCAATTGTGCTCTCTTCCATTTATCGGGGTGCATAATAATCACGAGAAGTTTGCTCCTGCAGTTATTCTTTTGCTGTGTTAACATTGGGTCATTAGAATGTGAAATGTAATAGCATGTAAATGTGAAATGGTAGAAATATTGTGTTCAATGTGAAGAGATTAATGTGGTAATTGTGTTCTGTATAGTGTAAATCTTAGTATTTGTTATAACTGATTAAGTCCACTCACTAAAATGTAATACATTAATTTAAACGTGAGCCATATTAATGTCTGTACTTAAGCGTGTTCAATGGAAGTTTAACGTGTAGAATTAATGTAGGTTACTTACTATTATTCATGTATTTGATGTGTTCACGTCACGTGGTGATTTAGAATTTCTTAGTAAAATGTTTATTTCCAAGAGGCTTCATAAGGCATACCTGTAATTCTCTTATGTTGGCTGAATTCTGTAGGCCTGAAATGCATTTTTCCTGGCTCTCATAGTAAGGGTTGTTCATAATGTTTATGTGCATGTCGAATCTTTTTCTTTCTCACGTTTCTGTTGCAGGTGGAGAAATTCATATTTGTTAGTTAGAATAACGCTTTTGGTTTAGGAGTTAGGCTTAGGGAGGAGAGGATACATTTGTACAAGGAGTGCTGATAATGTGAGACGGTGTTCTTTCTCACAGAAAAAGACCTGGGAATTAAGGTCATCGAGTCAGGAGCTGGGAGTATCGAAACTAAAGGGAAAATCACCTATGAGAAGGTGTCCAGCAGCAGGAGGCAATTGGATGATGTGAAATGGGCTTGTTTTATGATTTTGGTGTCTGAATTTGGGACAGTGCCCCGGGGGGTAGTCAGGAGAGGAGAAGAGATCGATGGAGAGAGAAGAAGAATCTTAGATCAAGCTCTGTAGCTTTATGCTACTTGACCCATTCAATCTGGGTGCACTTCTTAGGATGTCTTCACGCGCTGACACCATTTCCTAACTTGCCTGGGAAATGTTAAGTAGGGATGACACATTAGTATTAGTATAGGGACAGACTAATGCTTTTTACTTACAAACCTCAAATGAAGACTGATCTTGATGTGGAGGCAATCATTGCCTGCGTTCTGTTTTTGGAAAAGTCACCCTTTTTATGTTTCAAAGAGCCAACATTGCACGCAGGTTCAGATAAGTATTAGTTCCAATGTATTTCTATTACCTCATCTTGAGGTGCCTGTATGTCCAGTTGTTTTTTGCTTTGCAATAAACCCACTAAAGTAGAACCTGGAGTCTGTGAGTCTTCGAAGTCATGTTTCTTTGAATTGGTTAGTTTGCCCTGAGTGAGTTATTTCTCCCCTCTACATTTCAAGCAGGTACAAACGGTTCATTGACGGAGGGTTCCAGAGTACACTGGAAAAAGGAAACCCAGCTACTTCAGTTCCTTGCGCAAACTTTCATTTACACAGGGATCGGAATTGGTGGTAACCAGTACTTTCATGATGGTATGTAAAATTATCACATTTGAGTAATGTTCTTTTATAAAGAATGATAATACCACACAGTTCTCTTTTTTGAGGACAGCTGAGGTACACAGCATTTCATTGCCTCGTCACCACAGTGCAAAAGTCATGTGTGAGAATTCAGGGCTTGTTCATTGTGAGCATATCAGGGCATTTTGCACGGTGGTTTACACAATTACACGATGAACATAATCCTTTAGTTTTATGTTTTGTTACAGTGGTGCGTTAGTGCCACTAAGCAGAAAAAGTTTCATCAAAGGAACTGCTCATCTGGAAGTATTCAAATTCATCAAAAATTCCTTACATTTTATCGCTTCTCCTTACAAAGCCCATGAAGTGCTTTCACAGGAATGTGCGGAATCTGAAGCTCTCCCTTCATTGCAATGTGCACTCATCCTGACTACACACATTTTAGGTCTCAATTTAAAGCACAGCTGTCTGCATGACCCATTGTTACCAATTCTTTAACATATATATAGAGTGCACTATGACTCCATCCAACAGGTGAATTATCCTCTCACCTCTTGCTGCTGAATGTTTCATGTTTCATTCTACCTCACGTGGAGTGTGTTCATTGCAAGTCATGCGAGACACTTCTACATCTCAAAAGTACCCTGAATTGTCACACATTAAAGTCTTTATTTCATAGATGTATTGCACATGGAAAGCAATTCATATTTAATATGTTTTTCGCAGTCACATATTTTTTAGCAATATTTTAATCAAGACACAAAATTCAAGTCAGACCTCTTGGTTGCAGAACAGCTGTGTTACGCCGTAAAAACACGACCTATTCAGGCCATAACTGATGCCCGTGGTGTCCGTGGCAAACTCTAGCAGTGCAGGTATAGATGGAGCTTGCTGGAGTCTTGTTCACTGTCCCACACCACTGTATCCCATTTTACCTGCAGTCCTCGGTGTGTCTCATACCCCGTTGCTGCTCTCCTCCAGTCCAGCCTAAGCACTCTCTCACTGTATCCTAATGTCTTCCCTTTCCCATTCAATGCCCTTCCCCTCACCCTTCTCAATACCTGGTTCAATCTACACCGTCTTCCCTTACCAGCAGAGGGCACCAGCCTAGAGAGCAGAGTGGGGTAATCAGCGGTTCCGCCTTCCTACGCCCGGTAGCCTGGAACCTACTTGGAATCTCACTGGTGAGTGTTCAATGTATGCTGTCTCTTTTAATGCCAGAAACCGGTCCTCGGAAGCTTGTTTCCGGTCCAGGGAAGGCATGGCTTGGCAGTTCGGGCTGGACTGTTCCCATGAGGCACAGGGTCAGACTGATTTGCATATAGCCATGTCTGAACTGGGGTGGCAGAGTGGGCTAAAGAACGGTGATGGATTAAACCCAGATCTTTTGACTGGGTGTGAGTGTTTGATTGGTTCAGATGCTCCGTCCATCACCACCCCTTTTGTACCACTCTTTTATATTAGCAAAGGAAACTTACACTTTGTATGATGCCAATGTGTTATCTGGTCCGTTAGGGAATGAAGCTTGGACTACTGATGCCTACATGATGCCCATTCCGCATGTGCGAGAGAAGTGTGCCCTTTTGATGCCGGATTGTGCCTCTTCTGTGAGGAAGAGAAGCTTTCACTGCTGATGCTGTGCTGTACCCGTTGATGCCCTTGTGTTATCTGTTCTGTTTTGTCTTACTGGACCTTCAGAAAACCTTAGCACTTTACAAAAAATCTAAACAACTGGTAGTCAATGCTTATTAAAATCATGACTGTGACATGGCCAGATGTGCACGTACTATGCAAATGAAAATGTACACAGTCTTATAATTAATCATAAAATAGTAATAACATGACAAAACTATACCAATAGTACAGCAGCGAGGTTTGTTAAGACCATTTGGAGAATTCTACTGACCCAGGTATAAAGTAACATATGTGCTTTTTCTTCTAAATCTGAAAGTAGTCTTATGTAAGGAGGAAAGAAATTCTATAGGGACATCACAATTTGCACAAAATACTTAGATGTTATCTGTGTTTTTTAATGTGGTGGGAAGTGTTGCCCCACTGTTTAAATGGAAAAATATAGAGATAATAACGTAACGTTATTATAATTTTGTTTTTCCTATTGCAGTCAGTGGTGGGGCGGGGCTGGCTAGAGCAGGGGGAGGAGTGGTTTGCACTCTGTAAGTGCTCATGACTGTTTGGCCGGTGGGTGAATGTCCGTTTGAGAATGCGCTGGTGCTGTATGTGTACCAGCGTTTTCAGTATTACAGATTGACTTCACAAGCGTCTGTGACCCCTTCTGTAATGCCAGAGTGCCCAGGGCGCGCAAAGTGGGTGACCGCTCAGCCCTCCACAGGGCTTGGTCGCCCCACTCACTGATGCCGCTCCTGCCTGCCTCTGCCGCCTCCTGCCTGCAGATTCCTTCGCTCGCTGCCCGCTGCTCCTGGGAATTTCCTGCTGCTCCTGGGAATTTCCCGCTGCTCCTGGGAATTTCCCACCGCTGCCTCCCTGCGAACCCGCCCCCCTGTGATTCCATTCGCCGCCCCGCTCCCACCACTCAGCTGCTCCTCCCTCCCGGCTCCTTGCTTATGACGCCCCCAGAGCGACCGCGCAGCGGAAGCGCGCAGCGGGAGCACCGATTGAGCTCCGAAGGTGCGCCAAAGGTAAGCCCGTCTGCGCCCGTCCGCGCCTGGCTCGCGCCCAGCGCCAGGACCCCTGGCCCTCCCCGCCGAGGCAGGACGACCCGACTGACCTACGACGCCGCCACTCTCAACGCACTCATGGCCGGCCGGACCCACGCCTGCTGCCGAGCCACCCCGAGACGCACCCACGGACCCTTCACCTGCTGCACCTGCAAGTTCACCTGCCTCCGAACCTGCCCCGCACCCGCCAAGACAAACACCAGCAGCAACCACCTCAAGTGCATCCTGATCAACACCCGCTCCGTCCACAAACACGCCGTGGAACTCTGGAACCTCCTCGACGCTACATCACCGGACGTCGCCTTCCTCACGGAAACCTGGATGAACGCCTCCTCTGCACCCGACATCGCCATCGCCATCCCGGACGGGTACAAGATCATCAGGAGGGACCGCATCAACCAGACCGGAGGTGGCATCGCCATCGTCCACAGGAACACCATCCGCATCACGACCGACGCCAACGACTCCTTCGCCGCAGCCGAACATCTCCACTTCCAGATTCACACCAACCCTAAGACGACCCTCAGAGGCACCCTCGTATACAGACCCCCGGGACCACACACACAATTCAGCGAAGACATCACAGACTTCATCAGCCCGCACGCCCTCCCCTCCACCGACTACATCCTCCTCGGGGACCTCAACTTCCACCTGGAGAACAACAAGGACCGCAACACCACCGCCCTGCTGGAAAACCTCGCCAACCTCGGACTCAAGCAACTGGTCAACACCCCCACCCACTACGCCGGCCACACGCTTGATCCCGTCTTCTCTTCCAGCAAGTACATCACCTTCAGCCACGCCACCGGACTCCACTGGACCGACCACAGCTGCGTCCACTTCAGCTTCAAAAGATCCACGACCCACCACCACCCGCAACAGAATTGGAGCAAGATCACCGCAGACCAGCTCACCACCTCCCTCAGCCAGAGCCCACCCGCCAACCCAACGGACCCCAACGAAGCAGCCCGCAACTTCACACAGTGGCTGACCGCCTGCGCCGACGACCTCGCGCCACTAAAGAACCCTCTCAGCAGACCCAGAAGCAAGAAGGCATCCTGGTTCACCGACAACCTCAAGGACTCCAAGAAGACCTGCCGCACCCTCGAGAAAGCCTGGCTCCTCGACCGGACCACCGACAACATGACTGCCCTCAAACACGATACCCGCAAGCACCACCAGCTCATCCGCACCACCAAGAAGAAATCCCTGAAGGAACGACTGGACAACAACGCCCACGACAGCAAAGAGCTCTTCACTATCGTCAAGGAGTTCTCCAACCCCAGCACCGGCACCAACGACATCACTCCGTCACAAGACCTCTGCGACTCCCTCGCCTCGTTCTTCCACCGCAAGATCGCCGACATCTACAACAGCTTTGGCGCCCCACCCACGCACCCAACCGTCGAACCAACGCCCCCCACCGCCACCCTTCGCACCTGGACCACGGTGACCACCGAAGACACAGCCCGCACGATGAACACCATCCACTCCGGATCACCGACCGACCCCTGCCCACACCACATCTTCAACAAGGCCGACTCCACCATCGCACCCCAACTCCAGAACATCATCAACGCCTCCTTCAACACCGCCACCTTCCCGGAGACCTGGAAGCACGCCGAGATCAGCGCCCTCCTGAAGAAACCTACAGCGGACCCCACCGATCTCAAAAACTTCCGCCCCATCTCGCTCCTCCCTTTTCCTGCTAAAGTCATCGAGAAGATCGTCAACAGACAGCTGACCGCCTTCCTCGAGACGAACGGATCCCTCGACCCCTCGCAGTCCGGCTTCAGAGCCAACCACAGCACCGAGACCGCCCTCATCGCAGCCACCGACGACATCCGGACCCTGCTCGACAAGGGGGAAACAGTGGCCCTCATCCTCCCGGACCTCTCCGCTGCGTTCGACACGGTCTGCCACCGCACCCTAGTCCAGCGCCTCAGCAACATCGGTATCCAAGAGAAGGCACTGGAGTGGATCATCTCGTTCCTCGCCGGAAGAACACAAAGAGTCCGCCTCCCCCCGTTTCGCTCCGAGGCCACCGAAGTCATCTGCGGCGTCCCGCAAGGATCTTCACTCAGCCCCACCCTCTTCAACATCTACATGAAACCTCTCGCAGCCATCGCACGCCAGCACAACCTCAACATCATCTCTTACGCCGACGACACCCAGCTGATCCTCTCCCTCACCAGAGACCCCGACACCGCCAGAACCTGCCTACACGAAGGGATGAAAGACGTCGCCGAGTGGATGAAGGACAGCCGCCTGAAACTGAACTCGGACAAGACGGAAGTCCTCATCCTGGGATCTTCGCCCTCCGCCTGGGACGACTCCTGGTGGCCCCCAGCCCTGGGCACCGCACCCAAGCCAACCGACCACGCACGCAACCTGGGCTTCATCCTGGACCCCTCCCTCTCGATGACCAGACAAGTCAACGCCGTCTCCTCATCGTGCTTCAACACCCTGCGTATGCTTCGCAAGATCTTCCGCTGGATCCCGACCGAGACCAGGAAGACTGTCACCCAGGCACTCGTCACCAGCCGACTGGACTACGGAAACGCCCTCTACGCCGGAACCACAGCCAAGCTACAGAAAAGACTCCAGCGCATCCAGAACGCCTCCGCCCGACTCATCCTGGATGTCCCCCAATGCAGCCACATCTCCAGCCACCTGAGGAACCTGCACTGGCTCCCCGTCGACAAGAGGATCACGTTCCGGCTCCTCACCCACGCACACAAGTCTCTCCACGACCTGGGCCCCAAGTACCTCAACGACCGCCTGACCTTCTACACGCCCACCCGCCAGCTACGGTCCACCAGCCTCGCCCTCGCAGCCGTACCACGCATCCGAAGAGCCACCGCCGGAGGAAGATCCTTCTCTTACCTGGCTGCCAAGACTTGGAACTCCCTCCCCATCCACCTTCGGCTGACCCAGGACCATCTCGCCTTCAGGAAACAACTCAAGACCTGGCTGTTCGAGCAGTAGCATACCCCTCCCCCCAAGCGCCTTGAGACCCTCCCGGGTGAGTAGTGCGCTATACAAATGGCATGATTGATTGATTGATTGATTGACATGCCCGCTGTGCCCTTGGAGCCCTTTTTGTGATATGGCCCCCAGCCATGGCTTCTAAAATAAGCTGTGATCTACAGGTTAGAAGCTCATATCCTGGCAAGGCCCCCTCAACCTTCCACCCTTCTGAGGTTTGTACATTTACTGCCAAAATGTAGGTGATAGGAGCACACTTATTTACAGTGTGTAGAGATGTGTTGTACGAAGCACTTTATAAAAATAAGATATTATTAGCATATTTTTAAGAGTCAGTCATATGTCTGCTATGCAAAAGCTCCCCATCACTCCTAGTATGAGAATAGAACTGCATCCTCTCCATCTTTACACTGAGTTTTTAAATGTTAAATGATGCTGGCACTGACTGCTACCAATAGACTGATGACTAAGGGCCATATGTAGGTGGCCAAATACCAGTCGATAAAACTGAAAACGGGTTGATTTCGGCGTTATCGACCGGTATTTAGCCATGTGAGATGTACGTAATACCGAATTGAATCGATAATAACGAATCGGTAAATAATTACCGATTTCCTATTTACCGATCGGATAATACCGAAATAATGAATACCGAATCGGAAATAACGAATCGGTAAATAATTACCGATTCCTTATTTACCGATCGGATAATACCGAAACAATGAATACCGAATCGGAAATAACGAATCGGTAAAACCCCCAAAAACGCGATGTAGCAAACCACGTTATTACCGAATATGACCAAATTCGGTAATAATGAATTGGTATTTACCACTTTTCCTGAGCAGGTGGTAATCAGGTGCAGTGCATAAAAACAGGCCCAAAATGCATCTGTGTGAACACAATGGCGGGCCTCTACCTCATAGCAAGGCGGCTACGGAGAAGCGTGGCTCAGTGGTTAGAGGCGACAGACCCGGAAGCTGAGATCGGCCGTGGACCAGGGTTCGATTCCCCGCCTCGGCGGGTATCAGGCTCAAAAATTCCACGGACTCGACAATGCTCGCTCCGGTGCCTACTTGACTCACGGGGTCACACTCTGTGACTCTGGGCAATAGCTTGCTTAATCTCCACTATGGCCCCTCGCGGCGGGATGCCTGGCTTTCACCTTGTGGATACCCTGCCGGGGTATCTCACAGGGGAATACCAGGACGGGTTCCCTAAGCAAGCGCCTTGATACCTTCGGGTGATACGTGCGCTATATAAGTCGCAATACATACATACATACATACGCTTGAGAGCAGCAGGAGTGAGGATCTGGAGACGGGAAGAGCAGGTGTACAGACTACGCATCACATTGTTCCAATTGACTGAACCTGAAATCAATGAAAGGTACAGACTGCACCCACACACCATCCTTGACCCAATACGGGACCTAAAACCCTATCTGGAGCATCAGACACCAAGGGCGCACGCAATCCCCACCCATGTCCAGGTACTCTGTTGCCTGCACCTCCTTGCATCAGGAAGTTTCCAGGGTGTGATAGCCGCAGTGGGTGGTTTGTCACAGAGCTGTCTATCCCGTTTCTTCAATACCTTCCTGGATGCCATGATGGACAGAATGGAACATTACATCACCTTCCCCAGTACACAGGCGGAGCTGCAGAGGACCAAGCTGGAGTACTACCAACTTGCGCAGTTCCCACACGTAATTGGCTGCGTCGATGGGACCCATATACCCATCTGCCCACCTGCAGCAAGTGAATACATCTACAGAAACCGCAAATCCACCCACTCCATCAATGTGCAGGTGATATGTAATGCCAAGTACATTATAACTGACATTGCGGCCAAATTCCCCGGGAGTAGCCACGGCCCGTACATCATCCGGGACAGTGGCATCCATACACGTCTGCTTGCTGGTGAATTTGGAGATGGATACCTACTAGGTAAGTCAATGTGACACACCCTGGCTCAAGCTGTTGGTCACACAAATTAATGGCACTTTCTTCTGTACATAGGTGACAGCGCATATGCCCTCCGGTCTTATCTACTCACACCATATCTCAACCCAACCACCCCAAGGGAGAGGAGATACAATGTGGCACATAGGAGTACACGCAACATGGTGGAGCGCACATTTGGATTGCTTAAAAGCAGATTCCGTTGCCTCCACAAAACTGGAGGTGCACGTCTGTACAGCCCCATCAAATGTTGCAAGATAATTGCTACATGTGCAATGCTACACAATCTGGCCACAAACAAAGGAACAGCAGTGGAACTGACTGACTCAGAGGACGAGGACGAGGACAACCCTCAGCCAGAGCCCTGCGCAGCTGGTGTTGCATATCAACATGATGGAAGACAGAGGCGGGCAGAGATTACGTCAAACTATTTCTGAGTGAGTAACGAGACAGAGCAAGTAACAGTTACATGTTAAGGTGTTTATTAAGCACACCTCCAGTATTGTTATCAGTGTCCAATCGGACACGGGTTACATCACCCATCTTATGTATGGCAATAGGCATAGGTCTCTATTTTCTGCATCCACGCGCTGCACGTGCACGTTCCCTAGCAACACTGTCTGTTGTATCGGACTGTTCCTGTGCAGCCCCGTGGCGTTCACTGCGCCTCCTGCACTCGGTGGGTGAGGGCGTAATGCTACCACGGCTGGTAGCCTCCTCACTGTCCCCCCCTTCCATTGTGGCCGCCTTTGCATTCTGCAGGAGCTCTAAAGCTGAGGTCATAGACACCATCCCCCTGGGCATATTCCCTGCTGCAATGCGCCATCTCCTCCTGCATGGCGATGGACCTGCGACACATCAGTGATGTTGCAGTGGCCAGCCGGTTCACGGACTTGGTATAGGCCTGGGGCCTCTGCCTCTCCCTGCGCCTGCCAAGACGGTCCTGCTCCAGCTGGCTACAGAGGTTGTCCACAGAGGTTGCTACTCTCTCCATTCCCGCACACAAGTTGTCTCCCATTGCACTGATGCCCTTTTCCATCCTGTGCATGTGCTTGTTGTTGTGTGCCACCTCCCTGTGCATTGATTTCATCTCCCTCCATTGCAGGCGCTGGACCTTCAGCATGTTGCCTTCAAGTCCAGCAAACACACTTTCACCCTGCTCGGATGCCTCAGGACTGTCCGGCCTTGCCCTGCGGCGTCGGGATGAACTGTGGGCGCCCCCGGATGGAGTACCAGCCCTTTCCCTGTTGGCTCCCTCATGGACTGGATTTTGTTCGCCCACTGTGCCCTCCTCTGACGACTCCTCCATCTGCTGGAGGGTGGCCACGGCATGCCTCCTGCCTGACTGTGGTGGTGGTGGTGTTGGGGATCGTCGCAGTGGGGACTGGGTGAGAGGGGATGGTGGCCTTCCCTGGCGCTGTGGGGATGGCTGTGGTGGAGGATTTGATGGCTGTGATGGCGCGGAGCTTGTGGTCCCTGCAGGCATGCTGTCATCCTCATGTTGCCTCCCCTCTGGCCTGGCTGACTTTGCTCTGCTGCCCTCTGCAGCACTGTGAGTTGACTCGCCTGTAATGACACAAATGTAGATATACTCACTGCTCTGTCTGCAATAGAATTACATTAAACATCATGCCTACAGAGCACAGTGATTGTCCTGTCATAGCCAATTACTTTACCATGCTATTATGTTTGCTAGCCTAACTGTCCTATACATCAGTTCCCTCTGACTGCATCTCCCATAATGCATTGCAGGTAATCAGTAAGAAATGGAGTGGAGTAGGAGCCCCGATGCCACTATAGGGGTTGGGGAGAGGGTAGCACCGCATGCTGGGCATGCTTCTTACCTTGTTTCTTTGCTGCTCTGGCGGAGCTGTCTGCGTCTCCCACGCCGCTTACACTCTCCGGCTGGATGGTGGACTCCACCATCTGTTCCAGTAGTGTTGGTGCTGGGGCTCGGTTCTTTCCTCCACCTGTTTTGGCAGCCTGCCTCTGTCTCTCTGCCATCCTTACTTTTGCTGTCTTCCTGAGGTCGTACCACCTCTTCCTGATGTCCTCTATGGTGCGCTGGGTCACACCTATGGCATTGATTTTGTCCCGAATGCCACTCCAGATTTGCCTCTTATGTGACTCGGGCACTTGGTGGGATTGCGCTCCAAAAAGCCTGTGATGGTCTTGGCTGACATCCTGGATCAGTACCTCCAGCTCCTTGTCACTGAACTTCAGTTTTCTTTTCCTATCACTTCCCTCCTTCTCCCTGTCCTGGCTTGCCATTTCAATGCTTGTTATCTTGGTTTTTTTTCTTGTTTGTAGCTGTGAGGCTCTGTTGCTGCTGGGTCCTCAGCTCACCTGCCTGCCTGCCTGCCTCACAGTGAGCTCCAGGTCCTGTGCAACTGCCTGGGTATGGCCACTTCCTGTTTGGGAGGTAATTGGGTGACACAGGATTGGCTGATTCAACGAATTACGAATTTTTGAATTACCGATTCGGTATTTACCGAATCGGTAATGTATTCTGTAACTCCGATTCGGTATTTGTATTTCGGTATTTAAATTTTTTACCGATTCATTCACATTCGGTATTTATTACCGAATTTTAACGAATCGGTAATGTTTACTGATTTTTTATCTACATCGCAGTTACCGAATTCTTAATACCGATTCGGTAAAATTCGATATTAAGGATTCGGTATTCTTGATTTATCTACATATGGCCCAAAGAGGCTTAAATCGAGGTTAGATTGTTGGAAGTAGTCACATTCCTTTCAAATGCCTAAACGAAACCAAAGCTTGGATGCTACAATTTGGACTAAGCCTTAGACTTACTTCTCAAATGTAGTTCTTACTTATTTTAATGTCACCTAATTGTGGCATGATACAAAAACAGTTTTGTGTCTGAGGGGGATCACAGCGATTCTAGTAAATAAGGCCTAATCTCTAGGCCTGTGCCTAGAGATTGCCTAGGGACTGTGCCTCTCGAGGCCGGGTCACCCCCCTCACTCGCCTGCTGCCCTGCTAGCCAGCCTCCTTGCCAGCCTCCTGCCTGCCTGCCTGCCGCCTGCCTGCCGCCACCGCCGCCCCCCCAGCACCCCCGAGCGGCCCAGCCACAGCGGAGCCGGCCGCTCGCCACTTTTCCCGCCGCTGGCCCCTGCGGCCCCGCCCACCACCGGCCCATTGGCCCGGACGCTCGCCCAGCCCAGCAGACCCGCCCTCCTGTCCCCCTTCTTATGACGCCCCCTGAGCGACCGCGCAGCGGACGCGCGCAGCGGACGCGCGCAGCGGACGCGCGCAGCGGGAGCACCGATTGAGCGCCGAAGGTGCGCCAAAGGTAAGCCCGTCTGCGCCCGTCTGCGCCTGGACCGCGCCCAGTGCCAGGACCCCTGGCCCCCACCGGCGGAAGCCGACCAGACGAACCTACGACTCTACCGAACTCAACGCTCTCAACACCGGCCGAACCCCGCGCTGCTACCGAGCCACACCGAGACGCACCCACGGACCCTTCAGCTGCCACTCCTGCAAGTTCACCTGCAACCGGACCCATGCTGCACCAGCACCCACCAAGCCGAACTCCAGCAGCACCCACCTGAAGTGCATCCTGCTCAACACCCGCTCCGTCCACAGACACGCCGTCGAGCTTTGGAACCTGCTCGACACCACAGACCCAGACGTCGCCTTCCTCACGGAAACCTGGATGAACGCCTCCTCAGCGCCCGACATCGCCATCGCCATCCCGGACGGCTACAAGATCATCCGGAGGGACCGCGTCAAACAGACAGGAGGAGGCATCGCCATCATCCACAGGAACTCCATCCGCATCACGACCAACACCGACGACAACCTCGCACCCGCCGAACACCTGCACTTCCAGATCCACGTCAACCCCAAGACCACCCTCAGAGGCACCCTCATCTACAGACCCCCGGGACAACGCGCACAATTCAGCGAGGACATCGCCGACTTCGTCAGCCCGCTCGCCCTCCCCTCAACCGACTACATCCTCCTCGGAGACCTCAACTTCCACCTGGAGAACAACAACGACCGCAACACCACCACCCTGCTGGACAACCTCGCCAACCTCGGACTCAAGCAACTGGTGACCACCCCCACCCACTACGCCGGACACACACTCGACCCGATCTTCTCTTCCAGCAAGGACATCGCCTTCAGCCACGCCACGGGACTCCAATGGACGGACCACAGCTGCGTCCACTTCAGCTACAGAAGGACCACGCTCCACCATCTCCAGCAACAGGCTCCCCGCAGAAGCTGGAACAAGATCACTGCAGACCAGCTCACTACTTCCCTGAGCAAGAACCCTCCCACCAGCACAACGAACCCCAGCCAAGCGGCCACCAACCTCACGAAATGGATCAGCGACTGCGCAGACGACCTCGCTCCTCTGAAGACCCAGCCGAGCAGACCCGGCAGCAAGAAAGCCCCATGGTTTAACGACGAACTCAAGAGCTCCAAGAAGAACTGCAGAGCACTCGAGAAAACCTGGCGCAGAGACCCAACACCGGACAACATGACTGCCCTCAAGCTCGCCACCCGAAAACACCACCAGCTGATCCGCGCCACCAAGAAAACCGCATTCAAGGAACGACTGGACAACAACGCACACAACTGCAAGGAACTCTTCAACATCGTGAAAGAGCTCTCCAACCCCAACGCCGGAAACAACGACATCACCCCTTCGCAAGACCTCTGCAACTCCCTCGCCTCCTACTTCCACAACAAGATCGCGGACATACACAACAGCTTCAGCACTCAACCAACGCACGCCACGACCGAACCACCGCCCCCCACCGCCACCCTCCGCGCCTGGACCCCGATCAGCACCGAAGACACCATCCGCACGATGAACTCCATCCACTCCGGATCTCCAACAGACCCCTGCCCTCACCACGTCTTCAACAAGGCTGACGCTGTCATCGCACCCCACCTGCGGGACATCATCAACACCTCCTTCGACAGCGCCACCTTCCCGGAGAGCTGGAAGCACGCCGAACTCAGCGCTCTACTCAAGAAACCATCAGCAGACCCTACCGACCTCAAGAACTACCGCCCCATCTCGCTGCTCCCGTTTCCAGCCAAAGTCATCGAGAAGACCGTCAACAAGCAACTGGCCGCCTTCCTCGAGACGAACGGCTCCCTCGACCTCTCGCAGTCTGGCTTCCGGGCCAACCACAGCACCGAGACCGCCCTGATCGCAGCTACAGATGACATCCGAGCCCTGCTCGACAACGGAGAAACAGCGGCCCTCATCCTCCTGGACCTCTCCGCGGCCTTCGACACTGTCTGCCACCGCACCCTAGTACAGCGCCTCAGCAATGTCGGAATCCAGGAGAAGGCACTGGAGTGGATCACCTCCTTCCTCGCCGGAAGGACACAGAGAGTCCGCCTCCCCCCGTTCAGATCGGAAGCCACCGAAGTCATCTGCGGCGTCCCTCAAGGCTCCTCGCTCAGCCCAACTCTCTTCAACGTCTACATGAGCCCCCTCGCAGCCATCGCACGCCAGCACAACCTGAACATCATCTCCTATGCAGACGACACCCAGCTAATCCTCTCCCTCACCAACGACCCCGCCACCGCCAGAGCCAACCTGCACGAAGGGATGACAGACGTAGCCAAATGGATGTTGAACAGCCGCCTGAAACTGAACTCGGACAAGACGGAAGTCCTCATCCTGGGATCCTCACCCTCCGCCTGGGATGACTCCTGGTGGCCCCCCGCCCTGGGCAGCGCACCCAAACCAACTGACCACGCACGCAACCTGGGCTTCATCCTGGACTCCTCCCTCTCCATGACCAGACAAGTCAACGCCGTCTCCTCATCGTGCTTCAACATCCTGCAAATGCTACGCAAGATCTTCCGATGGATCCCCACCGAAACCAGGAAGACGGTCACCCAGGCCCTCGTCACCAGCCGGCTGGACTACGGCAACTCCCTCTACGCCGGCACCACCGCCAAACTCCAGAAGAGACTCCAGCGGATCCAGAACACCTCAGCACGACTCATCCTGGACATCCCCCGCCGCAGCCACATCTCCGGACACCTGAGAGACCTGCACTGGCTCCCGGTCAACAAGAGAATCACCTTCCGGCTCCTCACCCATGCACATAAAGCCCTACACAACCAAGGACCAGGATACCTCAACAGCCGCCTCAACTTCTACGCTCCCACGCGCCAGCTTCGATCGACCAGCCACGCCCTCGCCGCCGTCCCCCGCATCCGAAGAGCCACCACAGGAGGAAGGGCCTTCTCCTACCTGGCCGCCAAGACTTGGAACTCCCTCCCGACCCACCTCTGCCTGACCCAGGACCACCTCGCCTTCAGGAAGCAGCTCAAGACCTGGCTATTCGAGCAGTAGCGGAACCCCCCCCCCCCAGCGCCTTGAGACCCTCCGGGTAAGTAGTGCGCTATACAAATGTTCTGATTGATTGATTGATTGAGGATTCATCTCTGGTTCAGACCAGAACTTTGAAGTTTTCTCATACTCTCACTGAAGAAGCCTTCCTTTTTTAAAACATTAAAATACAAGCTCAAATATTTCTGCATTAAGAAGTGGTATCACCACATTATGCTTATTCTGGAGCACGTGGGCATACACTTTGCGTGCCTGGTTTTGTGATGCTTATTCGTAACTTCAAAATGCACTCTGATACTCACACTCAACGTCATTTGGCTAAATCTGGCTTATTGTATATATGTTGAGCATAACTGAAACATATCTTCTACAGTGATACATTGCCATCATCGCCTGATGCAATTTTAAACACTTAGAAACACAACTAACATTCAGCATCAAAGCTTTTGATATCCTAATACCACTAAAAACAATAAAACAGGGCAAAAGAAAACAGGTACATGGAATGAAAGCAGAACTAAGAAAGCTAAAACAAAAAATTACAAAGCTGCAATGCTCCTGGCTCAAAATAAATAACACTGAAAGCAAACTTCACCTACACAAACTTGACAGAATATTCAAGCCAAAAAAGCCAAAAGAGGTACTATTCAAACATAATTTAAAATGCTAAATGTGCATAGATACAATTGTATAACATTTTCACAGAATTTCGTAAACCTAAACACACAAGAACTCATCCCATTTCTCAATAATTTACTGACAAACTACAGCAGACATGTTGGACTCCTTTAAAACAAAGAAAGAAGCAAGCAAACACATGATGATGGACGGAGTGCTGAAACTTTTCAACCACTCACCTCCAGTCAAGAGATCTGTGTTAAATCCATTGTTCTTTTGCTCACTATGCCAGCCCAGTTTAGACCCAGCCATATGCAAATTAGTCTTGATCCTGCTCCTCGTGAGAACATTCCTGCTCGAACTGCAACGCCAGGTCCTCCCTGGACCGGAGAGTTTCAACATTCTATCATCCTGTTCTGTTTGCTGAACAAGAGTATGCCCAGAGGTGAGCCTCTTGCTCGCAGTGCAACTGGATTCAAGCTAGCCTGGCTGATGAGGGGGAATACCCCAAACCCAGTGCAGGTTGCAACTGTCTATTTATTTAAAGTTCGGCATGGTCATTTTTTGTACCAAAGCTTGGATGTGTGCCATAGACACAGAAAGATCAGGTTTTCTCTGTACCTAAATGTAAGAGGACCAGGCACCACAAAGCACATCCTTAGCACCCTGTTATTTAGAGTGCATTGTAAATTTTGTTTGATTGACTTACAGCAGTTGATACAAAATAAAACGTCAATATTTATTTACTGAAATTATGTTACCCTATTAGAAATGGGGGTCTCTAGTTGGCAATGGTTAGCACCGTGGTCCATGTAGGGACCCTTCTTCCTAGTGATGGAGCGTGATGGTGTTCTGTAATTTAAAGGGGTGCATCATAATCACAGATAGCCGGCACCTGTATATACTCCTATGTTGTATTAACATTTGACCATCAGAAAGTGTTCGTCATAACAAGTGAAAGTGTAAGTGATAGGAAAAGTGCTGTGCCATGTAAAGAGACAACATAGCATTCATGTTAGGATATTGTAATCCATAGTATTTGATGTCATTTGCCTAACAAAATTGCTTATATGTGATGTGTATAATGTAAACATGCACCATATTAAAGTTGCACATGGACGTGACTTAATTGCATGTAAAGTGTAGACTTTCATAAGTTGCTTGCAGTTAACATGATTTTGATGTGATTCTGTAATGTAATGATGCAGAAAGGCCTAAATGAAATTGTTGCAAAGTCATCATGTTCCCTGGGCAACCCCTCCAACTTTTTGCTGACTGATACTGGTGGTAACTGACTCCAGGCCCAGGGCCATTGCTATGCTGAAAGAGACACATTAGAATACAGTTAAAACACCGACATACACTAGGGTACACAATGGTATGGTGGAGTACCCTTATGATTGGCATGACCTACCCTATAAGCCCCTAGTATATAATGGGGCAGGGGGATTGAAACTACCTAGAAGTCCCTAGTACCCTAGGGAAAGGCAGTTTAGAGGCCAGCAGCTCTTTTTGCACTTGGATGTGTGCACTGCTGAAGCCTGAGGTCAGTTTATAAGCAGCCCTGGGTGCCAGGACTGCTTTTAAAAAGTGAATTATGCCCAAACTCGACTTTAGGGTTTGGGGCACCTAAACATGGATACCCTACCATGTTTTGGCACATTAGGAACCCCCAGGGTCTCCCCTAGGTGTCCCAGGGATGGGGGTCAGATATGTATAAGGTACACCCTTATAAAAATAGTTTTATATGCCCTGGGTTAAGTGAAATTTCACATTTCACTCTCCACATTGTGGTAAAGTGCTGCTCAAATTCGACTTTGATGCCAGGAGCACTGTGGAGGGAGAATCTGCAATATTTCTACAGATTCAGAACCCCTAAAGTCTCCCCAGTTGCACATAGGTGTGGCATGGCCGGCAAGATGGCTGCTTGCTAGGCAGCTCTGCCGACCAAGCGCTTTGATCCGGCATTATCTTGCGGTGAGTCGTGACTCCGCTCTCACAAAAAACTGTTCTGTACACCGGAACACCTGGGGAGCTATCTGGCTGGCGGCGGGCGCCCGAGGATGCCGACGGATCAGAGATCTGTCATCTACGAGCAGCGATCGCGGCAGCTCCTCCTCAAAATGGCGGCCGATGGCTGTGCCAGGCGCTAGCGGCAATGCGCTGCAGCCAGACCCCTGATCACGTACTCAACTGTGGGTCCCTTGGAACTTGCCGAGCATTTCGAGTACAGGTTGATATCTATGGAGTGAGCGGCGAGCGAAACCAGCAGGCAACGGAGAGCGGCTCTCTGGCACCAGGTCACCCAATCAGATAAGTGATGCATGCTAGTTTGAAGGAGGGTTGTGGCGGCTGCAGCAGGGAAAGGAACCGTGCAACAGCTGTCACAGAGGAGATAGCTGCGTTGGCCTGAGGGTCTGGTCCGGGCGGGAAAGAACACCAGGATTCACTCGATTGTGCCTGACCCTAAAATGGCGGTCCTAGGCCACCTGGCCAGATGAGTGCTGCGTGCCAGATTGTAAGAGGGCAGCAGCGGCTGCAGGACAAAGAACTGTTCAGCGGGGCCCATGGAGGCGTTATATGCACTAGCCTGATGGTCTATGCCAGGCGGAAAGCCTTAACCCTAAAATAGAGGTCAAGGGAGTCCAGGCATTGCAGGCACCTATGAGGGATGACACCACCCCTATCTCCACACTGTATTGAGAGAGCCTCTTGGGACAGAATTAAAAACAGAGGGAGAAACAGCCTGCTAATGGCGGCTGTTGCTCCCTCTGGCGGTTATCACTCGACATCACGCGCTCCCCCTAATGACATGCGTACCCTGGCTCTGTTCATCATGCCGATCCTCTGCTTAGTTTGCACCCCCTTTCATCCGGATTGTAAAAAATTGTGGGGATCCTCTGAATTCGCACATCAATGACTCATCCCCCCCTGCCTGACCTCAAGATTGTCACCTCAGTCATTAACTCTGTGAACTGTCCATCGACAGCTGAAACCTAGGCATTTTGACTGACGCCCGGTGGAGCTACCTCGCGAGCTAAAGGGGAGATGGGCTATGGATTCCCTCCTTGGCCATCACCTACCCAGCTGGTCCTTAGGCAAAGTCTTGCATCTCTCCTGACCTTATCTCCCTCCTTCCCCTTCACCCTACTGCCTACCGCTCTACTCTTCTCTTCTTTCCAGATAATGACCCCTGCCCTCACCCGTCCTTGCTCATAGTTCCCACCCAGTTTATCCACTGGATTTTCTTATGTGAACTTCCCGTCATCAGTTGAGACCTAGTTATTTTACTGATGCCCGATGCTACCCTGTTTAGCTAAAGGGGAGACGGGCTGTGGATTCCCTCCATGGTCGTCACCTACCCAGTCGGTCTTTGGGCAGACTTCCCTTCAGCTCTCCTGCCTCTTTTCCCTCATCCTCCCCCTTCCCACTTCCCACTTCCCCCCTCCTCCATACTTCTCTCAACTTTCTTTCCTCTTTTAATTTGTTGTTTATTTTTGAAGTAATGTGTAATTGTTATAATTTTCTGTAACCGAATGTAAAGCGCTCTGATACTTACAGGTCTAGCCAGTGCTATATAAAACTCATAAAATAAAATAAATAAATAAAAAATAAACATGGGGTTGGGTTCCTGTAGATCTAGGACAAGTACTAATAAAATATGTTTTTGTAAGTCCTGGTGCTGGAAAACCGGCCCAAGTCATTTTTCCCATTGCAAATCCACTTTTATGTAGGTTAACATGGTAGGAAGTTATTGATTAATAACTCTTGATAGGAGAGGGCTAGAAATGCCCTTCAAAGACTTCCCAGAATGGTATTAATAAATCCAACAATCTCATATTGTTGAATTTCTCCTAAAATGTACATACAAGAAGTTATAAGACTTTCTTGTTTGTAAGTCCAAATTCAGCCTTCCAGTGGTCTGCCCTGATTGGTCAGAGTTAAGTGGATTATCCAGGCTGCCTTGTAGAGGTGATAAAGAGCCCCTGGGGTTAACCACCTCTGCTGGCAGGGCAGTGTGCTGTTCCATAGGAATGCGAGGCCAGGGGGAGGAGTCGTAAACTATGTTGTTCAAAGCGGAGAGCAGAGAACAGTGTCATTTACAACTCTGATCTTCCCACCGTAGGCAGATGGTAGGATTAAGGAAGGTATGAGCAGATGCAGGGGGGAGAGTCTAAGTAAATTAGCCATCCTAGGGTGTGTTTAGCCAGCTCTTACCTCCTTGCTGGAAAATTGGCTGTTATGGATTTGGAAGATTTTATGCACTCCGGGACAAAATAATTCCACACTCTACAGGATGTGGTCATACATTAGAGGAGTTACCCTGCTCCCATTGGTCAGAAGTGACCCAGAGAACTTGGAATAAGTATCTGAGAGGGGCAGGGCCCTCCAGATCTGCTGCTTGAAACGTTCTGAAGCAATACATTGCCAAGCTAAGAAGATTGCTGTGTAAAGATTTCTAAGGCCTGTCCTCTGAAAACTGCACCATCTGAAACTACAGCCCTGTGGATTATTTAGCTGAAAAAGAACTAAAGAGTGGACTCCCTGAAAGTTACAGGTTAAAAGAGCTCATCTGGAACATCACCATCTGCATAAGCACCTTGGAGAACCACCAGTGGATTTGTAAGGGTTTTATACCAGTGGATTTTGGGAACTGAAGTCCTCAACTTTCAAGGACCATCTTGGAGCTTCCAGACCCTTGGAGTAAGTTTGAGACACTTTGGGACCCCTTGAGGAACTTCAGGAAGAAGTTCAACAAGTTTGGAAAACTTTGAAGCACCTTTGAAAAAAATCTCCATCGAGGGACCTGCCTTCAACCGCGAGCCGACCAAGCCAACCAGGTTCGTCCCGCTAAAAGCTCCATCGCTCCAACTTCCAGAGATTGACCGGGACTAGAAGAAAACAGAAGCCGGCGAACCCTCACCGGATCCAGCTACATGAGGAGCATTGAGAGAGCCCGCGAGAAAAAGCTCCAGAAAAGTTTCTAAGTGCGCTTGTAGAAAATGTGACCGGGAGCAAACGCAAGAGCCAATCCGCCTGCCTTCCACGCGTGCCAGCCTGGATGCCTGGGTTGCCCCGCTGAAGCGTTAAAGGAAAAATTTCTACGTCCGCTCCAGGGAAGTTGGCCGGGAGCTCGTCAAAAGACAAGCCGGCGAACCCTCACCAAATCCGGACTGGCTGGGAGCTTTGAGGGCTTGGGAAGAAAAGCTCCAGAGAAGTTTCTAAGTGTGAAGGTAAAAACTGAGACCGGGACCTGCCGTGAGCTGTAGCCGCTCAGGGCTCCATCACGCCCAGCCTGAAACTATGACCTTGGCCCGGTCTATTGCGAGCAGGTATCACAATATGGTGCTATATGTTTCTAAGTGCTATATTTTGCTAAATCTTTGAAAATGTCATATCTCTGGTTCCATACATTGGATGTTTGTCATTTTGGAGTCATTTTAAAGATAAAAATATTTCCTATTTTTATAAATTGGTACTGGATTTTTATTATGTGTTGTGTCTTATTTATTTACCGAATTGGTGTGTTTAAATGCTTTACATATCTGTCTTTGAAGTTAAGCCTGCCAGCTCGCAGCAAAGCTACCAAGGGTTGAGCATAGGAATAATTTTCTAAGACCTATGCATAGTCCTACCATGTGTTAGTGGCCTTATTGCCAGACCATGTATAGGTAACAAGGACCCCCTGAAAATATGGATATGGTAATTCCTAGGTCAGGGATAAACAACATATGAAATTTAACAACCTAGGCAATTTTAGTTCTTAGTGCTCATACATAAAGTGACAAAGGAGAGAAAAATACTATAAAGAATAAAATCAATGACTTTGGTTTTATTAACATAAAAGATGAAAAACAATAATAAAAAGTTGATTCTTAAGTGCAATTAATCAACTACAAAAATGATCAAATCAGCATTACACAATTTCACAATACAGTTAAAAATTGCATTTTAAAAATGGGAAGAAAAAAAAAAAAGCTAAAGTGGCATAAAGTGTTTCTCGACACGCGTTTCGGCAACCAGCGCCTTCTTCTGGAGTAGCCACGTAATATTGCTCTAACAGTTTATCAAAGATGAAAACTGGGGCAGTAGTTTGTGAGTCAAAGGCGATTAAAATTCCTAAATGTTCTAGGTATACTTCGACTTGGTTGAAATTCTAACGATATAAACTCCTATAGACGAAGCCTTTCAAAGAAGGATACTTTCTTCAAACCCGAATCTTCACATAATATAAAAGATTCGCTGCCTGTAGTCATGATGTCGGCTATGGCGTAATGAAAAACGGAACTCACACGGATCTTAATTCGAATTGAAAATATTAAACCTCCTGGTCGCAAGAATGGGGTAAATGATGCACTGCATTGAAACTATTAGAACCGTCGTGACCAAGACACTCCTCCGAATATGAGGTTAACGGTCCGAGTTCACGCGATTGTTTGGATAAACTAAAGCAGACCAGGAGTAGCACACACTCGAACGTTCTTGTGGCGGGGATTTTGTGAAGCCCCACAAAATCCCCGCCACGAGAACGTTCAAGTGTGTGCTACAATCTCGTGAACTCGGACCGTTAACCTCATATCGTGTGAGTTCCGTTTTTCATCACGCCATAGCCGACATCGTGACTACAGGCAGCGAATCTTTTATATTGTTAGAGCAATATTACGTGGCTACTCCAGAAGAAGGCGCTGGTCGCCGAAACGCGAGTCGAGAAACACTTTATGCCACTCTACCTTTTTTCTTCCCATTTTTAAAATGCAATTTTTAACTGTATAGTGATATTGTGTAATGCTGATTTGATCATTTTTGTAGTTGAATAATTGCACTTAAGAATCAACTTTTTATTATTGTTTTTCATCTTTTATGTTAATAAAACCAAAGTCATTGATTTTATGCTTTATAGTATTTTTCTCTCCTTTGTCACTTTATGTATGAGCACTAAGAACTAAAATTGCCTAGGTTGGTAAATTTCATATCTTATTGCCAGACCTACACTTGCCCCTAGCAATAACCCACTTTCCAACAGAAATGTTCACTTTTGTGCATTTGAGAGGCCTATGTGTTTCATTCTTATGTTGGCCAATTTCAGTAGGCCTGAAATTTATTTTCCCTGGGGGCTCAGTAGTGAGGGTTGTTAGAAATGTCATATGCACATTGAATTTGTTCTGTTCTCACGTTTCTGTTGCAGGTAGAGAAAATTGTTTTTGTCAGTTAGATTAACATATTTTGTTCTGTAGAGTTAGGCTCGGGAGGATGTGATACATTTTGGTGAGGAGAGCTGATAATTGGGATCTGGTGTTCTTTCTCATTGAGGGAGGCCTGGGAATCAAGGTCATCGAGCCAGGAACTGGGAGCACTGACAACGTGTGGAAAATCACCTATCGGAGGTGTCCAGCGAGATGAGGTGATCTGTGGGTGTGTTCTATGTTTTTGTGTTTTGTATTAGGGATAGTGTCCCGGAATAGAGTGAGGAGAAGCGGTGAGGAGATCGAAGGAGCGAGAAGCAGCATCTTAGAACAAGCTCTGTAGCTTTGGCTACTTGACCCATACAGCATGAGTGTACTTCTTAGGAAGTCTTCACGCGCTGACACCTTTTTCCTGATCTTGCCTGGAAAATGCTAAGTAGGGATGTCATGATAGTGGTAGTGTAGGGACAGACTAATGCTTTTATTCATTCACCGCAGATGAAGATCGAACTTTACGTGTGTTCTACTTTTGGAGATTGTCATTCTGTTTATGATTCATCGGATAAGGTTAGCCCGTAGATTTGGATTTGTATTAATTGGTGATGGATTAAACCCAGATCTTTTGACTCGGTGTGAGTGTTTGATTGATTCAGATGCTCCGTCCATCACCACCCCTTTTTGTACCGCTTTTGGCCACCATAAGTGTGGCAGGGTATGCTCAGACGTGAGTCCCTTGCTCACTTTGCCACTGGATTCAAGCAAGCCGGGCTGAAGACGGCTGGAATGCCAGAAACTGGTCCTCGGAGCTTGTTTCCGGTCCAGGGAAGACATGGCTTGGCAGTTCGGGCTGGACTGTTCCCATGAGGCACAGGGTCAGACTGATTTGCATATAGCCATGTCTGAACTGGGGTGGCAGAGTGGGCTAAAGAACGGTGATGGATTAAACCCAGATCTTTTGACTGGGTGTGAGTGTTTGATTGATTCAGATGCTTCGTCCATCACCACCCCCTTTTGTACCACTTTTGGCCACCATAAGTGTGGCAGGGTATGCTCAGACGTGAGTCCCTTGCTCACTTTGGCACTGGATTCAACCAAGCCGGGCTGAAGACGGCTGGAATGCCAGAAACCGTTCCTCGGAAGCTTGTTTCCGGTCCAGGGAAGACATGGCTTGGCAGTTCGGGCTGGACTGTTCCCATGAGGCACAGGGTCAGACTGATTTGCATATAGCCATGTCTGAACTGGGGTGGCAGAGTGGGCTAAAGAACGGTGATGGATTAAACCCAGATCTTTCGACTGGGTGTGAGTGTTTGATTGATTCAGATGCTCCGTCCATCACCACCCCCTTTTGTACCGCTTTTGGCCACCATAAGTGTGGCAGGGTATGCTCAGACGTGAGTCCCTTGCTCACTTTGTCACTGGATTCAAGCAAGCCGGGCTGAAGACGGCTGGAATGCCAGAAACCGGTCCTCGGAAGCTTGTTTCCGGTCCAGGGAAGACATGGCTTGGCAGTTCGGGCTGGACTGTTCCCATGAGGCACAGGGTCAGACTGATTTGCATATAGCCATGTCTGAACTGGGGTGGCAGAGTGGGCTAAAGAACGGTGATGGATTAAACACAGATCTTTTGACTGGGTGTGAGTGTTTGATTGATTCAAAAGCTCCGTCCATCACCACCACCTTTTGTACCGCTTTTGGCCACCATAAGTGTGGCAGGGTATGCTCAGACGTGAGTCCCTTGCTTACTTTGCCACTGGATTCAAGCAAGCCGGGCTGAAGACGGCTGGAATGCCAGAAACCGGTCCTCGGAAGCTTGTTTCCGGTCCAGGGAAGACATGGCTTGGCAGTTCGGGCTGGACTGTTCCCATGAGGCACAGGGTCAGACTGATTTGCATATAGCCATGTCTGAACTGGGATGGCAGAGTGGGCTAAAGAACGGTGATGGATTAAACCCAGATCTTTTGACTGGGTGTGAGTGTTTGATTGATTCAGATGCTCTGTCCATCACCACGCCCTTTTGTACTGCTATTGGATTTGTATTAATTCTCATGTACTTCTACAACCTCGTAATGAGGTGCTTGTACATCCAGTAGTTTTTGGCTTTGTAATAAACCTACTAACTTGGATTCCGGAGTCTGTGATTCTTCAGAGTCATGGTTCTTGTAAATGATGATCCTGTTTAAATGAATTGTTTCTCCCCTCTACACTTCTCAGCAGGCAATATAGGTCCGTCGGCTGTGAGTTCCACAGTAATTTGGCAGGGAGGAACTAGGCCCTTTCACAAGTCAGGGTAAGGGAGATATACTTCTAAAATAACCCCTGCTCACCCCCATGGTAGCTTGGCACAAGCAGACATGCTTACCTCAGAGGCAGTGTGTAAAGCATTTGTGCACACATACAGTAATACAGTGAAAACACTACAAATGGACACCACACCAGTTTAGAAAAATAGGTAATCTTTATGTAAACCAAACAAGACGAAAATGACAAAAATACACAATACAGTAATCAAAAATGACTTTTAAAAGGTAGTTCTGTCCACAGCAAACTATAGATGCAACATTTTTCACACAAAGTACCTTGGATGCATCAAAATCATAAACAAAAACAGCTGCAGGGAAGGCGATGTGACGGTTCCTTAAGTGCAGGGAAGGTGATGCGTCAGTACATTACTCCAGCGGAGGTGATGCGTCAATTCCTTACTGCCACGCAGGAGAGGTGATGCTTCAGTTCCTTACTGAAAGGGAGGTCATGCGTTGGTTTCTTACTGCATGGGGAGGTGATGCGTCGGTTTCTTACTGCATCCCCAGAGTTAATGTAGACTTGGTGCCCCGGTGCAATGCGTGATGATCGGCAATGCGTCTGTTCTCGATGCGGCGGTGGCAACGGCGCTGCATTGGTTTCTCCAGTTTCGATCCCACGATGCTTTGGTTCTTGCAGCCGCACAGCAGGACCTGCGTCGGAATCAGTGCGGTAATCTCAGACTTCGTAGATTGGTGCATTCATTGGGGTGTTCAGCGATTTCTCCCGCGCAGGCAGGCACTGCATCGGTTTCTTCAGTGATGCATCTGAAACAGGTGCCGATGCGTTGCGCTTCTCATCATTGCATTACTTTTCCAGCTCCCAACAGCAGGAACAACCTCTAGAGGCCCAGGACAGCAACAGGCACCTCTTGGCAGGTCAGAACTCCCAGCAAGGAAGTTCAGGGGAGTAGGGAGGGGTGAGGTCTTTGTGTCCCTGAGACTTCAAAACAAGAGGCAAGCTCTACTTCAAGCCCTTGGAGATCTTCCTCAAGCAGGAGACCCAGCACACAGCAATGTATTTATACTTTCCTTGGCAGAAACAGCCACTGCAGGCCAACACCAGACAGCACACAGCAAAGGGGCAGAACTTCTTCAGTTTCTTCAGCTCTTCTCCTTTGGCAAAGGTTTCTCTTGAATTCCAGAAGTAATCTGAAAAAATGTCTGGGGTGTGGGCCCCACTTTTTATAGCACAAATACCTTTGCTTTTTGGTGGCAGAGAAGCTCTTTGCCCTGCCAAAACCAGTTCCATACTCTCTGGTGCAGCTTCCTGGCAGGAGGTGGAGACAGCTTTGTCCAAGGGAGACCAGGCCCATTCAGGTGAGAAAGAAATCTCTCCCCCCTACTCTGAATGCAGTCTAGGTCTATTCAGCCCAGCCCCTATTCACCCTGGGAAGGCAAGACACCTCACCCCCCACCCAAAGTGGCTGTCTGAATAGAATGCACATCCCCACCCCCTGTCACTCCAAAGCCAGACAGTTAATACACAAAGCTAGCAGAGGCACACAGGATGGCTAAACAAGAAAATACCTACTTTCTAAAAGTGGTATTTTCAAACACAGAATGTTAAAATCATCCTCACTAAAAGTTCTGGCATACTAAACTTTAGCTTCCTATCTTGTCGCAACGGGAAGTTATATTTTTAAGATGTTATAAATGAACTCCCATTCTATCCTAAGGGACAGACAGCCTTTCAATAGTGAAAAACAAAATGGGCAGTATTTCACTATCAGAACATGGCACGCACATCATGGCATGTCCTACCTTTCACATGCACTGCTCCCTGCCCACAAGTGTACCTTGGGCCTACCTGAGGGGTAACTCACAAGTAAGAAAAGGGAAGGTTAGGGCCTGGCAAGTGGGTGCACTTGCCAGGTCGACATGGCAGTACCAGACTGCACACAGACACTGCAATGACAGGCCTGAGACCCTTTTGCAATGCTGCTTGGGTGGGTGGCACAATCAGATCTGCAAGCCCACTAGCAGCATTTGGTTTACAGGACCTGGGCACGCAGTGCACTGTGTGAGGGACTTAAAAGTAAACCAAGTAAACCAATTATGTAAACACTAATCCATGACAACACTTTACAGAGGAAGCATTTGCACTTTGGCACTGAACAGCAGTGGCAAAGGCCCAAAGCATCTAGACCAGCAAAAACGAAGTCAAGCACACAACAAAATCCAGCACACTGTAAAAACACAGGAGGCAAAGGCAAAAATACTGGGGAAACCCACACCAAGGATGCCAGGTCTAACATACCCTTTACACTGACTTGTGTTTATTGCTATTTAAATATGACCACTGCTATTTTGTTCAGGCTGGGTGTGGCATAGTTCTTCTTTGGTGTTTGTTTTTAATTTGTTATC
This sequence comes from Lissotriton helveticus, assembly GCF_964261635.1. Taxonomy (NCBI): domain Eukaryota; kingdom Metazoa; phylum Chordata; class Amphibia; order Caudata; family Salamandridae; genus Lissotriton; species Lissotriton helveticus. The sequence continues at coordinate 241,849,281 of NC_136061.1, read as the reverse complement.
GTACAGCATGATCTTGATGTGCCAGAGCTAAGAGGGAGACACTTGCTTGTAAATGCTTAGCATTATTTCCATTTTGGCAGAACAATTCTGTTTTTTATTCATAGTTTATATAGTCTGTTCTATGTCACAAATAAAGTATACATATGCTCAATTGCACTGAAATGTTTCGTGCAATGGGCTCAACCATGTTACACCACCGTTTATCATATATGTTGTCTAAAAACAACTAAGGTTTTAGACTGCATTCCGAAGTATATCTTATTGAAATACTCAGATGTCAGCCTGGTGCTGCTAATGACAGATGTTCCATACAAACAGGTTGTCAAACTGGGAAGACTGAGCGTTCCATTCGATACTTTTCAGCGACTCTTGACCCTGTTGCAGCGGCATTGCCTGGTTGTCTCAAAGTGGTTGCAGTGGTGAGCCTTAGAATTCAGCAAACTGAAGTATTGGATCAAGGAACTCCCTTGAAAAATGCTTTAATACAGTTGTCGTGCACAGCACTAGGGGGTTGACTAGAGATTTCATTGTAGTGACAGACCTGAGGCTTAAAGCATTGTAGAGAGACTAAATGGGATTATCAAAGTTAAACTGTCCAAGGCCTGTGCCTCGTTGTCAGCTAAATGTCCTGATGCACTTACTTTGGGAATGATGTTAATTCGTAGTACTCCTTGTAAGCAAACAGGATTGTCTCGTCACTAGGTATTGATGGGAAGAGCCATGCAAATTCTTGCTGTTCCTGCAGCTGCGCTTGTGAATATCACAGATGACCTGGTCCTCAAGTACTGCAAAGGATTGGCTGATATGGTGCTTTCTCTTTCCCATCAGGTTGATGCTGCTATTGCAGCTGTCCATGAATCTCCAAGACCCTGGTGACTGGGTTCACATAAAGAAGCACGTTTGAAAGTCTTGCCTGGAGGAGCATTGGAGAGGTCCTTATAAGGTGATCTTGGTCACTAACACTGCTGTCAAGTTTGCAGTCTGCCAAACTGGATGCATGCCTCCCACACGAAGAGCGTAAAATGAGAAGAGGAAGAAGTGGAGCAAACATCCATTAATTCCTCAAGTCACATACAATTTGACATTTCTGAAGCTTTTGAGGAAGAAGAAGACAACTCTGAGGGAGCACAATCTCCATCAGCAGAACATCAGCCGGTGTGAGTGATAGAGCGCGCGAGGCCACCCGACCAATAGTTTTCGCCGTTTCCGGCTTCAGGGCCCATATACTTTCAAACCACCATATACATCGATCGGGTGACTTCACGAGCTCTACCAAGTTGATGTGTGTGTGTTCCCTGCTAATAATTTTCAGTGCACCCGACTTACCATCCACCGATGCGGGTACCTAATGACCACAATGAATCAGGGAGCTAGCTGTAAAAGAAAGGCAGCAAAATGCAAACCCAAACAATATCATTCAAATACTGTTTAAATGACCACGGACAACTGGAAGTTTTAAAATGTTTATCTAAATTCAATATTTCCTTGCATGAGGTACAGTAAATTAAGGCAATCAATAACTAAGATAACGTAAATTATATAGGCATAAAGAAATAATGACAGGGTAATCATTCAAATGTAATATGAAATGCAGATGGAAAATACTATAAAATCTCAGAAATGTTTAAGCATGGACAGTTTATGCATGAATAACTATGGGAGGGCCTATAAAGAGTAACACGCTTCACTTAAGGTGAATGGGCCTTTGAACAATCTAGGCAATGAAGTTCTAGACCATATCATAAAATTACAGACTGCAATGCAAAATATAATTTCTAACCAGTGAGAAGACATAGGAACAAAACCTTATGGAAAACATGTAATTGACTTTCAATAGTTGCGGAAAGGCATGGAAAATATAACATATGCAATGATGAACTTTATTAAAGCAAAAGTCAGAAAATTCAGAAGGTGCAAGATTTAAAGAGTTTTCAGAGCAATATTTACCTAGAAAGGTGTGGAAACCAAACCCTGGCCACGGGTCAGTTAAGGACAGGAAACCCTCAAGGAAGGATACCCCTCAAAGGACAGCAGGTGCAGAATGGACACCCAGGACAGGACAGGATACCCTCGGAATAGAAATCAGGACAGGACCCTTAGGACAGGACAGCAAACCCTCAGGACAGGACAGCAAACCCTCAGGACAGGACCCTCTTCAGGACAGGACCGGAACCCACAGTTCGGAAGCAACGCCTGCGCTCCACCCGTTCTGCAGCTATCGATCAAGACCCCGATTGGGTCAGCGAACTCCCAGCTAAGTGCTTTGCCAGCACTTTAAGGTTCAGTAGAACCTTAGTCTATAGTCAAATTCGGACAGAGTGCTTCGCAGCGCTCTGTATCTTCAGTCACCTATTGAGTGCGTTGGGTCAGTGACAGGTCAGCTAAACCAGACAAGTCGGACGGTTCACTAGGTGAACCCAGGGTAGATATACAGTTTGGGGTCAGTGTACCACCCCCCAATGTTGCAAAGTGTCAGAATCCTTCAATTTGGATTGGTCCTAAGGTAGGATTTGGGTAGCACACCAATCACGACATAGAGTTTCAAGCCTACATTTGCATAATAGGGTACCGCCTAACTAGATTGGGGTTCTCATGAGAACTGGTGCAGAAATACAATGGCAACTTTAACATTGTTGCTCTGTGAGCACATGTGATTGGTTCAGCCGAGTTTTCGGGTCGTTCTCAGGAGCATCTTGCTCATCACTGCCAACTGGCTGAGTTCCACCATTCAAGGTCTGCTCTGGCTTGGCAGGTCGCGCAGGCGCAGAAGGACCTCCAAAATGGTTCTCGGCACAGACAAACCCCATTCCCCGCGGTACATAAAAAGTAAGCGAAAAACAAATTAATACATAATAATGTCATTATGAAAATACATCACAGGATTTGTACTTTTGACTCATCATCAAGAAATAAAACTATTGCATTAAAATGTTAGCTACATTGACACAGTCACAAGAGCAGTGGCACGAGCAGTACCACATGATAAGCACAGCTATGAATTACGCATGCGCATAACTTTCCCTCCACTTCTGCAGACGCGTCAGGACACGTGAGTGTGGCTGACGCATGCGCAGTAACTAAATACAAGCGGCGGCCATTTTAGGTGACTTGGGTAAATTATTTTAGTAAAACACCTGTGCAAGCTTCACTATCTATGTTCAAACTTAACATAAACGTTAGTAAAACATACATTTGTTACCTTATTACACATAAACGAGGTTCTTGACTTCGGCAAGCCGCAAAATATGCGAAGCTTTGCTTCATCAATCCCCTCTTTGATGATATTTACTATCATCACAAATTATAATGGAACCAGATGCCAACTTTCTTTCACACTTTATAAAGTTCTATTTCTTCCAGCAACCGTTCTAACTTTTCTCTCTCAGTTTTAGTAGGGTGAGAAGTCTTCACCTTTTTGTATATCTGATCATTCACTTCCTCTAATTCAATCTCATCCACACTTCGTTTCACTCCTCTTGCATTTACCTCGTGCTTTTTGGTGCGCTTGCGGCATTTACAGCATAAGAAAATGGAAAGTATAATAAGACCTATAATACCAATTGGCATCAGAATTTTGAACAATAAGCTTTTACCTATGCTAGCAAGCCAATGACCTACATTTGAGAGACCATCTACCAGTCTCTTCCAGGCACTATCAACCTCGAGTGGTTTGAGTTCCTTTGCCAAATTAGTAATGTTTTTCACATATCTTTTGATCTGTACACTTTTATCCGGAATATAAGTGCAACAATGTTGCGCCTTCAACATCCGGCAGACTCCGCCCTCTTTCGCTAATAAGGTGTCAAGAGCAAGTCGATTCTGCAAAACCATTGATCTGATCGCAACCATTTCAGTATTGACCAGCAGAAATCCATGAGCTGTTTCAGTAGACAGTACATCTACTATAGTAGACAATTTGCAAATTCTGTGAGTGTTCAGAACCACTCCCACTCCAGGTATCAGTGCACTGAAAATACTACCCATAATTTCACCTATACTTTCTCTTTTACTACGCACTAAGCCATTAGTATCTTCATTGCTTCCAGCTTTCCCATTCACATGGTATATTTTCGGGAAGACAATGCCAAAGTAGCAGCTTCCATACCAGTGATCCGGCAATTTGAAATAAGCCTTGTCCCCACAAATATAATAAATTCCAGGAAACACAGGCTCTGACCCATTTTTGAAACCCCAACCTCCAATTACCTTGTAATTATGTTCGCATTCACTGGAACCAATGAAAACATTATTATAATAGCTAGTGTTCTCGCGGTGAAGACATAGCTTGCCTTTCTTTTCAAAATCCAGCAACAGAGCAGGACCCGCTCCACCAGATGAGGTGCCTTCCATGTTCTCTGCCCACTTTGGCTTTTTCTGACTTTCGTCATTAGCCTTCTTTTGAATTTTAATTCTTCTTTTCTCTGCCATGTTCAGGAACATTTTTTCCTGCTCACGCAAAGAACAAGTCAAGTTATCTCTGTGTGCGTCTGCTATGTCAATGTTACCTATAGTCAGAAAGTAGTCTCCCATATATCTTATGGTGTCACTTTTGGTATGTACAGGATTCAAGTTCCCACGTATAGGAAGTTCAGAAAAGATCACGTCATTGTTAGAGTAATAATACTGTAACGGTCCCCTTTTGTAAAATAAACTAGCTAAAATGCTACAGGAGATTCCATATGTCAATGGCAGGTGATGGTATGTCACGCCTTCAGCCACAGAAGTAGGTAGCTTCATGCAGACATAGCAATCTTCAATTTCCATAGTCTCTACATAATGTATTAATAAGTTTGCGAAAACATTTAAGTGTGTCTTGTTCTTAACTCCATGATAATGTAGTCCTCCCTCATCTGATGCTTCTAAGTTCTGTTTTGTTTGTCTCAGGGCTCTTTCATGTCGTGCTACACTCTGTGTTGTTAGCTCCTCACTGTCAGTATTTACAACTTCAGTAGGGACAATGTTAGTATCTTTACTTACAGCAAAGGGAATGAAAATTGTTAATCCTATCCAGATAACTATCAGTACTACTACACTACATATACACACCTTGCAACACGTCTTAAAACGGCTGCAACTAGGTCTACCATTCACTGTTGAATCAGACATTTTGGCTCAGAAGGAGTTTCTCGAGCCCCTCTTTTTGGCTTTACACAACTAGCTTACTTCGTGCAAATTCACGGTGGTTCGTCTTCTTCTTCAGCTGAGTACCCAGGGACGGGCTCTCCGTCGCTCACGTCAGTTATATCAAGATCTTCAAGTTCTTCCAAAACCAGTGTCCATTCAGGAGACTTGTACTTTTTGTTTTGTCTTTTTATTCGTTCACTCCTTCTTTTGGAAGAGTCTTCTTCTTGCTCTGCTATCCGAGCACTTCTTCTTGCTTCTGCACGTTTTTCTTCCACTGTCTTTATCCTTAGTCTCAATCTTTTTACAAACCTAGGCTCAAGGTTGTTTCTTTTCTTTAGTCTCTTAGTCGGTACTTGGACTTCACTTTCTTCTCTTATTCTCTTGTTCTCTTTATCTTGTGGTAATTCTTCTCCACTTTCTTCTTCTATTTCCCCTATCTGGCTAGTTCCAGGGCTAGCATCAAATTCTTCTGCCTGGTTGCTAATCTGGCCTTGTTCAGGAATATTTTGTTTTTGGCTTTCGATTGTCTTTGTTTCTGTTTCTGTTTCCTGAACCCGTTCTTCTAACCCTCTCTGATCCTGTTCAAGCACTTCGATCTCTTGATTTTCTTCTGCTCGAACTATCACTCTATTTCTAGTCTCTCCTTTATCTGCATCAGGTGTTAGCGGTGGGGTATCGAACACCTGCTCTGTCCCTGTCTGACCTTCTCCTTCCTCAGTTTTGATGTGAATCTCAAGCGGCTGAGGTTCTTCGCCTGTGCCTTGCTTTTCCTGACTAGTCCACTCTCTTCCTTCACTAAGTCGCTCTCTTGTTCTGATAGGATCTTCGGTCAGATCAATCATCGGTATCCATTCTTCTGGCCATATGCTTGGCAGCTCGTCTTCAGCTACTCCTGGCTCAGTTTCCTGGACCTCTTCAGCAGGCTGGATTCTTGGCAGTTCGTAGTCAACTACTCCTGGGTCAATGTCTGCTGTTCCTGCAACCTGACTGGTGCTGGGCTGCTCGTTGTCAGTTGCTTCTGGTCTGGCTCCTTCAGGGTCCTCTGCTGGTTGCCCTTCTTCTTCAAATCCTCTGTCTGGTAATACCTTCTGGGTGTGTCCAGCGTGGATCCACTGGGGAACACCTGCGACTTTCACTGCAGTGGTTGTTACCAGGATTACTTGGCGTTTCTTTCCCCACCTTGGTGCCAGACAGCTTGATCGAGTGTGCTTCTTTATTTTGACCCAATCTCCTGGAACCAAGCTGTGGAGAGGAGTCGTTGGATTGAGGATGCCGTCGTCTCCAATCTGGCGAGAGATAGAACGCACTTGATCACCCAATCTTCTGCAGTATTCAAGCACCAAATCATCAGTAATATTCAACAGTTTGCTTCCTGGCACCCATGCTTGTCTCATCACTCTTCCCATAATGATTTCATGGGGACTTAGGCCTGTCTTGCGGTCAGGAACACTTCTCAGTCCCATCAGGACCAGGGGCAGGGCCTTCACCCAGGTCATGCCAGTAGCATTTGTCAGCTTTGCTAGTCTGTTTTTGATAGTTCCATTTACTTGTTCCACTATTCCAGAAGCCTCTGGGTGGTATGCACAATGCAATTTTTGCCTTATTCCGAAGGCCTTACATAATTCAGCCAGTATCTCATTCTGGAAATGTCCACCCTTATCTGATTCAATAATGTATGGTATGCCGAATCTAGGTATCAGTTCTTTTAGTAAACACTTCGCTACTGTCAGTGCGTCACTTTTGGGAGTAGGGTAAGCTTCTACCCATTTTGAAAATACACAAACAATGACAAGGACATATCGCTTTCCTTCACAACGGGGCATGGTGATGAAATCAATCTGTATTTTTATAAAGGGACCCCCTGATCTCCCAATCTTGCTCAGTTCAACCATTGTCCTCTTGCCTGGGTTCATCTGTTGACATGACAGGCACCTCTGGCAGAGGGACTCTGCTACCTTCCTGAACTTTTTACTGTACCAAGTCTGTTGAAATACCAGAATCATGGCATCCCTACCAATGTGTGATCCTTCGTGTATTAATCTTGCCATTGCGCCAAGCAAGTGTCGGGGTAACACAGGCATACCAGTTGGGCCCAAAATCACACCATCCACACGCCTCGGTCTACACCCATCTTCCTTCCATTTCTCTCTTTCTTGCCAAGGAGCCGATTCCTGCCACTCTCTCACTTCATCCCATGTAGGCACTTCTTCAAACACCTGAAGCTGGCAGCTGGTTCCTGGCCCCCCTCGTTTTGGATTTACAATATACCGATCTTTGGCACACCATTGGGCCACTCGATCAGCATAATCGTTTCCCAGTGATACTTTGTCCATGCTCTTTTTATGAGCAGCACATTTTACCACTGCCAGTTCTTTGGGCAACTGGATGGCCTCTAAAAGGTCATGAACAACCTTTGCATTCCGAATGGGAGTACCTGAGGAAGTCATGAATTCCCTCTGCAGCCACAATTGGCCAAAGTCATGCACAACTCCATAACAGTACTGACTGTCAGTATACACTGTTATGCGTAAGTCCTTCCCAATTTTGCAAGCTTTTATCATAGCTATTAATTCGGCTACTTGTGCAGACTTGATGTTATATAGGTAACCTGCTTCTTCAATTTTTGTGAAAGAGACTACTGCATAAGCAGCACTCAAGCCTCCGAGTTCATGTCTTAGACAGGAACCATCCACAAATAGTTCTTTATCATGTTCAGGCAATGGCACTTCTTTTATGTCTGGGCGTGGTTTAGTACTGAACTCTGTCAGGTCAATACAATCATGTTCATCATCATCCCCACCTTCTATTTCCAAGGGGTCGGGGAGTAAAGTGGCAGGGTTCAGAATACCGCACCTAACAATGCTTACATTTGCTGCACCCACAAGAATCCTCTCGTATTTAGTCAGCCGACTAGGGGTGAGATACTGTGTTTTAGTTCTGGTCAATAGAATTACCACTCCATGTGAAACATACACGGTCACAGGATGTCCCATGACAATGGACTCACTCTGTTCCAAACTTGCGCAGGTAGCAGCTACTGCTTTCAGACAGCCTGGTAACCCAGCAGCTACTGGGTCCAAAGTGGCAGAGAAATAGGCCACAGGCCTTCTGGTCGTGCCATGTTCTTGAGTCAGGACTGACAATGCACAATTATCGCGAGTGTCACAGAATAGGGCAAACTCTTTGGAATAATCTGGCATTCCCAACGCAGGGGCTGTACACAGACAGTTTTTCAGTCTTGTGAAAGCCATTAGGCTTTCATCGTCCCACTCTACAACATCTGGCATTCCTCTCGTGGTCATTTTTATCAAGGGCCTGGCTAAGGCTGCAAATCCCAGAATCCACTGCCTGCAGTACCCTAATACACCCAGGAACATTCTGACATCTTTTTGAGTACGGGGCAACTGCATCTTTTGAATTATTCTCACTCTCTCTGATGTGACTTTTCTGACACCCTTTTCTATTTGGTGTCCCAGATATTTCACTGATTTCGCACAGAACTGTAGTTTGTCAGGGGCCACTTTATGCCCTTTCTCACACAGATGATTTAAGAGGGCAATGGTGTCAACTACACAGTCCCTATGACTTTTAGACGCCAGTAGAAGGTCGTCTATGTATTGCACTAACACAGAGTTCCCAGGTAAGATCAAAGTCTCTAGACATTTTTTCAAGATCTGATTAAAGATAGAGGGGCTCTCTGTATACCCTTGAGGGACCCGGTTCCAACAATACACGTGACCTTCGAAGGCAAATGAGAAAAGAAATTTGCTGTCGGGGTGCAGGGGTATCGAAAAGAATGCATGACATAAATCAATCACAGTGAACCATTCAGCATCCCAAGGAATCTGGTACAATATCACTGCAGGGTTCGGGACAATAGGGCAGCAAGGAACTACAATTTTGTTAACCTTTCTCAGGTCCTGCACTACCCTATACTTGCCACTAGGCTTTTTGATGCCCATAATCGGTGAGTTGCATGGGCTGCTCATCACTTCCTGTATGATGTCTCCTTCTAATAATTTTTGTATTTCCAGAGTGACACCTGCTTTCACTTCAGCATTCATTCGGTAGGGCCTAGTGTTAGGATATACTGCATTGTCCTTGATGGCTATCTGTATGGGGTCCACATCTTTCATCAACCCCACATCTTTTCCAGTAAAATCCCACACCTCTGGCTTTACGGCTTCCTGAAGTTCTTGGGGCAAGTCCTGCAGGGTCAATCTTTTAATTTCTGAGTCAGGTCTAAGTAACAATAATTTATAAATGCCATCTTCATCTGGGGTCTGTATTTCAACACCTTTTGGTGTGCAAAAGATGGTACAGTTCATTTTGCACAGCAAATCACGACCCAGTAGATTCACTGGACTGGTGTCACAGACGACAAATCTATGCATCTGTTTAAAATTTCCAATTGAAATCTCCATTGGTTCGGTAACAGGAGTACTAATCAATTGATTAGATACACCCACTACTTGGATATTTTCTCCCGAGAGGGGTAGGTTTGGAACGTCCACTGTTCTTACAGTAGAACGGGTAGCGCCAGTGTCCAACAGAAAAGTGACATCATTTCCGTCAACCTTTCCTTCAATATATGGTCCAGACTGGTCTACCGGCAAGGAAGCGCCAAGTACGCACTCCTCGTCCTCCCCTCTCAGGCCCCGTCAGTCCTGATCATTACAAAGGAAGGTATCATTTAGCAGATACTGCGAAGTTGCTGTATTTCTGTTCTCCCCGCTTTCCCAAACCTCTATCTCTTCATCTTCTGCCTGTCTTCCCCTGTATACCTGCTTGGGTGCTCGAGGCACCTGGACTGTTTTTACCTGGGGTTGAGTCTTTCTTGGTCTTTCTTTCTGCGTCTGTGGAGTTAAATCAGGAGTTTTTTCATTAGCATCTACTAATTGGGGACACTCGTTTCGCCAGTGTCCAATTTCGCCGCACTGATGGCAGGGAAATTTCTTCATAGCCTCTTCCCTGCTAAATTTGGGCCGGGGCTTTCCTCCACCCCCTCCCCCATGGCTTTTGTTCTCAGCATTCTTAACCATGTTACTCAATTGTTTTTCCTGCTGTTCTGCGAGCTTCACCTGAGCCCACATCACCTTTTCCTTAAGGGCCTTTTTCTTCTCTGCCATCTCGTCCTCGCAGTACTTAGCGTACCGCAGGACCTCATCCATTTTCTTAGTATGCCAACAGATTTTATTATCTTTTATCCACTGACAAATTTCAGGTCTTAAACCATTTACAAACCTGTAAATAAAGTGCGTCATGTCCTTCAAATCGATGTTATCAATACCACTGTATGTTTTAAATACCTGCAATAACCTCTCATAGAAGGAGTGCACTGTCTCGTCCCTTTCCTGAGTTGTTCTATCTATTTTTGTCCAATCAGTTTCTTTTGCGGGCACCTTTTCTTTCAAATGCTGAATTACCTGCTCATATTTTCGCATGACATCCTTTGATGGCTCCCCAGTTTCCTTGTTTCTGGGATACTCCTCACTGGGCCAGTCTATGGCTATTTTACACTGGGTCCATAAATCTACTGGAACCACAATGTCGAAAAACCCATCCAGGTCTTTCCACAGACATTTCTGTACCTTCACGAACCTCTCCACCTGCCTGTACCAGTCAACTGGTTTCTCTCGTAATTTTGGAAAATCGTTCGTGAAGGACACAATATCCTGCCTAGACCAGGGGACATGCACATATTTCCCTCCTGGAACTTCGCGCATGGGGCATAACTGCTCAGGTTTTTCTACCTCCCTTAAAGCAAACTCAGGAGTCACTTGTCGGGAGCGAACCTCTTCCCTCTTTTTCGCCCACCTGCTTCTCCATCTTTCCACATCTCCCCATTTCTGCAGTACCCCCATTAATTCTTTAATCTGCAACTTCTTCCCTGCCACATTCAGGTGTTCTATATCTTTGTCTGAGAAGTCTGCTCTGTACGGTTTCTGTAAGGGCTTGGATTTTGAGATATCTACCCCCATACTAACTGCTGTTTCGGTCAGTTTTTCGTGGAGCACTCTGGTGTTCCTTGTAAAGCTTTTACATATGAACGACAATTCTTCTTCAGAGTAGGTATTCAATCGATCCAACCCCACATTTCCTGCCATTAATTCTTCTATTTCGACCCTCAGCTTGTAGAGGTCTAAAGGTTTTGTTTGCGGAGTCTGTTTCTCTAATTCACGACTCCAACTCTCAATTTCATCCAGAGTTACCAGAGAGACATTCCTAGTACCTGTTGCTGTCTCTAATTTAATTTCTTTTGTATTAAAAGGGTTATGCCTCTGCTGTATTCCCTTTCCAGTCTGTTTGTTTGGTAATTCCAAGAACGCAACTTCAGACTCGCACTCACTGGACTGATCATCTATGATGATCGGTTCCTGTCTCGGGGTTGCCATGACTGGGGTCATAACTGGAGTAATCGGATTTCCCTGACCATTTCCGTATAACGGGACCACCGGTCCAATAGTTACTGGAATAGTCAATGCCTCAGGACTGGTATTTAACTGGGAAATTTTCTGAATTATTTCTGTCCTTTGTCTAGCTAGAGCCTCTTGCTCCTTTTCCACTAGTACCCTTCTTAAAGTTGTGTCATGTAATATCTGTGGGGTCAACGGAGGAGTAAAACTCGGGGCAGTAGGATGCGTTTCACTTGGTCCTCCCCCATAATTTGGTTTCGGGAATAAAGTTCCAGTATTAAAGGACCTGCGCTCTTCCCCATATGGAGGTTGAACAAAAGGCAGTCCTGAATTCGATGGTTTCTCTTCGTTTTCATACAAGGGTCTGGGAAAAAAGATTTTCGTACGTGAATATTTTTCTTCCTGGCTCGCGGGCACTTTGGGATATATATCCCTTGTTTCCGTCGGTTCGGGTTTTTCAGGATAGGGCAATACTTGACCACCCCCTCCCAGTCCCAGGGACCTGTCTTCTTCCTTTAGGAAGTGGCGTCGGGGAACATCTCCTACACTGGAAGGTCGGGTTCCCTCTTTGTAAGGTGGCGGACTTCTGGTACAGATGTCATCTATTAGTTCATCATCTGATTCCCCCAGGGCCCCCCAATGCTTACATTTTTCAGTACTTTTCTCACCCGCTCCAATGTTATGACATGCCGGCATCATGGGAAACAGACCCTCAACAATCATGCTCTGCCTCCACTGTTTCATCCTTTTGTCCCTGGACTCCTGTTTCTGCCTGGGGTACCACTTGGTCAAACCCTTGTCCATTCGGGGTCTTTCTCTTTCAAAAGCCTCAATCTCCCATTCCTCTAATGCCTCATACTGCGTTAGTCTCGGTCTGGGATGCAATTCGTTCATCCGAGTCCTTAAATTAAATAGGATCCTACCATTGAAAGTACCATCTAACGGAAAAGCCAATACTCCGTCATCTTTTGTGTATTTCACCCAATTCTCCAACCACACACAGGTATTGTACCCTCGGTCAAACATCATGAATGAGGCAGGAGTATTAGGTGGTGGGACAAGAACACCTTCCCTAGATTTAATCGGTTTGTCCGTTTTAAAATAATTTTTCACCTTACTTATAAGTGACATTTTTCTCTTTGTTCCGTACATAATATCGTATCTATTAGTCTTCCACTGATCCCTTTCAAACCCTAGGTGCCTTGGATCAGGTCGAGTTCCTGTAGTCTGCGAGTGCCACATACGACTTCTGCGCTAAACTTTGTTTACAAACTACCTCCAATCAGAACGCGCTTCAGAAATTCGTGCAACCAATGGGTGCGCGACACTAAATAAGCTCCGCCAATGGGTGCGCGGCCCCTTCGTGAGACAGTTCCCACGCTCCGGCGCTCACCCCTCCTTTACAATTCCAGCTCCGCTACCCGCCCGCTGCTTCTACCAATCCCAGCGCGGCACAGAGTGACGTCAGAGGCGCTTCGCGACTGACTCCCTCCCTTCACAAGGTAACGGAAACTTTCTTTCTTTTAAAGTGCTCAGTGCTTGGTTATTTTACAACAAATACACATTCGCCACAGTGCTCAAGTGTCTAGACAGAGAAAGAATTGTTTTACTGCAAGTAAACTACTTCCATTTACTTTTCACTCGCTGCGGGCAGATCTCTTCCGCCTACCCTTCACTCTAGCATCGGTGAACCTGTTATTCCCCTAAACTCATCCACTTCTTTCCGGGATATATTCCGAGTTTAAGGTTTCTCAGCGGACCCCTCTGCTTTCACGCTAGCTCCGAGGAACCTGCTACTCTTCCGATGTGACCCTTACTAGGTTACGCCACTATGGGAATTTTGCCAATGAACCCCGTTACTGTCATTTATTCACACATGTATTCAGAAAACCCTAGTTAGTGCTTCCCGGTTATCTTAACCTGCACCTAACTTTCCTCGAACCTGTGACCTCAGGACAATGGATTCTATTCACCACTTGCCCTTTCAATTCCCCGGGGAGTTCGGACAACATGAAACTAAACGATTGACAAATGCATGGATTAGTACATATAACAATATAAGAACAAGAATAATAAAATGCAAAAATTCATGAGTTTCAGCGGCGTATTCACAAGAGAATGATCAGGTCTCTTAGAACAGCCGCTCTTCTAGCAGCATCAATATAATAGCAGCTTCCGACTCAACTAGTCCAACTAATCCCTGCCTTACTCTCAACTAGTCCCTAACCATCCTCTAGCTACCAGAAAAACTGATAGAGCGCGCGAGGCCACCCGACCAATAGTTTTCGCCGTTTCCGGCTTCAGGGCCCATATACTTTCAAACCACCATATACATCGATCGGGTGACTTCACGAGCTCTACCAAGTTGATGTGTGTGTGTTCCCTGCTAATAATTTTCAGTGCACCCGACTTACCATCCACCGATGCGGGTACCTAATGACCACAATGAATCAGGGAGCTAGCTGTAAAAGAAAGGCAGCAAAATGCAAACCCAAACAATATCATTCAAATACTGTTTAAATGACCACGGACAACTGGAAGTTTTAAAATGTTTATCTAAATTCAATATTTCCTTGCATGAGGTACAGTAAATTAAGGCAATCAATAACTAAGATAACGTAAATTATATAGGCATAAAGAAATAATGACAGGGTAATCATTCAAATGTAATATGAAATGCAGATGGAAAATACTATAAAATCTCAGAAATGTTTAAGCATGGACAGTTTATGCATGAATAACTATGGGAGGGCCTATAAAGAGTAACACGCTTCACTTAAGGTGAATGGGCCTTTGAACAATCTAGGCAATGAAGTTCTAGACCATATCATAAAATTACAGACTGCAATGCAAAATATAATTTCTAACCAGTGAGAAGACATAGGAACAAAACCTTATGGAAAACATGTAATTGACTTTCAATAGTTGCGGAAAGGCATGGAAAATATAACATATGCAATGATGAACTTTATTAAAGCAAAAGTCAGAAAATTCAGAAGGTGCAAGATTTAAAGAGTTTTCAGAGCAATATTTACCTAGAAAGGTGTGGAAACCAAACCCTGGCCACGGGTCAGTTAAGGACAGGAAACCCTCAAGGAAGGATACCCCTCAAAGGACAGCAGGTGCAGAATGGACACCCAGGACAGGACAGGATACCCTCGGAATAGGAATCAGGACAGGACCCTCAGGACAGGACAGCAAACCCTCAGGACAGGACAGCAAACCCTCAGGACAGGACCCTCTTCAGGACAGGACCGGAACCCACAGTTCGGAAGCAACGCCTGCGCTCCACCCGTTCTGCAGCTATCGATCAAGACCCCGATTGGGTCAGCGAACTCCCAGCTAAGTGCTTTGCCAGCACTTTAAGGTTCAGTAGAACCTTAGTCTATAGTCAAATTCGGACAGAGTGCTTCGCAGCGCTCTGTATCTTCAGTCACCTATTGAGTGCGTTGGGTCAGTGACAGGTCAGCTAAACCAGACAAGTCGGACGGTTCACTAGGTGAACCCAGGGTAGATATACAGTTTGGGGTCAGTGTACCACCCCCCAATGTTGCAAAGTGTCAGAATCCTTCAATTTGGATTGGTCCTAAGGTAGGATTTGGGTAGCACACCAATCACGACATAGAGTTTCAAGCCTACATTTGCATAATAGGGTACCGCCTAACTAGATTGGGGTTCTCATGAGAACTGGTGCAGAAATACAATGGCAACTTTAACATTGTTGCTCTGTGAGCACATGTGATTGGTTCAGCCGAGTTTTCGGGTCGTTCTCAGGAGCATCTTGCTCATCACTGCCAACTGGCTGAGTTCCACCATTCAAGGTCTGCTCTGGCTTGGCAGGTCGCGCAGGCGCAGAAGGACCTCCAAAATGGTTCTCGGCACAGACAAACCCCATTCCCCGCGGTACATAAAAAGTAAGCGAAAAACAAATTAATACATAATAATGTCATTATGAAAATACATCACAGGATTTGTACTTTTGACTCATCATCAAGAAATAAAACTATTGCATTAAAATGTTAGCTACATTGACACAGTCACAAGAGCAGTGGCACGAGCAGTACCACATGATAAGCACAGCTATGAATTACGCATGCGCATAACTTTCCCTCCACTTCTGCAGACGCGTCAGGACACGTGAGTGTGGCTGACGCATGCGCAGTAACTAAATACAAGCGGCGGCCATTTTAGGTGACTTGGGTAAATTATTTTAGTAAAACACCTGTGCAAGCTTCACTATCTATGTTCAAACTTAACATAAACGTTAGTAAAACATACATTTGTTACCTTATTACACATAAACGAGGTTCTTGACTTCGGCAAGCCGCAAAATATGCGAAGCTTTGCTTCATCATGAGAACCAGGTGAAGGCATAGTCAATCCGACAACTACTGTGATGCTAACCACTGGATTAAGAATACACATTCACAGAGATAGTGAAAATGAATGGAAAACTGTAACAAACCTGCCAAAGTCAGGATTGCAGAAGTCAGAGGGTACTGTGGTACAAAGAAGTTCCACCTCTGAGAGAGAATCAGCTTTGTCAGGACCTGAGATTTCAAACACTTCCAAGTTTTAAGGTTAGTCTGAGGAAGGCTGGTCAAAACCTTCGGCACCTCAAAAGTTACTATTGGCAGCTAGAAATAGACCTGAGACAAAAAGGAAAGTTATTGAGCTAGAAGAACCAGAGCTAGCTGATTAAACTGATACCATCGATGAAAGTATAGATTTGACTATTTCCAAATGATCCAAGAGTGAGAGGAAGATCAATCTAAAATATTCAGGCCCAAATTGGAGATACATAGCCAAAATCAACTTAGAGTCCGATGATTCCTTGAGGCCAAGACAAGTTCTACAAAGAGCTCCTTTTTTCTCAATCACGGACAAACGTTGAAAAGGACAATTAGAGAGAAAGGGTAAGGGGCAGAGGACGTTAGAGTGTTAGGCATCCAGTTGACTCAGACCAAAAATCCCAATAGCTTTTGAGATAGGGTAGTAACTGTAGGAAAAAGCTTAGAGGACAAAGTGTTTCAATCTGAGAATCCACTATTTCTTTGATCTGATTTAAGTTAACATGGTGCAGCAACAATGCAAAGTCTTGCTTGTAGTTTTGGCATTTTCCATATCTGTTTCTATGATTGAATGGCTGGTAGTTCTTTATTGACTGGGTGGTGCTATCCCTCATATTCTGGTGAACACTTCGATTAAACTTGTTGACAGTAAACCAGTACACGAAGACAAAGATTCACAGATTCCACAGCACGTAATTATAGCTACAATGCTTCTTTTCAAATGCTTGCTGAATATGTGAAAGTAATGAAGGTATACATAGTGCAAACTAGGCTCGAATCGGGTATCAGAGCGCCTTACATAGCACCAGTTGCATTACATGAGGGCACATTAATTTTTTTAAGGCACGGGGGAAAATACGTGAGTTGCCCAGAATCATAGGATATTCAGAGTCATTGCCGAGACTCGTCCTCCTGATTCAAGGTCGACCGCCCTAGCCGTTAGGCCAATTCCTTCAGCTTCGGCTGCTGAAGGGGCAGCATATTTTGATGTATCCCTTTCTTACTCATTTTCATGCTCCGGTTTCTTGAAAGTTTTTTAAATCAAAGGATCATTGTGAGTAAATGATGAAATTCTCTACCCCTGTAACTAACCTGAGCCCTATCAACCAAAGCATGCATGACGTAACCTGTAGAATTATTAAAATGAACGGGTATTCCTGGATGAACTAAATGAAAGGATAAGTGGATAAGAGTAGATGAAGAGAAATGAGAAAAGAAAACTAGTGCAGAACACATTATTGGAAAGGGTGAGGAGATTTTAATGTAGCCACCCCCAAGAGTGAGCAGTGGTGTTGCCAAAAAGGGAGCCTTATGCATGATAAGGAAACAAGAAGGATACGTGACAGTGGTGAATTTGGGGTGAAGCGAATGTGACTACAATTACTTAGTTATAGGCAGAACCTTCGCTGAATTAGAGGTAATTATCAAGGGCATCTAATATGTGTGTGGTAAGTAAGCTTATTTCCAGTTGCCACACAATTGGATAAGTAGTTGTTATGCAGCCCTAGTTTTTCCTAGAATCTATCACTCTAACGAGCTACATTTTCCTCCTGATCACTATATAAAATGCAGCAAGTGCCGTTTGAAGCGGATCCTTAGTGACATCTTTGAGCACTTATACCTTCGATAGGAGATGCACTGAATGATGATTAGAAAGCCATCTACTTTAGAAAACCGACTTGCTACTAACACTGCAGGAGCTTCAGCAGTGTAAATAAGGAATTGCGTGCTATGAGACCTATGATTATGCAGAACTACTGTGCGCTGAATTTACTCCTCGCAAAGGAGGGTGGAGTTGGCAAGGCCATTCGCATACAGGAATGCTGTGCTTATATACCACGCCTAGATAAGGCACTTAATGGTTCCATTACTAATATTACGAACATAACGCATGAACTAACCAAACTGGAAGAGTCATGTGCCTGGGAAGGAATAGGTTCTGTATTTGGATCGTTGGGGGAGGTTTTGCCAAGATAGGGGAGTGGCTTGGCAATGTAGTTGGAGGAATTCTAAAATTGCTTTTAGCTCCTCTCTTCATTATACTAGTTGGTATTGCATGATGCTTTTTTTTTAGGGCTCGGCCTACGTCACCACGAAGTGGGGCGGAGCTCCGAGCTCCTATTGTTAAAGAAAAAATAAAAAGTTTCTTTAGGGCTCGGGCTAGAAACATTCCTTAGTGCGCAAGCTTTTTTTATGGCATCTGCATAGTGATTCGTCTTCGCTGTGCTGTCTTTTTAGTAGCCTTGACGCGATAGGCTATATGTAATTTTCGTCCGCCATTGTTGGCATTTTCTGCGTGGTTACGCGCACGGCAGTCCATTAATTTTAATTAGGAGCTGTCAGGGTGCTCCTCCAAATGCAATCCAGATGCTGGGAGCGCGTTCACCATTCAGCATTGCATTGCATGTATCAGGCGCGCGTTCGTCTGCAGCGTGTAATGTCTTTTTGTTAGGTGCGCCCAGGCCAGTGCACCGCTCACTCACCCACACCCCGACTCTGTTACATTTTAGTAATGTGCATTAACGTTTCACTGTTGAAGCAGAGACACGCTGCTTTACTGCAGGGATACTAGAGTACAGGGTACGGTAACGGAAGCAGCTCTGAATAAAGCCAACGTAATACCCAATGTAATATCGGTCAAGTGGAAGTAGATACTGGTTGGGGGATGTGAAAAAGCTGTTGTGCTGAAATAAGTAATAATAAAAGCGTGCAGCGGGTAAACAGCAAGTTATTTAAATTTCTTTTGATGCTGAAACTTTAGTTTGTTCCGGAGGCGCTCAGTGGGAAGGTTATTCGATGACATGATGGCAATTAGCAAAGCTAATTTCCGAGGTGGCAATGTGTGTATTTCTAAATTAGGTGTTCCAGGCACGGGACGTAGGGAAATTGTTCGTGCTGAAGTTTGCAAAAGGCAGAGGGCGAGTCACTGAAACCCATAGGAAAACGTCATCGACTGCCCATTCACGGCAATGATTGTTGCGTGAAGGCAACGTGGACGATAGGTATGTGTGACATTTTCATAATGTTTTAGTAATTTTGAGTGACATTTCAATGACCATGAGTGACACTTTCTCACCAGCAAAATAAATCAATGAAGAAGAGGGAAACATAAAAATACCATAATTTAACCCACTTCAACAATGAGAAAAAGATGATTTTAAAGCTGCTTCAAAGTAAGCATGGGCGTAAAATCCGTTACGCTCGCGGATTTTTCGTATTTTCGGAGAATCCGCAATCCGCGAACTCTCGCGGATGCGGCGAGAATACGCAAAATCCGCGCAAAGCGGATTTTTTGTTTGTGTTCGCACTGCTCGCGCTGCTCGCGGTCCGCGGCGCGGGCAGGAACAATCTCGCACTAGCGAAAGTACAGAAATTAGTAAAGGAAGTGGCCCAGTCTCCAACTTCCTGTTCCTGTCCAGCAAGCTCCTCCCATAGGGGTGGGGTGAAGGAAGTGCCCCAGTCTCCAACTTCCTGTTCCTGTCCAGCAAGCTCCTCCATTTCCTGGACACTTTGATTTCGATCTTGACTGGGAAGGATTACTTTTTGTGGTTGCTGCTGGATATTTGGATTTGAGGCCTTTTGGATTACTTTTGGATTCGAAATTTGATTTCACAAAGAAGTAAGTTGATGTTGTTTGTTTGTGGTGATTTTTGTGTGTGTTGCTTTTTTTTCGACTTTTTGGGGGGAAAATCTGCAAGTTCGCGAGCTGAGGATGTTTTTGCTTGTGTTCGCACTGCTCGTGTCCCGCGCAGCAACAATCTCACACTCGCGAAATTGTAAAAATTACAATTCTGCTGCACATGAATTGAAAACCACCAGGCTTATTTATGGGTGCATGCACGATACAACTGTTTTGTTGAATTTTTTTTTAACATGATTCTGGCCAGGGCATGGATGGCATTGGATTGTGCTGATTTTTGTGTGTTTTAGGACTTTTTGGGGTGGTGTTGGGGGCTTGCTATGTGGGTGGGGGCCATTTTATTGTCTGGTCCCGTGTGGGTGGGGGTCTAGGGGCCATTTGTAAGCCAGTTTGTGTGCTTTGTGCCATAGGCCTGCACCCACTGTGCTCTGATGTCATCCATTATGCCCAGGGGGGCCCAGAATCGGTCTGTTCGCGGTTTTTGCGGGTTTTTGCCACGTTCGCACCGTGAAGCAACAATCTCGCACTCGCGAAATTGTAAAAATTGCAATTTTGCACCGGAAAACCACCAGCAGGCAGCATAAGCCTTCTGAAAATGGATGGATGGCATTGGATTGTGGTGATTTGATTTGTGTTGTGTTTTTTGACTTTTTGGAGTAGGGGTTGGGTGCTGGCTATGTTGGTGGTGGCCATTTTGAGGCATGGTCCTGGCCATGTGGATGGGGGGGTCAAGCGGCCGTTTTGAAGGCAGGCAGTGAGCTTTGAGACATAGGCCTGCACCCATTGTGCCTTGCTTTCACCCATTGTGCCCAGGCGGAGTCAGGGGTACATGAAAGTACAACCCTCTGTGTGTGTGCTCTCTTGGATCAATGTTAAATTCCTGTTTCCCAAAAATTTAGCAAATCCTAATTTTGAAATTTCCATATTGTGTGGTGTGTATTCATAAATGCCTACTTGCAAACTGTTTATTCAAGCGCTACATATGCAACATTTATATTTACTGATGTTCCTCTGTCTTCGTTTGCGTTTAGGTGCACAAAACTCCGCATCATCGTTGAGCATCAGTGCCAGGAAGAAGTGCTGCTGCGGCCTGTTGTTCCGACATCTGAAGAAGATGGCTCCAAAAAGAGGTGCCCGTAGGTCCTCTTGCAATAAAGATGTCTCTACTAAGGAGAAGAAGAAGCAAGTGGCACCACTTACCAAGGAGACTGGTGGCTCAACCAATAAATTTTTTGGGCAACATCAACAAAAAAAACAAAGGCCCACCATGAGTGCTGCACAGGTAGCCTGTTTAGTTGTTGAATCACCAACGACCAGTGATGTTGGTTCATCGCAAGAAAGTAGCAGCACACCATCAACACAGGTTGTAACTCATCTCACAAGTACTATTCAACAACCAAAGCCGCAACAACAACTGCATGGGCTACTAGTACAAGCAGAAGTACATGCGCAAGGAGCTGTCCAAGAAGGAGCTGTCCGAGAAGGAGCTGTCCGAGAAGGAGCTGTCCGAGAAGGAGCTGTCCGAGAAGGAGCTGTCCGAGAAGGAGAAGGCCGAGAAGGAGCTGGCCGAGAAGGAGAAGGCCGAGAAGGAGAAGGCCGAGAAGGAGAAGGCCGAGAAGGAGAAGGCCGAGAAGGAGCTGGCCGAGAAGGAGAAGGCCGAGAAGGAGAAGGCCGAGAAGGAGAGGTCCATGGAGACTTGCAAGTAGAGGTCAGTGAAGATGCCCATGTAGCGGCGCATGGAGCGGTGCAAGTGCCCACAATGGTTGTTCTTCCAGAAGTAGGGGCACAGGAGGAAATTGACTTTGGAGCCGGGGTATCATGTCAGGAAGACGAAGCCACTCCTCCTGATGATTCATTTTCTCCCAGCTCCCCAGCAAGGAAAAGATCAAGGAGGGTGTGTAGAAGTTCCTCTTCAAGCCCCGCTCCATCAGATGATGATCTGGATCTAGATTGGCAACCATCTCTGACGTCTGAGAGGGAGGCACACCATGAGCTGCGAAAGGTATCACATGTTAAAAGGAAGGGCCCCGGAAAGCTCATACTTATGGATCCGAACGTCCGACTTGATGAAGTGGTGCATTCTGATGTTGTTGAAGAGGATGACAGCAATGACCTAGTCATCACACATGTCAGTCCAGCCACACCGGCCATGCAGCAGACAGACATTTACACCCTATCCCGACGTCATGCTGAGCGTGACCCTGGCGACGTGCCACTGGTAGCACCACCAACGCAGTCAAGTAGTACCACAAGTTCAACAAAACCTACAGATCCCATATTTTCTCCCCAGAGGGGGACTCCATCCAGCTCGACTCCCTCAAGTAAGGTTGCTGCAATAATTGCACAACCCAGTAGATGTCTGCAAGGCTCATCCACCACTGCTTCATCTGGCATTGGCAGCAGTATCACCTCGTGCGGCAAAACCAGAAGTTTCCAGTCCCCAGTTTGGAACTTTTTTAGTGTCCATGAAAAATATGATAACATAGCCGTTTGTTGCATTTGTAAGACTAGCGTTAGCCGTGGTAAGACTGGTACCAACTATGGAACCGGAGGCCAGATAGGTCATCTTGAAAGAAAGCACGCTGTTGAATGGTTTCCGCACCTGGCAAACGTCAAGGGAAAGCGATCCCAAAGGGCAAGTGGCCAAAATATACCCATAGTAGGTGTTTCATCTGAAGATGATGGGGAGGTAGAAGAAGCGTCAGACATGTGTCCGGTTGCACCCAGTACCCCTGGCAGCACCACACCCTCCGTAACACATAGCAGGCACACTGAGAGTCTGGGAGACACACCAATGCGGAAAATGTCAACACTGATCAGAAGTGGGTCGAAGAAGGCATCAGCATCATCCCGTAAATTTGTCCAGCGCACCATTTCAGCCATGTTCTCCTCAGATGCGCAATTTCAACGCAACCACCCAACTGTACGCCTCTATAACACTAAGCTGGCAAAAATGCTAGCGGTGGACCTTCTCCCTTTTTCGTTTGTCGAAGGTGTGGGTTTCCTTGAACTCGTGGCAACATTGGCCCCTAAATGGAAGGTTCCTAGCCGGTACTATTTTGCCAGGGTTGCTGTTCCAGCACTACACAAAGAGGTGCTTGAGTTGGTGGGGGCAGCTTTGCAGAAGAGTGCTGTTCACACTATACACCTGACAACAGACATGTGGACCAGTTGCCAAGCCCTTGATTACATGTGCATCACTGCACACTGGGTCTCTTTTTCAGGGGTTATAAAACAGATAAATGCAGGTGGTGACTTGATCGAGATTTTTAAGGGTGCTCGTAAACATGCAACATTAGCCATGTTTGGCATGGAAAAAAGTCATACTGCAGTCAACATTTTGGCTGACTTTAAGAAAAAGGTCTTGCAATGGCTGCGCCCAAGACATTGCAAGGTTGGTTATGTTTCTACAGATAATGGCAGTAATGTAGTTAAGGCCATGGCGGACGGTTTCTATTTCAGAGTGCCGTGTTTGGCGCACTGTATCAACCTTGTTGTGCAAAATTTTTTGAAAAAAGAACTTGCAGTCGACAAAACACTGACCATCTGCAGAAGAATATGCACACATTTCAACCATTCTTTTAAGGCCCGGAAGGAGCTGAGGCGCAAGCAAAATGAACGTAGAATGCCAGTGAAAGCACTTATCCAGGAGGTGGCAACACGTTGGAACTCAACCTTCTACGTGCTTGAGCGTCTGCATGAGCTGTTTCCAGTAGTCAATGAGTATTTCTACAACCTGGGTGGTGATACGACAGAAATGATGCTAGCGGTGGAGCAATGGCAGCTAGTTAAAAGCCTGACAGACATGCTTCGGCCTTTTGAGGTCTTCACGCGTGACGTCAGCAGGGAGGACTGTTCTTTGAGCAAAGCTATCCCACTGTTGCTGAAGCTCGAGCACCAAGTCAAGGTGGTGTCTTCACAATTAGAGGACGTTGGAAAGAACGAAGCACATGAGTTGGCGCAGAGATTATTACAACGCCTAGTTAGCAATGAACGGCTTGTAAATATCAAGAAACAACAGCACTACATTTGTGCTACTATTCTGGATCCACGTTACAAAAAGCCATTGTTTGGCAAAGTAATAATTCCTTTTGAAACATTGGATGTTACAGAGTACAAAGATTGGCTAGCTCAGTCAGCCAATCGTTTTGAAAGAGAGCGGAAGGAAACTGTAGGAGAAGACAGTACTACTAGTGAATCAGCAGGCCATCAGGCATCCCAAAAAAGCCCTTCTGCATCTGTGCCTGTGGCAGAAGTGAGTGACTTTCCCTCTGAGCCGTTAACCACACCAGCAACCGTATCATCTGCACCAGGCGCATGCGATATGTCTGAAGCGAGTTGGCTAACTCAGCTAGGGTTTCCTGGTCCTAGAAAGGACACAGAAGTGCAAAGTACAGGAATCCGGGAGGACATTCTTTCAATGGTGCAGGCCTATCTGGATGACTCAACAGAGGTCAATATTACTGAGGACCCATTGGCGTATTGGCATGGGAAAAGTAAAATATGGCGAGAGCTCACCAACCTGGCTATCAATTACTTGTCTTGCCCACTCGCAAGCGTGTCCTCAGAACGTGTTTTTAGTTCTGCTGGTGGCATTGTGACTTCCAAAAGGTCCCGCCTCTTGCCCGCAAATGTGGAGCGGCTCACCTTGATAAAGATGAACCAGCACTTCATACCACCAGATTACAGAGTACGAGAATGCACGCAGGAAGAAGAGGACACCGCCCTACCTGAGGAAAGTTCTCCTCAGTTACCAGAAGTAACCCCGACTGATGATTTAGCAGAGTATGAGGACGAGTTCTGCTTCCCTGACAGCGAGTTCTGAAAATGACTCAATCATTCATTAATTGTAAATAGTCCTCCTTATTCACTTTTATTCCTGTGTGTCTGTCTTTCTTTAGCAAGTGCTTCATCACATTCCCAACAAAACTGTAATCAACCAATAAAACAACAAGCCCATCAACAGAACTGTCTTGATTTTGATGCCGCAGCATTCCTCAGGTTCACAACAGTTAGTTGACAAGAACTCAGTCCTGGTCGTCTATCCTGAGTCCTCCTCCTCCAGACTCACCCTATCCATTACCCATAATGCTGATGCCTGGATTCTGCACAATGAAGAAACTTACTTAACGTTGATGAGTCCCCCACTGTGAATTCCAGGTGGAGCCAGCCCTCAAACACAAGTTACAGGTAAGATAAGCGTTTGGATGGGAGGTAGTATAATGGAGTATTCGGAGAGGCGAGAGAGTGACAGTGGTACTAGCAGCAAAGTCCTAGGGCTCTTGAATTAACAAACTCTGTGACAGGCATTTACTTAGGAAAACATTTGGCCTATTGCACGTGAACGTGTAGGCGTTATTATTGCTCGCTTGCCTGTCTCAGGGGTGCTGTCTGTGGGGCTTCTAGGTTTTAGGGTTGTGTGAGCACCGCTGCCACATTTCTAATGTTGATTGCTTTTGATTTGCAGAAAATCCACGCCGGGAAACTCCAGTTGTGGCCCTGCTGCAGAACGCTTTAGGACTCTGTGAATTCCAGGTGGAGCCAGCCCTCAAACACAAATTACAGGTAAGATAAGCGTTTGGATGGGAGGTAGTATAATGGAGTATTCGGAGAGGCGTGAGAGTGACAGTGGTACTAGCAGCAAAGTCCTAGGGCTCTTGAATTAACAAACTCTGTGACAGGCATTTACTTAGGAAAACATTTGGCCTATTGCACGTGAACGTGTGGGCGTTATTATTGCTCGCTTGCCTGTCTCAGGGGTGCTGTCTGAGGGGCTTCTAGGTTTTAGGGTTGTGTGAGCACCGCTGCCACATTTCTAATGTTGATTGCTTTTGATTTGCAGAAAATCCACGCCGGGAAACTCCAGTTGTGGCCCTGCTGCAGAACGCTTTAGGACTCCGTGAATTCCAGGTGGAGCCAGCCCTCAAACACAAATTACAGGTAAGATAAGCGTTTGGATGGGAGGTAGTATAATGGAGTATTCGGAGAGGCGTGAGAGTGACAGTGGTACTAGCAGCAAAGTCCTAGGGCTCTTGAATTAACAAACTCTGTGACAGGCATTTACTTAGGAAAACATTTGGCCTATTGCACGTGAACGTGTAGGCGTTATTATTGCTCGCTTGCCTGTCTCAGGGGTGCTGTCTGTGGGGCTTCTAGGTTTTAGGGTTGTGTGAGCACCGCTGCCACATTTCTAATGTTGATTGCTTTTGATTTGCAGAAAATCCACGCCGGGAAACTCCAGTTGTGGCCCTGCTGCAGAACGCTTTAGGACTCTGTGAATTCCAGGTGGAGCCAGCCCTCAAACACAAATTACAGGTAAGATAAGCGTTTGGATGGGAGGTAGTATAATGGAGTATTCGGAGAGGCGTGAGAGTGACAGTGGTACTAGCAGCAAAGTCCTAGGGCTCTTGAATTAACAAACTCTGTGACAGGCATTTACTTAGGAAAACATTTGGCCTATCGCACGTGAACGTGTAGGCGTTATTATTGCTCGCTTGCCTGTCTCAGGGGTGCTGTCTGTGGGGCTTCTAGGTTTTAGGGTTGTGTGAGCACCGCTGCCACATTTCTAATGTTGATTGCTTTTGATTTGCAGAAAATCCACGCCGGGAAACTCCAGTTGTGGCCCTGCTGCAGAACGCTTTAGGACTCTATGAATTCCAGGTGGAGCCAGCCCTCAAACACAAATTACAGGTAAGATAAGCGTTTGGATGGGAGGTAGTATAATGGAGTATTCGGAGAGGCGTGAGAGTGACAGTGGTACTAGCAGCAAAGTCCTAGGGCTCTTGAATTAACAAACTCTGTGACAGGCATTTACTTTGGAAAACATTTGGCCTATTGCACGTGAACCAACACGATGACAGTGTTCAGTTAAATGAAATTACTGCAAAACCACCACCCACCCAGCTCAAAAGTAGTAAAAAAACAGGTATGCTCAGATAAAGTTTGAAAAAGTATATTTATATCCCTAACAAAATAATCTCCCGCAAGACCCTCCCTAACCCCAACAAATAAATAGTCCTTCAAAAGTCCCCAAAAAACCCAACTCCCAATTCCCACCCCCCAAAAGTCTCAAAAAAAGGGGCAAGGGACACTCTAGGGATGCAAGCTGTTAAGTTTGGCCTCCAGGGCATCATGCCTTAGGGCCAGGGCATCATACTTCTCCTGGAGGATGGCTTGATCTAGGCGGAGGCCCTCCACCACATTCTGATATTTGTTCCATTTCTGGACCTCCGCCTCTAGGTCGGACACTCTGCGGAGTGCACGGCGCAAGCGACCCTTAACAGTACTGCGAGGTGCAGCTTTTGCTGCTCGGCGGTGGCGTCTTCCAGCACGGCTCCGGTTCTCTGGAGCACTGTGCTTACCGGCAGAACGTGGGGTAACGGAGGAGGATGTAGATGATGTTAGATTTGATGCACTGGAGTGCGTGCCGTCCCCCTCCAGTTCCACCAGCCGCCGATATTCGGCAACAGTTGCTTCCAGCCTCCGTTGCCGGGCCAGTACAGCCAGCATACTCCTCGTTGGTTTGGAGGTTTTAGTATTGCCAACTATATGAAGAAAGAAATACATAATCTGTAACCAATGCTCTTTAAGAATATGATTAACACAAAATGATTCAGCAGGAAGTTGTGTCACAGTACAACTAGCAACTAGCCAGGGCAGTACAAAACTATTCAGGCCAGTATCATGGGCGTCCGCAGGGAGGGGCAAGGGGGGGCGCTTGAATCACCATTTCCCTTCCCACAACTCACTTGTATCCTTGGTTTGGTGCTCTTTCATATGAAAGAGATCTGGCAGAAGTGAGTGATTTTTCCTCTGAGCCGTTAACCACACCAGCAACCGTATCATCTGCACCAGGCCCAGGCGATATGTCTGTTTCCCTCCCTCTCTCTCTCTCTCTCTCTCTCTCTCTCTGTCTCCCTCTTTCTGTCTCCCTTTGTCTCCCTCTACCTCGCTGTCTCTCTCTCTCTGTCTCCCTCCCTCACCCTCCCTCTGGCTCCCTCCCTCTCTCTCTCTCCTTCTGTCTTCCTCTCTCTCTGTCTCTGCCTCTATCTGTCTGTCGGTCCCAGCCTGCTGTAATTACCATATTGTAATTTGTCACTGGGGGCCCGATTCACAGAACTAACTTAAGACAAAATCCTAAACTTACTACTTTTGGTATTCACAGAAGTTAGGATTTTGTCTTAAGACAGACTTAAGTTAGGATTCTGTCTTAAGTCTATCTTAAGTCTGTCTTAAGTCTGTCTTAAGACAAAATCCTAACTTCTGTGAATACCAAAAGTAGTAAGTTTAGGAATTTGTCTTAAGTTAGTTCTGTGAATCGGGCCCAGGGCCACCACTGGATACACATCATATCCTATCTAAGAGTCGGATAGTACCATGATCCAGCTTACCTGTACTCGCCATCGCCACCGTCTCCTTCCTCACAGTCTGTACTTCTTGCTCTTGGTCCGACTCCTCTAGCGCCGCCTCCTCCCCAGATTGACCCTCGGACTCCGAGTCAATGATGACCACCACATCCGAGCTGGCCCCGCCACCAGATGTTCCACCTACAAAGTAGATTTAAGAATGTTAGATTACACCACTCCACTAGTATTTGGTCTATGAATGAAAAAATGTGAAAACAACAGAAAAATTAATTGACTGTCTACTCTAGTCTAAAGTAAAAATGTCCCTCCTTCCAGGGAAAGCTGTTGTCTTGCTTCATTTTTTTGTCACAATTGTTGAATGCTTGCTTAATTTTAACACACACTATTTTTCTCTGAACAGACAGAAACTGGACTTCTAAGGACAAGAGGAACATCAACTTCAAACCAGGTGAAAGCTCGGCTCGACCACAAGAAATGTGTTCCAATCCATTACTCATCAACTCAGCACCAAGCACTTTTCCATTTCCAACTAACTTTATTTTAATATATGTGTTTACTTAAACTTTTAATAAAGCTTTTAAACTTGAATAGACTCTGTGGTTTTTAGTCCTCCAGACTAGAGTGACTGAGCGAAAAGTTTTGCAATTTTTGCAAGGAGGAGTCTGTGCTGCTGACACTACCAGGTTTATTTATACAGTGTGCCAAACACGCCACTCTGAAATATTATTACTCTGGTCGTTGGTGTCCATAGTTCGGTTTGTGGAGAATTGTCCCTGCAACAGTAGTATTATTGATTTTGCTCCTATCTAAACACTATTTCGAAACAATTAAATTAGGAATGCTTGGACAACAATAGGTCCTCTATATTTAAATGAAAACTTACTGGGGCCAGCAAAGGAGCACTCGCCGCCCTGGCCTGCATCCTCCTCCTTTGGAGCCACTGCATCCGATTTTTCGGTCCGCTTGCCCCTGGGCGGACCTGACGTACAACATGAAAGAAATAACAGAAAACATTGATGATTGCTGCTTGCCGATGTCCTTGTCAACCAAATCAAACATTTAGAAAGAACAAGAACCAACTATTTCATCCAAAAAGAGGGCTACAAAGGAAGGACTGCACCTGAGCCTCTACTCTAGGGGCAGATTTACAAGCCCCTTGCAGCTCTTTTGCTCCATTCTTGCGTCAATTTTGTGACGCAGCGCCACAACAAGAGAGGCGCCATGGTGTGGCGTATATTAACAACGTGACGCATATGGGAGATGCATCCCATTCTAAAACCCTGCGCCATTAGGGAGCATTCCATCGCAAGGGAGGGCGTTCCTGCGCAGGAACGCATGCTAAAAGTGGCTATGGGGAATATATAAAATTTCAATCAGTCATTTAGGACAATGATGCGTCACTGAAACCCTGCGCCTGCATGAAGCAGACTTACGGCTTGACGCAGCATTGCTGGAGCTGCGCCATCGTTGCAACGCAACTCCATCAATGAGCCGCCTTTACGGCACCGATGCGTAACGCTTCGGTGACGTTTTGGGACCATGGTGTGCCGCATTGTAAATACGGCGCACCATGGGTGGTGCTGGCGTGCCGCACACTTTGCAGGGATGCGCAGGTAATTGCTAATCTGACACTTAGGGGCATACTTACGAGTTCTGAGCTGGACACCTCCAGATGTGCACCAGAACAAATGCGTAACGCAAAACTAACCTTGCGTCACGGCAGATGCGCCGCTATTACAATGCGGCAAACCCTGGCGCAAGGGTAGGCAGATGCGTGACACATCTCGTGACGAAATAGGGGCGCATCTCTAGAGTCGCGTCGCGGGCGCGATGCAACTATAGCAGTGCTCAGGGCTGCCCAATACTCAACATACCGCATCAGTCCTTACGCCTGCTTCAAGCAAGCAGGCATAAAGAATTGACATAGCAGCGTCGCGGAAGTGCCTGCGTTAAATCTTGTAGATTTCACGCAGGCACTTTTGCGAGGCACACATCTGCCTGACCGGCACCCCCCACCCCCCACCCCCCCCCCCTCTGCGTGGGAACGCACCCATTGTGGCGCAGGCCCAGGCCTTCACGTGGCGCATCTCCTTAGATGCATCACGTTGTACATGACTCGCAGGGATGCGCCACGTTTACGTCGCTGTGCATCAGGTAAGGCAGTGTAAACGTGGAACAAGGGGCTTGTAAATCTGCCCCTTTGTGTCTAGCATTACGCAGTTCTGTAAAATACACTCATACATTACTCAGCCCAATTAAATGAACACAAAATAGAAAACAAATAAGCAGTGGCACCGGCACAGAGAAGGAGAACAGTGCACCTGAAATGCACAGAAGATTTTGAAATAGTAATTTACCTCTCCTATCAATGTAATCACCAGCAGCATTATTGCTCTTTGTAAAAAAGTTAAAGCAAACATTTGCAATATAACACAGTCACATAGAGCAGGAGAAAAAACAGAGTAGTGAGTAATGAAAAAATTGCTACTACTACTCACCAAGCCCGGGGACCTCCACTCCCAGCACGTCTAGCAGGTCACGCTCTCGGTCCAGGATGTCGGTCCAGCGGTGGGTGACTTGATTGTAGGTGCGCTGGACCCCCGTGATCTTAAAAAGGGCCCAGCACACCTGCCCCCACCGCTTCCGTCGCTCCTGGCTGTTGGTGTAACCAGCAGCGATCCTGCCGCCTGCCGCGATGGTCCTGGGGAGACGGCGCTGCACATAAAAAACAAGTGCGCCCACCTCCTCAGGGCTGAAGATCTCCCGGGGCACCACCATTTCCGCCCTCAAGCGACCACACGGGAGCCGGGCACGGGCTGCGGTGCCCGTCTTGGGCAGCTTGACAGCTGTCTTGACCATGTTCTGGGCAGGTGTTAGCAGTAAAGAAGAGAAAAAATGAAAAAGAATAAGAGTAGGGAAGAAGGAAATAAAAGTTTAAAAAAGTAGTTCAAAAGTAAACAAAAGTAGCCTAAAACACAAAAATATAGATCTAGAAAAATAGAGGGATAGAAAATAAGTTAAATAGATCAAAAAAATATTAAAACAAGCAAAGGATGGCAGAGATATACAGAGGATAGAAACACCATACCCAGACACATAGGAATGAATGAAAAACAAGATGGCGGCCCGATCACGTGCGCGTAAGTAAGTTCGCACGCGATTTCTCTCGCGAACTCGTGCGAACTTGTATTCGCAAGGCGCTCATTGCGCGAGATTACACATAGCGGGCGGAAACGGAAATACGTCACGCAAACAAAATGGCGGCGCCCATACTCAACCTTGGGGTAACTCGCACGAGTTCGCGGCTTCCACGGGCGAGTTCGCACTACGACGCGCCTCGCGAATAGGGCGAAATTACCGAAAAACGAGTTTTGCAAAAGCAAAACGAACGAGCAGGTGCAAAAGTTCGAGCTCATCATTTGTAACCATTTACCTGTAGTGCTTCCTGAAGGGGCCCTCCAGAATCCGGTTGCCTACTTGCAACTATTGTGTGACCCTGCTCTGACAGTCACAGAATAGTTACAAGTATGCCATTGCATCCTGTTAAAAAAAATTATTTACATTGCATTTGCAACAAAAAGGAAAGGGAGCAGACAAGCAGGTGCCAGCCTTCATTAATGTCAGTTGGGGCAGGGCAGGTGTTGTTGTTTGCAAAACTTAAAGCACTTAGCAGGTGTTTGTTCACTCAGTGGTCAATCAGAGGGTGTTGTGATGACACTGAGGGTGGCATGGGTGTGCCAGCCAGAGGGTGGCATGGGTGAACCAGAGTGCCAGTGTTGACAGAGGATGGCAGTGCTTTGCTTTGCCCCAATAATGTACACTGGTGAACTAGAGGGTGATGTGATGACACAGAGGGTGACATGGGTGAGCCAGAGGGTGGCATGGGTGACCAAAGAGAGTGCCAGTGGTGACAGAGGGTGGCAGTGATGAAGAAAGCTTAGCAAACAGGCTGGGCACGTAGAAACAACAAGTTCGCAAAACTGGCGACCCGACAAGTAAGTTCGCAATTTGCGAAATTGTACAAAACCCTCGCGAACTTGCAGAAACCCGTGCGAACACACACACCCCCAAAAAATACGCAAATCCGCGAGAATTCACGGATTTCGCGTATTTTCGCAATCCGCGAATATGCAAATCCGCAAATTCGCGGATTGCGAATCCGCAAAATCCGCCCATGCTTACTTCAAAGCACCAGATATTGAAGGACAATAATCTAGTGCCCCTTGCAATCAGGTCGTACTGTTAAACTGGGCTGGAAGCCCCGTGCCGGAGAGATCGTTGTTGTATTCGGCGCACAGCGACGCCCATGGCGCTATAGTCCGGCAAATTGCATGTAGCGCTAGTCCACTAGCACGGCACACTCACCCACACCCCGACTCTGTTACATTTTTAGTAATGTGCATTAACGTTTCACTGTTGAAGCAGAGACACGCTGCTTTACTGCAGGGATACTAGAGTACAGGGTACGGTAACGGAAGCAGCTCTGAATAAAGCCAACTTAATACCCAATGTAATATCGGTCAAGTGGAACTAGATACTGGTTGGGGGATGTGAAAAAGCTGTTGTGCTGAAATAAGTAATAATAAAAGCGTGCAGCGGGTAAACAGCAAGCTATTTAAAATCCTTTTGATGCAGAAACTTTTGTTTGTTCCGGAGGCGCTCAGTGGGAAGGTTAATCGATGACATGATGGCAATTAGCAAAGCTAATTTCCGAGGTGGCAATGTGTGTATTTCTAAATTAGGTGCTCCAGACACGGGACGTAGGGAGATTGTTCGTGCTGAAGTTTGCAAAAGGCAGAGGGCGAGTCACTGAAACCCATAGGAAAACGTCATCGACTGCCCATTCACGGCAATGATTGTTGCGTGAAGGCAACGTGGAGGATAATGTTAATGACGTTTTGCAGGGATTGACAGTTCAAACTTCTTGAAACCCTTTCTCCCCTGTCCCACGGTGTGAACCCTGACGTTCCCCCCAATAGTAGTCACTTACTGCGGCCCCGGCAAAGAGTGTAAAGGTAACGCGGGTCTTGTCAGTCAAGCCTGACTAAGTACACGGTCGTCCAGCGGCCACGGCGGTGAGCAGCACAGGGTAACTGTGGTAACGGGGTAATGGCCCCACTGGCACACATGTCATGGCCCCGCCCCAGGTGTTTAATCGGTAGAGTCAGTGAGTTTGGTCGACAGCCTGGCGAAAAGACATTGCCATTTACAATGCCATTAGCTCAAACTCAAATAAATCCGAGCCCGGTTGCATTTCTAATGCTTGTTTTATTTTGCTTAAGAATTTCATCAAGCATTGTTATCGGCTGTGGGTAAAAGAAGGTGTCCGCAATGGCAGGAAGAAAAAGAAGGTTGAAGATATGCAAAGTGATTGCCACAACACCTCAAAGGACTTGGGAGAATCTAAGGAGAAGAATCCGAAATTAATGAATGCTGGGCTGTAATAAAAATGTAGAAATATGATTTAGAAATCATTGGGGGTTTGTGAGAGTTGTTTTCCTTTTGTCTGCTTTAAATACATTTGAAGCGAGCTTGCGCTAACATAAACTTTATTTATACTGGCTTCCATCTTGAATTGAAGTCATAATATTCCATGTGATGACTACTATTGTTGTATCTTGTTCTAAATAAAGAATTGCAAGCTGTACACAAATACACGGAGACCATTCCCAGAGACTTCTCCCCACGCTGTATATAACTAACGAAATGTATCTTTTTGCTTGCTCCTCAATGGTGCATATCCTGGGAATCATTTACTTGTGTAGTAATGTATGAAAACTATTGCTTAAAGTTCTATGAGATAACTCACTTTTCTCTGTATCACGGAACCGCCATTTCCCATTCTTATAAGGTGAATCTATGCCGGATTTCTTATAGAACTTTACTGAGTTCTTTGTGCTTATGATTTGTATATTTTGCTACTAAACTTACTGACAGTATAGTTCCTGTATTTTGCCTATTCATTTCTTATATAAACCTTTAAACTTTAACCTGTATCTGTCATTCTTTCAAAATGCTACAGACCTGACTATTGGAATTGAACTTATATGCATTAGAGACAGATCCAATAGGGGAGCACCAAAGTCCGTAACGGAACTCCGCCTCTCCCGGACCGGTCCTAGCAGTTGGCATTCTTTGGTATGATTATTAAAGACTGATGTACATGCCAACAATAACTGCAAACAGATTTTAACCTAATATAGAATCATGTCGCTGGTTTACACCTTGGGTGAACATAATATAGGAACAATGATTCATGATTAGCTTTTTGCCACATGCCAATTGTCCAGAGTGAAGTGAGTTTTTTTTTGTAGACCGAGCTTCGCTTAATGCATGTGGGGCCTCATTTATGAAAAGTGACGCATCGCTGCGTGAAGACAGCGATGTGTCACTTTTCATTGCGCCCTACTTGCGACACCAATCATGAGTCATATTTACAGTATGACGCATCATGTCGCAAGGAGTTACAGATACGTCAGTATTTCTGACGTATCTGAAGGCGTAAAAGTGACGCATTGCTGGAGTATGTCACAAAAGTGACGCAACTCCAGCAATGTGTCCTTTCACATGGGGCAAGCCCCATGTGAAAGGGCCTGCGTCAGTCTTACGCCTGCTGTGAGGCAGGCGTAAGAAATTGACGCATTTGAGTCCTAAAAGTGGCGCAGTGAAATATTATAGATTTCACTGCGTCACTTCCATGACCCTTTCTTGCGTCAATACGCCCCCTTGCATACATTATACCTGGCGCAGGTATAATGTGGCGCAGGGGTTTACAAAGTGACGCATCTACCTTGATGCGTCACTTTGTAAATATGGCGCAACAAGGCGCATTTTTTACGGCACTGGAGCATCACAATAAGTGACGCACTGACGGTGTAAAAGTGACGCATGGCCTCATAAATGAGGCCCGTGGGCTTTGCAGGAATCGCTACATATGCTTCTCCGATCATGTTTATTTATTGGCAAGTGCAAGCCAAGGAAGAGGCACAGGTGCAGGTACCACAGTACAGGTGGTGTTTCATGTATACAGCTGTTTACAGTTACTAAAGTTAACGCTTCTTCAGCTTTAAGTCAGAGGTACTGAGGCAAAGACAACGTTTTTTGTAAGATAGAAGTTGGGATTTTTCTTATACCTCTAACCATTTTTTAGTAACAAGATGATGTTTTTGGTTTCTTTTCACTGTGCTTATCTGTGTCCCCTCTATGAAAACTCTTTAGCAGAACCGCTGTTATAAAAATCATCCATTAGCCGTCTTCAACTTTTATTTATCTTTGCATATCTTTATCTATATCTTTTCTTAGCTCTTCACTCTTCTTTAGCCTGTGATACTGGTAAAGTATTTTTTTAAAGTATTTCAGTCAGGTTGTCCAGGTCTGTTCTGGTTCAACCTTGATTCTGATATTTTAAGGTGTAATTGGATTAAAATGAAGGTCTTTGATAAGCTGTGAAATCAGGCTGAAATCAATGCACTTTCAGACATATTGTTTTTGCCAATGCTTGTTTCACATGTTAACACTTTGTGGGCAAAGGTTCCACCTCATTCGTATCAGTTTAGCACCTAAATACAGCAGTCAACAACTGAAAGTCTACCCGCTAAGACTTTCAGAGGGACTGCCACCATTAACATGTATGGCAACATTTTCTTTTATCTGTTTGAGCTAGATTGTTTTGTTCAAATCTGTAAATTATGTCGTAGATGATGGCTTATGTGACACCTGTGGCAAATCCATAATTATGTGGAAAGCTCTGCCGCTGCAGGATTGCATAAATTCAGTGAACCTGACCAATTCCATTGTGCCTGACCGGCGGCCTTAAAGGGGTGAGTTAAGAAACGAATGGGTTTCAAGAGGTTGGCCAAGCAATCCTTATGTTGCTTGATGAAATCAGTTTCGAAGCCGGATGCTCTTGGTGACCTAGATGAATAGCTCTGTACCATACACCAGACAGCCATTGTCAGAAGCGGCTGGGCGTCTATGGGTAATAACTAAGCATATGCAGCATTGGAGTGAGATAGCTGGGTCTAGGAGCACTTGCTATCCGCAAGGGTTCCACTACAGTGGGGCCATGGAAGACTTGTATGCACCTGTCCGAGTCGCACATCCTCTATCCAGCCAAGATAGGAGAAGGTTGGTGACGAATCAAAAATCTCAGCAGCAATACATCTTTCATTTTCATTTCATTGCGTGGACCGCCCCTCTTCTACTAATAGCTTGTAATGACCAATAATTACAAATATTAATTTTTATATTTGTGCATAAATCTAAGTAAAGGCTTTGTAGAGAACGGGGACTTTTTTCCCGTGGAGTTCTTTATTTGGAAAACACTCAAGCTGTTATTTTGTAACAGGTTCAGACCAGACCTGGTTAGTCTCTGCAAACACTCCTCAGCACCTTCCCTATTGTCAGGTGAATGTGAGTCACACAGGATGCCTGGGTGAGTTGGGCAATAAGACTTAGTGTGACTTGTTCAAATCACAGGCGCCCAGAGGGAAGGGATCAGTGTGTCAGTGGTGCTTGGCATTTTTTTTTAATGTCATTATCATCTATGTGACCACACAGGAAAAGACAGTGTGGTGGTGTCAGGTGGATATTAAGTGAAGGAGAAAGAGCAATCAGCAGTGGCTAGAATATCCCGTGTGAATATTTACAAGGTGTGGTGACATGGCAGTTTTAATTAGAGCTCATAGGGTTAGTTTTGGTCATTGCGTAAGCTTAGGTTTTTATGGAGTGCTTTTAGGCCAGCAAAAACACACACATATTTGGATCCAGGTAGTGTAAAACTTCATATGTTGATTTTGTATTTAAAGTAACAATTTTAGGGGCGGGCCTTCTGTGTTCCAAAATGGCTGCCTTTTTTAATCTCTATTGGGTGGTGCCAGCATTGTGGCGTTCTGGACAATTACCAGGACAGGTGAAGGCAAGAGTGTCCATGATCGTTGTAGAAGCCCAATTGAACGGGTGAGCCTTGTTGAAGGTGGCTTTCATCCTGCTGCTGATGTGCTCTGGCGCCCGTGCCTCTCTACAGAGTTGGTTAGAAGCAAGATGGTGGCCAGGGTTGGATTGGGATTAAAAAGAGGCCCGGGTATCCAAAAAAAAGGTAGCTAACATTTGCAGATTGCACCTTTTCGCAAAATACTACTTCAGCATTTTAAGTGTAATGAAAAGGAGAGGTCCATTAAAAGAATCATGCTTTCTTAACTTTACCGGGCCAAAAAACATGCAAATGTTGCCAGGAGTAATTGTGCACGGATTAGTATGCAATGGTGAACTACACCTGAATATAAATCAGGCGGCATCTGCTTAGGACCTTCCTCCCCCGCTCAATCTGCATGTATTAATGGGCTCATTGGGCTGGTACAGCTAGAGACCGAGAATGACACCTCCTCCCCATTGATAAATGAGAGGTTATAGAGGCCCATCTACCTGTGGAAAGGCAGCTCAGGACCCCATTGGGCCCGTGGTGGCATCTGAACAGCATAGATGCAGCCCAGATCGGCCATTACACTGGCCAAAAAAGCAGGCACAGCTGCAACTCCAATACCACCCATTGCCCGAGTGCCCGCTTTACCAATCCAACCCAGATGGGGGCCACAAAACTTTGAGCCTCGAGATGCAACAGATTGTTGGGGTCTGATGTGGCGAGGTGTGCGATCAACTTCACGGTTCACAGACATATCATTATGTTAATGGACTTATTGAGGATACGGATGTGGTATTGGAATTTTTGGATGACATTTTCACGTCCATTGTCACTCACCAGCGTCCCTTGTGCGTGATAATGGGGTCCAATTTGTATCTCTCAAGGTCAGAACTTACTTGAAAGATAGGGCATTATACATAGGACCAAATCCTTATACAATCCAAGCAGGAATGGGATGGTGGAAAGGTTTAATTGTGTTTTAAAAGGCATCATCCACTGACTAGCTAGCATTCCTGGAATGTTTGTGTTTGATTAACGTGTGGTTCCTTGAGGGAGCTGAACGAAAGACACTGGGGGTGATGGCTGTGTCTTTCCATGCTCCTCAGCTAATAAAGGGTTCACCTAATTCTGCACCAAGTGCATCTTTTCAACACTTTCTCATAAATATGATCATACTTGGATCCAAATCTGCAGGAAGGACCTCAAACACTGAGTCAGTTCCAATACATCTTTGTCACACACGCCTGCTGCAGGAGATGTGACCCATTCTGATGTTGACCTCTGATACATTTTCTAAGGGTTAAACAATGGTAGGACATTTTATCTTTGATGGGTTTTGAGAGTTGTTTTTGGCAGCTCGAGGCAGTCACACTTTTACGTTTGTTGGTCTCAGCTGAAAGTTGCCAGATGTCTGGAAATCTAAATGGCCAGATTTGATTGCCTCGGAATCCAAATCACCTTTGTCCATGGAACGGTTTGTGGGCTCCATGCCTCCTGAATGGGACTTCGAGGAGGTATTGGAAAGTCAACTGTGAGTTTGCCCATGGCATCAGAATGTGCTTATGAGGGGCCGTTCTTCGCAATCGTCTCCCACATTATTAGCCACTGTTTTCTTCAGTTGAATACTAAAAGGCTTCAAAGCTGAGGTTAAAAGTTTATTAACTGAATGTTTAGATGAGGCCCTCAACTAAATAACAAATCGGAGGGGTCCTCTTCATACTCTTTAAAATTGTCAAGCTCAAAGGGCCCATTGGCTAATATCTCCTTCCTCAAATGGTGACCCACACTTTTAGGAGTGGGGTGAAAGATGAATCGAGCCTCCATTGCAAAGGGAAACACCAAGAGAATCAACAGGACAGGAGGAGTGAGGTCGGTGCACTTTCCCGATAACGAGTGGAGGAGTGACTCTGAGAATATAAACACT
This sequence comes from Lissotriton helveticus, assembly GCF_964261635.1. NCBI lineage: Eukaryota > Metazoa > Chordata > Amphibia > Caudata > Salamandridae > Lissotriton > Lissotriton helveticus. Next base: position 241,810,320 of record NC_136061.1, on the reverse strand, counting down.
AAATGAGTCAAGCATCAACCTTGGCTTTTAATATATCACTTTAACAACCACAAATCATGCACTCTCATAGGAAGTAGGGAAGACACTTATATTGACTGCGGAATAGCATTCAAAATGGCGCCGCCCCTATTTGGATACAGTAAAGGACTGTGATTGGTGGACATTGTGTTGTTTCTGTTTCTCTAGGTACATGGGATATGTAGTTTTATCTAATAGTGACTGTTTATCGGCTGCTGTGAGCAATGCAACAAAGAAGGAGAAGCATATTGTGAGCCTCTGCTCCTTGAATCTGACTCCTCTGCCGCCTGCTTTGAAGCAGGGGACCCGTTGTTCCACAGGAACATTGCCTCCCAGGGACTCCAAAAGACAGATACCGAGACAGAAGGCAGCAAAACAATTCTCCCCACGTTTTCCAGCACGCTGACAGCACACGCCTCGTGTAACTGTCGGATTTTGGTCACCAGGCTGGCGCAGCTGCTGAGAAACCTGGAAAAGGAAACTTTTTCAGAATTTCACTGCAGGCTGCTGTGCACGCCCAAGCCACTCACAGTACTGGCCTATCCTGTATGCTGTAGAAATACCGTGCGAGCCCGCATGTGAGAGAAAAATCACAAGCACGGCGAGGCATGTATCTGTGTGGATGTTTTCCTCTGCAGCCCGCATGCAACAACCTTTACAGAATGCAGACAGGTGAGACAAGGGTCACTGCCAAAGGGCCAAACAGAGAGGGTCCAATCAATCAATCAATCAATCAGGAGTTTGTTAAAGCGCGACTACTCACCCAAAAGGGTCTCAAGGCGCTAGGGGTGGGGGGGGGGGAGTTTGGGGGGGTGCAGGTTCCATTCCATCAAGGAGGGGGTCTGTCGAAGAGCCAGGTTTTGAGGTTTCTTGCGAAGATGGAGAGCGATGTTGTCTGTCTGAGGTGGAGCGGAAGGGCGTTCCATGCTTTGGCCGCGAGGAAGGAGAAGGAGCGACAAGGTCCCAGTGTAGCCGTAAGTGCAAGTAGCACCCACCAGCAACCATGTCGAAAAGTCAGCCCATAACGCACCGGATGCCCAGGCTGCTGGTGCAGGGCGACTCTTAGTTCCCATCTTGAATAATTACCAAATAAAGAGACGGGCACTGGAAGCGGGAAGACAAGGAAAAAGGTTTATTTCTCATGAGGAGAGCATGTCATTTGGGACACTCGCATAGTGTCTTCGGGAGGTGCTCTAACAAGTTTCTCTGAGGCTTCGCCTTTTATACACAGGTTTGTGGCACACAGGCATCCTTTATTACAATCAATACATTGTGAAGTATGAAGGTATTCCAACACGTGGCTACAGTAGGGGCCCTTATCCTCCATGCAATAGGAGGGGGCTGTCACGCAGCTGAGTGTTCTGCTGATTCCATTGGAATGTGTGTGCCTGATCGAATCTCAGGGGGTGGGGCGGCCATGATCAATAGTGGCTTCTTTCAAGAGAGACGAGTGCATACAGTAGTGGGCAATAAACTGTATCCTCGGGCTAAGGGATGACCAGCGGTCCGTGCAAACAATTAGGTTCAGAGGAAGAGGTCATCAAAGGAGAGATATTCATGAAAGAAAAGGTCAGTGTGGAAAATCGAGCGTAGAGAAAAGGTTTATCCAAAGAGGGGTATTCATGAAAGGAAAGGAGGTGTTGGTCAGGCGCGGGGTGTGATCCCTAGAGACAGAGTCATGCGGGAGGGGAGGTGCTCATGACTTGTACATGTGAGAGCGGGGGCGGTCAGGGTGCATGGGGGAAGCTTGCAGGGTCAGGGAAGTGTGACGATGATCGATCGTGAACAAGGAGACCATGATACCTAAAATGGCTGTCGTGTACGTGTGTGCATGGGTCTATGCTAGCGGGATGACACAGTCAGTGTTTTAGCGATATCCGTTCTGCTTACAACAAGGGGTACAGTGAACACAAAATGAACGCCGCTTATGTACATACACATTGCCATTTTCAACAGTCGCCGCTTTTTTTACATAAGCAAGTTCAGTTTCTACATAGTTAATGCGATAGGCAGAATGCACTACATGTTAATTTACATTTGTTGGGTTCTTCATACAATCCTAGAGATCGGCATAATATTTTAGTCGGAGTCAAAAAAAGAGGTTCCGAAACATTACAGCATCAAGTTCAGACTTTTTTTTCTCCGATGACATTAATTAAGAGTAATCTGATACCTTCGGGTCTTATCAGTACTTTGGAAAGCTAGATACATGGGTGACCGGTGAAACATTTTTGTAAGCAATAAAAATTGAGGGAGGAATGCAATTCGATGTAAACAACTAGTCAAGGGGTGGGTAGAAAGTTCAGGAAGGGGGGGTCTTAGTGAAAATGTCTTTTTCAACGACGAGCCACCACTGGTAGACTCTGGTAGTCCGTTTTCTTCTCGTTGGCGCTTTTGAGCACCGGCGGTGGAGCTATAAGTCCAGCTCGGAATCATCCTTACGCGTTGCAGGGTGCGATCAGTCCTCTGCTGTTAGATCACAGTCCTGTTTCCTAACTCATTTTCTTAGGGGTGCCTCATGCTGGGCACCTGCGTGTCTTTCTTTTTCCGTGGCAAAATCCCATTCCATAGTCAAAAGTTTATATGAAAGAGTTTGTTGAATAATCGAGGGAAGAGAGGGCGGAGTGGGGCCAGATCTTTGAACACACCAAGAGACCCAGGGAGCAAAGGACAATGAGCAGGCAGGCCCATCAGTCGGACTCAAAAGGGGACGGGGACTTCAGGCACGAGTGGGTCAGCAAGTCGAGGGCTTCAAGGTAGCCCTTCATTCTTTCATCTGCCGAGTTTGAGAGTTGTGCCTCGTCCCGCGTCTCGTTGCTCTGCGGCTCCACCTTTGGTTGCGGTCACATGTGCTTCATGATCTGTGGCCAGGCTGTGCGTCACGTCCCGCTCCTCTCCTCCGGTTATTATATCTTTAAATGAGTAGAAAACAAGTTTTTAGAAAAACTGGCAGGAGAAGACATTTATACATCTCAATTCCGTCCCCAATCCTATGTAGGTGGGGGATAAGTTCATCGGTCACAGTCAGAAGTCGTCATTTATGGAGTCTGTAGGAGTGCATTGCTATGGAATTCATAACCCTGTTCGGCGCTCATTCGTGACGTACGTGGAGAGAAATTGGACCTTTATACACAGTGTATTATATCAAACTCAAAGTCGAGTCCTTATGTAGAGACTCGCCCTTCCCTTTAACCCAAGCATCGACAATCTTACATCTCCCTTCGGGGTCGGCTAACTCTTGTAAGTGGGGCGTTATCGTCATGAAGAAGGGGGAGGGGGTGGACGTAAAACATGGTCTTCTTGGGGAGTGAACGTTAATCAAGGTCATCAATTTCGCTTTCGAGGGTAGATGACATGAAGCTGGGGTTAATCGGGGGAAACGGGGACGCTTTGGACAGGGAGCTGGGGTCGATCGGGAGAAGTGGGGTACTCTGGACATTCGTACTCAAGGGCAGAGGAGCGAAGTAATTTGTGCATTGGGAATTGCATTTTTAGCGAACGGAGAAACAGAAGGCCATTGACGTTATAGTCCCCCCATAGAAGGCCAGATTAGGGGACATCCGTCGTCTTACCTATCCTTTCCTTCATTACCAACTCGGGTTCTATCGCTTTACAGGAAAGGGGAGGTAGTAGTATGGCGAGTCACAATCGTTTAGTTCCGGTCAATTTTTCCAAACACCTTTGTGTTCGAGGAGACCCAATTAGGTGTTGTGCCGGGGGGGGGGGGCACAACGTTACCATACAAGGAAGGAGGGAACAGGGGGGCTTTAGAGAGGGAGAGAGAGAGAGAGAGAGAGAGAGAGAGAGAGAGAGAGAGTGAGAGAGAGAGAGAGAGAGAGAGAGAGAGAGAGAGAGAGGGAGAGAGAGAGAGAGAGAGAGAGACCGCACTCTAAGTGGTCCATTCAGTACACGTGTGACATGGAGAGAGAAAGAGAGGGGGAGAGAGAGAGAGAGAGTGAGACGTGTACAATAATGGACCATTCAGTGCGCGCACAACATAGAACAACAGGGGTTAAGTAATACGGAAACACAAACGGAGGGATGACGTAGATCCATACATCACGTACACACAAACTCAGACGGGGAAGACAGTACATGTATTATACACAAAAAATCCAAGACAAAACATAAAAACAGTTAGTGGCCAAAATTATCCTTTTCTGTATGCTGTGCATCCTTGTCATCCTAAGCTCTTTTTTTTCTTTTTCTTCTCTTTTATTCGTCGGCTGCCCTTACTGGTGGCTTTGATTGTACACACTTACGCCGTTGGCAATTGGTCATGAACTGACCTGGTCGGGCTAATGCTCACGGTGGTTTATTCGAGTCATTTTTAGCAAATGCGTTTCCAGGCTGAGAAAACAGTTGGTGTCAGTTGGAGAACAATGGGGCAGCTTTTAGTTACTTGTCTATGAGGATGCGAAAAGGAGGTAGTAGGTCTTTAAGTGTCGGCAATATCCCTAGTCCTCCCGTCGGAGGGTACTTGTGTAATCCTTACCTCGGAATTTTCCTTAAACTTTCCCTATTTAGTTAAGTGTGGAGGGTTCAATCATGTGTGCACATTAGTTTAGGTTGTATTATTCGGAGTGCGTGGGCACCATAATCGAACGCCTTTTTCCCCGTCTCTTCGTCCGTTAGATCACCATTTTCTTTTTTCGTATTTTTAACCGATGTTCCAAAGTGACCTGCAGGAAAGAGGGAAAAAGAAGGGGGCGGGGCAGCATTTAAGAATACATCAGCGCGCATAAACCCGAAAAGGCTTTTACTTACTACATACGCGGTCTATCTCCCCGGAACGCAGTTCTTGCCAATTCGGCATTTAAGCCCAGATGAACTTTTTAGTGTGCGAGAGATGATTATCGGAAGCCGGTGGATAGCATAGGTCACCCAAGTGTGGTATTACGGATCGTATGTAGGGAGGCCAGATGGCACTCCTTTGGAGTGACTTAGGGGCATTTTAGCACAATTTTTCTGATACAGGTAGCATATAAAGTATAGGCTGAATTCCAGGGTCTTTTAGCGGTTGCTTTAAGCTGTACAAAAATGTGCAAAGTACATACAACAAAAACCCGTACCATTCATTTTTGCAGTATCTCTGCGTACTATACTTTTTAATCCTTAAACAGTGGTCATTTATTCGAAACTTACTAATTCACACGTGACAACTACGTTTGCTTTTTCCAAAAATCTTTAATAAGAATGTCGGTGCATAAATATGGGCCTACAACCCCGTGGGCCGGCCACGGAGCAGGCTGAAACTGTTATATGCGGGGATACTTTATTAGGGGGAAACTTAATGGAGTCGGTGGTCGTTAATTTCATAAAAAGTGCGCCAAGGGCAATAAAAATCATATCGAATCTTTAGTGTGAGCGAGTATCATAAGCATCGAAATTTCGAACTTTCAATAATCATGATGCGCCAAACTCGACAACAATTCATTGTCCGAATGTTCAATCGGTACCCATCTCATGTCAATTCATTGTCCTTCATTGTCCGAACACATAATCAGTACCCATCTCATATCAATTCATCTCATATCAATTGTTTGCTAACTTTCCCCTGAGGCGGAAAGCCGGGGGCGCTCTTTTTCTTCTTTACATGTAGAATCAATAACAGTGTGTTTGACATTTTCAGGACTGTTTTTAACTATTGTACATATTTTACTGGGCGCTCTTTTATCATCCCTGTAAAATCGCTACCTAGAAGGTGAGATTTAATTTACCTCCTTGGGTCTACAAGTATAGCTTGATCCTACCGGCGCAGCCGAGTCAAGGCGCTGACGCCGGTAGACGCGGAATTGCCGCCGCCATCTTAGGAAGGCAGGCAGGGTAGCGGTCCAGCTTCTCGACCACTCCCGCCCTCCCGCCTTATTTAAGGATCGTCTGTTGGCTCCTCCGGTAAATTGTTTGCTAACTTTCCCCTGGGGCGGAAAGCCGGGGGCGCTCTTTTTCTTCTTTACATGTAGAATCAATAACAGTGTGTTTGACATTTTCAGGACTGTTTTTAACTATTGTACATATTTTACTGGGCGCTCTTTTATCATCCCTGTAAAATCGCTACCTAGAAGGTGAGATTTAATTTGCCTCCTTGGGTCTACAAGTATAGCTTGATCCTACCGGCGCAGCCGAGTCAAGGCGCTGACGCCGGTAGACGCGGAATTGCCGCCGCCATCTTAGGAAGGCAGGCAGGGTAGCGGTCCAGCTTCTCGACCACTCCCGCCCTCCCGCCTTATTTAAGGATCGTCTGTTGGCTCCTCCGGTAAATTGTTTGCTAACTTTCCCCTGAGGCGGAAAGCCGGGGGCGCTCTTTTTCTTCTTTACATGTAGAATCAATAACAGTGTGTTTGACATTTTCAGGACTGTTTTTAACTATTGTACATATTTTACTGGGCGCTCTTTTATCATCCCTGTAAAATCGCTACCTAGAAGGTGAGATTTAATTTGCCTCCTTGGGTCTACAAGTATAGCTTGATCCTACCGGCGCAGCCGAGTCAAGGCGCTGACGCCGGTAGACGCGGAATTGCCGCCGCCATCTTAGGAAGGCAGGCAGGGTAGCGGTCCAGCTTCTCGACCACTCCCACCCTCCTGTTATGTGTAAACACAACTACACGTCCCGACCGCGCAGCGGGCGGGCGCAGCGGGCGCGCCGATGGCGCGCCGAAGGCGCGCCTAAGGCAAGCCCGTCTGCGCCCGTCCGCGCCTGGCCCGGGCCTAGGGCCAGTCCCCCTGCTCAGGCAACCACCAAGTCACGTGTAAGTTGGTCTAGGGCACAGCTATTACAAATAGGAGCGGGCTCCTGTGCCACACCGGCCCGCTGCCCCCCTAATAACTTGGACGGTCAGGCCTTTAACTGTCCTCAGTGTAACCTATTTCTTCCCCCTTGGAGTGAACGTACCCTACCTTGCTCTCCCGCCCCGGGTGCTCGCATTTTAAAACTAGCATTGATCAACTGTAGATCCCTTCCTCGCCACGCCAATGAAATTTGGTCGATTCTGACCACTCACAGTTGGGACATTCTATTCCTTACAGAATCATGGACGAAAGATACCTCTAACCCGGATATCCATCTAGCCACCCCCCCGGAGTATCGCTTCCTGGGTATCAACCGAGAGGGAAAAACGGGAGGTGGTCTTGCCATTCTGTACAAATCCCACCTTAATATAACCATTAAAAAAATCACGAACATTGGACTGATTGAAGCTATGTATTTTTCTATTGCTGACCTAGCGGCAGTCTACCTAACCGGCATCTTAGTCTATAATCCCCCTAAAGCTTCTCCTTCCGCATTATCTCAGTTGGTAAGCATTATCACGGATCTATCCCTCAAGCACCCGCACTTTATTGTACTAGGAGATTTCAACCTCCATGTAGATGATCCCACCTGTATTCAAGCAAGGCGTTTCCTCGACGCCCTTCATAGCTTGAGCCTGATACAACTAATCCAAGGTCCAACGCACGTTGCTGGCCACACACTGGATCTTATTTTCTCCAACCTCCCAGGGACCATTACTTATCCTTCCCTCCCCCTCACTTGGTCTGATCATTTTTTACTTAGGGTGGACATTCCCCTCCCTCAGGCTCCGACTCCGGTGGTATTGGGAACAGACTACAGGAGAAAATGGCATAAGATCACCTGTTCTGCCTTAGAGCCGTTATTTAGCTGCCCTCTGGAGTCTCAAGTGGTAAATATCGATGACTGCGTCAACACATTCAATACGACCTTATCGGCTGCGGTGGACGAAATTGCCCCACTCCTACCGGTATCATCCGCAAGATCTCGCCCCTCTGCTCCCTGGTTCTCAGCCGCTTTACGTAAAGAGAAAAGTCACTGTAAAAAATTAGAACGCTGCTGGAGACGGACATATGATGCTGAGGCTAAAACTATCTACAGAACGGCCCTTAAGAAATTCATCAAATTAAAAAAATCTGCCATGACAGAGTTCTTTGCCACCCAAATAAAAGCCGCTGACAATTCAGCAAAGACACTGTTTAAAATTGTTAAAGACTTTGTAAAACCCCCTGCTATGACTCCCAACAACTTAGCCAACCAGTCTCTTTGCAGCGGACTATCTGATTTTTTTCAAGAAAAAATTGAAAAAATTGCATCCTCCTTTCCTCCACCTGCCATTCCCCTCCCCTTGGCCTCTACCACCCATGATACTGTTCCTACTCTAGACTCCTTTAAGGATCTTACTCCTGACCTTGCACTTAAATTATTTTTACAGTGCAAATCGGGTTCCCCGTTAGACCCTGTCCCCCCAAAAATCATGAGTGAACTGTCTACCCTACTGCTGGAGCCACTCACTACCATCTGGAATGCCTCCCTACGATTAGGCCAATTCCCTTCTGCGTGGAAGGAGGCTCTTCTTGTGCCCATCCTAAAGAAATCAGATGCTGACCCTATGCAATTCAGTAACTATCGGCCCATTTCCCTTCTCCCGAAACCCGCGAAGGTTTTGGAGAAGGCAGTCCAACTACAACTGGCAGAGTACTTAGAGACCTACTCTCTGCTACATGATTCCCAGTCCGGCTTTCGTGCTGGTTTCAGTACGGAGACCGCACTACTAGAGGTTTCGGAGACTGTACGAGAATGTGTGGATAAGGGCGAGGAGGCCATGTTGGTCCTCCTCGACCTATCCGCCGCTTTCGATACAGTGTCCCACCAAATTCTTCTAGGCCGACTGGAGCAGATTGGACTGAGCGGCACTGCCTTAGCATGGGTCTGTTCTTTTCTTCTGGAACGTTCACAGAGGGTTCTTCTTAGACCCTTTAAATCTGGATGCAAACCTCTCGAACGCGGAGTCCCACAAGGCTCAGCGCTAAGTCCTTTGTTTTTCAATGTTTACCTAGCCCCGCTAGCCAGGGTGGTGGAGGCATGTGGAGTCAGAGTGATCTCATATGCGGATGACACACAGCTGATATTCTCATTTAGAGATCACTCTGACTCCAGCCTCTCCAGCTTCCGCCATTGTCTGGGCGAAATCTGTGCGTGGATGTCCTCGAATCACCTACGGCTTAATACTGACAAGACTGAGGTCTTGTTTTTTAATCAAAAAATGACCATTCCACCCCCACTTTGGTGGCCTACGGTACTTAACCCCCCTCCAGTCCCGGTCCATTCTGCCCGCAATCTGGGGTTCACATTTGATGATACCCTCTCCTGCAGCCCTCAAATCAATAAGGTTACTGCGACCTGCTTTGGCAAATTAAAAATGATGAGAAAGATCTTTCCATTTCTGCCAATGGAGGCTCGCAGAACCGTCACTCAGGCATTAATCACTGCCCATCTGGATTATGCCAACAGTCTGTATGCTGGGGCCCCTTTATATCAAATTGAACGCCTGCAGGTGGTACAGAATGCTGCAGCAAGACTGATTGGTAACATCCCATATAGACACTCTATCTCTGCGTTCCGCAAAGAACTCCATTGGCTTCCTATAGCCAACCGTATCAAATTTAAAACGCTTGTTCTGGCCTATCGAGCTCTGAACGGCTCTGGCCCAGAATACTTAAGAAAGAGATTGAGATTGTCTCACTCAGTCAGAGACCTTCGTTCTAACAATCTGCGTCTCATGTTTGTGCCTAGATTCCGTCGCTCAAGAATGGGTGGCAGAGCATTCGCTGTCTTAGCTGCCAAACATTGGAACAGCTTACCGATCGACCTGAGATTCGCCCCATCTGAAGCTCTGTTTCGAAGATGCCTGAAAACTTGGCTATTCGCTTCTATCTAGATTGCTCTTCTCTTCTAGCAGATAATTTTAGCGCCGGGACACCCCCGTTGGGGGTAGCCGTGCGCTTTATAAAATCCATAAATAAATAAATAAATAAATAAATAAATAAATTGTCCGAGCTGACAGTATACATCCTATATCAATCCATTGTCCGAACATATAATCAGTACACATCCTATAACAATCTATATGTTTTTTTAAAAACTTCATACATATCCCATGACACCAAGGCTGAGCAATCGGGGTACAATAAGGAGTTGAAAGTTTCATTTGCATCGGCGCCATTTTGGGTGCGGTCAGGCAGAACCAGGCATAGTCTAAATCTCTACTAACTCGTGGTTGGCCCAGAGCTTCTTTTGGCAGTCCAAAAGTTCCGTTAAAGGGTAAAAGAAAGATCGGTGGTCTGAACCATCAGTCAAAAGGGGAGGGAGGCAACAATCTTTTTCTACCGGGTCATACACTGTGTTTTCACCAGAACTGATCCGGACTGTAGTCTGCAGGATTCTAGTCATTCAAACTGAGGCTGGCGACAGCATGGGAGCGCCGACGTCCTGCGGCTACATTTCCGTCGTTCCGAGGGCAATCATGGCAGTCATTCACCATCGGGGGTATCTGCGGGGGTCGGGGACTCCCGCAGCTCCTCTAGAATCTTCAAGGTCGTGGAGAACTATGATGGTGGAGTCAACAAGTGACCGGGCCATTCCTTCCTGCTGGGCCCGCTCTTGTAAAGTAGACCGCCATTTTGAGAGTTCGGCAGCTACCGGCGATCGCGGGGTCAAATGAGCGGACGGGCTCCAACCTGCCGGGCGAGGCGTTGCAGCATCGCCACAGTGGAAGAACCCTTTTCCGGGCGCCTGGAGCGCTGAGGGTGCAGCTGGGAAGCCTCCACCTGGGGAGGCGGGAGAGGCTTGTTCGCACCGTCTCTCCCTCCCAGTGCACCCCACGGCGTCTCGCTTGACATTTGTTATGGCCGGACCAGGCGATGAGGACGAGGGGGGGGGGGTCGGAGGCATGTGCAAGACATCCCCCCCCCAGTGTTGTCGCAGCCATTATACAAGAAAGAAGTGGCGCCTGTCATGCTTTCGGGCCGGGCCTCTGGTTGATGGTGGCCGGACGCTTTTTTTTTTCTACGGCCCCAGGAACGGGTCCCTTAGTCCATCCTGGGGACAGGCCTTGGCGCGCGGCGCCGCCTTCGGGCTGTTGGCGTAGCGGCCTCTCCACCCCCAGACCTCCCATGGAAGCCGGTCCAGACTGGGAGAGAGAGAGAGGAGGGTCGAGGACATAGACATTCCCCCCCCTGCAACTCTCCAGGGTTGTCGTAGCAGTCCCCTTGGCCGGGTCCCTTCGGCCTCGGCCTCTCCTCCGGCTACACCCTATGTGATGATCTCCGGCCGACGGTTGGCAGCAGGACCCGCCCTATATGTGTTGCTTCCGGCTGGGCGTAGCCGCAAACCTGTTGCACTTTGGAAGTTTCCAGAATGGGGGCGGATGTCTGTTGCTTTGTATCTTTCTCATGTTGCCGTTATTGGGCGTGGCAGGCGGTGGGACAGACATGTTTGGGGCAGTGAGGGGCGATGAAGCCTCGTTGCCTTGTGGCCGTCGCAATGTCACGCTTGGTTTCTCTTACTGTTTTCAGGTTTCTTATTACGGGCTTATTTCTAACGTTTCTTGCTTCTAGGACACTAATAGGTTTTATCATTAAGTATTGTTATCGTTTCCTTGTTCGTTATTTAATAAAAAGTTCATCAGTGGCCTACTGATTTCGTTTTCCTATTCCTTTCTTTCCAGGTTGTTTCATGCTAAAGTTTCTGTTAACAGGATACAGTGATCACTTCGTTATTATTGCATATGTCCTTTTCACTAGGGGTGCTCTCTGGTCGGGCCAGATGACCTACCTCTAGTAAATGGTCCGGGTGAAACTGGCGTATCAATCAGTGGGGAGTAGATAGGCATGACAGATTACAACGGGGGACAAAGGTCCGCATTACCTACCCTTTCACTACTTGCAAAGATTTTCCTACGTTTATTTGCAAACAGGGAATACCTCCAAAAAGAACCAATTCCCAAACAGTCAATGTTCGGGCAAACAATCAATCAATGAGGAACGAAATAGGCACGACGTGTTAAAGGTTTGCGTTACCTACCCTTCACTATCTGCAAAGGGAGAGAGAATATTCCTATTCTTCCCCGTTTGCAGGCAGAGAAGATCCTTAAGAGAACCAACTTCGAACAATTCAATGCTCGATTCAATCAATCAATCAATGGGGAGAAAAATAGGTATGACGGATTACAATGGGGACAAAAGTCTGCATTACCTATCCTTCACTATCTGCAAAGACTAAACAGAGTATGGCGACTCTGTGCTTGTTTGCAAATAGAGAATCTCTCAGAGACAATAAAGTGAGTAATACTAGTATTTTCAAACAATCAATCAATCAATTTCGCAATTTGTCGTGTGTCACGACCTTACCCGGACCGGACCATGTGGACAGTTCTTCGCCTTCCTTTTTCCAGCGCCCGATCGTTCTCTTTTCTCCATTTTTTTTTTACCGCAGCATTCCTGTGGGATTCCAGTCAGGACAATAGGTCACTTGAGAGAGGTCCGTTCGGAATCGGTGAAGTTCATTTCAATCGGCAGCCGGACGAGGGCCCTCTCAAGGCAGGTATACTCCAATCATTTAGATGTTCACCCCATCGTCTGGACCTCTCTTACCGGACCTTATGCCGCTGATGGACCCCGCGTTGGGACGCCAATTGTCGAAAAGTCAGCCCATAACGCACCGGATGCCCAGGCTGCTGGTGCAGGGTGACTCTTAGTTCCCATCTTGAATAATTACCAAATAAAGAGACGGGCACTGGAAGCGGGAAGACAAGGAAAAAGGTTTATTTCTCATGAGGAGAGCATGTCATTTGGGACACTCGCATAGTGTCTTCGGGAGGTGCTCTAACAAGTTTCTCTGAGGCTTCGCCTTTTATACACAGGTTTGTGGCACACAGGCATCCTTTATTACAATCAATACATTGTGAAGTATGAAGGTATTCCAACACGTGGCTACAGTAGGGGCCCTTATCCTCCATGCAATAGGAGGGGGCTGTCACGCAGCTGAGTGTTCTGCTGATTCCATTGGAATGTGTGTGCCTGATCGAATCTCAGGGGGTGGGGCGGCCATGATCAATAGTGGCTTCTTTCAAGAGAGACGAGTGCATACAGTAGTGGGCAATAAACTGTATCCTCGGGCTAAGGGATGACCAGCGGTCCGTGCAAACAATTAGGTTCAGAGGAAGAGGTCATCAAAGGAGAGATATTCATGAAAGAAAAGGTCAGTGTGGAAAATCGAGCGTAGAGAAAAGGTTTATCCAAAGAGGGGTATTCATGAAAGGAAAGGAGGTGTTGGTCAGGCGCGGGGTGTGATCCCTAGAGACAGAGTCATGCGGGAGGGGAGGTGCTCATGACTTGTACATGTGAGAGCGGGGGCGGTCAGGGTGCATGGGGGAAGCTTGCAGGGTCAGGGAAGTGTGACGATGATCGATCGTGAACAAGGAGACCATGATACCTAAAATGGCTGTCGTGTACGTGTGTGCATGGGTCTATGCTAGCGGGATGACACAGTCAGTGTTTTAGCGATATCCGTTCTGCTTACAACAAGGGGTACAGTGAACACAAAATGAACGCCGCTTATGTACATACACATTGCCATTTTCAACAACCACTGGCTCAAATTAACCGTTGCAGGAGACCTGTGAGTCAGCTGAGAAGGGATTGACGCTATACCTCTTTGTTCTGTTTGGGTTTTAACAGAGCAGCTGTCAAACCTGACCTGACCTATTGCTAACAATATCCATAGAACGAACTTTGGTTGCACCCTGTTAACCATCGGCTTCCCTCAACCATCCTTTTTAGGTCTCGTCTGACTAGGGTGACCAACTGGCATTGGTGCAAATTCAGGACGGTGAGTGTAAAAATTCAGGACAAAACTTCAGGACAATTGGATACGTTTTACAGACACATCAGAGGTCGCCCAATAGTATATAAGTAAGCCCAGCCATATCTAGACATATTCAGCCATTTGCAAACCTATCCATCATGTATCCTTCCATCTATCATTTCACTCATCCATCCTTTCACTCATCCAACCATTATCCATCCATCCACCCTTTCACCCTATCCATCTGTACCCTCATCCACCCACTCTTCTACCCATTCATCCATTCACTCATCCATCCAGCCATTTACCCTTTCACCCATCCAGCCATCCTTTCACTTACTCATCCATCCACCCAGTCACTCATTCTTCCACCCATCCACCCTTTCAGTCATCCATCATCCTCCCTTTCTCTCTCCATCAACTCTTTCACTTAGCAATCCTTCCTTCCATCCATCCACCCACCCATTCATCCATCTGCTCATCCACTCATGAATCCATCCATTGACCCTATCACTCATCCATCCTTTCTCTTATCCATTTATCCTTTCACTCCTTTTCATCATGTTGTCCATCTAACTTCCCTTTCACTCACTCATCCATCCTTACATCCACCCTTTCACTCATCCGTCCATCCATTCGCCCTTGCACTTATCAATTCATCATTTTTTTGTTTTATTAAGAATTCATGAAACACAATGAAAACCAATTTACATGGTTAGAAGAAGGAAGACAACATAAAAGACATACAATCAACCATCATTATAAGGGCAGAGGTAATGCAGAAATCGATTTGGCAGCATGCATAAATTAATATCTGATTAAATTGATTCCTTTAAATGTTAATAAACCAGTTACATGCGATATCATATATTTTGAGACGTTTTGAGGGCCGGATTAGCTCACTACACTCTGTTTGCCCGCCAAGCAGCCACTGGTGCCCAAATCTTCAGTCCCAATTCTTTTGTTTTTTTACCCTTAAGTTCGTACAAGGCCGCCTCAACATTATGTATTCCTAAGAATCTGGACATCCACATTTGGAAGGTTGGGGCCTCAGTATCTTTCCAGGCCGCTGAGATTAAGATGCGAAGTACGGCGGTGGAGATAAAGACTAGAGCTTCAGTCTCGATGTTTAGATTCAGTTTGCTTTCACATCCTATGATCATGAGTGTTGGGGACAGGGTTATTTTAACATCTAACAGCCCCTCCCAGAATGCCTCGATTTCCTTTTTAATTGATCCAAGTTTCTCACATTGATGAAACATGTGTATGATGTCAGCCGGACCTTTAGAGCATCTGGGACAGTTATGATCCACCCTCTTGCCCCAATCATAGAGCTTGGAGGGGGTGTAGTACAGGTTAAATAATGTTTTGAAGTGCTGAGCTCTTAGATTGGAGGAGCATAAGTATCTTCCATCCATTATAAGGGCTCAATCCAGGTCGATATCTGGATCCTCCAATTTAGAGGCCCACGCTGCCTTGGTTTTACCCATGTCATCATGCGAACCCTCCACAAACAGCCTATATACTCCATTGATTCTTAAGTCTCCCCCTTCAAATAATCCAGTATGTTACACCTCTCGTTTAAAATAGTACGAGGCCTTCTTGATCTAATTGTGCTGACCATCTGAGCATATTTATAATCTTGATTACCCTGGAGGGAGTACCTTTGTTTCAGGTCTTCAAGAGATCTACACTCGTCCCCTACCATAACTTGCCCCAGTGTCAAGATGCCCTGTCGCTCCCAGTGTCTCCAACCCCGTCATTACTTAGGTTAGGAAAGAGACCAGAATTCCAAAGTGGGGTGTGATGGTTATATTTAGATATTGACAAGGCTTTCTGAGCTGCAGCCCAGACCTCCCATATCCCTTCAAGTATTTTATATCTTGTTTTTTTGTAATACCTTCTTTCTGTTCTCCTTAGTAATACCCCTGTAGCCTCACTGCCAAGCAACAATTCAAAGATAGAGGGGATAGCATCATGTTGGTTCGAGGTATTTGCACTATTTCGCACGTGATCGAATAATATAGCCATCTGCGTGAGGAGACAAGACCAATGATAGTATCTAAGATTTGGCAGTCCCAGGCCCCCCCTTTCCTGTGGCAAAGATATTTATTTCATAGATCTTCTGATCTTTCCATATTGCCACAGGAAATTCATGAAGATGGCTTCTATTTCTTGGATAATTCCCCCCCCCCCTATTTTAAAGGGGATCGCACGGAATTTGTATAATACCTTGGGGAACATAGTCATTTTGATGACATTGGCACACCCTATTATTGAGAGTTGCAATGTATCCATTCTTTTCAGATTCTCCCTCATTGATTTCATGAGAGGGATAAAGTTATCTCTAATTATACGCTCCGTGTGTGCATTGATCGTTACCCCCAGATACACCACGGAATCGACGTATCTGGAGTCTGATTTAATTATATTCTTAGAACACAATACCTGGGTCTTACCCACATTTAAGCGATAACCTGACTGTCTCCCGAATAGGCTAGTGATTGCCACCACTTCGCGCATAGCCACGTCGGGTTCGGTAGTGATGACCGCCAGATCATCGGCATATGCCAAGATTTTTGTTTGGAAACCTTTCGTGACTACCGGTTTAATTACGTTGTTGTTCATTATCTGTCGTATTAGAGGATCGATATAAAGTGCAAATAGGATGGGTGAGCACGGGCATCCCTGCCTAGTCCCCCTCGTGATATAGATCTTCTCCGAGCTCTCACCCATCATTTGAATCTTAGCAACTGGAGTAGTATACATTGCCTGAATAGCCTTCCGAAACCTTGGACCGAACCCCCTTTCTTCGAGCACCCTCCAAAGAAACTGCCATCTGACGCGGTCGAAGGCTTTCTCTGCGTCGAGAAGGATCATTGCGACCCCCTCTCCCCGGCAGCATGGATATCGAACAGCATGATAGCTCGTCTAATGTGGTCCGTGGTTCCCCTGCCGGGAATAAATCCATGCTGCCAGGGAGAGATCAAGGTCCCAATGATCCGTCACAAACGGGCAGCCAAGATCTTAGCGTATAATTTATTATCTGCATTTATCAGGGATATCGGCCTGTAGGAGCCGGGGTTTTCCTTGGGCTTATCCTTTTTATGAAACACCACGATGTTGGTACTCATCCAAGACCCCGGAATTATGCCTGTATTTATTATTCCATTAAATAAGTCTAACAGAGGTAGGGATGTTTCATCGAATACATATTTATACAATTCCAGTGGTAGACCATCGGGGCCAGCAGCCTTCCCTGCGGCTAGATCTTGTATGGCCTCCGAAAGTTCGTCCGAGCTGATGGCTTGTTCTAGAATTTCTCCATCACCCTGAGCTACTTTGGTTCCCTGTCCCGTTCACTCGGTCATTGAGTCCTCAGTAACCGGCTCTTCCTGATACAGTGCTTGATAGTATCTTTGAAAGACATTTATAATTCCATTTGGCTCTTCATAGCTCATATCCTGCTCTTCTATGTGTGTAATGATATTTTTCGACGCAGCTTGTCTAATACGAAGTGCCAATGCTCTACCAGCTTGTTCCCCCGTCTCATACAACCTCCTTCTTTGTGTTTGATATTCCGCAGCTGCTTTTTTGGCCAATTGTTTTTGTATCTCAGCTTTAATGATACTCACTCTTTCTAGACTTTCTATTCCCTGCCTTCCCTGAGTTATATCTTTCATATGCTGTTCCTCAGCGACCGATAATTTGTTCATTAGTTGTTCCCTCTCTAGATTGAGCCTTTTCCAATTACGAGAAGTATAGCTGGTAGTTTCTCCCCTTAAAGCAGCTTTGTAGCTATCCCAGACAGAATTTCGCGAAGCGCTGTATCTATTTGCATCGAAGAAAGCCTGTGACCAATTTTTAATGTGTGCTACATAGGAACTGTCTATTAAGAGCTTCCGATCGAAAGTCCAAGGTCTCAGTTTTCTAGCTGGCCTGTTAACATCTATTGTTAATAACAATGGGTTGTGGTCTGATATTAACTTGGGCAATTTACGGATTTTAACAGTATTAATCTTGGTGGCGGTAATCATAAAATAATCTAACTTAGAGTATTTCTGAAATGGATGTGAGAAATATGTGAAGCCTGGATTCCCTGGTTCAATGCTCCCCCAAACATCCCTCAGCCCATGTGAATGCATCATCGAGCATACTGCCCGATATACCCGGGATTTGCGTCCAGTATATACGGTTCCCCCTACGAAATCTGCTGTAATATTCAAATCCCCACAGACCACTATGGGTGCCGGCCAGCTTGTCAATTCCTTCTCCATAAGGTCGAAGGTATCAGGGTCATCACTATTGGCCCCATAAATACAGCAGATGGTGATGCCCAGATTCATTTCACATAATGCCCACCTCCCCATAGTATCTGTCTTGAATCGTTTTGCTCCCCACAGACACGTCTTACTAATGATAGCCACCCCCCTAATAGTAGATGTTTGGGAGGAACAAGAAAGAGTCTCAAATCCCTTTAAGTTTAGCCAATGCTTTTTCCTCCAGGGCAGATGGGTCTCCTGCAAACACAAAATATCCATTTGTGTGAATTTAACAAATTCCTCCAGTCTAGCTCTTTTTTTCCAGTCATTTAGGCCCCCTATATTCAAAGAGCAAATCCTAAGCTTAGACATACTTCTGCTTTAAATCCTTCCCTATATTCAGCAGGCCATATAACATGCTGAAAACACATTTGAATACATATCTTGTTACGACTATATACCTCAGCCAGATTATAATTGCAATAGTGTCATGAATTCTCCTTTTTGAGTTTACACCCCCCCAACACCGCCCAGTCCATCCCAACCCCCCTCTCTGCCATCACCCAATCCCTCCCCCCTACCACCCATTGATGCCCTCCCCCCTGCCCCCCCTGCCCCCCCTACCCCCTCCTCCCCTCCCCCCTTACCTCCCATTGAGGCATCCTGGGTCCAGCCGGATCCAGGTGTGGGCGTCTGTTGATCGATACGCCTCAGTGCACTCCCCCTCCCCAACCCTATTTGAACATTATTGTTACAGAGGGAGAAGGTCTATGAGAACAACATAACAGGAATTCTACTCCTATATAATATAATCATATATTGCTTCATATATGATTCTCAAATGGTATTAGTCTCCCCATACTTTCCACATAGATCATTATTAGGGTAGTATATATAGATCGATCTACTTCATTAAGAAAAATATTAGTACTTGTTAATGTTCAGAAATTATTTTTTTGCGGTTTCAGAGATTTCTTTAAGATAATGTTCAGCCTGTGTTTCGCTGGTGAAACTACGGGTTGATCCCCTGAAAACTATTTTCAGTCAGGCAGGATGCTGTAGAAATACTTTAGCACCGATCTTCTCGAAGGGAGTAAATAACTGCCTCAGCCTCCACCTCCTTTCAACGGTTGCGTGTGCAAAATCTGGTCTTACAAAGAATGTGGTGCCATTAAACTCCCTCTTACTTGTTGGACGGGCCAGGTCATAAATAGTGTCCCGCAATAGGAAATTCCCAAAGAACACCAACATTGCCCTTGGGAATGTAGGTTGGTTATGAGATTGCTTGGACTGAGTCAGGGGGAAACGATGGGCTCGTTGGACTTCTTTCTCTAATTCTCAGGTTTGCAGCTCAGGAAGGGCTGATTTGATCCCCCTAGGATCATTGCCTTCTACGCCTTCCGGGAGCCCCAGGAAGCGCAGATTATTTCGCCTAGCTCTGTTCTCCTGGTCCTCTATCTTTGTTAATAGGTCCTGTATAATGCCTTCTTGCGTTTTCTCTTTTTTTTTGAAGATCCGTTACGTACATCTCCAGATGGTCAGTTCGTGTTTCAACAGATACCATTCTGTCGAATATTGCTGGGTAGGTGTTGCCGACCTTGTTTACTGCTCCCTGTAGCTTTTGGATGGCTAAGTGATTCTTTTGAGTATCTGTTTTTACGTCTTTATGAAGATTCCTTATTGAACTTAATATATCTTTCAAGGACGGCTCGGGGGCCTCTCCTATTTCTTCATAATGGGTGGCGTCCCCAGTTGAATCCTCCCCACTTTCTTGGACCAGTATTGTTTCTTTTAGTTTTTTTGATTTTAAGTTTCTTCGAGGATCACCGGATTCAGGGTTACTTCCTTGATCAGTGGTTTCCTCATAAGTAGATTTGTTAAGTCTTTTATTCCTCATTTTCCTTTTCTCTAGTTTTTTCCTTGGTGTGCTTCCTTGTCCTGGATTGATAATTTTCTTTATACCTGCACCACCTGAAGTTTCCTGGGTTGATACATCATGATCTTGAAATTGGCCTTTGTCAACGTCGCTTGCCTCGCTGGAAGTCGAGATGCCAGTCTCGTAAATGTCTGCGTCAGATTCATCTGAATGTGAATCAATTTCCAGCACGGGCAATTTGTCCAGGGGGAATTTGAAGTTACATGAGTATTGCTTCCAGGAGCAAGTTTTTGACTCGCCCCGCTCTGTGTCGCTGCGCCCTGAACCTGGGTTGCTGGCTCTAGACTTGGCCCTTTATCTACCCCCATTTTGGATAGTGGGCTAAAGATATTTAAAATACTAGGCTGCAGTGTGGTTGTCTGCCCCGTCGAGGTTGCTTTTGCGTTTGCCTTCAGATCTTTGATGGTTTGTAGCCGTTTTGCTTTTTTAGCCATTAGTTCCATCTCTTCGGTCTGTACAGAGTCTTTATCCTTCTGCCTATATCTCTCCTTCACCGTTTCTTTCAATTTCTCGGGTTCTATGCCATTAGCTTTAAGTGCATTTTTATCAACTTTCTTATTTTTTTTGGATTTTTCATCAAAGTCTCCCTTTTCCTCCTTGCCAGTCATGGTTTTGGACTTGTCCTTGTCTTTATCTTTATCTTTGTTTTGATTTTTTTCCCTTTCCGGGACCCTTTTGTTGCCTCTCGCCTTCTCCTTATCCTTTCCTCTATCTTTCCCTTTGTCTTGTTCTTGATCTTTATTGTTTGCTTCCTTGGCTTTAGTTGCTCTTGTCTCTCGTCGTTTTTGTATAGACTTTAATGCATAAACATTTTCCGCCTCTTGCGCTTCTTTTGCCTCTTGTGCCTCTTGTGCATCTAGTGCCTTCTCATTAAGATCATTTTCATCGGTACAATGGTCTCCCATGACATCAAGGGTGTTTGAACGGAGCATAGAGAGATCTGGCGCCGAGGTTTGATCACCTATCTCCTTCTGATCGTGCTGGCCACTCTCCTCTTTTCCTGTGCCTGTTCCATTCATTTTCCCTGTCTCTTCTCGCTTTATGATCTGCTAGTTTTTCTCGTTTTGTTCGGTTGATAGTGACTGAGCTAATCGTGGTGCGGCTGATTCCCGACCTAAGTTTGCCAAGTTTAATAGGTCTAATACACTCAAAATGCTCAATATGATATGCTGATCATATATTTGTATTTTGCAGTTCAATTGGCACAGAGGACCGATTCTAATCTTGCCGTCAATAGTACTTTGTTTTGCTTGTTTTGTTAGTACTTGCGGCCACTGCCTGTCGAGTTGTGGGCACTTGGTAGGTGCTTTAGTCACGGTCGCAGTACTCGTAGCGCGTGATAGGACAACTTTAATTTCTCCCCCCACCAGCCGCTTTCGTGCAGAAACGCTTAAGCCTCGAGAATAGCACTCCTGGATTTTCCACCGAGACCACCCTTGCATTATAGTGTAACGCGCTTTGGGGATAAGGTTCGTTTTCAACACGTTTTTTTTTTGAGGTCCCAAAACATCCGCCGAAAATCTCAGAGCAAGTGATTGACAGCGGAGATCAAACCGAGATCAGAGCCTTCCAAGCAGACCTGGTAGCAGCGGCAGAACGGCAAAACGGAGTAGAGGTCCGTCAGAGGACAAGCTATCACTACCTTTTACTTTTCAACTTTAAATGCTTAATATCCGACGTTTAATGCAAGTTTAATTTGTTGCTCACTGCACGCTCCCTACAAATGAAAGCGATATTTCAGCGCTGAACTCAAACGACGAGCCCCTCACTTACGAAGCTAGAGCACTTAATGAACCATTGTTTTTTTTTTAAAGTACTTGTTGAAGGCACACGGTCAATAGCAAGAAGCGATGTTGAGCCTTTTCACATCTTATCTCCCCACAAGGAATCGCAGTGACCATCGCGTAACCTCACGTAGCATCGCTGTAAGCACCACCACCAAACACCAAACACCGCGCCCGCACTCACCTTCCACCAGGCCGGTCACAGAGTCGGAGATCCACCGCCACAGCCGGGAATAGTGAGTGGAGTAAAGTAGAGGGCGGAGGGTGGGGATGGAAAGGCAGCAGTTCGAAACTCCTGAGGCCCCGCTGGGTTTGTCTCCAGCATAGAAATTCCCGATCTCAGACTTTTTTCCACAGGAGCACAGATAGCGCCCGTGTCTCCTGGTATATGTTGTTCTAGAAAGCCAGTCTAAATGTCTGAATGTCTGCAAGTCAATGTCTGCAAGTCAATGTCAGTCCTTCAATCCTCTCACGGCTAGTTTTCAGTTTTCACATCGCCATCAGACGTTCCATTCAGTTTCTGCTACTTAGTACCGGTCCGGTCCAGCAGGCAGGCAGGTTCTCCTCATTCTCATTCAAGGCTACGAAAGCCGGAGCAGGGGAGTGCAGGAGAGTGCTCAGTCAGTGACTAAGCATGCTGATGCCATCTTGCCACTTATCAATTCATCAATCCATCCATCATTTCACTCATCCATCCACCCATTCATCATCCACCTTTCCACTCATCCATCCTTTCACTCATCCATCCACCCTTTTACCCATCCAGCTACCCTTCCACCCATACATCCAGCTATTTCCCTTTTCTCTCTTCCATCCTTCCACTCACTCATCAATCCATCCATCCTCTCCCATTATCCATCTATTCAATCTTTCATGCATCCATTCACCCTTTCACTAATTCATCCAGCCATCCCTTCACTTACTCACTCGCCCACCCATCAAGAACTTCACCCTCGCTGCAGAAGCCATCACAGGACTCGGACAGAAGCCACCCAGGGCAGAGACAGGATCCATCACAGGGGGGGACAGGAGCCATCACCGACGGGGTTGGGGGGGGGCAGGAGCCACCACATGGGGGGGAACAGCATCCACCAGGGTGGGCACGGGGGTGGGCATGCAGTATTCTAGTATCATCTTGGTCTCTTCCAGGGTGGGGGAGGGCTCCTCACCCCCTCCTGGACAAGACAATGAGAAGACAGGCTGCGTTTCCAAAATGTTAATTTTGCCCCCCTCACTCCCCCCCCCCACGCTTTTGTACAGCACTGAAAGGAGATATTCCAAGAGAACTGATTTAACTAATTGTCCTCCATACTTTGTTAATCAGTGTGGGTGCGATTGTGCCATTTCTTTATTTCATTACAATATAGACTGCATGTTTGAAGAATCGAGGTTTGTTTACAATTTAGTGACTAATTAAGCTCTGTGAAGAGAACCACGTGCTGCCTCGGCCGGTTCTAGGATGTTTGGGTCCCTGGGCAGAAAGGGGGAATGTCTCACACCAATTGCAGATACAAGATGCATTCAGGGCTGTTTGCATCTGAATAGATGCCCCTGCTCCTGAAGCTGCAGCCCCCCCGCCTCTCAGTCACCTTTAAGCACCTCTTAACAGCTCATCAAGGGCTGAAGGTGTGAGGGTTGCCATCCCGCTGTGCCTCTCCAGTGCTGCTGGGTATCTGAGCTTTCATACAGCATCGGAGTCTGGTACACCTGACCTCAGCAGCATTAGAGTCAAGAAGGGAGGTGGGGGCCAGCTGTTTGACCAGTTAAAATTACGGACAAATGGCGTCCGTTAAAGAATCCTTCACGGACAACGGATAGACGGCCGAAATTACGGACTGTCCGTGAAATTTACGGACGGTTGGTCACCCTACGTCTGACCCAGTGCTTGTTCTGGTCTGGCCAGACCTTAAGTAAGAAGGGCTTTAAAAAATGCTACCGCCGGCTACAGCTTGCAGTGCATGTGCGCGGGCGCGCGCTTAGGAGCAGAGGCACCTCGTCAATCACTCCCGCAATCACTTTCACTTTCACTTTCCCCCGTGATCACTTTCGTGGCGCCCCTTTGATGTTCACTTTCGTGGGGCCACTTTGATGTTCTCGTTCAAAGAACATCAAACATCAAAGAACATGTTGTTGTGTTAATGCTTTGCTGCTGCCCGTTGACTTACAACATACTTTCCCTTTCCACAAACTCGATGTTTGTGTTCCTTTATTTTATTTTACTGTCACACACACAACCACACACACAACCACATGCACAACAACACACACAACCACACACACAACCACACACAACCACACACACACAACCACACACAACCACACACACAACCACACACACAACCATACAACCACACACAGAACCACACACACACAACCACACACAACCATACAACCACACACAGAACAACACACACAACCACACACACCACACACACAATCACACACATACACACACACAACCACACACACACACACACAGCCACACACACACAACCACACACATACACACACACGCACCCAACCACACACACACAACCAGAAGCACACACACAAGCACACACACAACCACACATGCACACACACAACCACACACACACACACACACACACACACAACCACAAGCACAACCGCAAACACAACACACACAACCACACACAACCACACACACAACCACAACTACACACAAAACCACCCACACAACCACCCACACCCACATTAACACACACGACACACACACACAACCACACACAACCACACGCACAACCACACACAACCACACACACAACCACACACACACAACCACACCCAACCACACACACACACAACCACACACACGACACACACACACACACAACCACACACAACCACACACACACAACCACACCTACCCACACCCACATTCACAAGCACACACACAAGCACACACACAACCACAAACACAACACAAAACCACAAGCACACACACAAGCACACACACAACCACACACACAACTGCACACACAACCACACAACCACACACAACCACACACAACCACACAACCACACACACAACCACACACACACAACCACAACCACACACAAACCACACACACAACCACACCCAACCACACATCCACACACACCCTCAACCACACCCGCACCCACAACCGCACCCAGGGACAATCACACACAACCACACATACACACAACCACACACACACAACATTGCACACACACACAGCCACACACACAGACAACCACACACGCACACAACCACACACAACCACACACACACACACACAACCACAAACAACCACACACACAACCACACACACAACCACACCAAGCATTGGCATAGCCAATAGGTCTTGCCTTTAGGACCTTATAAGTGTTTAGCCATGCAACAGTTGATGTGGTTGCACCAAGGATATTGTGCTGCATAACTAAATACTTAGAAGGTCCCAAAAGCGAGACCTATTGGCTATGACAATGCTTTATTATTATTATTATTAGCGGGTTTGTAAAGCGCTGGAATCGACTCCACAAGGGAGTATCTCTGCGCTGTGGAGCTTTCAAAAATGGTAGTAATGCATACGGAAGACCGAGACAAGAGTACAGAGAGAGAAGAACAAAAAAAAACAGAAAATAGATCGTCGATCATCAAATCAACCCTGAAACAGAAAAGTTTTCAAATTACATCTGAAACTGGAGTAGTTCACACATTGTCTCAGAGAAAGGGGAAGATCATTCCAAAGTGTAGGACCAATGACAGACAGTGCTTTGCCGCCCTGTCTTGCCTTTTTTATCCTAGGCACCTTCAGAAGCAGCTGATTGCTAGATCGTAGACACCTCAGAGGAGCGTAAGAGACACATTTTTCTGCTAAATATGAGGGCCCTAAACCATTTATTCCTTTGTGGACAATACAGCAGACCTTAAATTTAATCCTCTGACGGATAGACAGCCAGTGAAGCTTGGTCAGAAGGGGCTTTGAAGGAGTTCTGGGGGGGGGCATTTAAGACCAGTCTGGCGGCAGCATTCTGAACTACTTGGAGTCTGTCTACTACTCCTTCATTGGCAGATGCTAACAGGCCATTACAGTAGTCAATACGACTTAATACCAGCGCCTGCACCAGGGTCTTCTTAGTAGAATCAGGTAATAGAGGAAAAACCTTGCGAAGAAGTCCAATCATGTGAAAACATGTCCCAACTATGTGGTTTCCCTGTTGTTTGAAAGTTAGTTCCTGCTCCAGCCGTACACCCAGGTTCTTGATCAGAGGTTTTGGCTCAGGTAATGGGCCTAACTCAATGGGCCACCAGTCAGGTCCCCATAGTAGCTTGGCCTCGCCGAAAAGCATTAATTCCGTTTTTGTAACATTACACTGGAGGAAGTTTGACGACATCCAACCCGACACTGCTTTCATCCCTTCAGAGAAAGATCGTTTCACCTCTGTAGTTAGAGTAGTAAAGGGAAAAAGCAGTTGAGTGTCGTCAGCATATGAGACTAAACTGAAGCCAAAAGCTCTCATGATCTTAGCAAGGGGGGCCACGTAGATGTTAAAAAGAGTGGGGCTTAGACAGGAGCCCTGTGGCACCCCCTTTGAGATCATGGCTTCAGAAGAATAAAATTCCCCCATACTGACACGCTGAGAACGTTCAGAGAGGAAACTCTTCAACCAATCCAGTGCAATGTCCTCCAGTCCACTCTCAGCCAGGCGATCGATAAGAATAGAATGAGATACTGTATCGAATGCTGCCGATAAATCCAGCAGCTCCAGGACGGCCGAGACTCCCCTGTCCTGGTACATGCGGAGATCGTCCGTTATCGACAGCAAGGCAGATTCGGTGCTATTGTTCGGCCTAAAGCCAGACTGAGAGGGATCCAGACTTCCAGATTGTTCCAGGAAGTTGGAAAGATGTTTGTTCACATGCTTTTCGATTAGCTTACCCAAAAAAGGGAGTAGAGAGATAGGACGTAGGTTGGCAAGATCAGACCAAGGTACGGAAGGATTTTTTCTAATAGGCTTAACCAAGGCCTTTTTCCATTCTCTTGGTACACACCCAGTATCTAACGAGAGGTTCACCAATTTCACAATTTCAGGACTCAAGACTTTACCAACTACACCCATAACACGTCCTGGGATTAAATCGGACGGACTACCACTTTTGATCAGCTCGATCAATTTCTCCACCTCCAACAAGGTTATGTTAGGAAAGCTAGAGAGGGTAATCTGACGAGAGCTACTATTGGCCTTGGAGAAAACAGTACCTGGGTCAATAGGAGAATTTGACACCATGATTTTGCTGTAAATTTTTTCGATCTTCGCAGTGAAGAAAGCTGAGACATTATCACAAAGTTGCTGTGATGAGATGTCTAAGCTTTCACATGCCACAGGTTTAAGGAAGGAGTTTAAGACCTGGTATAGGGCTTATGGGGCATTCCCTGCCTTATCTAGTTGCACCGTGATGTAGTTCTTACGGGCAACTTTGATGGCTTTGTGGTAAATATTCATAGCTATATGATAGCTAGATTTATCCAGTTCCAAATGAGAAGTTCTCCATACTTTCTCCTTTTTCCTGACCTTTTGTTTTAGAACCCGCAACTCCTCAGAGAACCAGACTTCCTGTTTCCGGGCTGGCTTTTCTTTGAACCGTTTATATGGGGCTATTATTTCAACCGCTCTATAAACAGCCTCTTCATAATTGTTAAGCGACAAGTCAATGGTATCAGTATTTGCAGATTGAGGTGCGACAAATATCCCTTTAAAAGCATCATACGAAACTTTGTGCCATGGTCTACGCAAAAGCGGAATCCTTGAAGAGCAGTATGCTATAGCCTCTTGCTCAGGTATAGTAAATTCAAGGATGTAATGGTCAGTCCAGCTAACCTGTTTCGGCTGAGAGCATATTGTCTGTAAGGAATTAGATAAAATCAGGTCCAAAGTATGCCCCGCCTGATGTGTGGGACCAATATTACATTGTTTCAGACCAAGCAAGGACAAATCGTCCAACAACGATTGAGCCTCCACATTTCCTCTCAACTCGCTATGAATGTTAAAATCCCCAAGCAGTAGGAAGTCTTAGTCCATGTCAATGTGAGGTGCCAATATTTCCAACAAAACCCTGGAGACATTTAATGTAGGCCCAGGGGGACGATAAACTAGCGCCCCTTTCCTAGAGGTCTTAGGTGAGGTGCCCATTTTGAACACCATAATTTCCAAGTCGAGATTATTATATTGGTCTAAAATCGAGATAGTAATATTACTTTTATGGACAATAGCTATGCCTCCACCCCGTTTGGTCAGCCGGTCCATTCTAACAATCTTATATCCCTCTGGAATGCCCAAGGTGATGACTGGAAGGGAATGAGACTTAAGCCATGTTTCGGTGAGGAAACATAAGTCAGGTTTGTAAGAGGAGATAGTATCCCAGACCTCAGTGTGGTGCTTAGATAAAGATCTGACGTTACATAACATATTTCTCCAAACCGGAGAAGTATCATCTTTGGCCAAACACATACCAGATGGAAGAGCTTTTTTCCTCAAAGAACAATCTATTAGAGACTGAAAATAGCAGTATCTGCATGAAAAGGACCCTTCAGGGGGAATATCATTTTTAAACGTACATGCATTCGCGAAAGTAGCTCTTATATTATAAAGGGATTGGGATGAGTAACTCACTCTACATACCGGAGTGTCGCCTTCATTTCCTGACATAATCATAGCCCCCAGCCCCTCGCCCCGTCCGGTCGCGGACGGGCGCAGACGGGCTTCTCTTAGGCTTGTCTTTGGCGCGCTCTTTGGCGCTCTCCTGCGCGCGATCGCTGCGCGCTCACTGTAGTGGGAGGGTTAAGTAGCCTCTGCGTCCTGAATCTAGAGCGCTAACCGCTCGTGAGTGGGGGAGGTCCCTGGCTCTGCCTATCGCACCCGAGTCACAACGGGGCGGGGAGGGTCAAACACACAATCCCAAAGTCGGGTAAGTCGGCGTTTTCCCCACGGAAGCGCTATGTAAATAAAGTGATAATGCACCCAGTCAGTTTTTAAAATAATGCGGCGAGATTAAAACTTCATAACCTGCATAACAAAAGATGGTTAAAAGTAGCACACAAAATCACAATTTAACCAAATCATAAAAGTCAATCGGTAACGCTGCCGTGAAGGCTCCAAGCGGGTTAGGAGACACTGCCACTGTCTCTTTACCGCGCTGGGCCCGATACTATTTCCGGCTTAAGTAGCCTCTGCGTCCTGAATCTAGAGCGCTAACCGCTCGTGAGTGGGGGAGGTCCCTGGCTCTGCCTATCGCACCCGAGTCACAACGGGGCGGGGAGGGTCAAACACACAATCCCAAAGTCGGGATTGTGTACTCCAATTCGCTCGAGACTTTGTCAATCAAGTCTTGGCTTAGCCTAGTGGAGTATTCTTCGCTCACTTAATGTTACTGGCTTTATCTAGATCTATCCTTCCGCCTTCACTCAAGTGCTTGCCTTGAACTAAATGAAGGATTCCTTTAAAAATATAACCCTTCGCTGGCTCCCTCCTATGTGTCTTGTTCTTGTATGCTAAGGTTGCATGTGTTGGCATATTACACCTAGTCCCCTTGGCTTTGCCAGGGCTTGTTCTTACCCTGAGGCTAATAATTGCCGAAAGGAGGCTGCACATGTCTGTGGGGGCTTTCTGTGTTTAACTAGCCTGTCCATCTGGTCCACAAATCTCCATTAAGAAAACATGGGAATTCACTGGAGTCCAGCAGCACCTCCCAGTAGTAGAATGTGTCACTGGGGCAGGTCTCACAGCCCTGTCCCTCAGTAACTAGCGGAAGGCATGCACCAGACTCCAGTGTACAGCAGTGATGTCCTTTGTTAAATGTATGTGTGCAGAACGTACAACGAGTGCATAAATTCACTTTTCTGGATATACTCCTGCACTAGTTATTGCTACTCCCCGGTTATCTGATGGAGCAAAGAGCTAATCTGTAAATTAAATGCAATTACCTGAGGAAGGTAGCTATGCCTTTAATCATAAGCTTACATAGGATTTGTGTAGTATCGCCTTGAGTCAGGATTAGAAATTGCAAAACAGGCCCAGATTAATTACATTGTTTGTAAGATAAACATCCGCGTGTGATTTAAATAAATTGTTGCGAAAACTGAAATTTGAGCAGAGAAGATATTAAATAGGCTATGGTGATCCATGCAGGTAAGCGCGGTGTGGCGGGCGGGGCTGTGGGGGGACAATGGAATAGGATTAATTTAATTACATTTATTTAATTTTCCCTATTTCGTCGTCTGTCAACTCCCGCTCCCCACCCGCCCCGCCGCGCACCACCACACTACCATTCCGTCGCACTTACCAGCACGGCCCACCACTGTAAGTAGCACACCTTTTGCTTATAATTGAAGAAATGACGCTTCTCAAGAATTCTGAGTTGTTAAATTGGGGGATTGCCTTCAGTTTTTTGGGGGGGGAAGATGCTCAACATGGCGATTATATGAACACAGTGGTTGCAGCGTTCCAGAGCCTCGGACTAAGGTTTATGGTCTTGAGTTTTTTTATTTAAAATATATTTTTATTCAAAGATAAAACATAAAACCATACAAACCAAATCAAGACAGTACAGTACAATGATCTTGCAATACAAAAAGCTCAAGACATGGCAAATATGTACATTTGGGCGCTGGGAAACATTACAAAAAACATACATTATCGTTCCATATTCAAAGCAATTAAATATCTTAATCGTCTACCATTAGGGAGGGGGGAGGACCACAGGGGTGCGCAACAGACCTCTGCTTTCATTCCATGGACCCCATATTTTGGACCATTTTTGTGGGCACCCCCTACTTTCATAAACCACCATCTCAGCCTGCATGCACCAATCCATGTCTGACTCCCAGTCCTTATAACACAGCTGTACTCCACCCCTCCATGTTCTAGCAATGTTATACTTCGCCACCGTACATCCCAGTGTAACCCACATCTTCTCGGTACATGACAAATCTGTGGCATCCCAAATATTAAGGAGACACATCCGGGGTGTGTCGTTCATTTTGGAATTACAAACATGAGTCATACCAGCAATAACTTTGCCCCAATACTCTCATAGGACAGGGCAGTACCACCATTGGTGTATATAAGTACCATCTAGGCCACAACTACGTGGGCAAGCAGGGGAACCCAGCACACCCATCTTGACCAATACAGAGCTGGTGTAATACGTCTGATGCAGCAACTTAAATTGTATGAGTTTTAATCGTGATCAGATCGCTACCTCGTGAGGGGATGCTAGCGCCTCTCTCCAATGGTCATCACCCAGATCTCCAATATTGTCACCCCATTTAGCCTGCAGTTTATCCTGGGCGTCTGGAGTATGATGGAGGATTTTTCAGTAAATCAAAGAGATAGCTTTCTCTGGGAGATAATCATCTAATAATCTGTCCTCCAGAGGCAAGGAAACCAGTACCTCCGAGTGCTTAGGAATGGCTTTCTACAACCCATTTCTAGCCTGCAGATAACTGAAAGTTTCTCAATTGTGCAATTGATAGTCTCTCTGTAGATCAACAAAAGGAATCACTCTACCCCTCGCCCACATATCCGCGACTGTAGAAAGACCTATCAAATCCCATCCATCGAATCCCAGCTGCTGGGAGAGCATACCCAAGCAGCTAGATTCAAGCAGGGGAGTAGCTTGTTTTATTTTACTCTTCACCCCAAAGCCTGTGTTGTTTTATGCCATATATCCACAGTAGATGACGTGGGAGTGAACCTGGGTACATAGCGTGAACCCCCATAAAGAGCACTAAGATAGGAGCCAGGTAGCGTATTGGGCCGATCCATTCTATAAGCATGGTCTGAAATAGGGTGACGAGCCCATCGATTTATAGCAACTAGTTGAGAGGCTCAGTAATAAGACCTGATGTCATGCAGGGCGATACCACCGGCTTACCAGTGCTTTGTCAATTTAGTACCAGCGATACGGGGGGCACCCCGATCCCAGAGCAATGCCCTAACTTTTGAGTCAATTAACTGGAAATACCGCGGAGGAACTAAGTATGGCGCATTCTGTAAGGCGTACAAAAAACATGGGAGGGCCATCCTCTTGTAAAGGGCTGCTCTACCTAACAATGTAAGGGGTAATGTTTTGCAATGACGGATATCTGCTTTGAGACAAAGCAAGGGGGGCAATAAGTTGAGTTCATAAAAAACAGAGGAATCCGGAGTAACGTAGATTCCTAAATATCAACACATACACCATGGACTTGTCCCTGTTAATAGTGTACTCTGATTATTTTTTAAATAAAGCGTAGATATGAAGGACACGCTGCAGTGAGAAAAAAGTTCTGGCCAGGAACAGCAGAATGTTGTCGGCGGAAAAGGAAATCCTATCGGACCAATCAGGCAATCAATTCAAGAACCTAATGAGTGGGTCCCCCCTTATCCAAATCGCCAGGGACTCCAGGGCTAAGGCAAAGAGCAGTGGCGAGAGCAGGCAGCCCTGTCTCGTAGCCCTCCTCAGGACAAAAGATGCGGAACGGGCACCACATACGAAAATCCGTGCCAAGGGGTCAGCATAAAGAACACGCGCCCAAGACATTAATCGGCTGCCGAAACCATACCGCTCAGTTGCGGCGAAAAGAAACGACCACTGGATCAAATCAAAGGCCATTTTGGGTACAAAAGACATAATGATGGAATCTTCTTGTACAATGGCGGCCCTACCCAACACTCCATACAACCTTCGGAGATTCAATGCTATATTTCTGGTGGGCATAAAGCCTGATTGGTCCAGGTGTATTAGTTTAATGAGGCATGGGGAGAGGCGTTGTGCCAAGAGCTTGGCGAGGATGTTGACTTCCGGGTCCAATAAATAGATAGGACTGTAGAAGCTACATTCCTCTGGGGGTTTTCCCATTTTATAGATTACAATAATAGTGGCTAATCTTTGCATATCAGGGAAAACACCTTGAATTCGGCTCTCTTCATACATTCTTACTAAGAATAGGGCAATACTATTAGCATTAGATTTATACAATTCTATTGAAAGACCACTTGGGCCAATAGCTTTACTTGACTGCAGAGAGCCAATTGCCTTTGCAACCTCTTCAGCTGTAAAATCTGCCTCTAGGCTCACCACATCTTGAATGTCCCTGAATGTCCAGAGTAGGTAGCGGCAAGGTAGCCTACAATTCTGCTGTATCAGCCTGAGTGGATGACTGTCTGGAGGTGTATACTTGCTCAAAGTGTCTGGGGAAGGAACCCGCTATTTCGGCTCTGTCCCTTATCACCTCTCCCTCCCGTCCCACTATCTGGGCCACCCATCTGTTTGCCAACTCTCTTTTATCCAGCCACGCCAGCAATTTACGGGCTTTATCCCCAATATCATAAATACGATGCTGGGTGGCTCATACTGCGTCTTCGCAGCCTCTTCAGCAACATCCCTGTACTCTTTTTGCTAAATGGATAACTTATGTGCAGTAACTGGAGTATGGGAGGCCACCAATTTAGCTGCTAGTGCAGACACCTCAGTTTCTAAGTCCTCTAATTGTTTGCAGCTCTCCTTCCTATGACCCACAACAGCTGACACCCTGTCACCCCGGATAACCACTTTATAAGCCACCCAGACTGTGACATCGGATGGCACCGACCCATCGTTTTCTGTAAAATAATTTTGGGTAGTTCTAATTAATTGCTCTATAATGGTTGGTACCTTGAGATACCATGGATTGAATACCATTTCATGCCTGGTAGGGGGGGGAACGCCTCCATAATACATTACTATCGGGGAGTGATCAGAAATGCCTGTAGGGAGAAAGGATATACCATCAAACATGGAAAGCTGGGGGGCTCCGGAGAAGATATATTCGAAACGGGATAGGCTACCATGTACCCCTGAATGAAAGGTGTATTGCAAAGAGGTGGGGTTACAGGTCCTCCACATATCTATAGAGCCCAGTGCCTCCAGAAAGTCACCCAATAGCCTCCCAGCCGACTCCCCCACTCTGGGCGCCAGATGATCAATTTCCTCATTTAGTGCAGCATTACAATTCCTCCCCACCAGTACATCACCGTCTGATAAACTTAACATATGCGGCCCTAGGTCGGCCAGTGTAATGGAATGTACCCGGGGTGGCACATAAAGAGAAGTTATGTTAAGGGGCCTCCCCTCCCATTGCCCAGAATCCGTCACAAATCTGGCCAATGGATCACGGGAAACTGATTGTATTTAAAAGGGGAGTGACTTTCGCACCGTAATACCCACCCCTCTGGACCCTGGTGCGCCCGTTCCACAGAGAAGTACTTTGAAAGGGACCAGAGTTGTAGATGTTTCAGTATCAATTCCTCAACGAACAAGTCAGCGCTTGCCCCTCTGATTTTTCTGGAACCCCTAAAATGCACACATTGTTTTTCCTCGCTCGTCCCTCGTAATCCTCCAACTTAACCAATGCTTCAGCTTGCAGACATTAGACAGATATTTCGAGGGACTTAGTGGAAGTCTGGAGGGTTTTCACTGATTCTTTCGTTTCTCTGACCCTGTCCCCCATTGTACGAAGGTCGGCACGGATGAGAGTGATCTCCGTCATGGCAGTATCAATCTTTTGTTCCAACGCTGTGCATAGCCCCTGGAGAGCTTCCATCAGGTCGACGAGGAAGGGGCCCTCAGCAGGCGCCGGTTGTTTCGCCTCCATCTCAGCTTGTTTGTTGTCCACTGCATCAGCCTTGAAGTGGACGAATTTTGATAATTTAAGTATACTGGATTCTCTGGATCCCTTATTAGTGACCATGGTGCCAAATACACAATTATTGATGCTAATACAGTGTAATGGCTATGAAGTGTCGAAACTGGGGGGGGCAGTGGGGTTAGCACCCACCGCAATCCAGAGCCAAACAGCATCACTGCAAACAACCAACTCACATTGAGCCCAGCCGTGGAATATGTGACGAAGGAATCAGGTCTATAATTAAATCCAGGCTTGCACCATGCCTGTGTGCTTTGGGTACAAAGAGAGGCCAGGCCAACCACACTCCACTATAGCAGATGACGTAGTAAGTCAAGGGTGTGATCTACAGGTATTACCAAGTTCATGAGAGTCTCCTGGAGCAGGTTATAAAGTTTCAACAGGCAAATGCCCATACAATCCGAAGTAATGATGGGGGAGGGGCACATTACCTTGTCGCGATGGCAGCCCCACTCGGGGAAAGCTGTCCAAATCCAATCCTTTACCGAGCAGTGCTGGTAAGCATGCCTGAGGAGGGAGGAGGGGGAGGGGGGTGGGAAGGGCCCCGAGGCTTCTCCTGCCCCGGGAAATGGCCTGAGTGATGGCGTCCTTCTCGCTGATGTTCATGCTTGCACCGGTGCCCACCCGGCACGGCATGATGCCCAGCAACCAACTCAGCTGCCAGACAGCACCGGGGATACCGCTCATGTTGCAGCAGCTCCCGCCTGCGCCAAAGGACAACTGCGCCAAAGGCCTAGCGCCACCTCGCACTCAAGGTCCGGCTGCAGCAGCGGTCCCTGCGTTAATCGGCTCCGGACTCCGTCACGGCCAGCGTGGTCTCGGTCCGGAGCCACGATGTCGTAACTCGGGCCGGAGGGTCAGATCTGCAGCAGCGAGGGACTGGGGGATTCCACAGGTCAGCAGCTACCCAGTGTCGGCATGAAAACGGGGTATAAGGATAGTTGTACGGATTTTGGGGGGAGAATTAGATTTCTAAGGCTCGGAACCTCAGAGCAATGCGGCCATTTTGGGTGTTGGCTAACCACCCCCCCCTGGTTTTGAGTTTTAACCAAAAAACCCCATTAAAACCCCAACGGAGTTAAAAGGTGCTTTTTGGGCCAAGAGTCATTTAGAGCAGACCATGAGAGCTAGAAAGGAAACAGCGGTGCAGGTTCTAAGCTGATGATGCATTGAGTGAGTGATTGGAACAGTGGAGCTGGAAGGACCTGCACCTGAGATGGGTCCTTGCTAATTAATATCCAGTTGGGACCATTAAAGCCTCTGAGTATCCTATATTCAGTAATACATCTTTGGGGGCATCTTGGATGGAGGGGGCATCAGTATCTGTGCTTGGGTTTCAATTGGGATGAAGTACATTCAAAACATAGATCCATGTTCCTCTAAATCTTAGATAGGTTCTGAGCCCTCCTAGCACTCACTTAGGCACGTGACAGAGGACTTAAAAATAGAGCAAACACAAGGAAATGATGAACGGAGTGCTGAAGCTTTTCAGACACTCACCCCCAGTCACTATTAGATCTAGGTGAAATCCATCATTGTTCTTTAGCTCTCTTTGCCACCCCTGTTCAAACCCAGCCACATGAAAATCAGTGTTTACCCTGTTCCTCATGGAAACAGTCCAGCCCAAATGCCAAGCCAGGTTCTCCCTTGACCGGAAACAAGCATTCTGGGACCTTTTTCGGGGTAATACCCCTCATCAGCTAGCTTGAATCCAGTGTCAAAGTGAGTAAGAGACCAGCGTCAGGGCATACCCTTATACGATGTACAGCATAGCACTAGAATCGTCTACCCTGGGGACTTAAAAATGCTGCTTCACTGCTCAGGTTCAGGAAAGAACTAAAGACCTGGTTGTTCTCCCTGGATCTCTGGGTGATATTCTCTAGGAAAGTTGAAGCTCTGGCTTTTCGGTCCCTTCTGTTATGGGTAGCACCAAGACACCATGAAATCAAAATAAATCAAATCAAACCCTCCCAACTTAGGGCAAACACAAGGAGAGTTGAATCTTTTTAGACACTCACCCCCAGTCACTATTAGATTTGGGTTGAATCCTTCATTGTTCTTTAGCTCACTCATCAGCCAGGCTAGCTTGAATCTAGTAGCAAAGTGAGCAAGGGTCCTATGTCCCGACATACCCTGCCAATGTAGGTTTTTCACAACTGCTCTGTGTTTTTGTTTCACTGATAGCATATAACTGTCCACAGGCACATGCATGTTTTCTCTCAAGATTTGAAAAAACTTTCTTGTGTTTAGTATTTTCAGATATACTAATTTTGATTTTGAAACCTGTGGACCTGGGTTTAATCTGGTTTTATGCATGTGACCAAAAATCGTGTAATTGTTGGAAAATGGTTGTATCTTCATGTACCCCAAATTTTAAACATGTGCAATCTAAAATGGAACTGTATAGTATGCCATTGCTGGAGTTTGGGCCCACTCAAAAATTTCTCTCCAGATTGATGATCGTTATGGCTGACTGAGAGGTAAACTGAAAAAACAATCATGTGGTTAAGATCTCATTTCAGAGCAACCAATGTGGTCACACAATAACCCACTTTGGTAACATGATCTGAGTTTCGTAGGGTTTAATAATAAATTGAGAAACAAATTAATATAGTCCAATCTCAACACAATCATATAGAAATACAGAAAGACCAAGGTAAGTCCAAATCTCCTGAAGAGATTTACCCTAGACAATACAACGCCAAAGACTAACTCTATGACGACGATACAGGTGATCAAGAAAAATAATTCAGTATTAAAGTGCATCTGACTATTTTCAAAAGAGAGAATAAGCAAGCTAACTCTCCCTACACTACCTTAAAATGGCAACCTGTTAAAGCGGAACATACCAAGTCAAAATAAAGGCAAGATTACAACACAACGGTAACTAAGAAGCATTTAGTGAAGGTGAAAATCAGAACGGTGTCAGCTGTCAGAGTCTTCAATAGAAGACACTCCAACCATGGGTCATACAGCATAAAGTCACAAAAGCAGATCTGCTCTCTGTGAAATCCTAAGATAACTCTATCTGTCCCTCATTACATTTCAGCATAAAATATCAATTGCATTCTGGGTAGATAATCCCACTTGATCCTTGCAAGTGATTTTCCATGGCTCTGGCAAAACTGGATACTTGCACCACCTTTCCAACATCGATAAGTTGCAACTTCGTTCGTCTTTGGTCATTCCGATCCTCCTCGATGAGAACTTGCCTCCTTGCTCTGTAACATGCTTCACCATGACAACTTCATCTTCTCATACCTTGCTATCCAATGAAAACAAACCCCTTCTATGCTAACTAATGATGCCTTATCGATACCTACAATGGAAACAAAATACAAGCAAATGCATTCTGCATTGAAGGTTAAATATGAATTACATGTTAGATTTTAAACGTGAGCATGAACTGAAATGGTTTCTTGAGGCCCCCTCAAGTCAACTTTAACAGTGCAATGGGGTTAAAGAATACATGCATATTTCTACACACACACAACAAATACAGCTTCTTAAGACACATATAAGCTGTAAAGGATTACAGCTTGGCAGTTTGGACTGGACTGTTCCCATGAGGCACAGGGTCAAGACTGATTTGCGTGTAGCTCGGTCTGAACTGAGGTGGCGAAGTGAGCTAAAGTATGATGATGGATCCAACCCAGATCTGTGAATGGGGGTGAGTATCTGAAAAGTTTTCAGCGCTCCGTCCATCATCTCCTTGTGTTTGAAGGATTACGAAGATGTCATTCTAAATGCACCAGCATGGAAATAATTCTTGTCACACCTACAAACATTTAAACATTTGTTTACACATATACAGTCTAATATATTAACCTCACAATCGGACACATTTTGTTAACTACTAGTATCACATTAATATATAAATGTTACATAGACCTTTATTAATCATGTTGTATACACACATTCTTCAGGTGGAATACTCTACATCACAGAATATTTTGAGTGCCTACTACTCATGATTATGATGCACTCCTACGGTATCTCAGATGGGATCAAGATTACACTTCTCCATCTCATAGTACTCTTCCAATTACATTTTGCTGCCACGCCACAGCATCATATCCTAATCCTGCTTCTGTCCTATGACCTCAACCCAGATCTCAGATCCCGTTCATGCATGAGGTACATTGCAGTTCCTGCCCTGCCTCTCTACCTAGGTACTGAGGGTCCTCTAGCCTGCATGGGGACAAGTGAGACAATCACATTCCACTTCCTTCCTTGAACATTACCAGTGCTTCTTCACTTTGGATTTTATAGTTTTGTTTGACAATACAAGCATTTCTCAGCTGAGTGGCCACATTTGGATTTAGCATTGCCAGCACTTCTCACTATGACTTTATTATTGAGCAACTTGGTGCTTTATCAAGGCCACCTTGCTCTGGCTCGAGTGGCTTCATAAATCTCGAGGAAGTACCCGTGGAAAGCGCCGCATCGAAATTGTCAAGATAGATGTGTATGCCCATTTGATCGTTATCAAGCGACATGTGACGAGGCTGAAACATAAGGCGAACCACGGGGAAAGTGACCCCTCCTTAAATAAAAGGGGGTACCGCACGAAATAAAGGGAGGATATAACCCATAACGAAGGATTCCAGGTCTAAAGGAAATATAAACAGGAAATAAAGAACATAAACCTGTACCACCTAACAAAACGATTGGAATTTTCCGAAAATAAAACGGTCCACATCGTACCCTTGGAGTTGTGTGAAAACTGACCAACACCAAGTCTGTTATCTAGTGTTCAAAATAAAGCTTTGATTTCCACCAATTGAATCAGATGACCCCTATCGATACCGTCCTGATGAAGGTGTAGCTATATTCATGTGCTGATACACCGAAACGCGTCGACGCCTTTTTGTACTTCCTTATGAATTCAAGCCTCTAGAATTCTGGATATTTTGCACACTGCAATACCGGGGCTTCTAGTATATTATTGGATAGGCTGTTGAATCATTTTTTATCTGTGACTACATTCCTTATTTTTCCTATAGAGGGGTCTTTTCTGTCTTTTTGTCTATCCTTTTCTCTTCAATGAAAGTATGTCGATAATTTAGAAATTGTGTACTCTTATATGTATTGTGTTGTTCAGTTGAATTTGAACAGATTCAATTGTTTTTTAATTGTTGTTTAATTTTTGAAACTCCGTTATTTTTAATGTATGTTATTTTATTGTATGTTTTCAGTACAACTGTATTCCTACTGAAATTTTAACCATGATGCATATTTTAATAAAAAAATTGTGAACATCACAAACTAGTCCGTGACCAGATTGTTTAATATTAAATTGAGGTATCTATACTGCCTATTCGGATTTAGGTATCCCTATACATATATTTCTCCAGGGATTTTTCTTTGACTTTACATTGCTTTATCAAGGCCACCTTGCTCTGGCTCGAGTGGCTTCATAAATCTCGAGTAAAAGAAATGCAGTGCAAATTGCTGCGCTGCCTTACTCTGCGCCAGGGAGGCATTCCATGGGCATTGTGTGGGTGAGCCCACACAACTCTCATGGTTTTTTACTTGTTCCCAGATTTACCAGAACTGGTAAACCTGCGAATGCACCAAAAAGATACGCCTCCCCAGGTGAGGTGTAACGAGGAGAAATATCCTTGTTATTTCCTCTTTCTGAGTGTCTGTTGCATTTTGAAGCACACATAGAAAGATGAACTTGCCTCTCAGGATTGTTTTTGTGCAGGAAGGTATCCCTTGATGCACAAAAACAGTTCTGTCTGCAACAGTGCAAGGGTGCCTGCATTGGCGCGAGGCAGCTAAAATGCAGGAAAAAGGACAGGAATGCATTGTATTCTCTGAAATAGAGTGTATTCCTGCCCTTTCCCTGTAACGCCGAGCAGCAAGGTGAATTGCTGCGCTGTGTTGCATTACTTTGGCATAAATATGGCCCTGTGGGTCTGATTTAAATGTGTTAGTGTTAGTATCCTCGGCATGGAAGAGTACTTTATTATCATCGCGGAGATGTTACTCTGCTCCCCATATTTAGAGGTGTTCCCCGGACCAGCGAACATCTCTTGCATTTACAGGAACCTGGAAATGCAATGAAAGTGTGCCTGGCTGCTCCGTCAACATGATGAAGCACAGCAGCATACTTTCATTTTCTTTTTTTATTTATTTTCTTTTTATTTATTTATTTATTTGTTTGTTTATTTATTTATTAAAAAAAAGAAATCCCAAAGTGGGATTTTGTTTTTAAAAATAAGAAAAGCAATGCCTCCTCACCATGGGTGTGTTCTCCTATGGCATAGGTGTCACAGAAAGGTTTTTACTTTTAAATACTGCCAAGTTTAAGGTGGCGGTTTGAAAAAGTAAAAACTATGTGTTCTCCCACCCGAAATTGGGTGGGTGGACACATGGCCAAACCTGTATTGAGCCTTAATCTGTAGTCTCTGCTTTTCACTTATTGATGGTCTGCCCATCTGTAAGTCAGATTGCAACAGAGTACCCTTTACACCAACAACTAAATCAGTCTCTAAGTCATCACATCTTAAAAGCACCTGCAGGTAGGTATGTGGCAGGACACCAGCTGTGAGGCTGCCTTTGTGCACAGTACACCATTTAAATATGCTTTTTGATTTTTTGTTAATTAAGCAGGTCATTATGCGACCTCTGTGCAAAATATACTATTTGTGATGCTACCTATGAGGACTTACGTGTCACTGCAAACTGCATACCCGCTCATAATCCAGTAGGCATGCAATTAGCACATCCTGGTTTGCAAAATGGGTAGTAGAATGCCAGACCCTGATTACTTTTCTACTTTCACTTTTCAGCAGTGTACAGGGCTTCCAATTTTCATAGATTTCTTTCCTCTGGTCTGTTTTGCTAAGACAAAGGCTTATTTCAGGTACATTTCAGGAGAGGTAAAAGGCTTTTAATGTGTGCCATCTTGCTGCTGGACTTTAAAATTTAATTTAAAGGCGATTTATGAAATATTTCACTACTTCAGTCAAAAAATTATCGACATAGTAATAATTCCTATATGGGATCTGTGGCTGATTATCTTAGTTAAAGAAATTTGACAAGCCAGTGATGTGCATTGGAAGTGATTGAAATCAGTAATTCATTGTAATTGCATACCGTGGTTTCCAGAACCCCAGCCACTTTTACAATATCCTATTTTCTTTGTGAACCACTACTAAACACAATCCTTTGTTTATGTACCACTACTGACGACAAAAATTTATTTGTGAGACACCAGCTATTAGGATCAGTAATAGCACTATCAACAACTGCTGATTGAGTTCCCTACTTATTTTGTGAGTAGATAATATCAGTCCATATGTGCATTGCTATCCACAAAGTCATTTTGTGATTTGTGGCACGTCTTCATTTTGTCTTGGTTTTCCTCCACACTGGGGTGCCCCTTGATTTCCCCTGGATTTAGGGTGCTCCCCCTGTTTCCAAATGGTTTCCCGTGATTTGTTTCCACAAGATGGGCCATGCACAGCTACACTCGGTGGGATGGGGGCAGTGCACACGTCATGAAGACAGAGTCCACTGCACATGGACGAAAGACACGTTCAGCTCTTTTGGGCGAGCCCACTGTGTATAGTGGAAGGGTGTTTGCAGCTAGTGTGGGTGGGATGTGGATGGGCACTGGCAGGCCATGTGCCCAGAAGCTGTTGCTCGTACCCAAAGTCAGTGAGCAACTATTCTGGGCCAGATATTCACTGGGTGAAACTTCTTTAAATATAACGTCTGCTTAATTTTGCCCATCACAAATAATTCTAGTTTATAGGAAAAAAACTCAGAAATTTCCTCAAAA
Source organism: Lissotriton helveticus (assembly GCF_964261635.1). Lineage (NCBI taxonomy): Eukaryota > Metazoa > Chordata > Amphibia > Caudata > Salamandridae > Lissotriton > Lissotriton helveticus. The sequence goes on along the minus strand of NC_136061.1, from coordinate 241,768,161 downwards.
ACTAATTAAAGCAACAATACAAGTTCACTATGCAAAATGTAAGTTCCGCAGAAATTGCCCCAATATGGCAACCAGCGCACAGAATAACGTGACTGAGACATATTAAAAATACCCAAAGTAGGCATTATAGTATTAATAGGGGGCATGGGGAGATGTAGGGTGGCCCTCACCAAGCTGCAGCGCCCAATGACTGATGGGCGTCTCCAGATTTTGAGGCATATTACCTGGCAGCACAACTGCAGTGAGTAACGAGATGGGGAGCACACAGAATATGGGGAGAGATGCCTACGGAGTCAGACACCCACCTCTACCATGGCTAGAACAATTGCTGTTAGAACCCACACGACTTAAGGTCTTGAGTTCTTTGGGACTAGGATTGGAAACGTTATGGACAGTTCAAGAATATCTGTATAACAGGATTGTATTTGTTACATCGGAGTGACAAATATCACTTCAGTCCTCTGTGTTCTGATTTGCTCCAGAGTCCTTGGACTCAGCCAAAGTGGTAGGACTGTCACCCCAGTCTTGAAGAAATGCATATATTTTGAGAGCATCTGGGTTTGTCCTCCAGATGAGAAATCCGACCATATCATGAAAGAGCATGCTGTGCACATGACACAGGCCTCAATGATCTTGTAGGTCTGGCATAGTTTTGTTCGAGCTTCCAGTTACTTGGGTACATGAAGAGATATGAGGGGCAATCTGCAACGTGATTGTTCAACCCTGGCAGGTACTCTACTACCACTGATATCTGGTGAGATAGGCAAAACTACCAAATCCTTTTGTAATCTCTGCTAAATGTTTGGACCTGATACCTCCATAATGATCATGTAACTGACTGTTAACGTGTTGTCTATCTTCAGCCGCACACAACTTCGATCATAAAGACTTTGGGCCTGATTTAGAGTTCAGCAGACGGGTTACTGTCACAAATTCGACAAATGTCCCGTCCGTCGTATTACAAGTGCCATTGGACATAATCCACTTATATTATGGTGGAAAGGTTATCCATCACGTTTGTGATTGAGTAACTTGTCCACCAACTTTTAAATAAGGCCCTATGTCTTTCATGAGAGCATTCATTGCACATGATCCTGCCAACAATTCCAAATAATTGATGTGAATACTCAGTTTCTAATTCAAATAAGATCCCCTGGCTGACACATCTCGAACGGGCTCCCGAACCCGACTGATGTGCGGCAGGCTCTGGCACTGTATCTTGTGTTGCTCCAAAAACAACCCACCCATTCCAGACAACTACATGCACCAGCTACCATCCCACCTTCATTCTGACCATGGGACCCATTTTGATTAGGTTTGCTTCAGATATACATGTCAAATTTACATTCTGTGTAGGGCCATGTAATGTAACAGGCTCAAAATATTAATTGAATCAAAGAGTACAATCACTTGACTGTGCTGGACAGATCTCTCATCAAAATCTGTGACTTTTCCATGTCCTGATGAATTTCCTTTTTGATGCTGTGAACCTTCTGTTTTGGGTGTTTTCACACTGCCCTCACCGAATCCACTGAGAAACCCTAGAACTCATTTGTTGGTACTGGACTCAAATCAAACATTTTAGTTGATGACAAACCTTAAATCCTATAACAATCTGGAAAGTACTGTGATACTTTTCTCTTACGCTATAAAAATCATGTTATTGAGATACACAATCATGAAGCTACATTGGAGCTGGTATTGTCATCAGCTTCAGTTGCTTCGGAAAGCACTAATGGGCAAAAAGAGTCTGACTGGTAGGCTGATGGGCTCGCCCATCTGCACTCTCCAAACTGAAGCAAAGACATGGATGCTGTGGTTGCCTAATAGGAATCGTGAGGTACGTGTTTGAGACTGATTCGTGCCATCCAACCATTTTCCCACAACATGTCACTGAGTCAGTGTATACTTCTCTTGCTGTGGACCAACGTCTAAAAATAAGTCTTGCTCCCCAAAAATAAATGTTAGTGTCCATCACCTGCAATTACAAACTAACACAGACGTGCCACCTGAGGAGAAACTGACTCCAATTCTGAATCCCTAAAGGCTAGAATGGCAACCAGCACTGGCAGATTTCTGCTTGACCAGCCCTGGGAGTAGGGGTGGGGGTTGCTAGCAAGAAGCACTGCCCCCTCTTGTGTTACAGGGGGCGGATATTGTAGCACTACTGCAAAACCAGCTCCCAGTGACAAAACTGGCACAAAAATCACAAAACTAGCCCCTACCCCTCTGGTCCACCAGGGAAATGCCCGGTGCTCGCTACAGCCAGTCCGAGCCTGGTCAGGGGATAAACTTTTGATCTGGCAACGAGAATAAAAATTCTGCCAGTGACGGCTGAGGGGGTTGAGGGTGGAATACTTTACTCAACCTCAAGAGAACAACCCAGTGCTAATAAATTATTCCTCTTAAGTGCCATGCCCCCAGCATGAGGTTCAGAAGGGAGATCGTGCTGAAAAGAGGAACTCTCAGAAGAGATGGATGAATGGGGAACTGTCAATGGTGCTCACTTCCAGTTCCAGAAGAAGGGTAAACAAAGGCCTCCTGGTCCATTCTGGGATAATCATAAGTACCTCCGTATAATCTTCCAGAATCTTTGTGAGATCTCTAGGAATCAATGGAAGGGAATTCATACAGGAGACCAGGACCATGAAATTAATTGGGCATCTATCGTCAAGGCATTCCTGGAGGGGACCAGACTGAAAAAATGAGGGAGAAGGGCATAACCTTCCGAAGTGAACAGATCCATCCATGGGAGACTGAACATGGAGAGGATAATCTGGAAGAGGTTGGGCAAAAGGTAACTGTATATCTAGGTGGGAAAACCCTGCTCAGGGTGTCCGCAAACCCATTCTCCCTCCCTGGCAGATAGACTGCAGAGAGAGAGGAGTCCACAGACAGATCTTCATGAAAAGGATAAACAGAGACCGCGGCATGCTCTGCTGATGGTTAATACCACCTGATTGTCTGTTTGCAAACAGATTGCTTGGTTCCTTAGAAGTGGAGCAAACCACTGAAGCGCTTGCCACACAGCATTCAATTCACTTCAGTTTGAAGTCTGGAGAGCTTCGACATGGGAACATTTATCCTGGGCTTTTAAATGTTTCAGGCAACATTCCCCCTCCCCGGGCACTGGCATGTGTCAAGAGGATCATTGGTGGAGAAACAACAAAATTGTGGCCCCTGGATAGATGTAACGATGACTGCCACCACTGGATAGACTTCATTATCTCTGATTTTACAAGAATGAGGGCATTTTAATCCTGTGATGCAGGATTCCAATGGCAAAGGAGATGAATTACCAGGGGATAAAAATGCAGGCGAGCCCTGGGGAGAATCTGTAGAGTGGGTGCCATTTCCTCTTGCTCTGTAGCCACAGACGTGCAGAAATCTGGGGCTGTGACAGAAGCCAAGAGAGGTGGTGGATGAGGGCTGTCTCTCTTGGGCAAGGAGTATCTTCCTCAAGTCTATTCTGGAGAGGGATCCGATAAATGTCAGTGCCTGGGTAGGTTGAAGAGAAGATTTCTTGAGATTGATCAGGAAGCCAAACTCTCTCAGAAGATTGCAGACTTGTTGCAAATTCTTTGCTGCCTTAGAAAAAGAAGGAGATACAATTTGCCAATCATCAAGGTACGGACAAACTTGAATGCCTTTAGAATGAAGAATACCTACCTGGGTGGCCAAGAGCTTCATAAAAACTCCTGCTGCTGAAGAGAGGCCGAAAGGTAGCACCTGAAACTGGTCCCATCCACAATGCAAAGCAAAGATACTTCTGATTTGCCTGCTGGACAGGAATGTGCAGGTCCATGTCAATTAGATATAAAGATGGATGGATTGTAATGTTACCATTTTGAAGGGTTTGTGGTTAGTATGCAAGTGCACCCCCTTCAGGTCCAACACGGGGCGGTAGCATCCTGTGGACTTCTGTACTAAGAATAGAATGGAGTAGTATCATTAAGCCCTCTCCAGCAGAAGGCACTGTAAGTATGGCTGACTTCTCCAAAACCTGAACTCCAGCCAGCAATGCAGTTTGCTTCACCGGATTCTGTGTCAGAGGAGTTATCTTGAGAGTCTGAACTGGCTGGGATGAAAATTCTATTTGGTATCCTGGTGAGATCGTCTGAATTGCCCAAGCTTTGAAGGAGAAGGGGTTAAAGACAACTGAAGACTGAGACCAGGATTTGTCTGCCCCCGGGGCCCCCCCGACCACAATCCCTGCCTTCATCAGGCTGGTTGTTACTTTTAGATGGTGGGGAAACAAAAGCCCTTTGATAACCAAACCTTCTAACTCTAGAAGACGGGCTGATGGATGTGATAAACAGACTGCTTCACCATATCCTCCAGTTGGTTAACAAATGTTTTATTACCTTCGAAAGGTGACTTCATTTGGACTGATTCTGGAAAACATCCACTTTCCAAGCACGCATTCAAATATGGCAATGTACGACAATAGCTGCATTTGACACCCCTTCTGCGGCACACAGGATGTCGAAATAGATATCAGCTAGATAGCGAACCAGGAGCTCCACCAAGGTCAATAATGAAGTCCTATCAATTCCCTCACTTGTCTGTTGTGCCAGGCTCTGAAAGTCTTTCAGCAGGGACTGAACCATGTATGTTGTGTAAGTTATTGCCCTAATAGGAAAAACGGAATAAGACCACTTAATTGCACCTTCTACTTTTATATCCACTTGGTCTGAAGGAACAGTGTCCTCAGAGATTACCGTGCCCTGGGAAGACAGTCCAGCCATAGACTATCCACCTTAACAATTATACCCAGAAAACCAGGAAAGGCTGACTTATCAATGTCTTTCCACTCATGCGAGAGCACTTTGCATACTGCACAGTGTACGGGCAAAGAGTCTGGGTCAGGGTGTTGATACTGCGTAAAGAGATCCTCATCCATTTCCTCCTCCACTGGTGTAGGGAAACCTTGGTTATCTCTAACATGTGAATAAAGGAGAGAGCTTTGATCCCTTCACAAAGCGACCACGCTTGTTCTTCCTCCTCCTCTGGATCATCCTGATTGTCCTGAGTATGAAACCTCTGTAGCTTGGGAGAAGAACCATCTGATTCCCGCTGCTTCTACAGCCTATCAATTAAGAGGCGCAGTGCATCCATAGTCCGGACCTCTGCCGCCCCGGATGAAGCACCGGCAGTCTCTATGCTGAAACACCATGTTAACTACAAACATGGGTGCTTCCTGAATCCAGTTTGTTTATAGAAACAAAATCTTTCGGCTCCCAAAATCTCACGGGAGCCACCATCTTGCTGTCAGGAAGCGTCCCAGTCAGAAAATGGAGATTGCATGGGTGCGGCAGGTCTCGCTCAGGCAAAAGACTCTGTGCAAGGCCGAATGATCGAAATGGCCATAGAGACTGCTGAAGCTAGTCTCAGGAGAAAATGAAAGGTAAGTAAATAAAGTAAAGATAAAATTAATAAACACTTACTTGACTTTGCTAGGTCATTTATTATTATTATTATTTTTATTTTTTACCGTAGCTGCCAAGGTTTCAGATTGCCTTGTGTGACATTGTTATAATTTCAGTGAAATTATGAGTGACATCTCAACGACTATGAGTGACACTTTCTCGCGAGAAATTACAGCCATTTGAGCAACAAGAAACTCCAAGAAGTTCTTGAAACTGCAGCAGAGCACCAGAAATTGAAGGGCACTAACCCAGTAGTGATCCCTCCTGTAATCTGACTGTACTGTAAACGAATGCGTAACCATTGATATTAAACAAGTCTTTCAGTAGCAGTACTTTATTAAAGTTCTGTGTACATATGCTGACACATGCACAGTTAAATACAAAAATACTTACTGGATACAACAGATTGTCATTTGTATAAAATAAATAATATTCTTTTGAAGTCCATATGTACATAATATCTAGACCTAGCACAACACCTGCCCAATTTATTTGTTTTAGGAAATAGAGCTGGGGCATCCTGCACATAGATGAAACTACCTTGCTGGAGTTTACCCCCTTCAGACTGTCTTAATTTTTAAGGTAAGGGCGTCCAAAGTAACTCTAGGACCGTCCGTCGCGGTAATTTATGTTTTTCTGAAGACAAACCCTCTCAGTTTAGTTTGTACTGCTGCCCAATGATGACCTCTGAAGTATGACTCACAGAGCAGCCCTGTCGCTCGGCCTGCAGATTAAGATGAAATAAATGTAGATCATTTAATCTTGCAGATAAACCTCACTTAGTCAGACAGGATGAAGAGTCGGAGCAGCCCCGCCTGCAGATTTTACTGTCTGAAATTTAGATCTCGTAATTTGCAGCGTGCGTGCACTAGGCTCGTGATAAAAGTACACCGTGACAGTCTGAGTCTGAGACTACTAGTTACTAGTGGCTACAGCAGCACCTTCCCAGTGGCGAAAAGTAAGTAAGTACGAAATTTAAACTTACTCAAACAGTAAAACTTACCTGTCAGTCAAGCATTGACTGTCTCACATCGACACGGTCTCGTCCCGGTCCGGCAGCTGCGAGCCGCATGGGGTCGTGGTGGTGGGGTTACGGGCGCACTAGCACAGCACATGATGACGGGCTGCTCACAGCACCACCAGTCCCTCCCCACAGCGCCTGCGATTCATGCTCAGTCAGAGTGTCAGTAACAGTGTGAGACGAATGCGCGCTTCCTCCCTCCGTCCAGCAGCTGGCTGCCTGGTGGTATTATTATTTATGCGCAGCAGCAGCTGAGGCAGAGCACTGCTGCAGCCAGGGCCGGACTGGCCGTAGCGGCCAGCGGGCAATCCCCCGGTGCGCTGCACGGCGGGGGGGCGGTTTGGGGCCCTAGGGGGCCATTTTTGTTACAGGGCCGTTTTTGCAGCATAGCTGCAAAATCTGCCCTGTAACAAAATCGGCAGAAAACCGGCCCTGGGAAAGAGCTCGGGGGCACCCACAACCCTCCGGAGGGGAAGGGGGGGCCCGGCCGAGCACTTTGCCAGGGCTGGTTTTGGTTCCCAGTCCGGCCCTGGCTGCAGAGGCGCTAGCGCCCTTGACTCCCCTGACACACTCCGAATCCCCGTGCTGCTTGATGTGTTTTTATATAGCACAATCTTTACCCGAGGGTGTCAGCGCGCTTTACAATAGAACCAGTTACATTACATGAGGACTTTAGAGCAGGCACCCAACACCCATTGGGCTAAACGTGCTTCAGGTCCCTCACCCCACCCTCCCTTCGTCATCTTCAGCCCGGTCTGCCAAGGTTCAGATGACAGCACGACACACTTTCCTGATTTACAATGATCTAAAATAATGAAAATATGAAAACCGTTTCCCCACTTTCATTTGTATTAAGGCTCCACTTTTATTCTCGGATGCTTTAGAATCCGAGAATGTGATTTTAATGGCCCCTTCTGAGCAGCCCAGAACCAGCCAGCCTCTGAAGTTTTCAGCAACTCTCCCTGACTCCCACCTTTTGTTTTCTTTGAGAGGCGTGCCACCGAGGTGATATCCTTGCCTGAAGCAGGGATTTCACCTAAGCACGTTGATGTGCTGTGCAGCATGGAGTGTGAAGTTGTGCACAGCAGGGGTATATGATACCAGCAGGAATTCCTTTATAAAGGAAAAGCGTCACCTGCACTGGCCATCCGTTTACCCCTGCTGGGCACACCTTCCCACTCTCTGCGCCAAGAGTCCTGTTGTGTGAGCTTGAGTTTCATGACTGACCTCTCAAGTGAGGCCCTGCCTGCCCTGGGCCTTTTGGACACAGCTTTTCGAGGAACACCTCAACTGATTTTTTCTCAGGAGCTGTCCTTACTTGTATCCAGTCTGTACTTGGAGCGTTGTTAGATTCGTTTTGTTGTTTGGAGGACAAAAAGTTGAATGGCTGTGCCGGGAATCAAGCTTGTGATGCATAGGCTACACATGAGATCGATGCAGCACGCTTAATTCGCAGATCTGCACGAGGGGAAGGATACATATTGCAATGGTAATTGTTAGAGGGCTGTGTCAAGAGCACCACACGCCCTTCCTGTGGGCACTGTACTGGCATTCTTCGTGTGACCCGCCGCTGTCCGCACCGCCGCTGTGCGCACACTACATCCCAGGTTTACACGCATTATCAGTTTCCTGACTGAACACATTGAATAGGGGCACGCAATACTGCTGCTCATTGCGTCCTAAGGTTCCTTTATTGGTTAGAAGTGGTTGTTGGGGTGGAGAGGAGCTGTGAATGTGCGTAAGCACGGATATAGCACCTAGTGGGTGCCTAGGGTGGCGCTGGCAACAGTGGCCCAACTTTTAATAGGAAGGCGCTAGCAGCCGAATGGAAAGCAACTCTTTAATTTAATGTTGACTTGTCAGTTCTATGATCAATCTGTTTTTATCATTTTTTTTAAATCTTGCCACTGAAGGGGGAAACATCCTTTACAACGCAACTTCTACCACGCAGTGCCTTTACGACGCAAATTTTACAATGCAAACCATTACAACGCATTGCGCTGGGGGCGCTCTAGGATAGGGAATAAGTTTAATTTACTATCCAACACCTTCCCTAGTGTCCACGGGGACTGGAGTTGGAATAGTAAATTAAACCATTCACTATCCAGCACCCCAAAGCGCTATGCGTTGTAAAGGTTTGCGTTGTAAAAACCACGTTGTAAAGGCATGTGTGGTAAAAGCATGCGTTGTAATGTCATACATCCCACTGAAGGGCATACTTGTTTGGAAATAACATGTTAGGCCCTAGTTCCCCAAAAAGCTTGGGCATCGATGGATGTAGGTGCTTGGATTCGGTTTCTGCACTCCTGGGTGGGCTGTAGGATAACATGGTGAAGTGAGAGCAGAGATCCTGCTTTGAGAAGGATGGCTGTGAAGTTGTGTGACACCAGGTGTGTCCTCACCTTACACCACAAGTGTGATGGATTTGGTGGTCAGGGGCGCTATGTGAGTTTAAAGTGTATCTGTTTTGTATCTTTTATGTAATTCATGTACTCTGCAGCAGAAGCGCAACTGGGTCTTAACTTAGGGGGCGGACTAACATGTTAAACAAAGGGGCGTGGTTAACATGTTAATCAATGGGGCGGGGCTAAATTGGCACACAATCAGGATTGGGTAATGCTCAGGCCAAGCTGAGAAAAAGAAGAGGCAAATTCTGCATTCGAAACTGGATAGCAATCAGTTTTATGAGAATTCAATTGGAGAACAGAGGGTAATGTGAACCATTTATGTAATAACAGACTTGGGATTTGTTCATCCTGCAATAAAGTGTCAGTCAAATACATTATATTGTCTCACAACGATATTATGTAGACAGTTAAAATTGCACACTTTGTTCTAATGAAATGCCCATGAAACTGGGTCAAAAGAGATTTATTATTTCTCATGCACCTCCTGAATTCCAGTATGGTTATTATGGGGGTGGTGCTGCACAGCAACCCACCTAATCCTACTACCACTGCCTATTCATTAAAGCACCATGCTTTAACCTGTTGCGTGCTAATGACGAGCTGAGCTCGTCATGAGGCACGGTTGAGCTGCACTCATGACGAGCTGAGCTGAGCTCTTTGTGTGAGAATGTTGGTGACCATGTCTTCTTTGTCCTACCATTCAATATTAAACACACGGTAGGTTATTCCCGCATGGTACATTTTTGTTTTATGGATAGATAATTTCTCTTCTGTCCTCACTTGTTGCAGTAGTGTTTTAACACCATTAGGTCCTGAAGAAAGCCATTTTTTGCCTGAAACATGTCAACCAGTTCCATCTACCGATAGTAGTATTTGTTGGCACTATCTACACTCTGCTTTTAACCTTGCCATTGTGGTGGCATTTTCAATAAAGTCATTTCTTGGCACCACACTAGGCAATTTTAATTTTCACCTTTTCATTATTGGTTCACACACTTTTTTTTAGCACTGCAGCTTTTTCCCATTTCAGCACCTGTACCACAGCTTTTTGGCCTCCATCACTGGCGGATCTGTTATTAGTATCTCTCACGATATCTTAAGTGAGTAACCTAGCAGATACCAGTCTGACAAAAATCCCAGATGATGAGTTTCCGCCACTTGGTGGGCTGATGGGTATATTTCTACACTGTTTCTCACCTGACTCCGCTTTTACATGCACCCACTGTTTAGCAAGCAGACATTTTTGAGCCGTGTATAGACCTTTAGCATACCTTGTATATTTGTTGCTAGTTAGATTAGGGGATAGGATGCAAATAGGTCTCTAAATATATTTCCCCTGCAGACCCTCTTTTACATTCTGTTTTTTTGCGGGTGGACAGAGTCCCCTTTTTTGTGTGAATTATATCTGTGAACAGTCTAGGTTTTTCAGAGAGTAGCATGTTGTTCTGGGCTCTTTTGACCCAGTTTCATGGACATTCCATTAGTAGAAAGGGTGCAATTTTAACTGTCTACATAATATCTAATTTTTATTAGAGGCAACTAACTTTCTGATAGTCGGTGACTTAAACATCCATCTAAATGACATCTCTAGTCACACCAGCACCAATTTTATAGCAGATCTATCGGCCTTAAATCTCACCCTTCACAATGAAGGTCCAACACACAAGGCAGGCAATCTCCTTGATCCAATCTTTTTCAACCAAGACAATATTATTTGCAAACCACCGAAACCTATCCCTTGGTCTGACCACTATTTAGTGGAATTTACAATAGCAATGCCGCAACTGACCATTTCTCGTAAAGCCCCATCTGGTCCCAGGGTTTTAAGGAACTGGAAAAAGTTGGACACTATCAAGTTGAATACTCGTCTTAAGGACACCAGGCCCTTCACTAATATAACAAATATAGGAGACGCTACAGCTATTCAAAACTGGCTCAGTTCTGCCATTAACATATGCCTTCCACAGAAAAATAAAAAACAAATTCCACTTCATCCTCCGGATCCTTGGTTTACAGATGCACTTAGACTGGAAAAAACGGCCTGTAAAAATCTAGAGCGCAGATGGCGCGCCCACTATGATCCCGCACAAAAATCAATATATAAAGCAGCCCTTCTGAACTATCATGCTAACTGTGCATTAGCTAGAGCTGAATTTGATAAAACAACTATTGAAAATGCTCAAAGCACTTTTCAAAATAGTCCAGGAACTCTCTGGTTCATCCTGCCAACCAAAAGCTCCCTCCCTGGACTCTGCACAGTGCAACGTTCTGGCTGAATTCTTTAGGAATAAAATTGACAAAATCTATGAGGAGTTCAAAGATCCAACTACTTTTCCATCAGTTTTGAACTCCCCGGTAAGCTTGTCCAAATCTGAAAAGGCTATACACACCCTGCCTTAGGTACCCACCCCCAGCTTCTAACCAACTGGGTCCCCCTTAACCTGCTTTCATTATATGAAACTACAACAACTATTAAATCTGGTTCTCCCCTCGACCCCTTTTCCCCCCAAATCCTCCTCTCACTCGACACTCCCTCCCTTACGCTCATTTTAGAGCTCCTGAATACTTCTTTAAGAGAGGCTGAAGTCCCCAAGGCATGGAAACATGCCATGGTCTTACCTCTTCTGAAGAAATCCACCGCAGATCCAAACGACCCCTCTAATTTCCGTCCAATTTCGTTGTTACCCCTATTCTCCAAAATCCTGGAGAAACATATTGTCTCCCAGCTCACTCACTTCACAGAATCCAATCACCTCCTTCACACATCCCAATCGGGTTTTAGGACAGGATTTTCAACGGAATCCACCCTACTTGGGGTTTCTGAAACCATACGCCGGCAAGTTGATGATGGGGAGACCGTGGCACTTATATTACTCGACCTAAGTGCCGCATTTGACACGGTCTCCCACACCATCCTCCTTAACACCTTGCAAACCTGTGGCATCACAGGACCGGCACTGGCATGGCTTAAAAGCTTTCTCTCTGATAGAACTTTTCAAGTCTTCTCCGCCACATCCTCTTCTAAACCCCACAATCAACCTTATGGGGTTCCTCAGGGCTCGATAGTCAGCCCTTTGCTATTTAATTTATACATCAGTCCCCTTGCCATCTTAGCCGAACAATCTGGGTTGACAATCTACTCATATGCTGACGACACCCAGATTGTTTCTTCACTCTCGGCAAATGCACACTCTAACCCGTCCTCCCTCCATTTGGCCCTTACCAACATTGCCAATTGGATGTTTGAGAATAAGCTAAAACTCAATGGAGGAAAGACGGAACTACTTCTGTTTGGAAAACAAACCTCATTGTGGGGCCCACAACATTGGCCCTCTCAGATGGGGCCCACACCCACCCCCTCTGACACCGCCCGCAACCTGGGAATAATTTTTGATGAAAACCTGTCCATGAAACAACAAGCGGTTAGAGTGGCAGCCACGTGTTTTACCATACTCAAGTGGCTTAAGAAAATCAGGTGAATGCTCCCCCAGAATACACTAAAAACCGTAGTCCAAGCTCTAATTACATCCAGGCTGGACTACGGCAACATCTTATACCTGGGAGCATGCAATGATGTTACTAAGAAACTGCAAACAGTGCAAAATGAAGCTGTGAGACTGATATGCATGTTACCAAAAAGATCCTCTACGTCATCTGGTCTCCGGAGTCTCCATTGGCTCCGGATTGAACAACGAGCAAAATTTAAAGCTCTATGTTTCATGCATAGAATCAAGGCTGGTAAGGCTCCTGCCTATCTGAGCTCTCTGGTTAAGCAATACGCCCCCCCTAGAATCCTACGTTCCTCGACTCAACATAAGTTCCAGGTACCTAGGACCAATCGAGTTAGACAGGGAGGTCGCTCTTTTTCCTATCTGGCCCCCTCATTATGAACTCCCTCCCAATTCAGCTCCGCACAAATGAATGCTATCTGCAATTCCGTAAGAACCTGAAAACATAGTTGTTTAACCAATAACTAGATTTTTATCAGCTCAATATTTTTTTTCCCCCTTGTTACTTAGTTTCAGTTTCATTCCTAGCGCCGGGAAACCTTAGGGTAGCTGTTGCGCTCTATAAAAATAAATATAATAATAATAATAATAATCGTTGTGAGACGATATAATGTATTTGAGTGACACTTTATTGCAAGATGAACAAATCTCAAGTCTGTTATATAAATGGCTCACATTACCCTCTGTTCTCCAGTTTAATTCTCACAAAACTGATTTCTGTCCAGTTTCGAATGCAGAATTTGCCTCTTCTTTTTCTCATCTTGGCCTGAGCATTACCCGATCCTGATTGTCTGCCATTTTAGCCCCGCCCCCATTGATTAACATGTTAACCACGCCCCTTTGTTTGCCATGTTAGTCCGCCCCACAAATTTAGACCTAGTTGCGCCTCTGCTTCAGAGTACATGAATTACATAAAAGATACAAAACATACACTTTAAACTCACATAGGAATAGTAGTTAGTACATATGTTTACTACAGATACTAGCGGTTAGAGTTACATACATACAAGTTGCACATTCACTCAAGATTGCACAGGTACTGCGATCTGGGGTGCAAAGTTGGTTTCTGTGGAGCGGGAGGCCTGCTCATGGTGTTAGGAATGGGACAGGAAGACCGAGGAGGGAGGGGGTAATAATTTCCAATCAGCTTGTCTGTCCCTGATCCAAAGATAACTTCAGAGAACATTTTCCTAACACTTCATGTACTTTTCATGGTATGTTTTTCAGTGTCTAAATAAACGCACAGCTAAATATAAAAGGTTATTTAGGGGTGTTTCACCACTTTCTTCCACAATATGTCTGATACACTCCAAAACAAGTCACAGAGAACAGAATACGCACACACTGAGTTATCAGTTTTCTGCCTTGCTTACTCTAACGGTAGAGAATTATTTCAGGGTCTGTAGCTTGAGTTTATTTTGTTTAGCCCATAAAATCTATCATCTTGACATTTTTAGGCCGCTAGGGTAAAGAGTACAAAAGTAGCTGCGGTGTGAGCCGGTTCAGACCGGTTTGAGGGAGGCGCGGCTGGAGTCCGATGATGTACGATGTTAAAGCAGCCATAAGTACACTCTCACGCAAAGATATCATTTCACGGGACAGGGTTGGTTGGCTGCAGAGCAAATAAAAGTTCATAAAGACCATGTAGGAGCACGCCATTTTATAAAATGCGCGCTGAGGCGCTGAGGAGGGGGAAAGAACGCGTGACTACAACATTTTATGTATGTTGAATTCGATGCTCTCTCAAATTTGTTTTAGGACGAGTTTTTTTGTTTCACCTCATTTATCTGCAACTTACTATTTATATGTATTAATTATGTAACAGAGCAAGGCGCTCAAGTACACCTCTACAATCCCAGTTAACTATCACGTGGAAAAGGAAAGGAATATAACGATGATTAGTCATAAAATTAGGAAGATAAAAACTGTATTGTTGCGACAGCACTCTATGTAATCGTGGCAGAATATTCTAGAACCTGGCCCTTTACATTAACAGCTTTTCTGTTGCATACGTTGGGCAAGGTGTAAGTCCATGAGAAGTGTTGGATTCTAGTGAACTGTGGCAGTTTGAAACCACTAATGTATGGACCGTTTTTGGGGCCCATCACAGCCTGCAACACGAAGGATAGTAGCCCAGTCACTGTTCCCTTCATACTGGTCTGTCTGGCAGTGCTAGATTGCCTGAGAGGCCAGTCCAACACTGTCTGACTGTGCGGGTCTTGTTATGTTAGGATTTGTAAAGGTTCGAAATGGTCCTGAGATTCATTCTGCCGAAGAAATCGTGTATTTTCTAGAAACATTTGTCAAGGAGGACCTGTTCTAGAGGAACATTAGAATGCCTTCAGGCCTGTCATGCAAAAAAGAGGAAACCGTGGTAGCCCATCCAGGACCCAAAGAAAAAGACATTTGTTCTTTAATATCTTTGAGAATGTCAGATTGTCTACGTTACTGATTTAAAAAAGATGAAAGCAATGCCACACACATCTAGAATGTTGGGGTCACCATTTTAAATCCCCATCGTCAATTTGTTTTTAGAATATGAGTCTAGATTGGGTGATTAAATGATGGCATCCAATGTATAGTGCTGAAAATAAGTCACTGATCTGGCAGCCTCTGAAGACGCTGTTGTGCACATATGGGATGGAGACAGTATTTGTTATAACTTCTTTTTTTTAAGTAAAGGACAGAAGAGGCCGACACGTCCTCTTGCCTCGTAGCTCCCAGGTAACTCCTGACTACCAAACTCTCCCCCAAACATTCCCATATTAAAGACATAACAATAACCAAGGGCTGACCAATGTGGTACTGTGGTAATGGGTCATTACGATAGCGATGAATCCGCCACCGACAGCCTGCCGGTGGCGGATTCACCACCATTGTGTGGCCATTCTCCGCCCGCCAGATAAGGATAGCTCAAGTTACTGTCGCACAGACTCTATTTCCTGCTTGTTTTTTTTTTTTTTTTTGCCTCTGTTGCATATCTGTATTTGCTGTGAAGCGCTCTGATACCTCCGGGTCCAGCTAGCGCTATACAAAACTTCAATAAATAAATAAATAAATAAAGATTGCTGGCGGACGGAAGTCCGTCCGACACAGGTAATCATTATGATTGTCTGTCGGACCCGGAAAGCATACCTAGAATGGTGGCGGTGCCTAGCAGGCACCGTCCGCCCCATTAGGATGCTTCATCCCCGCCAGCCTTGAATGGAGGTTCAACAGCCATTCACAGGCTGGCGGGGATGTACTTTGATGGCCCATAGCTGGGCCCCTTTAAGCAGGGACATGTTAGTGTTGCACTAACATTTCCCTGCATCATGTGGGAGGCACCACGTGGTGCCTGCCACGGAGTACAGGGAAATGCAAAACTTGAATTTTTACCATTGAAGTGGGTACTGCAGCCAGCAGCACCTGCCGCAATGGTAAACATGCACAATGCGACCGCCACAGTGGTGGTGGCATTGTAATTGCACTTGCGGGACAGCTGCCATATAGGCAGCCGATCCCAATCCCTGTGACGATGGTGGATCGACTAAAGTCCGTCCGCCATCGAAAATGACCCCCTAAGTGACTATCCAACAAAGCCTCTCAAATAGGTTGGATGTTTGCTAACATTCCTGGACCTGACAATCTTTTGCTCTTCACCCTCGTCAAACTCACACAAGACGTTCTCTCCCCTGCCCCCTTTCCATAATCTCTACTCTGCTCTGTACTCTCATCCAACCAGCCATAATTACCAGCCACCACCCTTTCTTCACAACCCACATTCCGGTTACTATGATACTTAGAAATCCTGATAAGCTTCCAAACAAGTCCGACACTCAATTTCATTGCATTTCTATATACATCCACCACACTTAACTGTTCAGATTATCTACTCTCTCCCTTTTGCACCCTCCAGGGTAGTTTCACACGTACTATATCTCCCTTCTTCACCACTATCTCCTTACAGCCCCTCTAACCATCAGTTTACTCCTTGTATTTGCCCTGTGCTTTCTCAATGTTCTCTTTTACCTCAAGGGACCACTGTTGCAAGCAGGACTGAGCCTTCCATTCTTGATAGTCCTTAAAAAAAACACTCTTTCTCTCGTAATGGTAAAAAGGCTATACCCCGTAACCGAAGGTGTGGTGTGATACATCCATATAGTACATTTGATACAAGCCAGCCATCTTTGCTTCTAGACAATTGGAGGAGCCCTTTAACCATGCTATTAAATCTCTCATATTCAACTGAAGTAAATTTGTGAACAATTCCATTGCGACTCAGGAACCCTTCCATCATCGCACTCCTAAACTAAACCCCATTGCCAGTAATGATTTTCTTCAGTAACCCCTCCCTCTGGAACATCTCATCCAAAAACGTGACCTCATTCTCTGTGCAAGTACTATTTATGAATGCCACTACTAGTCACTTGGAAAAGTAATCAATGGCTACCAAGGCAAATCAAGATTCTCCGCTATCCCCCTCAATAGGCCCCATGATGTGTACACCTAACACCTCACAAACCATTTCCGGAAAACGAATGGGAAACAACTGGGGTTTCATTTGTTCCTGTGACTTATCTGCATCCCTGCACAAACCACAATCTCTGACCACCCTCCCAACCTCTGTATCAACTCGAGGCCACCAATAATTCTCTTTGACCCCTCTCTTACTTTTCAGAAAATTTAAAGGCCCATCGTGGCGCAATTTTATGACCTCCTCCATCATCTCCTTAGGGTAGATCACCTTCACCCACCTCATGATATTCCCATGCATATCAGTAAGTTCATTATGAATTTCCCAAAAATGTTTACAGTTATCCTCCAATAACTTATATCCAGGCCAGCCTTCAACTGTACATGCCCTCACCTTAACTAAGGTGTCATCCTGTTCACTAGCCTTGTGCCATTTCTCTTCAGCAATCCTGGGTGTGGCATTAAACAAACCCTCAGTGGGCAATACTTTAGTAAAACTTTACGATCACACCTCACCTCCACTTCATACACCACACAAATCTTCTGAAATGCTCAAAACCCCAAACAATGGCAGTGTCTCTTTCTCTATGACTGAGTACAGCTCTACAGGCGGTAACAAGATCCTCAATGCAAATTCTACCATGTGCTCCCTCCCACCAGACTCCTTCTGAGAAAGTACTGCACCTATCCCTCTGTTGCTCGCATCGGTGTTCAAAATACAAATCAATTTGTGGACAAAACACTGCAACTCCGAGCAGTACAGATGCTATCTTTAGTTTCTTGGAAATCGGTTTGCAAAGTATCAGACCTTGTTCTTAAGAAGATGCTGCACGCTGTAAATCTTCTCTGAAAAATTCTTTACAAATGCAGCATAGAACTCCACCAACCTAAGGTAGGATTGCAAGCCATCCTTTTTAGCTGGTGCTGGGGCCTCCGTGACAGCACTAAGAAGACTTTGCTTAATATTAATACCTTCAGAAGTGAGCTCATGCCCTTGATAGTCTAACGTTTTCACAGCAAAATGTATACTTATTCAGTACAGCTGTCAGCCCATTCTCTTGAAGAATTTCCAACACTTCACAAAATCTGCAGTCCCTGTTCTCCCCCATGATCAAAATATTGTCCAGGAAAAAACACAGTCCCCCACCTTGTTTCTGAACAACTTATACATACGCTTTTGAAAGACCGCAGCCACTGACTTGAGTACAAACGACAAGCATACAACTTAGAGCATCCTTGTGGGGTCATAAACGCAGTTTAAAACTTACTATCCTCATGGAGGTTCACCTGGGGACAAACGGAGGACAAATCAATTGAAGAAAACCACTCCATGTTCTTTGTCACCGTCAATAATTAATTTTAGGTAATGCGAATCTCTCAATCACAACGTTGCTGTTGAGATACCTGAGCTGCACACAAGTGTTTCTTCCCATTAATGCGCCTGGCAATCTCCAATGAGGCAATCAACTCAGAAGATTCTATCAGTTCAATGAACCCCACAAGGAGTAGCTTCTCAATTTCTTTATTGATTTCCCTTAAAATCCACAGAATCTCCCTGACCTTTTGTTCCTTGGGGACAGCATTTTCCTTAAGCACTATTCTGTGCGAAAACCCCATAAGTGTGCCAATTGTCCCACACAAGCACCTCTGGTACAATTATTTGTAAGCTGGCCCATTCCACTACCCCCCACACCCCGAATGAGTAACACCTGTTCATCAATGTTGGGTTCCAATATAATGCTTAAGGCCCTCTAGCCAATCTAACCCAGAACCAAAGACCCCTCCTCAACAACAGGCAACAACAACAACCTCCCAAATCTACATCAGGTTCAGATAACATGTTTCCTAACACTCCCACACATTTCTTCCTCCACACTGCTTCATCCACAGTTGTGTAAGGAGAAAGGAGTCTACTACAATCAAAATGTCCACCCCACCAATATTAATGTTACGAATTGGTTTAGACCAGAGTGTTTACGAAGGAGATTGACATGATCATGAATACACTGTTCTTTAATACCAAGTACACAGTCACTGTTCTTGTGGCTTGCTTCTGAATCAGATCCATCTAAACCAGTATCCGAGTCTGACTCCTCCCGTACCCTAGCTGTAGTTTTGGTAGATTTGCTTCTCCTACACACTTTGGCAAAATACCCCTTAATCCACATTCCATGCGTTTTTGGTCTTTTGCACACCTTTCTCACTATCCTCCGGAACCTTGGATTTATCCTTCTTAGACTTTTGCTTCACCTTATAGACCACCTGTTGGACTCCTCCTTAGAGGTTGTCCCAGCATCCTTGGCACATTTATTAGCAATGTCAGCTTTTTTATCTACTGTAACCACCTCCGCTAAAGAAGCTTACCCTTATATACATAACCTCTCATATATGCTTACTAATGATATACATAATAATCTAGTCACGTATGAACCCATCATGTGAAACACCAAATCTACATGTAAGAGCCAGCCTCTTAAGAGCCGAAACAAAATCCTCCACTGGCTCTAATTTGTTCTGCTTTCTATTGGAGAAATTATGCTTGTCAATTTCAATATACAAGGATGTCAATAAGAGGCGTCTCCTCTGCAATGGCGGAGGAACGTCGCCCCCCTGCCTGGCTCAGAGCCAGTAAATCGTTTTATCTTACATTTGCTGGCTCTGGGCTAGCACTGTAGGTAGGGGCGGGACCTAGGCATGGGAGGGGGTGGGGGAGTGCTATGTGCACTTCACTCCCTAAGTGTGCATTTGTGGTTTGGCTGGCCATCTCAGGCTTAACAAAACACACATGCGCACTTAAGTTTGCTCCATCCCAGCTGCATTGAGCAGCCAAGCTCAAGAAACCCCCATAGACTCCCAGATCTGAGCAGGGCTTCTTTCCTGCCTGCCCAGATCAATCTCCATGCTGCTCTGCAGCATGGGGATTGGTTGGAAGTCCATCCCACGAGCTGCTGGGACCTCACACAGGAAGAGGAGGAGAGGTGGTCCAACGCTGACGACGGGCGACGGCTGAAGGTAAAAAAATGTTATATTGTATTTTTCACAGCCCTGCGATGCCTCTGCACGACCCCTCCCAGCTTACCACCCTTTGTTTATGGCACCCGCCACTGATGTTGAGTAGTACTTATCCATATCTTCTAATACATGTAGAAAAACATCCCAGGGACTAGAACTGCGACTTTTTTTTCCATTGCATTGTGTACAATGAGGTCCTGTGGACCCAACAGGTGCAAGAGCATTTTCTATTTCTGCGTAAAGTCCTCATACTCAATGGTATCAATATAATTAAGAAAATATTCTTTCCACTCGTGCCACTTAATAAGTGGATCACCTGCAGCTGTTAAAAATGGTTGCGGTGGAGTCAACAAGAAAGTATGAGCATGCATATTTCAATTGTTGCCCCATATTCACACAAAAAAAATGTAGTTCCAGTGCTAGGTATTGCGCATGGAGGACTTATTACAATAGTCATACACGGTACTGTAGATATTGCCCAATATCCTGCATATGAAGGTTAGATCCAGATTATACTCTCAATGCCCACAACGAAAAGTGGTACTATAGACACTGAAGGCACTCCACCCTACTGTCTAAATCATTAACCCACCAAGCATATCCCAAAGGTTACTAATAAAACACAGTCAGGACTCTTGTAGCCGGTTCTGCTGGCAAGATTTTCCAAATTCAATGTATTTTGATAAAAATTGCTGTGCCACAAAATAATTAGCAAAAGTTATGTTTTACCAAGTGCAGTGGGTTTTCCTGGTGAAGGCAAGGATCCAAGGTTGCAGGCAAATCCAAACGTTGTCTTAAACTGGTGTGCAAACAAAAGGAACACAAAGCCCAAAACAATAATGACATTCGAAACCTCCAAACTTTTGTTAAGCCTTTCTTTAAAAACATGGGTGCAATTTAAGGAGAGGCTCCTTGCAAACACACACATGTACACCGAAAACCAGTGCGAGTGAGTGTCTGTCAGCTCTCTGACCGCCGCACTCCACCACTACTTCAGACCACCAACAATATGGCGGTCACATTGCATGCAAAGCATAGGTTGCCCAGCATCAGGTGGTGTTACCAGTATTCTAGCAATGTACATCCTGTGCGGTTGCTGTCTGCAGCCCTGACGTGTGCGGAGATCTCTTAGAGTCAGTCAGCATCACCGGTATCCTCGCAACTTACGTCCCATGCAGTGGCTCTTCGTAGCCCTGACATGCACACACGCGTACTCATAGGACCTTCTCTAAAACGTCCTCCAATCCTTTGGTCGAAAATATGTGTGGTGCCAGCCTCCTTACCATACTCCACACCTACAAAATGCCAGCTATGTTGCACGCAGGACCCCACAGGCAGCAACAAATCTTCCTCTGCTGGTGCCTCCAAAATTCGCCTTGTCTGCGCAGTGTACAAATGTTTCCCAGCTTGTCGCCAATCTTGTTGTGCACATACAAGATGGAGGCAAGTGTTTGTCATAACTTCTTTATTGAAGTAAAGGTGGAGAAGAGACTGACAAGTGCTCTTGCCTCGAAGCTCTCACCCAACTCCTGACTCCTAAACTCTCCACCCAACATTCCCATATTCAAGACACAACAATAACCATGTGCTGACTAATAAGGGAACCGGTGTCAATACATAGTTAAAGATTGAAGGTGAACACAGCAGATGCTAGTAACTAACTTTGCCTATGAGATCTCCAAGGCACTCCACTTCAAGCATGACATCCCTTGGCTGTCCTTTAGTAAAGCTTGCACTATGGTGCTAAAGAGAGCACCTGACAACACAAGGTGAACTAAAGAAGGCCTGGAGTATCTTGGTGTGCACCAACAGGCAGGCAGACGTAGGATGCTCAGAATTTGAGCCTATGGAACATATAGTTGCTCCTTCAGGAACAGTGTACCTCTTGGAAACAGCACTGAAGAGGAGACATTTGAAAAGAATGGAAAAACCTGAGGAAATACATACTAGGAGGTGTAAAGCCAAAGTTCTAATAGGTCTTGGATGTTACAAATGAGAAGTATGATACTGCTCATGCCCCTGTATTTTGTGAAGTAGTGAGAAGATCCAGTAGGGAGATCAGGTTGGTTCTACGAATGGTAAAAGCCATTTAGAGACTAGCAGATCTTAATAAATGTTCTATTCCATGGGGTGGAGGGAATGTGACCACAGAGGAACACCAAACTGGTTAAAATTGTGAGTGAGCAATCTGAACTTGATCTGGTATTGGTTGCTGCTGTTACTGTGGAGACAGTTGTGAAAAACAGGCATTGCAGATCTAAAAAGGGTTTAAAGACCTAACAGAGGCGGTAAAGTGAAAAGCAAAACTGACTTTTTTATACCCCTTCTTGCAAACCCCACTTGGTCCTGACAGACTTATTACTAACATGCACTTTAAGAGCAGAAAGATAGTCAAAATAGGTTGACAATACTAGCTAAAATGATCGTCTACCAAGTTGTCCAAATGATTTATTTTGGCTTTGTGTTTCTTTTAATTAAAATTAGATTAAATGTATTATTTTGATATATTATTTCATACTTATTTTAAATTATAAATCCATATTAATGTTTTTTTTTTAACAAGAAATGTAAAATATATTTAAATTTTTCGGGGAAAAGGGTACATTTAATATATATTTCCAGAAAAATCTTATTTTATGTGTTTTAATTATTTTTCTTTTAAATTATTTAATTTCTATTTCATTATTATTGGTGGGATGTTGGGTTTCTAGAGGAGATTTTTGATGTTGTTAGTTTTATATTTTATTTAATGCTTTACTTCATATTTTAAGTATTATATTTGTACTTAAAAAAAGTTACATTTTGAAATGTAAGGTTTGATATTGCACATTGTTTTATTATTAAAATTATGACTATAATTTTACATTTATTACATAATTGTTAAAATGTAAAGTATTTTTGCCATTTTTAGAAAAAGATTTAAAATATATTTAACTTTTGTGTTTATATATTGTTATTGTATGTATATAGTGTGTTAATTGTTAATTTCATTCTGTTATTTTAATAATTGTTTTTAATTATATATTTTCTATTTTAGCAAAAAATATAATTTACATTTGTAAGTTTTTACTTATAGAAACTTAAAATATTTTAGTTTATAAACATTTCACATATATTTTATTTATTTATCTATTATGGTGGTCGCAAGTAGGTAGTTATAGTTAGGACCATGTTTCTATATCTTTTTAGATGGTTGATGAATCCTCAGAGAGTAGTATAGTAAATCTTGCTGTGCATGAAATGTTTTGGGGTGAGCCATCAAGCGGAGGCTGAGAGAGATGGGACTCAAAAAAAGTGTGTTTTCCCATGTTAATTCCCATAGGACACATAGTCGAACCTACAGCCCGAACCACTGGACGGAACTAGTAGCTTTTAGTCCTCAGATTGTGTTTTTCGTTATTTGGTGTAAATCCGTTTGGTAGTTTTTGAGAAATTTAAGAAAATACAGTTAGTGATATCTCTGGCTGTGACAATTTCATGAAAAAGACCAGTTTGTGCCGGGAAATTCTGAGCTCTGATTGGCAGCCAACCAGGAAGAGTTGGCAGCCATCTTGGTAATAAGCTTCAACCGAGTCGGGGCGTGGCCAAGCCGGCGACTAAAATGGCCGCTCTGAAGCTCCGACGAGTGTCCCAGCTTCACGGCGTATTCCCGTGATTAAGGCAGACATAACACCGCACACCATGCTGCAAAGGAAAGCGGAGGATGTCCTGACCCCACCGACCGAAGAACAAAGGTGAGAGGTGCCCGAAAACTCCAGCGGCGGACTCGAGCGAGACCCAAGGTGCGGCCTAGCTTTGTGTGTACTAAGCGTCCAGCCGACTTTCTAGCAAATGAGGCCTTCGTGGAGGAAATCTTGAAATCACGGCCAAAACTGGCGCCGCAACCAGTTCTCATTACCAGTGAGGGAACGCTGCGCCCCCCCACCCCTCACCCGGTGCCACTTGGGCCATGGCTGCCTTCTGCGTAGTGGCGCACACCACTGCGGCAGCGTGAACTGGGTGAGACAGTAATCGCCTGCCTGTCTCATCGCTTCGCAGCAGGCCTTCATGAGACGCGTGGCGGCCAGAGAGGACTATTTAATATCAGTTACCGGCTACCTCGCAGCAACAACGCCGCTTCTTCAAGAGACCGCATTGGCCCCCTATAAACACTGTAGCTGGTAAGAACAAGCAGCGGCTCCAGCATCTCACCCACAGCGACCCGCACAACCCCAGACTGAAGTGGAACCTACAGCTAACACTTTGGGGCATCTCTGTTACTACCGCACATGGCTCTATGCCGCAAACTCAGCTTTCTTGTTGCGGCCTGATTGCACCCCCGCCAGGGCCAAAAAACACTAAACATGCTCCCTCGTGGCCTATCTATCACTTATATTAGAGACCTGGGCACTCAACTGAGAAATGTGGGGCGTTACGTAGAAGAAAATCTTATCTTTTGATGGCAGCAAGCAAATTTGCTGTGCAGAATATTTTCACACTAGCGAGGAAAATCCGAAAACTAAAAACATGGAGAGTAGATTTATGTAGAGAAACGAGAGAAATTCTTCTGTATATATTCTTCTATTATATACCTTTGAATATTCTGTTCTTATCTTGCATGGTCCTCTAGGAATAAATACGGTGAACTGTGCTCTGCCAAGCGAAAACACCTTAGAAAGAGCGCCGGCATTTCCCTATAATAATAGGAAAGTGCTTCAATTGATAAGTGGAACACATGGATAGTGGCCATTAGTCCTGAATCTACATTTCTTATTCTGCTGTCCCCTGGTTGCTGTGAAATATATATGGGTATCTGGAAAGGTCCAGATGAAGGTGGTCTAACTACTCTTCATATTCCGCTGAAACGCGCGTTGACCCTATGCTCAGCCCTGTGCTTTGAACATAAGATTTAACCTGGTTGTGCAGGTCCCTCTATCATACATAACCTCACCCTTGTTCAGATGCTGTTCATATGAAGTTTGTGTGAGTCTGAATGTGTTTGAATGGTTGTGATATGGATGTATTTATATGAGTCAGTCCAGGGGCTGATCTTTTCCTTATGTGAATTTGTATATGTGAATTTGTATTATGTACACTTTGAAGTAATTATTGAAATGATTTTGTTTTTTATGATGTATAAAATTTTAAAATTAGTCTTTTTCTATAAAAAAAATATAGAATGAAAAAGGACGTAAAAATGAAACTTTTTAAAGTATATAAAGAAATGAAATAATAAAAGTAATGAGAATTAAAATGGCAAGTGTCACTGTTGTGAATCTATGTATTATATAGCCCAGGAGAAGTCCGCCTGCCATTCCAAAGCAAAAAGGGACCGCCCTCCATAAGGGCGGAGGTCCAGTGGGAGACATTAGGCTTCACCCACCACAGTGGCGGGCACATCCAGCATTCCTGTCATTGTGGCGGGCGGTGCAGTTAGCACCGCCCGCCATCATAAAGGGCCCCTAAGTCTCTAATATAAGTGATAGATAGGCCACAAGGGAGCATGTTCAGTGTTTTTTGGTTCTTTCCCCTCTTCTCCCTGGCATGAAAGTGTAACCTTTAGAGGGGGTCCCCTATTATGCAGTAACCCCCGCCAGGGCCCCTCTCTCAGCTACAGGGACTGAAGACACACGAACGCCCACTCCTGTTATATGAGGCGGACACGCATCACGCTGCCACTGGGTATCTACTGTCACTGGGCCCCTGAGGTCGCTGGAGGCTCTAATCGCCACACAGGCACACCCTCTCTCTCTTGTGGGGTGATCTGCTACGTGAGATAATTCCAGGATGCGGTGAGGCGTGCACAGAATCAGTCAGGAGATGGCGCAGTTGCCAAACCTTGGCCTGGAGCTTTATTCTGCGATGCAGAAGCTCTGTGTTCCTGCCATAATTATCTGTCTGGCTCCTGTTCTCACCTGCGCCATCTCCTGACTGATTGTGTGCACGCCTCATCGCATCCTGGAATTATCTCACGTAGCAGATCACCCCACAAGAGAGAGAGGTGTGCTACGCTCAAGACACCTGGCGACTCTACTAGACCCGCTAAAGCCCAGCGAGTCACAGCTGCGCTGCTCTGACGCGGCATGGTCCGCAAAGACCCCAAGCAGAAAATGCTACAGTTTGAGAGGCTAGTCGACACAGCAGGCAACAAGGCCTCACCATGGCAGAATCTGCACAAAACTCAGAACACGGAGACGGCCCCCCGGAGATGGTGGCGGCTCTACTCCAGGAGATGAGAGCTGCCTTTAAAGCACTAGACATCCGATTTGACCTGCTTGACAAGAATATCTCCAGTCTTGGTGCCAAGATCCTGGTGCATGATAGATGGCTCGATGTGGCAGAGGCTCGCATATCAGACATCGAAAACGGGACTGCACAATCTGCTAAACATCTAGAAAGGGTTGAGCGCATTCTAAAGGAGGTGTCCATCAAAAATGAAGATCTCAAAGCACACAGCCGCCTCAACAATCTGGTGTTATAGAGACAACCCCTACTGGCCGCATGGATCTATTCATAGAGACTTTGGTAATTGGGCTGTTCGGCAAGGAATCATTTACTCCTGGCTTTGTGATCGAGAGAGCACACAGATCATTGGGACCTCGGCCGAACCTTGGTCACCCCCCCAGACCCATCGTGCCGTGCATCATGAACTTCCGGGACCGAGATGCTGCACTCCGACTGGCTAGGGAGAAAGGAGACATAGACTGGCAGGGCTTTAAGTTGTCATTTTATCCAGACTTTACGGCCATGGTGCAGGATGCAAGACGCAAAATCAATGAGGTGAAGGCCACCCTGAGGAACTTGGAACTACGATACGGTATGTTATACCCTGCCTGCCAGACTGAAGGTCGACGTGGACGGCAGGTCTCGTGTCTTTGAGAACCCTACGGAGGCACAGGAGTTCTGCCGAGTTTATAAACAGAATAACAATCAATCCGCCAGGGTCGGATCAGGTTAGAGGAGGACCGCATAGAGAGGGACCCGGCTATTATACTGCGCGCTTATCCCTCCTCCCTAGGGGTTTTCTCACTATACCCCTCTGAATTACAAGGCTGAGCTCTGGAGCATGTCATGGCCAGTTCGATGGATAGGTCTGGGGTGAGGTGCGGGTGCTGTATCAACCACCGCTGTGTACCATAAGGTAACGCCTCGAGGAATTTCTCCAAGTATACCCGGTTCATGATTTCTTCCTTGGTACTTGTGGCTGGCCTCAGCCATTTGTCGGCGACCATCTTGAAGCGAAAAAATAGAGTTTTGTGGTTTTCCCCCGGTCGACTCCTCTTTCTCCTGAAACGCACCCGGTATTCCTCCGAATCACAACCGAGGTGGTCGAGTATCACGTCTTTTATGTCTTGATAAGGGGTATCCCCGTTTGTGTTAGCCACTTGATAAGCTGACTGGGCTTCCCCAGTCAACAGGGTAGCCAAAAAGAAGGGCCTTTTGTCCTCAGCCCAACCACAGGCTCTGGCGGCACGTTTGAAGTTCAATAATAATGCGTTCGGGTCCTCCCCGGCCACATATTTTTGCAGGGGGACACCCGAGGATCCATGCGCCGTACTTCTACCATCACCTATAGGGGTTGCAGAGCGTTCTTTTATGGCCTTCTGTAGTCTCTCCATTTGTGCGGCTGTGGGGAGTGTTTAAATACGTCTCGGTCGGCCTGGGCGGAGGACTTTTGCCTTTCCACGGCCCATTCTAACTGTTCCTGGCCCTTCACTAGGTGCTGGATAAGCGCGTCCATCATGGGATTACTGATGAACTGACCGCCAAGTCCCACTTCTGACACCAATTGTTGCGGGGTAGGAAGAACTTGACGGAAACCAGGTCGGGGTAGTAAAGGTTTTATTGAACTTAGGACATGCCTCCTCCTGGAAACCAGAACGATAGGGAAGTGAGGGCTTTCTTCTTTCTTCTTGCTTGACGTAAGTCCTCTTCGGGTCACCGTCCGGTCCCCTTCCCACTGTTGAAGTCGTCTGGTTCCAGGCAACTCTGTGGTGTTGGGATATATATATATATTTTTTTTAATTTTATTTATTGTTTTACTTCAACAAACAGTCAAACATTGAGCAATGTAAACAGGAGCAGAAATAAAATGAAAAACAGACAAAAAAAATACACAAATAGGGGGAATATCTTAAATCCATTTGGTAATTGGATCCCAGATTTTAAATCCTTGCCGTTTTTTACTTATCCCCTTAAGCCTATACATAGCTATTTCTAAGTGATAAATAGAGAGCAGCTTACATAGCCATTGATGAAAGGTTGGGGATTCCTTATCAATCCATCGAGATGTGATGCAAAAACGGAAAGCGGACATGCAGATAAACAGAAATGCTTCTTCAGCAGTAGGTCTTGACCCAGACTGATCTACTTGAAAACCAAAAATTACCAGTTCGGGAGAAAATTTCACTACAATCCCTAAATTATTATTAATAAAAGATTCAATATCAATAATAAAGCAAGAAAGTTTCTCACATTTAAAAAACATATGAATGGAGTCCGCATCCACCTCATCACAGCGATTACATCTTGATTCACCACCAACCTTCCACTTAGCTATCTTAGCGGGAGAGTAATAAAGATAAAAAATAGACATATAATGTTGGCTTTGAAGGGATCCGTTAAAAAGTACCTTAATGGATAACTCAATTGACCTTCCCATATCGATATTTACTGAATCTAGCTTCCTTTGCCATTTATTCTCCATGGACAATAAATCGTCTTCAAATTGATTAATGGTCATTTGATAAACTGGGCCCATTTTCTTTGCTTTCCTTATAGTTTCTAATATCTTTTTGGGGTTCATACAGGAGTGAGTGAGAAGACCTTTTGATTCTAAAAAACTCCGGATCTGAAGATACTTGAAAAAATGGTGCTGTGGTAGACCATATTTGGTTTGGAGAGCTAAAAATGAAGAAAATTGAGCATCTTCATATAAGTCTGCCAAAATCTGTATTCCTAAAGGGAGCCATTTTCTTGTAATTTGGTCATGAAAAATGGGGGGTAAGGCAAGAATATTACATATTGGGGAATAATAGCTAATTTCACCAAGACCAAGAATTTTTTTCGTAAATTGTCGCCAAATTGTAGCACAGGCTAAAATAATCTTCAATTTGTTTTTTTTGTAATAACTGGGTTCAATGATTTTGACTAAGCATTGAGGAGCTGCCTTACCTAACAATAATTCATAGACTGAGGGATAGACGGATTCTTCGGTAACAATATCCGAAAAAAGGAGTATACCCATAAATCTTAAAGAAATAAGCCAATAATACAACCGAAAATTAGGGACACCCCACCCCCCTTTTAACCTAGGCAAGAAACACCATTTCAACGCTCGGCGAGAGCGGTGATACCCCCACAGGAATCTGGAAATCATTCTATCAATTTTTGTGAAATAATATGCCGGAAACAGAAGTGGTATGGTTCGGAATAAATATAAAAACTTTGGGAAGATTAACATTTTGATTATGTTGACTCGGCCATAAAGAGAAAAATGTAAGTTATTTAATGTCTCCAAAGTTATATTAGAAGAATTCAGGGCAGGCTCAATATTTAAACGTACAATCTCCTCGACCTTGGATGAAATCGTTATCCCTAGATATTGGGCTTCTGACTCAAAAACTAATTCATTAGGTCGGGCAAAATCAGAATGAATTAATTGAGTTTTAGCCACATTTAATTTATAGCCAGATAGCAAGCCAAATTCTTCAGCCAGGAGAATGATTTTTGGTAGTGCACGTCTAATGTCTATGGTAGTTACGGCAACATCATCCGCGTAGGCGAAGATTTTGAAAGAGTGGGTATTAATTTTAACAGGTATAATCTCTGCCTCAAAGGATAAATTACGTAGATATAGTTCTAAATATTATGCAAACAACAAGGGGGAACAAGGGCAACCTTGTCTAGTCCCCCTTGTTATCGCAAAGCCCTTAGAGAGAGAGTTGGTTATTCTTATGGCAGCTTTGGGTTGAATATAAAGGGCTTTAATTGCATTAATATATGCAATGGGAAAACCCATCCAGATCAAGACAGACCATAAGAACTCCCAGGAGACCCTGTCGAACGCTTTTTCTGCGTCCAACAGGGCCACCGCAACTGGGGATTCAGAGGTCTGGGCCCAATCTAATAATGCTATTATTTTTTTAACATGGTCTGTGGTATCTCTTTTCAATTTAAAGCCATGTTGTCTGATAGACACGAGGGTCGGCATCAGTGGATTCAGTCTGTTGGCGAGAATCTTTGAATAAATTTTACTATCAGTAGAAATCAAAGAGATGGGTCGATATGAGCCTAGTTCTTCACTATTTTTGCCTTTCTTTCTAAAAATTACTATAATAGCGTGAGACCATGACTCAGGTGGGTTGCCGGTAAAAGCAGAACAAAAGATCTTTATCAGTTCTGGCTTTAGAATTCCTCTAAATACTCGGTAGAATTCTAGAGGAATGGAATCCGGACCCGTGGCTTTGCCGACCGCAAGACCAGCGATAGCTAATTCAATCTCCTCCCAAGTAACTGGGGCGCTGAGGCACTCCACGTATTCTGGTGACATTTCTATAATGTTAATCTTATCAAGATAGTGTTTTATGGCGAGATCAGATACACTGTCCGGTTGATGATACAGCAATTGATAGAATTCATTGAATGCTGCCAGTATATCTTCTTTAGATGTTTTAAAGCCCCCGT
The DNA here is from genome assembly GCF_964261635.1 of Lissotriton helveticus. Taxonomy (NCBI): domain Eukaryota; kingdom Metazoa; phylum Chordata; class Amphibia; order Caudata; family Salamandridae; genus Lissotriton; species Lissotriton helveticus. Next base: position 241,737,662 of record NC_136061.1, on the reverse strand, counting down.
TAAGATCTTGTATTTTAAGAATCTCATTAGCCGTAGCTCTTTGGCGTAATCTTTGTGCTAAAACTTTCCCGGTTTGTTCGCTCAGTTCATAGCTTTCAGTCCGATATTGATTATGCCGTAAAGCTACCTGGTCAGCAATATGAGCATAAACAGAACTGCGTGCAATTGATAGTTCGAGTTGGGATTCCTCTATGTCTCTATTCAATTTAATGCTTTCAGCAAGCCGTATCTCTGCATGTAGAACCATATCACAGTCCTTTTTAAATTTGTCCCGCTTGTTTTTGAATTGAAGGTTAGCATATTTTAATGTCTCTCCCCGTACAACTGATTTAAAAGTGTCCCAGACTACTGGAACTGAAGCCGACTCATTGTTTATCTAAAACAACTCCTGAATAACATTAGACATAAACTGAATATAATCTGGTTGTAAAAGTAAATTCCGCTGGAACGTCCAAGTAGATTTATTGCCCTGTCCAGCTAATGGGACACTAAACTTTAAACAGAGAGGGTTGTGATCAGATAATAGTTTAGGCAGAACTTCTACCCCAATTTTATCCAAAAAGAACTGAGATTAAAAAAAATAGTCAATACGAACAAATTTCCTATGCGGGGCAGAGTAAAAAGTAAAGCCATACTCATCTGGGTGGGCAATATGCCAGACATCAGATAAGGCATTATCTAATACCAGAGACCGTGGTGTTGGGATATAAAAAGGAAAGGAGATCGGGTATAAGGATTTGAGCAATAGTACTGTCATGGGGAGGGGAGTGAGGGGACACCGCACCCCGTGATTCACATCTATAAGAAAGAGATGGTGTTTAGGGCAGGGTAGAGGAGGACCGAATAAAGAGGGACCCGGCTATTATACCGTGCGCCTATCCCTCCTCCCAATCCAGCCCGTAATGTGTCCCCGTACCTTAGATAGCCACGCTCCTCCTGGAGCGTGGCTGGGTGACTCGCGTGGCAGTTGGCCTCCTGGCACTCCTGGGGCTACTGATGTTATCGCTGCGCCTTCCGAAATCTTCTCTAGTACTGCTCTCGCTCCATAGTAAACCTCGCTCTGTTCTCCAAAGCCTTCCGTCTCTCCTGTGTTCGCACATACCCACTTCCTGGTCTCGTTGCTCCTTATTGCGCTGTGCGCCGTGATGTCATCTGGGGGTGGAGTTTCGTAGTCCGATAATCCCCAATTAAAGGAGCCCTCTCCAGTTTCGTCTGAGTTGTCCAGGAGGGGGAGGGACTGTGACCTCCACTCGTCCTGTTGGGCGAGACAAGAGCGGAAGAGGGGGATGTTGTAGCCCACCAGTCCACATCATTGGGGCATCCCTTGGCCGTTGACCCCACCTTGTCGCAAGTTATTTGGTACTTGACGTTCGCTCTTACTTTTGAGATTGGCCCTTCCCCATTTGGGGGTTTGGCTGGGTGGGGGGTTAGGAGGGGGGAATGTTCGCATTTGCAATACATGTTTATTGATATATGCTGATTTGTTCACTGCTGACTATCACTGTTCATTGTCGCTACACTACTATAATGAAAATGTTGCACTATGTAGATGGCCAGGTTTGGTAATATAGAAGGTCCCTCAGACCTCTCCCTAATGTCTTGGAATGTACGGGGTCTTAATAACACTCGCAAGGGGAGGCAGGTAATTCACTATCAATTGTGACATAAGGTGGACATTGCTTATTCACAAGAGAAACACCTCCCCAAAACGGATACGACACACTTTGGAGCTAGCTGGGGTGCACATAGATACTTTGCCAATTACAGAAGGGGAACAGCCATTTTTAAACACAAGAGGATTCCATTTAGCTGTAGCTCCATGCACCGGGATGGCGAGGGAAGGTACCTTGCAGTATCGGGGTTTCTGATGGGCAAGAATGTTAAACTGATGCCCAACTTATTTCACGCCCTACATACTCAGCTTACCAGGGTGGAGCCATAGACTTTGGTTATTGGTGGGGATTTTAATTTATTGCTCAATCCTTGGATGGATAGCACCTCTGTGGCTCCAGACTCTAAAGCCACATGCCCGTCGTGCCTTTCTGGAGCTTTGCAACCGGTTCACTCTATTGGATGTCTGGCGCAAATGCAATCCCAGCACAGCAGAATATACCCATTACTCAGGCCAACACAACACCTGGATGAGGATTGATTTCTGACTCTCCCCAGATATTTATGGTTGGTGCACCTCGATTCAGACCCTCCACAGGACTTATTCAGACCAGTTGCACTACATCCCCCCAGAGGGCTTCGAAAAACAATGGCGTTTTCAAAGCCGCGCTCTACATGATGAAGTGTTTAAGGCAGAGATACGCGAGGCCATAGAGGATTACTTTGCCATCAATACTGGTTCGGTGGACTCATGGGAAATTCTATGGGAAAGCTTTAAAGCTGTTATTAGGGGTGCATGCATTGCCAAACACGCAGGTGTCCTTAGGGACCTTAGTAACACACTGTCACTTCTCGAGCGTGAATTCACAGTGCAGGATGGTGCTTCCACACATCCCACACCACCCACTTACGAGGGCCGACGTTTAGCTCTCCTGGAGGAATACAGGGAAACAGCAGACCGGGAAATTTTGTATTCGGGGAAGTACCAGACGGCCAGATGATATGGTGAGGGTAAGAGGCCCAGCAGAGTCCTGGCCTAGCTACTGAGACTGCCCTATCACAAGGCATACATCACTGAATTGCCCACCTCTGACACCCACACGTACACCTCCTCGACAGACATTCCAAAAAAATTACTGGAATATTTGTTGACTCTGTATTCCACCAAATCAGGGAGCACTTATGAGGCACAAGAGGAATATCTAGACGAGATCGCACTCATCTTTCGTCTTTACTAGCTGAAGCCATCTCTGTTGCAGACGTGATGGGTGTCATAGACACTATTCATGGCTCTTCGGTCCTTGGGTTAGATGGACTCACAGGAGACTTCTATAAAGAATACAAGGATCTTCTTGCCCCAAAACTCATTGAGGTTAACTCCGAGACTCTGGAGGCACATCTCCTTCCTCCTACACTCCGGGAGGCTGTCATAATCTTACTCCCCAAAACTGGCAAAGATCCCACTCAATGTGGTTCATACAGGCCTCTGTCCCTCCTAAACCTAGATTACAAAATAATTGCCAAAGTTATTTCTAACCGGTTTTCCCAATTAATGGAATTCATCATATCCCCGGCTCAATCCGGTTTTGTACCCCATCGTTCAACCTCACTAAATCTTAGAATACTCTTCGAATTTATATATAGGATCAGCCCAGAAATCCCATCAGCAGCTATTCTCCTGGACACAGAGAAAGCTTTTGATTCATTAGAGTGGACCTTCTTTCTCTCTGTCATGCGTCGTATGGGCATGCCATTGCATTTCATTGCTACAACAGTGTTGTTGTACAATAAACCGACAGCAAGGCTTCGCTTAAATGGCACACTCCGTGTTGGAGAACGGGCGATCTGGTATCTGTGCCCCCGCGGTGCCCAGAGCTGCCTCGAGAGCGTTACACAGAGTGACGCCTGCTATGTTGGAGCAGGCGCTCACGGAACATCCGTGTTCTCTCTCGGGCGACCCGGAAAGAGACACTGAGGCCCTGCAGCGATGGTTGACTGAGAGGTTAGATACTCTCGCCCCAAAGGTAACTCCCAGGTCCACCGCGATACGACAATCTGCGCCATGGTTCACCGAGGCGCTGCGTGTGGCTCGCAGCCAGTGTAAGGCTGCTGAGCGGGCTTGGCGCCTTCAATATGATGGGGAGGCTAAACTCGCCTACAGGTCTGTGGTGAAGGCCTATCACCGGGCTATTCTTGGCGCTAAGCGGGACTACCTTGCTAGGAGGATTGAGGCGTCGGCGAACTCCTGCAAGGAGATCTTCACAATAGTGAAGGAGTTCACGTCCCCGACCTCTTATTCACCACCGCCTGTGTCACCTGAGGCGTGGGCGTGTGATCTGGCCACTTTCTTCACCAACAAGATTAAGGCAATTCAGGCCTCCTTCTCGGAGAGCTCAATGGAGGATGGTTGCGGCCCTGGGGCAAGACCTGGAACATCGCCCGTGTCCACGGCAGTACTGGCTGACTTTCCACCTGTCTCCAGTGACATGTCTCGGACGCTGCTGGCCAGCCTAAAATCAGGCTCACCACTGGACCCATGCCCCGCCAAATTTTTGGCGGGGATAGCGGCAGTGGTGGATCCTTTGGTCAACCCGATCCTCAATGCCTCCTTGCGGGAGGGGATCGTTCCACGCACCTGGAAAAGGGCGATGGTGATCCCCCTCCTGAAAAAGCCTGGTCTTGATGCCGAGGTGTTGGCAATTACAGGCCAATTTCACTTCTCCCGGCTCTGGCTAAGATCACGGAGAAACATGTCCATGGCGTCTTGTCGAGCTTTCTTGAATCCAACAATTTGCTCCATCCATCCCAATCCGGTTTCCGTCCGAATTTCAGTACGGAAACAGCGTTGGTGGAGGTCTCGGAGATCATCAGGGAGACCTTGGATGTGGGTGGCAAGGCCATGTTAGTCATGTTGGACCTGTCGGCAGCCTTCGACACCGTCCCCCATGAGGCGCTTCTCGCCAGGCTTTATGACATCGGCCTAAGGGGGACGGTGTTCAGATGGTTTACATCTTTTCTGGAAGGCCGCCGCCAGACGGTCTGGGTGTCCCAGAGCTCCGCCGAGATGCCGCCATTGGGAGTCGGGGTTCCACAGGGATCTGTGTTGAGCCCGACATTGTTCAACATCTTTATGTCCCCTCTGGCGGCTGCGGTGGAGGCTTACGGAGCCCAGATCGTGTCCTACGCCGATGACACGCAACTCCTCTTCACATGTGGCAAAGATCAGCCATTTGATGGGGAGAGAATTCGGGACTGTCTGGATATGGTCTTCGGCTGGTTCCAGCGCCATAGCCTGAAGGCCAACTCCAGCAAGTCGGAGGTTTTATTCTTCGGCTGTGCCATCGATCCCGAATGGCGGCAGTGGTGGCCGGCCGCTATGTGCCCTCCGGCGCAGTCCTCCCTGGTTGCCAAGAACCTCGGTGTTAGGCTTGATAATAAGCTCTCTTTGAGAGCGCATGTTCTCGGCCTGTCCGGCACCTGTTTCGGTACTCTGAAAATGCTCCGCAAGTTTCTCCCTTTACTATCTGCGGAGCACAGATGGATTACAGTGCAGGCGCTAATCGGATCTAGGCTCGATTATGCCAATGCTCTCTTTCTAGGCCTACCGGACTATCTGGTTCAGCGCCTGCAGGTGGCACAGAACTCCGCAGCCCGTGCGATCTTTGGTCTACATAGACGAACACGGGCTTCTGGGCTGCTGCAGACGTTGCATTGGCTGCCGATCTGTAAACGGATTATGTTTAAAGCCCTGACGCTGGTGCACAAAGCTCTGTTTGGCTCAGGTGCGGGATATCTGCAGAAGAGATTGGTTTTCTATCGTCCTACCCGCTCTCTACGCTCTGAATCCCTTTTTACTGTTGTGGTCCCACGGGTGAGGAAGGCTCGTACGGGGGGGCGTTCTTTTAGCCTCAAGGCCTCCCAGTTGTGGAACTCGCTCCCACTGGTACTTCGCAGCACTCCTAATTTGCTTCAATTTAGAAGGAACCTGAAAACTTGGCTTTTTAATCTTTCTGTTTAGGTGGTTTTTCTTTTTCCTGCTTTTGGGATCTGTTCTTCATGTTATGTTTTACACTGTAGCTGTTGTGGAAAGCGCCGGGACACTCTTTTAGAGTAGCCGTGCGCTATATAAACGCATTTTAACATAACATAACATAACATAACACTCTCCCGTCCCTTCCAGCTCTCCTGTGGGACTCGACAGGGCTGACCCTTGTCTCCCTTATTCTTTATCCTGGCTATGGATCAATTGATACGCCACTTTCAGGAACCGCACTTACAAAGAGGCCTACAATTCAACACTGGCTCCCTCCTGGTTTCGCTCTATGTGGACGACGCGATCCTATACGTCAGACACCCCCAAGATAATTAAGACCTGCTGATCATGGAAATTATCAGATTCAGCCGATTCTCAGTCATAGGCATCAATTGGCATAAATCAGTCATCTTTCCTTTAACAGTTAGCACAAAACTGTTGGAATGCGAATTCCCTCTGGAGTGGTGCAATGACCCAGCTAAATATTTAGGTGTCCATATTCATTTGAACACTGCCCATATAATAAGTCTAAATTATGGGTGAGCCACAGACATGCTTGCAACACAAATAGAGAAATAGGTGAGACTCCCCTATCACTCGCAGGCCGAGTTTCGATTCTGAAGATGGTAGTGCTTCCCAAATTTTTATATCTCTTCAACAACATACCAATTCCTCCCACTAATAGCTTCTTTTGAACGCTCCGTACCCTTTTAACCCACCTGATCTGGGGTGGGAAGCAGGCGCGAGTCAAGTGGCCAGTCCTCATGCTGCCATATGACAGAGGGGGATACAGTGTCCCTGATTTACAGTTATACTATTTAGTGGTCCAATGTAGTTACGCTCACTCCTGGTTTCACCTGGACGCCCGGATTCCATATTTGAGGCCGGAAGCAGATCTCGTACTCCCGGAGCGGCTTTCGACTGTCCTACTGACGGGTATCCCCAGAGTTCCCAAGACACCCAAACCGTATCCACCACAAGCTGAGCATGGAATGAAGTTCGCAGGCTCACGGGTGTGGATACACTGTACTCTTCGGCACTATCCATCCTCAACCCCCTATGGATTCTAATCACGGGTGAACGCTTGCTACAGCGTACTCTGACGAAATTTGAGCTTTCACGGTTGGGCGATTTGTACCCTGGGGTCACATCTTTTCTTATCAGAGGATGCTCATTTCCAATCTGGGAGCATCATGGACAGTTTTGTCATGGGCCGCATCAGATCTGCCCTACGTTCCACCTATCCAAGCGAGCTGGCCTTGTTCCCCCCTCTCACGATGATTATAGTGAACACAAATAGCCTTCACTTAATTTCAAAGCTATATAAGACATGTGCTGCTCTGAAACCTATAAATGACGTCATAGTCCGCAGCACTTGGGAGACTGACCTAGGGCGATCAATCACAGATGAGCAGTGGGCCAAATGTTGCACAGTCACACAAGACGTTTCACTAAGTAGTAGGCACAAGTTCCTACATTTCAAATTCCTCCGCCGTATATATTTCACCCATGCTATGGCACACAAAATTGACCAAACCACATAACTACCGTAAATGCTACGCGCCTCATGCCGACTTCGCACATCTTACCTGGACATGCCCAAAACTGCAGCACTACTGGGAACGCATACATCACACACTAGGGCAAATGAGCAATCTATCTCTGACCCACACTCCGGAAGTGGCCCTTTTGGGATACACAGTCAACTTCCCCATGAAGATTAGGCGGTTCCCATCCCTGGGTCTCTGTTATGTTGTTCTCTGTTTCACTTACCTGGTAAAGTAAAGTAAAGTCCACATTTGTAAAGCGCACAATCACCCGTAAGGGTCTCTAGGCGCTGGGGGCCGTCGGGAAGATTAAGCGAGCTATTGCCCAGAGTCACATGGTGCTGGGCTAATCTGCCGCCGGAGCCGGGGATCGAACCGTGATCCCCAGATTCCAGCGTCAGTCGCCCTGGCCGCGGCGCCACACCTCTCCCCTACCTGTATATCCTCGTGCCCTTCCCTCTTACCTCATTGTAGAATGCCCTGTGCCCTTTAATCTAGAATGTGAGGCTTACAAGACTCGACCTCTGGCAGTTTCTGTTGGATCGTCGAGGGTCTTGGATGCCAGCTTATTCTCTCTTCAATAAACGTCTTGAAATCCTCCCTTGACTTCCTCGTTTCATCTCAACATTTTTGGCGACGCTTGGTTTTCCTCGGCGCATCCTGAGAAGTGAGAAGTGAGAGAGAATTTTGGTATCCCTGCGCTGCACGCTTGATCTACAGTCTTCGTGTTTGTTTCAGCTTTTGGTCCAGACTTCAATACAGCTTCGGTTTGGCTTGGTTCTCAGTTTTCAACAAGGTACTTTTCTGATTTTTATCTTTCTGGGAATATTTGATTGCAAGTTCTGCTGCCAAGCCCCCTCGCTCGAGCGCTCGAGCGCAAGCCAACCGTTGCTCTTTAACGTCATCACCTCTACATAGCTGGAACACTTCTTTTCAGCGTGGAACGCACAGCGCAGTGTTTGCGTGCTTTGTTTACGTATACGTCCGTGTATCGTCACACGTCACGTAACGTGCGGCCATTTTGGATTTGGTCGTTTCAGCTTCTTACAAGTTTCGGAGCTGTTTGTTCTTCGTCTCAAGCTCTTCTGTTTCCTTTGTTCTCAAACTACAAGGCATTATTTTTATTTTATTTTTCGTTATTCCCTGCAGCACTTACACGGTGATCTGCACACCTACACTTTGCTTCGAGAATTTTGGTGAAATCTTCTTTCAACTCATTGACGCTTTGCTCTTGTTCACCTTGTTTCTCTCTGATTTTGCCTTTCTACACAAAGACGCTTTGCAGTGTGATTTATATTACACTCTTGTGCAACACTTTCACGGTGATTTGCACACCTATTTTCATTTCATACATTTTACAAGGGCTGAGTCTAATTCTAATGTGATTATGCCTCCTTTATTTCTTCCAACTCCTGGTCCTCCTAAAACTATTTGGGAAGATTGGTTAGGCATGTTAGAAAATTATATTGTAGCCTTGGATGGAGGTAATTTTTCTTCGGCTAGAAAAAAAGCTCTGTTATTAAGCGCTTTAGGAAGTGAAGGTCAACGTATTTTCAAATACCTTCCTGTGGCTATGGGTCCTAACGGTCAACCTATGGACAATGAATATTTTGAGGCTATTAAGAGATTAGAAGTTCGCTTTGCTAAAGAAGTCAATGTTGTCATGGCTAGATACAAATTCTATACCCAACCCCAACTTGAAAACGAAAGTATAGATGATTTCATTTCCAGATTGAGAGAACTTTCTATGAAATGTAGATTTGGTAACATGTGTGAAGAGTTAATTCGTGACCAGCTAGTTGTACAATGTAGAAATAAAAAGATTCAGGAAAGACTTTGGGCTGCCAAGAACCCCACACTTAAAGAAGCCATAGACTTAGCCAAAGTCATTGAAGAGTCTCAGATTTGCATTAAGGAAATAAGCAAAAAAGACAGGTCATCTAATGAAATCGCCAGCACCAGTTTTGAAGATGACTGTGAAGTTAATGTAGTTGCTAAGAGAAGAATGTCTAACTTTTCACCAAATGTTGTCAAACCTAAAAACAAGGAATGTTCTCATTGTGGTAGTCAGTTCCATTCTTCTGATTTAAAAAAATGCTATGCTTTAGATCAAAATTGCAACAAGTGTGGTCGTAAAGGTCATTACTCTCGTATGTGCAAAAGCTCAGATACCTCTGATAAGTTTAAATCTAAAGTCAATGTGGTTCAGGAACTTCATATGAACAAAAGGATTCTATCTCTTGGTGAGGACTTGGACCTAAGTTTGGTCTCTGAAATTGATTCTCGGAGACTTGTTAGACCTTCTGCCAAATTTAATGTGTGTGGTAAGGATGTATCTCTGATGGTAGATTCTGGTTCCATGTTCACTATCATACCCGAATCTATTTTTAACTCATTGTGGCATGATTTTGTCTTGTCTATCAATGACATTAATCCTGTGAGTTATCAGGGTCAACGTATTGACATCCTTGGTTTTATGAAAGGTCCCATAAAATTTGGCTCTAGATGTGTTGAAGGCAAGGTTTATGTATCTAGGGATGGTCCTCCTATCCTTGGTTGGATGCACCAGTTTGACCTAAATATCATTATCAATCCCAGAGCACCTAATCAAATTATGGTGGTTGAAGAATATATTCAACTTGATCAAATTCTTCAAAATGCCCATAGGGTTTTTGAGGATAGATTAGGTTGTGTAAAGGGATACATGCATAAAATTATTTTGAAGTCCAATGCTTGTCCTATCCAACACAAACTCAGAAGAGTTCCTTTTGCTGTTAGAGGTAAACTCAAGGATTTGTTGAATGATCTTTTAAACTCTGGTGTGATTGAACCTATTGAAGCGTCACCGTGGATTTCTCTGGTTGTTTTGACCCTTAAGGCGGACGGCCGTTTGAGATTTTGCATTGATTTGAGATCTCTCAATAAAGATATTGTAATGGATACTTTTTCTTTACCCAACATTAACGAATTAATGCAATCAATTGGGAATGCCAAATATTTTTCTCTAAAATCGACTTAAGGAGTGCATACCATCAAATCGAGCTCCATCCCTCTTCCAAAGCTTTGACAGCGTTTATCACCTCTGAAGGCACTTTCCAATTCACTCGCATGCCGTTTGGCCTAGCCTCGGCTGCGAGTGTTTTCCATAGGATGATGAGTGGGTTGTTCAAAGACATCAAAGGAGTCATATTCTTTCAAGATGATGTTTTAATTTCAGGTTTAACTGTCGAAGAACATAATGTTGTCTTGAAACAAGTACTGTGGAATTTGGAACATATTGGTCTAACAGTCAACAAGGACAAGTGTAAATTTTTGACGGAGAAAATTGAATACCTTGGTTACACTGTTTCCAGTGGGGATTTTACTCCCAAACATGATTTGTTGTTGGCTATTAGAGATGCTCCTCATCCTAAAGACAAGGAGCAATTGCGCTCTTTCTTAGGATTAGTTGAATATTATTCAAAACTTGTGAGGTCCTTTGCTGATGTTGTGGAACCTTTAAGATGTTTACTGCGCAAAGGTGCTAAATTTTGTTGGTCCAAACAACAACAATTGGCATTTTCATGTATAAAGGAAAAGATTTGTCATGCGGGAATTTTAGCTCCTTTCACTTCCAACTGTAAAACTATTTTAACTGTTGATGCTAGCCTCACAGGTTTCAATCAATCATGCCATTTGTATAGCGCACTACTCACCCGGGAGGGTCTCAAGGCGCTTGGGGGGAGGGGTATGCTACTGCTCGAACAGCCAGGTCTTGAGTTGTTTCCTGAAGGCGAGATCGTCCTTGGTCAGCGGAAGGTGGATGGGGAGGGAGTTCCAAGTCTTGGCAGCCAGGTAAGAGAAGGATCTTCCTCCGGCGGTGGCTCTTCGGATGCGTGGTACGGCTGCGAGGGCGAGGCTGGTGGACCGTAGCTGGCGGTTGGGCGTGTAGAAGGTCAGGAGGTCGTTGAGGTACTTGGGGCCCAGGTCGTGGAGAGACTTGTGTGCGTGGGTGAGGAGCCGGAACGTGATCCTCTTATCGACGGGGAGCCAGTGCAGGTTTCTCAGGTGGCTGGAGATGTGGCTGCGTCAGGGGACATCCAGGATGAGTTGGGCGGAGGCGTTCTGGATACGCTGGAGTCTTTTCTGTAGCTTGGCTGTGGTTCCGGCGTAGAGGGCGTTTCCGTAGTCCAGTCGGCTGGTGACGAGTGCCTGGGTGACAGTCTTCCTGATCTCGGTCGGGATCCAGCGGAAGATTTTGCGAAGCATACGCAGGGTGTTGAAGCACGATGAGGAGACGGCGTTGACTTGTCTGGTCATCGAGAGGTAGGGTCCAGGATGAAGCCCAGGTTGCGTGTGTGGTCGGTTGGCTTGGGTGCGGTGCCCAGGGCTGGGGGCCACCAGGAGTCATCCCAGGCGGAGGGCGAAGATTCCAGGATGAGGACTTCCGTCTTGTCCGAGTTCAGTTTCAGGCGACGTCTTTCATAAATTCGTGTAGGCAGGTTCTGGTGGTGTCGGGGTCTCTGGTGAGGGAGAGGATCAGCTGGGTGTCGTCGGCGTAAGAGATGATGTTGAGGTTGTGCTGGCGTGCGATGGCTGCGAGAGGTTTCATGTAGATGTTGAAGATGGTGGGGCTGAGTGAAGATCCTTGCGGGACGCCGCAGATGACTTCGGTGGCCTCGGAGCGAGACGGGGGGAGGCGGACTCTTTGTGTTCTTCCGGCGAGGAACGAGATGATCCACTCCAGTGCCTTCTCTTGGATACCGATGTTGCTGAGGCGCTGGACTAGGGTGCGGTGGCAGACCGTGTCGAACGCAGCGGAGAGGTCCAGGAGGATGAGGGCCACTGTTTCCCCCTTGTCGAGCAGGGTCCGGATGTCGTCGGTGGCTGCGATGAGGGCGGTCTCGGTGCTGTTTGGGTGCGGTGCTCTCCTAAATTCATAAGGGGGTGGAGAGGACTATTGCATTTGCTTCTAGGACTTTGACACAAACTGAAAGAAATTATTCAGTCATCGAAAAGAGGCTCTTGCTGCTGCATGGGGTACTGAGCACTTTAGAGTATATTTGTGGGGTTTGCGTTTTTGTTTAAAAACATACCATAAACCTTTAATGAAGATTCTCTCAGCTGGGGGTGCGGGCAAAGGTTCTGCTCGTTTAGCTCGATTTGCAGCTAGGTTGCAAGAGTTTTCCTATGATGTGATTTTTATTCAAGGATGGAGAAATTCACAAGCAGATTGTTTGTCCAGGTTATCTTTGGATTGGGAGGTTGTCGATAAGGCCTTGGTGGATAAACTTTCTTCTGAGGAAGCTGTCGTTTGTGTGAATGAGATTAGCGAGTCTACTGTCAGTACATTCTCTATGGAGCAATGGGTTAGAGAGATGCAAAATGACAAGGTTCTAAAACAAGTTGTTGTTTTGATTAGGAATGGTGCTGTTCGGGAGAGTGTGGTTCCTATCCCTTTAAGGCCGTTTTGGAAGATACTTGATGAACTCTCTGTGTGTGGTCAGGAGGTTATTCTGCGTGGTGAGAGGTTTGTCCCTCCTTCTGGTTTGCGTTTTCAAATTTTCAAGATTGCTCATGAGGGGCATCTTGGTCAGGGCATGACTATAAAAAGAGTCAAACAAGACTTTTGGTGGCCTGCTATCGACGATCAGATCCGTGGTTGGGTTGGGGGGTGTTTGTTAAGCAAAGACAGTGAAAAGAGATTAAGAATTGGTGCTCAAAAGAATTTTGGTCATATTTCTGACCCTGGTAAACCCTGGCATCTTATTTGTCTAGATTTCATTAGACCTTTGTCAGACCTCTCTTTAGATTTTCGTTTTGCTGTGGTCATTGTGGATGTGCATTCTCGTTGGTTAATCGTCAGATTTGTCAGGGAAATTACCACCTCTTCCACTATTGATGTTTTGGAGAAAGTTTTCTTTGTAGAAGGTGTTCCACATTCTCTTTTGACTGACAATGGGACACAATTGACATCTGGTGAGATGCGTTGCTTTCTAGAGCGTTGGGGTGTTAAACACTCATGCACTTCTTTGTACAATCCCATGGGGAATGGAATTGTGGAGAGGGCCAATAGATTAATCAAGGGTACCTTACAATTAGCTGTTGCTAACAGGCAGTCCCCTGTTCAATTGATTAATGAGATGTTGTGGGCCTACCGATCCACTGTACATAGTGTTACTCATGTTTCTCCTTTTGTTAGCATGAGAGGCCGTGTACCTGGTTCTAAATTGGTTCCTTCTTGGCTTAAAGATTGGGTTGTTTCTGATGGTTCTTCTCCTGAAGGTTTCTTTATTTCTAAGTTTCAAGTTGGTGATTGGATTAAAATCAAATCTGGCAGGGTTAAGGCTGGTTTGAGTAAATTATCTGCTCCTTGCCGTATCATCAAAGTGGCTAAACATTATGTGGTAGTTGAAGGTGGTCGGAAATGGAATTTGCGTAGGATTGCACTTTACCAGAGAAAAGGAGATTTTGTGAAGGAGGGTTCTTGTGTGGATTCTTTTTCTGACGATGAGTCTTCAGGTGCTTTGTTTATTCCTGATAAAAACAGTATTGTTGTGGGAGGGAGATGAGTGGTTATTCTGGTTCTTGTTCTGCTCCACATGATTATTCTGGTTCTTGTTCTGCTCCACATGATGTGTCTCCACAAGTTGTTGTTCCTCAGGATCCTGGTTCTACTTCTCCAGATCTTGGTGTTCCACCTGAGAGTTTGGATCTTGGAGATTCTGTGGGTTCGTCTGACTTGGTCGGCAGGGTACGCAGACCTCCTTCTTACTTACAAGATTATGTTACTTCTTTGCAGTAATGTTCTGTTTTTATCTTCTGTATTTTATTGTGTCTTTTATTTATTTCTTTCATTAGGAAAGAGGATGTGTTATGTTGTTCTCTGTTTCACTTACCTGTATATCCTCGTGCCCTTCCCTCTTACCTCATTGTAGAATGCCCTGTGTCCTTTAATCTAGAATGTGAGGCTTACAAGACTCGACCTCTGGCAGTTTCTGTTGGATTGTCGAGGGTCTTGGATGCCAGCTTATTCTCTCTTCAATAAACGTCTTGAAATCCTCCCCTGACTTCCTCGTTTCATCTCAACAGTCTCCTACTAGTGAAGCACGAAGTGGCTGTCCACTGGGGGCGTAAGTCTATTTCTACTGTCTGGCCTATTGCAATGTAAATAGCGAAGTCTACTCCAGCGTGATGCTTAGTACATCCCGACCTAAGGACATATGGGGCCCATATCGTTCATACATTGAAGCCATATGCCAGGCATCCGGCTCAAAGCTGGAGCAGGGCATTGTTCCGGAGGGAGTGGGGTAAACTTATCCTTACATAACTTATCGCTTTTATTGCATTGCAGGTGGACATGACCTATCCGGATGTATGTCAACGTAGTTAAATGTATGACACGTCTGCTGGGATTTATGGATGGATGGGAGAGTGCTTGAGAAGGACTTTCATGTTTAAAATGGTATACTAATGTTACAGCTTTTACCTACCTGGCAAATAAGCCCATGACAGTAATTTTTAATAACATGTACTGCTATATCGTGACAATGTATGACAATGCACAAGTGAACAAATATGCATATATGCTTCTTCTGTACTTAAGAAAACTGAAAATAAAGTTTTAAAAAATAAATTATAAAAAGCTTCAGCTGAGTCTACCTCCAAATATTTTTGAAAAAAAGAAAAGGGGGCAGGGTAGGTATACCCTGACCACATAAATTTGGTCGAGGGGTCTGCGAAATCACGATATTCGTGAATTTGAGGCTTTGTCTGACCTATACCTTATAGTTAAGAAACGTTTTTTCTCCCTGTCCTGTCTAAAATATGTTGCTCATGGAGACTCTGGGCTGGTTTAGAAAGCTTGCTCTACCTGTCCCACTGCTCTGGTTTAGGCAAGACTGCCCTCTTTGACCTAGACTGATGCTATAGGGAAGCTTGCTTTCCTTGCCCTGCAGCTCAGGGAGAATTGTTGGTCTGTCCTGCATTTAGGTCAAAGTCATATTCTGTTGTCAATATACCATGCCTGCTCTGTGGATAGGAGAAGGCCTCTGGTCCCTGGCTAAAACTCTGCTCTCTTAGCCCTATTGCGGGCAGTACCAGTGTGTGTTAGCAGGCCTGGTTGGCAGATTGCCAGGCAGGAGCTGTAAACTCCCCATCATACTCCTTATGTTTACTGTCACCATAAAGGATACACATGCTGCCTGTCCCATGCTCACTGTGTCACTGTACTCGAGGTATATCTCACTGAGGCCCAAGTACATCAAACCAGACTGGAGTTATTTGTGTTCTCATTCTTACCCTCAACTTTACCCTAATATATCATGGTTTCCTTACCCTACCTATACCATAAAACGTTATGAATAAATAAATATGATCATCCTTCTATAGCTAGTACCTTATTTCCTACCTTTATCCTGGTTCTATTATCAGCATCATAAAATAATAACCTTTAGCCCTTCCTTGATTCTAGTCCCGCTACCTCTACCCCAACAACCCCAACCCCAACAACCCGTACATCTATTCTCTGCCTGCACCCTAATACTGCCGCCCCTACTGACATTTTCTAGTGCATCCAACCCTATCTGCATGCTTTTAGAATTCGCCCCTTCTCTGCCCATTAACCCTGTTCCTTTCTCCTATTACATATTTAGTTTCTGTCGTTTTCGTGCCCCTTTATTTCAGTTTTTCCTTTAATTTGTTTGAAAATGGAAGTTTAACAGCCTGGTTTCGTCAAGCTTGTGTTCTCCATATTGGTTTTTCACTTAAAGTAAGGTAGAGTACTCAAATAGCTGCATTATGATCGAAAACTCACTTGTATGAAGTTGAACTCGTAAAGGGATTTGTTCAAGCGTTACAGGGGTAGCAAGCACTATATAAATACAAACCTCTTTCCCTCTTCTATCACCTACCCTTCTCTATCTAAATAACTGAATAACATATCCACCACTCAAATGACTTCATATTTCACTATACTAATTTTCAACACTAATCCTTTATGGGTTCCGGAGTAGCATGCTATTCGCCAGAAAAGCGCTTCAACACCCATCAGGGGTAACAAGCGCTATATAAATACAAACCTTTTTTCCTCTTCTATCCTTCCGAATCCAAATAACTGACTAACCCATCCACCACTTAAAATGTACTTGCATGTTTCACTATACTAATTGAACTGTATGGGTCCCGGAGTAGCGTGCTACTCACTGAAAAAAGCGCTTCAACGCCTCGTCAGGGGTCGTGAACGCTATACAAATTCATTTACAATACAATACAATACAATATTACCATGATATGGTGTAATATTAGGCACGAGTAAAGCTTCTACAGGTGTGGGTGTTCTAGTACAGTTGTGCGCCATCGAAGTTTGGAGACACTCTCTGTCAGTATTTACTAAACTTTTTTGATCCATTTCTACCTTGGAATTAGTCGAAGATTTACTCCTGAAAAAGGGCAGGAGTAAATCACTCACAGTGTAAGAGGGACTGGGCAAGAACAATTTCAGCGCAGCGAACTACTCATAGGAACTTTTATGAAATATCAACATTTGTAAATCGGCACCTAGGTGAGTAAACTTACGGGTACAATTCTGACCCTAAAAAATGATGTTTCAGTGGTGCTCCTGGTAATTGAAAGCCACATTAAGTAGATAATGTGCTTCATTTGACTTATGCTTTATGGAAAAAAAATACTTCTGCAGACACGCGCCAAGGGCTTGAAAAACTATCTTATCTGATAAAACAGCACAGACAACCTACTTTCTGTTTGGTGTCAAAACATCCCGTTGTGCACCGCCCTGCAATCAAAAGGCCAGGTGGAACCCGCACTGTGGGGCACGGCTGTCATGTCAAGTCACGTTCCTGGAAAGTGGCCACAATGCTATGAAGGCAGAGTGAAGAAAAGATATAATTATACAGTCCTGGCTCAAAACAAAAAAGCGATATCCGATCCGCCTTCAGGTTTTGTTAAGTAAATGTACAATTATCTTTGGAATATAAATTGTTTACTTCTAGGTGTCTGTGGGGCCATTGGCCCTCCCAGACCCCTGTGGTACTTGTAGGACGTCCACCTGCAGAGTTGGTTCCGCCTTGAGTCTGGATTGGACCCCTGGTTTAATTTGCCCCTACTGTGATTGGACCTCTGGTTTATTTTGGCCTTACTGTGCCTAAAGCTGGTTGAACCCTGCTGGACAGGTTTCAGACACATATGCCCTGCTTAAGCTGTGTCTTCCTAGTTGCTATTTTCCGACTGCCGACCTATACTGACTCGCTGTCCTGACATTTGACTGATGCTGGGAGGTATACAAATATTAATAAATAAATCTTAACCAGTCCATCATTCAAAATTGCTTTTCACTTGATAAAGCATATACAATTCCTTGGCTACTGTACGTAAAATCTACTATGCACTCCCTAGTTGTAACTGAACTCTACACGGACCGGAGCTCTTGTTCCACCTTTCCCAAAAAGAAGCTAAAGGAACTTTTCCTAACAACGGCAGCGTATTTGAGAGGAAGGAATCTCATTGTATAAGAACAATATTAAAACTACAATCTTAGTCCACCTCTGAGGAAGCTTGAATAATCAAATACATCTTATCTCTTTTAAGGCGGCATAATTTTAATCAATGTCGCATTGCCTTGTTTTTCCTTAAAAAGCTTCAAGATTCCTATGTTTGTTTTTGTGTAGCATCATTTCTCTGGGCTTGCAAACGAAGGAGGCATTTTTTATGGGGCTTAATTGTTTAAGTTTTAAAGTTCATCCTCAGATAATATTTGCGCCACAGCATGGTATTTTGTTTTTAACACATTATTTAATAACCAATGGGTGTGTGGCGCATTCTAAATGTGCTCCCACTGTATCTTTTGCACGAATTATCCAAGACTTATCTGTGAATTACTGCACTCATTGCACTTGAAGCTGTACAGAGTCGGGCTATGTAACATCCCCTTTTATTCATTGGTTTGAAACTAATTTTAATGTATTATGAAATAGGATTTATTGTTTCTAATGTACACTTTTATGATCTATCCTTTCAATATAGATCGAATAAAGTTTAAATTGAATAATAAATAAATCAATGCAAGACAACTAGTCAGTGCACATGAAACCTGTCTTGTTGCATAGGGAGCAGTCTTGAGGCGGTGAAGGACCAACAGACTGCAGGCATGCTGCAACTATGATCTGGGCCTGTCGGATTAAAAATCTAACTCACTAATATAATTTACTAATGAGATCCTCATTATTGGTGATACTAATATTATGGGAATCAATAATTCCCATGTGCAGGATTCCCTCCTAATTAGTCTAATTACTCCTTTAGTAGTCATTTCATACTGTCACATGCCTTTGTGAATTGGTCATAAAATATGGAAATAAAATGGGAATAAACCAAGGATATTTATATAAATTTCAAAAATTATATGCTCTCTTCACACTTTTCCCAAGAGTGAATTGGATGTTTTGTGGGTGATTCACCAATCCATGTAGGAATATGTGATGGAATAGATCTGTAGTTGGGCCCCACATGCTTTCCCCAGCCAAATGTAAATTTGTACATCAATCATAGTCTGACACTCCACCAACCTACCAGGGAGCCCCGCTCCACCTCCCTCACCCTGGCACACATCCCCTGCATCCGTCGAAGCCGCTGCAGAGGCCGTTCCATCTCGTACCTAGTCGCCAAGCCCTGAATATACAATTCCTTGATTTCAAAACTAATTCAATCATTCTGATTTGAAAATCAGTATAGTATAAATTGAACCATTTTCGCCCTACAAATATGAATGTAACCTCTTGTTGGAAAAAGGGAAGTAGTAGGGCCATTTATACACACTCTATAACCATCCCAGAGGGAAATCATTTGGAAGGAAGTCAGGGAGACACCTTATGCTTAGAGAGGCCTGGCTGACCGAATACGCTTTTTCTCTTTTCTTCACTCCCATTCCCTTCCCCCTGAAGACTGATCCAGTCTGGAGTACAAAACTGCATACAGGTTGCGACAGTTTTGGGAGGTGTTGAGAGCCGTCTTTTTGGACTGCACTCCCCTTTTTAAGATCACACAACCAAGCAGGTTAGTGCTCAGTTGGTACACGAGGTCAGTACATGACCAGCTGCTCCAGTCCAGTTTTTAGGTTTTGCCTGGCGAAAAGATGCGCTCTGCGCATCTTTTTCGCGCAGGCGAAAACCTGATGAGAACTGTAGTGTGGCTTTGGGTCGGCCCTCGTCATTCATTGGCTGGCTCCATAAATGGAGCCTAGCCATTGGACGAGGGGCCTGTCCGTCAATGCCGGACCAGATTCGGGGGCGTTCCCGAGATTCTTTGGCTTTTGCCGACGTCACGCGACGTCAGCCGAAAGCCGGGAACGCCCCCGAATCTGGTCCGGCATTGCCGGCACTTCTGCGTCTCTCCACCCCCCTTTCCCGCCCCCTCCCGCTTGTTGCCTGATGATGGCGCTGCGTCTCTCCTCCCCCTTTCCCGCCCCCTCCCGCTTGTTTCCTGATGCCCGCCTTCCTTCTCCGGCCGTCGTGTGCACAGCCGTTTTGCTCGTGAAGGTCGAGCACGAGCAGGTCAGGCGCTAAGTCTTGGGGAGGGCCCCCCCCCCAGGAGGACGGAGTTGAAAGGTAGGAGGCTGGCTTGCAGGTTACGGAGACGGGGGCTGGGTAGTTGATGCCCCTTGGTGTCAGGGGGTTGAGGATCGGAGAGTGGCGTAACAAGATGGGAGGGGCTGGTTCTTGGTATTGGGGGCTCTGTTTTCGAAGGAAGGCACAGCCTTCGTGCATCAAGCGTGCGAGTAGCAATAGCAAATGGAACGGTAAAGTCACATACGTACCAACGCATAAAAATACAGCCCCAAAGGTAACTCACATACAGGGATTTCACAGGCCATAAAATGGCCCATAAGCTACATCACTCTTTGAGCTCCTCGAGGCTGACAGAGCAAGTCGCAGTTCATTGATTTGCCTTAATTTACAGCGCGTAGAAATTTGCTGTGAAGCGCTATACATTGTGGCCACCTCGCGCAGTTTGCAGCACTTGTCCCTTAGCACGCAAGTAGGTTGCATTCAGAAAGAACAAATGCACGTGTATAAATAACTGGTTCGGTACTAGGCCCTTAGCGTTCTCGTCTAAATAGTTTAAAATTTAGCACAGGATAGACAGAGCGGTGGAGGAAAGAAGGGGGCATGTGGGGCCTCAGGACGGACATGTGGCAATGAAGAACGAACAGGATACAGGAGGCAGCGAACGGTACATGATGGGGGGAGGCGGCAGGTGTGTAAGTGGCAAAGGAGCGAAAGTATAATAACGGCGCAGGGGGCGGCAGAGGATGTGAGGATGGAGGGAGGCTGGGGGGTAGGGCTCTGGGCGGGCAGATACAAGGCTCTTGGCAGTGGGGATACGGTGGGGTCTGAGGGGCTAGTTCCGCGCGCAGGCGAGGACATTGCAGAGTTTTCAAGTATGGTGACAAAGGCATCGCGCCCAAGAGAGGGTCGGCTCGATGTCAGGTGGGCAGTTGCGCACGTCGGAATTGTGCAGGGTTACCATGGTGCTCGGGTAACAAGAATAACAGCAGAGGGGCGAGGCCGAGCACATGAGAGTAGGTGTGAAGGATGGGAGAAGTGGGCCTCGGGAAAGGTGCGCAGGGAAGGGCGCCGGGGAAAGGGTGCCTGCTTGTGAAGAGTTGGGGCGCGCAGGGGAGGTTCGGGAATGCGTGGTTCTGGTCGGGAGCAAGAGGGGGCACCAACGCAGGCAGCTAAGGAAGATACAGCGGAGGGGGTAGGGACAGGAAAGGGGGAGTCATCACAGGAAAGGAATTTGTAAGGCGAGGACAACAGGGAGGGCCGCTTATGGTACTAAGGGCGGGCGAATTAGTGGGGAGGCGGGGCGGAGCCGGCTCAACAAGGCATGGCAGTGAGCGGTAGATAAGGGTGGCGGGGGTTGGGGGGGGGCAGGGGTGCAGGGAGCTCG
Organism: Lissotriton helveticus; assembly: GCF_964261635.1. Classification (NCBI taxonomy): domain Eukaryota; kingdom Metazoa; phylum Chordata; class Amphibia; order Caudata; family Salamandridae; genus Lissotriton; species Lissotriton helveticus. The sequence goes on along the minus strand of NC_136061.1, from coordinate 241,716,527 downwards.
AGAAGTGCCGGCAAGGAGTTTGGGACATCACCCCCACCCCCCACCCCCCGTAGTCAAATAAGGAGGCATGGGTCAGCCCTACGGGGATACAGAACAAGTGGGTAGATAGGGGGCTCAGGGGGGGATTGTTCGTGACAGACGTCTGCCTCTCAATGACTGAGGGAGGGCTCAGTAGGAGACCAAAAGGTGGATGGGCGCAGGGCGGGCGGCGGTGGGACCCCGGACTGCGGGGGTTCAAAGGAAGGAATGCTGGGGGGCGGGTTGGAAGGACGGAGCGGTGGACGAAAGTCAGGGGTGGCGGGAGGGTCTACAGCTGGACTGTAAGTGCAGTTTCAAGGAATCGGGATGGGTATGCAAGAGCTGCCGGCAGAGGTCTTGGTGGCGGCCCCACGGAGTGGAAACGTCATTCGAGTAAGAGGGCAATGTCACCTCTTAAAGATAATAACAGTAAGGTAGAGAAGGAAGGTGCGGATTGACTATGGGATGCGCAAGAACGTACATTCAAAGATAGCGAAAAAGGGCGCCAACGAGGTAGCCATGGAAGAGGCATAAGGGGTCGGGTTGCAGGGTAAAGGAGGGATGAATTTGGTTGGGGGGAGGGGGCCTACAAGGAGAATGAAGGTAGGGTAATAAGGTTATGGGCGCGGGATAGGGAGTCACAGTCTGGTGCCATTCGAAAAATAGACCTCCGATGCAAAGAGAACAGAAATAAGAAGAATTATACATGTGTAGCGACAGCATATCGTTTGCTTGGCACTCGTGGTGAATAGACACTAAAGGTATACTACAAGAATTAGGCATAGATTGTGTAAACGTGGATCGTGGTGGCAGAGTGGATCGAGAGAGTGCGGTGTAATGGGCGAGGATGTGGCGTAATGGCCAGGAGGAGAGTACATCATTGTCTTTTGCTGGCAATGCGTACGAAGTACGCATGCGCTAGCAAAATCCTTATGTTTCTCTGTTTGGGTCGGGTATCCGCCCCCTCCTCGCCCCCTCCTCCCATTGGCTAGCTCCATAAATGGAGGCTAGCCATTGGGAGCCGGATCTGTCCGTCAAAGGCCGGACCAGATTCGGGGGCGTTCCCGACATTTTTTCCCTCTCCGCCTCTGCGATGTCGTCATCGCGGTGGTGGGCAGAGTTTTTTTTTTTTTTTTATTTGGTTGTTTTTCCCATTACGCGGCTGACCGCCGCTGGAGTAAGTCGAGGTGAGTGTTTGTTAATGAATGTGCATCTTCGTCCAGGTCCCGGTCCCGCTCCCCCCCTCCCCTCTGCCCGCAGCTCCTTCCGTCCTGCTCTTCCCCCCCCCCTCCGCCCGCAGTCCTTCTTCGTCCCGGTCCCGCTCCCCCCCCTCCCCTCCGCCCGCAGCTCCTTCCGTCCTGCTCTTCCCCCCTCCCTCCGCCCGCAGTCCTTCTTCGTCCCGGTCCCGCTCCATACACCCTGATTGGCAGACAGATGAACTGGGCTCACTGGCCCAAAAACTGGGCTACCCCTGCTGCACCATAATGACCATCATAATTTGTTTGCCTTGCCGCCAACTCGCCAGCTACCACCACTAGGGAGACTAAATGAGGCACTCGATTACTGTACTTACTGCCTGTCTTCTCCAGCTGGACGCTGAATACTAGTTTAAAAATAAGCACTGTCAAAGCCAACTGTTCTAATCTTTGGAACCTACTGGATTTGCCCCAATGCTTTTTGACGATTCTGAACAGCCTCGATATGGCAAAGCTTTTGCCAATGCTCTTTGTATCTGCCAAAAAAAGAGAGAAAAGAAGGTGCAATGCAACAACTAAGACGCTGCTGGTGCTAGCTTCATTCTGTCGGCATGTGCATGAGTCACAGTGCATGCATGTGGCTACAGAATGATACAGGCAACATTTTGTTTGTGTGAATGATCTACTTTGACACTATAAGTGTGCAAATGCGCTTTTTGTGGAGGACCTGCAGCAATTTGCCTGGCTCTTCCAAAAATGTGAATTTAAAAAAAAAGTGCAGCAGGGAGTGGGTTGAGGTGAAGTATCAGGGTGTGACTAGGGAGCATAAGAGGGAGAGAGCGCAACATGAGCTGTAGGTGGAGAAGCACATGCGGGAGACAAGGGAAGGAGGGACAAACCCACACGGGTGACTGCAGCATCAACCATGGGGGCAGGGAGAGGTACATTTGCGTGCGGGAGCCAGCAGCAAAGAGGGTGAGAGCAAACAGAGAGTGGCGGCAGGTATTTGGCAGGGAGAGGGGAGGGAAAGACTACAGAGAGAGCTGGAAAACACATGCACTCTGATGGAGTGTTAAACCAAAAATAACAAGCATTTACAATGCAACGGTTTCGCCTTTGCAAAAGTTAGAGCTATTGGCATTGTAAATGACAAATTTTTTATTTATGTGTTGGTTTTGAAAACAGATAAATAAATGGCATTGTCATTTACATTGCCAATAGCTTAATCTCTTGCAAACCCAAACCTACCCATTATCTACACACTCCCTCTCAGACTTCTTGCTGTGTACAACCCTTTTCACACTCCTCTTTTATCTGCACAATCCCTCTCTCTCTCACTCCTACATCATCATCTCTCTCCCCAGTCGGTCACCTTTGAAGTCCTTTTTACACCTGTTGGTTACCTATGCGGTCGGTTCATCTCTAACAACAGTGTATAACTTGCACAGGGGGCTCGTAGTGTGTGGAGGGCTCTGTGTGGGTGTGTGGGGGGCTCTGTGTGGGTGGCTCTGTGTGGGTGTGTGGAGGGCTCTGTGTGGGTGTGTGAAGGGCTCTGTGTGGGTGTGTGGGGGGCTCTGTGTGGGTGTGTGGGGGGCTCTGTGTGGGTGTGTGGAGGGCTCTGTGTGGGTGTGTGGGGGGACTCTGTGTGGGGGGCTCTGTGTGGGTGTGTGGGGGGGGCTCTGTGTGGGTGTGTGGAGGGCTCTGTCTGGGTGTGTGGGGAGGCTCGCAGTGTGTGGGAGGGCTCTGTGTGGGTGTGTGGGGGGGGCTCTGTGTGGGTGTGTGTGTGGGGGGCTCTGTGGGTGTGGGTGTGGGTGTGTGTGGCATTTGCGAGAGATTAAGCTATTGGCATTGTAAATGACAATGCAATTTATTTATCGTTTTCAAAAAGAAAACATAAATAAAAAAATTGTCATTTACAATGCCAATAGCTCTAACTTTTCCAAAGGCAAAACCGTTGCATTGTAAATGCTTGTTTTCTTTGCATTCTGCAACTTTGTGACTTTTTGTAATCCGATTATGAAACCAGGACTTCGAGCCCCAAAATGCAAAGAAGAAAAACTAGACTGGCGTAGCTGATCACTCACAGACCTTGAACACTTGACAGGTATGTGCCCTCACCCACCTTTGTTACAAATGCAGAACACAAATCCACATTTGTAAGACAGACATACAGAAAGAGATGCAGAGTCACCACAAAAACATATTGCCACACAAAAAACAACTAGGCTTGACCACCTTTAAATCAGGTAGGTGGAAAGGGCAAGCGGGCTTTGTTGAGGGGCATGTATCTTACTCTCAAACAGTCCTGACACTAGTTTACTCTTAAAATGTGCATTTAAAATAAAAATAATGGTTAAACAAAATTCAGACATAAGATGGACATGAACTGGGGGTGCTGAGAATGTATTTTTTTCCATTATTGTTTTTTTATTATGAGCTTTGGAAAGGTCCAGACTGAGAGTTCATGTGCGTATAGTGACTGCTGACTTGAGTGGAGTATGCACACAGAGCTCGTGCTAGCAAGTACAATGATCCTATATAGTCTTTTTAGTTTATGTTGCAAGGACAATCATTTAATGTGAAGTGAAAGGAGGCAATTATACTTGTGGCCAAGATTTACTGGTGGTGGATTAGCGTGAGGGAGAGCCCAGCGCTGACTACTGATAGTCAGGATGTTGAAGATGACCCTGGGCAGAGTGCGCTTTCCTGCCTCTCTAGTCCAGTTAGAGTAGAGCAGATGGCAAACTGCGCATGCCTGGGATAGGCTAAGGGAGTTGGGTGGTGGACTGGGGGAGATTGTTCCTGTCCTGCTGATGACTGTTGGCTGATGGCTTTTCACTCATTGGCGGTGCTGCGCAAGGTCTTATGTAGATCGGGCAAAAGGCTACCAGTTTTGGAAAACATTTTTTTAGGATAGGAGCGGCCACAGAGATAAACAACTTGGGTCTACTAGTCGATCACATAAAGAGATTGGGTAGGCAGTAATAAGATTGCTGCTTGAGACACAGTAGACATAAAGAGGTCAATGGATAACAGAATGCCTACGTTTGTTTTCGTTTATGTTTTTTACAGGTTGCATGCCTGGACCATTGACTGCCGTATTCACTATGTGATTCATTGGTCACTCTTTCAGGTGCTGGGCAGTAAAGCAGGTGGAGAAGTGACCATTTGCAAAGTCAGAAGGTATTTGGCCAAGTGGTAGGGTCAGAGCAGCCTGCAGTGGGGACAATTATTACTGTGGTTGGCTGAATTGGCTTTGAGTAGCACATGTGCTGATACACTAGTAACCCATGTAAGAAAAAACAACGTAGTTAAGCTTTCGGGTTTTAGTATTAATGAAACAGTGAATAAGGCCGAGTATCTAGGTTGTAGTCGCAAGCTTTTGTGGCATGGACAGAGTTTGTACCAAGGAAAGTGTGATTTAATGTGACACAATGCGGTGGAGAAGGTTATAGGGAAGGTGAATAGGAAGTGTAGAATTATTAGAATAGTAATCAAATTGGCGTGGTTGAATGTGGGAACATGTTGCAGGATGATTTTTGGATGCTTAGACAGGATGGTGGACATCTTTCGCTCATAGACAATGAACATTATTAGTTAGACATACAGGAGTTTCTGGTGCAGAAATCGGCAGTGTGGTTATGGTTTTGAGAGGCAAGAAAGAGGTGGCTGTTGGAGAAAGTCTTTTATGTTGGGGAGATTTTGGTTTTGAATGTTGGTTAACTCTGTTTGAGCAACAGCCTCAACGTTTTTGTTCTGTTAAGTAAAAAACAACACAAAGCTAGGGGAGCAGGAAAACATCTATGCGGGGTCTTCCTGGGTGGCAAGGCAACCCCTCCATCAATAAGATGGCGGGGTTGGAGTGGGCTGGGTGGACGCTTGTAGTTGTGTTGCATGAAATGCAAAGTTTGGTCAGATGAAAGGAAGCTGGTTAGAGAGAAAGCAGTTTGGTAGTGGAAGTTGTTTGGTTGGGGGAGTTCTATGTGGGAGGGGTTTAGGTGTGGGTGCAAAAGTTGGTAAATGTATTAACTATGCTTGATGGTTGATTATATTACAATGTTGAAAGCGAGTTGCAAACCTGTCCTGATGAAGCAGCCTTTTTCTAATGGTGTCCTGGTTACTTTACAGTTTTGCTTGATGAGGGCTTGGGGGAATAAAGTCCTTACATCATCTCACTATGGGTGCTTCAGAAATGTGGAGCAGTCAGTAAGGGTGTGGGTTAGGATGGGTTGTTGAAGTGAGGGGCCGACTTTAAACAACAGTAAAAGAGGGTCAAGGACATTGTGCCCGGTGTTGTCTGTTGTGTGCTGTCCGGTGGGATACTATAGTGTCTGGCACCTCTCGCCCTCCCTGATAAATTAGCATACTGGGAACTGATGTGTTTAAAATGTTTTTGGTTGCTTTGTGGGGTTGCTGGTTTGGGGCTGATTTTTTATGCTGTTTTTAGGACAGGTTGGGTCAGGACAACTCAGTAATGAGGCACTAAGACAGAGGGTGGAGCCTCCCATGGTGCATGGTATGCCACGCCCACGCTTGGTCAGTGTTTAATGGATGATGATTGGCGAGAAAGCAGGTGGTTAGTAGATATTGCGGGTGTATGGTTGGGGAGATATAAGTGAGGGGAGATTTAAGAGTGAAGGTGAACAGGTTGTTAAATGTATCGGTGGGGGTTGTTGATTTTTTGTAATGTTTTTAAGCAAGCCTCCCTTTCCTCTCTGAAGACTTCCTGATTATTGACCAGTCTTGCCTTATAAAACTTTTTTGAATCAGTGATTATTTGTCCACAGACAGTATAGCTGCAGTTCAGGATGCACGTTGCCCATGTCTTCCATGGGGTGAGCATTCCAGTTTGGTCTATATGAAGTTCGATGGTTCAACAGTTTAACATGTGGTAGAAAAATCCTTCCAATCAAATTATGTCTTGTCTCAGAAGTATCTGAGAGCTAGTCAGTAGAACCTGAATGGCCTTATCAGACGTTTAGAAACAATTAGATGTTTTTTAAAAAGGTCAGGGGGTTAACTACGCCAGTAACATCTGCCAGAATTTAAAATTGGTGCAGTGGTGTCGCTGCAGAAGAGATGTGATCCAGCAGTTTAAAAAGAATCTTGGATTGCCTATGCTCCCGTTCAGAGAAGGTGGCCGAAAGGTTCACCCGGACTCTCCTTTTTTGGGTAAAATGCTTTTGGGGTGCCTTATGCTTCTGTTCAGAGGGTGTGTGTCCTACGAGTTCAGACTAGACAGCTCCCTCTTTGGATGCTCTGCATGTGGGCGGTAGACATGGAACGTTGTAAGCTTCACATTCTTGGCAACAAGCTTCTCAGTGTGTGGCTACAGACTCAAATTCATTGCGACTCAGGCTAGAATCTTTTGTTAAAAAATATGACTAAGGGCAGATTTACAATAACTGGTGCATCCCTGCATAGCAGCAGGGATCCGCCAGTTATTGTGTGGCACGGCTCCGCCACCATCGATGCGCCACATTTACAATGCGGCGCATCATGGGGCAAAAATGGACAGATGCGTGACGTACGTGTGGAGAAGTGTGGCTCACTGGTTAGAGGAGGCAGACCTGGAAGCAGAGGTCAGCCCGGGACCAGGGTTCAATTCCCGGCTCGGTGGGGTATTGAGTCCTAAAATGTCCATGGACTCGACAATTCTCGCTCCGGTGCCTACTCGATTCACGGGTTCACACTCTGCGACTCTGGGCAATAGCTTGCTTAATCTCCACAACGGCCCCTCGCGGCGGGATGCCTGGCTTTCACCTTGCGGATACCCTGCCGGGGTTATCTCACAGGGGAATACCAGGACGGGTTCCCTAAGCAAGCGCTTAGAAACCGCTTGGTGATTTGCGCTATATAAATTCCTGTACATTTACATTTACATTTACATTTACAGGTGGCGCATTGCTGGAGTTGTGTCGCAAGCGCGACGCAGCTCCAGCAATGCTCAGGGTGCCCTATCCTTAAAATGCTGCGTCAATCCTTACACCTGCTTCAAGCAGGCACAGGGTTTTGACGCAGCATGGCCTTAAAAGTGGCTGAGTGAAATCACTTTTAGGAGGCGTTCCTGCGCCAGAACGCCCCCCCTGCGCCAGAACGCCTACATGTTGCGCAGGGCTTTACAACGTGTTGCATTTCCCAGATGCGTCACGTTGTAAATACCCCGCAGCATGGCGCTGGCTTAGGGCGGCCGCTGCATCACAAAAGTGACGCAACAGCAGCGTAAAAGAGGCACAAGGGGCTTGTAAATCTGCACCTAAATAGTATGTACAAGGAGACCGATTTTACGCAATGCAGGGTAAAATATATTTTCACCAATGTATACTCTCTTTGCCAATGTCAACAATCTTTTAATAGAAGGCCCTTATGTCATGGAGAAGGTTATCCTGATAATATCGAGAGATGAGGAACTTGTTAGCCCACCACACATTTACTGGTCGGACAGGCATGGGGAAAATTTCTCAACAGTTCAACACACTGAAGGACTGAATGGGTAGGAGTAGAATCAGTCAAATAATCTGTCTTGTGACTGACTCTTCCCCGGTTCTAATGGGCTTTGAGGCTCACCCTTTTATTGTCACAGCTGCAGATTATCAAGTGCCTAGAAGCAACACTGTGTTTCGGTGACTATGATAGTGTTGACCGCAAATCACTGTCATCTGTTCCCTGATAGTTGGCTTCATACCCTTCCAAATTGGTGCTTATAAATCTCTACAAAAAACAAGCATTTGCAATGCAACCGGTTTCGCCTTTGGGACCTTAAATGTTTTTAGCAATGCAGCATTTCATCTTGGGTGCTAAAAAACGAAAGAGCCGTGTATGTATCCGGTGAGGTGGAATGGTATGGGAGGCCACATCGCATGTGGGTGGGAAAGAGGTCACATGCCACAGAAGTGCACAAGACTTGTGAAGATGATGCGACGTTGCTGTACGTTTTGTTACTGACCACCAGGGCTGCCACAAGGGTAGGGGCCCACACTCCCAAAGCAACATGTTTCAATGATGAAACCAAAGGTTGAATGGTTTCTTCTTAACGGAGCTAACACGGCAACACTATGGAGACCTTTCAATGTGGAAAAATGCCAGTTGACCCAAAAAGATTTGTGCTGCTCCTAGTTCGAGGGTGACATGTTAGGGTATCTCTATGTCACGACAGAGGTGAGATGCAAATGCCAGGGCAGAATGTGCCCTGGCAAAGTGAGGAGGTCCGCGGCTCAATATAGCTGTGCCCTCAGTGCTGCATTTGTTGTTATAAGCACTCCCATATTGTTGGCTCTGTCACAGCATTTGTTCATTTTCTAAATGATTAAATATGAGAAATGTCGTGCTGTGCAGAGCCATATCTGCATTGGTGCGCCTGGCCAACTTTGTTCTCTGGAGGAAGTGGGCTTGGTGCCTTATTTTGTGAGTGGGAAGCTGCTTTGGGACAACGAGAAGCTCAAAATGTGAGGAGTATCAGGGGAAGGAGGCAGCTGCTCCCACTGCTTGTCTCCTCTAACTTTAGCAGCGCAGCCAAAACTGCAGAGCACCGTAGGCAAAGCCTGCTCCCTCCGAAGCTCACCGACCTCGACATCCTGATCGACACAGGAACGCGCTCACCCCATGACAACGCACCCTGCCCTCAATTACAGAATACACGTGCAATCAAAAGTGCCACAAGAGATTCACCTCACTAAAACACCCACACAACGCACTCTAAAATATACGCATTCACCCAATCCACCCGATAACACAGTAAACCCAAACAACACACACACCCCAAAATACAAAGAACACCCCACCCCACAAAATATAGTGCAAAGTCACCAACCAATCACGAGACAAACAAGCATTGAAAATGCGATAGGACTCGGATCTCCCCAAGTCCTATTGCATTTTCAATGGAAGTGCCGGCATGAAAGAAGGGCACGAACGGGAGGGGGTGGGTGGGTAGTTGTGGTACAAAAAATTACAGATTGCGGGAGGGAGCGTAGAGAGACTGGGAAGCAAAACGGTGTTAGTAATAAAGGGGCTGATCGCCTCGGAAGAAGAAAAATGACGCCATGGCAGTCAGGAGGCAGGACTAAGATACCAAAAAACAATCAAAATGCAGGGATTTTCATTGCAACCAATCAAATTTATGGCTGGAAAGTGGGCGGAGCTTCCCCCGCTATACTGTAAACAGCATCTCTCGCTGAGACAGCGCATGCGCTGCCTAGGCGAAACCTAAAGTGCCTGTGGTCTGGGCCGGGCTCTGAATTCCATCCATCAGGAACCATTGAGATGGACAACTAAGGCTAATTCCATGGTACTGAGACACAGATCTAGTTATTACATTTCTACAGTCCATGTGAGCCTTGTAAGTGAATCTTAAAATGTACAGTTAAAATAGACATCATGACGAATGATAAACCTGAGCCATGCAAACAGTGCACTAGCCGCTAACGCGAGTGGCAAGGGCATCTGCGTACTCATGAATGGACCAGGCCAGATTTCCCAGTAGGCACTAGAGAATCATACTAACCGGTGACTCTACTCTCACTCTGCTCTATGACCTGAGAGGGGAATGCCATGCCGGTAGATCATATTGGTTGAAGTGTGTGTTTCTTTCTTTGTATTTTGGAAGACATAGCGCCAAAAGTCACGCCAGAAGTCTAACAGAAGCAGGCACCTGCAAATGATGTACGAGCTGGGTAAATCAGAGCATCCGGGAGGCCTACGGCACTCTGCCTGGGCACAGGAGTTCACTCTGTGGAAGATTCCCCACGGGTCTTAAAACACCAGGCTATTCACGTACAACCCTCTATTATCCCAGGGGTTAGGTTGCCAAATATAAAATAATGTAAATGAAATAACTGACCTGATAGAATCCCTTTACAAAGGGAAGAAGCGGATGGGAAATTCTTATGTTACCCTCAAAGAGGCCCTCTTCAGTGTCCTGTTGTTGTCGACTTGTGAGCAGGGAGGCATCTTCAGCAAAGTGCCCAATTGTGCATTTTCTGAATGTTCCTGGAAAAAGCACTTAATTTGTGTAATGAAAAAAAGTGCCAGGGATTTTGGAGCCTGATGCCTGGGAGGTCCAACGCTGGTGTTGCCAAATACTAAGGCTGCCTATTCTTAATACAGGGGAGATGATTTAGCCTTACGGCTAGAGCGGTCGCCCTCGAAGCTGGAGAACCGGGTTTGAGTCTCGACAACGACGCTCAACATCCTCTGATTCTGGGCAAATCACTTAATCTCCCAGTGCCTAACAAAAATGAATGTGTCAATCTGTAACTAAACTGGTGCTCATGTTAAGTGCTCTGATACCCAATGTCTTGGGTCTGGTTTGCGCTATATAAAACACTATAAAAAAAATACAGATTTGTGCCTCTGTCTCTTTATTTCACTGTAAAATGTTTATTTTTATCCCTGCTTTCTCTCTGCCATTGTTTTCTCGCCCTCCTTCCTTTTTTAGGTCTTATCTACACAGTGCATACTCTGTTCAGCAAGACATTTTTGGGCATATTCTCAAGGAGCTATCGCCGAGTTAACTGCACTGTATCACAGTCAAAGTCGCGTTAAAACTAACGCCCCATTCATACGCTGGTGCTAACAGCCCATAGCACCAGTTTACCTGCGATAGCAGCCGCAAAAAACATCACCACAGATGACCCCCGCAACTATCGCTAATGAGATGCAGAGTAGGTGTACCCGAGCAAAAAGCCACGACAACACCACTCCACAACATTCTCAATGACCAGCCAGATCAGCGATAAGAACCCAAAACATGCGATGAGGCGCGTTAGCAGCAGAAAACTAACACCTGCTCTGAGCTGGTGCAAAGTCGGACAACAGCCTGCACCACAAACGGGAGCCAAGGCCAGAGCCACACCTGAAGAACAACAGATGCCATTGAGCCATGCCATGGAGCCACCGAACATGCGGGCCGGACACCCAAGAGGGCCACAACACCCACCTCCATCACCCCCCTCCACCACCCTAGGACTAAGACATGGCACATCAACTACACTGAATTATGTACTAAACATTCCCCCTGATGTCGTACAATCACATCTGGTTACATGCATGTGCCGACCCAAAAATGAGCATCACACATTCACCTTTGAAGCAAGAAATTAAAATGTATTAAAACACACACAGAACAGAAATGAAGACACAATGCGCCACCCCTCGGGACACTCCGTAGGTCATAGCCTGCAAGACAAAAATCATGATGAGAAGGTGTGTCCTGCACACATCAAGGGACAGAGAGAGAGCGTAGGAGAGAGGGAGAGAGGGATAGACGGACAGAGAGGGAGAGAGAGAGACAGACGGACAGAGTGAGGGAGAGAGAGATAGACGGACAGAGTGTGGAAGAGAGAGATAGACGGACAGAGAGGGGGAGAGAGATAGACGGGCAAAGAGGGGGAGAGAGAGATAGATGGAGAGAGGGGGAGAGAGAGAGATAGACAGACAGAGAGGGGGAGAGAGATAGATGGACAGAGAGGGGGAGAGAGACACAGATAACAGAAGAGAGGGACAGGGAGAGAGAGTACCGACACTGCGCACCCAGACCACACTGCACACCTGCTGTCACCGGTGTGTCTCCATCCACGTGCCGGTATGTAGTGCAGTTCACCAGGTCACATATCTGAAACAGATCCATCATCTAAAACAGAGTCCAGATACATGAATGGCACAGTACATACAATTGCAAGCGACAACATTGACTGTCTGCCCCTGCGCACCCAGGCAGCTGCACCCCAGCCCTTCCCACTGCCCAGCGGTGCATGCCAGCCCTTGCGCACCCAGGCCTCACTGCTCACCTTCCTTCTCTGGCGTGTAGAAAAGAGGGCCCGCCACGTGCCGCTGCAAACCACTAGCCTGGGGCCTGCAGACATGGCACCCTCAACATCATGCAGCCCTGCTCTGCAGGCCACCAGGTCTCACATTTGGTGCTGGGTCTTGATTTCTCTATGGAAAAGGACATACCATTGCACCCGGCATCATCGCAGGCTGCATACCCGCTCAGCCTCATAGGTGCCCCTAACTCTGTGATCCTGGAGGCGACGCCACGTGACGGTAGGCCCGCGCTGCCTGCTGGGTCAGGCCTACACTGTAATTCAGCAGGGCACACAAAACCTGAGCCATCCAGACCGCTGGGACGGGGCATCATCGCAGGCTGCACACTCGCTCAGCACTTCAGGTGCCCCTACCGCAGTACACCGAAAGTCACTGTCCCGTGGTGGTGTGCCTGTGCCGGCCGCAGTGCATCCGGCGCAACCAAGTCTGTGCCCCGCTAGTCATGGACCCTCTATGATTGGGTATCATGGTGCAGACGCCATCATGTCACCTCAGGGCCTGCGGGATGTAATGTTGCAGGCCCATGTGCCCCCATGCCTACATGCACACCACACGGATACCCAAGAGAGGTTGGAAATAGCGGTGTGCACGTGCGCCCCGCCATTTTTATTGGCAGGGTCACATGTCCTGTGATGCATGTGCTGGATGGGCATGCTGTGGGTGTATACCAGCCATGAGGGAGTAGCAGTGGCATGCTGACTACTAGACCTGTGAGTAGCAGTTCCCCAAAATGAAGTCCTGGCACATGTAGCGTTGTTGTCCCCCCCTGGAGCGTAAGCGTAGTGGGCAGACCTGGAATATGCCAGTCCAGCGTGAGGGTTTGCACGATGACCCCAGGGGCTCTGGGCGTGGTCCTGTACAGGGCTGGACAAGGAAGTAACTAATGTGTGTGCCATTTGGTAATGTGTCACCTAGTGACCCAAGTCCAATGACATGAGCCACATGGACGTAGGGGGAATTCCCTGACCCTACATTCATCAATACTACCACACATGAAGACCATTGACACGACACATATGTGTGATTATGAATATTTAATGCACATTCAGTGGAGTGTTGCTTCTGGAGCAGTACAGGGCCATGCAAACCCCACTTTACATTATTGGCCCATGGAGGGCCAGCCAGAGACCTTCAGGGAATGACAAGTCCAAAGGAAGAGGAGAAGTTCAGTCCGCAGTCTGTTTGCTGTGTCATTGGCAATCAAACAGAATATGGCACTCCATTGCGAGGCACAAGGTGAGTTTAGCAGAGTGTTTTGGGGGACAGTGATGATGCGGAGGGCAGAACCAAGGTGAAACCAGCCATATGGCGGAGATGCATGCTACTGCGTCCTTCTTACCATGATGGCGCTTTCATCTGCCTCTTCGTCCTCTGCTGTTCCATATGCCTCAAGTGTGGGTAGTGCTAGCCTCTATCCAGCACTGTCTGGCAGTGACGCCTCAGGGGCCTGAGGTGGAATGTCTGCCGCACTGTGTGGCACTGACACTTCAGGGTGCGGAGATGTGGATATGGTGGTAGCAGCAACATGCATCAGCGCCAGGCCTTGTGGCAGCAATGCCATGAGGATAGTTTAGAGGTCATTGAGGAACCCAGCTACCACTCGCTGGTGTGCCGCCGTGGCAGCCGCTCTTTCCGCATTGGCCCGCTCCATGGTCTCCATGAGCCTCCGCATGTTTCCCACCCTCCGGGCGAGCTCGATGGAGCCACTCTGACTGGTCAGTCGTTCTTGTCTCTGAGTAAGGGCTGGCGATGTCAGCCATGGTCTGTTGGAGAGCATGGAGCAGACTGTGGGTGTCCAATAGGGACTGTGAGTGGTCCCTGATGGGACTTAGACACCCACGTATGGCATCTAGTTTGTCTGCCATGCAGTCGAAGCCCACCCGCACCTACTTAACCAGCTGCTCCTGGCATCCCAACACATGTTGTTGGAAGGCCATGTGTTCTTTGTGGGGTTCCTGGGAGGCAGCCATGGTGGCGGGTGCTGCCTGCTGTGTGTTCTGCGCAGGGGTGGTGTGTCCTTGTTGCAGCTGGGCTGCCCTGCTCCTGGATGTGGGCTGCTGAGACTGTCACTGAACTCTTGGAGGGCGTCGGAGTCGAAGCTGTGGTGGTCCTCTTTGTCATCAGAGAAGAGAGGGTCGGGCTGCTCTGCAGGAGGCATGGATTGTCCCTCTGCAATGTGAAGGGGAGACGCAGTGTAACAATGTGTTCACGTGTGTTGTCGCATTGTACATTACATACAGACTGCATGACTGTGTACATCGTGGTTGTTTGTGAGGAGCTACCTATTTGATGGGGGACAGTGGACATTTTGACAACAGACGTATGTGTGTTTGTACTTGTACATAGTCATCTCACATTTCCCTACAATGCCACTTGTGATTGGCCAGTGTCTACACCCAGTCGGCACCAATTGTGTCCTATGCACTGTTGTGGATGTGTTGCGGTTTGTGCCACATTGTTGTCAGTGTTGCTGTGCTCTGCATGTAATGTGTGTGTGCTGCATTTCAGGGTGTGGCCCCTGCTGCTCTGTTTTGCAGGCCCTTATCCCTATCCTTTGATGTGCCTTTGACTACTGTGCTTATACAGTGCTGAGATGTTGCATACTTGTGTACATTAGTCTCTTGGTGGGAGTTGGGGGTCTGGGGCTCTGTTTGTCCGCAGATGTGATCAGCTCAATTGTGCATATGTGCCATTGTGCCCATCACCCCGTGCCCCAAGTCCCTGGTTGTTACTCACCCTGTTGCTGTTGTGTCCAGTCAGGTTGAGCAGTGTCAGGTTCCCCGACTCCAGTCACCGTCTCCCCACTGATGACTGTGGACACCATTTCCTTCATGTCGTCCAGCTCCTCCTGTGGCACAGGACTCCCACTTCCAGTCTGTATTGTTGCCGAGTTTCAGTTTGGTTTGGTGCTTGACGTCATCCCAGCACATCTTGAACTCTTCCATGGTCCTCTTCAGCACTCCCACTGCATTCACCTTGTCCACGATGGACTGCCATAGTCCATTTTTGGTTGCCAATGACACAGTGGAGGTGACTAACAGTTGTTGATGGTGTTCGACCACCTCCGTTATCAGGATCCTGTTTTCCTGCAGACTGAAGCGCTTCTTCCTACTCTTCTTTTCCTTGGCCTTCCCTGACCCGAGGTCCCAGGCAGGTCCTCCGGGGGGCTTGTGGGGTTCTGGTTCTCCGTCGCACTTGCTCTGGCAACATACATTGTGCTTCGATGTTGTTTAGCATTTGTTTGTCCGTTTTTTTCTACTTTTATAGTGATTTTTCCCCGCCTGACGCATGTGGATTGCAGGCCTGTTGCTGGTTTTCACTGATTTCAGTATTGCAATTGGCCTAATCGCAGCTTTTTTTGCATTAGTGTTTCACATTTTTGGGGCATGGCGTTGATTTTAACGCGGTTTTTTGACATGTTATCTGGACACTATTGCATGGTACTGCCATGTTGAGAATGCTTGGTTAACACAGCGTTATTTTCCCGCGATAGACTGCGATGTTGGAAGTTGCGTTACGCAACTTTTACGATGGTTGTCACTCGTTCTTGAGAATATGTTCCTTTGTGTGCAATTCAGTGGGCTTACAATCCACCCACAGCATACCATTAGTTGTTTTTGTTGTCTCACTCATTTGCAATCTTTTGATTGCTTTGCTCCTATAGGCTTTCTTTCCTTCTTTGTGTTAGTTTCTCCCTGGAACATGGACCAAGTGTATGTGTTCTTCCTTGTCTTTTTCCAATGTATTATTTTCAGTGTTATTGCTAGACTCGCAATGTGCTTTCCTATTTTTAACACAGGCATACAGCGTCTTATTTATGTTGCTTTCACCCTATTTGCTGTCTCTATTGATGCTTTTGTTTCTTACACGCACAACTGTACTACTCGACGCCACTCTACTCTACACTCCTCCAATCTATGCCACTCCACGCCACTCTACATCACTCAAAACCACTCTACTCTACTCTACACCACTGTACTCGCTGTGCTACACTCTATGCTGCTCTACTCTACTTTACGCCATGCCACTCTACTCTAAGCCACAATTCTCTATGCTACTCCACTCTATTCTACACCACTCCACTCAGTGTCACTCTACAGCAATCTAAGCAACTCCACACTACGCCACTATACTCCAATTTACCTTATGCCACTCTACGCCTCACCAAGCTACTCTAAGCCACATCACTTTACACCACTCCATGCCATTCTACTCTACTCCATTTTTTTCTAAGTCACTCTAGCCACTCCACTCTATGTGCTGCTCCACTCTATCCTATGCCAATATTGTCTACACCACTGTGCTCTGCTCTACAGCACAAAACTTCGCATAATGCCAGTCGACAGCATTCTATACCACTCTACTCTAAGCCACTCGTGTTTATGCCACTCTATGCCGCTCCAATCTACTCAAGGCTACTCCATTCTACACTGTGGCACTCCACACCACTTTATGCAACTCTACTATACACCACTCTATGCCAGTCCAGTCTACCCAACTCCAATCCACACATCTTTTCTCCATGCCGCTCCACTCCATACCATTCTACTCTATGTCACTCTATGCCACTCCACTGTACGCCACTCTACTCCCCTCTATGCCACTCCACACCACTTATTTTCACTTCACACAATTCCACGATACACCACTACACTCTACTGTATGCCATTCTAACTCATTTTACTCTACTTCACTCTACTCTGCGCCACTCTAATCTTTGCCACTCTTCTTTACGCCACTCCACTCTATGTCACTGCACTCTACACCACTCTAATCTATTCCACTCCAATCTACTCCAAGCCACTCCACTCTATGCCATTCTACCACACATCACATCACTCCACACCACTCTACTCTATGCCACTCTACTCCATGCCACTCTACGCCACTCTACTCTGCTCTTTTAAAATCAGTATCACAAACAACTACACATTTGACTGCCTTTTGCTGTATAGGCCGCCTAAGGCCAGAAACCCCTTGTCACAATCCTGGGTCCTGCTCTTGAATCCAGTCTTGCAGGGGCTGATTACACCATTATGGGAGACTTCAATATCCACCTTGAAAAAGCTACAGATAATAACACAATACTCATCTCAGAGACTATGGCTAGCTGTGGTCTGTCACAATTGGTCCTACAAGGAACACATTCAGCTGGCCACACCTTGGATGGGATCTTCTCCTCCAACCCCAATATCAAAATAGGCGACGTTATCCCGGTCCCCTGGTCGGACCACAAAGTCGTCAATTTTACCCTAACTATTGACCACGGCAGAACCTCTAGGGCCCACCAGGGCAAGCAATTTTCCTTCCAAGAATGGGACAAAATTGATATTGCCAAACTTCACGCGCAGCTTGACGAGACGGTTTCAGGTTTAGCCCAGGATAGCAATCTTGCGACAGACCAAGTAAATAACTGGACCAAAGCAGCAGTGCTGTCAGTCTCACCTCTTAAAACCAAAAACATTAAGAGGGAAAACATCTCCGAGCCTTGGTTTACAGAGAATCTCAGATTACAAAAACCAACATGTAGGCGGGCCGAAAGAAGATGGAGGGCTAACTATGAGGACAAGGAGAAAGATATCTACTGTAAGACACTAGCCACCTATAAGAAACTTATAGCTGAAGAGAAATCGGCCTTCTTTGTAAAGAAAATTAAGGAGGCCAAAAACTCCAGTAAAGAACTCTTTGCTACGGTCAAAAAACTCAACAAGACAGCGGCAAAACAGATAGAACGCAGTACAGGGCTTTGCAATAAATTGGGCCATTTTTTCACTGACAAAGTAAAGCTCATTTACGATTCTATCTCTATCCCCAACTGCGACACACAGGCATTAGGAGACTCTCAGCCCGTCACAGCACAGGAAAACACCCAGAATCAGCTAAATCAGAGTTTCAGTCTTCAGCGGAACAGGTTTTCCAACTTATACTAACCACTAAGTCAGGGGGTCCCTTGGACCCTTGTCCTCCCAAAGTTTTACACATGTTCACAGAATTGCTCAGTAAGCAACTCCAGCTGCTTTTCACTAGTATAATTCAGACCACCTGTTTCCCAAAGGCCTGGAAAGCCACCTCTGTTCTCCCACTCCTCAAAAAGCCTAACCTCGACCCTTCAATCCCAGCTAATTACAGACCGATTTTGAGAATCCCCATCCCGGCAAAATCTTTAGAAAAACACTTGAACTCCCAACTTACAAGATTTATTAAGGACTCCCAGGTGCTCGACATATCACAATACAGGTTCCGGGAGGAACATGGGACCGAAACCACTCTGATTATGGAGGCGGAGGAGATCAGGAGGATTTTGGACACAGGTTGGAAGGCTGCCCTGATTCTGTTAGATCTGTCGGCAGACTTCGACACCGTCAATCATGATATACTCCTGTCCCGTCTAGAAGAAATAGGTCTGCACACATCCGCGACTGCTCTATTGGCTTCTTTTCTGGGAGACAGATCCTTCACGGTCCAGCTTGGGGAATTCTCTTCAAAATCATTTAAATCCCCCTGGTGGGTCCCCCAGGGCTCCTCACTAAGCCCAACCCTTTTCAATGTATACACTGCCCCTTTAGCAGACATTATCAGGAAACATAGTTTCCTACTAATATCCTGCGCTGACAATACACAAATAGTGGTGGCTATATCCACCTGCAGAGACGGCTGCTAAATTCCGGCTCTGCGTGAATCAGGTTAGTCACTGGATGCAAGTAAACTGCCTGAAATTAAACGGCGATAAGTCTGAGGTCATGCTGCTGGGGGCCAAATCCAACATCTGGTCACCAAATTGGTGCCCTGACAGTTTAGGCAGCTGCCCGTCACTAGTGGACAGCGTAAGGAACTTGGGATTCATGTTTGACTCCAAACTCACGTTTAAGGCCCAAATTAATAAACTCACCTCCTCCGTCTGGTTCATGTTGAAGTTGATTCGAAAACTGTTGCCATATATCCCATCAGACACCTGTAAAACACTGGTAACTATGCTGGCTCTATCCAAGATGGATTATGGGAACGCTTTATATGCAGGGCTTCAAAAACAGTTACTTCCAAAACTTCAGCGTCTACAGAACGCTGCTGCCAGGTTGATACTGAACATCCCCAGGTTCGAGCCGGTGGCATCCAGACTGAGAAGTCTCCACTGGCTACCGGTAGTGAAAAGAATTCAATTTAAGTCAGCCTGCCTGGCATACAAAGCCTTGCATGGGTCAGGCCCGCATTTTTTGAAAACCAACATGGTACAGTATGAACCACCTAGGACTCTAAGGGTCAGCAGTGCTAATCTCCTCAGGACTCCCAGATTTAAACAACTAAGATGTAGGGGAGAGGTTGCCTACTGCACATAGCGATAACTTGGAACAAACTTCCAGCAGAAATAAAAAACAGCCCATCTTTGCTATCTTTCAGAAAGAACCTAAAGACCTGGCTCTTTTCTGCTTAGCTTGGCTTTGGGGCACGCACAACGCTTTCCTTCTCCTGCAGACACAGTCATTTCTAGCGCCAAGACGCCCGCGGGCATTCATGCGCTCTACAAATCTGATAATCAAATCAAATTAAATCTACATCACTCCACTCCATATAGTGCCACTTTATGACATTCTATGCCTCTCCACTCTACCCCACCAATCTCTACCCCACTGTACTCTACTACATTCTACACCACTGTACACTGCTCCACTCCATGCCACTGTACACCACTTCACACCCTTCTACACAACTCCACTCAATGCATCGCTACCAGCAGTGGCCCGTCAGGTAAGAACAGTGGGGCCGGTTTGGGGAGGGATTTACCCCTCATTGTCGTCTGTCAAAATACCCCCCTACCCCACCTGGCCCCACCGCTCTTACCTGCACGGACCGCGGCTGCTCCCTACTCAATGCCACTCTATTCTATGCCACTGTACTCTATACCACTCCATGTCACTCTACCCCACTCCACTCTATTCTGTGCCGCTCTACTCCACTCCACACAAAGCTACTGTACGTCACTCCATTGCCCTTCACTCTATGCCACTTTATGCCCCTCTAATCTTTGCCATTCTACTCTACGTCACTCCCCACTAATCCACTCTAGTGTGCACCACTCTTCTCTACGCCACTCCACTCTACCCTACGCCACTCTATATCACTCTACCCCACTCTACTCCATGCCACTATTCCACCCAACCCCTCTGTATACCATTCTACTCTAGCCACTCCATTCTATGCCACTCTACTTCACTTTCCTCTACACCAGGCTCCTCTGTGCCACTCTACCCAACACCTACCACTAACTTTTAGCCATGCTCAATAGCAGCCGCCCTGCTGTACACCATTTCCTTTCTTTAACTTCCGTTTCTCCCAACCCCCCTCACTGTGCCAGATGCCCGTTCCCTCACAGCCACCTCTCCAAGCTGACAGGACCTCTCCAATCACCTCCCCTTTTTTCCTCCCAAACCTCCCTCATTCCTATGACTCCACTCAGTCCTCCCCTCTCCTTCTGCATCACCGCCTCGATCGGCACCCATCTCCCCCTAATTATGTCCTTAATTCCTTTCCTTCTTCCAACGCCAACAAAGACAACTCCCCCCTCACCTCTGATACACCAACTCCCGCTCTCAACCTCCACCTTTCCCCACCTATGAACACTATACCCCAACTCTCCTCCTGTCCCCCCACCTCTCCCTGCCTTCCAGCACCAATTTCACCCCCTCCTGTTTCCATCCAGCCACCCAACCGGCTGTGCCATGCCCTACTCTCGCTGGAAAATAAGTTAGGCACTCTTATCACCTCCATCTCCCAGCTTGTAGCTTCCATTTCACTATTATGCTCCAAGATTTCCACTTTTCCATACACCTCAATTCCTTTGGAAAACTCTCTCCTTCCCACGAGATGCACCTCGCACCTCATAATAGCCAAGCATAATCTGTCGTCTACAAACATCGTCAACTCACACAAGCCCGTGAACGCCACCGCCCTCCAACCTGCATCTCCTAGTAACCCTATTATCTATACTATTCCGACCATCTCCTCTGTCAGAACCAAGCATCCACCTAAACCCCCCCGAGCATCCACGTATAAGAACAATATCCCTATCACCCTTCATAGCCCAAGTGCTCCTGTCACCAAAACAGTCTTGACAAAGCTGCACTGTCTTCTCCACAACTGCAGATCTGCAATCAAACACAAACTTGAAATCTCCGACACCATCACCCTTCACAACATAGACATGCTCTTCCTCACAGAGACCTGGTTCAACGATACCTCTCACTCTATGTTTGATCTCCTACCACCCACAGGCTATTCTCTACTTAGGAATGGAAGAATTAAAAAAGTTGGGGGAGGTGTTGCAGTCATCTTTAGAAACTCCCTTCAATTTAAGGCTTTTCCTATCAGCTCCTTCCGCACTTTTGAATGCCTATCTCTTGAGCTTCAATTACTCCACTGCTCACCCCTCAGCTTCCATGCCATTTACCGCCCGCTGTGCAGCGGCCCATTGTCTATGGAGGAACTCACTGACTTCATCAGCGACCTTACCTGGGGATTACCTTTGATGAGAGAGGGAGTTGGGGCCCGCAACTTAAAAGTAGAAATATTGCCTTTGCAAGAACAACTTCCGCACTTCAGGGCTTCACAAAAAAACTGGGGGCAAGGCCCATAGAGGCAATAATGAAGTTTATAAAGCTAAGTGCCTTGCCGTTGCCACATATGGTAGCTCAATATGGGGCTATAGCCCCCCAGATTGTTTACAGGTGATTGAAAATAAACTTATGAGATCTGTCCTAACAGTGCCACAGTCCACCCCCTCATATACCATCCACTCTGAGTTGGGGGCAGGATTTATTTCTGACATGATAAAAATGGCTCCATTAATATGTTGGATGAAGACCTGGTTGAACCAGGAAATCTCCTTGAACCACATCATCTTGAAAGACGATCTCCTACTAGAAAATGTCAGTAAGATCCGGTGGTTGACATACATTAAAAACAGTTTCTATAAACTAGGGAGACCTGAGCTCTTCTCCTCACCAGAGTCAATAACACCTAAGGATATTACACAAATTAAGGGTGTTATGTCGTATATGCTGGCACTGGAGAGAGAGGACCTAGAACTTAAAAAACCCACTGTAAGGGCTAACCTCATTGTAGCTAACTCACCAGGACCTGAACTTTACCTTTACATGGTGAATCGTCCCTATCACAGGTTCCTTCTAACCCGTTTTCATTTTAATTTGATCCACCTGAACTTAGGCTACTTCCCTAAGTGGAGTACCCCGGAAAACGCAATGCCTTGTAGCTGCGATCATTTCTCCACCCAGAATACAATGCATTTCTTGTTGTTCTGTGGACATTACACGGAATTAAGGTTGAAATTTCGGGTTCCTATACTTAAAGAGGCAGGGTTCCTGCAAGTCAAGCCCGCTCTCTTGTATCTACAACTATTAAATAGCCATCGTATCATTTTTCATGTTGCTAGTTTTTTAGTGGGTGCTGTTCGGATTAGGAAAAGGATTAACTGTACTTAAATGAACTTGGATCTCGTAAATTGAAATAATGCTAGTTTACCTTGTAAAAATTGTCAGTGAGGGTAACTAAACTGGTGGATGGGATTTTTATGTGATTTTATGTGATCTTATGAGATTTTATGAAATTTTATGTAATTCTTTGAAACTTTTTAAATGGTTATGTATTTCTTACTTGTGTAAATAATGCATATTTTGGACTGTACCGTTGTCTTTTTATGATATTGATTTATCGAAATAAAGTATTCTGACTGACTGACTGACAATCAGATCTTCGTGGGTGACTTCAATCTCCACTGGGGCTTACCGCAAGACTCTTCTGCAAATTTGCTGGCCACCTTCCTCTCTACAAATGATCTTATCCAACACTGCACAGAATCAACACACTCCAAGGGATCAATCCTGGACCTTGTGATTTCTAAAGCAGGCATGCTTTCTACTGCTACCCCTATTCATGTAGACTGGTCTGACCACCTCCTTATCCCATTCTCTCTTCACCTATCACACTCTATAACTCTTGGCCCACCTAAGAGGGCTACCTCTTGGTTCCGTGACACCAAAAATATTGACATTGGTTCCTTCTGTGAATCAGCTTTGCTATCACTTCCAAGGCTAGTCCCGAACCTAGATGTTGACGTACTCACCTCCCAATGCCTCACATTCCTTGCAGTCGAAATCAATAACGTCGCTCCTCTCCAAAGCAAAAAGAAATGGCCCACTCCCTCAGCACCTTGGTTCGACAAATCCCTCTATGAAGAAAGGAAGCACCTTAGATTCCTGGAGAAACAATGGAGGCATGCACCCTCCATCGATAACTTGGCCACGCTTCGTTCAGCAAGATCTAAGTACCACAAGCACATCTTCCTTGGGAAAGCGTCGCACTTCATAACTCCCCTTGACTCAGCCAAAAATAGACCCAAAAAACTATTTGATCTCATCAAGAATCCTAACTGCTCTCCCCCAACCTCCAAGCAGGAGGATTCTACAAAGATAGCAGCAGATTTCGCTATATTCTTTGACGAAAAAGTGAAATCACTTGTGGATCAGGTCGCTCATCCTACCCCGCCAGAGGAACGCAAATCCTTAGCCATTTGGCAGAACTTTGACCCCATCTCTGAAGATGCCCTCCTCAATTGCATCCGTGAAACAAAGCCCTCCAACCATTCCCTGGACCCCATCCCTGGTGCCATTGCCTTTGACTTCTATACCCATTCTCTTTACTATTGGACGACTCTAGTCAACCTCTCCCTCAGTCAAGGCTCCCTTCCTGTCTACTTCAAAACTGAGCAGGTCACCCCTCTGCTTAAGAAACCCACTGCGGATGCGAATATCCTCAACAACTTCCGCCCCATCACTAACCTACCCTTTCTTGCGAAGATCACAGAAAGATGTGTAGCAAAACAACTTTCTCGTCATATCAAGGACAATGATCTTCTTGATAATATTCAGTCTGGCTTCATCCAAAACTGCAGCACTGAAACAGCCCTGCTGCAAGTGATGGATGACGCGCTGCGAATACTCGATTCGGGGGGGGTCTTGTCTTCTATTTCTCCTTGACCTTTCTGCAGCCTTTGACACTGTCAATCACAACACCCTCCTCAACACTCTCCAACAGAGAATGGGCATGGAGGGCACTGTGCTTAAATGGTTTCCTTCTTTCCTCTCCGATAGATCCCAAATGATCAAAATAGCGAACAGTCTTTCATCTCCTTTGGCGGTAGGTCAAGGTGTTCCTCAAGGCTCTATACTTGCACCCACATTGTTCAATCTCTATAAAGAACCTCTGGGAAATCTCCTTAGTAAATCCGGTATCCACTATCATCTCTATGCAGATGACACTCAAATCTACCTCAAGGTTGTCTCCACTCACTATCTCTCCATCCTAAGCTCTACTCTCAACTCCATTCAAAACTGGATGTCAACTCATCAACTGATTCTGAATCCTTCCAAAACTGAATTCCTCCTCCTCTCCTCCTCGCGCTCTCCTCCCCCGGTTCAATCATGGATGGATCAGATGAATCTACTTAACAATAAACCCATCATTGTCGACAGCGCAAAATCCCTTGGTGTCATATTCGACAAAAAACTCACTCTAATCTCCCACATCAATTCCATTGCAAAGTCTGCTCGATACCAACTGCGCCTTCTTTGGGGAATTCGTCGCTTCTTCCCGGAGCAAGACCTTAAAACACTGGTCCTATCGCTGGTCCTCTCCAGACTTGACTACTGCAATTCTCTTCTTACTGGCCTCCCCAAATCCCATCTGTCCCCCCTTAAATCTGTTCTCCATTCTGTAGCTCGTTTCATTTTTGGGGCCAAAAGAAGCGACCACATCACACCCATGTTATCCACCCTCCGCTGGCTTCCCATCGAGGCAAGATCTATCTACAAGAATGCCTGTATCACCCACAAAGCCTTGCATTCCTCCTCTCCTCGCTACCTGGCGAATAAACTGAAACTCTCTGGCGGCTCTAGACCATCACGTAATGCCGAACCTCCCACTTTCAAGAAGGAAAGATCGATGGCCCAATCCTTTTCAGGCAATGCAGTTAGAATCTGGAACTCACTTCCGCCTCAGCTCCGGACCACCACCTCCTCCCAGACCTTCAAAACTGACCTCAAGGTTCTCCTCCTTCAAAGACACTTCCAAATTTAATCCATGCCCTCTCTATTACCTGAAGGAAGACCTTCCATTGTAGAAAATTCTATTCTCCATGACTATGGAAGTACCTTCCCAGTGTGTTCTTGTGGTTTGAGTGTCAGCCAAGTATTGCGGCATTATCCTTCTACCTGTTTTTGGTACTCTTTTGTAACATGCACACGTCACTTTTCTCTTGTAACACAATGTTTGCTACCTCTTATATTTTGTTTGCTTTAGATACCTGCACAAGTGCCACCATTGTATACGTAACGGTTGTTCTTGTGTTTGAGTGTCTGCCATTCATTGCAGTATTATCCTTCTATCTGTGTTTGGTACTCTTTTGTAACATTCACACGTCACTTTTCTCTGTGTAACACACTGTTTGCTACCTCTTACATTTTGTTTGCTTTGGATACTTGCTCAAGAGCCACCATTGCCTACGTAACGATTGTTCTTGCGTTTGAGTGTCTACCATTTATTGCAGTATTATACCGACTGTTCTTGTTTGAGTGTCTACCATTTATTGCAGTATTATAGCGCTACTTGTACTTTGTATACCTTTGTAACCTGCACACGTCACTTTTTCCTCCTATAGGGTCGTGGACCAGGGACAGCGGACTTGATAATTCTCGCTTCGGTGCCTACTCTAACCAGGGATCACACTTGGCAACTCTGGGCATTAGCTTGCCTCATCTCCACAACGGCCCCCCACATACACCGGGGATGCCTGGTTTCACCTTGGAGATACCCAGCAGGGATCATCTGACAGGGAAAGCCAGGACGGGCTCCCCAGTGGTCTACAGCGCTGGGACGCCCCATTGCTGGGGTAGCCATGCGCTTTACAAGACAACCTAACATAACATATAATTGTACCGTTTGCTACCTCTTGTACTTTGTTTGCTCACATTTGTCACCTTTGCCTCATGTAACTTAATGTTTGCTGTTGTAATTTGTTCACTTGTAATTCGCTCCGACACCTTCGGGTAAAGTCCGCGCTATATAAAAACGCATAAACAATAATAATAATAAATAACATGGCTAAAAGACAATGGCAAAACCAATATCTCTCACCTAGGCGAGCCGTATCGGCTTTGCCAATGCTTGTTCTCTTTATTGCCTTTATCTGGGTAGTCGGATGATGAAAAATTAATTTCATCAAGCCGGTGCCAAGCAACCTTCTGCACACATTAAGCACTGCTAGGATTAGACAGGGGTGTGGCGGACTCTAGAGGGTGTTACCCTGTCCTGCAAGAGGCTTGGATGATCACATCCAGCCGCTCGTTTGGTTTCCTGGGGGCGGAGCACACTGCCGTGGAGCCCGGATGAGCGCCTGACCCAGATGTTGCACATTTTAGAGATTCAATGCCGTTCAGTGGACAGAATCCTCGTGACTAATGCGCGAGAAAGCTGCTGGCAGGAGTCCCGGAAATAGCAGCGATAACAAAGCGACAAAAGAACAGACAATAAAACTGCACCACAGGCAGTGTCGCAACTCGCAATGACGGGTCACGGGTGCCCCTTCAGTAAGGGGCATGACTGGCCCCTGAGGCTCCTATATTTCTCAGATATTCATTGGCTTTTTATTTTAGCTGAATCTCGCCGCAAGCCCCTCCCCTCTTAAGGCGGGGCAGCCTGCTTTACGTCTTTGCCAGGAGCCTTTACCACAGAGAAGATAAAAGCCACGATTATAACGGAAATATACAAAACAAAGCGGCACCACAGCATCCTCGCAGTGTGGTCAATAATTACACAGGCATTCAGTGGGAAATAGTTTAGCTTTTAGCCGATGTTGACGAGGGCCCTGCAGCTTCTTCACCAATAAAGTCCCAAAACCACGGGAAGCATAGATTTGCAAGGTATATATCCAGTCCTGTATATATCTCAGCCTTTTGAAGATTATATAAAACAGACATCACTGAATTTTACTTTTTGAATCAATGCATGTGAATGGCTGGCTATTTTCAGTCTTATACTAAAGTTCACAAAGCAATAGTCATTTGGCCTTGTGTAACGAATGAATTTTGCTGTACAGTACAGAGTGACAATTTGCAAATGTATTTACAAGCTGCAGCATCAACAATAAAAATCTGTGCAGATTGCAAAGGAAAGAGAATGACAATGTGGTATATTCCTTTTCCCTTGTGACTTGCAAGTACATGTATCAATGCTTTGTGCATGACCACGCAATCGCAACCCAACGACCAGTTACTGACAGTAAATGTCAGTTGCAAACTGTCTGCAAAGTTTCCATGTGCAAAGGCCATCGCTGACAGGTGTGAGTAGACAGCGGTCCAATGGACTGCCACACACTCTGCCTGGTGCTACTACCAGTTCTACTTGTCCTTGTCCAGTATTTAACGACCCTCTGCCCTGCCTAACTGGAACGACCTTCGACCTCCCAGTTAAGAGGATTCTTCTGAGACCAGTGCTTAATTTGTATAAAAAAAAACATAAGTGCCAAGGCCGTCCACCACAGTTTGCACCACCCATTCCCCCGCCAGCGCTGCCAATGACGGAATCTACACAACTACTAACCATCACACTGCTACAGACATGACATTTCAGATTGCTCGAGGCCCCCAAAGCTGAAAGAATGGCTTGAGAGGCTGGTAATAGTTTTTTTTTAATGCATATTGAATAAAAAAATTAATTTCGTTCTGCTCATCTTTAAATTGCACTAACAGCACCACTATATGGCAGCTGTCATGAGTGCCTGTGTTGACAATTAAGTGCTGGTGCCGAGGACCGAAAACCACAGGCTCAAATTAAGCACTGTCTGAGACACCCTATTCGTTTCGTAGCTGTGAGTCGGGGGGGAGGGGGTGCATGGGGTGGTCATTAGTAACACTTCCCTGGAGTTTTCTACCTTGAGATGGGATTCACCTCGCACGTTATAACAGGATGATGACGGATATGACTAGGACTATTGAGGATTCCCTTGTTATCAGGACATTAACACAGTACTTATGACTAGTGCAGATCCTCTGTTCGAGTCACATTCTGGTTTCCAGGTTGCGCTACTCCTGTCAAAACGGGACTACTCAAATGCACTGTTTTTAGGAATTGATAAATTCCAACTGCAAAAATTACAGTCTCTGCAAAATGCGACAGCTAGACTCCTTCTGGGGCAACACAGAGGACAGCCAACGTCAACAGGAATTAGATCACTGCACTGGCTGCCCATTAGACAGCGCATCGAATTTAAATCTTTAACCTTAGTCTACAAGGCTATAAATGGAGGGAGCGCTGAGGATCTTCAAAAACTGTTCATACCTTATGTCCCCACTCGGGCCCTCAGATCAGCCAGTCAAGGTCTTATAGAAATCGTGAAGTATAAACACGCCAGATAGGGTGGCCGAGCGATTACATACTGCGCGGCCAAGCTCTGGAACAAATTGCCTCTGTCCCTGAGACATCAGCCGAATCTTCAGTGTTCAGAAAGAATTAAAAATCCTGGCTCTTTACAACTACATAGGCTATGCTCTCACGATTGTCCCAGCTTCTTCTCTTTCTACCCCTACATCCTAACGCCAAGACGCTTCGGCATTCGAGCGCTTTACAAGCATCTAAACATAAACATAAACAGGTGTCTAGACACAATTCCCACAACCTGCAGATGCTTTTCTCTCCTGCATCTCCGTGGCAGAGATTCTTTCGGCCCTATCTATTATTGTCAACACTAATGCGCCTAGAAGGACCGAGAGCAGCACTGGCGAATAAGGGTGCGCAGGGGCTTTGGTCAGCTCCGATAACTTGGAGGCGGTTCAACTTGAGGGCATTTACTAACTTGATCAGAGCTACTGAGGTAATCTCAGATGTCCTGTGCTTATCATGACAGACTTTCATAGCTGTGAAAAATACAAGGTGCTGAGGGGCACAAGGTTCGATCAGTGGCAGAGGTAGCTTGTCGATTGTTCCTGTAGAAGGATCTCAGCCTCCACTCTCTAAAAGCCTGCTGCACCCCAGGCGTGAACAACATTCAGGTGAATAGACTGAACAGGTCGTTCCCTTTCACAATGCTAATTTCCTTGACACTGGATGCGTTCACTCAGATTTGCAGGTTTGGTTCTCCAGGGTGTGGACTTGTTTGTTTCTAGGAAGAATGAACTAATGCCAGTGGATCCAAGACAGTGAGGCATGAAGAATAGTCTTAACCATTCTCCCTGGCTAAGTCGACTTCTCATTGCCTTGTCT
This sequence comes from Lissotriton helveticus, assembly GCF_964261635.1. Lineage (NCBI taxonomy): Eukaryota > Metazoa > Chordata > Amphibia > Caudata > Salamandridae > Lissotriton > Lissotriton helveticus. The sequence continues at coordinate 241,687,164 of NC_136061.1, read as the reverse complement.
CCATTTCGCTTTCTTCCTAATGTCATTTTTTTTGTCCTCATTTATCTTTAAATATGCTTTAAGTTCAAGGATGGAAGTTTTCCGCCCATCACAGGTAGCCGGGTGTTTAGGGGGGCTTCCGGTCACTCCTTACGGAGAGGTGGAATGTCCTGAGACTCTAGAAGACCACCCCTTCGGCTTTGTTGTGGTAGGGCCAACCCCAATTTTGATTCTTGAATAAACTTGCCCCACTGGCATCCCCAATCATTGGGGTCTGTTTGCAGCATATTTTATAATCATTGGACCAGACAACACAAAATAAACTACACCCGTGCCCCGCAACAAACCCAAAATAAGTGTATAGGAAAACCATAAATCTAAATTTCTGCATTTTATAATACCCCCGGTTAGAACCATTGGCAGAATCCCAAATATTATAGCCACCGTTGTTAATTTTATTTCAAAGCGCCATAACATTTGAAATGATCTACCCTATTTTCTGCCAGAACGAATATATTACTTGGCAACCCCAAAACATGTGCACCTCATTTGCTTTTTCTTCTCCACATTTTGGACACTTCTTGATTTCTTGACTTCCCAATTTAAATAGTTTCTGGGGTGTCCAGTAGGCTTTATGTACTGTGAAGAGGTGTTTTATTTTTTAAAGGTGCAGAATTCACATATGACCATAAAAAAGACATAGATACTTGCCCGATTTTATCAAGGTCTTTATCCGGCAGGTCCTTCTTCCAAATCTCATTGAATGCGACCTGCATATCTTCTCCATTTTGGGCTAGTAACCAGTACCACTCTGACATGGAACACCCTCCCACTGAGCCTACGACAGACCCAAGACCTGCTGACCTTCATGAGGATATTCAAGACCTGGCTGTTCGATCAGTAGCGCCCCCACCCCCCCCGGCACCTTGAGACCCTCGCGGGTATGTAGTGCGCTTTGCAAATAATTGATTGATTGATACTTCTTTAGGCTTTGTTTTGTAGGCGCAAATTTTCGATGCCAGTCCCGAATTCCCTTGTAACTCTTTATTTATTTATGAGATTTGCAGAGCGCGCATATACCCGTGGGTGTCTCGGCGCTGAGGACAGTAGACGCGTACTCTGCCGTAGGGAGCTTACTGATTAAACAGCCAGGTTTTTGTTCTTTTTCTAAAAACTAGGAGTGATGTGCTGGATCTGATCTCCGCTGGAAGGATATTCCACAGTTTTGCTGTAGCCACGCTGAAACGCTTATCACCCCAAGAAGCAGTCTTAGTCCGTGGGACCATGAGCAGATTAGCTGTAGATGAGCGCAGGGACCGAGTGGGAGCGTATGCTGCAAGAACCTTGTTCAGAAATTGAGGTCCAGAGTTACTGGATGCTTTATAAGCAATGCATAGAGCTTTAAACCTTATGCGGTTTTTCACAGGGAGCCAGTTGTATTGTCGAATGATATGGGAAATGGATGTGTGTTTGGGGGTTCCAGATAGCATTCTGGCCGCGGCATTTTGAACAAGTTGGAGTTTTTTAATGACTTTATTTTGGGCATTCAAGAGTAGTCCATTACAGTAATCAATAGTGGACATGACAAGGGTACTGACTAGTGTTTCCCCTGCATTCAGAGGTAGGTATGGCAGAAGTTTTATCATGCGCAGTTTATAAAACGAGGATGATACCACCGAGTTGGCATGGTGAACAAAGGATAGTCGGTTGCCGAATATGATGCCCAAATCCCTAACCTTGGTTACTGGAGCAGGTGGAGGACCCTGCGAGGGCGGCCACCAGCTGGGGGACCAAACTGGAGATAGCTTACCCAGTATCACCACCTCTGTTTTCTCAGAGTTCAATTTGAGGCAGTTAGAGGCCATCCAACTACTAATTTCAAGCATGCCCTTCTGAAAGTTAGCTGCCACTATATCGCCATCATTGTGTACTAAGAGCATCAGTTGGGTATCATCGGCGTATGATGTAAGGCCCATCCCGTGTGATTTGATGATTTTGGCCAAGTCCGACACATAGATGTTAAAAAGTGTCAGACTTAAGGAAGATCCTTGTGGAACGCCACACGGGAGGGCCAGTTGGGATGAGTTGAAGGGGCCGAGATTTATCGATTGGGAACGGTCAGTAAGAAAAGAAAACAATAAGGCTCTTGCCATCTGTTGGATGCCTATCTGTGTGACACGGTCGATCAGAATAGCATTGTCGACCGTGTCAAAGGCCGCCGAGAGATCCAGCAATATGAGGACAGCCATCCCTCCCTGATCAAGAATGATTCTGATGTCCTCTGATGCTTTGATGAGCGCCGTTTCTGTTCCGTGACCTTTACGAAAGCCAAATTGAGTGTCATCCAAGAGTTGGTGATCTTCAATATATTTGGAGAGCTGGGTATTTATTATTTTTTCAAAGATTTTGGCTGGCAACAGTAAACTGGCTATAGATCTATAATTCTTAGCTTCATTCGGGTCCTGATTTTGTTTTTTCAGTAGGGGTTTAATGACGTTTTTTTTCCAGATTCTAGGGTAAATGCCTGATGTGAACATTGCATTACAGATGTTAGAAAGTGATGGTGCAACTAGGTCGGCTAGTGGTTTGAGTACTGAAGGAGGGCAAGGGTCAGTAGCCGAGCCGGACTTTATGGTGGCAATTAAGTGTGAAATTTGGTCGGGAGTAGTGTTCTCCAAAAATGCAAGGGTGGGAGAGTGTTTATTGGAGTCCAGCTTAGACGGCTCACCATTCGTATGGGCATATGAAGAGAAGTTGGTGTAAATATAATTTCACAAAAAATAGTTATCCAGGGAGTCGCAAAGTGCTTGTGTTGGAGCTGGGTTACAGTTTGAGATTTGTCCTGATAGTTTTGCGACTACCTGGTAAAGCTGTTTGTTGGAATCTTGTGCAGATTCAATCTGTGTGATGTAATATTTGCTTTTCTCTTGAATGATCAGCAGTTTGTATTTGGTAAGTGATTCTTTGTAAAGTGCTTTTTCGTGGCTGTTGTAGTTTTTGCGCCATTGTCTTTCGAGGTTCCTGCACAGCTTCTTCTCTGTTCTAAGAGGTTCAGAGAACCAGGGAGCAGAAGGAGAGCTGCGATTGTTTGAGAGAGTCGTTTTTGGCACCCACAGATTAAAGGCGGACTGCAGCCAATTATTATAGTTTAGTGATGCTAGATTGGGGTCTGGAGAGGCTTCTGGGTGAGTTACCAATAAATGTGCTCTGAGGAGCTCAGGATCTGCACTTTTCCAAGCTTTAATAGGTTTAGTAGTGATGGGGGCCTGAGAGAGCACTGGGTGTCAATTTTTTATTGATTTGGATGCTAAAAATGACCGCATGATGGTCAGTCCAGGGCAAGGGAAGAATATTCTTTAAGCTAATGTTTGAAGAATTGGTGAAGAGGCCATCCAGGGGTTGGCCGGCTATATGCGTAGGGCTGGATACCCGCTGCGAGAGACCCAACGCCTCTAATTCTGAGAGTAGCGTGATTGTGTCATTGTCATCCAGATTTTCAAGATGAAAATTAAAGTCACCTAGAATGGAGAGGGACAGTTCCGCGGCCAAGGGTTCCAGGATGGTGCTCAGAGTGGAAAGAAACTGAGTCCGAGAGCATAGGGGCCGGTATAATAAAATACCATTAAACGTTTGGGAGGGGGTAAGTAGGATAGAGAAGCTTAATGCTTCACAAGTCTGTGATGGTATATTATCTATTTTCGCTGATAATTTGCTATGGTAGATTATTGCTAGCCCGCCACCTTTCTTATTGGGTCTATCCTGACGACAAGCTATATAGCCCTCAGGAGTAGCCACAGTGAGGTCGGGTCCTGAAGACGGGTCTGTCCATGTTTCCGTTATGAGAAGGAGATCAAGGTCATGTTCTGTGACAAAATCTGATATTTCGTACTTATGCTTAACTAAGGAGCGTGCATTTACAAGGGCCATAGTGATAGTTCCATCAATGGGATGGGCACAGTATGCCTGTGTGGTGACGAGACTGGGCTGGGAGAGTAAAGTGAAGTCGCAGTAAGGACAGGCCTTCACAGTGCCGCTTAGGAAGGTTTCTGGGGGTGCAGGAGGGCACACTGTAGCAGGGCGGAGAAGTTTGAGATCCCTACTTGAGTAAGATATTTGCTTAACGTCTGAGGGGATTGAGCCAGGGGGGTTGCCCTGGGCCCGGTCCAGGCACGGACGGGCGCAGACGGGCTTGCCTCTGGCGCGCCACCGGCGCACCCGCTGCGCGCGTCCGCTGTGCGACGGGAAGATCATGGGCTGATATAGGCTGCGAGCAGCACGCTAGTTGCGTCGCCCCGCCCCGCCCCCAACAGCCACAGAGAAAATACTGTTTCGCCTGCACCCTCCACTACAAGCGGGGAATCCCCGTGGTGGAACCAAGGTGCAGGCGGCAAGCAAAGAGAAATGCCGGTAAGTATGAGCATGTGAACGAGTGAAGCTAAAAGCAGTCTAAAGGTTTTTTAAAATACAAACAGTGCGCAGTAGATTATGGCTGAGCAGTCTTACCCAGGCTTAGACAATCAAAATATCCTGCTGCAAAGTAAGCGCGAGTCCACAGCGCAATGAAACCCCTAGACTGATATAGGCTGCGAGCAGCACGCTAGTCGCGTCGCCCCGCCCCCAACAACCACAGAGAAAATACTGTTTCGCCTGCACCCTTCACTACAAGCGGGGAATCCCCGTGGTGGAACCAAGGTGCAGGCGGCAAGCAAAGAAAAATGCCGGTAAGTATGAGCGTGTGAACGAGTGAAGCTAAAAGCAGTCTAAAAGTTTTTTAAAATACAAACAGTGCGCAGTAGATTATGGCCGAGCAGTCTTACCCAGGCTTAGACAATCAAAATATCCTGCTGCAAAGTAAGCGCGAGTCCACAGCGCGATGAAACCCCTAGACTGAAATAGGCTGCGAGCAGCGCGCTAGTCGCGTCGCCCCGCCCCGCCCCCAACAGATACAGAGGAAATGCTGTTTCGCCTGCACCCTCCACTACAAGCGGGGAATCCCCGTGGTGGAACCAAGGTGCAGGCGCAAGGAAAGAGGAATGCCAGTAAGTATGAGCTTGTGAACGAGTGAAGCTAAAAGCAGTCTAAAAGTTTTTTAAAATACAAACAGTGCGCAGTAGATTATGGCTGAGCAGTCTTACCCAGGCTTAGATAATCAAAATATCCTCCTGCAGATCTTGCCCAACTGCACAACTGATAATATTTAAACTTCAAAACGGAGTCCTCACAGTCCGCCGAGAAGTGAGGCCGAGAAATCAGTTTGGCTTCAAAAATCAGTTGTCCCCAGGTAGTGATACCACACGTGCGAAGCGGGGTTGCAAGGACATCTTCCAGACATAAGGGTGTACCTGGGGAATCCCAAACAGGAGCTACCTCATTGTAGTATGGTATCTTTAAAAGGCGTCTAACATGGTACCAAAGCTTTATAGCTGAGACCAGCATCTTTAATTTGACCTTCTTAAAGTATTTTGGATGTGCGAATTTTAATAAGAAACACCGCGCTTGTTGACAGAACTCTGTTATGGGGGCCTTATAGAGTGGAGAAAAGAATTCGCTTTCCAATAATAGTTGTCGATTTTTTTTAATGTGGAAAGCGCAGAAGTATAAGAATAGATCGGGGGTTGCAATACCACCATAAGCTTTTTTCTTTTTACGTTTTTTTAGGGCGATTCTAGGATTTTTGTTTCCCCAAATAAAACTTGAAAAATGCCCCTGCACCTTTTTAAACTACACTTTTGGAAAATCTAGGGGAATAGAATTAAACAAAAAGGTATACTTTGGCAGAATTGGCATTTTCAGTAGATTTGATTTACCTAAAAGTGAAAGTGAGAGCCGCCCCCCCCCCCCAAGATTGCAACTGTGATCTGACTTTTTTGGTAACTTTTTCGAAATTAACCATGGCTATTTTATCAATGTTTTGGACTATTTGGATGCCCAGACATCTAATTTCTTTCTTTGTATATGTACTCCTGAAGTTGGTGTTCCATTTCATTAATTCAGTTTTTTTGTTGTTTGCTACTATACCCAGAAACCTTACCAAAGTTCTCTAATTTAGACCATATCGTTGGAAGCGATCTTTCTAGATCGCTGGTATAAATTATGAGGTTGTCTGCATATAACCCAATTTTTTTTTACCCAACCGTTACAGCTGAAAGGGATGATGTTCTGGCAAGCTCTCAAAATGCATGCTAGAGTTTCGATGTAGATATTAAAAAGTAATGGGGACAGGGGACACCCCTGTCTAGTGCCCCTGCCTATTTGTATTGGCCTGGTTAGTTTCCCATTAATAAGAATTTTAGCAGTGGGATTCTTATAAATGGCTTTGATTGCTAGCAATAGATTTTCGCCTTAGTCAAGATGTTGGATTACTTTAAACAAGAAAGCCCAGTTGACCTGATCTAAGGCTTTGGCAGCATCGAATGTCATTGCTGCCAACGGAATTTTATGGGTCTGTGCCATATCTATCGCCGCAATTAAGTCATGAGTCAATTCGCTGAGTTGCCTCCCTTTCATAAACCCTTTTTGGTCTGGGTGAATTAAGCTGCTCATTACTTTGTTCAGGCGTTTGGTGATTATCTGGGAATGAACCTTGTGATCACAATTCAAGAGTGAAATGGGTCTATAAGACTCACAGAGTCTAGGATTTTTATTTGGTTTTAGTAAAATTGTTATTGTAGCCTCTTCCCATGAAGCCGGGGGGCTCTGACCTTCGATAAAGCAAGAATTAAAAAGTTGAAGTAGGAAAGGAACAAGTTAATCTGTTAAACTGATGTAAAATTAGTTCGGGATAGAATCAGGGCCAGCCGCTTTCCCCCTTGTTAGAGAACTGATCGATTGAATTATCTCTTCTTTAGATATGGGGAGATTTAATTGTTCTTTTTCATCTCGATGTAGTGAGGGGAGAACTATATCTGACAGAACGTCTTCCAATCTGACTTCCTCAAGTGGAGTCTCATCAGTGTATAAACTCTGAAAAAACTGAACAAAAGCCTCCTCTATTTCGGAATCGTCCGAAATGATATTTCTAGTGCTTGAACATCGAAGGTCGTTAATCCAGTTTCTTGTTTGATCTACCTCAGTTTTCCACTCCAAGAGTTTACTACAACACTCGCCATACTCATGATGTGATAGTCTACTGACGTCCCACTTTTTTTTATTTCGAATTTCCAAGAAATCAGCGAGCCTGATTTTCACATTATTTAGTTCTCTAAGAGTGTTAGAATTCTCCTGATCTTATTCTAGATGCTCCTGCAGCTTCAGTATGTCAGCTTCCAATATTTGGGTTTCTTCTTTCACCTTCTTAGACTGGGAGAACGATATGGCTGTTAGAGAACCTCTTAAGTAGGCCTTATACGTGTCCCAAATTACTTTGGGAGATGCTGAATTTACATTATTTTCAAAAAATTCCTTTGTCTTCTCCTCCAACTTTTCAGTTACTTCATTTTCTTGTAATAATATTCGGTTAATTGTCCATCTCCGAGGGGGGGAGCTTACTCCCACTACCTGTTCTAACACAACTGTTGAGTGATCGGAAAGGTGTTCCGGAACATGACTAACTGAATTGATATTTCTGCTTGTGGCGATGTCGACTAAAAAGAAATAAATTCTGGAGCGATGTCCACACTTTTTGTTGTAAAAGGTAAACTTTCCACCGAATGTCTTGTGTTTCTCTCTCCAGATATCTACAAGCCCGATATCCAACATTAATTATCTCAGGGCCGTTCTCATTTTCTGAGTATTAGGACCTACTCTAGTTGATGTGGAGTCTTGATTTGGGTCAAGGACCAAATTAAAATCATCCCCTAGTATAATGCTATCGTTTATTTTTGCTAGGCGGAAAAGTAAAGTATATAGGGTGGCAGGGTCATCTAGGTTTGGCCCATAATATTTTACAAAAGCTGTCCAGGTATCATTATCTTAACTCTGGCAATAGCCTACTTTCCCAGAGGGTCTACCATACATTCCCCTAACATAGCCTGGGCTGATTTTTTTATTAAAATGGCAACTCCTTTTACTGTACAAGATTGTGTTGTACAGACACAGTGTTCAATCCACTTTTGCTGTTTTAAAACCCCTCCCACTCCTCTTTAAGTATATGCGATTCTTGAACCAAACTACAATTTTAAATATTCTAATATTCTTTTTCTTCTAGAGGGAACCCTTAGCACATTAACATTCCAAGACATGGTTCGAATTTCATTTATTTTCCCCTTGTTCAAAAGAGCCGGCCCAGGACATAATGAATTCCCTACTATCATTTGTATTTTAACAGAGGCCACCAAGGCATATATACCACCCTTAACATTTCTTTTTTCCCACTTGCACCTCCACCCTGTGTGTGAAAATTGTAATTTTTGCATTTTATATGTGACCCTCCCACCCTCCCCTGGGGAACCCTCCCTTGCTTCTAGTAGAGGTAGGATTGGAGACCTCTGATTTTTTGGCTCTCTCTCCAGTCTGGCACGAAACCCATAAATCTATTAATTTGGATGTGCTCTTTATTTGCTCAATTAATGCATTTGCCTCTTCCGGATGCTTGAAGTTGAACATTTTATTGTTCAACATAACTTTGAGGGAGGCGGGGAAGCGTACATTTGCTGTGGCACCCAAGTTTCTTAGTTCCTGCATCGATTTCCCTAACTCCCCTTGTTTGTCCTGGGTTATATGGGAGATATCGGACCTTATGTGGAACAACCAATCTGCTCTCTTATACATACATCCCTGCTTTTAACCCTGCTGCCAAGATGTTCTCCTTGAGTACATAAGTTTTAAAATTCACTAAAATCCTTCTTGGATTTGTTTTCCCTGGTCTTTTAAAGAACGGGTTCCGATGTACTCTTTGTATGTCATCATCGAGGAATTGCTTCTCAATTTCAGGGTGTAGTTCTGTAAGCAGATTAATTATAAAGGTTCTGATATCCCCACCCTCCGTATTTTCAGGTATATTCAAGAGCCTGATATTATTCCTCCGCGCGTTATTTTCCATCTTTTCCAGTAATATTTTGTCGCATCTATTTATTGTTTGGATTTCCCATGTATTTTCATCTACTTGCTTTTTAAGTTCCTCTACGGCTAACTCCACTTCCCCTACTCTTTCAGATATATCATTCAGTTTAGCCTCTAGAGTCTCACAGACCGTTTGTATTGTCAATTGGTTGCTCTCGGAGACAGCAAATTTGTCTCTTATTTCTGTTAAAAGAGTTGTTAGTAAGTCCTCTGTGACGAGTGAGCTCCTGTTAAGCTTGTTGATTTTAGAATCCCCCTTGGTTCCAGCTTGTCTACTGCTGTTAAATCACCTCGTGGAGGGTTTGATTGTACGCTACCACTACTATTGACATGAATCACTTCTCCACTAGATTGAGTCTCCGTATTGCATTTCTTTAGAGGGGGGAAGTGAAGAGGTACTAACACTGGCGCCAGCATCAGTTAAAAGGGCCAGGGAATCAAATCTATTCTTTAGCCCTATATGCTCTGTGGGTTCCATTGATGTATTGGGTATAGGCAGTGTATCTTGGACTTTAAAGTATGATCTGAGTGAAGTTGTTACGCGGGAACTACCTGTGCTTGCCTTCAACTGTTTCTTTTGTTTTTTTACCAAGGGGAGTCTTTCCCAGGGGAGCCTTTTTTTTCTGAAACAGGGCTGAGTTTTGAGTAGGTTTTGAGAGTTTGGTTCCAAATGTTGGCACCAGGTCTCTCTTATCCATCTCTAGGGGGAGCTGGTTTTGCCCTCAAATATCCATACTTCTAAGGGTATATCTATTTAGTTTATTGGGTCCTGTTCCTAGATCTTCCTGTTTTTCCTCCTCAGCACCACCTCGCTAAACCTTCAGTCTGGGCCCCCAATCGCGCATCTTCCTCCTTACCGGGGTCATCTGAGGAGGCCAAGCATTGAATAGTGCTTTCTTCGGGTCAGACAGATCTCTTTCCTCGCCCTTGATCCGTTGTCTCTCTATACTAATAATGTGTTTTATTTTATGTACTTTGTTTATTTTATAAGGTGAATTATTTAGTAAACTTTCTATAGGTGATACTCCTGACCTGGTAACCCAGCACAAAAAGGTAGAGGCGTTCGTCCGAGTACCATCACACCTGAATCCAATTTCGGCAGCAGCGTGTCTGCTCTGCCACTTCTAGCCAGCCGCCTCCCTGTGGTGTTGTCTCCCCCCTGGCCGCCACCTTTGTTTTAATGTTTGCGGTGCTGAGCCTGGGGAACCCAGCACCTCACCTCCCCTCACCGGGCGAACTGGAAGCTCAGGGGACTCCTAAGGACCAAAACCAGTCTCCTGCATAGGGGAACTGCTACACTCCCTTAAGGACTCCTAAGGCTGCTCACCTCCTTCCCAGAAAAATCTTCCACAGTATTCAAAAACCTCGAGCCCCCCACCATACAACCACAACCCTCTGCCGTTGCTCTGAATCGAATCCCTTTTTCTTCGATCAAAAAAACGAAAGGCCTTCCGTGCCCTATTATCCTAATGTCATGCACAAAATAAAGAGGGAAGGGTCTGTGCTGGTTCTGTGGGGGCAACAGCAGGATTGCGTCGCTGGGTTATACCTGCCCAGTCAGTGCTCAGTTAGCAATGGCCTCTTCAATGTTTACTGCCTCTTCTTCAAGTGGCCGGGGCTTCCAAGCCAGACTCCGACTCACTTGAGATTAATTGTATGGAAAGTTAGTCCCTTAGAGTCCCAATAACTGGTGCTGATTCTGTTCTTGGTGTTCCTTCACTTGTGGCCCTCTTAAGCCCTTGGACTTCCTGTGAGAATGATTATGTCAGGGGCTCTCTGTTTCTCACACCAGTGGTCATCTCTCAGCCATAGTAGTGACTAGGAGCTCTCATCATAGAAAGGATCCTTGTACGTTTAGGAGTTTTGCTTAGGAGATTGGTTTTTTAGAAATTGTCGTTTTAAGGGTTTGTTCTTCCATCCCCTATTGCACAATGTGCTACCCATGGACTCTTTGGTTCGCCTACTGGGATATGATCCTATATGTGCCCTATCTGCAAAGGATCTTCTTAGTCAATGTCACCTTTACTCAGCTTTTGAAGGAATTGTGTGTATTGCTAAGCTAGGATCTAAACTTATTTTTTAATTTGTATACTTTTAATTCATTTTGTTATTTTGTAAAGTGAAGAAATGTCTTATTTCTGAAGGTGTGGTGCATCACTCCTCTCCTTTCTTTCTGGCACCACTGAGGAGGAGTCTTGTTTATACCTGCAGATGTGGGACGGCTGCATGCTTATCACGCACGCCCTCTCCTGAGCAGTCTCATTCGCTGTAGTTGATGTTCAGTCCTAGGAATGTAGAAACAAACTATCTACTGCCTCCCTTGGTAGACGGGTCTGCCCAGTTATCCCCACGGTTTATGAGTTTGTGCGGGTAGACTTCTGATTGTCATCCAACAATGCTTCACTAGAGAGATTACAGTGTCCTGGGCAGAGTGCCAAAGGGAGTCTATGTTTGACATTTCTAGGGCTGTGGCATGGTTTATCCCTAACAATTTATTTTCACACTGCAGGTGTAACATTGAGACTGCTTTAGTTTCGTTTGACTAAAGCTGTGGTTTTGCAATATGTGAATATACCAAATCAATGGATTTGGTATATTCACATATTGTAATTCCATTTCTATTGTCAAAATCAATGAATAGTTCTCTTATGTTTAAATTATTAACATTATTCACAGCCTATTGCTCTGTATAGTCCTTATCAGTATTACTTATGTTGCTTCCATGCAGTATTTTTTATTAAAATGACTTTTGTGAGCATTGGTCAATTCTCCGAAGTATGTATTTTTAAGTGATGACTCTTTATTGGTCATGTGCTTAGACTAAGGCAAGAATTGTGTATTATTACTTTTTAATTTGTGTTTGGGATCACCGGAGTTTGTTGCTTTTGGGTACCTGTGTGTTAGGCTTACTTGTATTTTTATTAAAGATGTGTTTTGAATCATGTTCATAACCCCAGTACCCGTTTGGCTGAGATTATCCCAAGTGAACCGTTGTTTTTGTTAATATATAACTACCCTGGTTCTTAGGGTTACAGGGTTGACTCCGTAAGTTGTTATTATTAGTTTTGTTTGAGGCGGCTGCTCTCTTTACAGTTACTTGCTGAATGTCTAGATTTTGATATTCGTAAACACACAAATGAATCATCACATATATATCTCTGGGGGTAAATAATTCAAGTCTGGTATAATACTTGTTTAATCCTTATGTTATGAAGTCTGTGATGATGAAGAGGGGCCATGGGAGCCTCTTCTTATCTTCTTACGCTCACCCATGAGTACGGGAAAGTCCTTTTTTTCTGTAAACATTCATTTCTAATGGCACATAATGTTCCTTTCTCTGAGAGACATAGAGGTGGCCTCTAATAAATACTGTAAGCAGGAAAAGTATGAATCAGTGTAATGCAGATTGCTGATAAGTAATGAGCATTTTAACTTGTTCCCAGCTTTAGTGTCCATTCAAATATATAGCATATCGGACAGTGAAAAGGTAATAAGAAATACTACTTATTTACAAGTCTTATTAAAAGCCAATCAGTGAATCACCTATAAAGAGATTGTAAGAAGCTGGCTCTGTATATACTATACCAAAGTAAGGTATAGTGTGCACAGAGTAGATTGGATCCCCAGAGGGTTACAGAAGCTTAAGTAGATACAACAAAAAACTCTATTTGTGATTGTGTGGTCGAGCTGTAAAGTTATTACTTTGTCGTTTTATTTTAGAACCATGAGGAACTCAGTTGCAGGTAAGTAACAGTTTCAAGAATAGCAGTAATACTTTTCAAGATGCAATTGGAATTGTTTTGCAAGGCAGTAAAATGCTTTACAGTGGTAGGAATACTTTTGTATTTTGTATTGTCAAATCAGAACAGTAGAACTTAGCAATGAAAACAGATAGCCGTTTGAATGCAATAGGAGAAATGCAATGCGATCCGATGGGAAGAAAACAGGTATATGCATTAACAGGTAAGTACATAACTTACTCTTCCAGTCCTTAGGGGTTTAGACCAACACTGGGCAAGGTTCAGTTTAAGGTAGGTATTGCACCACCAGCGGCACTGGGATGGCCGGGTGCAGAGGTCACTGTGCCCAATGTTAGTCAATGGAGACTGGGGCAGTTTGCAGGAGGGTAACCATGGTTTCAGGGCACAGACCCCAGGATTTAAACTAAGCACAGGGGGCCATATAGCTGCACCAAAGCTATACCACCAGCGGCACAGGGGCAACCAGGTGCAGGGTGAAAATCAGCGTTGGGAATCCAATGCAAACAAACGGAGGAACTCGATCGCCCAAAGAGGCGACAGGCTCGGACCAGAAGGCTTGATGAAGGTAAATGTAAATGTAAATCCAGTACTTGTATAGCACACAAATTACCCCCGAAGGGGTATCTCGGCGCTGAGGGCCGTTGGGAAGATTAAGCGAGCTATTGCCCAGAGTCGCATGGTGCTGGAGCCGGGGATCGAACCGTGATCCCTAGCATCCAGTGTCAGTCGCCCTGGCCCCGGCACCACACCTCTCCCCACCTCTCCCCACAAGCAGGACAAGTAAGTTGGGTTGCATGGCAAGAACTCAGCACTGTCAGCTGGGCTCCCCAAGGTCTGGGGCTGAGAATGCAGGGGTACCCAGGAGTGGGCACTTCACAGGGAAAGGCCAGGAAGGGTTCCTCAGCGGTATTCGTACAAGCGCTGAGATGCCTCCGGGTAGTCGTGCGCTATACAAGTATCTCTACATCTACATTTACATTTACATTTTTAACTTTTGGTGTCAGGTTTCTTTTACCAGAGCTGGTCACGGTCAGAGAGATCCTTTATGTTGAGGATTTAGGTGACTTTGCAGGAGCCAGGAGAGGTCAGCCACTGATGAAGTTGAGGTCTGGATTGCTGGGGAGATGTCACTGAACATGTGAGCCACTCAAACTCAGGCTGTGGGCATAGGGTGCAGACTGGGAAGGGGTCGTGGATCCACCTGGATCCAGAGTCCTTTGAGTAAGAGTTTTCTGGATAGGGCCACTGTCTCTGGGAGTACTGATCTGTGTTGAAGAGTGGCAGTCTTCTTGAGGTTCTTGAAAGTCACTGGCCACAGGACAGGCATCGTCTTCATCACAGGCTCTTCAAGCTGGAGGCTGGGACCAAGTCAGTCAGCGTCTTCTAGCTCTGCTGAATGATGTCTTCTTCATGCTTCTTCTTTGTAGGTTGCGGGAATCTGAGGATCAAGGTTCAGGGGTGCCCCTAAATACTCGAGGCAGGACAGTAGGGCAGGGGCCAAGTTAGTCATCATATTCTAGCTTTGCTGCATGATGTCGTCTTTGTCTTTCTTCTTTGTAGGTTGCAGGAATCTGAGGATCAATGTTCAGGGGTGCCCCTAAATACTGAATTTAAGGGCGTTACAGGTACTGGCAGCTAATGGGCTACTTGCCTTTTAGGGTGACTACACCCTTTGTATGTCTGATTGGGTGGAATCCTTTCATTCAAGATGAAGAATTTCCTAGGGAAGGGTTCATCTCGGTTTAGGGCACCTATGGGGTGGTCCTGGCAGAGATGAGACACACCTCTCCTGACTACTAATTTTCCTGCCAAGCTTACCGCCAAAAGTGGGGCTTTTACGGGGGCAGTCATGTTCACTATCTGGAGAGGCCCTGGTCAGCATATCAAAGGGCAAAAAGCCTTTGAGGCTCACCACCCTGATGCTGTTTCTGCTTGGTGGTAGATGAAAAGCACCTCCACCCCAACCAGGCTTTGTTCCTGACCTCCGAGAGCACAAGGGCTCCCTCCTCAGGGGGTCAGAAACGTGTCTGTGTTTGGCAGGCTGGTGCAGACCAGTTAGTTACACACTAGAGAGTTGGTCATTTTTTAGGGGATATCTCTAAGATGCCCTCTGAGTGCATTTTGTAATAAATCCAACACTGGCATCAGTGTGAGCTTATTGTGCTGAGGGCTTTGATTCCAACCTCCTTGGCACTCAGAAAAGCCATCATTGAGCTGTGGCATTTGTACTGACAAACTCCTAGCAAATGTACTCGATATGGCTCCAATGAACTTACAATGGCTATGAACAAGCACAGCCACTGTATGGGCACATTGCTCATGCAGTTATGTCCTCACCTGTGGTATAGCGTGTCCTGCTTAGGGCTGTGAGACCTGCTAGAAAGGTGACTTATCTATTCCACAGGCAGTGGATTGCGGGCATGGCACACAGGAATGTGTGCCATGTCGACTCTTACGTTTTGTTTGCACCAAAATGCACCAAAACACACGGGTACATTTTACAAGGGAGTTACATGTGAAGTGTGCCAATTGTGGAGACAAATTTACAGTTTTGGGAAAGAACACAAGCCCTGGGAACCTGATTGGCAGGGACCCAAGCAACATTCAAAGAGCATCAGAAATCTGACAAAAAGTATGTGTGGGGGGGTGGCTGCAACAGTGAAGGTAGTGGCCCGATAAGAGTCTCCCGGATCACTCCCGACCACCTTTCTGCCTTCCCAATAAATGAAGAGTCAGTCAGACAGTAGAGAATACAAACCAACTAGTTTATTAGCAATACGCTGCAGCGGAGCCCAGTCTGATTTACCGAGTCGGGAAATCAGCGCTGGTAATGGTGTGCGAGGAGAAGAACGGCGTTTAGTTGGACGAACGGCATTCACAGATACGAAGGAAGGAACGCAGGCACGCGGGTGCCTGTGACCTACCCTGGTCTGTATGTTTCGCGTGAAATCTGATGCCATTTGTTGTCTGGAGGTGCATGTTGCAGCATCTCTATGTGATTGTCACCATATTTGTGCCTGTGATCTCCGAGTCAGGAAATCAGCGCGGGTAATGGTGTGCGAGGAGAAGAACGGCGTTTAGTTGGACTAGCGGCATTCACAGATACGAAGGAAGGAACACAGGCACGCGGGTGTTCTCCAACACCGTAGCGGAGTACGGCATTTTATTGCATCCAAAGTTTGACACAACGCGGGTGATCTCCCACACTGGTGCGGAGCACGACATAGCACTACATACTATTACGCGTCAGCGAACAGGAGGAACCGAGCTTTGTAGAGAAGTCAGGCATATTCATGCAGACTATACGAGACTCTTTTGGCGATCATGTTGAAAAACATTGCCAACGGAACGGACCAAATATAATACAGTTTTGAACTACCTCAAGTGGAAATTCTGCATACTGTGATAACAATCAGAATTCAGCACTATTGGTTTTTTACCCCTGAAGAAGGGTCGACACAGACCCGAAATGCATTGGGTGTTTTAGTTTGTTTATGATGTTTCACCAACAGATCAACAAGCTTTTCACGAAGGGGGTTGGGGCACTCATCCTTTTTTTTTTAAACTTTATTTTTATTTTTCCTTTGAAGGACACATGGTGGCAGGAGACCATTAGACATAAAATTATACACCAGAAAATTATACAATACAATAAAATAAATTTTAGTTAGAAAGCCACGCTCAAATGGTGACCAGTTCCAGAGGCAATCAAACGCCTTCTACTCCCTCTCAACACCTGGACCGACGTCTCCAATTTAAACTTTGAAATAAGAAAATGGCGGCGGATTTTTTGCCAAACCGAGAATCGGGCCCAACAGACGTTAAATTTAGTTTTTTTCAAATAGCTTGGTTCGAGAATCCGGGTTAAAACTCCTTTGGTAGCATCGCCGAGCGATATTGCATATATTGAGGGAGACAGATGATGGGGAATCTCAACTGAGTTTCCCAACAGAGGGACGCCAAAATGTTGTAGCAAAGCAGCCCAGTAATAATATAGCAAATTCGGAACTGTCCAACCGCCACGCTCGCGCGGTAGACAAGTCCATTTTGCCGCCCTTCTTGGTTTACGATAACCCCATAAGAATTGCTGGCATATCCTTTCTGCTCTTATTAATGTTGCCTTAGGAATTAGGAGTGGAATGGATCTAAAAAAATATAAGAATTTCGGGAGGACAAACATCTTTAAGATATTACAACGACCAAATAAAGAGAGATGTAGATGATCCAATTTCTCTAACTTAGGGGCCGATTATGATGGAGGATTTTCCGCATCCTCCGGGCCGGCGGAAGCCACCGCCGGCCCGGAGGATGCGGAAAATCCTCTGCGGACCCACCAAAGACCCACCGCCACATTAGGATGGCTGGTGAGTCCTGGTTTCCGTCCGCAGCTTTTCCGCCGTGGTTGGCTTACAACCGTGGCGGAAAAGCACTAATATGGTGACGGTGTCTCTCAAACACTGTCAGCCCTATTAGGATGCCCGACAAGAAATGCTTTTCCACGGCGGGTTTTCCGCTGTGGAAAAGCATACGGAGCTTCACTGCGGGGGCCCGTTGCGGGCCCCCGGGTGAAGGGGGTGTGGGGGGTGCACATGGGGGGTACCTATGGTACCCCCCTGCATTTGTATGCAGTAATCTTGCTGCATACAAATGCAATGTATGCATTTTAACATTGCGGCGGGTGCAGCTTGAAGCTGCACCCGCCGCAATGTTAAAGATTGAGGATGTGACCGCCACTCTGGCGGTCACATCCTAATCTGCACAGAGGGACCGCCGCAGCCCCTGCGGACGGTCCCTCCTACTCTATGATGGCGGACGGACTCAGGTCCGTCCGCCATCATAATCGGCCCCTAAGTGTGAAGTGAAGCAATTATGGGGGAGTAATTCAAATCAGGGATCTGATCTACATTAGCCGAGATTTGAACACCTAATTATGTAGCCTCCGGAACTATAGAAACCTGTGAAAGGGGCATAGATATTGATTGAACGATTTGCGTCTTTGCGACGTTTAGCTTATAGCCAGAGATAGCGCCGAATCACCCCGCAAGAGTCTCTAATGCAGTAAACGATACAGCAATATTATCAGTTAGTACTACAATATCGTCGGCGTATGCCAATGCCTTATACTCAACTCCCTGAACCCTATTGTGTGCGGTGTGTTAATTTGAGTGTCCTGAGGCGGAAAGCCGGGACTGAGAGTGAGAAATTGCCGTTTGTTTTAAAATTGCTATTGTCGTTTTTTAACCTGCACTTTGAAACATTTTATTGAATTTTCACTCACTCATCTATTGCCTAAACAACGCTGTGTAATAGCGGGTTACTGTCCCTTCCGACGGACTTGTGCTGAGCTTAATCGGCCCAATTTGCCCTATATTTCATCCCCGGAACGCCCCCACCGCAGCCCAGTAGGTGCTGCTTGGGGTCCCGCCATCTCGGGTGAGGAGCAGGAGCAGGGCTAAGAGACTAGTGCCAGGCCCCTTCCGCCCTCCCGCCCTCGCCAGTACAAAATGGTGCCCTTTCCCAGGAAGCGCAGCGGACGGGCGCAACGGGAGTGCCGGCGGGGCGCCGAAGGTGCACCAAAGCCAAGCCCGTCTGCGCCCGTCAGCAACGGGCCGGGACCAGGGGCCACAACCCCTGTCGATTTACCCAGTGATACACACACCAGGCCAAGGATAATGTATTCCATCGGTGAACTTAAGAGACTGAACATCATGTCCCCACAAAAGCGTGGACTATGCGCCCAAGTGGGACCCGCTGAGACAATGGGCCCCTTCTGCTGCAGAAACTGTGGTTGGGATAGCAACTCCATGAATGATCCCACACCTAAAAACACTGTCAACCGCGATATCAATTGTATTTATCTCAATGCGAGGTCGCTCCCCAAGCATGCAATCGAAATTTGGGACACCCTGAATGAAGCCAAACCGGACCTAGCATTTATTACTGAGACATGGCTCTACACACACAATACCCCAGATATCGTAACGGCACTCCCAGTAGAGTATAAAATATTAAACATGAATAGAGCCAACAAAAAAGGAGGAGGGGTGGCCATACTATTTAGAGAATCCTTTACATGGAGGCAAGAAGTAACCACACAAGTAGGCAAACACGAAGCCATGGCATTCTCGGTCGGCATAGACACGAATGTTTTGTTTGGCGGTGTGATTATCTACAACCCACCAGGGAGCACAGCAGAGTTTAGTACTCAGCTCCTTGCGCAGATTATGCCGATCTGTCTTAATAACAAAAAGGTTCTTATCTTAGGAGACTTTATTGTCCATTACGAAAATAAGATTAACACATTAGCCAAACACCTATCTGAGGACATGGAGCTATTACAATTGTCCCAGAAAATAGATTCACCTACCCATAGAGCAGGACATATGTTGGACCTTATATTCACGAATATAAATTCTACCTTCATAAAATATATCAAACCACTGACCTGGACTGATCACTAGAAGATTGAATTTACTATAAATCTCCCTTTTAAAAACATGAGGTCACTGGCACAGACTACAGGGAATGCCAGGAGCTGGAAGAAATTTTCAGTTCAAAAGTTTCAACAGCATTTTGACTACACAATGGATGCAGGATCCTCCGTTGATCTTGCAGTCAATCAACTGCAGAGCAAAATTATGAGTGCTCTAGATCACTGTTCATCGACCCGCGGCAATTATAATCCCAGACGAACCCTCTCTGAAAAATGGTACGGCCCAGATTTAAAGATACTAAAGAGGAAATGTATAACACTAGAACACAAATGGAGACTAACAAAAATGCACGACGCCCGACTCACCTACAAAAAGGAACTTAGGAAATATAATGCAGCCTTAAGGAAGGCAAAAAAAGAATATTTCACACGGAGAATAACGGACAATAAAAATTCATCTAAAGATCTATTAAAAATTGTCAAAGAACTGTGCAGCCCCTTAAGCCTTTCCTCCAATCTGACTCCCTCACAAGAGGGCTGCGATAAGATAAGTGATTTATTTTGCGAGAAAATAGAGAAAATCTATACCTCCTTCTCAAATAACAATTCGGCTCAAACCAATTGCGAGGTACTTTCCACTCCCCTGGCATGTTGCACCACTTTCGGTCCCTTTTCAGAGGAGGAAGTAAATAAAGTCTTGCTGGAAATAAATCGGGCTCCCCGCTAGACCACTGCCCACATCACATTTTCTCAAAACTTACCCAGGTAATATGCCCGGCAGTAACACAAATACTCAACCACTCATTGAGTCAAGCCGAATTCCCATTAAGCTGGAAGAACGCTATAGTCACCCCATTAGTGAAAAAAGCCGGAGCTGATATCAACAACCGCGCAAATTACCGGCCCATGTCACAACTGCCATATCTGTCAAAAGTATTGGAAAAATTGGTCATCAAACAACTTACAAATTTCCTGGAAACAAATAATTTATTGGACATTTCCCAAACAGGCTTCAGGGCCAACAATAGCACCGAGGCCACACTCTTGGCAGTACTGGATGACATCAGGACCAAGGTGGACCAGGGGAAAACGGTCGCCCTGATACTATTAGATCTTTCAGCGGCATTTGATACTGTACCCCACCACCTTCTATTAGAAACCCTAGCCGACAAAGGAATTCGAGCCAAAGCACTAGGTTGGCTGGAGTCATTTCTATCTGACAGAACTCAGGTTGTGCGTATGGGGAATTTTTCATCCTCCCCTCGGACTATCAAATACGGGGTCCCACAGGGGGCCTCGTTAAGCCCAACACTTTTCAATGTATTTGTGTCATCCCTGGCGACTATAGGGAGAAAGTGGGATATCAACATCTGCTCATACGCGGATGATACCCAGCTAATGGTAGCCTTAAATGAAGAAGACGATCCGAAAAACAGGCTGCTTATCTGCCTCACGGAACGATCAGATTGGATGGATAGCCATTGCTTGAAGTTAAATGTTGATAAATCAGAAATCCTCCTGTTTGGCGGATCGCAGCATTTATGGGACAACACCTGGTGGCCCGCGGCCTTAGGCACACCCCCCCACCCCATACTGACTGCCAGGAACTTAGGAGTCATTATTGATAACACGCTATCCATGAAATACCAGGTATCGTCAATCTGTGGTAAAAGTTTTGCCCTGCTAAAAATGCTGAAAAGAGTGTTCCCATGGATTCCTATCGAATATAGAAAGATCTTGGTCCAGTCACTGCTGATGAGCAGGCTGGACTGTGGGAATGCCCTATTTGTTGGCATGGCAGACTATTTATTTGCAAAATTGCAATTGGTGCAAAATGCTGCAGAAAAGGCTATTTGCAACAGGAAAAAATATGACCCAGCCAAGAGCTGCCTGCGGGATTTGCACTGGCTTCCAATGAGGCAGAGAGCCTCCTTTAAGATGCTATGTATAGCGCACAAGGCATTGCACAACACCGGTCCAAGTATCCTAAAAAATAGGATCAAGTTTTACGCTCCCAATCGTAACCTTCGCTCGCAATTTACAGCAAGAGCGGTTACTTGGCGAGTAAAAAGAGCCAGGATGGGAGGGCGGGCTTTCTCCCACCTGGCAGCTACTATTTGGAATGATCTGCCCATCGATCTTAGACTTACGGATTGTCATCTAACTTTCAGAAAAAAAGTTAAAAACCACACTTTTCCCAAAACTGGATTAACATAGCTTGACTCACATTGGTGCCCCCTGCTATTCACTAGCAAATTCAGTGCCGTGATATCCTTTCCAGGATGAATGTTGCGCTTTACAAGAAATATTAACTAACTAAATAACTAACTGACAGGACAAATGGCCTGGGACCTTTCAATCATACTAAGGAAGGGATCGATAAACAAGGTGAAAAGAAGGGGAGAACAGGGACAGCCTTGTCTAGTCCCCCACCTGATGGAAAAATACTCTCACTCCTTCCCTGAAATACGGATTGCTGCAGATGGAGCTAGATATAGGGCTTGAAGGGCCTGAATAAAATTCAGAGAAAACCCTTCCAACGTAACACACCCCACAGGTATCCCCAGGAGACCCTGTCGAACGCCTTTTCAGCATCCAACAGGATCACCCCAAAAGGAGAACTAGTGGCTTTAGCCCAATCAAGCAAAGCAATGACACGCCTGATATGATCAGTTGTGTCTCTGCCGGGATTAAACCCGTGTTGGCGGGGCGAGACCAAAGGAACAATAATTTGAGCTAACCTAAAAGCTAAAATCAGAGAGTAAATTTTACTATTGGTGTTGATAAGTGCTATTGGCCGGTACGATGCGGGGTTCAGCTCATCCTTGCCTTTTTTCTTGAAAGAGACTGCTCACTTATCCATTGATAAATATTTATAGATAAACGAAGCAATTGATACAAAGCGGTGTGCTATTCTACACTTACAGAGCAGCATATCAAAGGGAACATTTCGATTCTGTACATTACGGAAATAATATCAAATCTAACAGATCCTCCTTTTAGCATTCATGCTAAGCTTTATTGGTGCCATGACTTAAGGGTCTTCACAATTCTAAAGCAGGGAAAAGAGAAACATTCACACATAGACTACCATTGTTAACATATGAAATGTCCATTGGAGCTAAAACTGTAAAATGTTAACACATACAATCAATATTCGAAAATTCCATCATCAATACTCAGCAAATCCTGAATACCCTGCATTATCATAGCCTTTGCATTAGAATCCCATCTCGGGGTCATCGGACGTGCCTTGAACATTGATACACAGCAGTCACAACAGGCAGAGAGGCAGTGTATACACAGACAGCAGGTCAGAATGATACCTGCTATGGCAATCAGGAAAATAAGAATCTTCCAACCCCAAGTGGTGAATAGGCCCCAGAACCATCCCGTGAATGGCCATGTACCATTATCCTGGTGTATCTCCGAGGCTAGTTTATGCAATTTCTGTTCACACTGGGGGCATGGTCAGGGATGTACACACAACAGCTACTGCCAATGACGCGACAGACCCCACCGATCAGCTAGGATAACATCTAAAACTAATACGATTTAGAAGGGCAACAAGTCTCGTAGCCTGGACCTCTACTGTGATATTGGTCAAAATTCCTGCAGTCGTATTAATGACCTGTTCCACCACCCTAGTGAGCCGCCTAATATTAAGACTATTAGCCGTGGAGCCCCAGAATGGTATGATGTGTTTTATTGTGTCCGTGAACTGCTGCAAGGTGGTGTCTGTCTGATCTATGTCATCAGTGCTAATCAGTCTCTTAAACCAGAGTACAGGGGCACCTCTACGCTGTAGACGATGGTCCTTATGGTAATTGGGAGGGGCTATATACACAGGTGGCAAGAGGTAACACCTTCCCGACCACCCTTCAGGAAGCCAAACATAACCATGAGCTCCACAAACAAAATAAACATTAGGTGGCAGGATCAGAGGTGAACTATTTCTTACTCTCAAGTTATAAATAGCGTTGTATCTGCTGTCCCCCACCTCTATTTTCCCAGCTCCCTGGACACAGAAGGGAGCTGTGACATCTACCACTGACAAGGGTATCGGCTTATCTTCAGTGACATTGCAGGTCTGAAAGGACTGGTAGTATTCTGATGCATTAAACTGTAGGAAATTGTCCCTCTCCATCTGAGACCAGTTCCCCTTCCTCACCCCCTTGGACGCATGCATGCAAGAGCTCAAGATCAACCTGTCAAACGGCTCTCAGCCTGTGGGAGCACCAGGGGGGTGCTCTATGCTGGCAATGTACATTCTGAGTCAGGGTTCGAGAACTAGCACTTTTCCGTTCCAATGTTTCAGCCTGTTGAAATGAACGGACCATGCTAAGCAATGCAAACCACCCCTCACAACTACTAACATATAACAATGGCATGGATAGCAAGTTCTCACTTCTATGAGTTACTGAGGGCAACAACCCACATACCCAACTTTTTGTCGTATTATAAGCAGTGTGCATTTGATGCAAGGTCTGAATGAACACATTATCTTTATAAGACTTCATGTGCTCCTCCTTTTGGGGCTCCAGAGTAACAAAGGTATCTTCGGGGGGAACAGGCGTAGTACCAATCAAAGTATGCACAGGATATTTCTCCTCAAGAAAGTACATTACCCCAAGTATCAATATTAAAGAAATCAGAATAATTGCTACAAACACAACTTTACTATTGACAGACCAGGAGGACCAAACAGGCCCACCCCGCTCACGACGCTGACCTGTGAAAGGCTGCTCTTCCTCCTGAATGGGACGACCAAAGGGATACATTCTTATAAAGCAGCAGAAAAGACTTAGGGGCCCATTATGATGTCGGGCAGATTGCCCCCGCCAGGCTGGCGGTAGCCACCGCCGGCCTGGTGGGGACAATCAGCCGGACATCCTCTCCAGAATTTCCCCCGCCATATTAAAATGGCAGGGGGACCACGGCGGATGGAAAGACCGTCCGCCGCTTTTCCGCCCCGGTCGCCTTGCGGCCGGGGCGGAAAATGTTTAATATGGGGGCGGTGTCTATTAGACACCGCCAGACATATTATCATGGGCTTTCAGACATGCCTTTCCTTGGCGGCAATGCCGCCACGGAAAGGCATGCGGTCTTCACTCTGGGGGCCCCCTGCAGGCCACCAGAGTGAAGGAGGGGTGGGGGTTGCACACGGGGGGTACCTGTGATACCCTCTTTCATTTGCATAAACAAAGCGGCAGGCACCGCGCGGTGCCTGCCGCTTTGTTTATGCAAATGCTGTAATGCATTTTTAGCATTGTGGCGGGCGGTGCTGAGAGCACCGCCCGCCACAATGCTAAAAATGCAGTTTGTGCCCGCCACTGTGGCGGGCACATCCTAATACCCCCCACGGGACCTCCGCCCTTATGGTGGGCAATCCCGATTTCCGATAGGATGGCGGGTGGACTAAGTCCGCTCGTCATCCTAATGACCCCCTTAGACTTGGAGGCAAGCTGGAATAAAAGCAAGCACCGTCTGTGGAGCTATTCGTCTAGCTCAGCTCCAGATCCAATGTTGCAGGGCAAAATACCTTCTCCTCAGAAACACAGTTAATTTGCCCTGCTCGGTGACTGTCAGAATAACTCACCAATCTCTCTTTCCCTAAGCTATTGTTGGTACCATGGGCAGGGTACATTCACCCTATTCTTCAACAATGCAGTCCATCCCTACTAATCTGACTTTCCCCCTTGGTGCACTGCTTCTCTTACAAGGGCGCAAATTGTACCTCAATACTCCAGGCGCAGCCGGATCAGAGAACAAGGGGTCTGACTCAAGGGGATTAAGGGGCAAAGGGTCAGACCCAGACAAGTCGGTGGATTGAGGCTCAGCTGGACGTGTCTCAATCACAGGTGGGCCAACAGGCTGAGGCTCCTGGATGGCCTTAATTTCAGGTGGCACTGCCTCATTCAGCACTGCATGATTCTCCTCCTCTGTCGGTGCCCACGTGAGCCGGGCGTCTGAGAAGGGAATGTACTGTGGCACCTGCTCTGTCTCACAATCCCCAATCCCGTCCACGACCCACTGGTTGTAGGGCAGCGGGAGAGGCACCCTCTTGCAATGGGTACTGTGTATCCAATTCTACCGACTGTCGACCTTCACCGCTGTCCTGATGGCCAGAAGAACCTGCAAGGGTCCCTCCTAGCGTGGCTGCAAGCTGCTCTTTCATTGAAAATTCCAGACCAATATCCAATCGCCTGGCCGTATCTCGTGTCCCGGACCCTCTGGATGTTGCTGCAATGTTTCAGCGATCTGTTGATGATTAGAAAACACATTTTTAGTCAACTCGTAAAGATAGTCAATAAGCAAGGGGTATTCTGTGTCAGAGAACCTACGAGGTCGCGGGACACCCCAGACATTTGCCAGGCATCCAAACACGGGCTCATACGGGGACAACCCTGTTCTAGAGTGAGCTGTGACTCTCATAGACATTAGTGCTAAGGGTAAAGCATCTGGCCACTGCAATCCTGTGCTCTCTTTGATCTTTGCCATTTTCAGCTTGAGAGTACCATTGTACTTCTCAACCAAGGTGCACAGTCAAAATATCGAGTCAATGATGTCGACATGCAGTACTATAGACACCTAAATATCGCAGGTAAGAAATATCGATGTTTTTTATATCGATGTATTAAATATCGGTTTTTGATTAGTATGTGTAATATCGATGTAGGTAATGTCAAGATAAAAAATAGCGAAATGTAAAAATATCGTTGTATTTTGTTTTGTAAATTGTAATATTTTATTTTTTATATATGGTTCTTTTTTTTAAGAAGTTTTTAAGAAATTTCAAATTTTATAAATGTTTTAGGAGCGGGATGTTGGGTTTATAGGGGATAAGGGTGGGGAGTGTTTTAAAAATATATATATATATTTTTAAATTGATTTGAAAAAGGAAATTAAAATTTAAGAATTTCGAAATTTAATTTAAAGTTTAGGACCGGGATGTTTGGTTTATAGGGGATAAGGGTGGGGAGTGTTTTAAAAAACATATATTATTTTTCTTTTAAATTTAATTGAAATAGGAAATAATATTTTCTTATTTTTTAAATATAATTGAAATAGGAAATAAAAATTTAGAATTTAGAAATATTTTTAACATTTTAGTATTGGGATGTTGGGTTTATAGGGGATAAGGGTGGGGAGTGTTTTAAAAAAAAGTTGTTTATTTGTTATAAAATTCTAATAGAAATAGGAAATTAAAATTTAGAATTTCAAATTTAATTTTAAAATTTTGGTGCAGGATGTTGTGTTTACAGGGGATAAGGGTGTGGAGTGTCTTAAATATTTGTATTTAACAAAAAAAATGGATTTTTTAAGTAAATTTTACATTTTAGGAGTGGGATGTTGGTTTATAGGGGATGAGTCTTTTAAACATTTGTATTTAATTATTATTGAAATTTATAAGAAAGACATTAAAAATTATATTTGTCTAAAATTCAGAGCATTTTACTAGTGGGGTATTGGGTAAGGGTTTGGGATTTTTTTAAACAAAATAATTTAAATATTGTAGATTATTTTTTGAAATAGGAAATTAGATTTTTAAAATGTATAAATTAATTACATATTTTAGATTTGAGTGTGAATAGTAAGTTAATGTAGATTGGAGTGGGAAAAGTAAATTAATTAGGTTTAGTGTCCAGCACCTTCCCCAATTAAATGTAGAATGGAGTGGGAATAGTAAATACATTTTGTTCAGTGTCCAGCACCTACCCAAATTAAGGGGCCGATTATGATATCGGTTTTCCCGCATCCTCCGGGCCGGCGGAAGCCACCGCCGGCCCGGAGGATGCGGGAAAACCGCTGCGGACTGAAAAAAGACCCGCCACCAGATTAGGATGGCTGGGGGACCTTTTTTCCGTCGCAGCTTTTCCGCCGCGGTCGCCTCCCGTCTGCGGCGGAAAAGCATGGCTGATGGTGTCTATCAGACAACGCCAGCCATATTAGGATGTCTGGAGTACTATGCCTTTACACGGCGGCATTCCCGCCGTGCAAAGGCAAACAGATTTTTGTTTGGGGGCCTGTTGCAGGCCCCCAGGGGTGAAGGGGGGTGGGGGGTGCACATAGGGGGTACCTATGGTACCCCCCTGCATTTACGTGCACAAAG
Organism: Lissotriton helveticus; assembly: GCF_964261635.1. Taxonomy (NCBI): domain Eukaryota; kingdom Metazoa; phylum Chordata; class Amphibia; order Caudata; family Salamandridae; genus Lissotriton; species Lissotriton helveticus. Next base: position 241,659,878 of record NC_136061.1, on the reverse strand, counting down.
CGGCAGGCACTGCGCGGTGCCTGCCGCTTTGTGCATGCAAATGCACAACTTTCATTTTTAACATTGTGGAGAGTGCTGCTTCAAGCATCACCCGCCACAATTTTAAAAATACATGATGTGACCGCCAGGGTGGCGGTCACATCCTAATTTGCACGGAGGGACCGCCACTGCCCCTGCGGACGGTCCCTCCTACTCTGGGGTGGCGGACGGACTAAGGTCCGTCCGCCATCATAATCGGCCCCTAAATGTAGACTGGAGTGGGAATAGTAAATTAATTAGGGTCAGTGTCCAGCACCTACTCCAATTAGGGGGTCGATTCCGATTCGGGAAAAAAACGCTCTGAATAGCCGCTCAGAGCGTTTTTCCCGTACGAATCGTACCCTGCAATGTCCCGCGTACGTATGTCGAAGTACGATTCGTGCCAGGAGCTGGACTCCGTACGAATCCTACGGAGAGCGTACGACTCGAATCCCCATACGAGTCTCTATCGGAACCCGCTGTACGCGACATCTGTACGGCTCGCGGTTGGTTTATACGACCCAGCAAGTACAATACGTGTTGGGTACGCGCCGTACGACCCTTTTTTTACGGGAGCTGAAAACAGCCGTAAAAGCAGAGTTCGCGCCGAAACAGGACCGAACAGCCCCCCCCCCCCGGGTACAGTGCGTACCCCCCCATGATCGCAGGGTTACGCACCGTACCCCATGTACGCTGGGTGTACGGGGCGTACCCCTGCGATCATGGGGGGTTCGCACCGTACGGTGTGTATGTGATTGTGCGCTTTTCCGTACGAATCGCCCTTACCTGACGTGGACCGTACGGATCGCATCCTGATGCCCAGTTCCGGATCGTACTCGTCGGGTCATAGGCGTGTGAACGGGTCGTACGAAGAGGGCTCCGGATACGATTCGTAGAGACGTTTTTTTTACCGGATCGGAATCGACCCCTAGATGTAGATTAGAGTGGGAATAGTAAATTAATTAGGTTCAGTGTACAGCACCTACTCCAATTAAATGTAGACTGGAGTGGGAATAGTAAATTAATTAGGCTTAGTGTCCAGCACCGACCCCAATTAAATGTAGACTGGAGTGGGAATAGTAAATTTATTAGGTTCAGTGTCCAGCAACTACCCCAATTAAATGTAGACTGGAGTGGGAATAGTACATTTATTAGGTTTAGTGTCCAGCACCTACCTTAATTAAATGTAGACTGGAGTGGGAATAGTAAATTAATTAGGTTCAGTGTCCAGCACCTACCCCAATTAAATGTAGATTGGAGTGGGAATAGTAAATTAATTAGGTTCAGTGTCCAGCACCTACCCCAATTAAATGTACACTGGAGTGGGAATAGTAAATTTATCAGGTTCAGTATCCAGCAACTACCTCAATTAAATGTAGACTGGAGTGGGAATAGTAAATTAATTAGGTTTAGTGTCCAGCCCCTACCTTAATTAAATGTAGACTGGAGTGGGGATAGTAAATTAATTAAGTTCAGTGTCCAGCACCTACCCCAATTAAATGAAGATTGGAGTGGGAATAGTAAATTAATTAGGTTCAGTGTCCAGCACCTACCCCAATTAAATGTAGACTGGAGTGGGAATAGTAAATTTATTAGGTTCAGTGTCCAGCAACTACCTCAATTAAATGTAGACTGGAGTGGGAATAGTAAATTTATTAGGTTTAGTGTCCAGCACCTACCTTAATTAAATGTAGACTGGAGTGGGAATAGTAAATTTATTAGGTTCAGTGTCCAGCACCTATCCCAATTAAATGTCGACTGGAGTGGGAATTGTAAATTAATTAGGTTCAGTATCCAGCACCTACCCCAATTAAATGTAGATTGGAGTGGGAATAGTGAATTAATTAGGTTTAGTGTCCAGCACCTACCCCAATTAAATGTAGACTGGAGTGGGAATAGTAAATTAATTTTGTTCAGTGTCCAGCAACTACCCCAATTAAATGTAGACTGGAGTGGGAATAGTAAATTTATAAGGTTTAGTGTCCATCACCTACCCTAATTAAATGTCGACTGGAGTGGGAAAAGTAAATTAATTAGGTTCAGTGTCCAGCACCTACCCTAATTAAATGTAGACTGGAGTTTGAATAGTAAATTAATTAGGTTCAGTGTCCAGCACCTACCCCAATTAAATGTAGATTGGAGTGGGAATAGTAAATTAATTAGGTTCAGTGTCCAGCACCTACCCCAATTAAATGTAGACTGGAGTGGGAATAGTACATTTATTAGGTTCAGTGTCCAGCAACTACCTCAATTAAATGTAGACTGGAGTGGGAATAGTAAATTTATTAGGTTTAGTGTCCAGCACCTACCCTAATTAAATGTAGACTGGAGTGGAAATAGTAAAATAATTAGGTTCAGTGTCCAGCACCTACCCTAATTAAATGTAGACTAGAGTGGGAATAGTAAAGTAATTAGGTTCAGTGTCCAGCACCTACCCCAATTGAATATAGACTGGAGTGGGAATAGTAAATTAATTAGGTTCAGTGTCCAGCACCTACCCCAATTAAATGTAGATTGGAGTGGGAATAGTAAATTAATTAGGTTCAGTGTCCAGCACCTACCCCAATTAAATGTAGACTGGAGTGGGAATAGTAAATTTATTAGGTTTAGTGTCCAGCACCTACCCTAATTAAATGTAGACTGGAGTGGAAATAGTAAAATAATTAGGTTCAGTGTCCAGCACCTACCCTAATTAAATGTAGACTGGAGTGGGAATAGTAAATTAATTAGGTTCAGTGTCCAGCAACTACCCCAATTAAATGTAGATTGGGGTGGGAATAGTAAATTAATAAGGTTCAGTGTCCAGCACCTACCCCAATTAAATGTAGACTGGAGTGGGATTCATACATTTATTAGGTTCAGTGTCCAGCACCTACCCTAATTAAATGTAGACTGAAGTGGGAATAGTAAATTAATTAGGTTCAGTGTCCAGCACCTACCCCAATTAAATGTAGACTGGAATGGGAATAGTAAATTAATTAGGTTCAGTGTCCAGCACCTACCCCAATTAAATGTAGATTGGAGTGGGAATAGTAAATTAATTAGGTTCAGTGTCCAGCACCTAATCCAATTAAATGTAGACTGGAGTGGGAATAGTAAATTAATTTTGTTCAGTGTCCAGCAACTACCCCAATTAAATGTAGACAGGAGTGGGAATAGTAAATTTATTAGGTTTAGTGTCCCGCACCTACCCTAATTAAATGTAGACTGGAGTGGGAATAGTAAATCAATTAGGTTCAGTGTCCAGCACCTACCCCAATTAAAAGTAGATTGGAGTGGGAATAGTAAATTAATTAGGTTTAGTGTCCAGTATCTACTTCAATTATATGTAGATTGGAGTGGGAATCCTAAATTTATTATTTGTATTGTTTAGAATTTCTTGTAAAATAAATGTATATTATAGTGGGAGTCATGTTTTAGTTATTTAAAAAAAAAAATTAATTGTTATATTTAAGTGTGTAAAGTGTTTAATGTTTAATTTAAAGTATTTTTAAAATCATATTTAATATAATAATTTTAAAATGTTATATTTTAATGTGTTAAAATATTTATTATTTTAAACATATGTTTATATGTTTATAAAACTATGTGTTTTTTAATTTTAACATTTGTAATGTACATATATTTATACATTTTAAAAAGATACACATTTTTGTACAATGGTAGTAATAGTTATTTTAAGGTATTAAAATAAATGACAATTTTTTTTAAAACATTTTTATTATATAATTCAGAGAGTACATAAATCAAAGAAAATATTTATTATAAATAATAGTATGAATAATTAACAAATATATAAGTATTTGTAATTTTTTTATTTCATACAAATTATTTTTCATTTGTATAGTTGTTGAGACAAGTACATTATAGGGACATAGAAACAGTATAGTCAATGCAAATACATTTTACATTTGAATATATTGTGTACATATAATTGGATGCATTTTTATTTTTCATTTTCAAAATTTGCATTACTATATATTTTTTGATAGATTTTTAAATTGATTTGAAATAGGAAATTAAAATTTAAGAATTTCGAAATTTAACTTAAAGTTTAGGACCGGGATGTTGGGTTTATAGGGGATAAGGGTGGGGAGTGTTTTAAAAAACATATATTATTTTTCTTTTAAATTTAATTGAAATAGGAAATAATATTTTCTTATGTTTTAAATATAATTGAAATAGGAAATAAAAATTTAGAATTTAGAAATATTTTTAAAATTTTAGTATTGGGATGTTGGGTTTATAGGGGATAAGGGTGGGGAGTGTTTTAAAAAAAGTTGTTTATTTGTTATAAAATTCTAATAGAAATAGGAAATTAAAATTTAGAATTTCAAATTTAATTTTAAAATTTTGGTGCAGGATGTTGTGTTTATAGGGGATAAGGGTGTGGAGTGTCTTAAATATTTGTATTTAACAAAAAAAATGGATTTTTTAAGTAAATTTTACATTTTAGGAGTGGGATGTTGGTTTATAGGGGATGAGTCTTTTAAACATTTTTATTTAATTATTATTGAAATTTATAAGAAAGACTTTAAAAATTATATTCGTCTAAAATTCAGAGCATTTTACGAGTGGGGTATTGGGTAAGGGTTTGGGATTTTTTTAAACAAAATAATTTAAATATTGTAGATTATTTTTTGAAATAGGAAATTAGAGGTTTAAAATTAATAAATTAATTATATATTTTAGATTTGAGTGTGAATAGTAAGTTAATGTAGATTGGAGTGGGAAAAGTAAATTAATTAGGTTTAGTGTCCAGCACCTTCCCCAATTAAATGTAGAATGGAGTGGGAATAGTAAATACATTTTGTTCAGTGTCCAGCACCTACCCAAATTAAGGGGCCGATTATGATATCGGTTTTCCCGCATCCTCCGGGCCGGCGGAAGCCACCGCCGGCCCGGAGGATGCGGGAAAACCGCTGCGTACTGAAAAAAGACCCCCCCACCAGATTAGGATGGCTGGGGGACCTTTTTTCCGTCGCAGCTTTTCCGCCGCGGTCGCCTCCCGTCCGCGGCGGAAAAGCATGGCTGATGGTGTCTATCAGACAACGCCAGCCATATTAGGATGTCTGGAGTACTATGCCTTTACACGGCGGCATTTCCGCCGTGCAAAGGCATACGGATTTTTGTTTGGGGGCCTGTTGCAGGCCCCCAGGGGTGAAGGGGGGATGGGGGGTGCACATGGGGGGTACCTATGGTACCCCCCTGCATTTGCGTGCACAAAGCGGCAGGCACCGCGCGGTGCCTGCCGCTTTGTGCATGCAAATGCACAACTTTCATTTTTAACATTGTGGAGAGTGCTGCTTCAAGCAGCACCCGCCGCAATTTTAAAAATACATGATGTGACCGCCAGGGTGGCGGTCACATCCTAATTTGCACGGAGGGACCGCCACTGCCCCTGCGGACGGTCCCTCCTACTCTGGGGTGGCGGACGGACTAAGGTCTGTCCGCCATCATAATCGGCCCCTAAATGTAGACTGGAGTGGGAATAGTAAATTAATTAGGGTCAGTGTCCAGCACCTACTCCAATTTGGGGGTCGATTCCGATTCGGGAAAAAAACGCTCTGAATAGCCGCTCAGAGCGTTTTTCCCATACGAATCGTACCCTGCAATGTCCCGCGTACGTATGTCGAAGTACGATTCGTGCCAGGAGCCGGACTCCGTACGAATCCTACAGAGAGCGTACGACTTGAATCCCTGTACCAGTCTCCATCGGAACCCGTTGTACGCGACATCTGTACGGCTCGCGGTTGGTTTATACGACCCAGCAAGTACGATACGTGTCGGGTACGCACCGTACGACCCTTTTTTTACGGGAGCTGAAAACAGTCGTAAAAGCAGAGTTCGCGCCGAAACAGGACCGAACAGCCCCCCCCGGGTACAGCTGCGTACCCCCCATGATTGCAGAGTTACGCACCGTACCCCATGTACGCTGGGTGTACGGGGCGTACCCTTGCAATCATGGGGGGTTCGCACCGTATGGTGTGTATGTGATTGTGCGCTTTTCCGTACGAATCGCCCTTACCTGACGTGGACCGTACGGATCGCATCCTGATGCCCAGTTCCGGATCGTACTCGTCGGGTCATACGGCGTGTGAACGGGTCGTACGGAGAGGGCTCCGGATACGATTCGTACGGACGTTTTTTTTACCGGATCGGAATCGACCCCTAGATGTAGATTAGAGTGGGAATAGTAAATTAATTAGGTTCAGTGTTCAGCACCTACTCCAATTAAATGTAGACTGGAGTGGGAATAGTAAATTAATTAGGCTTAGTGTCCAGCACCGACCCCAATTAAATGTAGACTGGAGTGGGAATAGTAAATTTATTAGGTTCAGTGTCCAGCAACTACCCCAATTAAATGTAGACTGGAGTGGGAATAGTACATTTATTAGGTTTAGTGTCCAGCACCTACCTTAATTAAATGTAGACTGGAGTGGGAATAGTAAATTAATTAGGTTCAGTGTCCAGAACCTACCCCAATTAAATGTAGATTGGAGTGGGAATAGTAAATTAATTAGGTTCAGTGTCCAGCACCTACCCCAATTAAATGTACACTGGAGTGGGAATAGTAAATTTATCAGGTTCAGTATCCAGCAACTACCTCAATTAAGTGTAGACTGGAGTGGGAATAGTAAATTAATTAGGTTTAGTGTCCAGCACCTACCTTAATTAAATGTAGACTGGAGTGGGGATAGTAAATTAATTAGGTTCAGTGTCCAGCACCTACCCCAATTAAATGTAGATTGGAGTGGGAATAGTAAATTAATTAGGTTCAGTGTCCAGCACCTACCCCAATTAAATGTAGACTGGAGTGGGAATAGTAAATTTATTAGGTTCAGTGTCCAGCAACTACCTCAATTAAATGTAGACTGGAGTGGGAATAGTAAATTTATTAGGTTTAGTGTCCAGCACCTACCTTAATTAAATGTAGACTGGAGTGGGAATAGTAAATTTATTAGGTTCAGTGTTCAGCACCTACCCCAATTAAATGTCGACTGGAGTGGAAATTGTAAATTAATTAGGTTCAGTATCCAGCACCTACCCCAATTAAATGTAGATTGGAGTGGGAATAGTGAATTAATTAGGTTCAGTGTCCAGCACCTACCCCAATTAAATGTAGACTGGAGTGGGAATAGTAAATTAATTTTGTTCAGTGTCCAGCAAGTACCCCAATGAAATGTAGACTGGAGTGGGAATAGTAAATTTATTAGGTTTAGTGTCCATCACCTACCCTAATTAAATGTCGACTGGAGTGGGAAAAGTAAATTAATTAGGTTCAGTGTCCAGCACCTACCCTAATTAAATGTAGACTGGAGTTTGAATAGTAAATTAATTAGGTTCAGTGTCCAGCACCTACCACAATTAAATGTAGATTGGAGTGGGAATAGTAAATGAATTAGGTTCAGTGTCCAGCACCCACCCCAATTAAATGTAGACTGGAGTGGGAATAGTACATTTATTAGGTTCTGTGTCCAGCAACTACCTCAATTAAATGTAGACTGGAGTGGGAATAGTACATTTATTAGGGTTAGTGTCCAGCACCTACCTTAATTAAATGTAGACTAGAGTGGGAATAGTAAAGTAATTAGGTTCAGTGTCCAGCACCTACCCCAATTGAATATAGACTGGAGTGGGAATAGTAAATTAATTAGGTTCAGTGTCCAGCACCTACCCCAATTAAATGTAGGTTGGAGTGGGAATAGTAAATTAATTAGGTTCAGTGTCCAGCACCTACCCCAATTAAATGTAGACTGGAGTGGGAATAGTACATTTATTAGGTTTAGTGTCCAGCACCTACCCTAATTGAATGTAGACTGGAGTGGAAATAGTAAAATAATTAGGTTCAGTGACCAGCACCTACCCTAATTAAATGTAGACTGGAGTAGGAATAGTAAATTAATTAGGTTCAGTGTCCAGCAACTACCCCAATTAAATGTAGATTGGGGTGGGAATAGTAAATTAATTAGGTTCAGTGTCCAGCACCTACCCCAATTAAATGTAGACTGGAGTGGGAATAGTACATTTCTTAGGTTCAGTGTCCAGCACCTACCCTAATTAAATGTAGACTGAAGTGGGAATAGTAAATTAATTAGGTTCAGTGTCCAGCACCTACCCCAATTAAATGTAGACTGGAGTGGGAATAGTAAATTAATTAGGTTCAGTGTCCAGCACCTACCCCAATTAAATGTAGATTGGAGTGGGAATAGTAAATTAATTAGGTTCAGTGTCCAGCACCTACCCCAATTAAATGTAGACTGGAGTGGGAATAGTACATTTATTAGGTTCAGTGTCCAGCACCTACCCTAATTAAATGTAGACTGAAGTGGGAATAGTAAATAAATTAGGTTCAGTGTCCAGCACCTACCCTAATTAAATGTAGACTGAAGTGGGAATAGTATATTAATTAGGTTCAGTGTCCAGCACCTACCCCAAATAAATGTAGACTGGAGTGGGAATAGTAAATTAATTAGGTTCAGTGTCCAACAACTACCCCAATTAAATGTAGATTGGGGTGGGAATAGTAAATTAATTAGGTTCAGTGTCCAGCACCTACCCCAATTAAATGTAGACTGGAGTGGGAATAGTACATTTATTAGGTTCAGTGTCCAGCACCTACCCTAATTAAATGTAGACTGAAGTGGGAATAGTAAATTAATTAGGTTCAGTGTCCAGCACCTACCCCAATTAAATGTAGACTGGAGTGGGGATAGTAAATTAATTAGGTTCAGTGTCCAGCACCTACCCCAATTAAATGTAGATTGGAGTCAGAATAGTAAATTAATTAGGTTCAGTGTCCAGCACCTACCCCAAATAAATGTAGACTGGAGTGGGAATAGTAAATTTATTAGGTTTAGTGTCCAGCAACTACCTCAATTAAATGTAGACTGGAGTGGGAATAGTAAATTTATTAGGTTTAGTGTCCAGCACCTACCTTAATTAAATGTAGACTGGAGTGGGAATAGTAAATTTATTAGGTTCAGTGTACAGCACCTACCCCAATTAAATGTCGACTGGAGTGGGAATTGTAAATTAATTAGGTTCAGTATCCAGCACCTACCACAATTAAATGTAGATTGGAGTGGAAATAGTGAATTAATTAGGTTCAGTGTCCAGCACCTACCCCAATTAAATGGAGACTGGAGTGGGAATAGTAAATTAATTTTGTTCAGTGTCCAGCAACTACCCCAATTAAATGTAGACTCGAGTGGGAATAGTAAATTTATTAGGTTTATGTCCATCACCTACCCTAATTAAATGTCGACTGGAGTGGGAAAAGTAAATTAATTAGGTTCAGTGTCCAGCACCTACCCTAATTAAATGTAGACTGGAGTTTGAATAGTAAATTAATTAGGTTCAGTGTCCAGCACCTACCCCAATTAAATGTAGATTGGAGTGGGAATAGTAAATTAATTAGGTTCAGTGTCCAGCACCTACCCCAATAAAATATAGACTGGAGTGGGAATAGTACATTTATTAGGTTCTGTGTCCAGCAACTACCTCAATTAAATGTAGACTGGAGTGGGAATAGTAAATTTATTAGGTTTAGTGTCCAGCACCTACCTTAATTAAATTTAGACTGGAGTGGGAATAGTAAATTTATTAGGTTCAGTGTCCAGCACCTACCCCAATTAAATGTCGACTCGAGTGGGAATTGTAAATTAATTAGGTTCAGTATCCAGCACCTACCCCAATTAAATGTAGATTGGAGTGGAAATAGTGAATTAATTAGGTTCAGTGTCCAGCACCTACCCCAATTAAATGGAGACTGGAGTGGGAATAGTAAATTAATTTTGTTCAGTGTCCAGCAACTACCCCAATTAAATGTAGACTGGAGTGGGAATAGTAAATTTATTAGGTTTAGTGTCCATCACCTACCCTAATTAAATGTCGACTGGAGTGGGAAAAGTAAATTAATTAGGTTCAGTGTCCAGCACCTACCCTAATTAAATGTAGACTGGAGTTTGAATAGTAAATTAATTAGGTTCAGTGTCCAGCACCTACCCCAATTAAATGTAGATTGGAGTGGGAATAGTAAATTAATTAGGTTCAGTGTCCAGCACCTACCCCAATAAAATGTAGACTGGAGTGGGAATAGTACATTTATTAGGTTCTGTGTCCAGCAACTACCTCAATTAAATGTAGACTGGAGTGGGAATAGTAAATTTATTAGGGTTAGTGTCCATCACCTACCTTAATTAAATGTAGACTAGAGTGGGAATAGTAAAGTAATTAGTTTCAGTGTCCAGCACCTACCCCAATTGAATATAGACTGGAGTGGGAATAGTAAATTAATTAGGTTCAGTGTCCAGCACCTACCCCAATTAAATGTAGATTGGAGTGGGAATAGTAAATTTATTAGGTTTAGTGTCCATCACCTACCCTAATTAAATGTCGACTGGAGTGGGAAAAGTAAATTAATTAGGTTCAGTGTCCAGCACCTACCCTAATTAAATGTAGACTGGAGTTTGAATAGTAAATTAATTAGGTTCAGTGTCCAGCACCTACCCCAATTAAATGTAGATTGGAGTGGGAATAGTAAATTAATTAGGTTCAGTGTCCAGCACCTACCCCAATAAAATGTAGACTGGAGTGGGAATAGTACATTTATTAGGTTCTGTGTCCAGCAACTACCTCAATTAAATGTAGACTGGAGTGGGAATAGTAAATTTATTAGGGTTAGTGTCCATCACCTACCTTAATTAAATGTAGACTAGAGTGGGAATAGTAAAGTAATTAGTTTCAGTGTCCAGCACCTACCCCAATTGAATATAGACTGGAGTGGGAATAGTAAATTAATTAGGTTCAGTGTCCAGCACCTACCCCAATTAAATGTAGATTGGAGTGGGAATAGTAAATTAATTAGGTTCAGTGTCCAGCACCTACCCCAATTAAATGTAGACTGGAGTGGGAATAGTAAATTTATTAGGTTTAGTGTCCAGCACCTACCCTAATTAAATGTAGACTGGAGTGGAAATAGTAAATTAATTAGGTTCAGTGTCCAGCACCTACCCTAATTAAATGTAGACTGGAGTGGGAATAGTAAATTAATTAGGTTCAGTGTCCAGCAACTACCCCAATTAAATGTAGATTGGGGTGGGAATAGTAAATTAATTAGGTTCAGTGTCCAGCACCTACCCCAATTAAATGTAGACTGGAGTGGGAATAGTACATTTATTAGGTTCAGTGTCCAGCACCTACCCTAATTAAATGTAGACTGAAGTGGGAATAGTAAATTAATTAGGTTCAGTGTCCAGCACCTACCCCAATTAAATGTAGACTGGAGTGGGAATAGTAAATTAATTAGGTTCAGTGTCCAGCACCTACCCCAATTAAATGTAGATTGGAGTGGGAATAGTAAATTAATTAGGTACAGTGTCCAGCACCTGCCCCAATTAAATGTAGACTGGAGTGGGAATAGTAAATTAATTTTGTTCAGTGTCCAGCAACTACCCCAATTAAATGTAGACAGGAGTGGGAATAGTAAATTTATTAGGTTTAGTGTTCCGCACCTATCCTAATTAAATTTAGACTGGAGTGGGAATAGTAAATCAATTAGGTTCAGTGTCCAGCACCTACCCCAATTAAAAGTAGATTGGAGTGGGAATAGTAAATTAATTAGGTTTAGTGTCCAGTATCTACTTCAATTATATGTAGATTGGAGTGGGAATCCTAAATTTATTATTTGTTTTGTTTAGAATTTCTTGTAAAAGAAATGTATATTATAGTGGGAGTCATGTTTTAGTTATTTAAAAAAAAATTAATTGTTATATTTAAGTGTGTAAAGTGTTTAATGTTTAATTTAAAGTATTTTTAAAATCATATTTAATATAATAATTTTAAAATGATATATTTTAATGTGTTAAAATATTTATTATTTTAAACATGTTTATATATTTATAAAATTATGTTTTTTTAATTTTAACTTTTGTAATGTACATATATTTATACATTTTAAAAAGATACACATTTTTGTACAATGGTAGTAATAGTTATTTTAAGGTATTAAAATAAATGACAATTTTTTTTTAAAACATTTTTATTATATAATTCAGAGAGTACATAAATCAAAGAAAATATTTATTATAAATAATAGTATGAATAATTAACAAATATATAAGTATTTGTATATTTTTATTTTATACAAATTATTTTTCATTTGTATAGTTGTTGAGACAAGTACATTATAGGGACATAGAAACAGTATAGTCAATGCAAATACATTTTACATTTGAATATATTGTGAACAAATAATAGGATGCATTTTTATTTTTCATTTTCAAAATTTGCATTACTATATATTTTTTGATAGATTTTGCATTCTTTTTTTCAAGCAATTATGATATACATGTCAAAATACATTTAAAGAAAATGAATGAAAACATATATTATAAATATTATACTATACAGTTTTTACATAGTAACATTTTAACATTTTAATATGAATTACATTTTTAAATATTATCAATATTAATATTGCTTTATTAATATTAATAATTTTTAAATGGTAGCAATTGTTTTTAGCAATCAAATGTATATACCATTTTTCAAATTTTTGTTTAACATACATTTAATTTTAAATATTATATTAGGATAATATTTAATTTTATAATTTTACAATATATGAAAATAATAAAACATTTTTTAATACATCATATACAATTTTACAAAATTGGAACAACGTTTTTATAATTTTTACATTATTCTTTTCTGTTAAATAAATTATTTAGTCACTATTTTTGGATTGATATTATTATTTGGGTCTTTTATTTTGTAACCGCTCTTTGTCTTTTTGTGTCATTTGGGAAGATTCAAGCTCGCGGTTGGAAGCTGCTTCGCGTCTGAGAAGGTAAGAGATATTTTCTTTATATTTTAACTATTTTAAGTGTGTTTGGAAGGTAGTAGTGTTATATTTAGGGTGTGTGGAGTTATGTTTTAGAAGTTGTGATGTTTGTAATCGTTTATTTAGGTGTTAATTTTTATCAGCGTTTTTTGGATTTACGGCCTAGTTAGTATCATTGTGTTTATATGTATTTAGTTAGTTTTTGTTTTAATGATGCATGTTATGGTGTTTGAAAATGTGTAATTTTACGTTGTATGTGGGTGGGAATGTTTGTTTTTCTACTCTAGGTTTTTGGAGAAAGCCTTTTCGTTTCTGGAAGTTTTGTGTTTTTTTCTAAAAGGAAGTGTATTTTAGTTGTTTCAACTAATGTTTTTTTTACACTTCCTTTATTATTCCGGTTTCCTGGAGCGGTTTTTATTCTTTTTTTACGTTTTCGGGTTTTTGATCGATTGTGGATTATCGATTTTTATGGATTTTCGATGGCTGGGCCCCCAGAGTGAAGCAGAGTGGGGACATGCACACGAGGGGTACTTGTGGTACCCCCCCACATTTACATAAACAAAGCGTCAGGCACCGCGCGGTGCCTGCTGCTTTGTTTATGTAAATGCTGAAAAGCATTTTTAGTATTGTGGTGGGCGGTGCAGAGACGACGGCCTTATGACGGAGGGTCCCATTTACCACGACGATGGCGGGTGGGCAAAGTCGGCCCACCATCCTAATGAGGCCCTACGCATTATTAATAGTACATGTGTATTTTATTATATACTTACCAAGTGTTGTTTATTTGGACTTCAATGTTGATGTTCTTTTAATATTTTGCTGCTTTTCTTTATTAAGTTGTCTGAGGAAAGAAAGTAAAGTGTATTTTATGCTATGAATTTTATTTTTATATGCATTTGGCTTTTTTTAAAGACCAAGGGGGTCATTAGGATGGCGGGCGGCATCCTGACGGGGATTGGGACCGCCCGCCATAAGGGCGGGGGTCCCGTGGGGGGCGTTAGGATGTGCCCGCCACAATGGCGGGCACATCCTGCATTTCTAGCATTGTGGCGGGCGGTGCTGTCAGCACCGCCCGCCACAATGTTAGAAATGCATTTCAGCATTTGCATAAACAAAGCGGCAGGCACCGCCTGGTGCTTGCCGCTTTGCTTATGCAAATGTGGGGGGTACCACAGGTATCCCCCGTATGCAGCCCCCACCCCTCCTTCCTTCACTCTGGGGGCCTGCAGGGGTCCCCCAGAGTGAAGACCGCATGCCTTTGTAAAATGCCTATTGTAATATGGCTGGCGGTGTCTGATAGACACCGCCACCATATTATTCCTTTTCCGCCCCAGCCGCAAGGCGACCGGGGCGGAAAAGTGGCGGACGGTCTTTCTGTGCGCCGAGGTCCCCCCCGCCATACTAATATGGCGGGGGGGGGAAACGAGTGAGGTTGTCGGGCAGATTGCCCCTGCCAGGCTGGCGGTGGCTACCTCCAGCCTGGTGGGGGCAATCCGCCCGACATCCTAATGACCCCCCAGGTTTATATTATCTGTGTTTAAAAAATGTGTCAACATTTTTAGAAAATTTTTAAAGTCAGAATGGCATTTTTTTGATAGTTGGAACATTTTAGCTGTTTAGTTGTCTGTTATTTAGTGTTTAAAAAATTGGAATAGTATACTTACTTTTTTGGTTTCTTGTTTTTGTAGGTAGAAAATTTTCTTTTTTTGTAGTTGGATCTGTTGTGGCTATATAGAGAGATAGAAATATAAAATTGTATTTATGTTTTGATGATTAAAGGCAGGTTACATTTAAATTGACAGTTTATTTATAAAGTTTTATTTACTTACTTTTTGATATTTGTAGTTGTCTTTTTTTCAGATTAGTCTTTAAAGTTGTAGCAGATGTGGCAAAGTTTCTCCTTGCTTATTTTCCTGGAAGGTGTGAGAGTTTTCAGTTTAGTTCTTTATATAGTGAGTATTTAATTAGTTGTTGTTTGTTATTGGTCAGTTATATTTAAATGTGTTTCTATTGGTTAGTTTGAATTTTTTTCACGTTGTTAATTATGTTACTTGTATGTGAAATTGTAATGTCGACCTTTGCTCTGTTTTTCTCATTTTATGAAGGGTATTTTGAAGGTATGTTGTTTTTTAAAAGGTATTATATTGTTTCTAATATTTTTATATATTAAGTGTGTTTGTTTAAAATGTTTTAGTTTATTTAGTATGGGTAATTGTTTTTATTTAGAATGTTTCATTTTGGTTGTGTTTGTTATGTATATTACATTTTGTGTATATTTTAAATATTTAAATTATAGTGTGTAAATTAAGAATTTATTTGTATTTTTGAGCTGTCGATATTTATGTATTGCCGATAATATTGATGTCTATATTTTTGTTTACGATATTTTTGATATATGCTAAGTTTATTTAAGATTGTCAATATTTGGGATTTCGAAATGTGTGCTTACGATATTTGTGTGGTCGTTGTTTATGTTTAACGATATTGTTTACTCAATATTTATGTTGTTTGTTAGCTAAATATAGGAAGTCGATTTATTTGTCATCGATATTTAGTACACGATAATTTTGTATGTCGATTTTTCTGGTTTCGATATTTTGTCATAGATTCCTCAACCAAGCCTGCTGACTGGGGGTGGTTCGCCGCATGAAACTGTTGCCTAATGTGCAACCCATTCGCACACCAATTGGATGACCTTGGCATTGAAGTGGCTGCCATTGTCTCTCCAAATCGAACAGGGCAAACCAAAACACAGGAAGAACTCTTTCAATAATGTCGCCTTCGCCATGGCGACATTATCTTTAGTGGGGTAGGCCTCAATCCATTTATTTGAATGCACAGACAACCACCAACACATATTTCAAGGTATTGACTCATTCCATTTCGATATAATCCCTCTGGAGAACCTCGAAAGGGAAGAAAGGCGATGTAAAACTGCCAACAGGAGTGGGGGTACCCTTCCCAGGATTGTGCATCAGGCAAATCATGCAGTACCGCATCAGGTGGGCGGCAACTTTGGGGATATGGTCACTCTGCCAAATGTTATGTTATGTTATGTTACGAGTTTGTTGAAGCGCGACAGCTGCCCCAGCAACGGGGCGTCCCGGCGAGAAACCATAGCATAACCTACTGGGAGGGGGTGGGGAGGCCAGAGGCTTACAATAGTGGGAACAGGTGAGTTTTTATTGCCTTGCGAAAAGCGGACAAGTTGTCAAGGCGGCAGATGTTCAGGGGAAGGGAATTCCAGAGTTTTGCTCCCAAAAGTCTGAAAGAGCGACCCCCGACACGGCAGAGTTTCGTGCGGGGGACCACTACTAAATGTTGACCTAAGGAGCGGAAATTGCTCTGGGGGGTGTAGGGTGTTAGAAGCGGACGGAGGAGTTCAGGGCCATCAGTTTTGAGGATTTTAAAGGCAGTGGTAAGGGCCTTAAATTGGATTCGGGCTTCCACTGGGAGCCAGTGGAGTCTTTGTATAGTGGCTCTAGCAGAGCATCTTCTAGGAAGGCCAACTATTGCCCTGGCCGCAGAATTCTGAATTCGTTGAAGCCTGGTTGTCTCAGCTTTGTTAGCGCCTAACAGTAGGACGCTAGCATAGTCTAACCGGGAAAGGATGGTGGATTGGACTATGAGCTGCAGTGTTTTGGGGTCGAAGAACCCTAGAATGGAATTAAGGCTTCTCAGCAGCCCGATACACGTAGCTGCTACTCTTTTGGTGTGAGTTTGGTAGCTCAGCGAGGAATCCAACCAAACTCCCAGGTTTTTTACCAGAGATTTAGAAGGAGGGATGGGGCCCAGCAAGGGGGGCCACCAATGGTCACTCCAACAGCTGGGGTTCTTAACCAGGAGCATCACCTCGGTTTTCCCTGCGTTCAATTGTAAGCAGTTAGCCGTCATCCAATGGGCGACTGCAGCCAGTCCATCCCTGAATCTCGTGGCAGAGGTTGAGGGCGCCTCAGTGAGGGTAATTACCAGCTGTGTGTCGTCGGCGTACGACACCAGCGTGAGGTCCCATTCTTTGGCCACTGCCGCGAGAGGCTGCACATACAGGTTAAAAAGGGATGGACTGAGAGCCGAACCCTGCGGAACTCCTTAGACGATAGAGTGTGATCGGGAGGTGAACGGGGGTGCTGAGACACGGAAGGATCTGCTCGTCAGGAACGAGCGGAACCATTCGAGGGCCAGATCACTGATTCCTATGTTTTCCAGGCGACTCAGTAAGATATTATGGGAAACCGTGTCAAAGGCTGCGCTGAGATCGAGTAGTATCAGCGCAGCACTTTGACCGGCATCTAGTACCCTCCGGAGATATTCGGTGGTGGATAGGAGGGCGGACTCCGTACTATGCCCTGGCCTGAACCCGTGTTGGGAAGGGTCCAAGATGTTATTTTGGGCCATGTGGTCTGATAGTACGGTGTTAGCATGGGCTTCTGCTAGTTTGGACACCCAGGGGCGCAGTGAGATGGGCCTATAGTTCTCCGGCTCTGTGGGGTCCAGGGTAGGCTTTTTGATAATGGGAGTGACCCATGCCTGTTTCCGACATGTAGGAACGGTTGCCGAGGAGAAGGAGAGGTTGAGGAGTGTGGCCAGGGATGGAAGAAAGAAGTCCAGAGCCTCTAAAAATTGAGCCGGTCTCATGGGATCTGAAGGGGCACCGGATTTCACCTTTCTACAGAGTTTAGCTAGATCCTCGTGAGAGATGGCAGGTAAACAAGTAAGTCTGGTGCCTTTAAAGGTGGAGTTGGAGGAACTAGTGCAGTCAGAAGGATTCTGTGAGAAGGTGTTATAAATTTTCCTCACCTTTTCAATAAAGAAGGTGGCAAGGTCCTCACACTGCAGAGTGGAAGGGATACACGAGGCAGGATTGCCACAGTTTTGCAGCTTTTGAACCAGTTTAAAAATGGTTTTCGTAGGGTTGGAGCTGGAGTCGATTTCCTTGGCATAGAAGGATGTGCGGGCCGCGCGTATAGCTTTATGATATGATTTAAGTTTGGACAGGTAAAAAGCTTTGTCCTTGTCCTTATAGTATTTTCTCCAGTAACGTTCAGCTACTTTGCATTCCTTTCTAAGAAGTTTCACATTTTCATCATACCATGGATTAGAGGGGGTGCTACGTCCTCTAGTCCATTTGGCAGGTATGAGGGTGTCGAGTCCTTTAGTGATCCAATCCTGAAAGGAGGCATACGACGTATTGATGTCGTTAGTGGTTGCGAGGTTAGGTTCTCCTAAGATAGCGGAGAGATCCTTATTTTGGAGTTTATGCCAGGGCCGTTTAAGACAGGAGGAAGGCGAAACCTTGTTGGATTGGGTATCGGCCGATTGGAGTCCAGCAACTTGCAAATCCCCTTCACACTAATATGTGCTGGCCCATCCGGCATGGTAACCACAGGGAGGACATATTTTTTTTATTTTATTTTACAGAGTTTTTTATAGCACAAACTTGACCCAAAGGTATCGGGTATCAGAGCGCTTTACCTAGCACCAGTTGGGTTACAGATGGACACATTCATTTTGTTAGGCACGGGGATATTTAGTGATTTGTCCAGAATCCGGTAGCATCCATCTCTGCTTTCCGGACTTGTAAGTCCAACACCCATCCTCATCCAAATTAGCCGTGCTCTCCTACCATATTGCTAACTCCTCAATTGTTGCCTCACTTGAATCTCCTTAACGTTTTCCAGTGTGTCCACAAACGTCCCATTTTCAGGCACCCATCTAGCTGGACCTGCCACAAACATCCTCTACATTTTAGTCTGTGCTGTCTCCTTTGCTATCTGATCTGCAAATGCGTTCCCCCTCCCAACATCATTAGTTATTGCCTTGTGAGCACTGTACTTCACTATTGATAATTTCTTAGGGAGTGCCAGGGCTGACAAAGGTCTGTGTATTAGTGGGCCGTTCTGTATTCTTATTCCATGGGACGTTAGGAACCCCCTCTCCGCCCGGAGCTGCCAAAAATTGTGAGCCACACCTAACGTGAACTGGCTGTCAGTACATATATTGACAGCCTGTCCCTCACTCAACTCACAGGCACAAAGAAGGGCCACCAACTCTGCAGCTTGTGCTGATTGATAGGGAACTTGTGATGTCTCAACTACAGTGTGTAGGGTGGTGATTGCATAGGCTGCTGTTGTTGTGCCATCTGTTAATTTAAAACAAGAGCCATCGACGAATATCTCCCGTTGGGGTTCATATAGGGGAACATCCATAATAATAATAATAATAATACTACCCGTCGCTTCGTCTCTTCTTCCATACGGAAGATACAATCATGCACGTCCATTTCCTCACTCTCAGAAGGGAGGGGTCGTAACGTGGCTGAGTTCAGGGTGGCACATCTTTTAATGGTGACATGCGATGCAAACAGGGTCAGCTCATAGCCAGTCAAACGTGCACTGGTGAGGTGCTGTGTCTTTTTTCTGTTCAAAAGTGTGTCCACAGCATGCCAGACCATGACTGTGAGAACAGTATCAAGGAGGAGGCCTGCCGATTGTCGGACAGAAATGGCCACAGCTGTGACCACTCTCAAACAGCTAGGGAGGGCTCTGGCGACGTTGTCATGCAGAGCAGTGAAATACGCACATGGCCTCTGCTTACCTCCAAAGGCCTGTGTTAAGACAAAAAGCGCACAGCCAGCTGTTTTGTGTACGTACAACACAAACTTCTTCTGATAGTCTGGAGTGCCAAGCACAGGTGCAGAGCAAAGTGCAATTTTTAGTTGCCCAAAAGCATGCTGACAGTCATGTGTCCAAGGAAGTGGTTCATGCACATCTTTAGTAGTTAGGCGCAGCAAGGGCCTCGTTAGTAAAGCAAAGTTAAAGATCCAGTGGTGACAATACAAAGTAATACCTATAAAGGTTCGCACATCCCATTGCGTCTTAGGGATGGGCATCTTAGTTATGGCAGCAATGTGCTCAGGTGTTAGTCTCCTTCCCTCCTTCGACAGTAGGTGACCTAAGTAGGTGACCTCCTGTTGTTAATATTGACAATAACAAAGGGACACTTTATGTCCATGATGGGCCAAATGTAGCAGTAATGTAACCGTTTCATCCTTGCAACCATTTTCAGTATCCAAAGCTATCAAGAGGCTGTCCACGTACTGCAATAGGACATTACCTGAGGGAAGGACGAGAGAGTCCAATTGACCTTTTAAAGCTTGGCTATAGATACTAGGACTTTCAGTACAGCCCTGAGAAGCCCAACAGAATCTAAAACTTCTGCCGGCCAAGAAGAACCCAAACCTGCTATCTGGGTGTATGGGAATGCTAAAGAACGCATTCTTCAAATCAACAACACAGAAGTATGTAGCAGAGGGAGGAATAATGGTCAGGAGAGCAGTGATGTCGGGGACAACACGGAACTGAGGGACCTCAATCTTATTCACCTTGCGCAGGTTAATCACAAAGCGATGATCATCTGGGTAACCCCATGGTGCCCTTTTTAAGATGGGAAGAATAGGGCTATTGCACCACACATTCGCAGCTGTCTCCTCAAAAACCCCAGACGCAATAAAATCCTGTATAATCTGCAGCAGCGCCCGCTCTCCTGCCTTTGGTATCTAGTGCTGGGGAAGATGAGGCAGAACAGCATTGTCTTTAACTCTGATGGAGACTTTAGGTATCGGCAACAGTCCTACGTTCGTGTCACCTGTAGCCCATGATGTCATCGGCACCTCCTTACACTCAGTGGGAAGGGGCTCATCCTTTGAAAAACATTGCTTGGAATTCACCACATTCGGTCCAATCCTCATATAGACGCCATCCGGCGAGAATGAAATAATCGCATGTAAATTCTTCAACAAGTCCAAACCCATTAAATTCTCTCCACAATTAAATGTCAATAAGAAGTGCTCAGAGATGGGGTTCACAAACGGTATGCCTGAAAAGCCTACTGAAACATTATTTTGGCCAGACAGGTCTACCCCGAGGGACCAGTGAACGAGAAACAGAGCTATTTATTGCGCCTATGTCCACCAAGAATTTCTTCGCTGAGCCCTGCAGATCAGCAGTGACATAGGGTCCCTGCTGATCCACAGGGATCTGAACTCATCCCTCACCCTGCCCTTGACTGTCCTAACCGTGGGTAAGTTCTGTCACTGTGTCCAAATCATAATCATCATGGTAATACTGTCTCCCCCTCGGATCATCAAAATAGTTCTGCTCAGACAGACCTGGCTGTTCCTTACCTCCCCAGCCTCCGCCATAGCCACCTGCTCCCTGTCCTTGTCCTCCGGATACCTGTCCCCTCGGAGCTTTAACCCTTTGCAACAGCGTCAGACACTCACTATTCCAATGCCACTCCTGCTTGTAATGAGCGCACTGGTTCGGCCCCATGTATGTAGTATTCCTGCTAGTGCGGGGCAGCTGCTGGGCTGGACCAATGCCCTGTCCTCTTCCGTTGCCCCGGGACGCCTGTTGCATCACCACCTTCATCTTCAACTCCTTATTTTTCTTCTCTACCTTCTCCTTCTGTTCTTTCTCTCTGTGCTCGTATTACAGTGCCATACATAATATTACCGATGGGGATGAGGTAGTCCAAGAGCTCTCCGAAGCCTGCAACCGAGTCGCGATCTCAGGAAGTAGGTTCGTAAAAAATCTGTTAACAAACAGCCGGACGCCTCCCTCCATCTACAAATACTGTCCACTAAAATCCCAAAACACCAATTCGATCCTAGTGAAGAAGTCGCATACACTTTCATCTTTCTTCAGGCGACATGCTGTTAACTTATCCCAATCTACCCTTCTAGGTGGGAACAAGGAGTGCATATACGTGATAATTCAGCTGGGAAAAGCTAGTATCTCAGCATTAGGCTTCTCACCAAGCTTCCACTCTTTGTCCCATGCCCTGATATTGTCCCAAGTGCCACCCAACCCCACTATGTGGTCTGCGTGTGTACCTGCCACCAAATATCAACTGGCACCAGCAAACCGAAAAACATCTCACTGTTGGCCAGGATCATCACTGTCGAGGACGCAGCCTCTGTCAACTCTTTGTAGTAAACAGTCAGATTTTTCCTAGGGTCTGGCAACTGGGTATTAAGAGACACAACCTCACTCCTTTTACAAGGAGTATAAACCCACTGTTCCTGAACATGGGCCTCTACTCGCTGCCTGATGACTTGGTCCTGCCCATTTCGAAGCTCTGGTATTTTGAGGTGGTAGATGGGATGTACTTCCCTCATCGGGAACTGAGACACTGCAATCGGGCTCCTTTGGATCAACCTGCCTCAATATCCAATCAACGTGGTACCACTACTAAAACGTCATTAGGGTCCATGCCACCTGCATACACACTGTCCCGAATATCATAAGTAATTTGGGGGGGGCAACACCATTAAAACACTGCTCCCATAACCCAATCAGGGTAGCCGACATAAGCTTGAGGGCATGCTGTTGAACAAAAGGCTCATAATCTTTCAATACACAACACACATTCTCCACACTGTAAATCTGACTCCTGGCCTACTGAGAGGCCTGGTCAGCCACCATCTTCTTCTCTACATTACCCACATCAGACCAAATTAACACTCACCCCAATCTTTCCATAGCAGCCTCCCAACCCCCATCATTCAGTCCCCGCACCGGCATCCCATCATACAACAAGGGCGAGGAAAGGGAGTGAGGGGAGTACACACTCGCAGATGTTACGGGAACTGGGGAGACTAATGTCTGTGTGTGTGGTGGGTGTAAGCGAGAGAGGTAGGGAAGAGCCAGGGGCAATGGGCACAGCAGATCGGGCTATAATTGCTGCAGTCTCGGCCGATGAAGGCGAGGAGGAAATGAGGGGTGCTCCATCTGAAGCGGCCGTCTCAGAGGCAGGGGAACCGGAGCCAGGAGCATGGGAGGAGAGGTGCGGGGTAAGCGAGGCTGCTGTATATACCCTTTACGGTAAGGAGGTGATGGCCACACATATAACAGATCCTCCACAAAGGGATCGCCTTCTTCGATTGTGACATAAGACTTATCACATTACAATCTATACCCTTCTCTGTCTTCTCTCTCTCTTTTGCTATAGCCTTTTGCGTTATTGTCTGCGTCTTCCCTCTCTGGGTCTCCTTCTCTGCTCTTATCCGCCTTTGCTTAGCTTCCTTTTGCCATACCTGAAGATAGTCAAACATTGACTGACTGCTTCTTTTTGCAAACAATTTATCGTGCAAGAAATTCAATTTCTGTTCATCAAAAGGCCACTGTAACTCGGCCTTGTCCCGCATATATTTGTGCCATAATGTACTAAACATAATAGAGCCAAGGCCATGCTTCACATACATGTTGTTTGGGGTGCCTTCCGGAGGCACCGGCTGCCTCTCTTCCAATAGCACATCAGCAGAGCAACTACAGTACCTCAAACAGCAGAGCTTGCTAAAACAGGGCATCTTCAAGAATAAAGAGAAACAGATTTGCTTCTTGAACTCAGCAAGTGACTTACCAATTCCTTCCCACAGGTCCATCCTTGGACCACACTGAACGTGCAAGGACCAAAAACCGGCTCGCAGACCGCACTAATTCTTCAAATCAGACTCCGCATCACAAGTCCCAAACACTTGTCAAACCCCAGGCGTTTTCAAGAGAAAACCAAAACTAATTACCAAGTTGCCTGGCAGAGGGTCCACAGACACCCTGTATCTCCAAAGCGGTCTGCAGACCTATTGAGTTCACAAACAAACCAAGAAATGGTCTCCAGACCATATCCAAATTATTCAAGACAGTGCCATATTTACCAAGATTTAAGACAAACTCACCTGGTGAACACAGGCCGAACAGTTATTCTTCACTGCCGACTCTTCGGACCATACGGCCAATTGCAAGGGTTTCGCCTTTCAGGACCCCAGTCGGGATGACCACTAGATGAGGCACTGCCCAATCAGACAGGCGGGGCAGCTGTGAGAACTAAGCTTGGTCGTGTGGGGATTCCTGATCCGCCCGTCCGACCTGACGCGACCTCGTCCTCCACACCCGGTTATGCCAATGAAGGAAATGAAGGAATTTGCCCGTTAGGGTCACCCGGGTCACTCACGACCACCTCTCCGCCTTCTCAATAAATGAAGAGTCGGTCAGACAGTAGAGATTACAAACCAACTAGTTTATTACCAATACGCTGCAGTGGATCCCAGTCTGACCAGTCTCCTGAGATGACTGCAGAGGGACTGACCCCCGTCCACATGGTAACACAAAATATACATTTCCAACACCTCTCGAGTCACGCCCAAACTGGAATTTTCCAGCTCAGGCCATGGTGAACAAAGAAGGCAAACAAGGATGAGCCATGGGCCAGGGCTGGGTACATGCTATCTCGACCCCAAGTCCGCTCAGCCAGTGCCTACCATTCTAAGATGTGGGAACGGGTCTATCTAACAGCAAAGGTATGCAACAATAGATAGTACATCCATTAGTGCAGCGAAGCTTCAACCTTGAGAAGTACAAGCTGGAGGCGCAGGGCAGCCTTTCTGATGAGGCAAGCATTATGAAACAGAAGCTCGATCTCAGTTACAGAACAAGATGGCGCCAATAAAGATGGTGCCATGAATGCTAACTTAACACGGAATAGAGTATGAGCATAGCAAAGGGAACATTTCGATTCTGTGCAGTACGGAAATAACATTTCAAATCTATCAACAGAAACCCCCTTTCTAACAGAGATTTACAAACATGTTCTAGTATTCTTAAAAGAATTCACAGTCCTCAAAGGCACCCTTCTTTCAGCATCAACTGCTTGTGCAAATCTCTTTCCTGAAACTTAATACACACATCTCCTCAACCCTCATCTCCCAGACAGGAGATACTACATTTCACACCTTCAACCACATAATCCAAAAAGGTGCCCAAGATTCAGTGGCAATGGAAGTGCCTCTATGCCCTGCAGTTGTATAAAGCTATATACAAACGTTGAAATCCAGCACAATACATTGGGATACAGAACAATACAGGAGCCCCATACCCTGATGAGAGCTTCAACGAACCATCCTCTGCAACCGGTGCATGACATTTACTCTATTGAGTAGCTTTAAACTAGGCGATGCCAATGGATCCGGTTTATTACTCAAATGTAACCAAGATCTATTAGCTTTTCTAATATGTGTCTCTGCTGTGGGCTGTGATTACTGTTTGAGGGTAGGGAGACCTTCCTGGTCTGCTTGCAGTCATTCTCACCTTGTGTTTTAAGATCTCCTACAGAACTAGTCCATGAGGAGAGAAGAGTGCTTCTGGCAGAGGTGACTGCTATTCTGATGGGCGTGGACGTTCAGAAGGTAGATAGAGACTGCTGGTATGTGAGGAATGTAAGGATAGTGTGTGACTGGTGCTCTGTTACAGGTGTGAGAGTTCTTCTGATAGTTGTTATTGCTGGTCTATGAGGGGTGAGAGGGTTAAGATGGCATTTATAGTGCTCTCTGTTTCCACCAAAAGGACTGGTATTCTATTAATGGTGTGCTTCCGATGCTTGTGATTGCTGGTCTATGATGGGTGCGAGGGTGAAGATGCCACTTATGGTGTACTCTGTTTCCACCAACTGGACCGGTACTCTAAGAGGTGTGCATCCGATGGTTGCGATTTCTGGTTTATGATGGGTGCGAGAGTGAAGATGGCATTTAAGCTTTACTCGGTTTCCACCATAAGGACTGGTACTCTATTAAATGTGTGCTTTCGGTGGTTGTGTTTTCTAGTCTACGATGGGTGTGTGGGTGCTGATGGCAATTATAGTGTATTCTGTTTCCACCATAAGGACTGGTACTCTATTAAAGGTGTGCTTCTGAGGGTTGTGTTTGCTAGTCTACAAGGGGTGTGTGAGTGCGGATGGCATTTATGGTGTACGCTGCGTCCACCATAAAGACTGGTTCACTATTAGAGGTATGCTTCTGATGGTTGTGTTTTCTAGTCTATGAGGGGTGTGAGAGTGCTGATGGTATTTATGGTGTACTCCGTTTCCACCATAAGGATTGGTTCGCTATTAGAGTTGTGCTTCCGATGGTTGCGTTTGCTAGTCAATGAGGGGTGTGAGAGTGCTGATGGTATTTATGGTGTACACCGTTTCCACTTTAAGGGCTTTAACAGTTATGCTTGTGTTATCTTTGAGGACATGGCTGTTTTCTTATTTCATAGTGGATGGTTCGTACTCTTCAAACAATGAGGCAGCAATAAGGTGTATGTGGAATCCTCTAATTTGTCTTGGGAGTCATGATGATCCGCTTTCCCTAGCAAGGCAACAAAAGACTAACAATAAATTTGAAAACTATGCACTTGCTTACTTTTGAGAACCCTTAACCCCCAGCTGCTCCTTCAGAACCCTAATGCTCGTAGACACTCACTTGCTGCTCTCCAGCTCTCTCTACGGCCTCACATGAACAGCTCCACAGATACTGTCCTTGGATGATGCTGGCCCCAGTGCACCACACCCTAAAGTCACTCCAGCTCCTGTGCATATGTGTGCATGTATTGTGCATGTGTAGCAAAGTGCCCTTCAGGCGCTTCTGTGTGGCGAGCTTGACAGGAGTAGTTGATTTCACCAGGCAGGATCACTGTACCTCAGATGTGCTGAAGGCCAAATAATCATGGATGCACCAATGAGCTCCATACTCATGCACTAGATAAACAAACATAGCGGAGCATACATCCAAACCATGTCTGGAATTGCCTACTTGGAAGAAAGGACTGCAACTCTTGGGAAAGTCTGGAAGTGGTTAAACAAACCATAATGTGATCTCATCTGTGGGAGAGGCATGGAGCACACCACAGCAACTAAGCAGTTTGTATAGTGCAACACACACCATTCCCACAAGGCCTCGCCATACATCGCTATACCATTACGTTTGGATATGGGAGATGAGAGTTGTAGTTAGAGCTGGTGACCTTGAAGCCTGGTAACAATGGTGCTTCAAGTCAAGTCAAGTCAAGTCAAAGGCATTTGAAACACGCACATATCACGTCCAAAGAGTCTTATGGCGCTTGCAGAAGGCTCTGCCGAGAAGTTGAAAAGCTTAGTTTACAAAAAGCCATGTCTTCAGCTTCTTACGGAAGCAGCTGTGTTCTGAAATAACACGAAGGTTAAGGGGCATTTTATTCCAAAAGGTAGGGGCAAGAAAGGAAAAAGCTCGACCACCATTTCTGGAGGTTTGTATTCTAAGAGGAGTGAGCAGTGACTCTGCACTGGATCTGAGTTCTCTTCGGGGTACATACAATGTGAGCTTTTGGGACCAATATTTTGGACCTTTTCCATACATGTGTTTATGGACTAGGCATAATGTTTTAAACAGGATTCGTTTTTTTACAGGGAGCCAATGAAGGCTCTTCAGGCATGGGGCAGAAGGAGACCTTCGCGGAAGGTTTAAAACCAACCGCGCTGCGGTGTTCTGAAGAACCTGTAGTTTTTTCAAGTGATGCTCATTTATGGCTAATAGAAGCGCATTCCCGTAGTCCAGTCTATTTATGATTAGACCTTGGACTAAAGGTTTCCGGGCCTCTGCAAGAATCCACTTGATCACTTTCCACAGGCTGCGCATAAGTCCGAAGCAGGTGCCTACAATGTGGTTTGTTTGATTCTTCATGGACAGTTTATTGTCCATTTGAAAAACCATGTTCCACACTGATTCCTTGGGGGTTGGACAATTGCCTAGATTGGTTGGCCACCAGTCTTGAGTCCAATGTTCTGCAGCTTTACCAAAAAGCATGATTTCTGTGTTGCTGCTGTTGAGCTGCAGATGATTGGTGCTCATCCATTTCTCAACCTCAATCATGCAGTTTTTGAAATGCTGTTTTGTCTCATTAGGATCGGGGTCCAGAGTGATTAGGTTTTGAGTATCATCGGCGTAAGACAAAACATCGAAGCCGAAGGCTCCAATCACTCTGGCCAAAGGTGTCATATAGACCTTGAAAAGCGTAAGGCTTAAAATGGAGCCTTGCTGAACCCCCGTCTTGACAGGCCTTGTACTTGCTATGTTTTTGCCAATTTGGACAGCTGTTGTGCGGTCAGATAGGTAATTGGTAAACCATTTTAGGGCTTTTCCTCTGACACCAATCTCCTACAGCCGTTGGATTAGAATGCGATGGGAGATGGTGTAAAATGCCGCCGATAAATCGAGCAGGACAAGAATCGTTGATTGGTGTTTGTCTAGGGCCAGTCTGATATTGTCTGCGACCTCTACCAGTACTGTCTCCGTGCTGTGTGCCTCACGGAAACCCGATTGGGATGGATATAGGAGCCCCTGGTTTTCCAGATGGCTCACAAGCTGTTTGTTAACAAAGGATTCAAGTATTTTTCCGAAATATCGGTCGATAGTTTAAGAGGACATTAGGGTCGGCTGAGGGTTTCTTCAGTATTGGCCTGATTCTTGCTGCCTTCCATATTGTGGGGAAGTCTGCCTCCAAGAGGGATTTATTGAGGAGACCGTTCAGACATTCCACCAAGGCCGGGGCAAGTATGGGGAATAGTTTAGGGGAGACCTGATCAGTAGGGGACCCAGACTTTATTTTCAGTCCGACTGACATGGTCTTATCGCTGTCGAAATTTTCTAATTCACTCAAGATATGTGGGGGGTCACATGGTGTAGGTGCCGACACTACCGGCTGCGTTAGCGTTTGATAGGTGGGGAAAGATACATGTATAGCATTTATTTTTTCCTCAAAGAATACTGAGAGAGCCTCAGTCCATTCTTGATAGTTGGGTGTTGATGATGGATTGTTAGAGGTAGTAAACTCTCTTAAAATTTGATACAATTCTTAGGAGGAATTTTCCGCTTTGTTTATACGTGCTTGAATTAAGGTCAAGTGATTCTCGGCAAATCACCTTATCTTCCTGTGTCTAAAAAAACATGAAATGTAATTCTGTGAAATGTTACTATCTAATTTTCACTTTTATGTACATGATTTGAACATTTCCTAACATGCCACATAATGGACAGTACTCCATTTCTCCCTTTATGGGTTTGCATTGCACAAATACATATACATAAATATTTAGTGGCCATTTTATAAGTAGGTAATTCACAGCACATCATGACACGTTACACTGTCTGTGCTGATGATAGTACACTCAATATGATATTGTATTACTGGTTTTGCAGTGGAGAGTGGCTACAGAAGACTGAGCACTGGGACAGAGACAGATGGACAGAGCAGGGCTAGTTTCTTCTGGGGCAGTGGCCAATAACTGGCCCAGGACAAGAAAGAGAAAGGCAGAAAAGGGGGAAAAAAGAGGAAGAGAAGGATAGAAAAATAGTGACAAATGGAGTCAGCAGGGATGATGAAAAAGAAACTGTAAGAGTGAAGTAAAGAGGCAAGGTGTGTAGAGTGGTGGAAGGAAGAGGCCAGAATTAAGTCGCTCAATCAAACAATATTTGGTATAGATAATAAATCAATTACAAATATGCAACATAGGTTCATGGATTTCGATTCACCAAACTTGCAGAGGCAGCTGAAGTGACATGTCCTTTGAGATAATAGGCAGTGACATCATATGACCCGTGATGAGTTCCCATGAAGTGATATTTTTTGAGCAAGGTGACAATACAGGAAGTGCATCACTAACGTGTAAAAATGCATTTAGTGCAAGATTGATACATTACATTACAATTTAAATGGGTCCCAGGTATCATATGGTCGGGATGAGAGTGGGAGCAGCTCAGCATAAGAGCACGTTTGGTCCTGCCAGAGTGTCATGTCGCTAATCCAGTCCTTGAATTTGGACGCACGTCCGCGGCCCCATCTACAGCCCACACGTCACCTGGCTAGTAGGAGAGTGAATTAGACAAATCTACGGTGGTCACAGGTATCTCTTCCGTGTAACCGAGTAGCGCGGTGGGTGGGGACAAGGAGGGATTTGCTGTGGGATCATCAATTCCAGCGCGGTGAATACCTGCTGCCAGTCAGCAAAGACTGAGTTACAACCCATGCAGGATAAAGAAAGTCAGCGCCTTCTGCCCTACACCTGTCGCATTGGTTTGTTGCACGTAGTTTGCATTTATGTCGTTTAACGGTAGTGTAGGAAAGACGGCGAAGGAACTTGTAAGGAGTAATGCGCAGTTGACTACTGGAAGAGGCTTGTTCCGTCTGTGTGCAACAATACAACCACTGTTGGTCCGGGACCTCATGTCCAATGTGAGTCACTCATTTGTCCCGGGAAGTATGGGGGGGTAGTCCATCTCTGTGTATACGATATGATAGAGTGTAGATAACAGGTGGGACGCATTGCCAACTCGTAGTACATGATGCAGTGGAGCGAAAACAGGGGTTTCTTGAGGGTATGAAGGAGTGTACTCTTTAAAACCCTGCCGTAGGCAGACGTAAAGGAAAATGCCCATGGGTGAGGGCTGTGTATACCTAAATAGTTGCTGCATGGTGCAGAACATGCCAGCGAGATAGAGGTCACCCCAGCAATGAATGTTATGTTTAGTTTTGGTTTTGTGAAAAACTCCTTCCTGCAAGACTGGCATCTTTGGGTGATATGTATGTGGGAGCAGCGCGGAATATAAGATGGGGGCTTGCAGGCAGCGAGTTATGCGGTGCCAAGCTGCAACCGTACAATCTACGGATGTCGGGCAGGACGCGTGAGGTGTGGGTGTATTCAATAGAACCCCGTCCAGCGGGATGGGGTCCGACAGCCAGTGTTCAGTTGCTACGTGGAGAGTATATCTGGGAGGGTGGAACCAATTATGAGCATAGTGTGCTTGGGCATACCCGCTGAGAGAGTCCACAGCGCCAAGGAAGCTACTCACAATTGAGGTATGGTATGGCACTCCTTGCCAAAGCACTCCCTCTCCCCTTTTTGGGGAAGGATCCAGTATAGTAGGCCTTGGAGTCTCAGAGACCCCTCTGAGAGAGTCCACTGCGCTTAGGGAGACTCTCGCAACAGAGATGGGGAAATGATACCACTACCCCTGGGTTCACAGCTTACTGGACTTAAGGTGCAGCTTTGACTCGCTTACCGGTTTGTGTCCCCGTCTGCCTCCCCCTCCTCTTGCCTTGCCATGTCTCTAATCCTCCTCTCCTCTTTCCCTCCTCCACTCTCTGTCTACTTCCCCTGCTCCTACCTCCCATTCCCCGGAATATCTCCCCTTGCCTGCTTTCACCACCTTGCCCCCTGTCCTTTTGTGCCTTTTGACTAAGCGCTGCTTCTCCCCTTTTTGGGAAAAGATCCCAGTTATATATGCTGGAGTCTCAGCATACCCGCTGAGAGAGTCCACAGCGCCAAGGGAGCCACTCACAATTGAGGTATGGTATGGCACCCCTTGCCAAAGCACTCTCTCCTTTTTGGGGAAGGATCCAGTAAATAGGCCTTGGAGTCTCAGAGACCCCTTTGAGAGAGTCCACTGCGCTTTGGGAGCCTCTCGCAACAGAGATGGGGAAATGATACCACTCCCCCTGGGATCACAACTTCTGGACTTTGGGCACAGCTTTGACTTGTCTACCGATTTGTGTCCCTGTCACCCTCCCCCTTCTCTGGCCATGCCGTGTCTCTAATCCCTCCCCTCCTCTTTCCCTCCTCCACTCTCTGTCTACTTCCCCTGCTTTTACCATCCCCACTCCCCGGAATATCTCCCCTTGCCAGCTTTTTTCCCCTACCCATATGTTCCTTTTTGTTTGTCTCAACCTTACTTGTAACTAAAATTGCCATGCTCTAATAAATGTGTAACCTTTGTAAAGCTGTAACCTGCAATTTATTGTCTGATACCCATGTAAAGCGCTCTGATACCTCCGGGTCTAGCCAGCGCTACATAAAACCTTTTAAATAAATAAATAAAATAGTACAGTTCTAAATCAGGGACATCAAATCCCCCCTGGGAGTATGGTCGTGTAAGTGTATCTCACTACAAGCTTCGTTGTTTACCACCCCAAACTAATCTGATGAGCTCCGAGTGAAGCTGAGAGAAGAAATGCCTGCCCGGGTAATAAGGGATATTTAAAAACAAATAAAGGATCTTGGGGAGGATTACCATTTTAAAGAGTGAGGCACGATCCGCCATAGTGAGGGGGAGAGCGTTCCAGCAAGTGATGTTGCTAGTGATACGTGCCAATGTACGTCCATAAATGAGCCTCATTAATTCCTCGTGATCAGTGGTGACGTGTATCCCCAGGTACTTCACCTCGGCATCGCACCACTCTATGGGATAGTCTGTGGGGAATCATACCACAGATGCTGTGAGTGGAAAAAGTTGAGATTTAGCCCAGTTGATATGGATGCCGGAGAGACCACCGAATCGAAAGACTTCGCGGAGGAGCGGGTTGAGGTTCTGTTGAGGGTCTTTGACATACAGGGTAACATCGTCGGCATAAAGGGAAATGAGGATCGGGCGAAGGAAGCATCGACGGGCCTTTTCTTGATGATGCTGCCTGATTTTGGCCACCAGCGGCTCTATGGCAAGGGCAAATAGGAGGGGAGAGAGATGACAGCCCTGTCGAGTACCTCGAGTGAGGAGGAAGGAGTGGGAGGTATGGCCATTAATCAGAACCCGTTCCGTGGGAGAGACATAAAGCAGACGTATCCATGCTAAGAAGCCTACATGTAGCCCCATGCATTGAAGGATAGTGAAAAGATAGTCCCATTCCACGGAGTCAAAGGCCTTCGTGGCATCTAAAAACACTGCCACTAGGACCGTTTGCAGAATGGAGAATAGAGTACGGAGGTTGTGGGGGGTCGCTGTCCCGGGGGATAAAACCGGCCTGGTCAGGCAGCACAAGTTTCTTCATCTATAAACTGAGGCGGTTGGCTAAAAGTTTTGCAAGAATTTTTGCATCTGTGTTAATGATTGATGGGGGCCGGTAAGAGTCGCAGTGTTGCGCAGGCTTTCTAGGCTTCCGGAAGGAGGTAATTAACGCCTCGCGCATTGTACTGGGAAGGATCTGTGCCTCTAGAGCTTCAAGGTGTACCTCTTGCAACACCGGAATTAATTGATCGAGGTACGTCTTGAAGTCAATGGGAAGGCTGTCAGAACCAGGGGCTTTGCCCAAATTCATCTGCATAATGGCCGCTCGAAACTCATCATCTTCAAAGGGGACCGCTTGGAATTCCCATTGATTATCCCCTAACCACCCCAGCGTGATATCTTTAAGGAATGGAGCAAAATCCGGGGGTTCAGACCTGCGAGAATGATAAAGATTTGTGTAAAATTAAGTGAATGTTTGCAAGATTTCGATACTATCCTGATGGCGTGTCCCTGGGCTTTCTATTATATCCATAATATAATTGGAGAAACGGGGCAAGCAAATGTATGTTGCTGGCGCCCTATCAGGTCTCCCCTCCTCTCCAAACCTGCGAGCGGTGAAATATTTGCCACAAAAGCAAACCTCCCATTCAGATGTACTGGTGTATTCTGGAAGTTTGTACCTAAGAGTAGCCTTCTGATCCCCGAAAGCATCCTGCCAGATATCCTTTTCTAGTTGTTTTAGTTCCCCTTCAAGGCGGAGGACTCCAAAGCTTTTTGATATGCAGAAACCGCGCACCGTAACTTTAAAAGCCTCCCAAAGTGTGCTAATATGGGGGACTGTGCCCTTATTCGTCTCAAAGAAATCAGAAATCTCTACTTCAAGTTCCTCTTTGAAGACAGTATCCAATAGCCCTTCCGGCATTAGCCGCCACATGCGTTGGGAGGCAATCGAGTTAGGGGGCGTGATTCTCATGCATGCCGGAGGATGATCCGATAGGGTCCTGGCCATGTGCTCCACCGAGAGAATCCAAGGAGCAACCCCTCGGGAGACAATCTAATAATCATGCCATGACCAGGAAGCATGTGCCGTAGTAAAGTAGGTGCCTTCCTTGCGAGTGGGATGAACGTGGTGCCAAGCGTCAATAAGCCCATGATCAGGGAGAAGCTGTGCTAATGTGTCATATATTTTGGTGTAATGGTGAGGAAGAGGGTTGGACCTGTCCATGGAAGGGCACAGGGCAGTGTTAAAGTCCCCCCCTAAAGGACATGAGTGGATCCCACCTTAAGGATGTGTCCCCATAGTGTAGTAAAGTAGTCTGGGTCGTCGACGTTAGGCCCATAGAAACAGATAAGTGACTGTGTACCCAGTGTGCCCCAGAGCATGCAGCTCTTACCAAAAGGGTCACTGAAAATGCTGCCTAGGATAAAGGGCGTGTTCTTCTTAACTAAAATAAAAGTACCCCAGCAGTCTGTAGAGTAAGAGGAGAACACTCGCTCCGCCGCCCATTTACTCCCGAAACAGGGGGGGACAGCTTGGGTCAACATATGTCTCTTGGAGCATGGCAATGTGTATCTGATGCTATGGAGATAAGCAAGGATTTGCTGATGTTTACAGGAGTCACAAAGGCCTCTGACTTTCTTTGTAAGCATTTTTATACAGAGTGTGCCAGAAGATGGATGCATTACTCGGGGAGGGGTAAGTGGCAAATGAAAGCATAGTGATGGCGTGTGCTATACATGGCTATCACAATGTGTGCTGGTATGACGATCTGCTGATGTATTTCCCCAAAAACATCAATTCCCAACCCACCCCCACCCACAGCGGCACCCCAAACGTGCTGGTATTAAATAGCCCACGTGACATTGCAGTCTAGTTCTAGAGAGTCCAATAAAAAGAAATACAACTAACCGGGGGGATCGCTCATGTGGGGGGATCGCTGGTGGGTCACGATTTCCTCCCTGCTCGCTCGTAGTGCTAAGCAGTTACTCAATGGAACAGGGATACAAGGGAAGAGAGAGGGAGGGCCCTTGGCATAGTTCAGTTCTACCTATCTAACCATGTATTGAGTCTGCTTTCCCAACATGAAAAGTTCTTGTGCGGACCACTTCACTTATCTGTCCATCATGTGCTGGGAACCATCAGGAGCCCTGGAATCTGGAGATGTTCGTTATTTCAGACCCAGACATCGGGAGTCCGCCTGCGGTTGAGTCTCTGGATTCTGCAGACAAAGCAGAGTGCGCAAGAGTTATTAGAGAATTTCCCGGTCAGGTGCCGATACAGGGGTCAGTCTGCAGCAGGGGATGGAGACCTGGATTCGCGAAGGTTGGGGGCTCCTCTCAGGGATCTTCGGGAGACAGATTTGAGGAAGTCTTACACTTGCTGTGGGTTGGTGAAGATGGAGTGTTTCCCTTGATGGGATACCCGCAGACTTGCCGGCTACAGGAGAGCATGTCCGATCTGCGCCTTCTGGAGCTTTTGTTTGGCCAGCAAGTATTTACACTGGGCCTCCTGCACTGCAACTGTGAAATCTAGGAAGATGGTGAATTCCAAGCCCTCAAAATGCAGTGGTTTATTCTCTTGGGACAATTTGAGCGCCACGTCCCAATCCCTGTAATTGAGGAGGCGCGCCTCAATGGGAAGGGGCATACTACATGCTGGAGGTCGGGGACCCGGGGATCGAAATGCCTGTTCCACAATAAGCTGCGAGGAAAAAGTTTCAGCACAGCATGCACCCTTCAGGAGGCGCTCAACAAAATCTTCCATACGGCCCGTGTTGGTACTTTCCGAAATGGCAATTATTCGAATGTTATTTCGTCGGCTACAGGCCTCCAGGTCCTCATTTTTGGCAGCGATGACTATGAGCAATTTATCCATCTGTGACACTTGGAGCTGTAACTGTGCGGTAGGGTCCTCCGTGTCCTATATACAGCGCTCCCCCTCTTTGATCTGCCCAGCTTATCCACCTTTTAGACTAAAAAGTCTTGGCAACTGTTCATGGTGTCCATTTTCCCAGATAGGTCTGTAAAACTATGCTGCATAGCCAGAAGCAACGTTTTGACCTCATCGCCAGGGGTTGAAGTCTGCATCTGTGGCTGCTCTCCACTTGGGTGGATGGAGTCTTCTGAATTGGTAGCCAACCCCTGCTCTAGAGCACCATTAATTTGTTATATATTGTTATTACTGTGTCCTGGAATATGTGGGTGAGGTGTCTTAGGCCTGGCTACCCTTTTTCCTTTGATTTCTAATATGTACTCAGGGCCTGGAAGTAAAATGCCACTAGTGTACTACAACACCTATTCACCCCCTATAATGGCAGTGCAAACATGGCTTCAGGCCTACCACTGTAGCCTGATTGTGATAACTCAAAGCATACACTACAACCTGTCAAAATAAACAATTTTCATAGGTAGAAACCTCCCTTTTAAATATTATTTATTCACCCCTATGGGAGCCTCGTAGCCCACATGGAGGGGGCATGGTATTTAAAAGCGAGACAGGTAGAAAATAAACCATATAGGCCTTATAAGGCATTTTCACTGTGGCAGGCATAGATGTCCTTTGGCGAAAACCAGAGTACAGGTTACAATTCTAATACTGTATCTCTTATATCAGACCAGCTACAAAAATAGTTAAGCACTTATTTTTAATAGCTATTAAAATTTCAACTCAATAGGGAATTCAGATTTTTAATGGCTATTAAGCAAAAGTAACTTTTAGACAGTTACCCTTTACCTGCCTGTACTGTCAGAACACTTCTAAACATACGTTACTGCCAGCCTGTGTGTAGCACTGAATAGGTGTGAAAAAGGGGTAAAATGCCTCCTAGGAGCAAACACTAGGCTGGCTTGAATGGACAGAGGTGACTCCTCCGAACTACACAGAGGTGGGGATGTGGGCATTCTTTTTGACACTACAGTGTCAAATTCTTTTTGACAGATCTGTTGAGCCACATGTAACACTTGAAGCATACATGTAAGGGATAGTACAGGATGCCAAGACAATGAGTGGTAGGTAAGCATGAGCGCTAAATCCGCTCCGATCGCGGATTTTGCGAATTTTCGGTAAATTCGCGATCCGCGAACTCTCGCGAATTTGCCGAAAATTCGCAATCCGCGAGCGGCGGATTCCGGGGGCAAAAGTTCAACCATTCCTGGTCTGTTGTAACTAATTTACGATGGCGCCGGCAAGCTGCCAGCGCCATCCTAAGATAGCTACTAAATTAGCTTCAACAGGAAGCTCTAATAGATAAGATAAAGCAGGTCATCGAGCGCCTGCTTTATTTAATCTATTAGAGCTTCCTGTTGAAGCTAATTTTGTAACTATCTTAGGATGGCGCTGGCAGCTTGCCGGCGCCATCGTAAATTAATTACTACAGACCAGGAATGGAATGATACCGTTGTGGAGGCTGGGCAGGTGTGCCTTCTTCCTAAATATACCGTCGAAAATCAGCTGTGACGCTGGACAAAGGCCTTTGCATCTTTGACCTTCACGAGCGCAATCCCCGTGCTGTTATGTGGCCTGGGGCTTCTGTCTCTACATCTGCTGCTCTGATCAGTCTCTGACCTTGTATACACACAAGAGCCATGTGCACTCGCATGGAAGCGCCGTCCGTTTGGCCCCGCCCACACACTCGCGGTGTGCACCGTCTTCCCGCCATTTACCCACTATGATGGGCAGATCACTCAAGGGACCCCTGCGCCCTTCGGCGCGATTGCATAGTACCACACACCTGGCCGCTGTAGACAACTCTCTGCCACTTTAAGCAGCTGTAGTGTAGTAAAAGCACTATACATTTACCCAATGAGGTAGCACTTACTGATCATCCAGTAGAAAGTACTCCAGTTGAGTAGAGGTATGGCACAAAACGGTGGCGTCTTCTTGAATAAATACGAAGGGCAGGGTTCAATCTGGCACGATGGTCCACTCCTGGCATGGAAGCCACGCCCCCAAATCCGCCGATCCGCTAAATCCGCGGATTTTGCGGATCCACGATCCGTGAATCCGCAAATTCGTGAATCGTGGATCCGCAAAATCCGCCCATGCTTAGTGGTAGGCCAGACTATCTGGTTGCTGGAGGACCCTGCTTTTGTTCTACCAGAATTCTCTGTCTAGGTATGTAGAGGGCACAGTGACTGTCTCAAACCAGGTTTTAGTGTTAGATGTGGGAGGATACTAGAGCTACCATAGTAATCTCCCCACACAAACACACACTCAGCCCTTAGAACTTACATTGAGTGTGGCCAGACTTTTACAATTATGGATTTGCCCTCACAAGCAAACAGGAACTACTGCAAATGTATGTTGGTCAGGGCCTGGGAATTTTTACCCCATTGGTTAGGGAGAGGCAGGGCATCACCCCACCAATTATGACCTACCAGACATGTATATGGCATCTCCAGGCACACACTTCAGAACACTTTCTGGACCTGTGGAAGATCAGAAGAGTACTAGACCTGCTGCCCATAAAATGAGAGGAACATTAAAGGAATGAAACTCCTCCCTCTACCTAGGCCAAAGAAGTGCACTCCAAGGTCCAGTTGGCTGGCTTACTGGGTAGCTAAAGGGAGGCAGCAAGCTGCAAGAGGCCTTTTCCTGGTAGTACCGTGTTGCCCAGCAGCAATTGGATCTGGACGGAACCCTGCTGTTGTCATCTGCTTGACACCTTGTGATTCTCTAAGTGCCTCCGCTGAGCTCCTAGGTGGTTTCAGAAGTGTACACCTGCAGTGAATTGGGACTTAAATGACTAAGAGTCTGATTTTGAGCTTGGTAGATGGGTACCATGCCACAAATGGGACGGATATCCTGCTGCCTTATTATAGGTGTCATAGCATGTAGTGCACTTGTAATAATTCACATTGACCCATCCGCCAAACTCTAAATCAGGCCCTAAGTCAGAAGGTAAAATCTTTGCCCAGGAGGAATCTGGTTTGTGTATTCGACCCTCGCTCCATTGCGTTCAGCCTCAGAATGCACGTAGGTCCTGGTCTAGTGACCCAATAATTGACTATCATTAGTGCTTTATGCCTTTCAGTGCTATTTCTACTTAAAACTTTAAAAAACAAATTAATGGTTCTCCTCATTAGATTTTTTCTGTTTTGGTGGCAATGTGTCTATTACATTGTAGTCTATTGTTCTAATTATGTTGGGACTTGTATTATTTTGCATTTTAACTGTATTATGATGTTGGTACTGCATACATACTTACACATTGTCCTAAGATAAGCCTGTTTAGTAACTAGCAGGGGGCTGAACTCTGGTTAATTTAGTGACTTTGCCAGTTAACTTTGACAAGGGTTGTAATTGTTTTTTGCAATGAGTTGTAGCTCACCCTAAAAAAATTAACTAATTTCTTACATGAGTTGAAACTGCAGTTATAAATTCTCCGCAGTGAAAGATAAAATAATACAATTAGGGATTACAGATGTACCTCAGAGTCAGTAGGTCTAACCTTTTGGCTTTGCCAATGGTTTTGGCCAATGCCAATGCCTGTGCCGCATGGTTAAAGACATTTTTTAAAAGCTTTTGACGTAGCTAGCGGCATCATTTTGTTGGAGCACACAACACGCATGCACATGCCTTCTAAGTGAAGCAGCTGTTTTCTTTTTGTTATCAATCTGAGTTAGAGCGGTAGCTAAAAAGAAACAAGCATTGGCAAAACCAATAGATCGCGCTTATGCAAGAGCTATTGGCTTTGCCAATGTGTTTTAACCATGTTGTACACCAATGTGGCTGTTGGTCATCATGGCTAAAAGTTAGCCGTGTAGAGGAGAGTGGTGTTGAGTGCAATCAAATGGAATGGCAAAGAGTGTAGTAGAGCAGAGTGGCAGAGCGTGGCGTGTATTGGAGCGACATAGTGTGGAGTCACATAGAGTGGTGTACAGTGGATTGGCGTAGAGTAGAGTTGAAAGGTGTAGAGTGCATTGGTTAGATTGTTGCAGAGTGTAGTGGCGTAGAGTGCAGTGGCATAGATTAGAGTGGTGCATAGGAGAGCGGAGTGGCACAGAGTTGACTGACGCAGAGTGGAGTGACGCAGATAGGGCTGGCTTTAGGGCTGTGTGACCGTGACAGCCGCACCTGGTGCTGACTTTAGTGGGGGCTGCCTTGTTTAGAAATAACTATTGATTTAAAAGCATGAGAACTTTCTTGTGCATCCAGCAGTTTTCAGGCAACAATAAAAATGGCAAGATAACTCTGGTGACTAATGTTGCTATTGGTGGGAGAGTGAACTATGAGTGGCAGTGTAAAAAAATGAAATATAGGTCAGAGAGAGGCTATGGAGAGATGAGGTGCGCTGTTGGAGAGTGGTAGTGAGTACATTCTTAATGAAGGGGGTCTTGGGGTGGTGTGTGCCAAAAAAGACTGTTACACCAGATGTCATCAGCGCTAAAGCCAGCCCTGGGTGCAGCGTGGAGGGGTGTAGAGTAGAGTGGCACAGAGTGGAGTGGTGTGCAGTGGTGTGGAGTTGAGGGATAGAGATGGCAGTCGTGAAGTGCAGAGTCAAGTGGCATAGAGTTCAGTGGCATAGAGTGGTACACAGTAGAGTAGCACAGAGTGGTGCATAGTAGAGTATAGTGCCATAGGTTGCAGTGGCATAGAGTGTAGTAGCATAGGATGGAGTAGTGCAGACTAGAGTGGCGTAGAATTCAGTGGCAGATAGTGCAGGGTTGCACAGTAGAGTGTTAGAGTCCAGTGGTGTGCAGTGGAGTAGAGTGGTGTAGAGAGCAATGGCTCAGAGTACAGTGATGCAGAGTATAGTGGATTGGTGCAGAGTTCAGTGCCCTGGAGAGGTGTAAAGTAGAGTGGTACAGAGTAGAGTGCAGTGGTGTAGAGTGGGGTGGACTGAAGTGGCATAGAGTGCAGTGAGAGTAGAGTGCAGTTGCGCAGAGTGCAGTGGCATGGAGTAAGTAGAGTGGTGTAGAGTGGTGTAGAGTGGAGTATGCATAGTGTGATAGCACACTGCCATTCCAGACAACACATTTTTAATTGAAATGACCCATACTTTTGCACAGACATACAGTTTTACTAAAAAAACTATAAAGTACATAGACGAAGATGTGTGGAAATTGCATTACCTCTGTGTAATGATTTGTTTTGATCATATTAAAGTATTTGTTTCCAACACACTTCGGAAATAATAAAAACTGTGCTACATTTGCGTTCATAAATCTGATATATTCTGAAATACTTCCACAGTTCATCTAAATATTGTTGTGTGCTAGAAAAAAACTCTTTCCTACCCACAGTATCCAGCAAGATTTTCACAAATCCTGTCACTTTGAAGTCAAAGAAAGAAAAGTGCCCTTGGAAGACAGCACCCGACTTTTGACCTCTGTCTTTCAATGCACAACAAATATGACGTGATAAGAACAAGTTTTACAGGCCTGTTTACAGAAAGGGAGCACTTGGAATGATAAGACAGCGCATGACATTTGATTTCATTCTTTGAATGCCCAGCAAACATGACAAGATAAGAGAAAAATGAAAAGGCCTGTTTACACAAAACAACTTCCTAGAAGAATACCGTAAACATGGTTTAGACACCGAGAGGGGCAAACTGAACCCAGACAGCCTTAAGCAAATAAAGCCAGCAAATGGAAAGAATGAAAACGCGGGCTGCAAACCCCACAGCCAATAGTAAACAACGGGCTTTGTGAAAGTCCCCAAGATGTATTTAGCTGGTAGGCTGTGACCTAAAAAATATGTGAAAGCATATTTTTTTAAGCAATGCTGGGATGGAAGCACAGTGGGCGGCATAGGTGAGGGACGAAATGTGGATGCAACATGAAATGCAGGTGGGTATAGAAGCACAATGGAGGGTGTGGGTGCGGGAAGTACATGTATGGGCATCAGCCGCGGTGCGTCCATTGGGGCGTAGGGGCGTAACCCCACAAGCCCTATGGACGCGCTGCTGCAATAGGTGACTGTTGTTGAAAAAGTTCGAGCGAGCGCCGCTGGGAATCGGGAAGCACCCGAGTGATCCAGGAGTGCAGGGGGGCTGGTCTGGACTGCTGCGCAGCTTGAGTGACAGCCCACGACCACGTGACGGTCTCAACTGCAGCAGCAGACAGCCAGCCAACCAAGGTATCTGACTTCTAGTGCGCAAGTGATGCTTGGGGCAGAAACTAGCCCGCGCATGCGCATCAGTGTTCCCCCATAGGGGGGTGCTTGTTTGAGCGGGCCGCAGCCCCCGGCTTCACAAAGGCGACACAGGGCGAGCAGTCATGAGCCCGACTAGCCAATCCTGGCGGTGCTTGCAGTGCCAGGATTGGCCGGTCACAGCGCAGCAGGGCAGGGCAATCCATTATTGGATGCCCTGCTGGGTGGTGCACACACACTGCATAATGGCCTATCACTGTGTGTGACTTCATGTAGTCATGCAGTGATTGGCCATTTTGCGGCGCGCGGCGCTGCTGACGTCAGATCCAGCCTGCCTCTCTCTACTTGCCAGTCGCCACCAGTCGCCTCGTGTGTGGACCGGCGTGTGCATGAGTCAGCCTGTGTGTGCCCTTTCTCGGACTCGAGACTGTTACTTTACTTGATCAGGTATTTTTTTTCATTTCATTTACTACTGCACTAGTAGTTTACAACATCAAACCCCTGCTCGAGTAGTATAGTGTAGTATAGATCCCTACTGTTCAAGTACTCCCTGCACAGGGATCCATTCTCTCTTTAAAAGCAGCGATCAAACACAGCGGGTTATTTCACAGTGACAAACTAATCATTAATGCACAAGTCAATTCTCTCATTCACTGCCCAATACAATATTAATCATAATCAGTAGGTGGCAGCCTCAGTGCCGTGCCGAAATGTTTAACGTAATGTCCTGATCGCTGTTTTTTTCACCTCTTTGACGACTCTTCTAAGGCGCCTGTTAATTCATTACTCGCCTCCCTCTGAGGAGCATGTGCAGAAATTACAAGCTTTCAACCTGTGCAAGAGCCCCGAATCTGAGCAGGAGATCCGAGAATAGACAAAAATGTAAGATCCGCACCTTTGCTGCTGGGGCACTGAACCTGTACATAAGATCCACACCTGTGCTGGGGCTCTGAACCTGTGCATAAGATCCGCGCCTGTGCTGGGGCTCTGAACCTGTGCATAAGATCCACACCTGTGCTGGGGCTCTGAACCTGTGTAGGAGCTTCGAACCTGTGCACAAGGTATTAACGGGAGGAAGAACTCCGATCATATACGCCTCAAACCTATCCAGAACCCACGTTAAGCGCATACGTTCACAATCTTTGCCTGCGATCCAAACCTGATCAGAAGTTTCGAGCCTGTGCAGAACATCCGTGCCTGTGCTGGAGCTGTGAACCTGCGCTGAGGATCTGCTCGGGAGGGGGAGATCCGACCTAAACAAACGCTCCAAACCTTTGCAGAACCCACGAATAATATAATCTCAGAAACTCCAAACCTGAGTTGAAGCTCTTAATCTGTGCAAAAGCTATACATCTCTGCAGAAGCTACAAACTCAAGCTGGAACGCTAAACCTGTACGAGAACTCAGGAGGCATGCAAAGATCCAACACTATAAAGAAGCTCCAAACCTGTGCTGATGCTCTGAGCCTGTGTCGGTGCCCTGAACCCGTGGAGGTGCGCTGAACCTATAGTGGTGCTCTGAACCCGTAGTGCTCTGAATCTGTTCCGGAACCCAGGACACAATCAGGGCTACAGTTCTCTACAGAAGCCCGCACCTGCTGTGCTGGTGCTGAACCGGTCAGTGGTCAGGCGCTCGCATCAATGCAACTGTAAACTGCGCACGGTGCTGCGGCCTGGCTGTTTCGTGTCAGAAAGTTGCAGAGAGTCAGAGTAGAGACGCCGATTTAAGGGGTTCACCGCGTGGCGAATGCGAAGGAGAAGGCCGGTGTCGTAAGAGTGCGCCTTTCAATCCAAAGCACTCACTCACTCATCACGTGCAGTCACAGCTTTACTTTCCTAAACCCACCATTCTCACTTTTCCCCGGAGCAAACATGCGTGATTTTCAATGTCCACTACAATCTACACGGGGCTAGTAAGTACGATAGTGCATACACACTTTCAGTTCAGCCCTTTGCACAGATCCTGGCTGGTCACCAGCCTGGTGCAATTCACACTTTCACTTTTCCTAAATGGAACAATAAAAATGAAAGTGAAAGCCTGCCGTTCATCTGTATTGAACACACACTGCTCACGTACCGGCGATGAGGAATTGTGCATGCTTTATTTTGTTCACTCCTTTGGTGTTGCGACCCGGACTACGCACAGCACTGCTGACACAAAGTCACTGCCCAACACACCGCCTACACACACCATGTTACATCGGCTTATGTCTGGAAGAGGCCCGCTGTCTGAGGCGAAAGGCACGCGCCATATATTGACAATAGCTACTTAGCTGCATTTATTTTGTGCAAATAATCTTTAAATTGTTTCCTGAAAACTTTCTTGTTTAATCTGGCAGGATTTTGATGCATATTAGCATGTTTTTAAGTGAAACGCTGTAGTAGCTTGTTCCAACTGCCACCATTAGTGCGCAAATGATAACTTTCAGATAGATGCGCCTGTTTTCGGGCAGGGGACACGTTCACAGAGTTTACATGCTCTGCATTGCACTATGAATTGTTTTATGAAATATGGAACATGTGCGCGCTTGTTTCTTTGTATGTGATAACATGTGTGGTGTGTACATAAAGTGCCTAGACGACAGTGCAGCCCCTACATCACCAGCCGCTGCGTGTAGAGCAGAGAGGCAGTGCACAGAGGGGTGCAGCACCTAGAGAGTTGCAGTACATTGTAGGGTTCAGCGAAGGGTTCAGTGCCTGTTTGTTATTGTTTAGTTGCTTTCGTACATTTGTACACATCTGGAAGTGCAGAGTGTACTTTGTGCAGTTCACAGAATGAAACCTCAAGCCTCCACACTCAACAAAACCTTAGTCAATCAAGTGTATGCAGCATGCTATAATCTATAATTGGGAAGGTGGTGGGAGGTAATCACCCTTTATTGAGCATCAGCCAAACAGCAGTATTAGCAGTGCGCATCAGAGTTAGGGGCAACTTTGCATGTTATTATACATTTTTAGCTAATTCAAGCCCATCCCTTGTTTACTGGATCCTTCCAAGTCCTGCCTCTCTGTAAACAGGCCTTTAAATCTTATC
The DNA here is from genome assembly GCF_964261635.1 of Lissotriton helveticus. Classification (NCBI taxonomy): domain Eukaryota; kingdom Metazoa; phylum Chordata; class Amphibia; order Caudata; family Salamandridae; genus Lissotriton; species Lissotriton helveticus. Next base: position 241,615,256 of record NC_136061.1, on the reverse strand, counting down.
TGGTCACGTTTGCTGTGCATTGAAGACAGAGCTCAAATGTCACTCTCTGTCTTCCAAGGGAGTTTGGTGTTTAATTTCTTTCTGCACAGTGCCCATATGAGACTAGAGGGTGTAGGATGTTGTTTTTTTCTTGCACCCAACAAACATTATCTTGGCTGATGTTATATCGGAATTAGGAAAGTACAAATGAAGCACATTTTTCTTTGTAATTCTGAACTGGGATGAAAACAAATATTTGAATATGATCAAAACACATCATTACAGTAGGTGATGACATTTCCACACATTATCGTTTGTGCGCAGTAAAACTGTATGTTGGTGCGTGGTTCCCAATGCTTTGTGAAGGCTGTTTCCCAACTGCTGTGCAACTTCTTCTACTCTGAGCTGAGATTTTCATGAAAGTCTTGTAGTCTGAATTCAGCACCTGAGCGTAATAGGACGGAATGTATGAAGCTCTGTGGTTATACTGAATAAGCAGCTACCTATTTTATGCCATCTATTAATGTAATACCTTCACTTTCACAATTGCTTTATTAACCTTCCTGCTTTCTCAAATTTGCTTGAAAATGCACGATTTGTCTTCTTTTTTTTCAAAATTTTCTTGGAGGGGGTAATCCTCCCAAACCCCCCTTTTGGGGTTTGGGCTCGCTCGCTGCGCTCGCTCGCTACGGTGCAGTATGCTAATCACTTTGCGCCCCACCACTTTCAAATGTCACCCACCGCCCCTGATGGCCATCAAAGGAAAGACCGCAGCATGCAGCTGGTGGGAGTCAGGACATAAGCAAGAAGGCAATGTGGGAGATTGGTAAAGAAGCACATGGGCCAGAGAGTGTGAAACACAGAGCATGGAGGAGGGGGAGGGTGGAAGAGAAACACACGAGGGAGACAGATTTAAAACATATGTACTCTTGTACTTAAAGAAAAAAGGAACAAGTAGCACCTAAAAAAGAGGGCAGTGGAAGAACACATTATTGTTTCATACTCCATGGGATGCACAAACACATGAATAAGAAGCAATTAAATAAGAGTGGCAATGTATTCAACCAATGGTAAGCAGTGAGTGGTCTCTAAACCCACTGTAAGCTAGAAGTATGTCCCGCAACAGTGCACGTGCTATCTTAGGAAAGACCTAAAATGAATCCCATATTTCCTTCCTTTGAAGCCTCATTTTAAAATGCACAACTTGTCATTCACTGCATGTAATGAATGTGCAGCGTTGTTTTGTCTAATAGTTTTACCTCCATAGATGCAGAGAAGTGTGGTTTAAGAATCTCGGGGACAGCAGTCCGAGTCGTGGTATAGGTGTTTCGTAGTTTAGGAATTAGTTGAAATGAAGAGTCGTGGTTAAGGACTTCGTTATCCGGGATTCCTCGTTGTTCTGACTTCGTTGTTCAGGTAAGTCGTGATTTCAACTTCGTTCTTTAGGTTGTTTCCCGTTTGAAATATCGCACATGCACCAGACGTTGTGCATTAATTGTAACTGCACAGTAAATAAGTGGGGTGCTGCTTCAAAAAAATGTTTCGCTAATGTGCTGCCTGAAGAGCAGTCAGGTGCTCTGGAGGCAGCGAAGTAGTGAAAGAAAGAACATTTGTTTGAAGCAGCACTCCTTCATTTATTGCGCAGGAGGCACCTGCCTGTCTTTCAAAGGTGGACAGAGACCCCCCACAGGCGGGTGCAGTGAGTGAGTTCAGCTGCATGCATGAGGATGTCTGGAGGGTCCATAGGATCCTTTTTCCCACCTCCAGAAGACTGCCATCAGGGGACGCATACTGACAGGGCTCCACCGCTTTTGTGGCAAACTGACTGTGCGCCTCCTGAAGGCTTCCATGCCTCTGAGCAGAGTACATAATTCAGTGGGGGAGCAGATACAAATTATTTTGCTCATTTTGCATGAGGTCACGCCCAAATTCGATTGAGGGAATAGCCTCTTAAGGTAGCACAAGCATTTGTGGTCCCTTTTTGTAATACTACGGCGTCACAGGTGTGCAGATAACAGGCAAACACACACACGTTGCACCTCTAGGGCACTATATGTAGTACAGCCCCGGGTGTCTAGACACAGCTGGCTGCTGCATGCTGATCATTGTCTCGCCTGCCATCTCCATAGCTGGCTGGTAGCGGAGACCCTCTCAGGAGAATGGATCTGAATTGCCTGGGCCCTCAGGTTGTCAACAATAATGGCAGCGCAAAGGATCAGAGCAGCACTGGGGTATGAGAGTCCACATGGGCTTTGTTCGGCTTTGATGGCTTTGAGGCCAATAAAATGGGGATGACTCACTATTTTAATCCACGTTCCTCAGATAATTACTGTGTCGGTGATGGTGGTTGTGTGTTCAACAAAAAAGAAAGTTTGCTACACATGAAGTATGTTAAGTGCCAGGGGCCACAAGGTCTAGATCCTTGGCAGGGGATAGTTACTTTCAACACTGAGGGTGGTTCTGCTCTTGGTGGTTCTTATTTCCATCTCATGTGCCCCCCTTAAGACATTGGACTTTCTATGAGAATGGCTCCTATTGGAGTCTCTCTCTGTCTAACATCAGGCATCAGCAATGGGATACAGGAGTGCCGAAGGAGCCCTAGTTAAGGACTGGATAAGGGGATGCCTTAGACTTGTGCTTTAATGTTTTGAGCTTTTCCGTAGATGGTGCCCTTCTTCTTACCATCTCCTGTTGTTTAAAGTGCTATAGATGGACTACTTGTGTCTACCCCTGTGCTACGATCCTTCTAATGTTCTAGCTACAACCACTCTTCTTGGTTGTTGTCCCCTCTGCTCCACGTTTGAAGGAATTGAGTATGGTGCTGTTGAAGGACCCAATCATATATTTATTTTTTAAGCTTTTCTTGTAAAGCGCAAACTTGTACCAAGAATCGACTTCTTCCTGAAAATATGGTGCATCGCCCCTCTCGATGTTTTCTGGTTATCATGGTATCTAACCCACAGATGTGCCTGGACACTGCTCTGCAGTCAGTGTGTCTAGAACACTCTTCAGTGAAGGAGTCTTGCTTACATGCACAGATGTGGGAAGGCAAGGGGCCTCATTTATGAGGCCGTGCGTCACTTTTACGCCGCCGGTGCGTCTCTTTTTGTGACGCAAAAGCAGCGTAAAAAAATGTGCCTTGTTGCACCATATTTACAAAGTGACGCATCTAGGTAGATGCGTCACTTTGTAAACCCCTACGCCACATTACACCTACGCCAGGTATAATGTATGCAGGGGGGGCGTTCTGACGCAAGACAGGTTCATAGAAGTGACGCAGTGAAATCTATAATATTTCACTGCGCCACTTCTAGGACGCAAATGCGTCAATATCTTACGCCTGCCTCACAGCAGGCGTAAGACTGACGCAGGTCCTTTCACATGGGGCTTGCTCCATGTGAAAGGACACATTGCTAGAGTTGCGTCACTTTTGTGACACACTCCAGCAATGCGTCACTTTTGCACCATACAGATACGTCAGAAATACTGACGTATCTGTAACTCCTTGCGCCATGATGCGTCATACTGTAAATATGACGCATCATTAGTCTCGCAAGAGGGCGCAGTGAAAAGTGTCGCTTTGCTGTTTTCGCGCAGCGATGCGTCACTTTTCATAAATGAGGCCCATGATATTTATCATGGACAGATCGGGTCCGCTCGGGTATCTCAATGTTTTAGGAGTAGGTGTGGGTAGATCTTTTGGTTGTCCTCCAACGTTGCTCCCCCTGAGGGATTATGGTGCAGAATGCCAAAAGCGTGTTCTTCTTCTTTGACAATTGCAGGGCGGTAGCATGATCTCTCCCTAACAATTCTAGGTCATACTGCAAGTGAATTGTTGAGCCTCCTTTAGTTTTACTTTTAGACAGCTGTCCTTTGCAAAGTTACTCAACGGTGGTTTCGATTATTCTATTATACATCACAGAAATGTATCATTATGTATTTCTGGGAGGTGTATACAATTAACTTGTGCTAAATAGCTTGTTATATCTTCATATGATAAACACTGAGACTATGAAGAGGAGCCATGGATGCATCTTCTAAGTTCCTCCCTATAATCGGAAGGATATTATAAAAGAAGAGAGGTAACAAATGGGTTGAAGAGTAAACATTTTACTTTTTCTGTGCACTTTCAGCGTTTCACGCTACCTTTGTAGGGGAGGGTCCGGGTTTCATTGTCATAAGTACTGTGAGGAGGAAGAGTAGGACTCACTACATGTACATTACTGGTAAGTATTATGCATTTTCCCCTTTTCTCAGCTTTAACGACTGGCCAAATCTGCAAATCAGATGGTGAAACACAAATAACAGCTACAAATCCTAAGGCTTAATGAAAGCCTCTTAGTGAAACCTCTAAAAAGAGACTTTATAGCTCGGATTTAGAAGGTCATGTAAACCCTGGCAGTAGCCCGCAGCTCACCAGGTCAGCGCAGGCTAGGGCCCTCTGGTGGAGATAGAGAATCACAAAGAGGCAAAAAGTGCTCTCACGTGATAGGGAACGTGCTGTCGCTTTCTGCAAACAGAACAATTATGGAAACTGACAAGGTGGCACTTCAAACTGAAGCTAAATCGATGTTTATTGATTTGCAGGAAAAATGACAACAATATTATAATATGTATATATTCATCTATAATAATATAATAAAGAAAGAGCCCAAACCTTTGAGGTGGGTAATCTCAGGAACCGCAGCACCAATCACAACACCCAATAGAGCATTGGAAAGGGCAGTTGCAGCAGAAGGACATAGGCTATGCAGACGCACACCATATACATTTAAAAGGTAAAAGAACCGAGCTAGCTAAGTAGTCCCTTGTGGGCGTGTCTGCGTTGTGCTGGGGGTTAGACAAACGCTGGGGGCGTGTGGTACGTTCCGCCCTTCATGCCATGTCTCATATCGTGTGCTGTGGGCTTGTGCTTTGGACGTGGGCGTGTGCGGGGCGCGGGATTACGGAAAAAAAGAGAGCGTTGTGCCCAATATTTCCTTGTTTTTCCTTCCCAGGTTCTGTACAATCCAGCTCCAGGTGTCCACCCTGCTCCCTTTAAATACCCCTGCACCCCATAATCATAACCCACCCTTACTCCTTAAAATACCCCAACACCTTTAAACACTAACCCATCTTAACCCTATAAATATACCCTGTACCCCAAAACCCAAACCTATCCCTAAACCCTAAAAATACCCCTGTACCCCAAAACCCAAACCTAGCCCTGAACCCTATAAATACCCCTGTACCTCAAAACCCAAACCTACCCCTGAACCCTAAAAATACCCCTGTACCCCAAAACCCAAACCTTCCCCATAACCCTAAAAATACCCCTGTACCCCAAAACCCAAACCTACCCCTGAACCCTAAAAATACCCCTGTACCCCAAATCCCATACCTATCCCTAAATCCTAAAACTACCCCTGTACTCCATAACCCCAAACTATATCTGAACCCTTAAAATACCCAAACACCCCAAAACATATACCTCAGTACCTCAAAACATATACCCCTATATCCATACTTACCTTATCCAAACATTAAAAAAAAACATGCTTTTACCGAATTTCGTTGTAAATGTATGCGTGGTAAAAACATATAAAATGTAATGCCATGCGTTATAATGGCATTGCGGAGTCATGGTACTTTCGTAATGAAAGTATGCGGAGTGATGGTATGCGGAAAGAAAGTTGCGGAATAATGGGTGTTTACCCTCCCCCGGTAAGTACATTGGTGGCACGGCGGCCCACATCTCCAGCAACATACTCATATTTTTTCTCCACCGATTTGAAAAATGCACAGGTCTCTCTCATTGATGGCCAGCACCGACATACACTTTTAGACACACCTCCCGCCACAAGTTCTAGAATTGCGAACTTTAGAGCTGGGGAGCTACGTTCGAATCTCGGCATCAGCTCAGCATCCTGTGATTCCAGGCAATCGCTTTGTCTCCCCATGCCTACCACAAAGGAATGTGTTCTTCTGGACGTCGGGACGGGCTGCTAGTATCAGATAAAAGGGAATACCTGCAATAACTTAGAGTTGTTAATTTAAAACCTAACCGCTCAAAATGATGATATAGTGCTAGACTATGATTTGGACGTTTTGCTCCAGGTTATTGTAACTTTTTAGTTTAATATTATGTGTTCAGTTTGTTAACATCTCACTTATGCCAACACATTTTTTAATCTATTCTGTTTTCTGGTTCTTCGTGTTCGGTGTTTCTGTATCTTGCTCTGATAGATTATTTGTTTGTTAAATTAATTATATTTTGAACTGAATAAACAGATTTCTAAATCGTCAGTTGTCACGTTTACATTTATGCTAGAAAGGTGTTATAAGAATCGTAACTGTGCACAATTTACCTTTAGGTTTTGTAGACGTTACCAGCAAAGTAGTTGTTTCAACATTTTCTTAACAGGCAACAACATTAAATGTGATTTGTCCCTTTTCTATGCTTCAGCTTGTCATTTGCTTTGACTAACCACCATGGTCAGAGATACCCACCTTCTAGGAGCAATCTCTTGACCCGTCATTGCAACCTCAGCTGCAGTAGTTCCAGGTAAGGCTGTGAACTTTGCAGATGCCATCTCCTTGCTCAGTAACATCATGCCTCGCATGGCGGTCCTGGGCAGAGCGATCTAGTGATTGTCACCATTCCTTAAATACGGTGGGGGGACTGTCACTGTGAACAGCTAGCCCTGTGGAGATGGCCTTCAAGCCAAGGATTTGCGGCAGCCAAGCCAGTTGATGCTCTGCCTGTGGAAACTTGGTGGTTTCCAACCTTTAAATTGGGCGGGGGGACCGCAGGTTCGGCACAATAGAGACCCAACGATCTATGGCGCTTCTCCTGCTCTGCCAAACCCTACTTGACCATTTATTTATATATTTATTAATTATTTTATTTTTAAAGTTTTATATAGCGCTGACTAGACCCAGAGGTATCAGAGCGCTTTACATGAGAAGACAATATAAAGCAAACATGGCATACAAGTAGAGAAAAAAAAGGATAATGAAGCAACATGTGAAATATACAAATCAAATAGATATACAGGTGCAAGAGCTATACACTTCAAGTAATTAGATAGATTGGCTCTACCTTTGATCTAAATTAGGAGGACCAGTCTAGGTGCAGCAGGGCTTGTACACATTTTTTTGCTAAACACCAATATTGAAAATTAGTCATCTTTAGATTAATTTGCGTTACACACCCCTGTGCTACATCTACAATACCAACAAAATGACAGATAGCACAATGAACTCCTACTAAGAATTCACAGCCCTCGTCCTGTGCACCATGCCCCGGGGCGCCACACCCAACCTATTTTTCAAACTGAAGGTTCCCTCCCACGGTTTGGCTGCAGTTCTGCACGACCGTATCCTGTAACTCTGAACACTTTTCAGGATATTGTTCGCAGGGTTTTTTAAAAAACACCACAGAGCCACCGGGCCTGCTTAATTTCAAACACATGTAATAGTTTATTAAACATTGGGAACGCCATAGCAGTACTACACTTTTCTCTTTCCCATTGATGTGAAAATCTCAGCATATCAATAAGACACAACAAAGTAAAAGGTAGTAGCTACAACAAAAGTTAATATGATACGTTATGTGAATTAAGTAAAAAGACAATGCGCACAACATAAACCAATAGCGGGTACACCCTCTTATCTAAGTTGTATAGAAAAAATTGAAAATTCTGTGCTCTGTTGAGGTGGGGTAGAAAACATTGGCTGCCACAGGCTTCTACAATGTGCACCTCTCTGTGGATCTAGCTGCTCTCTCTGGACTACCTTTGATGTATCTGTATTATCTGCATCCTTCTAGACATGGAGGAACGTTGCCTCCCCCATGGATCACAAACAAATTACATACCTTCCTTTCTTCTACTGGTTAAAAGTTATCCCTGTGAGACTTCCTGCTACTAGCTCTCTTTGTTGCTTGTCTCTTATCGAGCTCATACCCAAGCTGTATGTATATATGGCTGTTTTGAAACAAAAGAGACAGTGGAACCTTCCTGATCACAGCACCTAACCTGAATAACTCTTCATCGTAACATTCCCTTACTATTAACTATATATATGGCTGTTGTAGGCATCCCTTCCAAATACCAAATTGGTATGAAATTCTGAATGTTTTTTAACCAAAATCATGTTGCAAAACATTGAAATTTTACTGACCTCCAGGTAGGGTGATAACCCATTTGCAAAAGGGAAGGGATCCCTTCAGGACCCTTCTCCTTTGTGAATTAAAAGAAACCTTTTGTTGGGGCGTTGGCAGGAGGCCTGGTGGCCCACTGAACCACTACCAACGTGACCAGAGCAAATTCTCAAGCAAACAAAAAAAGTTGTTTCTTTTTTAGCTCAGCCTTTCTTCCTTTAAGGCATGTAAAACACATGTTTACTTTATTGAAAAGCAATCAGAGACATGATGGTCTGCTATCCGCAGCAAGGGGAATTCCTTCCTCTTGAAAGTATAGGAGGATTGTCGCCTGCACTGTGAAACATGGAGCAGCTATTAAACAGCTTCTCTGTATTTCACCTGAGGGCAGCACAATAGGCATCATTGGGCGCATTTTCCCTGTTTGTGCCTGAGCGCACCTTTTGCACTGTGGCACAAACAGGGAAACTGTGCATAATACTGCCTCAGCATCATCTATGTATAAAGAACATACCTCGTCAGAAGGCTTCCGTGCTCTGTACATACAGTGCGGCCTTCGACACTGTGGACCACCCCACCCTTATTCACCGACTGGGAGAAGTCGGAATAAAAGGTTCGGCCCTGAAGTGGCTCGAATCATTCTTATCAGGACGTTCCTTCCAGGTGCGGGAAAATGACAGCCACTCACCTACCATCCCCCTCCGGTGTGGAGTACCGCAGGGCTCATCCTTGAGCCCTACGTTGTTCAACGTATACATGGCCCCACTGGAGAAGAGGGTCAGCTCGTTTGGCGTGTCAATTATCAACTACGCCGACGACACTCAGTTGATCGTAACCCTCTCACACCCCCACCACGCCCCTTCTGACCTCCACAGCTGCTTGTCTGAAGTCCACCAATGGATGAATCTATCCTCGCTGAAACTAAACGGTTCTAAGACCGAGATACTCCTGATAGGCCATAAGGAACCATCTTTGCCATCTCACCTCTGGCCTAGTTGCCTAGGTGACCCTCCTGTTCCCAAGGAAGAGGTTAAGAGCCTCGGGGTATGGATCGAGAAAGATATGAGTTTCAGAACCCAGGCTAAAAAGACAGCAGGAATTTGTTTCGGGTTACTTAGAGCCTGCAGGAAGATCTTCCCCTTGCTCCCCGACACCGCAAGAAGGCTTCTCATTCAGGGTCTAATCCTGGCAAGACTGGACTACTGCAACGCCATCTACTTGGGAGCTCCTGAAGCCACCATGAACACACTGCAAAAAGTCCAAAATACCGCCGCCCGCCTACTCACAGGAACACCAGGAAGATCATCCGCCAAACCGGCTCTTAAATCCCTCCACTGGCTCCCAGTGAGAGAGAGGGTCATCTTTAAGGCGCTCTGCTTGGCCCATAAGACCCTCAACAACAACGGCCCCCCTCTTCTCAAAGAAATCTTAAATCCCTATAAAACGAAAAGAGACCTTCGATCCAGTACAGAAAATTTCATCTCGGCTCCCAGAGTAAAAAAAGCTAAGACTGGCGGCCGTCGGTTTTCGGTCCACACTGCTAAATATTGGAACCTTCTCCCACGAAGACTCAGGACAGAACCGAACTATCTCCAGTTCAGAAAAACCCTTAAGACCTCCCTTTTTCCCCAAACATAATCACACCAGACGGCAGAAACCCCGGAAGAAGCAGGTCAGCGCTGGGATGCTCTTTCGAGTTACTACGCGCTTAACAAAATCATTAAATAAATAAATAAAATAAATACCTTTAGCAAAGATAACACAGCAAACAAACAAATCAACAAAACGTAGATTGACAAAATGTAAGCAATCAATTTTACAACAAGAAAGTTTTTCACATTAGTTTATGATGTGCGCCCTTGACTCAACCTTTTAGTCAGAGCAGAAGCCCTTGGAGTTTGTTGCTGTGCTGTTTCCATGCCTCTAATTGGCCAGGGTGTGGCTGGATGCCAGGCCCTCTTGGTGCGTGAGATGCCACTTGGCATTCCTGACATCCTATTTCATTGAGGACAATGGGCACGCTACAAAATGTACCAGGAGTTTGAGGTGGATACACCTGGGCTAGCTACAGATCCCGTTTAATATCTCCACTACTAATACTGACCATTATGAGTTTCTGGGCCCAAAACCAAGGAAGACGTACGACCCCGAACACCTGTGTCCATTTCCACCATCATTTAATCTCCCTGCACAAGCAGGAGTAAAATATATTCCGAAGCTCTGTATACTTTATTGGGTTAGTATCCCTGCCAGCAATACCACTCCTTCACACTCATTATGAAGGCCTGTGTATTTATGTAAAATAACCATGAAGACTTTGAAAACATTTAGAGTTGTTATTAAACTACAAGCACATAGATTTAGGATTGTTTCGATGAAATTACACTCTGGCACACCGTTGTACATAATAGATTAGACAGGTTACATTATATTACAGTTCACACATTCTTACACAGTGCACATTCACTTGGCTGATTGTACATTTACTATAAACTAGGGTTCCCCAAAGTTTGTCCTGGAGGGCCGGATCCATGACAAATTTTTAAGATAACTACATTTATCTAGCTGTGGATATGCTAAATAACATTGCATGGATCCGGCCATCCAAGACCGACTTTGGAGAACCCTGCAATAAACCAATTGAATCCAGTATGTATTATGATATATTATGTGTGGAGTATTTAGGTAGTATTTATATGATGTATTTGCCATCCCCTGTTTGTGGGCCTCATTGATATATATATATATATATATATATATATATATATATATATATATATATATATATATATACATATGCAGAAACACTCCAAAAGCCACTTCCAATCTGTCGTGTCCTCGTTGTGGGCACCACACAGGACAATGATCCACAGGACACAGGTTGGTACAATTACGTTTCTTTATTGGTTTCTTAGTTGCAGCTGGTCATACCCACGTCCGTTCCCTTGGTCGCCCTAGTCTGGTCTGTCCTCTTCCTGTCCCCTGACCGGATGTCGTGTCTGGTGACCTGGTCACCTCCCTCATGACCCACAGGGTCCTAGTGTCCTGTCCTCGGTCCCTGCTTGTCAGGTCGCCACATCTCCCCCTTTGTTGTAAACAAAATATTCATGATGTTACTTTCCTGACCATTTCCGCCCCTTCAGTCCTTGACTGCATTTGCTTGTTGTGGTGATGACAAAAGAGGAAAGAGAGAGAGAGAGAGAGAGAGAGAGAGAGAGAGAGAGAGAGAGAGAGCGAGAGAGAGAGAGAGAGATGTTTGGTCCGTCTTGTCGACCCTTCTCCCCAGTCTCTGCTTCCTACTTTTTTCTACGTAGTTTCTTTGTTTCCTTGCTCTCTTTCTTTGATTGTCCATTTCTGCCATCAGCTTTGTTCCTGCTTTTCTGTTGTCCTCCGTCTGCTCTCAGTGCGCCAACCGCTCTTTTTCTTCGTCGTTGCTCTCCCCTTTTTGCCTTGTTTCTGTTCTTCCATGGTCCTCCTTCTGCTCCCTTTTTGTCAGTCTCTCGTCGTCTTGATCGTTGTTCTCGGCCCTCTGTTTTGCTTCGCGTTTCTTTCTTTCTACCGCCGCCCTTTGTTGTATTTGTTCCTTCAATCACTCTTTTTGTACTCTTCCTCTTTCTTTGTTCCCTGAGTCTTCTCTTTGCTTGTTCTCAGCAGGTCTATTATTTTTGTTATATATCATCGTTATAAGGCCCATCGTTTTCGCTGTGCTGTTGCTCATCAGGCATGGCCCTGGGACATCGCCTTGTAGAACATGAATGTCTTCTCTTTTTATTGTGTCCTTGTATCTCAGTTCCTCTGTGAATTTTCCCCAGTTTGTTATTTCTTTCCTTGCCCCCCAGGTAAAAACCTTTACCTGGGACGCTTTTAGGGCCGGCTTTACTTCCATTCTCTCGTATTCCGATATACACATGACATTGCATGTTGCACCACTGTCCAGTATAAAGTCTGTTTCATGCGCTCCTACTCTTATCTTTGCTTGGTCCATCTTTCTTCTGGTGCTTCTGTCTGCTGGCTGTGCTGTCTCTCCTGCTTCTTCTTCCCTCGCTCCCCTCGATGCGTACCTCCGACATGTGGTATAATCTTTCCACTTTCACTTCTTCCTCTTCTTCGCCTGACCCTCGTGATGAACTTCTCCTGTCATTGTCGATGTACCTGATATGTCTTGCTGTCGATTCCTGTTGTCTTCCTGTTCTCCCCTTGTCGTCTCCTCTGAATTGTGCGCCTTGGCACATGCTGGCGTAGTGATTTCTTCCACCACATCTTCTGCATGTCTGGCCAAATGCTGGGCATGGACCTCGGTGTGGAAATTCCATTCCACACTAGTAGCATGTTCCTTCAGGTCGTCTCCTCTCTTTTTGTTCCCTCCGGTCATTCTTCCATCGGTCTGTGCGATATCTGTTTGTTGTAAAGTGTGCGTTTTCGACTTCAACGCTTTTCCCTCTTTCCATTTCTTTGGCATGTTCCGTTGCTCTCGCCTCTGCTCTTGCTAGGGACAGGATGTTCTCCAATGAGTCGGTTCCTTTAGTATTCTTGCTCTGAATCCGGTGTCGCGACAGCCCTCTATGATCCGTAGTCTGATTGCTTGCTCGTTATCAAATTTGTCAAACTCACAATGTGTTACCAACTTTCTCAGTCTTGTTGCGAAGTCGTCTAGTGTTTCGCCGACTTGTTGACAGGCAATGGTAAAAGTATATCGTTCAAAATCAATGTTGCGCTGTGGGTCGAATTTGGCTGTTAGACATTTCTTAAGTTGGTCATATGTTTTTGTTTCCTCGGTAGGCAGTGTCACCAGGAGTTCTTCAACGTCATCCCCTGCTAGGTTCAACAGTAATCCTCGTTTCTTTCCATCTGCTACATCGGTATCATCTACATATCTTTCAAACCGTCTGATCCATTTCTCCCACCTTATTCCTGTTTGTGGCTCCGACAAGTTGAAAGGTAGTGGTGTCCTGTATTGCGCGCTGGGCTTTGGATCTGCCATTCTTTTCTTCTTCCTTTTATTTGTACTCTTTCTTTTCTTTCCTTTGTCTTCTTCTTCTTCTGTTCTTTATCTTATTTTCTTGGCTTCCCTTGTCTTTTCTGCCTTTTCTTTATTTGGCCTCTTCTGGGCTTTCTTGGTCCTTTTTCCTTGTGTTGTTTCTTCTGTCTTTTCTTTATTTGGCCTCTTCTGGGCTTTCTTGGTCCTTTTTCCTTGTGTTATTTCTTCTGCCTTTTTGTTTTATTTCTTTATGTCTCCTTGTTTTATTTCTTTGTCTTCTCCTTTTCTTAGTTTCTTTGTTTCTTTTCTTTCCTTTTTCTTCTTATATATATATATCTATAGTATTCTGGCACTTATTTCTGCCTTTATTTTCACTTTCAGTGCCCTTTATTCTTGTGTGCGCTTTCTTTCGTCTCTTTTCCACCTTTATTTCCTTTATTTCTCTTATTTTCTATTTTTCGCGCTGTGCCTGACTCTTTAAAATGGCCGCCGCCGTTTCCTTCAATTTGATTGGCTCCTGCGCCTGCTCTTAAGATGGTCGCCGGTGTTCTCGCGAGGCTTCGCGTTCAATCAACGCGATGCCTGACTCCAAAATGGCCGCCGTCTTTTTCTTCGCGATGATTGGTTCTCACGCCTGATTTGAAAATGGCCGCCGAGACTCTCGCGAGAGCTTGCGCCAATTCCCTTTTACTTCGCGCTTTCTGCTACACAGCGCTTACCGGAGTCAGCAGTCTTCGTTTCCACATCAGTCGGGGTGGGCTCCCGCGTTGAAGGCACTTTCCTCTTCTTTCCTCACGACGCGATCCAGGGTGGGCTCCTGAATCGAAATCTCGAATGGGCACACGTCGATCCCTCCTTCGTCGCCAGTTGTCGTGTCCTCGTTGTGGGCACCACACAGGACAATGATCCACAGGACACAATCCACACGGACCGGCGAAGCAGGAGACGGACCACAGGATCTGGCCAAACGATTTCTTTAATGGTACAGGTTAACAGCAATGACGCGTTTCGGGCCCGAGAGCCCTTGCTCACATATATATATATATATATATATATATATACGTAACATTTGGGCGACGACTTGAAACGGAGGTCCACAAAAGAGAAAGTTCCTGTACTACTAAAGTTAAAATCGGAGCTAACGGAAACAATTTATATGGGAAACCTGTTGTGGGGAGAAAACCAGAAGTGTAATGGATTTGCAAGTATCGCATTTTAACTTTAACCTGTGTGGCTATGCATGAATTTAATTGTCATCAGCGCAGTTACCATTTGTTGGTATAACTGTCAATCGTGAAGGTAGCGGCTGGTTGGCATCAGTTGCAACACGGCTGCAGAGACGCTCGCAATTTGTTGTCAGTGAATGTCTAAATGGAAGCGCGTCACACGCTCGGCGAGTCATACGCAACGTGAGTGTAGCGTGATGTGCCGCCATTTAGTTTTGGGCTGCATCCAATAGTTTTAGGTCACACATCATATGTGCATTGTGACTGACTGCAGCACAGAGTTTAAAAAGCATAACAACGAAGTTTGGCAAAGATCATTCTTTGTTGATTTACTTCGAGCATCGGTGAGCCAATTCTAATACAGTGCAGCAGAAAGCATTCTTTATTTATTTACAGCGCAAGGTAGCGGGGAGGCATCTATATTCTGTGCATGTATTGGTAGTGGTATACACCCGTTACAACGCGACCATTACTCCGCATACCATTACAACGCATTGCGCTGGGGGGCGCTCTAGGATAGGGGATAAGTATAATTTACTATCCAACACCTTCCCTAGGGTCCACGGGGACTGGAGTTAGAATAGTAAATTATACTTACCACTATCCAGCGCCCCAAGGCGCTATGCGTTGTAACGGTATGCGGAGTAAAAGTCGCGTTGTAATGGTCTGCGGAGTAAAAGTATGCGTTATAACGTCATACATCCATTGGTAGTATTGTCTTACATTCTGAATTATTATATTGGGCTGTATAACATGAAAAATCTATGTTGTCTGAACTGAGGTAATTTTTCAAGCATTTACTAACTGCAGATACTTGGTGAGAAGCAGATATTATTTATTGTATGTTTTTTTCCATAGGAAAAGCATAACATTAACAAGTTTTAAAACACCATGGCACACAGCAATACAATTAGCCAACCAGCTAGGTTCTTAAATGAACCATGTAAGTCACATATGCGATGAGAAGGGATATAATCCAGAAAGAAATAGAAAAAGCTATAATGTTTGGGTTTCTTGGTAACGCAGGTCAAGAGATTTTTGACAATTTACCAGAGTGTGAAAATGTATCAGGTCAATTCATACTTTTGGATGAATATCAAGAAGCAGTTAAACAAATGGAGAAACATTTCTCAGATGAACCTCATGTAAAGGTTGAAGGGCATGGATTTTGTATGAGTAAACAGTTGGAACATGAAAATATAGAAGAGAATTTTACAGTATTAAGAATTCTAGTGGAAAGTTGCAAATTCAATGAAATGGTTGACATTGACATCAGATAACATTTGTATTCTACTGTCACTCTAAATAAATACAAGAAAGACTATTAGCATGCAGAAATCTAACATTGCAAAAAGTAATTGACATTGCTAAAGGCATTTAATTTCATCCAAAGCATTGGACTCTGATAGTATCCAATCGTCTAGTGTGATTTTTTTTACAGGAAAAGAAAAGAAAAAATATGAAAGTAGAACAAATGACCAGTTTAGAAGTAACAGATGTGGCTCTAAAAGTCGTATGGCATATATTCCAGGATGTCCAGTTGTTGGCAAAAGATGTATTAAGGGTCGTTAGTTTGGTCATTTTGCTTCTGTTTGTAAAAAAGTGGAAATATAACTAGAGTAAAAGTAAGTGCTGTAGATGAGTTTGATGAAGAAATGTGCTCTAACATAGTATTCACTGTGGAAGACACATCAGAAGCGGTGTGCATCAGGAAAAGTGTCAGGACAGACTAAGGGGTCTATTACGTTGGCAGTGAATCTGCTTCCACCAGCCCGGAGGATGCGGATTCACCGCCGCGGCATGGAAAACACCCACCGCCAGATTTGTTAACGTAGGGTTTATTGATTCATACAGAAAGTCAGTACACGTTTTTCTCCTGGGCAAAGTCCGACGTGGGGAATGGCTCCTTTCGGACCTCCGAGGGCAGGGCTTCGTAGGCTCAGCTCGACGAGATCTTTCTCGGGTCCGTCGAGGAAGTACTTTGTTTGGCTCCGTCTTGACTCTCGAAATAAACAAGACAAGACAGCACTTTGTGAGTGAACTATTCTGTGAGTTGTACCGATATCAGGGAAAAGGAGTGAGGAAAAACGCAACCCGTGCACTTTCTTATGTACAGTGACCAAGTGATGGCTAGTGCTCAGGGTAGGGGAACACCGGGACAGGGGGATACCAAGATCATACACTGGGACCGCCCTTACGTCCGGCCCAACCCCTGATTTTGTTCCGTACCTGGGTGAGCCACAGACCTCGCCTGGGTGTATGGCTGGGCGACTCGTGAAGTCGTTGGCCTCCTGGCTTCTCCTCCGAGGTACACGCTGTTCTTCCTCCGGTCTCAGCTTCCTCGTGGTTTCCGAAGATCTCCTACTCCGTAAGGCTCTTCCTCTCCTCACCGCTGCACTCGTCAACTCTCTCCCTCCGGGTGAACAAGCACACTCCTGATTGGCGGTTGCTCGTATAAGACGTCTCCCCGTCTTGGTGTAGGCCCGTCCACTCCTCAGCCGTCTCAAAGTTAAAGAGCCAGTTTACCGTATCGTTCTCTTGATCTTGGAACTCAACATTGACGTTCTGTAGGGAGCAGAAAGAAGGGGAGGAGGTAGGGAAGAGCTGATGAACTGTCTCTGGGTCGTGAACAGGAGTATACGGCGGACCCACGCCGTTACAGTAAACTATGCAGAGAAGTGGTTATTGAACCCACTGACTCGTCATAATGGGTTTTTGGAATCGTAGTTACAAAAACAATACAAGAGAAATTAGTCTATGTGCTGACTTGAGATCTCTTTATAAAAACATAATCGTGGATTGTCATCCACTACCCAAAATTCAAGAAATGCTGACTGCAATCTGTGGTTCTAATTTTTTTCATTGATAGATCTTAAGTCAGCATACCACCAAGTGAGGTATTCTGAAGAGTCAAATGATTACACAATGTTTGTAACTCCTTTTGGCGCATACAGATATGTGAGGTTAATCTTTGGGCCGTCCTCCGATGTAAGCGTTTTTCAGAAATTAATGGATGTAATATTCAGAGATGTAAAAGTTGTGGAAAAATTTCAGGGTGACATTTTAATACATGCAGGAACTATACAAGAACAAAATGAAATTTTGAATAGTGTTTTATCAATACTAAGCAAAAAGCTATGACTGTTTCAAACTCTAAGTGTAAGTTTTTACAAGATAAGATTGAATATTTAGGACATATGCTAACTGCAGATGCCAATAAACCAAAAGAAGACTTAGGGGCTCATTACAATGGTGGTGAAACCATCACCGGCAGTCTGCCGGTGGCTGTTTCACCGTCTTCGTAAGGCACTTATCCGCCCGCCAAATTACAATGGCGGGTGTTGTGATGGTGGACGCAAAGTCCGTCCGCCACGGGTCTGCCACAGGCAATCATTACAATTGCTTGGCGGACCTGCCCTGCATCAACAATATGGTGGTGATGCCTAGCAGGTACCGTCCGCCTTATTATGATGCTGCCTCCCCACCAGCCGGTGTATGGCGGGGAAACCCCCATTCAAAGGCTGGTGAGGTTTGCATTTGATGGCCCGTAGTGGGCCCCCTTGTGTTGGGGGTAGGTGTGTATGTACTGGGGGGTACCTATGATATCCCCCTACATTTCCCTGCACCTGGTGGCAGGTGCCTGCCACGTAGTGCAGGGAAATGTAAACAGTGCTTTTCTGACATTGCGGCGGGTGCTGCAGCCAGCAGCACCCTCCGCAATGTCAGAGATACTCGATGCGACTGCCACAGTGGCAGCCGCATCATAATATAATGTGCGGGACCGCCGCATTACAGGTCTTAAGTCTCAGCATGGAAGTCCGTCCGCTATCGTAATGAGCCCCTTAGTCAAGACAATAAGAGAAGCACCAAAACCAGATGATAGAGAAGCACTCAAATCATTTACGGGGCTTAGTGAATGCTATTAACAGTTTATATTATGATATGCAGACAATGTAGAACCAATGCAGACATTTTTGAGAAAAGGTGCAAAGTTTGAGTGGGATAAAGATCAGGAGAATGCTTTTCAAGAAACGAAAAATGCTAAAGAAGAAGCACCTGCCCTCTTCCATATGACTCAAGTGGTAAAAATATAATATCCTAGATGCTAATGTGTCAGGCATTGGAGCACTATTGACACAAAAAAAGTGGACAGGAAAACATTTTAGCGTTCATTTCTAGAAAATTGAAGAATGCTGAGCGTTTCTACAGTAACATTGGAAGAGAAACGCTAGTATATGTATGGGCTGTAGAAAATCTAAAGATGTATCTGTGGGGAAAGGAATTTGAGTTACTATAGATCATAAGCCACTTATTTACAAGATGAACAGTTGCAGTAGAGATAATGGTAAAGCATCATCCAGGTTAGTCAAATTAATTGCACAATTGTAGGACTTTTTCAAGATTAGGCATATTTCTGGAGGTTTAAACAGTTGTGCTGATTTTTTTATCTAGACTGTCATTGGTTGATCAAATTGATGGAAGTTTAGAAGACATGGAATGTGTTCCAGCTGCAATAGATTCTGTTGAACTCAGTGAAGGGGCAATTTCAGAAAATGAGTGGATGGATGCGTTAAAGGATGATAACATTTTACAGAAAGTGATGGAATTTATGACTTGTAAATAGCCACTATTGAGAAATGTAGACAATAATTTAAACACTTTCTGCAAGTAGCAGAGGAATAATAACTATTGAAAATGGTATGTTATTAAGACACAAACTGTACCCCTTTGTATACTTAGGATAAAATTGATACATTTGGCACATAAAGGAAACCGGGTACCACTGGTACAAAGAAACTTTTGCTGAGAAATTACCAGTGGCCAGGCATGGATTCTGAGGTAAATATATTTGTAGATAATTGTGTCAAGTGTTTAACAGCCGAGAAACATTGGAAAACTTGTAAAAATTAAATGCACTTTGTAGACGTACCTTAAGGACCAAAGTTGCCATCGATTTTTCAGGTCCATTCAATATTTTGGAGTCCAATTGTAAATAACTTGTGGTCCTATCAGATTACTACACTACAGATTCATTACGAATTAGTTCCTAACATCACTACATAGTTAGTGATAAAGTTTTGAAAGAAAAGTTTTGCGATAGAAGGCCTACCTAGCTTATTAGTCTCTTATAATGGGACACAGCGTGTCTAATAAAATTACTGATTTTTAAAGGCAACTTGGAATGAAACAGGAAAATACACCATAATACAGTCCACCTTCTAATGGTCAAGGAGAATGTATAAATAGATTTCTAAAAGAAGGAATACAGTTAGCTGCGACATCACATTTATTTATACGTGGATTTATATATGACAAAGTGTACAGTTATAATACTATCAATGAAGTAACTTGCTTTTCCCTTTTGTATTTGATGATAGGTAGGAGAGGAAATATGGTACTCAGGCCAAAATTTGGAAAGAAACATATTTCAAAGAAAGCGTGCACTAACATCGAACATAGTAAATTAAATGTTCAACAAAAATATTGGAGATAAACAGAAGTAGGCGTAGGGCCTAATCATGAGTTTGGCAGTCCATTGGCCCTCCAAAGTCACAGAGGAGGTGTGGTGGCGGTCGTGGACCCCTGCACCAGTTTTTCAACTGCCGTATTACGAATACGTGGTCAGACCACAATAAGACCGCCGCAACCATTAGGGATCTATGATCCCTGGCAGTCTCAGGGCCGCAATATGCTGGTGGTGCTGCTGCGGCACTGGCAAGCATGTCACAAGTTTCCTCACATCCACCCTTTTCATGGCGGTGAGGAAACTTCTCTGGGCCATGGTATGCATGCAAGGGGGCACATGGTGTGCCCCCCTATCTGCATGCATCACCTTTCCTGCATGGCATGGACTTTAAAGTCCATGCCGTTCAAGAACAAGCTTTGGCACTCCCATTGGTACCTTTTTAATAGGCACCACTGTGAAAACACCAAAGGACTGCCCGCCGGACCATGAGATAACTTGCAATCTGGCAGGTGGCCGGTGGTGAGGTTTGACGGTGTGTGAGAGGAGTGGTGGTGTGGCGGCCCGCTTCCACACTGCAAAACTCAGAACCAGGGCCATAGTGTAATATGATGATTAAATAGAACTAAAAATAAAGTAGTTGAGATAGGGTACTGGGTTATTATCAAAGCACCTGTCAATGTTCAGAAAGACGAATCTGTATTTACTTCACCATTACAAGTTGTGAAAGTTTCCAACAGTGCAGTGTTGTCGAAGGATAAATGATGATGCAGTAAAAGTGACATTGTAATATTGAAACCAGGCCGAGAAAGTCTACTAATGGCTAAAGATACTAGGAATTCGAGTGGAAGGGGTTACTCTTATTGAGATTTTATAGAACATGATGATAATTATGTAGAAAATCCTACTGGTGATAGTTAAATGAAGGAAACACAAATAGAAAAGGGAGAGATGATGTGGGAATTGATGCAAAAGAATATTACAGTGGTGTTTGTGATAATCTCAACTTAGACAACAGTGTAGTTTTTCCTACCAAACTAACTATGTCTTCACAAAATACCAATGGAAATTGTGATAAAAACAACTTAGAAAAGAGTGTAGTTTTACTTAATGAACCTATGTTTTTTCACGTAATGCCAATGACGACAAGGGTTTGTCTTCTGACAGAATGTTGAAAATACCTAAGAAATGTGATGATTTTATATCAATTGTTTTTTTATATTAAAAGGGAGAAATTTAACATAATAGATTAAACAGATTTCGATATATTACAGTTCACACATCCTTACTCAGTGCACTTGAACTTGGTTTATTGTACATTCACTATAAACCAATTGAATCCAGCCTGTATTATGATGTATGATGTATGATATGTGGAATATTTAGGCAGTATTTATATGATATGATAGAATGTTAGCAGTAGATAAGCTTGTTCCATGATAAGGAGCTGATCGTTTGCCATCACCTGCTTGTGGTCCTCATCGATATATATATATATATATATATATATACATACATATATATATATATATATATATATATATATATATATTTTTTTATTTTTTTTTTTTTTTTTTTTTTTGATAAAGTTTTTTAAATTACTGCTCTTAGCACCAAAGTGTTAAATATATGTATATAGGTGACAGTCTCTACAAAACATATAATTTTGTCAAATGTCAAACTTCACTTCAATTCACTTGCACTGAGCACTTTTTTATTAATCGCCAAGCGTAAACCATGTAAATAAGTATGTATATGTGTATACACTACAAGATGGCCGCCACGAATATCTGTGGAACAGCATTGTCGATGTCTATGACTGCCAAAAGGGCGGATGGTTTAAATATGGCGAGTAAGTTTGTACACAGATGACACTGACGAAGCCTTGTGCGAAACGCATCTGTCGAGGGTGCTGGGGGGTTTGGAAATAAAATGAACTAAGAACACCGACACTGGAGTGCTGGCCGTTTTTATCCTGGAACCGATTTCTAGGAGTGTGTTGCAAATATATATATATATATATATCCAGAACGCTGCTTCAAAAGTCGCCTCTAAAATGCTCACAGCAAGCAGACACGGACCCGTAGTAAGTGCAAAAAACTTCCAAGTTTATTTTAATCGGCCATTACGCGTTTCACCACCAGAAGTGGCTTGATCACATGACAGCGCTAGATCGTTGTTAGACCAATTATGAAGCTGCACCTTTGTACGTGATTATGTGATAACAGTGAACATAAAAGAAACACTATGACTAACCGGCTGTTATGTTAAAAGGAGTTGAAGATAAGTTTATATACATGGTTCAGATAAATCGATATGATTGCATTTAAATTCATTTTGACAGGTTTAAAATTCAAATAAATTGTATTATATATACATAATAAAATGTTATACACAATAATGCAACAATATATATTTAAATTCTTTAAAAAACCGTAAAACCTCTATTGATTCAGAGAGTTATTAAATAAATTAGTACAATTTATTTTCAATTGCCTAAAATTTCATAAATATGTGCAAATCATGTTATCCAATCACGTAATTATAAACCTATAATAAGTTTGTTCTATATATAGAGAGATGGTTCAATCTCAGACCCAGACCCCCAGCAGAGCTCAAACCACCAAGAGGAAGAGGCAGAGGAGGAAGAGTCGCAAAGGCGCAAAACTCTGCAATGCCAAGCGGGAAAGCAAAAACCAAGACCAACAAATAATTGCTGAAAACGATGTTACAATCATTAACCTCACACAAATCAATCTTTCTGATAATGAAAAGAGAATTCTCAGATTAGGTCTTTCGTACTGTCCAAAAATGGATATGGATTACACATTCACAAGAGTGGATTTGTTTAAATTTGCAAGGACTTTGAAATTGAAGAAGTATTTTGCGATCGCTCCAGGAAGAACAACAACTTCCACGGTCAGCCAAGAAACCAGTGGAGATGGCAATTCAAATTTAAAAGTGAGCGACCTAAACCTGATGGTGGAATTGCAGGACTTGCAAATGGAGAGAACACAAATCGGCGATGAAATGAATGTGGACATAGAAGATATTACGAGTACATCAAGTAAAGTGATTCAATTAGCAGCAGAAGAAAAACTTGAGATTGGAGGGAGTAAAAGAACAAAGTTCAAACTGCCCTCAAGATTCATACCAATGTCAGCACAGGACTCTGTTGATGTATTTAGCGATTTTGTTATTAATGAGGTCAAAGAATTGTATACTCGAATAAATGCTAAGCGGAAACCATCCAGTCAACAATTGAAAGAGTAATATGCTTTAATTGACAAACTCGCAAATGATAATGATTGCATTGTCCGCAACGCGAATAAAGGTGGAAATGCCGTTCTGTGGGGCAGGGACCAATACCTTGCAGAAGCCAATAAACAAGTTGGCAATAGAGCCAACTATGTGAAAATTCACGAGGATGTTATATATAATAGCTTTGACATTTACAACAGTCAGCTAGCAGAGTGGCACAGGCAGGGATTGATTAGTCAGGAGGAATAAGCGTATCTTAAAGTAGTGAATCCTACAATTCCAGTCTTCTATTTAATACCTAAGATACACAAAGACAAATCTAATCCCCCAGGGCAGCCAATTATTTCAGCGATCAACAGTGCTTTTGAGCACACATCCAAATTTGTTGACTCCTTTCTATGCCCGTTAGTCACCAAGCTCCCCTCATATATTCAAGACACAGGAGATTTTCTTCGCAAGGTGTATGACATGCCATGGGAGCCAGACTTTCTCTTGATGACAATTGATGTGACGACTTTATATACTAGTATTCGTCACAAAGATGGAGTTAATGCAGTTAAATACTTTCTAGCGGAGAGATAAGCAAAACTTTGGCACCATACCCAGATGTTGTTATCTATGGTCACCACCTGTTTGGAAAATAATTTTTTTCTATTCATGAAGGACCTTTATCATCAATGATGTGGCACAGCGATGGGCACCTGCTTCGCCCCCAGCTATGCAAATTTACATATGGGCTGGTGGGAGGAGCAGAGGGTCCAATCGCTTTTTGCCCAAGAGTGGCAAAATAACATAATCCACTGGCATCGTCACATCGATGATTTATTTGTAGTCTGGAAGGGGGATGATTCAAGTGCTCGAGACTTTGTTAGAAAGCTTCAAAATAGCCATGTAAATTTGAAATTCACTTGTGAGATCATTAATACAGAAGTGAACTTTTTGGATTTGTCTGTTTTCATACACCAAGATAGATTAAACACTAAGTTATTTCGCAAACCGACTGATGAAAACAAATTGCTTCACGCAACAAGTTTCCATCCGGAGAATCTGGTGAGAAGCATCCCCTATGGGGAGTGTCTTCGAGCTGTCAGGAATTGCAGTTCGAAGGATGATACAGCCAGGGAAATAGCAGGTCTAAAAAACAGGTTCACTGAGAGAGGGTATACTCAAGAGTGCATCGAAACAGCGGTGTGTAAAGCCACCCAAAAAACAAGAGAAGAATTACTCTTCAAACCGAGTAAGAGCAAGCAGAGGGGTATAACAGGAGATTCCCAGTGCAGGATGGTCACTACTTACAACAACCAACACATAGAGCTGAGGCGAATCCTACAGAAACACTGGCACATAATCAGTAACGACCCTATTTTGAAACAGGTGGTGCAAAAAAGGCCAGTCATCACCTTTAGACGGGCACCTTCCTTAAAAGAAGCATTACTTAGCAATGCATTGCCAATTAAAAAAACATCGCAAAATACTAAAACATGGTTAGGTAGGAAGTACGGCTTTATTAAATGAGCCAAATGCAAGGCCTGTACCTTTGGAAAGAACACTACCAGTTATGTACCAGGTTCCACCACTAAAGAACAGAAAATCAAAGGACAATTCAACTGTAGAACAGAGTTTGCTGTCTATGTGCTTCAGTGCCCATGTGGCCTGAATTACGTAGGCAGTACAATTCTTCAGGTTCATAAGCGAGTGTTACAACATCTACAAGCAATTAAGAACGCGGATAAATCTTATCCAGTGGCTCGTCATTTTGAGCAAAACCACAACAAAGATGTTAAAGGTTTAACATACTTTGTTATAGATGCAGTTCCCAACAACAACAGAGGAGACAGATTAAAATCATTACGTAGACTAGAATCTAGTTACATTGTCAAACTGAACGCTAAGACACCTGTGGGTCTTAATATGGAAGAATACTTGTACACATACCTATGAAGTACTCCTGAATGCTTTCTCAATTTTAACTGTTTTTAATTCACATAATCACATTATGCACTTAGGAGAAGAAAATAAGGTTTGATTATCAAGATTGTTCGTTTTACCATAGACGTGATTAAGCCCACTTGTGCAGGACAAACAGAGGTTACATGACAACACTTACACTGGCGAGTATATAATGGTGACAATATATAATTCACATTAAGGATTAATATTGCAAGATATGAGGTTGCCAAGGCCCACTAGGGCACTAACTGTGATTAAAGCTTATGAATTGCTTTTATTAGAGGATGTTAAAACATATAAATGATATTTTGACATCTGATTCAATTCTTTTGCTCGCACACATGAGTTTGTAAAATCAATATGTTTGTGACAGTAATACCAAGTACTCGCTATCCTGACATTGGGCTGATTACTAAATGCTCTGTTGTAAAATATGTGATTTATTGATTTTGCATTTATCGAGGCAAATTAAAAAGTTTAAAATGGATAAAAATGTTCGAATTAGAAACATATATATATATATATATATATATATATATATATATATATATATCCAAACAGAAAGGTTGCCCTCTAGTGAAGACGCCACTGACGGGAAGTTTAAAACCTTTAATTGAAGACTCCAGTGTTGCGGTCTTCCTCTCCATACCGCATTCTTACAATATATGTATATATATATATATATATATATATATATATATATATATATATATATATATATATATATATGTATATGTATATATATATATATATATATATATATATATATATATATATATATATATATATATATATATATATATATTGTATTGTATATTGCATTGTATTGTATTGTATAATGAGCATGTATGTGCCTTCCGTTTAAGAGGCACTAGCCATGTGCCTTTATTACATTCTGTCCTCTGCACATTACTTTATTGTCATTTAAAAATTCCACTACAGCTGCTGTGCGGTGCCTGTCCAATGACTACCATACTGCTTCCCCCCATTGTAGAATACGCTTTGATTGACAGCTGATGACATCAGTATTTGTTCAAACTTCCTTTACAGTGATGATTAGCACATCGTCCGCATATGTAAATGTAAATGTATTGCGACTTATATAGCGCACGTATCACCCGAAGGCATCAAGGCGCTTGCTTAGGGAACCCGTCCTGGTATTCCCCTGTGAGATACCCCGGCAGGGTATCCACAAGGTGAAAGCCAGGCATCCCACCGCAAGGGGCCGTAGTGGAGATTAAGCAAGCTATTGCCCAGAGTCGCAGAGTGTGACCCTGTGAGTCGAGTAGGCACCGGAGCGAGAATTGTCGAGTCCGTGGAATTTTTGAGCCCGAGTCTCGCCGAGGCGGGGAATCGAACCCTGGTCCACGGCCGATCTCAGCTTCTGGGTCTGCTGCCTCTAACCACTGAGCCACGCTTCTCCTATTAGGCCGCCAGTTTGAAAGTTTCCCCCTCCACTGGTATCCCCGCTATGTCGGTGTTGGTTCTTATCATACTTAGCAGTCGTTCTATTGCTAGGAGGAACAGGGATGGAGATAGTGGGCACCCTTGTCGCGTTCCTCGTTCTAGGCGGAGTGGGTCAGATGTCCCTCCGTTGACTACTACTCGCGCTTTGGGTTCGTTGTAAAGGGCCAGGACCATCTTCCTGTAGTTGGGGCCTAGCCCAAATTTTTGCATGCACTGATCTAGGAACGGCCAGGACACTCTATCGAATGCCTTCTCTGCATCCAGGGCTATCATCACAGCCGCATTGCCGCTTTTGGAGGAGTGGTTTATTATGTGGCATAGCAACCTTGTGTTGTCATGGGGCATGTGGTTTTTTAGATAGCCTACTTGCGAGCAGTGTGTGAGCTTGGGTAGGTGTGCGTTGAGCCTAGTTGCAAGGATCTTAGCGTAGATTTTACAGTCTACATTTATAAGTGAGATTGGTCTATAGTTTTTGGCCTGCTGTGTATCTTTGCCATCTTTTGGTATAACTATTATGTTGGCCTCTGCCATTGATGGTGTCATGCGCCCATTTTGCACGCAGTTCACGAAGACCTCTGTCATTGTGGGCTTGAGTATGTGGAGATACTGTTTGTAGAAACCAGCTGTGAAGCCGTCTGGCCCTGGTGCTTTGTTGTCTTTGAGACTGGCTGTGGCTCGCCCTATTTCGTCCCCTGTGATTTGTAAGTCGAGCACCTCCCGTTCGGTGTCTGTTAGAGTTGGTGTAGATATTCGTTCTAGGAGTTCTTTGCCTCCGTCGTCTCTTAGGGTGGTGTCTTTTTTATAGAGTTGTTCATAGAAATCTTTGAACACTCTGAGTATCTCCTTGTTTGCGGTCTGGGATTTGTTATTTCCGTCCTTGACGGCTGCAATTGAATGTTGTCTATGCTTGCACTTAAGGTAGGATGCGAGATTTTTGCCTGCCCTGTTTGCTGTGCATAGGTTGATGGCTTTATACTTGTTTATCCAGGTCCCTGCTCTCTCACTGAGGATTCTGTTCAGCTCGTACTTCCGTTTGGTTAAGGTTGTGAGGGTGTTCTTATCCTCCCTGTTCGCTATGTGCCCTGACTCTAAATGTTTGATTCCTTTTTCTAGGTCTTCGATCTTTTTGTTCCTCTCTCTATTCAGCCTGCCCTTGATGGCGAGTATTGTCCCCCTGATTGTGGCTTTTAGTGCGTCCCATAGTGAGTTCCTGTCTGTTTCCGGAGTGTCATTATTTGCAAGGTATTCTTTTATTGCTGTCTCTATTTCTGCCTTTGCTGTCGTGTTTCTGAGCAGGGAGTCATCAAACCTCCATCTGCGTGTTGGCTTCTCGTTGTGTTTCCCCGATAGCACTAGGCTAATGTGTGAGTGGTCTGAAATTGTTCGTATCCCTATCTCTGTGTGGTCAATGAGGTGGGTGTGTGTGTCTGATATCAGGATGTAGTCTATTCTGCTGTAGGAGTTGTGGGGGTTTGAGTAAAACGTGTATTCCCTGCCGTTCGGGTTTTGGAGCCGCCATGGGTCCTTGAGATCTAGTTTGATGCAAAGGTTCCCTAGGATATTGCCTTTTTGTGATGTTTGGCTCGGTCTGTGTGGGTGCCTGTCGATGGCTGGGTCCAGGACTTGGTTCATGTCCCCCGCTACGACTAGAAGCTCCCCCTGTGGTATTATGTTTAGTTGTTCTCCCACTCTGTCCCAGAAGGGCCTGTCATCAGTGTTAGGGCCGTAGATGTTGGCCACGTGTACTGCTTCTTCTCCTCTCGTCAGACTGGTCACCAGCATTCTACCCACAGTGTCCGCCTGTGAGCTACTCAGATAGTGCTAACGCAGGACTACTCCAAGCCAACTGTGGTGATCAGAAAGGGCTTTCTAGCCATGAGAGACACCCTTCGCAAAAGGAACCTCAACTTCAGTTTCGCAGGCCCCTCACGCTTCAAGGTTACAGACAACTGGCGGAC
The DNA here is from genome assembly GCF_964261635.1 of Lissotriton helveticus. Taxonomy (NCBI): domain Eukaryota; kingdom Metazoa; phylum Chordata; class Amphibia; order Caudata; family Salamandridae; genus Lissotriton; species Lissotriton helveticus. The sequence goes on along the minus strand of NC_136061.1, from coordinate 241,586,830 downwards.
ATTGGTTTTTGAAGAGCCAGAGGATCTGAGAAAGTACCTACGAGAACAGCCAACAGAGGAGATGGAGACGAAGAACCCGGCAGCAGTAAAAAGGAGAGCCTCACTGAACGAGGCGGACAAATCGGAATAGGGCCGGAACTTATGCACACCGACACACAATACTACCTCACTGATATATACTACCTCACCGATATCTACCTCAAAAGGCCCCTACCCAAACGACAACCCATGATCTTTGACCTATGGCCAAGGAACTGCAACATGCTGCAAAAGCCCCCTCAACAAAGAACTGCAAAGGAGCAACAAACAACGACCAAACAAAAGGGTACTTTTTTCTTAACCGACAGCTACCTCACAAGGAGCCCTAAACCAAAAGAACCAAAAGAGAGGAAGGTGGACAGTCCGCAGCGACCTACCTCGCAGACAGCGAAGACCGTTGGAAAACGAACTGCATTCCAGAACAAAGGCATGAGAGACCATGGACCAATTTAGGAGAACACCATGAATAACTGAAGAACCGTCAACATAACCTCAGGGAACATGCGGAGCAAAGGAACTTTGTCGTCGCACACCCACTCAGCAAGTAAGGGGAGGAGGGGGGAGGGAAGGTAGGGGGACACGGGAGGGGGAGGGGGGCGCGGGGAGCACATACATGAGGTAAATCTACTAATTTTCTTCTATCCGTCTATCTATCTATCACCTACACGTTATATCAGGAGAGGTCAGCGCAAGAGAGAGAACAGACAACCACACACAAACGAGGGAAAGAAGAGGGCCCAGGACAAGGAGGCACACAGAACAGGGCCAGACACAACGCCGGATGCACAACATAGCAAATGACACACAACAACCAATCCCAACTCACCACCGATATCAAGGTAGTGTCCCTGAACGTAAAAGGTCTAAATCACCCGGTGAAGAGAAGGAAAGTCCTAGACTACCTGGCGAAACTAAAAAGTACTACAAGAAACAAGGCTATAGGCAGAGGATATAGGGCGACTCAAAGCTAGCTGGATAAGCAAAGTAATAGGATCACCCGCACAGAGAAAAAAGAACGGGGTTGTAACAATAGTAAGCAAGAAATCAAAGTTAGTACTGAGTAGTTCAAACTTCCTTTACAACGTTACAACTTTCCTAAGAGTTTATTGAAAATTTATGGTGGATGGCAAAATGAATGGATATCGTAAAAACACTAATTCCAGTATAACACCATCAAATAATGTTAATAAGGTTTTATTAATACATAATAACACCTTATCAACATTATTTGATGGTGTATTCTGTCAAAATACCTATCACGTGTTTATCACTGGAATTAGTATTTTTACGATATCTATTCATTTTGCCATCCACCATAAATTTTCAATAAACTCTTAGGAAAGTTGTAACATTGTAAAGGAAGTTTGAACAAATACTGATGTCATCAGCTGTCAATCAAAGCGTATTCTACAGTGGAGGGAAGCAGTATGGTAGTCATTGGACAGGCACCGCACAGCAGCTGTAATGGAATTTTTAAATGACAATAAAGTCATGTGCAGAGGATAGAATGTAATAAGGGCACATGGCTAGTGCCTCGTAAACGGAAGGCACATACATGCTCCTAATACAATACTTTGAAAAAGCGTTAGTCGTCTCTTAATTGGCTTCATTACCACCAGAGCATGTACTAAATATATAATAAATGTCACCCTGACAGCACAGTGCACATAAATCTTCTGCAAATATGCACAATAGTCATCTTACACCAGCTGTGTCTGTCAGCACCTCCCAGGGGGCAGGTCCTTGGACGTAGATCTGTGTTCAGAGAAGCACATGTTTTTTTGGGGTAGTAAGTAGAGTATTTAGCCACTAAATCCGTAGATGCCTAAGGGTGTACACCAAATCCATGGCAGTGACAGTCTCCCTCTTGGCGTGCTCGGTGTAGGTGACGGCGTCCAGTATCACATTCTCCAGGAAAACCTTGAGCACGCCTGGGGTCTTCTCACAGATGAGGCAGAAGATGCACTCAGCACCTCCACTGCAAGGTTGTGGCGTGATACGGGCACATATTTACAAGGCCATGAAAAGCCATGAAAAGCCACATAGAGTGGGTTTACGTGGCCTTGTAAATATGCCGGGCACATTGCGCCACTGGAAGGTCAAAAATGTGACATTCCTGTGCCGCAAGGGACCTCATAAATGAAGCCGTTAAAATGCAGAAACAATCCGCCAATCGCAGCAGGAGACTTCATGCAAGTGTTATTTTGAATGCATCTTGGTAAATTCCGACATGACTACAAAAATCCCCGAAGTCTTTTTCCCACAGGTATCCCTCTTGTCTCTTTTAAAGGAGGAATTCACCCTTATTACATTTGGCCCTCAGAGTCTACTGATTATTTTCTTTCTTACTCTCCTCATCAGTTCATTGTACGCTGGTCGACCTCCTTATCCCTCAGCAATATTTTTTCCTTATCCCTGTCCCCTACTCTTTCTGTACCATAGTATCCCTAATATCTCACCCCTATCGATAGGGTGCATCTAACCGTGCCCTAATCCTATACCTATACCCTCGTACCTCTACTCTTATGTATACTCTGTTGTTTCTACACCTACCGATTCTATACCCTTGTTTCGCTATACTTGTTTGATCCTAATACCTATACCCCTGGATTTACCCTAATATATCTACCCCTAACTTTACGGTAATACACTAAAACGTAATCTTGCTCTCTACCTCCTGCCAAAGTTTTTGTATCTCTTCCACTGCTCATATCCCACTATATCTACCTCTACTTATACTCTTGTGCCCCTGCTACTATTCTAGCACCTCCGCCCCTGCCTCCAGCCGAGTACCTTTCACCTGCCTATACGTTAATACCTCTATGCCTCTAATATCCTCTCACTGGTACTCTCACCTACACCCTTCTATCTCGACCCCTTCTTATAATAGTGTTCTTTACCCATGCATGTGGTCCTATTACGTATACCCCTGCCTACTTTGCAGTACCCGTACTCCTACCTATGCATAAGTACCTCTTCCACTGCTAATTCCCCAGCATTGGTTCTCTTACGTATGTCCCAGTACATCTAACCCTACGTATACCCTACAATTACTCCCTCATTTCACTTGTCCCGTTTTTCTGATATTGTTGGAATTTCACCAAGCTGGAATTTCACCAGCTGTTGTGAGTTCTTTTTTGTATTTTTCTCAGAAATGATATATAGCAACTAAAATACTAGAGCTTTAATACAAAGCTTGACCAGCACCGTCTTCAGCTTCTTCAGTTTACATGGAAGACGTATCCTCATCAGAGAAAACCAGTCAGAAAAAGATCTCCCACTAATCTGAACTTAATGTGTTCTTGTACTATTTAATAGAAGGGTTTCTCATGATCTTAAAGATCTAGAAACTGGGGTGTAACTTCAGGGGTGGTGTTTGCGGTTTTACTGGGCCGAATAAATGTATTTACTGGAAAATAGTTGGGTATAGGTGCTTTCAGTCGGGTATGGTGATGTGCCTACTGAAGTTCACAAGGAATTTTTACATGCACACAGACAAAACACCCACACACTCTCTCCTTCTCTGCTTTGAAAGTCTTCAAAAATGTTGGTTGTTTTTTTTCTCCCTTAGTACCCCAACTAATCCGCATTCGTGTCCCTTTCCGCTGCCCTTTTAGCCCCTCTCATGTGCCCTGCTTGTTGTATAATGTATTTTGACATTATGTGCCAGTGTGGTTGTTGGAAAATTTGAATCTCACACAATGTAGGGAATCAGCAGGTCCCATTAAACCCACAGCCTCTTTCATTGAAGGCCAGACTGATAAAACACACACAGCATGTTAATTTCAATGGGTGTTATCCACTGGACGCCAGTGCACAGATCAGCAGTGTTCTACACACTGTGGAAATTTCTGATTTGAGTTTTGGTCTGTCTAAATAAAAGAGTACCAGTGGAATGAGCATGCTAGGGCTACTTCAGATAGTCGAAAAGCGCACACATGAAACTGTATAGCATGCTTGTATGACTGTTCCAAAACTGTTCTGTGTCCCAGATTGAGCTAATAACCCCAGATATTTCTGACCTATTTTATTGATGTTTGCTGTTGGCCAAGGGTTTCTGGACAGTAAATCAGATGCCACAAGTTTTAATTTTTCGCCACTCTGAAAGGTGAGAAATCTTGGCATTCTGCTTGATGAAACTCTAGCCCTCATCTTTTTCAGCTTGCTGAGAAAGGACTACACAACTTGCAGTTCCCTCACATCAGGATTTCAGGCGAACAAAGCTCAGTTGGTTCTACCATCAGGAACCCTTGGGCAGGTAACCCACCTTCCTATTTTGGTTGGGGCAGCGATCACTGGTTTTCCTTGCTCTGGTATCCCAAGTGAGGCTCGTGGCACTATTCTAGTTGTGAACTGTAGGAGAGAGGCAAGGGGGAGTGGCTGGAAAATGGGGAATACTTACTAAAAAATAGAAGGGGGTCAGGAAAAAGTAAGGAGGGGTTCAGGAAGGGACAGGCTACTACAAACACCCACTCACAATAGAGTAAGACCGATTTGTTTCTGGATGTGCCCCTTCAGCAGAAGAATGATAGATCTGTTTGAGTTCAAGGAGATGTCCCCATTAGTTGCTGCATGCACTTATGAGCATGGTGACGGTGTGATTTTCCTTTTTGGTGACCCTGTTGTTGCAGATTTGCTGAGTGCATCTGTACCTTTAACTGAGCTGATGAGTCTGCATATGTCCGCCTCCAGCACCAGGGTGAACCTATAAACTGAGGTTGGGCAGGTGAGTTCTTCTGTGTTGGTCTTACGCTACAACAATTCAGTGGTGTTCATTTTAGCCTAAACTTATTTAGTCATGGAAGGTAACCATGACGTTATTACACCTTTGTTGACTTTGGAAGAGAATAAGCAGATGGTAACTAGCATGAGGCAGACCTGAAACGTTTGCGGTTGAGGTGACCATTTAAAGGGCCTTTACAGAGCAAAATAGGGGATGACGGAGTGGCACAAAGTGTTCTCCCATAGGCAGTGTATTTTCTGTTACTTATGCCAACATAACAATTATAAAAAAAAATAACAAGGGGACACTCAAGAGTGAAGTTAAGTCCTGAGTTCCATTGAATTTTACATAAAATAGCAAATATATTTTAATACATTTAGATCAGACAGAAGGGAAACGCTGCAATATCTTGGAGTAGTTTGTTTGGAAGCAAACACTCCAAAGTCGTGGTTTGGAACTATTCTTTGGTTTAAACGTTTTGGATTATTGTGACTTTTTAGTTGAATATTATCTAACATATGTAGTAAAATTTGTGTTCAGTTTGTTACCTCTCATTTATGCCAACACATCTTTTATTTATTTTATTTTCATGTTTTCATGTTCTGTGTTTTTCTTTCTTGATTGATAGATTATGTGTTAAATGAGTTATATTTTGCCCTGCAAGATTCTTAATTGTCATGTATTACATGTTTATATTTATGTTAGACAGGTGTGAACAGAAACTTACCTTTCCGTTTGGTAGGTGTTATCAGCAAATTAGCTGTTTACAATTTGTTTAAAAAAATCAATAGTATGCAAGATTAGCTTTCACTTTTACAAGCATCTCCATGATTTTTTTTACGAACGCCCCCATAGTTAGACATACTCGCCTGGGTCTGATGGTTCAGTGGACTAATGCATCCACTGCAGGGGCCTGTGTTCGAACTCATGGTCACAGGTCTAAATCCCGACGGGTCCACTCAGCCTCTCATCCTTTCTGAGGTCGAAACATGAGTACCATTGAGTTGGGTAACAATAAACATCTTTTATTTACGGCCAAGATGCCCCTTTGGGGGTGAATGTGCGATTTACAATTGCACGTGTTCTGTTATGCTAGGAGATAACTCTCGATCCTTCATTGCAACCGCTGCTGCTGCAGTTGCAGGTAAGGCTGTGAATTGTGCTGAGCAGATGCAATTTCCCTGCTGAAGATTACCATGTCTTGCACAGCTGTCCTGGAGAAGGTAATTTAGTGATTGCGGCCGTTCCCTAAACAAGGTAGGGGGACTGTCACTATGACTCACCGGATATGCAGCGATGGCCTCTGTGTGAAAGTTTAATGCCAACGGAGCCTGCTGAGGCTAAGCTTGTGAAAATCTGGCACTTTCCCAAACTTTTAAATGGGATGGGGGAACCACAGGTTTGACATGGTCAAGACCTAATGAGCAGTGGTGTCTCTCCTGCTCTGCCAAACCTTAAATTACATACTTAGGTCGGTGGCTCTACTGTTGTTCTATACCAGGATGAAAATGAGTCACCTTTAGATTAATTGCAGCTGGATATCATGAATGTTTGGCATGGACAACGTGCTCTCAGGCTTGTGTTACACACCCTTGTTCTACACCAATAACACCAAAAAATGAAAGATAACATAATGAACATTAACTTAGAGATCACAGCCCTAGTCATGTGCACCATGCCTCGGGCTGCTTCACCCAACCTATTTTAAAAACGTAGGATCCCTCCCAAGGTTTGGCTGCAGTTCCGCAGGACAAGAACACACTGAACACTTTTTCAAGACATTCACAGAGTAGGGTTTTAAGATGTGTTAACAAATTGTCACCACTGAATCAACAGACGGCCTACTTTCATACAAATGTATTAATAGCTGGTTAATCATTGGTAACAGCATTGTTGTACTATACCTTTCTCTTTCCCGTTGATGTGAAAATCTCAGCACATAGGTAAGACCGAAATTGGCTCATAAACATTGACATTGTACTGACCTCCAAGATGAAGTGGTAGCCAATTTGCAAAAGGGAATTAAAAAAAATTGTAAATTAAAAAAAAAATTTTTATGGGGAGTTGGCAGTAGTCCTGGTGATCCATGGGACCTCTGCCAATGAGACCTCAGCCACCTCTCAAATAAGCAAAACAAAAAAAGTAAACTTTCTTTTTAAACGTAGGCTGTTTGCATGAAAGAAAGCGGGCTGTATTTGAAAACAATGTTTGCTTTATTGAAAGGCAATCATTGACCTCAGCAGACCACCGTTCCTATGATTGCTTTGAATCGGAATGAGGAGTAATTTGCAAGTCAGCTCATGAATATTAATGAGCTAGGTCGGATCGTAATCCACCCTGAATCTGAATGATCCTATCTGATCTACTTGTAAATAAATTGTTTCAGAAAATAATATACTGGTTGCAAAACAAAAGTATTTTGCTAACAGTTAATAGTACCTCTGGCCCTAAGTTTACTGCCTTGGGCCCCAGACTCAAGTTAAATTGGTTGGTTCTTCTGTAAGGAATAATGTCAGAGAGCTTGCTGAAATCCAAGTATACCAAATCCATTACATGCCTTTGATCAACACACAAAAAAGTTGATTGAAATTTTTTGGAAACCATACCTCAAAGGATCATGTAAACCTGAGGCTTCAATATACTGTAGGATCTTTTGTTCATATATTTTTACATGAACTCCTTTACTTGCAGGGTCAGACTTACCTTTGTTCATCTCCATTCTTCTGCTACCACTTCTGTCTCTAGAAACCACTCCAACATGGTTGTCAATGGCCCTGCAGACTCCTTCTCGTGCTCTTTCAGTAGTCTGAGCTTTATCTCATCTGTCCCAGTTAGTTGCCTCTCCACCTTTCATTTTTCTGCACCAAGACTCACCAATTTGTCCATGAATTGCCTTAAATATACATAGGCTGTAGAGACAGGCACTAATCAGGGTAGATGTGTTAGCCTTCAGGGTCTGTTATAGGATGGACTCAGTAGTCCTACAGTGAGGTGAGTCTGTGGTTTACACACAAGAAGTCTGCTTTGGATGTGAAAATATCAATATATCCACCTGGGAAACAGCCACTAGCATTTAAGAGCCTCTGGGCCAAACTTTCTCTTCTTGAATTTGGTAGCAAATCCGGGTTACAAGTTTGTTCACTGCACTATTCTTGAGCCTGTTATATGTGAGCGAGACAAAAAGTAAATTTATTGCTCCACATTATTATAAACTTTCTTAATTCATTTTGTCAATCGATATCAGTATTAGGATTTGGTAGAGACAGTGGGCCAATTCAACACAGAGCAGTACATCTGCACCCATAAAAGTATTCCTGTGAATGACAGATTGACACATTTTTGGAATTCAATGACATTTCCAGTACAACGCCTGGGGAGGTGCAACATGAGTCAATTATTAGGCGTAATACTGTTAATGTGCTGTGACATATTCCTTGGGCTCCCATATCCTCAGTGTATATGTGCACCTGCTACAGCGGGACTCCAGAAATAATTTATAATCAACATTCACCATTTCCCTGAAATCTTAAACACGTAACCATTCGTCAGTGGGGCCCATAACACTACACGATTACTCTTATTCACTTACACTTGACTTCAGGGCTTTGGTGAATTACACTGGAGAAATGCTGTAACATTTGGTGGAGAGTCTAAAAACCTATTTAAACCAGTTATTATTTACACCTACAGATTATTACACTTTACCATGGTTTTTATTCAAACATTTATTTATTCAGACGCACCACCATAGTGGCAATGGATCTGCTAGAAAGAAAATCACAAGACCAGCTTTAAAATTCCATTTTCCCAATTTTATTAACAGCAAAACTTTAATATGTCTGACATTTAGGCATTAATTAATTCTTTATTCATTAAAATCTTAAACTTTATTTCAAAATGATCATTTTATTAGAGCTCACAAAAAGTCACTTATTTAGAAATCAGTTTAAAGTTTAGCAAAGGACAGATAGTTCCAAATTCATTCTCTCCTAACAACCCTAACTAACACCCTCATCTTATCCTTCAGTCCTGCAAAGCAAACAAATAAAGTTCAAAAGAAAAGTTCTTACATCCAGGAATAAATCTTCAGTCTGGCAGCACTGCGTGAAGAAATCGGAAAAGCGACTACCCTTAGACAAAAACAGGGGTTTTTATACACTAATTTCCTAACTTAATCTATCTAAAATGTATCTACCATTACTTATTCGGATTCTGATTGGACAAATTCGGGGTGGGTGAGCATCCTCTCACCATTACAACATCATTTTCACAACGATTCAACAGAAAAATAAAGGAGCTTTGTTTAAGACTGTCATTGGCCTAGTCATATCCCCAATTTGCAACGTGAAGACTTTTTCCCAGGATCATAACATTCAAGCGTCCATGTTTGGCACCCATCCTAGGTTCCGGGACAAGGCAGCCTTGAACCTCTCTGAGCACAGGCAGTTCACTCTCTCTTGCAGGCTTTGGGCGCGCATGCGCTGTCCAGCTCTTGCTCACAGTTTACTCAGGCAGCCAGTTCCAAAGTAGGCCTCAGAGGCCTCTTTCGGAACTATCATGGAAACAAACACAAATTTATGTTAAATATAGAACTAAAGCTCTTTTTACCTCCCACCATTTATTTTATTTAAATTCTTATATCGCGCATGAATCAATCCCGTGAGGGTATCTCCGCGCTTTGCTCATCAGGACCAGAGTGTTACAATTAGCAGAGAAGGTGAGGGTAGACATTACGGTTGGAATGCTTCTCGGAAGAGTAGAGATTTTAGAGACTTTCTGAAGGACATATGGTTAGTAGTCAGTCTCAGATCAGTGGAAAGTTTGTTCCATAGAGCGGGGCCAATTGAGGAGAATGCTCGGTCTCCCTGCCTGGATTTTTTTGTAACTGGTGGTTTCAAGAGGGCTTGATTGCAGGAGCGGAGTGACCGACAAGGTTGATACAGTTCTAGTGATTGGGAGAGGTATTTGGGGCTATCTCCATATAAGCTTTTATGTACCGTGCAACACATTTTAAAACTGATTCGCTGCCGTATGGGAAGCCAATGCAGTTCTTCCAGCAGAGGCTTGGATGGAGTCCTAGGTGGTACATTCATGACCAGTCTAGCCGCCGTATTCTGGACTACCTGCAAACGTCCCACTGCGTCCGCATTAGCAAGTGTCAGCAGGGCGTTGCAGTAGTCCAGGTGGCTAGTAACCAAGGCCTGTACGAGAGTCTTCCTATGGGTATCAGGGAGGTATGGGAAGACTCGTCTTAGAAGGCCAATGGTGTGAAAGCATAATCCTGCAATATGGTTAGTGTGATCCTTGAGGGTTAGTTTTTGGTCAATTTTTACTCCTAAATTTTTGACATGTGGCTTTGATGTTGGAACTGGACCCAGGTCCAGTGGCCACCAGTCGGGAGACCACAGAAGATTCGCTTTGCCGAAGAGCATGATCTCTGTTTTTGCCACGTTGCATTGGAGGCAGTTTGCTGCCATCCAATGTGACACTGCCCTCATACCCTCAGCAAAGTTTTCCTTCACTTTAGGGCCAAGGGAGTTGAAAGGGTAGAGGAGCTGAGTGTCATCAGCGTAAGAGACTGGTGTGAACCCGTATTTTCGTACAATCTCAGTGAGGGGGGCCACATAAACATTAAATAATGTAGGGCTGAGACAAGAGCCCTGTGGCACCCCTTTTGTGAGCACCCTCGAGATGGAACTGTAGGGGCCAAGGCTGATTGATTGCGATCTTCCGGAGAGGAAGCTCTCCAACCAGGATAGTGCTAGGCCTCCTATCCCCACACCCTGCAAGCGGCTGAGAAGGATGGTGTGGGACACGGTATCAAAGGCCGCAGACAGGTCCAGCAGCACTAGAATCATGGAGCCCCCTCTGTCCTGTGACATTTTGATCTTGTCAGTCACCGAGAGGAGGGCAGATTCAGTGCTGTGGTTGGGCCTGAACCCAGATTGTGATTGGTCCAGGCCCCCTGTCGCCTCGATAAAACTGGAGATGATGGTGTTAGCGTGTTTCTCAGCCAGTTTGCTGACAAAAGGGAGGAGGGAGATAGGGCGCAGGTTGGAGAGCTCTGACCAGGGTAGAGTGGTGTTTTTACGAATCGGGTTCACAACCGCTTCTTTCCAATGTTGTGGGAGTTTTCCTTCGGCAAAGGAGAGGTTTATTAGTTTATGAATGGATGGGCCTAAGGATTCTATCAAAGAAGGAATCACTTTAGCAGGGAGCAAATCGTTAGGGGAACCGGTTTTCATGTTGGAAATGAGCATATTCAGTTGTTGTAAGGTTATTTCTGGGATCACATGTAGAGTATTCCCAGAGGTAGTCATAGGGGGAGTTTCAGAGACTACATTCTTTAGGGGACCTGCGACTTGCATGATTTTCTTATATATCCCCTCAATGTTGTCTTCAAAGAACTGGGAGATATTATTGCATAGGTCTTGAGAGAAAATATCTGGGGTCTCACACATTGCTGGATTGGTGAAGGCCTTTATGACCCTGAATAGCTCTCGAGTGGAGTTGCCTGCCTCAGTGATTTGAGAGGTAAGGCTGATTTTCCTCGCCTTTTTGATATTTTTATAATAAGAATTCATAGCTGCCAGATATTGTTCCTTATCTTCCTCCTTACGTGTCCGTCTCCAACACTTCTCTAGTTTCCTACATTTTTGTTTTTCTATTTTGAGGGCCTCAGTGTACCATATTTCCCTTTTGGCCATGATTGGCTGTTTAACAGTTTTCTGAGGGGCTAGAGTATTAATGGCTGATGTCAGAGAGGAGTTAAATTTGGAAAAAGATGTTTCTATGTCATCCGAGCTCAAAAGCACTGGTTCTTTCCAGATTTGAATGAATCTGGCAGGAGTGACTTTGTGCCATGGTCTGCGTTGAATGGACTGAGTGGTAGGGTAAGTAGTGCGTTCAAAGGGGTGCAGGAAAGAAAAATCTATCATTTTATGGTCAGACCAGTGGATGTACTTAGGAGGATGACAGTAAACTTTAGGAAGGGAAGTGAAAATTAAATCCAAGGTGTGTCCACCAGTGTGGGTGGAACCATTATTACGGAGGTTGAGGCCTAATAAAGCGAGATCGGTTACAAGTGCTATTGTATCAGAGCGATCTGTAATGTCAATGTGGAAATTGAAATCACCAAGTAAGATGAAATTTTCATTGGCTTTGATGTATGGAGCTAGAAGCTCAGTTAGGGCTAAGGAAAACCCAGCATTGGGTCCAGGTGGGCGGTATACTAGTGCACCTTTCCAGTATACTGTGGGGCTAATTTTAAGGTGGAAGATAATTACTTCCATGGTAGGTAACAGTACCTGTTCTAGAATTCTGATGTTCAAAGTATCTTTGTAAATAATAGCGATGCCGCCTCCTACCTTTCCAATGCGATCCTGGCGAAGGATTTTGTATCCCAGGGGTAACCCTAAAGTGATGGTAGGGATAGTATGGGGTTTGAGCCAGGTTTCGGTGATAAAGCAAATTACAGGATTAGTGCTGTGTAGGGTATCCCAAAGTTGTACATGGTGTTTGGGGAGAGACCTTACATTTAACAGAAAACTTTTCCACCCTTTAACAATAGGAGGATTATCACAAGGTAACCCGATTACAATATGGGTATGGGTGGCTTGGAAACCACAAGAAATACAAGAGAAAGGTCCTTCAGGGCATGTGGGTAATCTGTTGGTACATGTATAATTGTCCTGAGGTTGTAAGGAAAGGAGTTCCTGTATTGTATACCTTATATGAGGAGCAGGTGGTAGTATGGCCATTATACCCGAGAAGAGGCAGAGTGGAGGGCCCCTGGCCCCGTCCTGTCGCGGACGGGCGCAGACGGGCTACTCTTCGGCTTCACTGCGCGCGACCGCTGCGCGCTCATGGAGAAGCGAGGGCTAAGTAGCCCCTCGAGACCCAGCTGCTAGAGCGCTAACCGCCAAGCAGCTGGAAACAGGAAGTGGTGTCCTCCCTCTTGCAGTCAGAGGGGAAGACGAATCAGAAATCAGCTATGCGTCTCCTATGTCAGCGTTACACCCAAACGGTGGAAGTGTGATAAAGTGAGTGTGAGCAATGCGAGTTTTAGCAAATTTTACTAATGTTTCCCATTAGTTGTTACCTAGCAAATAAGCCACACAAGTGCGTTTTATACTTACATATCCGACCACTTCTTAGCACAAAACGTGTACAATAAGCACATTTAAGCTGTGTTCGTTTATATTTAAGCTGTGCATTAATTCACATCACGATAACAATACATATTAGTTGATTTTTATTGCAACATGCAGGCAAAATTAGTACTCCCGTGTGTAAAAAGTGTATGCATCTTATACTATGGTTGATTAATTCACAATACATCATTAGCAAGTGTTAACGTTATGGGACATTAATTTTGAGTGGGGTACACAACATTTTGTTTTTACCACCTCGCTCCATCACACCTAGTGTACAATTATGCCCTGGAAAAAAGGAGCCTTAAGTGGAAAGGCAGCTTTTTCCCTTCTATGTTGTTTTTTCATGAGGAAGATATTATTTCCCACAGAGAAACCCCTCTCCTGACTTCTCAATCAAGGTTCCCCTTCCCATCCTCGAAGAGGAGTTACTCTAGCTCTTATCTGGTGTAGACCAACAACCTTTTACAGGGTGGATAAGGGTTGAATCTGTATGTGGATGTTGACAAGCATACACGTTTGCTGACTTATCACCGGTCATTTGTTGCATTAGTCTGTGAAGATTTTGGCAAGAAGAGCAGAGAGCTTTGATGGACTAGACTCCGAAAGCACCAGGAGAGGCTCAGAAGCCGGAAGCCTTAGATACCTCTCACTTGGAGTGCTTGTATTAGGAATTCTGGACAATGAACCGGTGGACTGCTCTAAATTTCACATTAGGCATACAGTCCCAAAACTTAATTCATGGCCATCTGGATGCTTTCCGTACAGTCAGTGTGTAGAAAAGGTGTCAATGGGCCCTAATGCATGAAAGAAAACTACATCCTCTAGATAGATGGTTGGGTAGCAAAATATTGTAATAATTAGGATTCATTGAAAGCTACGTACTGTGTCCTTTTTTACTCCACCAAATTACAGTAAACCCCGGAGTATGGTTGCTGAAGGTCTATGAGATATTGCATGTTTGTGACTATTTCCATAATCCATTGTTTTCTAATCCTTCTTATTCCATTTTCTCTTCCCAGCTCTCTATGATTTTCTGCTTGTTACCTTCTTCCTTAAACAGTTCCCAGCATTACCCAACGTGATCTTCTGTTCTTACCTGAAAGGTTCTCACTCTCTTCCTTTTCATGCGCACTCTGATCGAATCTAGGGTGATCAGGTGACACCATGTCATGGGACACCATGTTGCAAGATCCGCGCTTCTATTTGAAACTATGTACTCTGGGGATTGTGGTCTAATTTCACTTCAATTGTCTAAATTGGGCAAAAATACCTCATTACAATGGACACTAAATGGAAAGACACAGAATGGGGAAAAAAGAGAGCCAACATGCAGTAGGCGAGTCTATCAGTCTCATTATGACAAAAAACGTCATTGCTAAATTGGAAATGATGAAAATGTCATTGTTGAATGCCTATAATGGTAAAATAACATATTAGTGAGCACACATCGCCAGCTAGAGAGTGAACAGTGTACTTCCAGCCTGCTTTCAATTGCAGGCTGTCATGCAGTGCACTGTGGATGCTTTAAATAGGACAAAAATACCTGTGGCCAACAACAGTAGAGAGGGGGGTCTTACAAAAGCATGATAGTGCTCTGAGCCCCCTTGCAGTTTTGACATATAGACTAAGAAGGTACGCCTGGAGAGTGCTGCCTCCTCCTATAATAGAGAACATCTGCTCTGTTGCCAGTCTCATTCCTAATTTGAATACGCAGACTATTCTTCTACCATCAGCAAAGCTCGTCATTTTCTGTTTTCCCTTTCTAAAGTGCCAAGATGCTCCCTGGAGTGAAGGACTCGCTATATAACAGCTTTTTACATTTACATTTACATTTACATTACATAGAAAGACAGGGCACTGCAAGATACATGAAGCCTGTTGGAATGATGAAATAGAGAGAGGGTTTGTGGTGCACTGCTCTAAAGAGGAAATGGAGTGCACGTGTATCTGACACCAGAGGCACCAAACATCCGGCACTGGGAAAAGGAAAACTGGGAAATAGGGGTGAGTGTGCTTGGGGTGGGGAAACAAGGAAAGGTGCAGTGGTGAGGAGAGAGTGATATGGAGGACCTCCCTGGATAAGACAAAAACTCCAAAGAAACAAAATTGTCATTATGGGTATTCATCATGGAATATTTTGTCATGATGTATTTGTCTTTGATCAAGTGGTCATTGTGAAAACCGTCAAATCTATAGTTTCATCCTTGTGACATGGAATCGAGGAGTCAGCCAAACAAGCCCCAGTCTTGGCTGGAGGGTCCCCTCTACAATGTACAGTCTTGTGTTGCTGGGATGGACATCCCACATCCCTCATTCTGAACTCATCATCATCATCAAAAATCTTTATTTCGGCAACAAGTGCCATAAAAGATACAGGTACATAATTACAAGACAATAAAATTAAAAATGTTAAAATGTAGAGTATAATAAAACATGGAACATATAAAATGATTAGACGGGAATAGAAATAGAACCCAACTATTAACGTACAAACATTATCAATGTTATAAAATTATATGTTACCAAATGTCACACATCTCCAGCTAAAAAATGTCTTCTCTTGTCCCAAAAAATCCCCAAGTATTTAGCTAAAGCAAAAACTATATCCCCAGACAAATCGGTCTTCAGGACCCTATAAGCATGCAAGCAGTGGGAGAACCCTAGGTGTTTACACACTGGGACAATCCATTTCCTCCTCTCCTCCGCGTATGCTTTGCAAAAAAACAGTATATGCAAATCAGTTTCCTGTTCAGATTTGCAGGCTGGGGAATGGGTCGGGGAAGATTCAGCCCATTTACAGGTATAGGCCCCTATTGGCAAACTGCCATACCTCCATTGGAGGTACAATTTCCCTTAGGAATTCCCCTTTGGTCATCCTCCTCAGTGGTCGCACCTTCTAAAAATAATGGGAGCGGTTCAAATTGACAGTTAAAATCTCCCCCAACCACAAACGGAGTACCTTGAGGGATCGTACTCAAAAACAATGATAGTTCCTCGATGGCGCTAGAATCTTTTGCTATGCCCACTGGTCTCGAATAAACATTAATCAGTGCCAGTTTTACGGCATTGGGCCATTCCAAGAGTACACATTGGACGTCTGAGGAGTTGGTTGTTATAGCCCTTGCTTTACAACCCTTCCCCTTCCAATTCGCCCAAATGGAGAAAGTGTCGAACCCTGCACGCCTATGGTCTTCTCTTGCCCATGTCTCCTGGAACAGGCAGACGTCAAATGAATCTATAAATAGCCCCCAGTCCTGGGAGTCCAGTTTATTAACCAGACCCGCCAAATTCCAAGAGACAATAGAAATGAAACCCCTGTCAGAGAGATCTATATTGGTGGTATTACTTAAACCTTGGTCTGCTAATTCCTCACTAGCCGTCAGACTATTCCAGTCAAGGGGGGTAGGACTCCTCTTGGGAATTTTGTGGGTAGATTTCTTAGTTAGCCGAGATACTATGGGCGACCCGCCAGCAGTGGGCGACTCATCGCACTCATCAGCTCCACCCCTTTGAGATGCGAGGTCCACCCTCTCATCCACAGATGGATTAGTGGGATTAGGCTGTCAGTCAACCATCTCTAGGCAACTAAATCTGTTAGATGTCGGGAAACAGCCCCATGTGTCCCTGTATACCTGGTCTCTTAAGCCCTGTGCCCCCCAAGTCCCCCAGTCTCCACCCCTCAAGGGGCGCCCTACTGTGTGCCAATCAGTATCATTATACCGAACACGTGTCGGGCCACTCCTTGGGGGATAAAAAAAAGAAAGACGTCTAGTTGCGATCCCCTCATACGTGTCCTGTGTGTTCCATGCACACACATGGTCAACTGTATAAGGGTCCGCAAAATTAACCAGTATACAGTCACCCTGGACTGATTTTCGCTCGTAGCCCACCCACGTTACCCTGCGAACCGTCAGAATCTTGCTTACTCGGTTAGATGGTAGGGGCCAATTTATGTTAAGCCAGTGTTGGACTTTATTTTTTAAGGACCAATTGGGTTCCTCATCGGCCTCGCCCAGTTCTGGTACCCCAGTCATAACTACAACGTAGGGACTTGCCTCCGGGGGCAGGTTCACCGCTCTTCTCCTAGAGTGACTTCCTTCAGTATTGTTCTTATTTGGCTGCGTTGTGGGTTCTCTAGTTAGAGTGTGCCCCTCTCGGGGAATGGTAAAAGAGGGTTTGGGTTTGGGCACAGTACCCTTCGCAGGAACCAAGATAGACGTTGGTTTTGGGTTGGCTGCTGGTGCCTGTGATTTTTTAGTGACGGGATCAATGGGTTTATTAGTGTTGGATTTAGTACCCCCTATTTTTTGATTCCCCAACGTGTTATTTTTTTTTGAGCAACAGACAAGTCAGCTAACTGTTTCTCAATTTGGGCTAGTCTAGTTTCAATGGGAGTGAGGTAATGTTTAAAAAGTTCTGCTATCCTTGGTAGGAGTGAAATATTAACTTCATCGTCCCTGATACTGATGTTGTCTGGATTAACTGGGAGCTCAAGACTCACTCTACACGATGCCTCATTTTGGGGATATTACCGCAAGGATCATGGTCTATAATCGTGTTTGGAACAGGTAGCCTAGGGGACTTTGTAGATTGTTTATCCCTCCCCCTTGATTTCTTTTGCTTGGTTTTTTTAGGGATAGCTCCCTCCCTCCTGCCCTTCAGCTGGCTAGCGCTCAGGTCAACAGGTAAGCTAATTGCTGCTATATCCGGGGTTTTTTCGAGGTCTGTACTTGATTGTAAATCTAGTGATTGGTACGACACTGATAGATCCACTATATTGGGCAAACTCTGTCTAGGGGCATGTATATCCACACTGGTTGTAGCAGGGGATTTTAGGGGAACCAGGCCTTTTGATTGATCCGGAGTTTTGGCTGTAGCAAAGTGGCCCATAGAGGATCTTTTAGCCGATGCGAGGTCTTGGGACACTCTGCGCTCCATTGAAGAAATTTCATGGTCTATAAAGGAATTGGCCCTTATAATAAAATGGTCTAGAGTGCCCAGTTGGGGGACCCCCCCTGCAGCTGTTTTACTTCTGGAGCCTCTAGTACACATAGTTCACGCAACAGATGTGATTAACCAGAGTCTAGGTGAGAAATAACCAAATGCAAACAAACAGTGAAAACTATTTAGTACATGCAGCTGTATTAGTTAGTTAGTTGGGGTCCGAGCACAAAAGACAGACGTTAGGGGGTGGCCCGGCCCGGCCTTAAGCGGTCTCTAACGGGCTACAACGGGCCTGCCCTTGGCCCGGGCTTATCCCCGGGCTGAGTCCCGCGCGCGTCCCGCGATGCGCGTTGGGATTGCAATTAAGTACAACAAAAAAATGGACGGGGCACGCACGGGAAGAGGCACCAGCTGTGGATGTAAAGGAGAATGCTGGTCCTCGCAGTCCCGGGTGCCCGCTCTGGCTCCTCTCAGTCAGGAACTTCCCCGTGCGGTCCCAGGCTCTCCGCGTCAAATGTCAGGCAGCATGGCAGGGAGTCAAAGTCTCACCAGGCAGGGAAAACGGAATACATTCTGAACTGAGTGATAGTTATTAGACCGGGTGTGCTGGGGATGCTGATGGCTTCTTACACTTGGGCGTGCAGGGGTTCCAGATCTTCTCTGGTTCTTTAGCATCCACTGGTTTCGGATACCTTCTGTCTCCTGGGTATGCCAGGACTCCCTAGGGCCCATGACTCTTGCATATGCAGAGCTTCCAAATCTCCTCTACCTCTTGGGCAGGCACTGGTTCCTGGTGGCCTCTGACTCTAGGGCATGCACTGGATTCTGATGGCCTCTGACTCTAGGGCATGCACTGGTTCCTGGTGGCCTCTGACTCTAGGGCTTGCACTGGATTCTGATGTCCTCTGACTCTAGGGCATGCACTGGTTCCTGATGCCTCCTGACTCTTCGGCATGCACTGGATTCTGATGGCCGCTGACTCTTGGGTTTAGAAGGGTTCCTGATGGCCTTTGGCTCTTGGGTGTGCAAGGGTACCTGAGGGCCTCTGATCTTCTTGGTCATGCAATAGATTCTAATGGCCTCTGACTCTAGGGCATGCACTGGTTCCTGATGCAACCTACCTGACTCTTTGGCATGCACTGGATTCTGATGCCTTCTCACTCTTGGGCATACCAGGGCTCATGAGGGCCTCTGAATATTGGATGTGCAGGGTTTCCTCATGTCCTCTGGCTCCTTGGCACATGCTATTTCCAATGTGCTCTGCCTCGTGGGCATGTATGGTGTCCTGACCTCCTCTTACTCTTCGGCATGCACTGAATTCTGATGGCCTCTGACTCTTGGGTTTAGAAGGGTTCCTGATGGCCTCTGGCTTTTGGGTGTGCAAGGGTACCTGATGGCCTCTGATTCTTGGTCATGCAATAGATTCTAATGGCCTCTGACTCTAGGGCATGCACTGGTTCCTGATGCCATCTGACTCTTTGGCATGCACTGAATTCTGATGGCCTCTGACTCTTGGGTTTAGAAGGGTTACTGATGGCCTCTGGCTCTTGGGTGTGCACTGGTTTCAAATGTCCTTTACCTCTAGGGCATGGAAGGGCTGCTGATGATTCGTAGGTTTGATATTTAAAATAAATCAAACTATGCCTCACTCATAAGAGCAAAGTAGGCTGAAATCGGTCTATGCTTGTTTGTGTTCCCATCTGGAGAGGACCAGGACAGACATTTCAGTCGGACTGTTCCTATTAGAGAAGGACCAAGGCTGATTTGCATATAGCTGGTCTTTGTCTGGAGTGGAATGGTGGACCAAAAAACAATGGACTGGGATGCATCCCAAGTAATAACCAGTGGCTGAGACTAATGCAAGCATTCCACCCATCACCTTTTTGTATCGCTTGGTTTGTTTTTCCAGCCGCTGTCCCTGAATATTAGTGCTGGCAGTCCTTGAAACAGAAGATCCTACTTCTAAAAACGTCAGTTGTTACAGAGTGTTTACACCACCTGTTGCTAAGATTCTGTACAAATCACTTGACAACATCCTCCAAGAATCGGTTTTGCGCTGACCACAACCATTCTATTCATGTGTCTTTATTACTGGAGTACTTACACACTTTCTGCCTTCCAATATGTTCATCCTGCTATCTCTTCTTGTGCATGGTTGTTCCTTCTGGTGTTAATGTTTCTAAGATTCATTTCTATATGGACTAGGTGCGACGCCACAAGAATTAATTTTCCTCATATTAGTATAAGTTAGTTATTCCTACTATCTGAACATTGAGGAAGAATCGGAAGTTCTAGTATTTGCAGAATGGACAGCCCGACTCCCCACAAAATATGTGCATCCCCCCACACTCTGCACTTACAGTTGCACCATTTGTAAATGCTTTTAAGAGAATTTATTGGGGACTAATATTACTGCCCTAATATGCAGCTATTGCCACTACATTGCCAAATGAAAACGTTTTAAGACAGACTTTCTACCCCGTTTTAATGTAAAGGGGTCTTTATGTTGTATACATGTCTGACCAATGGCACTGGTCTGATAAGCTTACAAATGATCCATATGTCCTGTTGGATGCTTCCAAATTATTTAACTTACCCGCCCCCTCCCCCCCATGTTGAAGAGTATCCATGGTTCGCATTACATAGATTGTACCTATGACTGGAGTTCAACATTTATGACCATTTACTGCCTTATAAGTGAAAAAAAGACATTTGCACTGACTGACTATTTCAAAACTTACATTTTGGACTACAAGCTTTTTTTTAAATGTCCCATTGACACATTTCAATCGATGCATTCAGGATAGGTTGCTTCAAAATTAGAATTTTGACTCCTGAAACCTGTGTGATTTTTTACATAATTTGTCTCTCCACTCCTGCCACAATGCCACTGTCACAGCCCCCATGCACCAACTCCCAATTACAAGCCTCTCAAATATTTGCAAATTCCACCAATTGATGGCCTGATTGGTTCATACAGGCCTACCCTATTTTTACAAAATCTCTCAATCTAGGCTCCAACACATGTATAAGCTCTGGGCCTTGTTATGGGAAAATGGACACTGTGTGAGGTCTGTCACGACTAGGTATCTGCTACTTTCCGTAAGTGCTAGTAATAGCCTCCTCATATCCCCAACTGTTAATGAGTTTATCTTAGTAGTACAGTGGTTTCTACTTTTTCTTCTTTTTTTTCTGGTTTTAGGTCTATATTGGCATTATTATTGTTCTTCTTGAAATGATGGGACCTTTTTAGCTTAATTTGATGACTAGACCTTCTTCAGTGTAGAATCTTGGATTACTAAAACGTCACAGTACATTTATGTTGCAAAGACATCAGTGTCTCCCACCCTTCATTGGCAGTGATTGTGGGAGACTACATTTCAATGTGCTATTTCTAGAGCGCAAACCTAACCAGAAAGCAGCAGTGTGCTGTACTTGGTCAAAGGCAAGCTTAAAGTTGGCGAGTAATAGGAGAGGAAGTTGAGCTGTGGGTGGTTAATGCTTTGTGATGTAGTGTTCTTTAAAGAGGTGAGTCTTCAACTCTTTCCGTTTTAGTCAGAGCAGCAGCACTTGAAGTTTGTTGCTCTGCTGGTTTGATGCCTCTCATTGGCCCGGGTGTGCTTGGATGCCAGGCCCTCTTGGTGCATGAGATGGCACCTGGCATTCCTGCCATGCTGCTTCATTGAGGACAATAGGCACTATACAAATCAGCCAGGAATTGGAGATGGAGTGACCAGGGCTCGACACAGATTCACTCTCTACCACAATTACTGACCAGTGTCTGAGTCTGACGTTAGCAAAACATGTGGGACCCGATTAACCAGGACCAAGAAAACCAATTCCATTCCCTTCTCTGCACAAGCAGGTGGAAATGTATGCAGAAGCTCATCGGGTTTTGTTTGGTTAGTTCCCGTACCCAGTAAAACTTGTAATCAAGAGGGACAACATTCCCTACAGGAACCCTATTCCTGCATACGCGTAATGAGGGCCTATGTATTCTTTACGCCAAATAAACATATGGAATTTGAATGAATGTGGAGAAGTTATTCAACCACAAGTACGCAGATTTGGGATTATTACAATGAAATTATTGTCTTGCCCATAATCTGTTTAACACTAGTATTTGTATTTTTACTATATATATTCGTTTTACCATCCAACATAATTTTTTTATAAACTCTTTAAAAAAGGAAGCTTGCCCACTGTACCACAAAATGACGTAACTGATTCTGCTCAGGGATCTCGCCTGCCTCCTCTTCCCTCACATTGACATTTTTTCTCCTCCTATTTCATCTTTTCCGCCAGGTGTGTTGTTTGGTCATCAGCGAGGGTCCACCCTCACCTGCTGCTGAAGATTCGCTTATGCAACTGGTTTAATGTTGAGTTTCTAACTCATATGTGCCTTATAATGCATGGTATCTATTCAATGTTCCTGTCACTGCTACTGTATGAAGCCTCAGAACCCCGCTCTATTACTCCAATGTCTTTCTCTTCATGGTGATGACTGTTTCTCTCTAAGGGGCTCATGCATGAAGGTAGGATTTTGCGAGTCCTTAATTGCGATTAAGGAATCGCAATTAAGGACTCGCAAAAGCCTATGCATATAGGAATCGCTATAAAAATAGTGATTCCTAAACAATCCTTAATTGCGACTCGCAATTTGTGAGTCGCAATTAAGGAATGGCTCCCCATTCATTCCTACAGGCGCATAGGAATGAATGGGAGATTGCATGTGCAATTTGCGAGTACCAACAGGTACTCGCAAATTGCGCATGCAATTTCAAGGGTGCAAGGGTGTCAAAAGGACATCCTGTGGCACTCCTGAATCGTGATGTGCACCCATGTTGCGCACACACATGCCCCAAGGCACATGAAACTTTGAAAAATGCCCTTTAATGCATATTTCAATGTTTTTGCAAATTACCGACCAGTTTAATTGCTCGATAATTTGCGGCCCCAAATAGTTAAATTGCTATTTAAAAGTGGTTCTTGCATTGCATTTAAGGAATCGCAAATTGCGATTCCTTAAATGCAATCGAGATTTAAGAAATCTCAATAAATTATGATTTCTTAATTGCTAGTGCCTAACACCTTGATTCATCGCAAAAGCCCTTTTTGTGGGCGCAAACGGACGATTTTTGCAAATCGCACCGTTTGAGCTCGCAAAAAAGGTTGATGCTTGTGCCTGTAAATCTTTAATAAACAGATTTAATGATAAAAATCCCCCACCCCAAAAAGGAAGCTTGAACAAACACTGATGCCATCAGCTGTCAATCAAAGCATATTCTACGATGGAGGGAAGGAGTAAAGTAGCGCTAGAGCAGGCACAGCAGATCAGCTACAATGGGATTTTTAAAGGGCAATAAACTAGTTTCCTGGGGGCAGATTGCGATAAAGGCATATCGCTAGTGCCTCTTAAGCTAAGGTACGTACATGCTCATTACGTAATGAATACTTAGAAAAGGTGTTTGTTTTCGCTAAATTGGCTTCAACATCACCACAGCTCGCAATAATAGCCACCCTAACAGGACTGTGCCCATAAATCTTCTGCAAATGTGCACAACAGTCTTCGTGTTCCAGACATGATCTGTCAGCACCTCCCAGAGGCCAGATCCATGGGCCTAGATCTGTGTCCAGAGACGCACATGCAGAAACAATCTCAGCATGAGACTGTTGACAAATGCTGTTTTCAATGCATCCTGGTAAGTGTCCTATATGTCGAAAAAATCCCTGATGTCTGTTTTTTGCCACAGGGATCCCTCATGTTTATTTTAAAAGAGGAAGTCATACCTACTACGTTCCCCCTCACATTCTACTGTTTCTTTGCTTTCTTACTCTCTTCATTACTTTCCCTATATGCTGGTCGACCTCTTATCCCTTAACTGTGTTTTTTTCTTTACTCCCGTCCTCTACGTTTAGTTAAAAAAGTTAATGCACTGT
This sequence comes from Lissotriton helveticus, assembly GCF_964261635.1. Classification (NCBI taxonomy): domain Eukaryota; kingdom Metazoa; phylum Chordata; class Amphibia; order Caudata; family Salamandridae; genus Lissotriton; species Lissotriton helveticus. The sequence goes on along the minus strand of NC_136061.1, from coordinate 241,563,028 downwards.
AGCATTGTAAATTAATAGTTCTTGGCATATAATAAGTTAAAGAAGTTATTTTATGATTGCATTTTATATTAAAATACTTTAAATGATTTTTCCCTATACCTTCCAATAGACGTATTTCCACCACGGTAGAGGAGATATCCATCTATGTGTGAAAAGTTATTAGTAGTAACTAGTGCATCCTATTTTTATGAGTATCCTCCAGGTGTGGAGACATGTAAGTCTAATGTTAGTTGTAAATCTACACTCAGAAATGTTGAATAGCAAAAACGTGCACATTTACCCTTGGATGAAATAGTAGATCTACTGGTTAGTAAATCTACACATGCACATTTACCTTTGTGAATAAGGCCCAAAATTGTTTTGGGTGACTTTAGTCAGATAACTTTATTCGATTAGACAATGAGGGTGACTTAATCCTATCCAAAGAAAACTATTCTATGGGATTTAGGCTCCCTAAATTTGTCCTGGAAACTCTGCAGTGCTTTTGAAATTCAGTGGCATGCTTAGCTACTAAGGGCGAGAAAGCATGAGACACTAAGATTATAAACGGAATGCACAGCAAATCAAGCATTCACCCCCAGTCAAGCGATCTGGGTTAAATCCATAGTTCTTTTACTCACAATGCCACCCTAGTTGAGACCCAGCCCCATATACAAACCATTTGTGACCCTGTGCCTCATGAGAACAGCCCAGCCCGAACTACTAAGCCAGGTCCTCCCTGGCCGGAAACAAGCATCCTTGGACCGGTTTCGTGGCATCACCCCTCATCAGCCAGACTAGCCTGAATCCAGTGGCACATCGAGCACGAGACCCAGTTCTGGGCATACCCAACGCACTTAGGGCAAAAACGCAAAAGACACACAGATTATGGATGGAATTCATAGCAAATAAAAAACATTCACCCCAGTCAAGAGACCTGGGTTAAATCCATCGTTCTTTTGCTCACCATGGTACCCCAGTTTAGACCCAGCCATATGCAAATCAGTCTTGACCCCGTGTCTCATGGGAACAGTCTAGCCCGAACTGCCAAGCCAGGTGCTTAGCTACCAACACAGATCGCATGAACACATCTCCCCAATGTTATTAAAACATGACTGTGCCAGAGGGGAAACACATAAAATGTACAGCCTTGGCCAAAGTGCATAAAGAACATCACAGACTAGGTACTGTTTGTCACATCCTCGAGCACTGATGTGTATATAGATCGAGGGCAATTCTGTCTTCTCCCCCGTAGAAGTTCTCCTACCACTCGGGTAAGGTATTAATGGGGGTACAGAAGACCCATGCTTAAGGGAAAAAGGAGTTAGGAGAGGGAAGTAGAGACATATTCCTTCGGTTGGTTGTCAGATTACTCAGACTGAATTACACCCAGCACAAGCCCTCGGATCACAAGCGAGAGTGGACCAAGTCTCCCCCTATAGGCAAGAGGACACACATCAGCGTAAGGGTCATAGACCGAGAGGTTGCATACATGCACTTACTTCATGCTAGCAGGAGATAATCTGCAACTAGTCCATTGTATACTGGGAGTCCCACTCAGGAACCTCACTGCAGTACTGGGAAGGAAATAGTCTGATAGAGGGAAGACAACTGTCATACAAAGGTCAATATTCAGAAAAGGGCAAGTCATAAATCAGGGAAATAAAAGGGGACCTGTGGAACTGAATAGAGTGATAACAATAACGGTGGTAGAGCCAGGTGCATGCTACAGCAAGTGTCAATAGAGTCACAACAAACAATCTTGACAGGCAACCTACCCTTGTACAATTATGGTCTGACATACTGTGTCTGTCTATTACTAACAATCCTGGAGTGTACCTATGGGGAACGTCCCTCTAAGGCTGGGGCTGCGGTGTTTGACTCTGGAAGTTTAAGTTCTAGTAATGTAATTCCATTTTGCCCTGTCTCTGTGGTCTTTTATGTCCGAATCTATCCAGTTAACCTACACTGCATTCTTAAGAAATATGTTCTATCATTAAGTGTCTCTTGACAGAATCCCACTCCACCAGGTGTAAGAGCATTTACCACAGGCTTTGTGGTCAGTGCTTAACTTGAAACCCACACCACACAAGAAATTTTCTTTCATTCCAGCAACATGTGCTACAAATTTCAAGTGATAACTCAATTAGTTCCATGAATGATCTTAATTTATCTTTGTCTTGTGTTGAAGGAGGTGACTTAATAGCATCAAGAAGATCTCTTTTAGGTTTCACTCCTCCACCCATGATCGTGTGGCCAAAATATTCATTTCCTCGTAAACCACATGAACACATTTCTCTTTATGCAGAGTAAGACCTGCCTTCAGCAATCTATCCAAGACTTGTTCCAGTACTTGATTGTGTTGCTCCACAGTCACTCCATAGACAAGAATATCATCTTGGAAGTACATGTCATTCGATAAGCCCTTGAACACGAGACATCATTTATTGGATTACATTAGCTGCTGAAGATAAACCAAACAGTATTCTTGTGAATCGGAAAGTGTCTTCCATGGTAACAAATGCTGTAAGACTCTCGGAATTGTTATGCAAATTAATTTGATGATAAGCACTTTTCAAATATAATTTTGAAAATAACTTACAATCATACAACAATAATAATAGTTCTTTGATACTGGATAAGGGAAAGTTGCCATTAACAATGTTTTGATTCACACTTCTAAGATTGACACAAACTCTCAATCGACCATCAGCCTTTTGTGTAATGCCAAAAGGTGATAACTAATTAGAAGCCTCCACGGGTTCTATAACCCCCTCCTTTCTCATTTCGTCAAACATCTTCATGACCTCATCCCTAACTATGAGATGAGGTCATGAGAGGAACCTTTTTCAACTTATGTTTAAAGGTTACTGCTCCTGGCTTGACCACAATCTCATGCACGTAACCCTTCAATTCTCCCAGATCCTCTCTGTAGGAGAGTAGGATCTGCTTACTATGGTTACCCCCACTTTTTGCTGTGTTTCACTGGTTTATCGACTTAAGTCTGGCTGTGGCCCTGCTAATCAGGACCACAGCCTAGCCGTTCTCTCTCTAAATTGATTGCATGTACATTAGGTACACTTCAGATTGGTTACTGGGTAACCCTTGTGAGTCCCTAGTATATGGTACCTTAGGTACCAAGTGCATAGGTACCCCAGAGGCCTACCAGGGGCTGAAGCATGTATTATGCCACCCCTGGGAAGCCTCCCAAAATGGCACCACAGGTCTGCACTTGCAGCCTTGGTAAGGTGGTGTAAGCACCCCTTACTGAGATATAGTATACCTATATCCACCATTTAAAACAGGCACATATTAACCTATAAGTCACTCCTATGGCAGGTCTTGACAATCCGGAAGACAGAGTGCTTGGTATTGTGTTCGAGGGTGCCCTAGCATGAGCTGAGCCCCTCTGCAGCTTTTGGAATCTCTTTCTTATGGTTGTTCTGAGATATGGCCATGCCATACACTCTTAAGTGCATTATAAACCTCGCGGTTAATGCTAGCTTTGGTTAAGCTTTATCAAAACATGTTGTGTTTGGTGTCAAACACTTTAGAATACTCCCCACCGCCAGTTCTAGTGGCGGGGGTAGCATTCCACCCTTCTAGAGGGAGAAGACATGTACACACTTACTTTCCCGGTAATAGTTTAAAAGTGCACCAGCATCACAAAATGGATGCTGCTGCCACAGACACAAGTCTGATCTCCTGCTGTTGGATGAAACTCCGGCAGGGGAGGCCTGGACAATAGGTTTCTTGTCCAGGGAGGTGCCAGCACCTCCCCAGACAGGCTTTAGTGTATTGGGGCAGGATGAGTTGCATTCAGTAAATGCTTTTCAGACACTGCCTGGGGCGCACAAGGTGTCCCATGCATTTCCCAGTTCAAACCGGTTGCTGGAGCACTCAGTCCCAGCTGTAGTGTGAAACTGGACAAAGGGGAAGGGGTGTAACCACCCCCTCCCCAGGTTCTCCCATAGGTGGGACCTTAGAGTTAGTCCATCCCCTAAACTTGGTTTAAGTATAGGAACCCAGTCCCTAGGACTTTAGATAACCTGGACAAAACTCTGAAACTGAAATCTTTGACCTTGGACAATCCATTTCGACTGGAAGATGGAAGAAATCTCCCTTGGGGTCAAGGAGTGACTCCCCTGTTCAAACAGGCACCAAAGAAGCATCTTGCCGGTCTGCATTTTTTTTTTTTTAAACTTTTTATTGAAGTTGCAAGTACATATTACAATCACAAGGTTCCCTTTAGGGTGATAATTTGCCATCTTAGATTCTTGCCGCTGTTAATCAAACAGTCACCATTTAGTCTTATGAATATTATGTGATTAAAGCATGGGTGCGCCAGATCTTTTGACCATACATCCTTACGTCTGTCTTTGCGCATAATCTTAAGAACCTTCAGCGTTCAGTGCATGTGTTAAAACAATCATCAATATAAAAACATTAAACAGTAGAAAGAGTCATCCTAAGTAGGCACCTTTGAAACATCGACATCGGTCTATGTCCGTCCCTCACACCCCATGTTGCGTCATATTATAATCCACATTGGAGCTGCACAGTGTCCGCAAGGTCAAATGCAATAATCACCCCCCCGCCATCTATTCATCTTCCCCTTCAGAGTCTAGGTCTTCTTCTTCTGGCAGTGGTTCACAAAGGTCCCCTCTATAAGTGTTCCACGCTGTCCATACCTTATTCCATTTGCGGGGGCAAGCCCTCATTACATATACTGCTCTCTCGGTAATCATCAGCTTGTCCATGTTGTTCCCCCACCTAGAAGCTGTAGGCAAATCCGGTGCTCCCCACTTTTGCGCAATGTCTCGCTTAGCCACCATCATGGCCAGGGTAGCCCATATCAGTCCATGCCTATTCAAATCATTAGGGTCTCAAATGTTTAATAAGCATTTTCGAGGTTCTGGCAATATTGAAATCTTAAGCGTTTGCGAGATGGTACGCATAACCTGCCTCCAAAATTGTCGTATGTGTGTGCATTCCCAAATTGTATGATACAGTGTCCCTTCCTCCCCACACCCCCGGAGACAGAAGGGATGCGGTGCCCGATGTATTCTGTGAAGTAGGGTCCTAGTGTAATAAATATGGTGTAAGATTTTCAGTTGCACCAATCTGAATTTTGCTGAGATGCCGACCTCTTTCGGGGAGGCCAGTGCCTCATTCCACTCAGATTCAGTAACCTCTCCTATTTCCCCCACCCATCTACCTTTCAGCATTTCCGTCGGGTCCCCCAGGTTGTTGATCAATTTTTTATATGTGAGGGAAGTAGCGCTTTGCGGCATGAAGTCAGTTAAGAGTCTGTCCTCGAGCGGCGAGGATTCTGGTATGTCTGTTCCCGCTGGGATCGCTTGAAGTAGTGCATGTCTTATCTGCACATATCTAAATGTCTCGGTCGGGCTCAGGTTGTATTGTTGTTGTAGTTGCGGAAACTCGATCACCGTGCCTTTGTCCCATAGGTCCCCTATTGTGGATATTCCTATATTGTCCCACTGCGTGAATCCCTTGCATGATCGTAAGTGTTATATCTTGTTATATCTTAAGTAATGTGTGTGTTACTTTATATGCAAACGTTCCAACTTGCTTACTGGATTCTGGAATGTGGAATCCAGGTGGCAGAGAGGAAAAGGAATTGATGGAGGAGCAGGACCTTGATGCCTGAAGGGGTTGATTATACTAATAAACCTACTTTACAACTATATCTGCGTATATCCATTCTTTACAGTGGCCACGAGGATGGGATGCGACATCAAAGAACTAATCTTGAATTTTGATGAACATAAATGAATTCAGGAAGGAAAAAGAAAGAACTTTCAACTCCAACTGAAAATTTTTCAACCCCTAGGCTGAATCTCCAACTACAAGGTACCTTAATTTGATTAACAATTTAATTAACTGAACAATCTACCTCCACTCTCCTTAAATATCGCTTATGCAGCGTTTACATGACTGAACAGCGCGTGTACGCTTTGATCCTTATAACTGAATAACTTAGCGCAGTTTCTGGCTGATTTCGATTTGCAAGTTGAGAGCGCATGAACTGTCTGCCTAAAACGAGGAACTTATTGCTTCATCCGTGCAAACAAGGAACACGTTGTACTATTTAAACAAAAAACTTTGGATAATCTATTAGAACTGCTTCTTGATATACACTTACAGTTGGATGCGTGTTGTTTTTCAAAGGAGCTGCGCGCCTCTTCACAGCGTTCCATATATCCTTGCATGACACGCATCAGTCTCTACGTCTACACGGAGGAGACGTCATTCAATGAAGCGTAACAACGTGTAACGACGCAAACAAACGCACGGCGGCCATTTTAAGTCACCATGACAACGATATAAACAAAACATACGGAAACACACGGAACGAAAACGAAGACAACGTCCAGAAGTAATCGCGTCTAACAATAGCGGTATTTCCACAAAAAAGCTGTATTACAAAATTTTAAAAGCGGACATTGCATTATTACTGCTATTACTTTAATTAACAGAGAACTTAAAAAAAAAAAAAAAAAGCACAGGAAGCACACATCCTCACTGGGTGTTATTTATTTAAGTATTTATTAATTCTGTTGTTTACCAATTGCAAATTGACAATTCATACAAGTTGAACAATAACAATAACCAGAATATTTACAATGGATGTTAATTCATCCGTCACCCCTCCTCCCAAATTTCTTCAAAACCCTGGTTCACCTTCCATGAATTGGGAAGATTGGTCTGAATCATTTGAAACGTATTTAGAAGCAATTGGGGGAGATGTGTTTTTGCCATCTAGAAAATTAGCTTTGCTCAAACACAATTTGGGTGTGGAAGGAAGAAAAGTTCTTAAGACTTTACCTGTAAATAATCGTGTAGTATCTTCTGTAGTTGATACTGTAGATGAAAGTAGTGAAACCAATGAAACAAGTTCCAATGATACGTCCATCGATGTTTATTCTGAAGCTTTAAAGGCTTTGGAAGAAAACTATGGAAAAAAAACCAGCATAGTAGTAGAAAGACATAAGTTTTTCTCTAGAGCACAATCTCAAGGAGAAAATGTACAACAATACGTAGCTTGTTTAAGATCTTTAGCTGTAACCTGCAAATTTAAAGATTTACACGAAGAGATAATTCGAGACCAATTCATTAACAGAATTAGAAATGTAAAAATTCAGGAACGGTTACTTGAGCTTAAAAATCCATCATTACAGAAAACATTAGATGTAGCTAGGAAAATGGAAAACACGTCTCATTATGTCAAAGAATTAAATGTTTCACAACAAAAAGAAACTGAGGGTTCTAACAGTGTGAGTGTAATAAACAACAGTAAAACAAGAAATGATTTTAGAACTGATAACAAAGATGCGAAAGGACATTTTTCAAAGAATAGAAGTAGTTTTAGCAGACGCATTTGTTTCAGATGTGGTAGTCAAAAACATACTGCTGACTTCAACAAATGCCCTGCTGTGAAGGTCACTTGTAGTAAGTGTAAGAAAATAGGTCATTTTGCCAAATGGTGCCGTACTGGTGATAATAGTAATTGGAAACGTTCTATTAACTTTATTGAGCCACAAGATGAGAGTGAAGATGATGACAACGTTAATAGTGAAATAGAAGTAATGCTTGTACAAGACGACTCTGTGTGTGAAATATCTGATGACTATCAACCTCCTAAATGTATAGTAAAAATAAATAATGATGACATGGCACTATGGGCAGATTCATGTTCACCGTATACCATCATAGATAAATACATGTGGGAAAATGGGAGTAAGCCAACGTTAATTTACTCAGTGGCATCTCCAAAAGGATATTGTGGAGTCAAGTTACCCATGATAGGATATTATGATGCACAATTAACCTTCAAAGGAAGATCTTGTTTTAGTCCGGTATATGTAGTTGAGCGAGGACGTGCATTATTAGGATGGAAAGATGCAAAGAAGATGGGTTTAATATTAGATCCAAATCATCCGGATCAAGTGTTATTATCTGAAAAATTTGTAGATCAAGTGCTACTTACTGAAGATGAGCACTCTTCAAAATGGGAATCTACATTTCCAAAACTGTTCAGCAAAACACTTGGATGTTTAGTTAAATTTGAACACAAAATTATCCTTAAAGCGGACAACAATCCGGTTGTGCATAAAGTAAGAAATGTGCCGTTTGCTTTACGAGAGCCATTAAAAGAGGAATTAAAAAGACTATGTGATGCCAAGGTAATTGAACCAATAGAAGCATCTGATTGGCTTAGTCCTATAGTTTTAGCTCGAAAACCCAATGGAAAAATCAGGATGTGTGTGGACCTGAGAGATTTAAACAGTAATATATGGGTCGACCGGTATCCATTACCACACATAAATGAAATGATATCAAGTATAAAAGATGCCATGTATTTTTCCTCTATTGATTTGTCCAATGCGTACCATCAAATCAAATTGCATGAAAGTTTCAAACACTTGACATCTTTTATAACTCCCGAAGGTGTTTTTCAATACTTAAGGATGCCATTTGGTTTAGCCTCCGCATCTTCGGTGTTCCAAAGGGTTATGAGTAACATTTTAAAAGATGATAAACATGTGAGAATTTTTCAGGATGATATTTTGATTTGGGGTAATGACTTACATTCCCATGATCAAAATTTGCGCAGTGTTCTTAGTAAATTACAAGATGCTGGGTTAACAGTGTGTGGTGAAAAATGTAAATTTGGGGTAAGACAAATTGACTATTTGGGTCATACTATATCAAGTGAGGGTGTCAAACCAAAATTGAAGTTATTGGATGCCATAGAAAATGCTCCGCACCCAATGAACAAAGATCAGCTGCGGTCTTTTTTAGGACTTGCGGAATATTATTCCAAATTCGTTCCCAATTTTGCTGACAAAGTGCATGAATTAAGATTATTGATGAAAAAAGGTGTATCATTCAATTGGTCTACGTTGTGCCAAATAGCCTTTGACAATATAAAAAAAGACATCACCAAGGCGGTAGCTTTGAAACCATATGATCCTTGTCATACTTCAATCATTGTGGTTGATTCTAGTGCATACGGTCTAGGTGCTGTTCTCATGCAGAGAGATAATGACAATGTGGAAAGAATTATCGCTTTTGCATCTCGCACCCTTAAAGGAGCTGAACCATCTTATTCAGTTATTGAAAAAGAGGCTTTAGCATGTTGGTGGGGTGTAGATCACTTTAAGACATTTATTTGGGGCACTGCATTTGAATTATGGACTGATCATAGACCTTTAATTGATATATTCACTACCAAAGGAGCTTCAAAAGCTACACCAAGGATAGCAAAATGGTCTTACAGGTTACAGGAATATAATTTCAAAATAAAGTATGTGCCAGGTCACAAGAACATCAATGCTGACTGTCTTTCACGTCTACCATTGAATAGTGATATAGAAAATATAGACAATGACAAGGATGAATGGCTAATAGCAAACATTGAGGATGCATGTAACAATGCAGTAAAAGAACAAGAGTGGATAGAAGCTGTTGCTGGGGATGACGTTTTACAACACATAATCAAAGAATTGCAGGAAGGTGTAGATCCATCCACCTTAATAAAAACTGATTTAGCTGATTACAAGATGATATGGGGAGAGTTATCCATTGTAGGCGGGATTCTAAGGAGAGGTCACAGATTGGTGGTGCCTTTTTCCCTTAAAGAGAAGATGTTAAACTTATTACATGAGGGGCACAGTGGAATGACTAGCATGAAGAGAAGGGCTAGGAATGATTTTTGGTGGATAGGCATGGACAAGGACATAGAGAGATGTGTTAGAAATTGTGTGGCGTGTATGTGTAGTGACAAGTCTCACAAGTCACAAGAAACCACGATTTCGGCGACATCTTTTCCCGACAAACCGTGGGACAAAGTTGCCATGGATATATGTGGTCCATTTCATGTAAAGGGTATTGAAGACAAATATGCCATTGTCTTAGTAGATTTTCATTCTAAATGGCCTGAAGTAGCCTTTGTAAAAGACATCAAAGCTACTAACATAATTGATTTTTGTGAGGAAATTTTTCGAAGAGAAGGGTATCCTAGTATAATTCTATCTGATAACGGTCCACAATTCATGGCGGGTGAATTTGCAGGTTATCTCAAAAAAATTGGTGTTAAACACAACACTACCTCAGTCTACAACCCAAGGGAGAATGGTTTAGTAGAGAGGTTTAACCGCGTTTTGAAGGGATGTATACAACTAGCTAACAACAATAGTGAAAATTGCAAAGAAGCTGTAAAAAACATGTTATGGTCTTATAGAAACACTCCGCACTCAGCCACAGGAACATCTCCTTTTAGTCTTTTAAAAGGACGAGAGGCGGGTTCCAAGGTTAAACCCAATTGGATGAGTAAGAATGATGACAAATTTGTCAGGGATGACACAAAGATATCTAATAAAGTACAAAGTTATCAAGAAAAATATGTTCAGAAGCACAACATGAGAGTGAAGACAACAATGAAACCTTTAAAAAGTGGTGATTGGGTACGCACACAGCGCATGGAGAATAGGAGACCTGGTTCTTCCAAGTGGTCTGATCCTAAACAGATTGTTTATGTTGTTGGAAACATAGTCAAACTTAATGATGGGAAGAAATGGAATATGAGGAATGTAACAAAATGTAATGATTTAGAATGTAAACTCCTTAGTGGACAAGGAGGTATTGGATCAGCATCTAATTCAACAAAACCTTTTGATGCGGAATTGAGTGTGAGGGGGAGATGTGTCCGTTCTAAATCTAAACCAGTCTGGATGAAGGATTATAGGTGTACATAAACTGTATATAGTTATCCAGGAACATATGCAAGTTCACTCAGAAGTGTTTTAGTTTTTATTAATTGTCCAATTTAATTTTTGTAATTTAGGAAGGGAGATATGTTATATCTTGTTATATCTTAAGTAATGTGTGTGTTACTTTATATGCAAACGTTCCAACTTGCTTACTGGATTCTGGAATGTGGAATCCAGGTGGCAGAGAGGAAAAGGAATTGATGGAGGAGCAGGACCTTGATGCCTGAAGGGGTTGATTATACTAATAAACCTACTTTACAACTATATCTGCGTATATCCAGTCTTTACAGTAAGGCCCCCAGTGCTTTTATGTCCCATAGCGGTGTCAGTTTGGTGAGTTTAACTTGCCATCCTAATCGTTTTTGTGCCATGTGCCATAGGGCCGCAGTGTGGTGCGTCGGGCCTAGTAGTCTCCGTACCTGCGGCTTGTTATACAGTACTGCAAGCATGCATTCCGAACCCAGTTGCGACCAGTCAGCTTTGTATGCTGGGTCGGTCCTCGGAGCATGTATCCATTGATTTATCGTTTTAAGATGTGCTGCCCAATAATATAGCTGTATGTTAGTCAGAGCTATGCCTCCTTCATACCAGCTCCTTGTCAACTTGTCATATGCTATACGCGCCGGGCCATTGTTCCAAAGCAGGTTTGAGACCAGTGCCGCGACTTGTTTGAAGTATCTCGGTTCCACCAGATATGGGGTATTCTCCAGCACGTAGAGGAACCTGGGAAGTGCCATCATTTTATAGAGCGCTGCCCGCCCCAGGAGAGTCAGCGGCAAAGCTGCCCAATGTTTAACATCCGCCCGAAGGCGTTCTATGGGTGGCTTCAAGTTTTTTTCGAAAAAGTCAGCTGCGTTATTCGCAATGACAATGCCCAGATATTTAAAGGAGTCTCTTGTTAGCTTCAGGGGGCAGTTCTCCTGCAGCACCGGGTCCGGACCGTGTAGTGTGTATACCACCGATTTAGACCAGTTCAGAGTATACCCTGATGATTTACCGTGTGTGTTACATAGATCCAGTAGCGCTGGGATTCCGCTTTCAGGCTCTACCATATAGATCAGCATGTCATCCGCATAAAGGGATATTCTATCTTCACATCCATATTCCCATGTGATCCCTTTTAGCAATGGTGTGGTTCTGATTAGGATTGCCAGTGGTTCTATCACCAGAGCGAAGAGCAAGGGTGATAGCGGGCATCCCTGCCTAGTTCCTCTGCCCAGTGGGAATGTCTGCGAGATGTGGCCATTCGCTACTACCTGTGCCACCGGCTTCGTATAAAGTAATCTCACCCAGGCTATACATTTCGGTCCAAAATCCATACGTCTTAACACTGCAAACAGATATTCCCATTCCACCAGATCAAAAGCCATTTTGGCATCCAGGGAGAGAATAGCCGCCTTTTCGGGGATAAGGTGCGCTCGTGCCAACACCCCATGGATTCGCCTGAGATTCAGAGTTGTACTTCTGTGAGGCATAAATCCTGACTGGTCAGGGTGTATCAACGACTGTAGGTGCTGTATCAAACGGGTAGCCAGCAGTTTCGCTAGCACCTTAGCCTCCGCATTAATCAGGGAAATGGGGCGGTATGAGGAGCACTGAGACGGAGGTTTGCCCGGCTTTGGAATGGCCACAATCGTGGCTGTGCGTTGGTCCAATGGTAGTATTGCCTTATCCAGGCATTCCATATACATTTTCCGCATAGGCTTACTCAGTGTTTCTGCCCGCGATTTGTACCACTCTAAAGGTATTCCATTGGGACCCAACGCTTTACCTGAGTGTAGTGCCTGGAATGCTAGTTGAATTTCGTCTTCTGTCGGGTCTAATTCTAATTCCTGTACCGCCTCTTGAGCGAGCTTGGGGATGTCAATGTGTTCAAGCGCGAGCATTGCCTCTTGAGCAGTAACCTCACGCTCAGGGGTGTATATTTCTTGGAAGTGACGCGCCAAGGTGCATACTATGTCTTCCGGGTGTGTCTGTAATTGACCATCGTGTGAGTATAGTCGCTGTATACCCTTATTACCTCCCCCCTCTTATCTAGCCAAGCTAGCATTTTCCCGGCTTTGTCTCCTACATCGTATACCCTGTTAGCTGTACCTGTGATATGACCTTGGACTGTCACCGTGAGATGGGCCCGATGTTGTTGCTGCCGTAATTGTAGTGCGTGTGCTGTTTCTGGTGAGGGGTCAGCCATGTGAGCAGTATTTGCGGCGTGGAGTGCCAGCTCCAGCTCCGTGAGGTCCCTTCTGCATTCCCTTTTATGCCCTGTTATTGCTGCCATTGCTCCCCCCCGCAGGACCGTTTTGTATGCCTCCCAAAGTACTGAGGGAGAGGACACCGATCCCGTGTTTTCCTCAAAGTAGCGTGTGGTCACTAATTGAAGTTCCTTCTTGATTTTCGGGATGGTGAGGTAGTTCGGGTATATTGGATAAATTCTCGTACGTCTCTTTTCTTTTGTGGTAAGTGACAGAGACACCGGTGAGTGATCAGAGATCCCTCTGGGCAGGATGTCAATTTTGTCTATCCTTCCCATTCCTGCCCCTAGGAATAGAAAGTAGTCAATGCGGGTTAAGCTATTGTGTACAGCGGAGTAGTATGTATATTGTGCCTCCGTGGGGTGTAAATGACGCCACACGTCCGTAATGCCCAGTGCTTCTAGGAATCCCGGGAGAGCTGGAGTCCCTCCATGTCGTTCTCTAGTGGGAAACGTGTCTAGCGTTGGATCTATTATTGCATTGAGGTCGCCCCCTATGATCGTGTCTCTCTCCGGAAGGTCTAAAAGGAAGCTGCCTAGCGCAGGCAATGCCACAGAGTGGAGTGCCGGGGGGATGTATACCGATACTACGTTGAGGGGCCTCCCTTCCCACTGCCCATGTAGTGCCGCGAAACGACCCTGATCGTCCGTTTTGCGGTGTAGTACCATGAAGGGTGACGTCTTTTTCATGAGTAGCCCTACCCCTTGGGAGCCAGACGTGAACTCCGCATGTGCCGCCATGACATAACCACGTCTGTCTAGCGCCTTGCATGCTGGTCCCGTGAGGTGCGTTTCCTGTAATAGGACCAAGTCAGGGCCTTGGCGTTTGATTGCTTGTAGTACCAGCCCCCGGTTTATTTTATCTCCTAACCCTCTGACGTTCCAGGTAAGCAGTCGCAGGGGGGGCACCTCAGGGGTCGTACGTGTGCCCTCAGTGGGTGTAGTGTGCAGTCGGTGGGCCATTGGATCGCCTGTGCAGTGTTCTGTATGACATAGGACTGGTTTCGGTGTACATAGAGTGTTCAATGTTGAGATGTAGAGGTAGCAAAGTGTCCAGTGCAGTCCTGCATCGTTTAGTGCTAGCAATGACCGCCAGGACTACCAGCCCTTGCGAGGATTCACTGTATTTGCTACGCTTCAGTACGGTGTGAGGGAATCGCCTAGTGTCTTGTGCGTTCGTGTATCCTACAGTGTGAGTGATGACTGTGAACAGTAACAATAACTGTGTAACTCCCCTTCCATCCCCCCTCCCTGCTCCCCTGCGCCACGGACAAACCCCCGCCCGTTTCCCCAACTGTGCAGAGTGCTTTATCCCATCCCAATCTATCTTACTTGCTTGTGGGGTTGGTGAGTCCCCTACAGGCACCGGCTCCGCCCACCTTACTTCACTTCACCAGGTCCAGGTCCATCGCCCGTGTCCGGCCCCTCCCTCCCATGGTCTAAATTTAGATGGTGTCCGGCTGACCAGAGTCAATTGGAGTTTGTTCCGCGTCGGATTCTGTTCCCGCTGAGTTCTCTCGCTGAGTCAATTGGTCTGTCTGCCTGCCTGCTTGGTCACGGTTACGATGGTTTGGCCGATCTATGTGCGATCGGCGGGGCTGCCCCACCTGTCTCCATCCGTCAAGCCAGTCCTGTGCCACCTCCGGCTTGTCGAAGAACCATGTCTTCCCGTTGGCCACGATTCGTAATTTAGCAGGGAACAACATCGAGTATGGCAGTTCTCTGTCTCGCAACACCTTTTTCACCTCTGTAAATGATTTCCGGCGTCTAGCTACTTCCGCCGTGTAATCTGGAAAAAAGGCCAATGTTGAGTTCTGGAGTTTAATGGGTGGCGAGACTCTTGCCGCTTGTAAAATCGCATCCCTGTCCCTAAAGTTGAACAGTCTAGCCAGCACTGGCCTTGGCGCCGCTCCTGGTTTGGGTTCGCCTCCGGGCACCCTGTGCGCCCTCTCCACTGAGAAGAAGTGCGACAGCCCTTTAGGTTGGAGTTTAGTTTTAATGAGATCTTCTACGTAGAGGTCCATAGCTCTCTTCCCTTCCGTCTCCGGAAGACCAAAGATGCGTACATTGTTTCTTCGGGAACGCCCTTCCTGGTCGTCCAGCTTGTCCTGTAGTTGTCGAGTGACCTTCTCCATACGTTCCATAGCTATTTGCTGTGTCCTCTACGAGCGATTTCGTTACTACTTCCACTTGTGACACTCTTTCTGTCATTTTTTGAAAATCAGCGCGCAGCAGAGTAACCTCGGAGGAAATGGAGCCCACTGTTGTTCTTACTTCGGAGAGGGTTTTCATGATGTCTTCTAGTGTGACTTTCTTGGTACCCTCTGCTTCCTGATTGGCGCCCGTGGAAGTTCTTCCATTCACTTGCGATTGTCCCTGTTGGCCGTATGCAAATTTATCCAATTTGGCTTGCGTCGATCCACTCCTAGGTCCCCTGTTCGCCATGACTCGCTTTTGGGTAATGGTCTCAGTTCCGGCGATCCTTATGACCACTGTGTCGCTAGTATATTTTCTTGCTTGTCATGGTCCAGGGGGGGGGGGGCAGTTCGACTGCTAGGCAAGGGGGAATCCTCCGCTTCGGAGATTTAGGTACCTGGCCCACAGGGGCCTTCCGCCCTATTATTCCGGTGCTCGCCGTGGACAGTGCTCTATTGTGTCACCCCTCGTACTCCGCCGCCCCTTCACCGGCCGTGCAGAGCGTTTGCGGCACGTGCCTTCGCGACTGTAGCCCGCCAATGTCCTCTGTGGTCGTGCTGGGTGCTCGTGGCCTGTGGCACTGCCAACCGTAGGTTCTTGCTGCGTCGTGCCGTGCCGTGGTGCGCTCCGGTGGCGGTTACCTCCGTGTGTGCTCGCAGTCTCTCTCGGTGTAGCCGAGGTCAAGCCTCCCCCCACTCGAGTGTGTGCCGCACTCACAATGCTCGGCTCTCTCCGTCTTTTGTTGGTGAGACCAGGCGCATCGGCCCCCAGGATCCCGCTCCTTTCCAGAACTTGTCTCCGTAATTGTCTGCTTGACCTGGACCAACACCACTGTCTCCGCTGGCCCCTCTGAATGTCCCCTCGTCTTCACTGTACTTCTCGGGACCCCGGGGGGACCTGTAGGCAGTCCCGATGTCCCGCTCCACGTGTGGCTCTTTATATCTCAGCCGAGGGCGGAGGGGTGCTATCTAGTCGGTCACTGCTTCGCCTCTTCCTCTTCAATTTCTTCGAGGAGATCTTACCTCCTCCGCGGCAGGTCGCAGGCACAGCGGCCGCCGAGATGTTCCGGCGGTACCTCCAGGCGTCAGTGAGCATCTCTGTCGGCCTGTACACCGATGGCAGTACAGGAGTCCCTTTGTGGCGCTGGGTCGCCCTTCACGTTGTTTTAGGCGGGGGGGGGAGGGGCGGGGGATGCCCCTGGAACCAGCCCGGTCAGCCCTCACTTCCGCCGGGGTCGGTGAATCACTAGAGGCCGGTGCTGCACTCCGGCCGAAGGCCCAGCGCCGCCAAGGCACAACGATGTAGTTCACGGCCTCGGATGAGCGCCGGGGTGGGACCGGACGATGCCGCTCTTTCACCGGACCTGGTTACCGCTCCTTCAGGTGGGGAAAGATTTGGATAAATATATCGGATTTCACTAAAGGCCGTGCTGCCTCAGGGAGCTCACCCTTCAGGCAGCCGCCATTCTCGGCTGCTAGCCACGCCCTCTCGCCGGTCTGCATTTTTGAGGCTCCCGCTGGATCCCGAAGAATCTGCAACACAGTACATGAACTTCCAGACATCTCCGAGGCTTACACGAGTCCCCAACAAAGCTGAGACCTGTTGCTATCATGAGAGATGTGGGCCCGGAACTCCTGGACATCCTGCACATTTGCTAGTGCATCAACTTCCCAAGTTTTCCAGAATATATGCGTTGGGCTGCTTGTAGTCCAAGCCCTGAGCACCTTTTGCATCGAAGATTGTGGGCCTACACTCCACGAGTGTTCTGTGGGCCCGCTTTTAGCATTTCTGCTCGAGGAGCCTTCGCGATCCCTAGTCCATTGGCTAGTGGGTCCCCACAAAGGAATCTACTTTGTTTCTTGGGCTTTCTTGGTTGTTCCAAATGTGCCCTGACTTCCCTCCATAGGGTGAGTCCCTCAGATCTTGCTGGTCTGCACCAAAGCCAATCTTGTCATCTTGCGTGGGTTGCTGTTGCCAGGGCTTGTTGGGTCCAATCTGGATACCAATGCTGCAGCACTTGACATCCTTTGTGGGAGAGCTCGAATCCAGCTTCTGGTCATCGTCGGCACCTCCTGGACCCTCGTGGCTGAAGAGTCAAGCTTCACCTACTTCACTTGAAAGCACCCGACATCGACTGGCATCCTCTTGTCGCCATCCTGGTCACTGGCTAGTGACCCAAACTCTGTCTCCTCTGCTTTCAGGTTCTTCAGATCTCCGATCCACCCTTGGATCCATCTGGACACTTTTCTCCGGGTCCCCTGCAGCACTTCTTTGCAGCTCTCCATTGGAAACGACGATGAAACCCGACACGAAAAGACACCTATGCACCCAGGTAAAACGAGTACTTCGATGCTCCCGTGGGTCTTGACTCTTGAAGTGTCCAGTACTGAAGGGGTTCCACCGTAGTCCTTAATCTTTAAACTCGTAACTTTAACTTTCGCAATAGACGTCAATGGTGATTCGCGGCTGTGTTTACACACTGCACGCGTCCCCCGTTGGTCTCCTGCATCTCTACCTTGGGTGGTTCCTGGTTGCCCCAGCGGTTCTACAGGCCTTAGGCCTAGCTTCTATCCCTCACGTGGTTCTTATACCACTTTCTTAGTATATGGTGTGTGAGGCCCCTAGGGCAAAATGTATAATGCGCTAATTTACTATGTGCTATGTAAGTTCTTGTATTGTACTTCTGCCTCTAGCCTCATAAAGATACTAGAGGGGTGTGTTTTAGAATAAATACATATATTTAATATGTACCTGGTGTGGTGCTCTTTCATTTGATCATTCAAGAGATTATAGACTGGTAAAACAAGCTACTTTACATTCCTCAAGACTTAGCCTGAAGGCTGCTCTCCACAGCTACCACTAGGATAGCTTTCTATAAAGGTTGTCTTAAACCTACCATCAATAAGAGTCGTTTGGACTGGTGCAAGTTGCCCACTAGAATAGTGGACATCATATGCCAGGCCAACTTCTCACACTCTCTAAAGACCCCTTTCTATTTTTTAAATATGTCATCAACATTCACGTCTTCAGCCACCATCACTTGTTCCAGAGACCTAGGTTTAACCATAATATGTAAATCATACTGATGTATCCATCCAAGGACTGGTGGCCCACTCTCCACAATATAAACCTTTCCATCAGTCTCTCTAGCTAGAAATTGCATGGTGGTGTTGAAATGACCTACAATGTCAATCTATTTTCCTTGATAACCAGCTGGACAAATGTCACTAGAGAGAAGCTTTATATAATACCTCTCTTTAACAAACATGTTTTGTGTATGATGGTATACATAAACCCTGTATCAACCATCAATTCAACATCCCTTGTCAGCACATTTAAGAATTCTTTGAGTCTGTTTTTCCGTCTCTCACTCCCTTCATCTTGACCCAAAGTCAATTACATACCCCATCTTGACTCCGGAACTTCTTTGCACATGCATCCAACGAAATTTTCTACAATATTTACCACTGGCATAGCATGCCTATGGCTCTCCGCTGTGATAATTACTCCTACAACCTGCGACAAACTTTGGAACTTTGTTTATTTTCAACACATCTATATGACCTAACAGAACCTTTGGGGGAGGCTCCCACAATGTTGCCCAACTTTCCTACATTTTCCACAGCCGTTATTTCTTCCTTGTCTCTTGCAGTAGACAAGTTTTGCCTATCTCCTTCATACAAAACTCAGAGCCCTCATCCACCTTAGCAATATAAATAGCATCCTCCAACATAGGATTTTTCGCAGCCATTCCTAAACATTCCTACTCACATATAGAACAATTAGTGATCATGTATCAATTATTCTGCAGTATAACCAAAATGGCATCTCATTGACAACTCTCACAACCTTAGCACAAATTTGTCATTTCACTCTCCTAGTATTTGTGGTTGTGTGTATAATGTGTATCTCGACATTAACACTTTTTCTTCTTTTGCAAACCTAAACTCCATTCTCAACTTGGCCTCCATATACATCAGGTATTCTTTTGTGGTTCTGAAATTCTGGACCCTACCGTTGTCCCGGTATCGAGGTCCAATACCCGTGTCCCGAAACATCAACGTACCATGACGAATTTGGTGTCGACGAACCGATAATGATTAGGACATCATTCCTATGCATTTGCGTCATGATCGAGGCATGCTAACACCCCTGAATCGTAGTTTCCGTCCCGACCCCCCAGACTCCATTTTGTAAACGGTATCCATCTTGTGTCTTGCCCTCATGATAAGTCAATTAAAGGTCGAGCTTGATCTAAAAGGACACGTCCACCTTCCCTGACTTCCCCCTGACCTGTCCCAACTGACTCCCTTGCCTCCAGCCAAACCTGTTTAGGCAGCTCCTCGCCCAGTGGCCAAACACGATAGCATCAATGTACAACATACCACAAACCATTCACCGCATACAGATCATGTCTTCTACACACATACACACCTGTCCACGCTCCCTGTTTATGGCCAGTTTTATGACTAGGAGGTGCCTTCTTTTATTGGGGCTTCACCGATATCTGATGGGAGTTCCGGGCCTGGCTAGGTAATCTATCACGAATTGGACATCTAAAATACGGGCTTGCCTACATGACTTCGCTCTTTTGTATTATTGTAGAAATATGTATATAGCCATATCATAAACTCAAGAATTCTTGCTTGCAGCTATTATTTTTGTATATAAGGAGAAGGCTGGTTCTGTAAAAACGAACAGTCTCCTGAGAACACATGACCCGTGCTTGTCGTGCTTCTAGGACACCTGTTACTTGGTAGCTATCAATAAAACTTGATCTCTGACTGCGACTAGAAGACTCCGTGTTTCTGTGGTCCGAAACAAGGGGGAACTCAGAGGTCTTTGGGTGTTATTCCCTGACACCACCCGGTTCTTAAAAACCCGGCACCTCAGTTGGCGCCCAGCGTGGGGCGGTATCAAGCGGCGACGGTCCAAGCCAGATGTTCGTGAGGAGCTTCGTGTGAAAATTCCGGAGGACGGCCAGCCACTTCAGCGACCCCTGTATGTCGACGTGGTTCTGAAGGTCTTTGCTGCGAGGTTCCCCGTGTCCCGACGGCTACGAAGGACTGCTGCCCTGACTATCGCCTTGTTTTGGACCCAGTGATCCTTGGTAGAGCGAAACGATAGACGAGTCTTCTAGCGACGTCACCGATCTTCAAATACTTCAGTTAAGTATAAGTGGAGCGTCTCCCAGTCCTTAGTTTGTCCTTAGTTTTTGGTATCCTTGAGATACGCTTTGATTTGGTACTTGCAAGCCCCAAAGCCGAAGGACTTGTGTATTCACGAGAAATATCGTAACAGATAATCCTTTGAAGTTTGAAGCTAGACTAGTGAGCAAAGATGCCTGGTTTTAGCAGACTTGGAAACTTGTTTTGTCTTGGTTATAGTAAGGACTCCCGATTAGAGGATTCCTGTCCGGTTCCTCCGATTGGAACTCCAACATATGAGCTCTATGTAAAGCACGGCGTAGGTCCTATCACATATAATGAAGTGTGGATAAAATACACCCGCAAGGATGGTGTTTTAAAATGGCCCCAATATGGTAGTTTGGACTCAGAAATATTAGATAACTTAGAGGTCAAATTATTCAAGAGAAAAGCCCGGCCGGCGATGTTTGACTCTTTCCGCTTATGGCGCAAAGAAGCCAAACAGAAAGAAATAAAATTAGCAAAAAAGAATAAAAGAGGTATGTCAATGGTGCAAGCTGCCGTTGCATACAAGGATAACGAGGAAGAGCAAGAAAGCGAACAAATACTTCGGAGCAAGAAACTAGCAGTAGATAAATGCTACCCGATGTTACCAAATAAGGGACAAGGTCAAGAGGAGAGATCCGAGAAAGATCCATTAATGTCCCACTTATTAAGCTCACCTCCACCGTATGCGTTAGACGCTACTACAACGCCAAAGATTTTTACTATACCGCGCCCCGGCGCACGAAACACAGCTCTTGCACACACGCCAGCTACTCTTCAGCTGGTTCCTACTTCTCCGGCGCAGCCTTCTCAAAGGCCGCCATCTTTTCTACATACTCCATCTACTTCTACGACTTTGCCTACAGCTCCAGCTATTGTCTATGATACTACGTCTGCGACTACTTCAACTTCCTCTACTATTGCCTCTACTTCTTCTTTGCCTCAGCCTGTTTTTTCTGATGCGTTTGCCCCTCCGCAAGCTTCTCCTTCTATTAGACAAAGAGTGACAGGTACCGTCACTGGTCTGCTTTCACCTTTCTTCGGGTCGCCTAAAACGACCCCTAAAACAGAACATAGACAGTTACGTAGTCAACTGCCTGATTACGAGGAAAGAAAAGTGTTGAATGAACTAGCCCGTAAATGGATTACGGATACTGTTAGATATGATGTTCAGTCTGTTATGGAAGTTTTCCGTCAATGGAATGCACCCACTCAGAGATACGTATTCGAAGAAATGTGTGTATATCTGGGCGAAGATGTGAAGACAAATGATCCCACATACACAATGAACGAACTATGGCGTACACGCTTTAAGTTCTATGAAGGTATGATTATAGGTGCAGATGTTGAGAAAGCGATAGAGTTATTGCTCTCTTATAGGAGTAAGAGAAACGTCTCTAGATCATGTCACGAAGACGATGCACCAGGCGGGAAAAGAGCGAAACAGTACCCCATGAGAGAGGTTCCTCCGGTTTGGAGGGAAGGTGATGCGAATGCGAATCCGCCAATTCTGCCTCATTTCCAGCGTGTATGGGTACATGTCCCCTGGAAAAGATCCGATGTCTTAGCACTCAAGCAGACACTGCCTGATCCTCGTAAAAACCCGACTGGGTATTATAAGGAGTTATCGCAAACTGCAAGCTCATGTATAATGAATTTAGCGGATATAGACATGCTGTTTGGGAACGTTGTTCCACATCCTCTATGGAGCAAACTACGTCATACGAACCATGACCAAGAACTAGGTGACTCATGGGCGAACATTGCCGCTATAGATGCTAGACAAATTGGTGGTTCTAAACCTGAGCTGTTAATAGCTGAACTTCCCGGTAGAATTATCGCGTACATGAAAACGATAATGCCTGAAGTACGCGTAAACTGGGACAAGCTATCTGCGTCCAAGCAGAAGAAAGATGAGAATGTGTCTGACTTTTTCACAAGATTTGAGGAGACTTTCACCGATCATTGTGGTCAGGATATGGCTACCGAGGGTGGTCAAAGATTGTTTGTAGACAAATTCGTACATAATTTAATTCCTGAACTGTGTAATAAACTGAAAGATTAAGAGAGTGCTTGGGCTGTCTCTACGTCAGCTCAAATTTTAGCTACAGCCCAGTACTATGAAAATAGGCGCAAAGACGAGCTAGATAAAGTCGACAAAAAGACAAAAGATTTAAAAACTAAAGTTCTTCTCCAGCAAGCTTATCCGCCTCGTACGGCTAGTCAGCCCAATTATCAACCACAACAGCAGTATTCGAGAAACGCGCAAGGAAACGAGTTTTCCCATCAGCGTATTGCTTATGGCCCGAATCAATGTGCGTATTGCAAGGAAGAGGGTCACTTTAAAGGTAATTGTCCGGCTCTTGCGCGACGTTTGAGCGGTGCTTCAGGTGTAAGGGGAAGAGGTGTTCAACATGCCCCTAGAGGTAGGGGCCGTGGAAATTTCACCCAGAATACCACTTCTTTTCCGCCTCAGAATTCGATGAACAGCTTTGACCAACAGAATAATGCGTCGTCCAGGTCAGCTCAGTACTATACTGACGACTATTACACCGAACACGAAAATGAGGGTAACGATTGCTAGGACAGCCATGGACAAAGAGAGGGAGTTATTTCAGTTCCAGTAGATCAGAATGGACCTTATGTCAAGGTAATTACGTCAGGAGTGTCAGAGCCATTTCTGCTGGATACTGGTGCTACAAAAAGTTCTATCATGCACTCGAAACTTCCTGGCGCACCTTTGTCTGGCGAAATGAATGTTTCAGTAGGTTTCTCTGGCGCCCCTGTTAGAAACCCGATCTCCAGTCCTGTATCTCTTTCTATTGGCCCATGCGAATTAGAAGCACCCCTCATTTTGACAACAGGTTGCGGTGAAAATTTGTTAGGCTTGGATTTGCTAAAAAGGTTATATGCGACTTTGTACTGTTCACCATTGGGAGTACAACTTACTTTAGGTAAGAAAGTCATTTCTCCAATGTATGTGTCAAAAGAAAATATTGCAACTGAATTGTCGTGTCTTCCTGATGTACTCTGGGCAAACGGTTCTAATGATGTAGGTCGTTTGGAGATAGCACCGTATGTCATAACATTGAAAGCCAACGTTAGGTTGCCACGCATTCCCCAATACAAAATATCTAGCGAATGTGAAAAGGCGTTATTGACGATTGTTTATGACCTGATTGATAAGGACGTCATTGAAGAAATGACAGGAAATGTTTGTAACAGTCCAGTCTTACCGGTTTTAAAGCGTACAGATCCTTCACAGCCCCCTGTGTATAGGTTCGTGATCGACCTCAGAGAAGTGAACAAGATAGTTATCCCACAGTTTCCAGTTGTCCCCGACATTACTGCTTTATTGACGATGGTTCCAGCTTCAGCAAATTGGTTCTCGGTGATTGACCTGAAGAACGCTTTCTTCAGCATCCCGATTGCTGAGGAGAGTAGAGATATTTTCGGATTTAATTTAGGAGGACGAAGTTTCCGCTTCAAGTGCGCTCCTCAAGGCTACTGCGAAAGCCCATCAATATTCAGTCAGGCCCTGAAAACACAACTAGACACGATTGTTCTACGGAATGGTTCAACTCTGATTCAGTACGTAGACGATCTGCTGATCGCTGCGGACACTGAAGAGATTTGCAAGAAAGCTACGTTATCATTATTACGTAACTTATGTGACATGAAGCACAAAGTCTCTCTCTCCAAACTACAATTTTGCCGACAAGAAGTAACCTACCTAGGTCACATCTTGTCGAAGGAGGGAAGGAGACTGACACCAGAAAGAATACAGGCAATTGCAGAACTGAGTGCCCCAAGAACACAGAGAGAGGTTCGAGCCTTCTTGGGCATTACATCGTACTGTAGACAATGGATACCGAATTTCTCACTACTAGCTAAACCCTTGCTGGCACTACTCTGTAAAGACACGCCAAATCCTATGCCTTGGTCTGAAGATTGCCAGACGAGTTTCCACGAGTTGCGTGATGCATTGTGTTCGGCTTCTGTGTTGGGAAACCCCAACTACAGTAAGCCTTTTACATTATATGTCCATGAGAAGGAAGGTTGTGCATTATCAGTTTTAACACAACATTTTGGGGACAGACAGCGCCCATGCGCGTATTTTTCGGCAACTCTAGACCCTGTGGCTAAAGCCCTACCAAGTTGTCTGAGGGCTACCGCCGCAGCAGCTGTCTGCATCCGACAATCCGCTGGATTAGTCATGAATAATACTCTGATCGTTATGGTTCCGCATGCAGTAGACATTTTACTAAACAGGACGAAGACACAACACCTTACCAGCGCTCGACTATCCAGTTACGAACTTACGCTGCTAGCAAGTCACATCCACATAAAGAGGTGTGATACACTGAATGCCGCAACGTTATTACCCATTCCGACAGAAACAGACAAGATTGATAACCATGACTGCTGTTTTAGGACAGAAGAAGAGACAAAAGGGAGAGTAGACTTACAGGACACTCCCCTTCCTGAATGCAACGATACTTTATGGGTTGATGGTTCATGTTTCAAGCTGCCGAATGGTGATACGACTGCAGCATATGCCGTAACGACATTACACACCATTATAGAGACCGCGCGCATTTCCCATAATTCTGCACAAGCTGCAGAGCTAATTGCGCTTACCAGAGCATGTGTGTTAGCGAAAGGAAAGCGAGTGAATGTGTACACTGACAGTCAATACGCCTTTGGTGTGGCTCACAGTTTTGGGAGACTGTGGCGTGAACGTGGGTTTCTTACGTCACATGGTGCAAAGATACAACATGGTCAGCTATTTAATGAGCTCCTCCAGTCACTGACCTTGCCACTACAAGTTGCCATTGTAAAATGCAGTGCACACAAAAAGATTCAGGATGATGTTGGCCGCGGGAATGCATTTGCAGACGAGGTTGCAAAAGAGACTGCAAGGAACACAATGAGTCGAATGTATGTTGTAGGTCCCGCTAGATGGATTACTGATGTAGGAATGTGTGAGGACACCATCGAAAGCGTGAAATCTATACAAGCCGAGGCAACTGAGAAAGAGGTGAATGAATGGAGAGAAAGTAAGGGTAGGTTAGATGCGAATGGTTGTTGGGTCGAATTGTCAGAACACCAGCGATGGCTATTACCTAACGCATATGTACTTGCAGTAGTAACAATGGCTCATGGATTTGCGCACATCAGTTCGAAAGGAATCTGTAAAGTATTGGCCCCAGTATGGCAAAACAGCAATATCCCGAAATATGCAGAGAATGTGGTCAGAAACTGTATGGTGTGTTTGAAGTACAATCCCGGTAGGGGAACCCCAACTCCAGCTGGTCATTTTGCGCCTCCAACGTATCCGTTCGAGGTTTTGCAGCTCGATTTCATTCACATGGAGAGATGCGACAATCTGAAGTATGTGCTCGTTGTTGTTTGCGCTTTCTCCAGGTGGGTGGAAGCGTACCCCCTTAAAGACAATACTACCTTGTCAACTGCCAAAGCCCTTGTCAAAGAGTTCTTCCCGAGATTTGGCATGCCTAGAATCGTCTGGAGTGATAATGGAAGTGAATTCGTAGGACGCGTGATGAAGAGAGTGTGTGAGTGTTTAGGCATACAACAAAAATTTCACTCTGCGGATCACCCCCAATCAGCTGGATTAGTAGAGTGCTACAATGGCACTTTAAAGCTCAAATTAGCCAAGATCCAAGCCTGTACAGGTCTTAAGTGGCCTGACGCCTTGCCCCTGGCACTCTTGTCAACCAGAATGACAGTCCATTCCAGGTTAGGACTTAGCCCCCATGAGATAGTGTTTGGCCGCCAAGCCAACGTCTGGGGCGTGCCAAGACCAAACAAACTCAGCGAAATAGAGCACCCCGTACTGCTTGACTATTTGTGCGAATTGACAACTAAATTGCGTGTTTTACACCAACAGGTTCACAGTTCCTCTCCACCAGCCTCTGACGATCCAGGTCACTCCATCGCACCCGGCACGTGGGTCTTGGTGCGGAATTTCCAGCGCACAAACAACGGACAGCCGAGGTGGACCGGACCTTACCTGGTACTTCTTTCCACGAGATCAGCGGTTCGGGTGGAAGGCAAAAAGAACTGGGTGCACGGGACCCATTGTAAACGGGTCCCTCTGCCCCTTCCATACGACCGGTGGGTCAACGAAGGAATTGCCGACTCCGAGACAGAATCCATACCTCGCTTCATCCCTTTCAGCGATGCACGTTTAAAAGAAACTGGTACCGAAAAGGAGAGTGATCATATTTTACAAGGATTTGTGCCACAGTCTATGCAGTTGGACACTACCGAACCTGAGACATTGTTTGAAGACCACACTGTACCAGGAAAACGACGGTACAATTTAAGGTCTAAACAAAGAGACTAATAAAAACAAACTAATGTGATTTCCCTTCCCCCAAGAACTATTTTTGATTTTTCAGCTCTCTCACTCTCAGGAAACTTTCTCATTTTTTATTTTTGAACCGCCATCCGGTTCTGCTGCTAGGGTCGCGGTTGAAGGCTGGGGAGTGCAACTGGGGACGTTTAGGTCAACGGTTCTGGTTGGTCCAAGGGAGTTACCCCGGACTGAACAGAGCGCACTCCCTGGCAGAACCAACCTACCACCGCGGGCAGCAACTAGAGGATGGAGTTTCCTAGGGTAAAGAGACCTACCAGACTCACGAACATTGAAAGACAACTATGCACTGTAGTGGCCAAAAGAAGGTTTTTGATAACATGTATTTTAATGTTGTGTAGCATAACAATGTTTTTGACTGGTTATACTCTATTCGTATTCCAAGTTACTTTTTCAAATGACACCCGGCCACAGCCTCCTCCTACTATCTCTCCACACTACTTTCACCCTCTACCTGAACACGAGTCTGCCAGAAGACTCGAATTTGTAAATAACTCATTCATTCAACTTCTACACCAACACCAGTCCATAATGAACACATCGAACTGTTGGATATGTGGACTCATGCCACACACAACGGATAAGGGTATCCCATACTTCATCCTGCCTTTCAGTTATTATGGTTCTCTGTGGGCTTTCCAGACCATGTTCCTATTCGCCCTAGAACCATACCCGACACGTTCTACTGAGAGTGATTCCAGTAACAAGGCACTAGTAGCAGGGATAAGAAATATGAGTAGAGAGTTCGACACATATCTAACGATTCCCAAAGATGAACTCACTCCGTACACTCGTTGGAACGTAACTAAATATGGGGTTTACCTGAGTAAGAGCCAGACAGCAAAGAAATCCCGCCCAGTTTGGATAGTACCCAACCGAGGTCACTTGTGTTTACAAGGTATCGGCAGGGATCCCAAAGCACAATTAGGAAAGAGTATATGCACGGAAACCTATGTGTTCGCTTCCCGAACTTCCCCTATACTATTAGCAGCCAAAGGCACGTATTTCGTCTGCCATGACCAAGCTTACACCTGGTTGCCCCCTGACTTCTCAGGTACATGCTTTATCGCATTTCTGCTGCCTCCCACCTACACGGCCAGAGCAGATTACCATCGGACAAGGACAGCTAGAGGTGTCGTGAGTAAAGACGACACCGCGGGTCAGGAATTCGCTGACTTCGCAAAGGGTTTTCTGCCATTTTGGGGGCCTATGGTGAACAGCAGGAATATTCGCCAGTTATCGAGGATAGTTGAATCCGCCGTGATTACAACGGCCGGAGCTCTTGGCAATTTGACGACCGAACTTCAGTCGGATCGACTTATGACTCTTCAAAACCGAGTTGCCCTAGATATCATACTCGCCGATCGTGGTGGTGTGTGTAGAGTGATCCAATCCAGTTGTTGCATTTTCATCCCTGATAACGCACCAACGGTGTACCAGGCCATCTCTAAGTTACACGAGATATCTGGTTCCCTTCACGTAGAAAAAGGGGACTGGTCCTTACTAGGGTGGTTCTGGGGACTGATCGCTACATGGGGATGGAAAACACTGATCTTCATTGGGATGATCTTAGCACTTCTGTTTATGTTCTGCCTGTGTGTACAGTGCGCTCCTGCACTATGTGGCCTCTGTGCTACCTCATGTGTACGGAAGCCTGTGTCAAGGGACGAACTGAGCAACAGAATGATGCTACAACAGCATCTCCACGAATTCCTTCATACAGACTTAGACTCGGATTAACATGAATTATTGCCTTATATGAGGGCAAAAGGAGGGTCTGTGGTTCTGAAATTCTGGACCCTACCGTTGTCCCGGTATCGAGGTCCAATACCCGTGTCCCGAAACATCAACGTACCATGACGAATTTGGTGTCGACGAACCGATAATGATTAGGACATCATTCCTATGCATTTGCGTCATGATCGAGGCATGCTAACACCCCTGAATCGTAGTTTCCGTCCCGACCCCCCAGACTCCATTTTGTAAACGGTATCCATCTTGTGTCTTGCCCTCATGATAAGTCAATTAAAGGTCGAGCTTGATCTAAAAGGACACGTCCACCTTCCCTGACTTCCCCCTGACCTGTCCCAACTGACTCCCTTGCCTCCAGCCAAACCTGTTTAGGCAGCTCCTCGCCCAGTGGCCAAACACGATAGCATCAATGCACAACATACCACAAACCATTCACCGCATACAGATCATGTCTTCTACACACATACACACCTGTCCACGCTCCCTGTTTATGGCCAGTTTTATGACTAGGAGGTGCCTTCTTTTATTGGGGCTTCACCGATATCTGATGGGAGTTCCGGGCCTGGCTAGGTAATCTATCACGAATTGGACATCTAAAATACGGGCTTGCCTACATGACTTCGCTCTTTTGTATTATTGTAGAAATATGTATATAGCCATATCATAAACTCAAGAATTCTTGCTTGCAGCTATTATTTTTGTATATAAGGAGAAGGCTGGTTCTGTAAAAACGAACAGTCTCCTGAGAACACATGACCTGTGCTTGTCGTGCTTCTAGGACACCTGTTACTTGGTAGCTATCAATAAAACTTGATCTCTGACTGCGACTAGAAGACTCCGTGTTTCTGTGGTCCGAAACAAGGGGGAACTCAGAGGTCTTCGGGTGTTATTCCCTGACACCACCGGGTTCTTAAAAACCCGGCACCTCACTTTGGCCACTGTGATCCAACATCTCAGGAAGAAATTTAAATGTATGTTGACCCCAACATCCTAAAGAGCTCAGAAGAATTGTCATCCTCCATTCCGGACTAACATTTTGACTATCAAGAGCTAGCAAATAATTGTGAAATATGTCAATCCAATCCTCCCACTGGATAGGCAGAGGCCCTGGATGAGCACCCCATGGTGGTGAGGTCCAAACCACTGCTGATTCCATGTTGCAGCTATTTGTCCTTTTCCCTTTTATTAAAAAAAAAATAATGTTGAACATATAGGAGGGAGCCAAACCTGCAATCAACAGCACCGCTGCACCATAGATGTCAAGAGAAGAAGCACAAAGGTTGTGAATATGGGCCCTTCCTTTATTTCCACAACCCTGAGGCAATCCTAAGTATTTTACTCTATGTAATCCGTGATGGAAAGTGATCCCACAAAGGAAATTAATCCCACCCACACAGACACAGCGTGAGGAGCAAAAGCAAACGGGGGATTCTGGAAGTGCTCCTCCGGTGTACACTAGCACACAGTAGCTTACACAAGAGGCCGGTTCAGGTGTGGAGCACATGCCTAAAGAAGATTTCCAGCTACTGCACGAGCAGAAAAGTTGCAATGAGCCTTGTATGTATGTATGTATCGCCTATTTATATAGCGCTAACTGTCACCCAAAGGTATCCTGGCGCTTTGACCTTCCTGAGCATGCGCAATGTTACTCTATAACAACGTGCACCTGGTTTGCCAGTGTGGCACCGATCTTATGCTCTGGCAGGTCCACTGTGAGGAGCCAAAACATTTTCACTGCCTCAAGAAAGTACTTATATGATCAAATAAATGCAGAATAATCCCATGGTTCAGGGAGTTGACGCATTGCTCTTCCCTATCCAAGTTCCACTCTTGGGCGTCTCTGTGATCGCAGCAGAACACGTCTTTGAGGATCCAAAGTCACCTGGCAGGCTGAATGGGCTAGCTACTTGCCGCAATAATGTGGTCAAGATAGTACTTGGTTTCCAAATACAATGGTTTTTATTCAGCCTGCTGGAGAATTACTTTCCTGAGCCACCCACAACTTGCAACTGCCACAGATAGAACACCACACTCCAATAATAAACATAAGAATGTCCAGCCAACAATTCTAAAGCACGTCTTAAAGAAACAACATATATAACCTACAATATCGGTGGAACAGAATATTGAGGAAAAAATAAGCAAATCTACGCGGTCCATTTATTTTCAAGGAATGTAGATGTGGAGTTAGGAATATTCAATCTATACTTCCCTATATGCACTTACCTTTAGATATTCCCTCCCTCGATATTCTGTCATCGATATTCATATACCAAGATATTGCTGGTGTAGATATTCAGTAGTACAATAATTTTGTGATGGTTAAGTTTTACGTTGTGTTAGACCAATCAACAGAGTGATGGCTCACAAGCGGTCGCCTAAACTCGTCTCTATAATGCGTGATCATATTGTGAGATTGGAGGTGTTGTAACATAGGAGAATGCTTATCATCTACATAATTCTTTACACAGAAGCCAAAATAGCTTACGAAATATTCAGAACACATATTTAATTCACGAGTCACTGGAGATTTTACTGACATAGCAACAAATATAGCAGCCAAAAGCCTTAGTCAAAGAGAGTTAGACTCAAAAGATATGTATGAACAAATGAAGAGATATTCAAGGCCTGTGGTACCACATAAGCTTGTAACATGAACATGAGGGTAGGTTAATGGTTGACCACTATCCATAAAATAGATGCTCCTCACTTGTGCCAGTCCCTAATGCCAAGGATCACGAGATGGTCACACAGTATACTCTTACTGCATTGCATGCTGTTCACGTAGCAAGAAGGACTAGGACGGTTATGTAGGCGAAATAACTCCTTGTCTAGTACCCCTTAATAGTCAAATCAGTACAACGTTCCAGTTTGGTTTTCTTTTCAGAGGCTTTATTTCTTCCCCTCACAATCCCAAATTAAAACAGCAATTAACAACCATTATATGGGTATTTTTCTGAGCATAAAAAGGTCCCCAAAGTAATTCCTGTATTTTGCTTGGTCCCTGTGGATAATGAGCAGTATCTATTCAAAGCTTGACTCACCATTTAAGATAGTTTGGCGGGTTGCAGTCCAGTAATTTCCTCATTACCTTGATTTAGGCAAGTGCTTAACTTCCAAAAACAAACTTAAGGTTACACCCACTTTACCTATGCTAAATACACCAAATAATCTTTTTTGTTTGGTCTATTCTAATATGATATCTGTTGGAATGTTTCTGCCCGATGGGTACAGACTCTTTCTTGGGTAGGTGATATTAGGAGCATGGCTATCTGGTCAAGCACTGTTAATTTAGCACGTTATTCGGCCACTTGATTGCATAGAGTCTTGAGCATGAGGCAGTATCTTGAATGTGGAAGTTTGCTTAATTGGTAGCCAATGAAGTGCCAACAAGGAACTGGCAATGCAAATCATTCCTTTAAGTCCTTAGCTGAGGCGAACCATATGACACTGATCTTTATGTAGCTAACTTGGGCATTTTCTTGGTAGGGTATCCCAGGTAGATTATTTTGTAGTAGTCCATGCAAAAAAGCATAATTAAAAAGATAAGATGATCCATTGCTGCATCGGCTAGCAGAGGTAGAATTCAGAAAGGACTCGTTGATGGTAGGATATGTGCTTGGTGATGATATCAGTCAGAACGTCCAGGCACAAGTTGCAGCTGGGATTATTTCCCAATGGCAGACTTTTCGAGAAAGTCAATGGCATAGAAGAACCTGCAATTAAAAGGCCACATAGTGTGGTCTCTAAGCCTGCTGTACCCACCAATGAACATCAGTCAGGTGACCAGCAATCAGCTTGCATGATTCGGGCACAAGGGAAAACAGAGAGTTCTCAGCATGACAGTGGTTCTTCAGGTTGGGTTTCTGAGGATTCTGGCCAGGCAGCTCATGTGGACATTAAAAATGGTTGGTCATGGGAGCTAGTTGGTGTGTGGAGATAGAAAGTCTGTCTGAGTTAGTGATTTCTAGTTTCGGCAAGTGAATTAAATCATGAGGAATAGTTCATTCTAACTCAATAATTGATGAGAGCGAGTTAAGAAAACTTTCAATGTATTGTATTGAACTGCTGCATTTATATAGTTGGTCAGGATCTCAACATTTTGCTGTGAATGTCTGGCCAAGTGTATGTTAATATTGCTATATTTTACAACTAAACCGGCAGTCATAAGTGTAGGTATCTAGTAAGAACCAGAGTCATGATTTCAATAGTGCAGCAGGTCCAATGTCACCAGGATCAAAAGCTCCAAGCACCCCACTAAACACCTAATATCTATATTTTATTCCTAAACAGGCAACCACAGGTGTAGCCACCTTGCAGACAGTAGGGTCATGATTTGAATGATGCAACAGGTGCAGTGGCACCAGTTCCAAACGTTGTTAGAACTCCTCTAAGCACATATTGCTATATTTGACTAATAAACAGGCAGTCTGAGAATAATATCTTAACCAAAGCCCAGTATGGATTTAGAAGGGGTATTGGAATAGTTGAGCAGTGCATTAACCTCGAGTTGCTAATAGTGAAATATACCATTGCCAAAGAAGGTCAACTCCACCTTTGTTTTGTTGACCTTACCAGTGTATTCGATTTAGTCAACCATGCCAAGTTGTAGCACACGCTGGAAGGGATGGGCACCCCACACAATATAATTGTTTATTTATCGCAAATATATGCTCACTTAATTTCAA
Organism: Lissotriton helveticus; assembly: GCF_964261635.1. Classification (NCBI taxonomy): domain Eukaryota; kingdom Metazoa; phylum Chordata; class Amphibia; order Caudata; family Salamandridae; genus Lissotriton; species Lissotriton helveticus. The sequence goes on along the minus strand of NC_136061.1, from coordinate 241,529,774 downwards.
TGATTCGGTATGGCCCAAAAGGGGAATGCACCCCCCATTTTAGAGTCACCCGTGGGATCAGAAAAGGCTGCGTCATTGCACTCCTTTTATTTTCTTTATATATTAATAATGTTGATTTTTTACTGCAGAATCTAAAAACTGAAGGTAAACGTGTAACTCCAGGACTTTTATATGCAGATGATGCAGTCCTAATATCTAGGACTGCTAATGGCCTTCAATGTTTGATAGATAACTTCACACACTTCATGAGTGGAAAAGATTTAAAATTAAACTTGAGTAAAACTCCAGTCATGACCTGTGGGAAAAGTAAAGCTAAGAGCAGAAATCACCATGTGAAAGGTGTACATTTTGAAAAGACATCATTCTCATATTTGGGACTACTTTTTAATGGGAAGGGTTCCTGGAGTACTTATATTGATCTATGTAAGCTAAAGTTTATACGATCAAGCGAGGCCATCTTTAGATCCTCTAATAAAATAGGTAATAAGCCAGTATGAGAAATCCTTATGTTATATAGGAGTAAGTGTATTACAGGTGGGTGTTATGGAGGAGCTTTATGGGGAAGAGCAAATATCTCGTTACTGCAAACCCTCGAAAATAATTTTTTAAGGAGGGGGTTAGCAGTCCCAAATACAACTGCTTAATATATTGCCCATAAAGAGACCTGAGTACCCTATATCAGCAATTGCACTAGCATGGCTGCACTTACACTTTGGCATAGAATCTAGACTAAAGATGAGACACAAGTAATAATGGATTGCCTCACACTTGACTATTGCAGAAAAATACCTTGGCTACAGTATATTTACAGTCTTTTAATGGAGTGGAATGTGGCAATTTACTTTTATGATCCCAATTATATCCAGGCCTTCAATAAAGGAGAGTTAAAAATGAGGCTAATAAACTCTAGGGAATCTATAAGAGATGTTGAGTCGAGCACAAAGCGAGTATTAGATCATTTTGCGAAGGTCCACTCTCATTGGGTGTCAAGCCGTACCTTATTTTTACTAGAAATGTGCAACACAGATTTTATTTAACAAGGCTAAGTATGGGCACCCTGCATTACCAGATCGCATTCCCTAGAATGGGGAAGTGGAGCTTTAATCTATGTAATTACCCATGTGATGTAAAGTCTCCCCAGACTTCATTGCATTTCATACTTTTTTGTAATTTTTATCGGGATATCAGGAAATTAATTTCACAATCCCTATTTATTGATAACAGATTGTACACCTATATATCTGCTTTTTATCATATTTGTAATTTGGAAAATGTAAAAACATGTAATGCAGTTATTTTATTTATCCAAATGGCAATCAAGAGAAGGAAGGATCTTTCACATTTGGAAATACTAACATATGAAAATGAATAGGTCCTTACCTTTGTTGATTCGTTTACTCCAATACACTTGTCAAGTGATGGAGATATAACTATAATAAGTAGTAATTTGTGATTTAACTTACTATGAACTGTATTTATGTATTTTATTCTTTAGTGTTTTTGCGAGCTTATGTTTATGTATTCAGTGTCTTTCTAGGCTTAGAAAATATTGCGCACTGATCAAATCTTAAATGTTTTTATTGGAATTTTTTTGTGGTGAAACTCTTGGTATGGGAAATTCCAGGTTGGAACATTAATATGCAACAAATAATTTTTAAAGCAGTTTTTTTATGGAGAATTTTTTTGTATAGAATGCTTTTATGGTTATATATTATACCCCGAATAAAGCTTGATTTGATTTGATTTGACTAATAAACAGGCAGTCATAATTGCAGTTACCTTGCAGTTAAAATGGACTTGATTTGAATGAGGCAGCAGGTGAAATGGGGCTGAGGCCAAAAGCTCTAGGGACCCCACTAAACCCAAATTATTGCCAAATTTTACTACTAAACAAGACAGTCACAAGTGCATATATCTAGCAGGCAATAGGGTCGTGATTTGAATGGTGCAGCGGGTGCAGTAGCGCCAGGACCAAACGCTCTAGGCACCTCACTAAACTCCCAATATTGCTATATTTTACTTCTAAACAGGCAGTCACAAGTGCAGTTACCTTGCAGACAACAGGGTCAAAATTTCAATCGAGCTGCAGGTGCAGTGGCCCCGGGGCCAAAAGTTGTCAGAACTCCACTAAACTCCAAATATTGCTATATTTAACTACTAAATAAGAAGTCACAAGTGCAGTTACCTTACACGCACTAGGGTCATGATTTCAATGGTGTAGCAGGTGCAGTGACACCAGGGCCCAAAGCTCTAGGAACCCTCTAAAAACCAAATACTGCAATATTGTACTACTAAACAGGAGAGTCACAAGTGCAGTTACCTTACAGGCAATAGCGCCATGATTTGAATGGTTCCAGGTGCAGTGGCACTGGGGGCAAAAGTTCTTATAACTCCCCTAAACACCAAATACTGCTATATTTTACTACTGAATAGGCAGTCACAAATGCAGTTATCTTAAAGGTACTAGGGGCATGTTTTAAATGGTGCAGCAGGTGCAGTGGCACTCGTTCCAAGAGTTTTCAGAACTCCACTAAACAGATAATATTGCAATTATATCAATTAATTCTATTTTATCCCTCTTTCATTTCATTTTTCAAAATGTTGCCATTACTTACCCGCACTATACCACTAGTAACAGCACAATATATTGCCTTTTTGTACATGAACAAGTCGTAGCACTTTTACATACTTTCTGTGACTTATATTGTACGACTATTAAGCAAGCTACAACTTACAACAAAAAAACTGCTTATTATTATTCATATAGATGAAACCTAATGCATTTACCAATGCTTGTTATGTATGGTGTGAGACTTTCCGATTTTACAGACCTATTGGGCTGGTGTAACTGAGATAGTATCCATAGCAATGGGAAGTCAGGTTGCTGCAACTCCAGGAGCATATCTCTTAGGATTGTTCACATGACGGAAAACAGGCCATAACAAATAGGTTAATTGACCTGGAGTTCATACTTGCAAGGTGTCGAATAACATTAGCCTGGAAGGCTGCTGACAGCCCTAATTTGTGGATATGGCTAGTGAAACTCCACAGATAGTCCAGTTATGAGGGGGCTACAGTGCAGCGGGAGGTTAATAGGTGTACTGAGACCCTGGGTTTGTCCAAAAACCTGGGATCATATACTGACAGTCATCCCTTCCTTAGGGGCCCGGGGGACTATATGGCGCCAAGTGGATTATGCGGAAGTGACACATCAATAAGAGCAAAACACCCTTCCCTTTCTTTTTTGTTGTTGTAGTTTACATAGCGGGAACTTGCCCGAAGGTATCAGAGCGCTTTACATGAGCACCAGTTGGATTACACAAGGGCACTAGGCACAAGGAGATTAAGTGATTTGCCGAGAATCACAGGATGTTGAGCGTCATTGCCGTGACTTGAACCTGGTTCCCCAGATTAGAAATCGACAATCCTAGCCGTTAGGCTACAGCCTCTGCCCTTCACGAGCCTGGAGCAAGTGCATTGGCTAACCGTCTCCACCACGCACCATGATGCGAACAGCTGCTCCCTCCATAGCGTGGCTACTACTTATTCTTTGTTAAGTGTTACTAATGCACTCATATGGCATGTGTATCTTTGATGTCTGAAGTAACAATTGTGGATAATTATGACTGTATATTGTGAGGACGTGGCCGAACAGTCCACGGCGATTTGATGAAGGGAGGGAGACTATGGGCCCACAAGAGTGCTATGTTTTTTGTTTGGTTCTAAAACTCAATAAAACACTTAAAAAAAAGAAATAGATACAGATAATATTATGCTATCAGGATTTGGGTTTTTTATCGACTGTTTTTTAGGTCTTGCCTACGCAGCACGCATGTACTGCATAGGAAGAGACCTCTTGGAATCGATTAGATTTTTTGCCCAAAAACGTGCACGCTTTGCATTGCTTTCAATGGCAACGTGTGCACGTTTGGCTATTCCCTTGTGGGAGCGAGCTTTGGTGACATCTGCTTGTAATTAACTTGCAAAAAGATTGTGCCCCTGCTCGCTCCTGCAAGGGAATTGCTTTGTGGGTCTGTTTTCTTTTTTTGCTCGTCAGCGCCTCGGGTGGAGTTCTCAAAAACAACTTGTTTGCTCCAGTGAGGCTTTAATCAGGGCTTTGGGAAAAAAGCAAACGCCAACAACGTTATCTCGTGCCTCGCTGATCCGAACTCGTGGTTTAGTAAACCCTCGTCTCGACTTCCGGCTGTTGCTTTTGGGGCTCGCGTCTCTGCCGGAGCAGTTTCGGCCTGCAACTCATCATTTCGAGAGCCTTGAACGAGCGCTCGTTGTCTAACACGTACTTTCAAAGTGTTGCGATGGAGATGTTGCAGTGATATCTATTAATAGCCCTCGTCGTTATTGTGTTGCTGTTTTTTTATACAAGCAATGTCCCGCGGTAACAAAGCAGTTTTTGTTTGATTTGGTGCGACTTTGGCTTTATTACTTACAGGCAGGGCCAGGGTAATTATGCGATTGTGTGTCTGCTGCGTTTTTTCGCACAATTATGGATATGCTGTGTTTGCCACATAATCCATCGTCTGTTTCATAATCTGCAGGTTTTACCAAAAAAACATGTTTCTAGCTCAAACGGTTCGAAAGTTCCTAAACATGCTGCAACAAGTGTTGCTGCGCAGTGGAAGGAAATGTTTACTGGTCTCCCTTATTTGCACAATTTAAAGGGAGGGTCCCGTCTCAGCCAATCAAGAGTGAGGACCGGGGCTCCCTTTGAAGTCAGAATGGCGAAACCAATCATTAAAATAGATTGAATTATTTCAAAGGGGATCTGGCATTTTTTTCCTCTTTCTGGAGCCGGTGCGATCCCCCGCCGGGGGGCTGCTTGATATGCGAAAGAGCTGGCTTGGGGGCTGCGAGATCGGGTGGCAGAGGGAGTCCTTTGCGCTCGCGCTACCTTGCAACTCTCTCCTTGAAAATAGACCCACAGACATTTATGAGCGCCCACTTTTTACTATAGTTGATGCCAACTCGGAGGCGTCTCATCTCACCGCTTTCCAATCTAAATAGTAAAAATCACGTGTGCCAAATATTTTTTGGGGGTGGGGCACGCTTGGGCTCTTGACTTGTTATCAGTTGTCATTACTATTATGTTTTTTCCAGCGAGCGCCTCAACTGCTGAAATATCACTGCTATGTGCTCCCAGGAGTGGCAGCGAGGGTGTGGGAGTAAAATGGAGAGATGGTGGTGGGGAAAGGGTTATGATAAGGTATTTCCATATATTTGTAAAATGCCGCCATGTCTTCCCACCTGAGGGATCGCAACCCAACTGATTACGTGAATGCAGGAATGAATTATTATGGATGATCGTATTGATTCTTGCATGAATAGATGCATTACTGGGCAAAGATGAATGGATAAATAAAAGCATGAATGAATGAATACATTAATGACTGTTTTGGTAGAATGAATGATCAAAGGTATATATAAAGATAGGTATACATTTATTTAAGAATTGATTTGTGAGTAAAGAAATAGATGAATGGATGAACGCATGATCGATTGATTACATTTGTATTGCACTTGAATGAGCTTTGTCTGTACCTAAGCTTGAAGAAACATTTAAAACAAGTCTCGCCTTTGGGTCCTTATAAGTGTTTAGTTATCCAGCACAATATCCTAGGTGCAACAACATCAAGTGTTGCATGGCTAAACACTTATAAGGTCCCAAAGGCGAGTTCTATTGGCTATGCCAATGCTTGTCTTTCATTGTGTTGGACTGAGTTTGGTTAGTGTTAAGGTAGCTTAGTTTTATTTAAAATAAGACATAATAATACTTCATATGCTAAGTACTTTCAGCTAAACTAACTTTCACCCAGTTCTGTTGTTCAGTATTAAGCATGCTGGAACTTTTTTGACAATCAATTTTATTGAGTCTTGAATTTGACAACAAACACCACCATTCAGAGCTACATTGTACATTAGCAGAATAGGGGAAAAACACATTGCAATGACCTTAAGACCACATAAGGAAATTAAGAATAACATATCCACGTGCACCTGGAGAGCGGACCACATCATCTAATTTGTTGAGTACCCCAACCCATTTCCTCCACATGCGATGAAATTTCTCGGGAAACCCATGGCTACATATAAAGGCCTCTCCTGCGCAGCACACCATTCCACCCCCCGGCGCCAGTGCCCTAGAGTGGGAGGGGCAGTGTCCAGTCAGTGAGCAGAAATGTCCCCCTTAGCAACCACCAACACAGTATTGAGGAAGAGATTCTCAGCCCTGGAGCCGTCCAATCCGTCAGTGACGCCCGGCAGAACACGTATAGGATCAAGGGGCACCTCCCAGCCCAGGACCCCTGTCAGGTCTTGTGTTAACGATTCCCAATACCCCTGAATCGCAGTGCATAGCCACACCATATGATAAAAGTCAGCGTGGGGGTGGGAGCAGCAGGGGCAGTTAGCATCGGGCCGAAGAGCAGCGCGGTGGAGACGCAGGGGTGTAAGATAGGTGGCTTGCAAAAAATAGACATGGACCAGGCGTAGTCTTGCTGATACCGCAATCGTCCTAGGGGCCATCAGGGCGTCCCACCAATCCTCATCCTCCAGAGCCCCAAGCCAGCCTCCCACTTCTCTTGGAGCAGCGAAAGGGAGTTGGGGCTATTGTTGGTGAGTGAGCGGTAGATCCGAGAGACTCCACCCTTCCCCAGATTCCCGGTCAGGACTTGCGCCTCAGGCGGGCTATATTCGGGCAGGGACGTGCCATCTGGAATGTGGGAGTGAAGGGCGTGGCGCAGCTGTAAGTAGCAAAAGAATTGAGAGGGATGGAGGGAGTGTCTAGCCTGTAAGTTTTGGAAGGATCGGATATGGGTATCGCTCCAGACGTCACCCAACAAGGTTACCCTGATGAGGTCCCATTGCCAGAACCCTGACAGGTAGACAACTTCACAAAGCCTGATGCCACACCACAAGGGAGTGTAGCGAGTCAGCCTGCCTGCCCATTGAGTATGTCATAATGATGCATGCCAAGCCAAGAATGCTCCGCACGTGACCTCGGGGAGAGCTCGAGGAACCGTAGCCCCATAAAGCATCCCCTGGATAGAGGAGAAGCCCAAGATGTGAAGCTCCAAGCGATACGCCGGGTCAGACCAGCCGCATTAAACCGATCGTGGATCGTGAGTAGGTGAGTCGCTATGTAATAGAGGTAGGGGTTCGTCATTCCGAGACCTCTGTCAAAAGGTGGGATTCGGCATTGGGCCAGACCCAGCCTGGACCTCCGAACCCCCCAAAGGAATTTCGTGGCCATGCCATCCATATCCCGGAACCAAGATCTAGCAAAGGAGGAGTGTGTGTTCTGGAGCATGTACAAAAAACGGGGGAGGATCATCATTTTGTATAGGGCGATCCTGCCCAGAGGGTTCAGGGGCAGCGTGCACCACTTAAGGAGGTCGGCGCGGATCCGCTTAACCAGCGGGGAGACATTGAGCTCCCATGCGAGGTCAGGGAGAAGGGAGATCCAAATACCCAAGTACTTTAAAGACAGCCGCCGAAGAGGAATCGACGACTGCCAATCAAAGCACTCGCGTGATAGATGTAAGGGGACAAGGACGGATTTGGACGGGTTAAGCTGCAGGCCGGATGCTTGTTCAAAAGTGGCCAGTGCCCAAAGGCAGCGAGGTCCCGAACGGTCATGGTCAGCCAAGAACAGCAGCACGTTGTCCGCGTATAACGCAATTTTATCCTTTTCCGCTAGGCCGGGCCACCTCCAGCCAGTCAGGGAGTGGTCATTGCGGACAAGGCAAGCAAACGGCGCCATAGCCAGAGCAAAAAGGATCGGTAAAGAAGGCAGCCCTGCCACGTACCCAGTCCAATGGGGAAGGGGCGGGATAGCGCACCATTAACGAGGACCTGCACCCGGGGACGTTGATAGAGTAATCACACCAGATTGCGAAAAGGAGTGCCAAAGCCCATCTGGTCCAACAGCGCGTACAAGTAGCTCCAGTCGACGGAGTCGAAGGCCTTTTTAAAATCAATAGGGAGAAGGGACAAGTAGGGGGTCAGCAGGTGTCGATTCGCAAGGGCAAGGTGAAGGCATCGGAGACAGTGTCTAGTCCCTCGGAGAGGCATGAAGCCGCATTGGTCAGGGTGAACAAGTTGAACTAAATGTGGGCGTATGCGATTGGCCAGTACGGAAGCAAAGATCTTGAGCTCCGTATTAATGAGTAAAATGGGACGGTAGTCCGAGCAGCGCTGCGAGGGGGGCTGGGACTTAGGGATCACCCCCAGGATGGTAGTGAGATCCGTCTCCGGCCGAAATGAGCCCCACTCCGCCGCTTCCTTGTACATCGCTACTAGAGGTGAAAGCAGGGTGTCGCGATAGGACGAATAAAATTCCAGAGGGAGTCCGTCCGGCCCAGGAGTCTTACCAGCCGCCAAGCTCGAAATAGCATCAGACATCTCCTCAGGGGTGAGCGGAAGATCCAACGCAGCCAAGTCCGCAGCCGAGTCAGATTCGCTAAGGCGCAGAAGAGGGAGCTTCTCCCGTTGGAGGAGGTCAGAGAGTAAAAGGCCAGGTGACCGCACTGAGTAGAGAGTAACCTAGTAAGAGGCAAAGCATTTGGCCACTGCCACCGGGGCAGGGTGGACCGTCTGTGTCTGCCATTTCAGGTATGATACGATTGGCCATGGGCAAAGTGGCGAGGCGATGGAGGAGCTTCCCATTTTTGTCTCCCCAGCCATACACTCGGGCCACAGACGAACGCCAAAGAAGCTTCGCAGCTTCCAGGAAGGTCTGTCAAATCTCATCTCGTAGGAACGCCAGTCTCCGTTCCTGGACTTCAGATCTATCCTCGGGGTCCAGCGCCTCAATCAGGGTGGCTGTGCTTCCAATTGTGTAAGCTGGGAATCACACGTCTCGCGAGTGAGTTTCAACTGGCCCTTGGCGAACCCCCTAATAGTGGCCTTACCGGCCTCGCAAAGGGTGCAAGAGGAGGACACAGAGCCTTGGTTAGTGGCAAAGTAGGCACCGAGTTCAGCACCAATGCTGTCCTTGAACTCCTCGTCTTGGAGGAACCAAGCATTGAGTTGCCAAAGCGGTCAGGATGATGGGGGAAGGACTCCATATGAAGTAGCACTGGGGAATGGTTCGACAGGCCCCTCAGGAGGATAGAGATTGCCTGGAGCGCTCGGCAGTCCTGAACCGGAAGGAAAGCATAATCTATACGTGCATGAGTGTGGTGAGAGTCAGAAGTGTGGGTGTAGTGTCTAGCAATTGGGTGCCACAGTCTCCAGGCGTCCCCGAAACCCAAACTGGCCGCCCACGAAGAGAGGAAATTGGATTGAACAGTCATGGAAGTAGAGGGAGAGGACGCAATGTCAAGGCCTGGGTCCATAATGGCGTTAAAGTCGCCCCCACCACAGTCAGTCCCAGGGGCAAAGCCGCAATCAGCAGGGTAAGTCCACAAAGTGTAGGGGCCAGCAGAGCAGGAGGGGAGGAGACAGACAAAAGATTAAGTGGGCGATCCCCAAGGGTTCCTTCCAAAAGAGTAAAGCAGCCCTGAGGGTCATGTGTCACCCTACGCGCCACTAGGGGAAGAGCACAACGCGCCAGAATGGCCAACCCTTTGGACCCCCTACAAAACCCAGAATGCCAGACAGCGTCGTAACCATAGCGGGCAAGGAAGGGTCAATGTTGGCCTAGCAAATGGGTTTCCTGAAGCATGAGTATGTCCACCGCCTGATGCTGGGCGGATCTCAGGACACTTGATCGTATTCAGCAGGCCGTTAACATTCCAGGACATGAGGTGGAGCAATAAGAGCACGTTAGAATCGCCAGGGAGGAGGAGGCCATGGGGGGCCAGGCCACGGGGCAGCTCCGCTGGGGTAGTGGAGGTGTGGTAACGCCCAGGGCCTGTGGATGGGGAAGCGTAGTAGTGTGCAGAAAGTGTTCACCCAGATGTAACGGAGCAAAGGTGGTGCAGAAAACATTAGCTCTAAAAAACAAAACAAACCAGAGCAGGAGCTCCAACCCCTCCCATCTCTCCACCCCACACTTCAGGAACGGAAACATCTGTCGCCCGAACAGTAACAGAGAACTGAAACACCAAGCTAAAAACGCTTAGAAATGGGGAAAGTCGTGGAGGACCCCTCCTCATTGTAGGATGCCCATGTCCTATACCATCGGTGAACAGTTAGTGAGCAATTGGAATACTGGTCTCAGTCTCGGTCACTGGTCTCAAACAACCCCAACCGGGAGCCCCAAACATCATGTGAAAGGCTAACATCACTGTGATGTGATCAGGCCGGCCCGGTGAGAAGCGTCGGGCTGCAGGAAAGATCGGTGTCCGGAAGATCTATCAAGGACGGTCGAGGCGAAGCCAAACTGGGGTCGGTGCGGCCCAGGGAGCCAGAGCGCTGCCTGGCCGGAGAGGGCTCCCTGGAAGGCCCAGGAGTGTAGCCCTGCGAGGGGCCCGTTGGAGAGGCAGAGTGTGCACATCGCTGGCCCCTGCGCCTCCCAGAGCGCCTGCGGCGCGGGCGAAGAGTCGGCGCGTCCCGCCGAGCGCCACCAGTGGCAGCGGGTGGAGCGTGATCCTGAGCAGGCATCCGCAGCGGGCGCTCCTCTGCTGCCCATGTCCACGCCTCTTCTGGAGTCTCAAAGAAGATGGACTTGTCCTGAAAGAGCACTCGCAGCTGCGCCGGGAAGAGGAGCCTGTATTGAATGTTAAGCGAGCAAAGCTTCTGCTTGACCACCCCAAAGGAGCGACGCTGAGATTGGACCTCCCGGGTGTAAGCAGGGAAGACCATGATCATCAGGTTCTCGTGTCTGAGTGGCTGCTTCTTCCGGGATTCGGCCAGGATAGCGTCTCTGTCCCGGTAGTTGAGTATCCACAGAATAATTGGTCGCGTGGGGCACCCGGCTGCGGCCGGGGGGCAAGCAATCTGTGCGCCCTCTCGATCGTGAACCAGGGGGAGAGCGCTCCCTCGGGCATCCAGGAGCGTATCCAGCGTTCCACAAAGTCCGCTGCCTGACCTTGTTCCACGCCCTCAGAAAATCCAACCAGGCGAAGGTTGTTGCGGCGGGCTCGGTTTTCTGCATCCTCGGCCCGCGGTGGAGTTCCTGCGAGTGGGACTGGAGCCGATTCACCTGGGCCTTGAGTTGCTAAACGTCGTCCTCCACTCCGACACTTGGGACTCCGCCTCCTTAATCCGAGCATTAGCGTTGTGAAGGTCCTGCTTGATCAGTGTTATGTCGACACGGACCTCTGCAATCTTGCCCTCGACCGAGGACTGCGACGTCTGGATCACCTGGAGAATTACTGAGAGGTCAGGCGCGGCAGGGGCACCCACGCCAGCAGAACCACCGGCAGCCCCGGCATTAGTGGTGATGAACCGGTCGATTCTGGTTTGAGTAGCCGGGGTCTTGGGTATTTTGTCCCGGACCATGATGACCTCCAGGCAGGATGGGAAGGGGGCAATGGTTCCCGGAGCAGTCTGGCCGGCTGGGAGGCAAGGAAAGAGGATGGAAGAGGGAGGCCCGGGGCGCAATTGGCTCCCACCGCCCCTCGCCAATCCAATCGTACTCCATGGGGGCCTCAGTGGACCACAAAACAGCGCCTGGGTTGTCGGATCACCAAGGATGGAGCCTGGGGGGGGGGGCGCATCAGCCCCAGACCCGCAGCGTGGGAGGTCATAGTCAACCACCAAGGCAGTAGCAGGGCGTCACGGCTCCAGACGACAGGATCCAATAGTGGGGGCCCACGACCAGGACCCCGCGCCACCCAAGCTGTGTGGCCGATCCAGAGCATCAGGCAGTGGCCTCAGCCCACGGCCCCCGTACCAAGCGGGAGTAACGGACCAGGAGAGCAGGCCCGGCCAGCCCCGGCCCTCCCCTAGCATAGGAGAGAGCAGAGCCCCTGCCGGGAAGCCCAAGCACCACTGCCCGAGGTGGTAGTCGAGGAACCACCGACCCTCCGAGGCTCCAAGGGTGAGGGGAGGAGGAGGGGAGGGGAAGAGGCCCGGGACAGGCCCAGGCCTCCACGCACAGGTCCCCCTGCCGCCCGACCGACGGGCGACCCCCCTCCCAGCGGCCTGCACCCCCACGGCCACGTGAACACCTCCTCACCTCTCAGACACAAGTGCCCGTACGTGCCAGGGCAGCACAGTCCAGCACAGTCCAGGCCTCCAGGAGCTCCAAGCAGTGCCCCTGTCACCCCCGCTGCGCAGCTTCACAGGTCACAATTAGGATAACTGTCAGCAGCCTCCCACGCCAGCCTCCGTTGACAGCCAGATCCTCCCAAAACTCGCAGCAGCTCAGAGGGCCCACAGAAGCATGGCAGTGGCCCCCACAGCATGAAGGCAAGTCCGCAGGTCTGCCGGGGGGGAGGGGCGAGGACAATGCAGCCCCTCCTCAGGCCGATCAATCAGCACCAGAGGTTACTCCAGTCAGACCCAGGCTCCTGAAGGCAGGGGGAGCCCGAAGAAGCAGGCGGGCGTCATCTAGCCCCCCGCAACACCAGCCGCGCCAAGGCCGGCCCACAGACACGACGACGCAGCTCCGGAGTCCCCCACAGCCCAGGGGGCCCACAGCGATAAGGCGGCGGCTCCCTGCTATATCCCGCACCTCACTCCTCCAGCGGGGAAGCAGCCACAGGCACGTCGGGAGCAGCGGGAACAGCAAAGCTCCTCCCCGGCCAGACAGACAGGGCCCAAGGCGGATCTAGACAGGCCTCGTCTCCCCGGAGACAGGTGGAGGGAGCTCAAGCAGGTGAGCGGGCCATCCCTCAGGCCAACACCAATGTCCCGACAAGCCCGCAGACCCCCAGGCAGTCACAGGAGACCGGAGCCCAGGTGCTCCGTCACAGTGCATTGAGGGCCGCAGGCCGGGCAGGGAGCCAACGGTCGCGGCAGCAGCCACCATCTTGGGGAAGGCCGCAGGAAGGTCCAGGGAATAAGAGACGCCCGCGCCCCACGGATCACCAGGGAGCGCGGCAACAGGGACCTTCGGACCCCCAGGTAAGCGGATCAAGGATAGTGTGGTCACTGGGGTCCCGATGGCTGGCGGATGCAGAGCGGATGACGGAGGGGCCCGAAGCACTTCTAAAGTGCGACCGCCATCTTGACGCTCTTGGCCACACCCCCCATGCTGGAACTTATAGGACATATTTACACTGTAAAAATTTGTTTCATGGTTTATAAATAGCGCAGCATTTTGTAGGCCCGGTTTTAACCTAAATGAAACACTTTTTCATCTTTTTAAAATGAACATATTCAAGCAGCCATTCAAGGGAGCATCCAGTGAAAACAAGACAAACACATTTTCCCAATCCCCACTCATCACCAACAATAGGATTCTAGAATGTGACTGTCTGAAGACATGGTTGGATTTTGAGACCAAACGTACGGTCCCTTTAAGTGATCAGACTGTTATTCTATAGAGCAGGGAGAAATTCTTGGAAGGCTATTGGAAACTTTTGTTCACTCTTTTGTCGGTTGCTTTAAACCATGAGATTTTTTCTTGAACAAAACTGCATTCATGCTCTCCTCCGGCTCACAAGATGGAACAAGCTTGCATCGCGTCACAGCACAGCGCACGTCCATGTTTAGTCTTTAATAGTTAATCGTTGCGTCAGCCGTGGGTCTGCAGACAATGGCAGTCTACAAGAGGGGCGTACAGGCACTTGACTTGCGTAAGCCGAGGGGGAAGCAGACAGGCAGTTGCATCAGCCGAGGGGGGAGCATACAGGCAGTTGCATCAGCCGAAGGTCTGCAGATAGAGGGGAATTGAGGCAGTTGCATCAGCTGCTGGTCTGGAGTGAGGGGTTTACATGCAGTTGCATCAGCCATTGGTCTGGAGAGTGGGGGGTTTACATGCAAGGGACCAGTGACATCTCTAGGAGGGCGGCAGGTGGGGCCAGTGCCCATCTCTAATTGTCCTGGCCCGACTTTTGTGTCTCACCACTGGGCGACCGATGTAGCTGCCAAAAACCAACCTAGCAGCTTGGGAATAGCAAACATGTTCCTTTTTACATTCCAAGTTTTACTTAACTCTTGCGTTCCCTTAGACGTTCCTGGATGTAGTGCTTTCTTGCAGCAATTACCGTGCGTACTTTGAAAAGAGTAGCCTATGTGAGTGTGTGTGAGTTCAGGTTGTGGGTGGGTATTTATAACAGGCCATGCGAATTCCCACAGTGCCCTTCAGTGGGTTATAAAGAGGTTCAGAACAAATGCTCATCCAATCCTTGGCCTCTCTGCAGACCAAAGAGAGCAATGTCAGGTGTACTGGTTATAACTGTGATTCAATGCAAAAATGTGTGAGTGGGGCAAAAGTTAAAGAAAATGCAGTGTTTACAGGGTGAGTGGGTGAATTGTGTGTGTGTGTAGGGAGTGGAGAAGTGAAGGAGGCACGAGGAAGTGTATGCAGGAGAGAGCGAAAAGATGACGCTGAAGAAAGAGATGAGGTGTGAGACGCAGATGAATGCTTCAGAAAAATATGAGGAGAAAAAGAGTGTGCCTAACCAAGGGACTGCATAAGAAAGTAGTGTGAAGAGGTGAAGGTGAATGATTGCGACACTCCCAGGATTACTGTCCCTTCCTCACACCTTAGTAATGTTGAATTGTTTGTATCCAGTAAGTCCCGCTGGAGTAGGGACTTCCTCCTATACACTGCCGTCGTGCTATAGGATATGGCGGTTTTATGAAAGGCCGGGGTGTCAGGATAAGACAGCTGAGAACAGCCACTCCACATCCGGTGGTTGGAGAAAGACATGCCATGCCAGTGGAGAGGGAGGTGCCCCAGGCAGCAGGGAGTCCCAAAACAGCGCAGGCCACAAACGCACCCTACTTCAGCTACGAAACCGGAACAGGGTAGACTGAGGCCTGCACCGCACAAAAAACAGCCCATTGAGCAACGACCAAGGATGAGGTACAGAGGTACATTTAAAAAGAAAAAAAACTCCTAGCCTGAATCCCACAGGAGTCAGGGTTTTCCTCATTAAAGAACATAGGCTATTGTATCTGAAGGAAAACAGAAGATCACAGGTAGTGTCTGGGAGTAGGCGCCTAGTATGTTAGAGAGACGTGGCCTCTTTGTAAACAGGTAAGAAAGGCGCAGGATGTGTTTTTGGCCAGTTAATAGCATTATTTCCACAATTGTGCAGCTTGGAGGTATCTGTCTTAAAGGTGAGGTAACTTCAGTAATTTAGGTGTCGACTGGGACTAGATAGCCTTGGACTCTAAGTTATGAAGATTAACAGAAAGTATTTGGGGCATTCTCTTCATGGTTAAACCAAACTATAGCATCCATGGAGGCTTGGGAGACCAAAAACCTCAGAGTGGGCTTGTTGGCAGGGTGGCGTCTTTTACCACTACATTAGTTCCACACCTTCTCTTCTGCTACCCGTGCTTAATTTGTACAAAAAAATGCGTGCAGAGTGGCAAAGTTTTTCTTAGGGGCCTGCTGCAGGCGCTGCTGAGTGTCACCGGTGCCAAATAGTATGGTTGCCCTGATTCTATCGTTGTCTCTTTTATCCAACACCCTTCACATACTATTTCTTCATTTCACTTTTGCAGATTTTTTTCCAGCCATTCTCTCTGAGTCCTCGGTCTGTAAACTAAGGGATCTTGGGGGTATATCAGCAATGGCCTTATCTCTGCTTTTTTGGCTTAAAAAGATAAAATTATTGATCTATTTACAAGTGGGTGCTAACATGCATTAGCGCATGTTAGCACCCGTTTTGCTGACGCCTAGCTTTGCATCTCTAATGAGATGCAAAGTGGACGTCACTGGGCAGTACTGCTTGTAAATTATCGCTGATGTGCACATCGTGATATTTACAATGATGCCACGCATTTTAGCAGACGTCAGTTTTTGGCAAAATCCGCGGTTTTCGCCAAAAACTAGCGTCTCCTAAAATGTATACTTTACATTGGAAAACCAGCGATATTCCATGGAAAGCACCGCTATTGCTGGAATAATTATCGCCATTGTGCTATGCGTTGTTAATACTGTTGTAAACGTATCTAGGACCCTATTTAAATATTCCCGATTTATGCCCTTATGTGGTTATATCAAATCATATCCTTATAAAGGCATAAGAATCATACCCATATTAAGTCATAGCCAATGCAGTCCAAATACGGCAAGGCTACTCCCATAGACTCCTAGAAAGCACAACGCGTTCTTAAACAAACCAAGCCTCCAGCAGCCCTGGAATTCCACCTGCTTCAGTATTGATTTGTCCTAGAACTCCTGGAGTCCTAAAAGAACTGTGAGTTCTTAGTGACGTCTTATGTCCAACCTTACGTCAAACTCTGCACCTTCCAGGTATAAATATACCAGCATCTGCCCTAGCAAAACACACGGTGGTTTGGAGCAGATCAGCTATCTACTTGCCCGACGCCCTGCTGTGGCAAGTGCCGAAGGAAGACGACCCTCCCATTGATGCACTGAGAGAGACGCTGTCTTTTCTCCTGCTGAGAAATCCAGCTCCAGTGTTTCCTGGTCACCCTTGCGGGTTGCTGGGAGATCGAGTCCTGAGAGAGAGATACAAGACCTCCTTCATTCTATAAACAAGGTACGGAGCTGATTAAGACCCTTAGAGAATTCTTGATTCAGATTCTTGGCAAAAACCTATCTTAACTTAAACTGCAGCTCACTTACTCCTTCCCACGTACTAGGCTTAGGTTAGGTACACCGGGGTAGGCGTATCTTAGAAGCACCGGTTGAGTACGTTTAGTCATGGTTTTATATATGTATATGTTTTATCTATTTTAAACACCGTATGGCTTAGAAACCATACCATGCTTTTACAGTATTATTTAATAATACTGCTTTTACTGTACACACTTTACTTTATAACAAGTATTGCAATTGTGGCAACTCACTTCTCTTGCATGAGAAAGAAGACTGTTCAATAAATAACCTCTTTTATTGAAAACGCCCGTCTCTCTATTTCTCTGCGCTTCTGGTAAAACTAAGTATGCATGATTGACTGAGTAAAATAGTTATCTATTGTTTCCGCGACTCTGGAGATATACTCCTTATTCTGGAGGGAGCAAAGTTGTCATGTTTATGCGGTTGTCAGAAACTAATCCCTTCTTGTCTATTCAGGAAAGTTAACACCTTCCTGTTTACTCGAGAAAGTTTCTAGTGACCTCTGAGCTAGCTGGCATTCATAATTAAGTCTAACATATTCAATAGAGACCTAGCCGACCTAAGTCCTACGTCTAAACTATCGTTTATGTTATTCCAATGCGCAGAGCATATTGGGAATATAGCAACTACACTACATGGTTCCCAACGTTTGGTAAGGCGATAATTTAACGCTGGATACTAGAGTAACTCAGTCGTGTTTTTCACACAGACCCCTTTTTCCCGTAAATACTCCAATAGACGTCTGGAGTGGGTGAAAGGTTAATATCCGCCAAAAATTAGTAGGAAGAGATTCCTATGTATTCGTTTTTGGTTTAGTCAACGTTGAAGGATACAGTGTTCCAAAATCTTTGTTTCCTTGAAACTTGCTCTGCAAACTTTCTGTCAGCAAAATGTCGGAAGGTGAAGAGGAAAGAGAAAGAGAAGCGTTAGCAGCTAAACCTTTAGCGGAGGACACAAGTCTCCTGCAAGATGTCCCGGAGGCTATGACCATCCCAGTCAATGTAAGGAAGAGTGTAACTTACAAACTTATAAATAATGGAGTATCACCAAGAGGTGGTACAGTCATATTTGTGGTAGAGGCCCATGAATATCGGCAGACAGAGGTATTCAATTCCTGGATACATTTTCCAGCAGCACATGCTGTGACACACGAGTTCCACTACTACAAAATAGAGGAATCTCCAACGGAATATGTTCCTTTCGAGGACATTGAAATTCCACTAACGTACCAAGAGCATCAGCTCTGGTTTAATGGCGCCCTAAAACATCAAAATCACTTCACCAGGCGCGGTCCACTAGGTAGACCAGGAGCCACATGGCCGGTTCTAGCCGGCTATACACCACATCCTGACATTGAAGGAATGTCAAGCGGAGAACTTTTAGTTCACCTAAAACAATTAATTAAAATACATAGACAATTGGTTCAATATGTCATGCGCACTTTAACAGTCCAACCAGCAATAAGAATTCCACAGCACACCCCTCACCAGGGGAACACAAATAAAATTACACCACAGACTATACAATCAGTCATTGGCAAATTACCCGCAAAACTGGAACAAATTCCATTCTGGTTAGCTCAAAAAATTACTCAGATAGAGGCAGTATTTCCTGATACTACACCTCATGACAAACACAGAATTCTGACAATCTGTCTTCCAATGGGGATCGCACCACATGTGGAGGACTGTGACACTTGGGGCACAGTCTTTGCTTCTATATACACAAAAACACATGGTGTTCCGTCTATAGCGGTTATACCAGATGTATTAAGACAGGTTCAAAATGAATACGGTCCAGAACCTGCTTTAAATCTAGGTATGAAATTACTGAAAGACTTTAAGCAAGTCTCTGCTATACTATTAGCCAACATAAAAGGAGAAGCAGCTTCTGTGGCGATCCGCCAAAAATTGAAAGAAGCAGATATAGCAGAACAACCTTTTGAAAATGCCAGAATAATTGAAAAATCCTATGAAGAATTAGGTAGAGATAGTTTGGGTGGGAAACCACTAAAACCACAACTAACTGAAAATCCTGAAAAGAGCTTTATTAAAAATAATCTCATTACACCAAAAAAGAAGTGGGAGGGTAATAAGCAAACTACTCCCAGAGAAAAACAGTTCCAGTCTAGAGGGAGGTCTCCCCAACGGAGAAATAGATCTCCAGAACGGGGGGGGGGCAGGTCTCCACAACGGGAGCCCTCTGAAAAAAGATACAACATTAGAAATAGGGACAATTTGAAAAAACCTGACAGATATCGAGATAATGATACACGTCCCTCTCGATCTTTTCAGACTTCCTCACAGAAATCGAAAGAAGAGGACAGTCAGAACACAAAGAAGAGCGCGTCAAGTCCAAAGACAAGGAACCTGCTCATCATAGTAAAAAATTACAATTTCCAAAAAAGAAGGTAGCCAGTATTAAAATAAGACATGCCGAGGATTCTGAGGACACAACTCAAGAACGAAGAATGGGCCCAGACAATGCTAGACAGCGCAGCAGAAGTGACCATAGCTCGCAAGATCCTGATGAATCTTCTGGAGACAGTGGACACGAATGAATACATTCAGGTGGAAACTGCAGACACCAGAGTTAGTTAGTTATATGAAATAACATTACGTTTAAAGGGGGACACAACTAGGAAAATAAAAGGTCTCTTTTGGGAGAACCTATCTAAAGGCTATGATATCCTGCTAGCAGAGAAAGACTGGCCACCAGAGTTTGTCAGGGAGTGCCCACATGGCGAAGAAATGATTATGCCTGCCTTCTCAAATCACATTCCAATCCATAAAAAATACACATATGCTAGAAAATGGGCAGTGGCTCAAGCCCCTGCAATATATAAAAATCATGTAGGATGGGATGAGGATTTCCTCACCATAAAATTCAGTTAAAAAATCAATCTACTGCCCAGAGGCAGTATCCTGTTAAACAAGAAGCTAAAAAACAAGTCAGGGCGATCTTAGATCAACTTGAATACCAGGGGGTGATTGAAACATGCACCTCACAAATGAACAATCCTTTGTTTCCTGTCTCCAAGCCAGACGATTCATATTGTCTAGTTTTGGACTACAGACACCTAAACTCCTGCTGCAAAACATTTGCAGTACAAAACTCACACAGTGCAGCAATAATGAATAACATTGTGCGCAAGAAATATAAAACGACATTAGATATCTCAAATGGTTTCTTTTGTCAAAACATAGCACCAGAAAGCAGGTATTTGACCGCTTTCTCAAGTATGGGGGCCCATGGGCAATTCTGTCGTCTCCCACAGGGATTCAAGAACAGCCCAGGATTATTTTCAGCCATGGTAACAGAATTACTACAAATGTATGATGATGAGGCATTATCTTATGTCGATGACATCTATCTTACAGACGATGACCTGGAAACACACTTGAAAAGAGTGAACACCATTATACTTGGGCTCGCATCTGAAGGGTACAAATTCAACTTTAAAAAGTCCCAAATTGCCCACCTCACTGTCCTATTTTTAGGATATGAATTATCAAGTGAAGGCAAAAGCCTAGCAGACAACTTCTTAGAGAAGTGTGCAGTACTCCAAGCTCCAAAAACGCTGAAAAACTTACAATCAATTCTAGGTTTCCTGAATTTCGGAAGAACTTACATTCTAAACTATGCAGAGAGGGTTAAACCCCTCTACGAACTAATAAAACCTGATTTCAAACCAATCAATTGGACTCAGAAACACACAAATATTTTAAGATCAATACAAACAGACATGTTAACTAAAACAAAACTGCAAACACGTGCAAATGAACTCAACCTTGTAATCCGAGTCATCCCAGGAAGATGCGGATTTACGTACCTAACCTCTAATGAGGGAGAAACGGTACCAATAGCTTATAAATCACACTTGTACACACAAGCTGAAATGAAATTCAGTTCTACTGAAAAAATTCTGACTGCGGTTAAAACTGCTGTAGCAAAATAAAGAGCCCTAGCACAAGGTAAACGTATAATAATCGTTACACCTGTACCTGCCCTAGAGGCAGTAACAAAAGCCAGCATTCCGAATACTAAAGCTTTACATCCAAGATGGATACAATGGGTTAATTCTCTTGCTGCATCAGACGTAGTATACGAATTTGATACTAATTTAAAAATGTAAGAATTTCTCCAATACGAATATGAATGTCCTCTGCCGACCGAAATCCTGCCTCTCGAACATTACGGCTGTATAATATATACAGACGGTTCAGCACAACCCGCAGTTGGGGGTAAACGAGCATATAGTGCTGCATGCGCGATTGTTAAAGGTCGTTGGCATGAAGGGAAGTTTAGACCCCTGGTCACTAAAACTCAATAACTCGGAGACTGTACAGCTCAGCGAGCTGAACTACAGACTTTTAAGATGGCGCTTGAAAATACCGATCGCGAATTCCCCACACTAATAGTGTGCGATTCGTATTATTGCGTCCAGTCTTACAATGAATACTTGCAGAACTGGGTTCAAAACGGTTTCAAAGATGCAAAAGGTGGCACAATCAAGCCTAAGTTGCTTTGGGAACAAGTAGTTCTTTTACAGAAAGAACTACAAAAGACTCACGTGATACCTACACTGAGTCATCAACGTGATGGCGTTCACGTTGCAGGGAATTCATTGGCTGATGAGGCCGCGAAGGCGGCTGTGCAAACGGCTTCCGTAGCTGCCATTACCCGGTCAAAAACAAAAATAGACAGCGAGATAATGCAAGCTGTCAATACTTCAGTAAAAGACAGTGGTAAGACACTCTCAAAAGGCTTTCCAGTAAAGTACTCATACAAAACTGATGCAAATAATGTTCCTTTTGCTGTAATCCCTGGAGTGGGGGATCGAGCAATTCCAAACATGGAACATAGGTTAGGACTAATTTTAGCGGCACATGAAGGGCTCGCTTCTGCACCTGCTGGTGTTTCCGCCACGTTATCGTTATTAAAACAGAGATATTGGTGGCCACGCATGAGAAAACAGACTAGAAACTATGTTCTAGAGTGTGAAATATGCCAAAGAATGAAAGTATCAACAGTGAAACGACCAGCACAGACGCCCCTTCTAATCTCAGATAAACCATTAGCATGTGTTTACCTGGACCACTGTGGTCCCTTACAAAGGGATGGAAACTATAAATATATCATGGTTGCAGTGGATTCCTGCACGAGATTCATTTGGATGTGGCCCCAGTGCTCGGCTGATGCCAGAACTGTTATAAAAGATTTGCGAGTCTTTATCGGCACATACGCAATTGGCATGCTACATTCTGACCAGGGTCCTGCGTTTAGCTCTCGAGCTTACAAGGAGGCCATGGCCAGCTTGGGCATTGCATTGCGGTACTCTAGTCCATTCCATCCCGAGGGAAATGCGGTAGTGGAGAGAAAAAAACGTGACATAAAGCAATCTATAACAGCGAGGGTATTAGGTTCGGGTGATGGGTGGGTCAAACATCTAACAAGTGTCCAACTTAGTCTTAATAATCTGCCAAGACAGTCTCTGTGGGGAATCACTCCGTATGAACATTTGTTTGGTACTAGAATGATAATCGAAGATCTCGATTGTCAGACTTCAGTGGTAGAACAAAAAACCTTTGATATCAAAGATCGTTTGGCTGTTTTACAGGACTTAAATGAAATGAGAAGAAGTCTAAGTAACACAAAGCTAAAGCCATCGGCCACTGAAGAAAAACCACCTGTCCCAGCAAGACCTGTCTGGATTCCAAAGATTGGGGATCTGGTCAGAGAAAAGATCGCGTCGAAGAAGGAATTTGGGCCTTCCTATAGAAAAGCAGTACCTGTCTTAGCTATCAACGGAACAAGATCAGTAGTACTACCGCCCCTTGCTGGTAAAAAGGAAGAAAGAGTTGTATCAATCGACCTGGTAAAACCACAATCATGTGGCCAATAATAAGTAGTAGGCCCAGTGGACTCCCAAGAAGTAGCAGAAGACCAAACCTTGCTACAATTCAAGAGGTTCAAACTGAGAGACTAATCACATTTGATAAACCTGCAGTGAATAAAAAAGGACTATGCAACAAAGCCATGGAACTTGTGCCTCTTGAAACCCAAATTGCAACAGTTCGTCAAGAAACATCAATCTACAATTATGTATCCTCTGACTTTACAACTGCAAAGATTAATGAGAATCCGGAAGCAATTCCAACAATTGACAGAACAGCATCTGGCTACTTCATCAATTTCGATGACTTTTCTGAAGATCCAAGTGAACATGAAGAAAAGCCAGCAACAAAAACTTTCAAAGAAAAAATGACTGAACTCTTTCATCAACTCAAAGAAACATATCTGATTTCACCATGGATTGAATTATGGATTGTGTTAGGTGTACATTTCCTCCTACTCTGGCTCATTTTGGCTTTAAGCTTGGGAAGAATGATTGAAGGAAAATACAGTACAATGGACACAGCAAGTCAGAACATCAACTTGGTCCTAAAACCTCACAGATCGTCACACATAGAAAAAAGAGAACTATCATCAGTAAACATCACAGCCATTCCTATACCTGGTGGTGTAGCATGGGACGCTACTGATTACGACATCTATGGCCCGGTTGAACTTTTGAGATATCCACATCAGTTCAAGGTTTCATTAAGTGACTTTGTATCACCTAGTACTTTCTCTGATGATTGGGACTTTGAAAATATTAATAATATGATGTCAGATTTAGAAATGACAGCAGAATTTACAGAACATGATTATTTAGAAGGCTCATCAAAGTATGAAGAAATGTATTGCTTTAATCATTATGGGCATCACTATTTGCATAAATCTGCTAATCCTAGAAATGTTTTTACTTATAATCAATGGGAACATTGTCCAACACTGCCAAAAGGCAGCTCGAAAACATTTTATGAGAAATTCCCATACTTCTCAGGGTTTAACATCACTGATCCAGAGAAGTTTTATTTTAAACTGTTAAATAAGACAGGAATGAAAAACATGTTGACAAACACTAAATTGATATATTCCACAACATTTTATGAAAAAATGTCTACATTTGGTTTTGAATTTTGGAAAAACAACATTGAGACAAAAACAATCTGGGGTACAAAAGATTGGCAGGTACAAGGTTTAGAATCATTATTCAGAGCCTGCATGATCCCAGAACAAATAATGTTCCTGAATGACACCATTCAACAAACAACCTGTGTGGGCCTAGCCAAGATAAAGGACTTAACCAAACCGTCTATACCAAAGCCCTTACCTGATAGTAATAGCTCTACAGATGCGGAAATAGACGTATCCCATATTTTACAACAAAACAGAACAAATCCTGATTGGAGAAAATGGTTGATCTGGCCCACAGACATTAATAACTGTCAAGATAGATTCCTGAATAAAAGACAGGGGTTCAAACAGAACAGGCAAGACCCAAGATATTCCCAGAGACAACATCCATGGCTAATTACAACATACAGTGTAGGGAAACTATGCCTCGAATGGCCACAGAAATCCACACTGCCTGAAATTAAGCTACACTTGACTTTACTTAAAGAAGGTGCTGACTTGCGACATTTCATATTGGGACCTCGCGAACAGCATCAAAAACGTTTCATATACGCCGGTATATACGCTGCTTAAAACGAAGCATGGAAAGTAACGCAAATTGAAACTGCTGAAAAAATACGAGAAATTGATCGTATTAATTTGGAAAAATCACTGTCTGTAGTGGACAATGGGTTAACGACTCTGTCCTCCAGAATTTATTCACTGGCCAGCATTGTATCATCTGCTATTGATATAATAGAACAGGATATGCTAATGTTACAACATGGCCAGTCCCAATTACGCTATATTGTACAGTTAGGTCACTTGCTGTATGCAACTATTGTATCCAAACAGCAAACCAGACAAGGAGGCAATGATATGGCCTTCTCTGAATATCTCTTCTATTCGAATTGATACTGTAAGCAGAATGAAATCCATTCTTTTACAAACAACTGTGCCTTTAACCTCGTCTAGAGAGACGTATGATCTGCAAGTTGCAAGGACAGAGGCAGAGATACATGCATTATTATCAACAAATTGCCCCGTGCATTTCGTAAAAATGTTAGGTCAAATTTTAAACATGTCTGATACCAGCGGATTGCACATGTATTTAAGACAATTTTTTTCGGGACTATTGGCACCCTTTAAAGCAGTCCTGAGCATCTTCCCGAATTTCGTGCACTCTGTGTTTGGCGGCCTGCCTCTCATCTTGGGTCTCGTAGCAGGATTTTTTTTTTTGTTCCTTCTGCTCCGATATGGCAAATCCAGCCACAAACAAAACTCAGGCTACCATGGAAGAAACAATCCTAGCGATGAGATACCGAGAAAGGATAACTAAAGTACTCGGCATGGCTCGGCTAAGAGATCTGAATACTACTTGGTTTCTTTCATTCAGACCAATCTGGCAAGATTTCATCTACCTGTTCTACGATGCCTGCTATGCGGAAAAGAATGCGTGTTGAACGTCTGTCTCACACTACCATCAGCAGTACCTTTGGATATCGATACTTTGCTTGGTTCGGTAACGGCTCATGCAACGTGTTGTCCCCAGAGGCTACGTTTAGGTGACGGTGAGGTACGAGATGAAAGCGGTACACAGGTACCACCTTCTGTGACCATTACTGATCTGAACAGCGATGACAGCAATGCTTCTCATATCTCCACTATTTCTACTTTTTCAGACTTAGTCCAACTTTCACCTACTGTTGTAGACGAATTCTTTGCCACCCTATCTGAGTTAATGTTCTCTCCTAACAACAAGAATAACTTTTGAGCACATAGCGTTCCCTGAACTCTGAATTCGACCTTCAATTTTGAAAAACAGAACTTCTAAAAAACTGTGGAACTATTTTTTGCCCTGAAAGCAAAATTATTTTTCCGCGTTCCCAAAATATTTACCTTTTTTTGTCGCACATGATACTCTGCTTAAAGTAGAATTATTCTTAAAGAACAAGATTTCTACTTTTAAACTCTAGAGACAATATTTTGATTTAGCCTCTAGCACATGTACATTCTTGTATAAATATGTGATGAAATGGCCTCGACCTTCTCTTCTGTATTAAGAGCCATTTCCTAAATTTAATTTTCGTGAATCTTTCAGTCAACATTACAATGTACAATATATGCATTATCTGAATGATACCACTGCTTGAAAACGTACAGTATATTACTCATTTTTCATGTATATACCATTTCAAATGCATTTTATGTATTTTGGGGCGGGATGGAAAACACATGCAAAGTCATATGTTTAAAATTGCTTAGTATTTAGTAATGATGGATATTATACGTGGAGTGGGTGTTGTAAACGTATCTAGGACCCTATTTAAATATTCCCGATTTATGCCCCTATGTGGTTATATCAAATCATATCCTTATAAAGGCATAAGAATCATACCCATATTAAGTCATAGCCGATGCAGTCCAAATACGGCAAGGCTACTCCCATAGACTCCTAGAAAGCACAACGCGTTCTTAAACAAACCAAGCCTCCAGCAGCCCGGGAATTCCCCCTGCTTCTGTATTGATTTGTCCTAGAACTCCTGGAGTCCTAAAAGAACTGCGAGTTCTTAGTGACGTCTTATGTCTAACCTTACGTCAAACTCGGCACCTTCCAGGGATAAATATACCAGCATCTGCCCTAGCAAAACACACGTTGGTGTGGAGCAGATCAGCTATCTACTTGCCCGACGCCCTGCTGTGGCAAGTGCCGAAGGAAGCCGACCCTCCCATTGACGCACTGAGAGAGACGCTGTCTTTTCTCCTGCCGAGAAATCCAGCTCCAGTGTTTCCTGGTCACCCTTGCGGGTTGCTGGGAGATTGAGTCCTGAGAGAGAGATACAAGACCACCATCATTCTATAAACAAGGTACGGAGCTGATTAAGACCCTTAGAGAATTCTTGATTCAGATTCTTGGCAAAAACCTATCTTAACTTAAACTGCAGCTCACTTACTCCTTCCCACGTACTAGGCTTAGGTTAGGTACACCGGGGTAGGCATATCTTAGAAGCACCAGTTGAGTACGTTTAGTCATGGTTTTATATATGTATATGTTTTATCTATTTTAAACACCGTATGGCTTAGAATCCATACCATTCTTTTACAGTATTATTTTATAATACTCCTTTTACTGTACATACTTTACTTTATAACAAGTATTGCAATTGTGGCAACTCACTTCTCTTGCATGAGAAAGAAGACTGTTCAATAAATAACCTCTTTTATTGAAAACGCCCGTCTCTCTATTTCTCTGCGCTTCTGGTGAAACTAAGTATGCACGATTGACTGAGTAAAATAGTTATCTATTGTGTCCGCGACTCTGGAGATATACTCTTTATTCTGGAGGGTGCAAAGTTGTCATGTTTATGCAGTTGTCAGAAACTAATCCCTTCTTGTCTATTCAGGAAAGTTAACACCTTCCTGTTTACTCCAGAAAGTTTCTAGTGACCTCTGAGCTATCTGGCATTCATAATTAAGTCTAACATATTCAATAGAGACCTAGTCGACCTAAGTCCTACGTCTAAACTATCCTATATGTTAATCCAATGCGCAGAGCCTATTAGGAATATGGGAACTACACTACAATACAGCGCTAGCATGGCGATAATTTCCAGGGATAGCTGCCGATAATAAATCTCACGCTAAGCGCGGCCAGCGATAATTATCGCTGCTGCTTGATAATATGGCCCATGGTTTGTGGGTGTATTGCTATCTCTGTGCTACTCCTTTCCCCTTATTATGCCTTTCTCGCTCTAGCTAAGGGTTAACATTTCAGGATGAAAAATAAAGTCTCACTCCCCAAAAATGAGTGTCAATGCCTGTAACCAACTGCTCAAATTAAGCATTGCATTTCCCAAGGTACAAAAGGGAATACACCAGCAGATATCTAACTAGCATCTGTAGGGTCCTAGCTTGTGATTTAATATCATCTTCCCCTCCACTTGCAATAGCAACATATGCTGGTGGCACCCTTGGCAGCGGCCTAGGACTGCCTTGCGGAAGAACTCGTCCTAGCTACAGTGACGCCTGTGGCCAAGAACCAGGCGTTAGTCTCTGTGACAGGCATGGTCATCACTGACACTTACGTCTACAGACAGGTTTATACTTAAGTGTGCTGCTTTAAAGTGACACTGTTTGTTATGATATTGTGTATCCTCGTCTGTAGCTCGAATGTCACTTCAAAGTGCTTCGTACTCGTCAATAAAATTGAGTTTAATAAAGAAAGAATTACAAAGTAGGCATATTTTAGAATTAAGATTCCTGTTTGTTTGGTGCATTGCATTGGTGCAATTGATTTTCCGTGTTAGTGGGTGAATTAAATGATTGTAATCATTCCTTGTACGCTCTTAAGAAGGGAGAGAGTGACAGATGAGGGGGAATTTTTCTTTGTCATTTCCCCTTAGTTGTTTTGGGATGGATTTCTTTTTTAAATCCCAGCGAAAAGTACACACAATGGATGACCGTAATCAGTGTAACATTTTCACCTGGAAAAAGATATATTTTTTGTAGAAGATATGATACTCCTGCTTTTGCCACATAAACCGTTGATCTACGGCATAACCTGCAGAATTTAACAAAAAAAATTTGTTTCTAGCTCAAACAGATACAACATTCAGGTGCAGTGGAAGGCCCTTCGCAAAGGTTAGCTGGTCAAATTTCTGTTGCTTATTTAGTTGGTAAATTGATGCTATTGATTATGAGATAGAATCTTCGTCCAGTGTTAGCATGCCAAGAATTACACAATAATGAAGTAATACTATCACAAAATGTGCCATATTATGTTGCATAATTTGCCATTTCTTGCCACATAATATGAATAGGCACAGCATCAACATTCTAGGAATATAACTGCTGCTGCATTCCGTTCAGGGAGAGCACAGGAAGAAGCACAAGACACAGGAAGTGGTGATGTAGTGACTCACCCGAGTCATGCGGCATTGACTGGTCACAAAAAGTCCCTTCTCACACTTGCAATATCCAAGGTCACAGAGCAAGCAGCATTTGTGTATGTATAGATGTCTCTGTTTAATACTAAACCTGCTGGGCCTTGTAGACTTATTATTATTTATAATATTATGCTTTGTGACACCGGTTTATTATTTTTCATCTAACATGTTCACAGTTTTCAACAGTTGAATCCCCCTAGAACTCCTGTCGGTGTTGATTCTTCGCTTTGATCTCTGTGTTGTTTGCTTTGGTGTAATTGTGCTCTTTGGATCATGAGGGTATTTTGGACTATTAGACTATGCTTTGTGCTATTATACAGCACATCCTCTCGAACTAGATGGTTTTTTATTACTCCTTGTTTCAAAACGTACGTTTGTGTTTGTGGGTGGTCCTACAACCTGCTGACCACATCCCTATGGTAGTGATGTAAGTTGTGGCTTATTTCAAATGGTGCATGAACAGAGATTCTGGTCTTATGGCCCATGTCTGTCATGTATGTGGTTTTGGTAGGTCTTGTTTTGATTGACAGTTTCCCTATTCTTGAATCTTTGTCTGTCTGCTTTAGAGAAGTTACAGAATTTGCGTGTTGGAGTTGAGATGGTCTATTTTATGGTGGTCTCTACCTCAATTAGACCAATTCCAATACCAATGCAGGTGGCCTTTTCTGTTCCTTGAAGACATTATCCGTCCGTTTCTCTTCATTGTTTGCCCCCTTTCATTAACTCCTCCGCTGCGCTGAACGTTCCGCGCTGGTGCAGAACATTCTATTGCGCGGGCGGGGCCGCGACGTTCAGCGGACGGCGCAGCACTACCGAGGTAGTGCATGCGACGTCCGCTGAACGCGCGCCGCACTTAACGGGTTAAACTCCATTCTGGAGTGAGCCTGGGACCAAGGCCATCTTCTGATGCCGATCTCCCTGCACAGTTTTTCCTTCTAAGGTTCAGTCCAGCCCATCTCGACTGAATGTCGCTCTCAAACTGCCTGGCCAGTATTGACATTGCTTATGGAACTCCAGAAGCAGGTAATACTACAAGCTCCCGGAATTTGCCAAGTGCCTCCTCGTTGCACTTTGGATTTCAGGAGGAGAGAGAATGCACGATCAATGCTTATACTTGAATGTTGGTGTGAAGTAGGATCATACCTGCCAACTCACACACTACCACCGTGTGTCTCATAATTTCACCTCCCTTCACACTGTCACCCGGTGAAGAGCCGAAATCACACGGTGGTAGGGAAAACAAGCTAAATATCATTGTAAACAGTGGATTTCCAGCTCGTTTTCGCAGGTTGTATGCAGCCAATGTCAATTGAAAGATGTAAAAACACCCTACCTCACACAGTGAAGTTTTTTTGCAGTTTGGCCGGTATCTAGAATCTCAATGCCACAACCAAGAAGCATTTTTATGTACTGTTGGAAATAGTCGCACAGTTCAATATCTCACTTGGGTCTCCAATGGAAGGGGTGCACTACCACTTAGTGGACCAAATCTCTGGACCCCACTTCTTGACCACCTTCCTTGGTGAGCAACAATCTCTCTGTGGTGGGGTTGGAGAACACAGGCCCTGATGCTCAGGTGGGTGCTTTGGAAGAAGAGAGCAAAAATGCTGCGGGCGATAGTTGGAGACACTGGATTCAGTGTCACTCGCAGGGTTAGTCATGAGTGCTGAGATGAAGTGCATAGACACAGAGGCCTTCATCACGGGTGCGATGTCGCACACTGAAGGATTACAGGTCAGGCTGGGCAGTGGTTGGGGTCTCCAGTCTCGCTAGTCTTGCAACTTCCAGACTTTACATGGCAGTGCACTGTGTTGCTGGACTTTGTTTCAAGGTCGGTTTGTGACAGAAAATAGGCCGGGTACCAAAATAAAAGTGGCCTCTGTAGAGAATCACGCGAATAACCAAGAACTGGCAATGCAAAATTGTCAGGCCTTGGCCCCATAGTTTTTACGCGTATTTCCTGGACTAAACTTAGATTACTAAATAACACTTCGGCAAGCTTTGAATGGTAAACTAATGATTATCTATATGAAAACCATTCTATGATGAAGTCTGCGCGTGCACGCATGCACATGCACGGACAGTAATCTTGGACTTCCAAGATGTCTGCTGATGCGTACACATACTTGCACAGGTGGCTATCTTAAAATGGTTTTTTGTCAAAGCATAACGAAAACCATTCCAAGATGGCCTTGCTTGCACATGTATGTACATACATATGCAGCGACCATTGAGTGGTTTTTAAATTTGTTTTTGATAGTAAAGAATGGCAAACCTCATTCAAAGATGACTGTTCACATCAATGCTCACGGGGGATGCAGCTTACTGCTAGTGGCAAACAGTGGTACGGCAGCTGTGTGGAAGCAGCTGCCATGTAATTGCAAAAGTACATACATACACAAAATAATACAATAAAAAAATACTATATATCTTTTTCTAAAGAAACAAAGCATTAGCCCACCAGCTCTGGGACGGAAGAGGTCTGTTGTTAGAAGGAAGAGAACAGGCAAACTGTCATCCTTTACAGTGAGGGAAGGCAATAGCTGAAGTGGGATCACCTGTCGCACTATGCTTTATACTGTGGTAGGTGGAAGCAAAATGTTAATGACAATATAAAAGAACAGTGGATGAAGTCTGCTGACCATCACCCCCTGCAAGTATGTTTATAATATAGAATGTTTTTTTAATGAATATTCTGGCAAGACATCTAAAGCTTTCTCAAAGGATGGCTTGAAAATGTTCAGAACCCATTACACAACAAAACAACTCCACAAAAAACAAACAGCCCACCAACTCACTCTCAACCACTATATCCACCACCTGCACACAAAGACCCCTCAAAATGTCTTCTAAGCCTGCTGAACAAAGATTATGACACAAACACTATTGATGTGGCTAACGGCTTGAGCGGTCGACCTTCAAGTTGGGTAACTGGGTTCGAATCTCGGCAGGGATGTTCAACATCCTGTGATTCTGGGCAAATCATTTAGGGGCCGATTATGATGCAGAACGGACCCAAGACAGTCAGGCATCGTTCTGGAACTGGAACCGAACGACCTCCAGTCGTTGGTTCCATTCCAGGAATTAGGATGTGACCGAACCCTGTTCGGTCGCAATCCTATACTTTGCTATGGGAGCATGCATTCCGAACGGAATGCATGCTCTCATAGCAAAATGCTAAGGTGCAGTTCATCCCTGCACCTGGAGGCAGGCACTTTAAGGTGCCTACCACCAGGTGCAAGGATCAACGGGGGCACCATAGGTGCCTCCTAGGTTGCCATTCAGTGCCTTTACACCTATGGGGGCCCTGCTGGGGCCCCCAAAGAAGTTTCCCACTGACTTTTTGTGCCGGAAAGGCCAGCACAAAAAGGCAGTGGGAAACTGCCATCGTAATCCCTCGGCTGGAAGGAGGCGGCCAGGGGATTACTGTGGAACTTCCGAGCCCGTCGTAAGCCATTTGGAAGACTGGTTAAGATTTCCTTCTGACCGAGCCCATCGAAATAGCTTGGTCAGAAGGAAATCCGAACCAGTAATTATGATGCAGAGACGAAGGGCTCCGTCCGACGGTTGGTGCCCTTCCTGCCAGAATTGTAATCGGCCCCTTAATCTCCCCGTGCCTAACAAAATGAACGTGTCCATCTGTAATGCAACTGGTGCACATGTAAAGTGCTCTGATACCTTTGGGTCGAGTTTGCACTATATATAACTCCCCCCCCCCAAAAAATTGCTTTCCTGATACAGTTAATACTAACACTAATATTACATCGGCTACACATTCAAAGAATGCTACTCTCTCTTGTAGAAAACAAAGTCATACCACCACCTAAACACAATCTGTAGACTACCTACTAATAAATGCCTGATCACTCTCTAAAAACAAGTGTCACATCTACAACCTTCTCACTGACGCACAACCTGACTTACTCTTCATAACTGAATCATGGTTGGGAGATGACAGGACTCCAGTGTTGCATGAAGCCATTCCCCCAACCTATCAAACTGTCACGCAAAATCACATAGGCAAAAGAGGTGGTGGACTATCTGCCATATTCAAGGAAACTATAAATCTCACTGAAACTGATTACATTTCAATACGAGGTTGTGAGGCCCTCATCACCAGATGCAACCCTATGCCAATATCCTCCTTTTTCTTCCTCCTTCTTTAAAGACCACCACCTAGCAATGCAACATTCTGAGACACATTTCAAGACACAGTTTCAAACTTTAAGACACTGAACTCCAACCTATGCATCCTTGGTGACCGAAACATTTGGTTTGTCAAACTCAATATGCCCCATCCAAGAACTATCATCACTGGCCTAAACTCACAGAACCTACATCAGATCATCCACCAACCCACACACATCGCAGGACACATCCTAGATGTCATTTTTGTGAATCCCGAATAAGCGACCTTTCAAAGGATTACTCCAGTTACGTGGCCAGACTGCCATCTGGTAGCAATTCCAACATTAAACACCACAAATCACCACGCCTAAGGCCACCTTACATTCAACCACATATCAACCGTGGAACAAACTCAGTTTTAAATACTTAGAAACACAACTAACATCCAACACAGATCTTGATACAAACAATTCAGGTCAAAAACCTTGTGAGTGGCTCCAAGAACTTTTTGAAATCCTAACACCACTAATAACAACAAAACAGGACAAAAGAAAACATGCACCTTGGATGAATGCAGAACTAAAAAAGATAAAACAACAAATTACAAAGCTACAATGCACCTGGTTCAAAACAAATAACAACCAACACAGACTCCACCTACACAAACTAAACAGAGTCAACAATCACAAACGCAAACAAAGGTACTGTTCAAACACATTTCAAAATGTGAAAAGTGCAAATTAAGAATTTTACAAAGTTTTCGCAGAATTTCATAAACCTAAATGCACAGAAGGACCACATCCCGTTTCTCAAGAATTTACTGTTAAAATGGTAAATCGTTACACAATCAAAGCACACATGCTGGACTATCAGAAACTTAATTTATGGATCTTGTTAAAGCAAGCAGTCCAGCTGACTTCCCCTCTGACCCTTGTCTGCCAAAAACCTTCAAAAACATTCTTTTAACTGCCTCTGCTGCCACACTAGTCAGAACTCCATCAATCATTCCTTAACTACAGGAATCTTTCCAGAGTAAAACAAAGGTATATATACGCTCATTATTAAAGAAAACTAACCTGGACTCCCATGACCCGAACAACCACAGACCGATTACAAATCGCCCTTTCCTGGGCAAACTGATTGAAAGAGCAGCATTCATCCAGATGTCCCAATTCAATTAAGATAACTCTATACTTTCTGACTGCCAAACAGGATTCTGTCCAGGAAGAGGCACAGAATCTGCCCTCATCACCATCTGGAATGACCTTAAAAACACAGTAGCCCCGACCAGGGCCGCTGTACTACTTCTCTTGGACCTTTCTGTTGCTTTCAACATGGTCCTTCATGACACTCTAATTCAAAGACTTTATGAGGCTGACATAGAAGGGATTGCTCTTGACTGTATCACATCCTACCTTCAAATCAGAACAAATGCCATCCATACTCCCCGTTTATCATCCAAACCATGCTTCCCAAAAGCAAGGGTTCCGCAAGGTTTTGTCATCTCACCAATGCTTTTCAACATCTACATAACGTACTTACCGGCAATGATCAATGATTTTCAACTCACATTATATAGCTACCTAGATGAGACACAAACACTTCTTAAACTGGAGAGCCTCAAAGACATTAGAAACTCAAAAATCTTCAGTTACCTCTGAGTCGTTGATCACTGGATGTCATGGAGCCATCTCAAATTGAATGTGTCAAAAACTGAAATACTCACATGTAGCAATTGGAACAATTATGATCTGCTCTGCTCCTGGTCTGACGACCTGAGACCACCTCCTAACGTAACCAAGGAAGTTAAAAACCTTGACACTACCATGGCTCCAAGATACCAATTAATGCCCAAGTGGATAAGTTAGCAAGATCAACCTTCATTACTATGAAAATTCTGCGACGCATCTTCCTCTACTTAGGATTCCACACAATGTCCAAGTTACTATCTCTCTTGAACTGTCTAAACTGGATTACGTCAATAGCCTCTACCACGGATCATCTTGAGCAACTACTACATGTAGAGCCACAAGCCCACATCTCCCCTGCCTTGAGGCCCCTACATTGGGTACCAGTTGCCATAAGAGCTACTTTGTATCACCCACAAAGCAATACATGACACAGGGCCACTTTTCATCAGGAATAAAATCACCAAATACTTACAACAAAGGAACCTCTGCTCCAAATTGGCACCTTACCTCAGAATACAAGAAAAAAAGACTAGGGTGGTACATCTTTATCTGTTCAAGCTTCTAAATTATGGAATTCATTACCCCTCAAACATAAGATCCACAGATAACTATCTTACCTTCAGAAGACTGCTCAAAAGTTGACTCTTTCATACATGAACACTATACTCAAAGCACAATTGTACAGCATATGCCTGTGTATGTAAACATGCATAATTTGACAATATGTCTGTATTTAGATATGTGAATGTCTTTGCACAAACATATGTACTAATATTTTTTATAAATCTATAGATATTCTTATGATTACTAATATATATATATATATATATGTATATATATATATATATATATATATATATAAAACAAAAAGAGAAAAAAAGAAAAAAAGAATATATTTACATTGTGTTATCCATTTGCTGCTATTGAAATCTTCTATTATTTGCACTATTTGTAAATATTAGACATTCTTTACAATAATGTGGGTTTGCAACACTTCTGAATGTACATAGATGAATTTATTTATCATGGACACATTTGTGATAGTGTGTGCTGTTTTATAGATCGAGTATTGTAATCACTACATATTTCTACTGTTTGGTGTTTATTTATCCAGAAAAATGTCATTTGTTGTAAATATGTATATTACTTAATCTTGAATCTTGATGTCCCACTTGGGCTCGATGTAGTTCCCCACTATATTTATATGTACAGCAATTAGGTTTTGAAGTATTTTCTTCATTTCCATGACACAATGTAATGCACTGTCACTTTAAAAGGTCGAGTTCGATGCTCGCTGCTTTGTCATGTGATCAAGCCTCCTTGGGAGGCGAAACGCGTCATGGCGGCAGCGCTGGCTTTTGAAGAATAAACCACTGTTCACCAGCACTTTATGGGTCGGCTCTTTGTTGCTATTATTGGACTTTTGTTGGTTCGGTGTGACAAGCTACGCCGTATATTGTACCTACGCTTTTCAGGTACGAGCAAGACCCCTTCTCAGTAGGGCAACGCGGCAGGAAGCAGTTTCCGGGTTCTGCCTGGGATCAATTATTTTCTCCGGCGAGGAGAACGCCGCAACGCCCCTGCCCTACCGTTGATGTGTTCCGGTGGGATAGCAGCAGGAGGTTTTGGTTTCCATTGCTACGGAAACTGGATCTGAGCTTGAACCCGGGAGAACACCTTGGAAACGGCAGAGAGGAGTGTGCGCGACTACTGGTAGGACATTTATCTCTAATTACCAGTTGTCGTTCGTGAACTTGCAAATAGCAGCCACAACGATAGCGCTTACAATTATGGCCGCCGACAGACAGCGAAATCGTGCTCAGGCAGCTGATTCCATGTTTTTGGATTCCCCGGCCGGGGGATCCTCCAGTATCACATCCACTGCACAGGAAACAGGAACAAACACCACACGGGATTTATTAAAAAAATTGGAACGTGCAATGAGAGCAGAGCAGTCCAAGTGGTGGGAGCACCGGTCTCTCACCCGATACTTGGAAGTAGGTCGAGTGCCCAGAGGGCTTAGAAGCACCATTGCCCCTAGTTATGAAAACCCGGACCCAGCGATGTTAGCTGAGTGGGCGGAAGCAAACCTCAACTGCTCTAGCGTCTATCTGCGCATATTAGTTAAATATGCAGAAAGTGACCGTATTAAATTGGAGACCGTCATTGATGCCTTGGAGGTTGAAATTTCCAAGATAGAAGTCTCTGACGCGATCAATAAACTGAGAGCCGACATGATGACTCGGTTGGCAAAGGATGAAGAGGCAATAAAAAAACGTAAAGCTTTTAAATTTGAAAGAGACCGGATTGACTATCTGAATGGACAAGTGTTCACTTTCGCAAAGAGGTATGATGCAGTTAAGGCTAAAACAAGATCAAACATCATATCAGGCCAACAAAAGGAAGATACTATGTTACCTGCCACCTCTTTTTCCAGTCTGAGTTCAGCCATGGAAAGTGATCCGGAACTGGATTCAAACCGCGATATGGCCTTGGGGTTTACCAAGCTGACCCTGGCGCAGGAGGTCGATTGTTTGTGCCGGGATCGCCGCGAAACCCTCAGATCACACAAACCGCGGGCGCAGCCTCAACAACAAAAAAACAGCGGGCAAACAACAAACGCTGGCAGCGTCGCAAACGCAGGGCCCGGAAATTCAAACGACAACAATCCGGGCAAAACGGGACGCTGGCGCAACCAACGGAAGGCGCGAAAGCAGAAACAAAATCAGTAGTCAATCTTTCAAATGCCATACTTACCTCTGCTGAAATTGCTGTATTGAATTTGGGACTCTCGTATTGCCCTCCATGCAATATGAATTATGCTGATACCCGCATGGATATCTATAGGTTCACACGAAAGCTTAAGCTCAAGAAATTCTTTGAGCTACATCCAAAAAAGATCAGTGAACCCATAACTCCATCCAGTCCCACTTTTTCCAGCAGCCAGAGTCAGGCCAACTTCAATGCAATTTGGGATCTACAGAATCAATCATCCTTGGGGAACTTGAGTGATGTTCCACTTGAATCAAACGAACAACGAGTTACCCCCTCTAAACCGAAATCCACCTTCCAACCAATTATGGTTCATGATAATCTAGATACATTCCAGGAAAGTGTGGTCCGCGACATCAAACACTTGTATTCTGCAACAAACAAGAAAAAGTTTCACATCTCAAAACAAAATCAGTGCTATAAACAATTAGTGGTGAAACTTAAAAAGAATAATGATGTAATTGTCAAGCAGGCCGACAAGGGCGGCAATGTTGTCCTGTGGCCCAGGGCCTTGTATTTACAAGAGGCGGATGCACAACTTAACGATATTTCCTGCTACCGAAGAAGTAACATTCAGATTATCAAAAATACATGGACCGAGCAACGCCAAAAACTACAAGTGTGGAGAAGTGCGGGGTTGCTTACACATGAGGAATTTCAATACCTAAAGAAGGATTATCCGGTTATTCCCTCCTGGTACTTGCTCCCCAAGATTCACAAAGATCCACTAGTACCACCTGGCCGTCCGATCATTTCGGCCATTGATAGCTCTCTGGAAAACGTGTCTAAATACATCGACTTTTTCCTGCAAGGTCATGTAAAAAATCTTCCATCCTATGTCAAGGACTCTTTTGATTTTCTTGCGAAAATTGAACAGTTCATTTGGGAGGACAACATGATACTTGTAACTTTGGATGTTTCATCCCTCTACACCTCAATTAGACATGAGGATGGACTCAGGGCCTTAGACCATTACCTGAACAAAGACTTACCTCTCCCCACAGCACATAACAGAATGCTGGTCGACATGACCAAAATGTGCCTAGAACAAAATTTCTTTATCTTCAATGGCGTAGTTTATCATCAAGTCAGAGGTGTAGCGATGGGGGCCTGTTTCTCTCCCAGCTATGCGTGTCTCCACGTTGGGCTGTGGGAGGAACAGGTCCTAGTCGGTCAGCACCATGATTACTTTCTTCACAATATTGTTTTGTACTTACGCTACATTGATGATGTGTTCTTGATTTGGAGGGGTAGCGAGTTAGAGGCCAGGAGTTTCGTGAATTTGATTAATTTAAACACCGTTAATCTTATTTTCACAGCAAACTTCAGCTCCGAGTCCATTTGTTTCTTAGATGTGGAGGTATTTGTGGAGGGTAATAGCCTCAATACCAGACTGTACAGGAAGCCAAGTGCTGGTAATACCATCTTACACTCTAATAGCCAACACCCAGCACACCTAATTCGGAGCATTCCCTTTGGGGAAATGCTCCGAATTAGAAGAATCTGCAGTACTGATGCCGAATGCGCGGCTGCGCAAGAGGCTTGCAGATTACGCTCCCTGGCTAGAGGCTATTCTACTGAAATCCTGACCAAGGCTATCACACGTTCCAATTCGGTGAGCAGGCAGGAAGCTCTCATAACTAAAAGGAAAGATGTGCAACTGAATAGTGAGGCAACTAAAGATGTCCAGAAATGTTCTCCCAGAGCCATATTAACATTCAATAGGCAACATGGGGCCCTTCGGAAAATACTTACTAAGAATTGGAATTTGGTCCGCAGTGACCCTGTGATTGGTCACATGGTGGACACCAAACCGATTCTTACCTTCAGAAGATCTCCCTCAATGTCCAAGGCCTTAGTTAATAACACCCTAGAACCTAAGATCTCTACAACTTGGTCAGCATTGAGGAAGGGTTTTAAGACTTGCCCCCAGTGCAAAGCCTGTCGGTTTGGCACCAATAGGACACACTTTAAAAGCCCTTTTTGTGAAAGTCCTACCGCCATTTCAAAATGGCTAACATGCAAAACAGAATATGTCGTTTATGTGTTGGAGTGTCCTTGTGGGCTCCAATATGTGGGTAGCACTAAGCTGCCCGCCCACAAGAGGATACTCCAACACATACGAGCAATTTCTGGACATGACCAGAACTATCCGGTTGCCAGGCATTTTCAGGATAAACACCTTGGTGTCCCTGATTCATTAATATTCTTCCTTATTGACTGTGTTGAGGCTTCAAGGAGAGGAGGTGATCGTGAGGCCAAGCTCCGTCTCCTTGAGACCCGTTACATATTGGAATTGAATACCAAAAATCCAAATGGCCTTAATGACAGGGAAGACCTTTACACTTGCCTTTAAAAACTTTAACTTTTCCTTACATATGACTATAATTGCCTGTCCGGATATTTTAATGATCATTGATTTGTTCCCTGTAAAAACTGAAAACCTGTTTCCTGATGTATATATGATGAATTCTCTCTTTTTTATCTTCAGCATATAATTGCTTTTGATTTTAACCCTGGAATCATTAATTGATAAGCACTATGCACTTTCAAATTTTGCACTTTATATTTTGCACTATATATGCCTATGACCATCAAAGTGACTTGCCCACTGTGGCTTCATTTCGAGAAAAAAAGAAAAAAAGAATATATTTACATTGTGTTATCCATTTGCTGCTATTGAAATCTTCTATTATTTGCACTATTTGTAAATATTAGACATTCTTTACAATAATGTGGGTTTGCAACACTTCTGAATGTACATAGATGAATTTATTTATCATGGACACATTTGTGATAGTGTGTGCTGTTTTATAGATCAAGTATTGTAATCACTACATATTTCTACAGTTTGGTGTTTATTTATCCAGAAAAATGTCATTGGTTGTAAATATGTATATTACTTAATCTTGAATCTTGATGTCCCACTTGGGCTCGATGTAGTTCCCCACTATATTTATATGTACAGCAATTAGGTTTTGAAGTATTTTCTTCATTTCCATGACACAATGTAATGCACTGTCACTTTAAAAGGTCGAGTTCGATGCTCGCTGCTTTGTCATGTGATCAAGCCTCCTTGGGAGGCGAAACGCGTCATGGCGGCAGCGCTGGCTTTTGAAGAATAAACCACTGTTCACCAGCACTTTATGGGTCGGCTCTTTGTTGCTATTATTGGACTTTTGTTGGTTCGGTGTGACAAGCTACGCCATATATATATATATATACACACACCAGTCTTTCTCCCAAACCTTGGAAAAAAGTGTGACCATGCTCCGGGGGACTGGAAAAGCTGCTTTATTTGAATAAAGTTGAACAAGCATCAAAAGGAAACTGCTGAAACGCTTGTCAGACGCGTTTCGTCCTTCAAATGGACTCCTCAGTGCCTGTTTCAGTTTGTTCTCCTTACGGGGGCTCTTTCGCTGTTGCTTCATATCTTGCTGTGACCCCTCCCAGTCACGTGGTTGAGCCTCCCCTCTGCCTCACAGGTGTGTGATTCTCCTTGCGCAGTGCCTGCACCTCCGATGCATGCTGGATACTGAAGTTCGCTGCAGGGACCAATACAGTGAAGGGACTCCCTAGACACCCAGTGATGCCTCCAACATGCCGTCGGTCAGCGCTCCACAGTCAGCAATAATCGAAGAGCAGGTAACAAAGCACTTCTCTGTCCCCCTTATCAGGCAGATAGTTCTGCCTCCTCTCTCCCCATGCACTGAAACAGCACATGGGGGGGCGACGCGATTTGCTGTTTTGCAACAAAAGTACCAAAG
Source organism: Lissotriton helveticus (assembly GCF_964261635.1). Lineage (NCBI taxonomy): Eukaryota > Metazoa > Chordata > Amphibia > Caudata > Salamandridae > Lissotriton > Lissotriton helveticus. Next base: position 241,488,856 of record NC_136061.1, on the reverse strand, counting down.
TTTTCACAGGAAAGGTCGCGTAGCACCAGAACGAGAGGGCGGTCACAAAAGCCAGCTCCTGCTAGCCAGCTTAAACATACACACCAGTCTTTCTCCCAAACCTTAGAAAAAAGTGTGACCATGCTCCGGGGGACTGGAAAAGCCGCTTTATTTGAATAAAGTTGCACAAGCATCAAAAGGAAACTGCTGAAACGCTTGGCAGACGCGTTTCGTCCTTCAAATGGACTCCTCAGTGCCTGTTTCAGTTTGTTCTCCTTACGGGGGCTCTTTCGCTGTTGCTTCATATCTTGCTGTGACCCCTCCCAGTCACGTGGTTGAGCCTCCCCTCTGCCTCACAGGTGTGTGATTATCCTTGCGCAGTGCCTGCACCTCCGATGCATGCTGGATACTGAAGTTATATATATATATGAGCGCTCCGTGGGGTGACCAAAAAGTAAGCAGCACACTGCACACAGCCGCTTTTCCCCGTAAAAGCATCTTTATTGGTATGAGCAGCCCACTTTGCAGTCCATTACAGCAGAAAACCGCAGCCTGACGCGTTTCGTGTTCACTTCCTCAGAGGCTATTGCGGTTCAAAGGAACATAGGCGTGTCCACAGCTCCCTAATTATTTACGCTGTGTATCAGCTGCTCTGTATAAGATTTGCGTTAGGGTTTCTGGGGGATGTAGTCCATTTACAATCCATAGATGTATGCTCCTTACAATGTCTTTTGCCTGTTCAAAGGCTCTGGATGAGCCCCCTGGAAAGAAGATTGCTCTTAATCCTAGGATGCGTGCTCCACGTAGGTGAGCTCCGTGTATCAGTGCTCCATGGCCCTCCATAGATTCGAGGTGGTGCCAGCTCGGCGACAGGACCGCCGCCTTGAATGAACGCTCCGTGGGGTGACCAAAAAGTAAGCAGCACACTGCACACAGCCGCTTTTCCCCGTAAAAGCATCTTTATTGGTATGAACAGCCCTCTTTGCAGTCCATTACAGCAGAAACCCGCAGCCTCACGCGTTTCGTGTTCACTTCCTCAGAGTTGCGTTAGGGTTTCTGGGGGATGTAATGTAAGGAGCATCCATCTATGGATTGTAATCGGACTACATCCCCCAGAAACCCTAACGTAACTCTTATACAGAGCAGCTGATACACAGCGTAAATAATTAGGGAGATGTGGACACGCCTATGTTCCTTTGAACCGCAATAGCCTCTATATATATATAACCTACTGGCGGTCGCCAGTAGGTAGTTATAGTTAGGACCTAGTTTCCATAGGAAATCCACAACATTCTATTTGGAATAACTTTGGCGCCGGTGGACGAATCTTCGTGAATGTCTCCAAGAAAATGAGCTGCTTGGTTCCGCTCTATCCCTGAAAGTTTGGGGGCGATTCGTCAAGTGGGGGCCGAGAAAAAAGGGGGGTCCCAAAACGTGTTTTCCCCATGCAATTTTCCATAGGGACCTTTAGCCAGGGCTACAGCCCCAACGGCTGAACGGAATTACACAAAATTTGGCAGAGAGGTAGAGTTCTGTTCGCAGATTGTGTTTTGTTTAAATGGTGTCAATCCGTTCAGTAGTTTCTGAGAAAATTACAAGTAAAATCATAGCGATATCTAGAGACGGAGTTCAGCACGCGTATGGAAATCTGTTCAATTACGAGCGCGAGCTGCATGCTGATTGGCTGTGAACTGTCTGTCAACACTCGAAACCAGGAAGTGTTGGCGGCCATCTTGTGCCTCGCTAGAACCGAGTCACAAGAAAACAGTAAAGCGAAGTTGAGAAATAAGGGGAGGGGGTAGGCTACAAACATTATGACCCCCTAGGCTTGCTCAGGGGGTCGTACATGGATGTTTAGGCTCTATTTTTTATTTAAATTTTTTTAAAGGTAAATCGAGGCGTACGCGTATGGAAATACGTACAATTACGAGCAAGAGCTGCATGCTGATCGGTTGTCAATACTCCAAAACAGGAAATGTTGTCAGCCATCTTGTTTGTCGCGAGAGCCGAGTCACAAGTCAACAGTAAAACAAAGTTGAGAAATAAGGAAAGGTGGCAGGGTAGAAACATTCTGACCCTATAGTCTTGGTCAGGGGGATGGTAAATGGATCTTTAGGCTCAATTTTTATTTCAAATAAAATAAAAAATGGCGGGGTACTCGTGCAGTACTTGTACGCGGTGGAAAAGGTGAAAAAAAACTAGAAGTCCATTTTGTTTATTAGGTCCTGGGGGGGGGGCAAATTACGGGGGCAATTTTTAGAGCTATATTTCTATGACAGTATGTAAAACTTTCCGTTTTTTTATCCTGCATCAGTTGTACTCTCTACGCATGCGCAGCCTTGTTTGCAAGTGCACTTTATTTCTTTTTCTTCAAGTTCGCCAAGCAAACCTCTCCTGATTTTAGGTATTAAATTTGCCGCTTTCTTTTCCCGGGTCATGTGTGTCATCCGGTGCCATACTTTTGTAATATATTAATAAACATATTGTGTGTATATTTATTTGAAATGTAGTGTTGAGGCGCCAAACGTTGATTACATACTCCGTCCAACCGCCATTTTAGTAGTTTTTCTCCGTTATTTTTATTATACCTGTTACTTTCATTTTACCCTGTGCATATTTTCTCTGTGATCGATGAGATTTTGTGCCACAGATACCATGGTGTTTGTCCTTGGTCTCCGATCTTATCAGACTTGGTCACACGTATAGCTAGAAACTAATTTGAAGGACGTAAGGCACAGGCATTACAACACGTGTTGGTCAACAAAAAAACATTATTAAGATTATGCATTTATCATGTGTGTTAAATGCATACTAGTTGTAAAAGCAAGTGTGGAAAAGCGATATGCGTGCTAATGGTTTTGTGGTGATGATCACGCGTGCTTATGAACCGGGCCTGGGCGTGCTGGAGTCTAGGGTACCAGGCGGAGGGGCACGCAGCTGCACTCATACAATGTAGAAGTAATATAGGATTTTTAAAACTTAAAAAAAAATTATTCCATAATTATCCTAGATTAAGTCTTCTGTTAGTATGTTCATTAAATACATGAATATATGTTTTTAAACAATTAAAAACATTTGCGTCTTTTTTGTACGGGGCGCCGTACATGACGTCACACGGAAGCTTTGATGCAACGTGTAACGTCAAAGGGTATTCGTAGCGTATGCTGAGAATGATTAGCAGTACAAACTATGGTGTGATCACTCTCTCACTGTCAAATCAGAGCACAGGGCGCGCTATGAGAATGGTTAGAAGTGCTGACTCATTGGAGATCCAATTCAGGTGTGTGGCTTATCCACAGTATCATAACGTTATTTTTTAACCTGGTTAAGTTTGAGGTTTGCATGAAATACTATGCTATAGGCAGATAGGGATGTTTAGGGAGTGCTTGTCTGCATGAAGCTTGGTTATTACCATTTACATATAGGTGTCTGAGGGAGGGAAAAGAAGTCTATGTGAATGGCGAGAATTGCACAATAGTACCAGATCACTACTTAATTTGTAGACACATACAATTGCATGGCTCTTGTATACAAGATGCGCCTAATTTGGACTGAGTTTTGAAAGGTAGTCCGACACCTGCTATCATACCAACGTTCACTTTACTGGAAACTGGAGTTATTTACTTTGAAATAATGGAGATTGTTGTGCAATGTTAGCTGCATCGCTTACATGATTACGGTAACTAAGCGTGTGGTTTGATTAAAAAAAAGTTGTGTTAACTCCTCTGCATGGGAAGCTGGATGTTTCCATCTGGCTGTCGATTTCGACCTTGAAAGCAGAGTCAAACAAATGAGTCGTATAAGAGCGCTATTGTCTCAAAAAGAGGTCGCTCTTATATCTGGTACAGAAACATTTGTCCTTCATGTAGCAAACACCCGCACAGAAGTGCATGATTTATTAAATACAGACGTGCTCTTAAATTTTGGGGAGTTAATTTAGAGTATCTTTAATGTGTCCTTGACTACGGGGTTACCTTACTTTTTTAAAGTTAGAAGCAGTGGCCTTGTGACTTCTGTAGAAAGTATATTTGGTGTCTTTTCGGGATTTTTTTCATTCAATTTTTTCCAGCATCTTTGGTGGTTTGCGCTTAATACTCGCATTAGTTGCCGGTGTGCTTTTATTAATTTGTTTACATAAATATGGATGCACATCCTGCAGCAGACAATAATATGTCCCGGCTGTTGCTGCTTCGCAACCGAATGATTAGTTACTATGGAGCGCTGCCTCTTGCAACATTGAGTGCAGCTTATGGATTATTGTTTCGATTCTCCTTTTTCACATGCGTTCAACCTGTCTTCCATTGCCTGAGCTGTGATTTCGACTGGGCCCTGGATTTGTGTCTCTGCAGTACGGTGTCTCCCAACGCGGATTATGACCAGCTGATGAGCCCCTTACTGGTTCATGACGTGCTCTGTTCTGGTGGCGGGATTATGGCCTTAGCAGCGACACATGGAAGAATGGGACGTTGGAATGTTTTTGCAGCGGCGCTTGAGTTCTTGGCACGCAGTTACATTGAAGATGACCCGAGTTTTCCTCCGATGGTGATAGAGGCTCCGGTCGTTGAGGAACATGTATGTTCATTCCCACTATTGAATTGGATGGCTGAAATGTTTTCAGATGAGAACAATGACTTCCTGTTGGAGGCTGTTGCTACATACTGTGCTTACACGCTGTTGGATTAGGACTTTTTGATTTTTCTACGTATTCTTTATTATTTATTTACTGCTTTCTATCAAAGAGCGAATAACTTTTTTTGGGAAATGTGAACTTGAGTCTGCTTTTTAGGCTTCGACTCTGCGTTTCTATTTCGCCCACGTTTATATCACGTGCTTTGATCAAGAAAGGGTGCCGTGGGGCTGAGCATTGCACTCACACCCTGTTAAGTTAGCATGGGTTTATTAGAAGCTTATACGCTATTTTTGCTTTCCTGTTCTGCTTTGCACACGACACGTACTGGTGATATTGTTTAGAGAAGGCTGAGTATTTTGCTTTATATGAGAATAATTTGGTATGCTAGATTTGTAAACTGACTCTCTAGTTTTGTGTGTATAGTGAGAGCATGGAACATCAAGGTTATCTTGAATACTGTGTCTGTTATTCAGAATGATCCTCGCACGTTCGAGCATAATACATATGGAGCTGTGGCCACCTCTGATACTTGCGCGTTTCATAATCCATTGTGGAGGCAAAGTTACACACAGTTGGAGAACATTCGTATCTTGACAGTTTGTGGAGCACTGAATGTGATCCACTACTGCGGAGTACCAGAGGTATGGGTCTGCCCATGTAATCCTATGAGACTTTCTGTAGTTATAAACTAATCTGCTAGGTAGGGAGGGTGAAATGTAGGTATATTTTAAATTTGTTTACCTTTAGCATTATAGGATGCTTTTTCCGTTTGTATTTCATAGAATAGTAACAATGCTGACAACCTTGTTTCTGATAATATGTTTGGTTGTATTTTAGGTACTGTGCATGAGATTATGGCGTTAGAAATAAACATTTCAAAGTTGCACGTGTCTTTATTTACATCTTGTTTTGGACTGGTGTAAGACTATATTGAAAGAGTGTTTTTGTTATCCACTTTACTTCATGTAATCTAAGTCGCATGTTCTGGGTTGATTAGTCATTGGTGTTTGTGCTCTAGGGCGAAGAACCAATGAGTCACTGATTGCTGGTTTGGTAGGGGGTTTGTGTAGTAAGGTGGGTTTTGGAACACCGTAATTCACTGAGGTCCTAAGTCTTTATGCACAGTTCTGTGTATGAGCAGAATTCCTGGAACAGTAGTTACAACAAAAAGGCTCGATAAAGGGCTTGCACTTTGAATATGAATATAAAATAGAAAAATAGTTGATAATCACAGCTAAGGAATGCAGCAATTAGATGTGTGTATGTGTGGATGATGTGTAGATTGAGTGGAAGATGAAAAACGTGAAAAATAAGAAAGGTTGGAGGGACGCAAACTAACGACTGCATTGTCAGTGAAGTAGATCTTTGGATTTCCAGGTCATTACACAGATAGGGTGTTGGATTCCGCAGTGGGAGCAAAAGAAACTAGTACAACAACTAAGGAAGAAAGCTAGTGCATAAAGAACACACAGTTGGGCAGATTTACAAGGTTGTGGGAAATATTATGCAAAAGTGGCGCAAGGGGCTTGTAAACCTGTCGCAGTGTGTGGCAGAAAAGACGCAAGAAAGGACAGAAGTGTGCAAATTACCTACTGCTATTCACGGGTAGTAGTTACCAAGAAGGCTGAATAAAGGGCCTGCACTTTGAATTTGAATTAAAGAAGAATAATTGATAAGCTTAGGCAAGAATGGTAGCAAGTAGATGTGTGTATTTGTGGTTGTTGTGTTCATTGAGTGGAAGATGACTAAGGTGAAAAATTAGAGAGGTTGCAGAGATGCAAACTTTCCATTTCTTTGTAAAGGAAATGGGTGTTTAGTTTTTCAGTGAATATATACATTCACTGAAAAAACCATAGGTTTCAGGCACGTTATAGTTAAGAATTAGCATTTAAAGAACCTTAAAAATTCACTGAAAAAACCATAGGTTTCACCCATGTTATAGTTAGCTGGACATTTCTCACATACAAAACTATTGAAATTCCCCCGTTATAGTTAGTTCAGCTAACTATAACTCGCGCGCCTAATGCACTGCTGATGACGTCACATATTACATCACCCATCACATGGTCAGTGACATCACTGATGACATCACTGATGACATCTCAAATGACATCACTGATGAAATCATCCATGTGAAAGAGTGGCAGACCTCCTCTCACCCTAATATAACCTAAAATACACACACTCAAAAATAGATACTAACATTTTCAAAAAAATGGAGATACCAATACCAGTTACAACAACCTATTCAGTAATTCCAACATCTACGTACACATCCACTCATCCACTAACAGTTCTATAAAGTCACTTAAACATGCACTCACTCATCATATGTACTCATACACCTATACATCCTGTTACACATCGATACTCATCCATACAGTTACTCACACACATACTCACACATGCAAATAAACTATCAAACATCCATTTGTTTGCATATACAGGTGTACACACAGCAGTACACTTACTTTTACAGAAACGTACACATACTTACTCTCTTAAACAATCAGTTATAGAAACACATACTTATTTATACAGGAACTTTTTCAATCTGTCACTGTCATATATCCTTACTTATATACATCAATACTCACATACACTAGTTTAAAACCTATGTACTTACTCATAAAGACACTATTGAGGCAGTCAATCACTCACTAGCACACCCATACACACATTCATCCACCCGTACAGTCCTGCACACATGCTGTCTTCAAAACACATACAAACAGTGAGTCAGTCATTCATGCATCTGTGCCCTAAGTAATACCCGCCACCAAACCATACATACACTCATTCTGATACTCAAAAAACCAACTAATAACCCATATGGACACTCGTGTAGCTACTCACCAACCCATGCAGCCACTTATACACAAAGTGAGACACTGACACAGATATTTACATATTTAAACATTACTCGCTAATACATGTATTCACTAAGATACACTTAATAAGTCAGTTATACAATGAAATTTACAAAAAAACATCCATTTAGAAACTTATTTACCTATTTATTCATCCTTTAAAAAAATATATATATTGGCAGTAGTTGACAACCAAAACAGTGCATACATGCAAATAATACATCAAACAAGAAGGAGAAAAAGAAAAAAACAAATTTAAATTCATTACATCCATCGATCTTAAAAAAACAATATCTTAAAATAAAACAAGCAATGGGAGAAGAAAAAGAACAAATACAGGGGAAAAAAAAGAAGTGGGCAAAGAGAGAAACACTGAGATGCTAGTCTTGGCACAGGCAAATTACCCATAAACATGAGTGGAATAAATAAGCTAATCCTACAATTACAATTTCTCAATCAGTTAATTCAATCTTCCACCGGTGCCCAAATCCTAGATGCTGTCTCCCTCCTCCTTCTACCCTTTAAAGAGAAAACGGACATTTCGAGCCTATGGATAGCTAGTAATCTAGCTCGCCAATTCATGAAGATAGGAGCTTCAGGGGACAGCCAATGAGAAGTTATGCAAAGCCTGATCTGGGACATGGCTATAAACAAAAAAGCTAATATATGTTGCGAATTCCTTTCTTCATTAATCCCAGCATCCACTCCGAATAACACCAGTTCTGGAGATAGACTACAATTAATCTTAAACTTGGAGTTAATAAAGCGCTCAACGTCTGCCAAAAAACCAGAAAGAGATGGGCAAGTATAAAACATATGAATGGAATCAGCAGCATATAAACCACACCTTGCGCAAGAATCTCCCTTTCTACTACCCCATTTTGAGATCTTCGCAGGCGTATAATATAGATCTAACATTGCCATATAGCTTTGAGTTCTAAAAGTCGCAGAACCTCACTGGCAAGCTCCAAAACTGGTGTTAAATCAGTTCCTGTCGTTCCAAGCTTACCATCCCACTTGACACCTTGCGCCAACAGATCGTCAGGGAGAGTAGATAATAAATACTGATACAGCACACCTATTTTACTTCTTTTTTTAATTAATTCCATAAAAAGGAAGTTTATCTAATAAAGTAGGTGCACCCCTCAGACATTCATGTATAAAACTTTGTATCTGAAGGTATTTTAAAAAATCACGTGATGAAAACTTAAATTTATCCTTTAAAGAAACGTAAGGGAGAAATTGACCATCCCTTACTGAATCTCCTATAACCCGGGCACCAAGCGCTTGCCATCTAACCATCGTTTGATGCTGGAATATGCCAGGCAAAAGCCGAGCAGCTTTAAAGGGGGTGAAAATATTCAAATTGGGGATACATAGCTTCCGCCTGATTTTCTGCCTAATGATAAACATAGCCATTATGACCTTGAATCTCGTTCTCTTATAATAACTTGGTTTTAGCACTTCCGATAGAATACCCTTGGCCTCAGCGCCTAGGCCTATCTCAAAAATAGTTGGACGATTACATAATGGCACAACTGCCTTATCTCCAAGTAGTGGTACACCCAGCGTCTGAGCCATAACTGCCCAATAATACAGTAAAAGATTTGGTACAGACCAACCACCCTGAGCACGGGGGAGGCACATCAACTTAGCTGCCAGATCCTATCTGCCTTACTGAGACTGCTTTGTGTTTATTCTAAAGGGATTGTCCTAAACAAATATAAAAACTTCGGGAGGACTACCATTTTAAGAACACTACATCGGCCGTATAAAGAAAGATGAAGGTGGTCTAATTGCTCTAATTTGGTATTAACCGCCTCCACCACCGGGAGAATGTTTAGATCCGGAATAGCTTCCACTACGGCAGTTATGCGAACCCCAAGATATCTAGCTTCTGTAACAACTGGGGCATCAGAAATTGGCATATCAGGTGTCTGAATTACTTGGGTTTTGGATACGTTTAATTTGTATCCTGACACTGCTCCAAAATACTCGGCCAAAGTCTTAAGTGCATTAAATGCAGAAGAAATGTCAGATGTTAAAACGACTATATCGTCTGCATACGCTAAAGTACAGTACGTCATTCCGCCAGCCCTTATTGGTATTATGCCCTGATTGCCCTCTATCTTGCTCAAAAATGGATCAATATAAAGGGCAAATAATAGGGGTGAGCACGGACACCCTTGGCGTGTGCCCCTTGCTTATAGAAAAAGAACTGGTCTGTTGCCCGGAAATGCGAAGTGCAGCTTTTGGGAAGGAATACAATGCCCGAATTGCTTGAATAAATTCAATACTAAATCCCTTCCACTGAAGCACGGCCCACAAGAACCCCCAGGAGACCCTATCGAATGCCTTTTCGGCGTCCAACAGGATCACCCCGAGGGGGCAGGCCGTGACCTGTGCCCAATCCAATAGAGCTATAACACGTCTGACATGGTCTGACGTATCCCGCCCAGGGATGAAACCATGCTGGCGTATCGAAACCAAAGGAGTAATCACTCGAGCTAATTTAACTGCCAAAACTTTGGAATACATTTTGAATCGCTTTTTATTAGCGATATAGGTCGAAAGGATGAGGGTAAAAGCTCCGGCTTGCCTTTCTTTTTAAACAGGACTATGGTAGTATCTTTCCAAGATTCAGGGACAATACCCTTCTGAGCAGCTCTAAGCACAATAAGCAGATCTACCCGAATCTCCCCCAAGAATGTCTTAAAAAACTCAAGAGGCACAGCATCTTGGCTACAAGCTTTACCGTTCGCTAAGGTCTTCACCGCAAGTTCCACCTCATCCCATTGGATAGGAACCGATAAAAATTCGCTCTGCTCTTGAGACAACTTAGAGGTGTCAACTCCTGATAGAAAGTCCTCAACTTCCTGCTCTATACAAGAGCTCGAGACATCCTCCCTATACAGATTAGTGTAGTAATTTAGGAACACTCCCTTTATACCCTCCTGCGTATCATGGACTATCCCCATATGATCTTGAATTTTTACAACATGACTCTGTACACTTCGCTGCTGGAGTCTCTTTGAAAGAACCCTACCAGAGTTCTCACCAAACTCAAATATCTTTGTACGGTATTGAAGATATTTTGTGGCAAGATCCTGTCCAAAAAACTCCAGAAGTCTGGCTTTCATGATTGCAATTTCCTGTTGACAAGATTCAATATTATGGCCATGCTTTATTTTACCAGCGAGTTCTATTTCAGCATCTCTTAACTCCTTCACACGGCTCTTAATCAGCTCTTGCTCTGCCTTCCACCTATGAGAAGAAAAGCTTTTAGTTTCTCCACGCAGACCAGCTTTCAGAGTGTCCCAAACGATCTGAACGGAAGCAGTACCCCTATTGATATTAAAAAATTCAATTATCCACTCCCTAATATGAATACAATAGGCCTCATCCAACAACAATTTTCTTTCAAATGTCCACTTGCGTGGAGGTTTTCTAATCCGTGGCCATGAGCATTCTGCTATCAATGGATTATGGTCCGATAGAATCCGCGGAGGAGAAAAAATGGAAGAAGCAGCTGCCACCTGCTCTGAAATAAAAACATAATCTAACCTAACATATTTATTGAGGGGAGCCGAATAATAGGTATATTCATCATCTAATTTATTCTGTAAAAACCATAGCTCTATGATTCCATGCTCCTGAAGTAAAGTCTGAAGTGCTTTAAACACTTTAGGCTTCCTACCACCATACTTAGCGTCATTTGCACTTGTTATGTTGATATTCATATCCCCACATAACAAAAGTGGACTAGGCCACTGAGCTAACTCAACATTTAAAAACTTAAACACCTCGGGATCATCAACATTAGAACCATAGATAGTGCATACCGTTAATGATCTATCATTAATTGAGAATTCGGCAATAACCCACCTCCCCATTCGATCTTCCAGGACCCTTTTGCAAACCCCTACTATTCATAAGAATAGACATTCCTCTTATCATAGATGATTGTTTTAGAGCAAGCTATAAGATCAAACCCCGGTATCTTCAAACAATCCCGCCTTCCCCAAGGTATGTGTGTCTCCTGTATACATATAATATCAAGATACATAGTCTGTACAGTTTTAGAAAATAACACCCACTTCTTAGCATATTTGAGACCACACACATTCCAAGTACCTATGACAAGTCTTTCCCGCCCCATCTAAACAAATAAACAAAAACCTACTTTGTGATTCTCCCATTTTTTTCCCCAATACCTTAAAGCAAAATATATAATCAGTTTGATCTGAACACATTGCCATCTCTGCAAAAACCTACTAATCCTTACACCCCCAGCACCTACACCCCCCACCCCTCCCCCACCACCCAAACAACCCCACCCCCCCTTCAACCACCCATCCCTTACAACACCCCTAAGTGGCAACAGGACTAGGTCCTTGTGATGGAAAAAGCTGGTAACCCACTCCCACACGGGTTACCTCTCCCCATGTCTGAGTAAGAGGAGGGAGGGCAAAGGACAAGAGCACTAATTGTACCTAAAAAAAACACCTATTTGGCATAATGGGAGAAAAAGGAAGAAAATTCCAAAAATCAGCACAAAGGAAACCATATAGATTATCTCTCCCAATAAAAATCTAGCGCTTGCCTTCGTCCTCCTACTCCACCTAAAAAAAACACAAAATACCCCAGATTGGTCCCTCCTTATTCAACCTTTACATCGCAGAAACAAATTCCTTAGCTTGTATTTCAGACATAAAGTACTTTGTCTGCCCTTGCCAGATAATCTTCAGCTTTGAGGGACAAAGTAAGAAAGCCTGTGCCCCCTTCGCCTGAAAGGGAGCAATCAGCTGGCGGAGCTGCCACCTCCGCTCCACTGTTGCTGGGCAAAAATCGGGCCGAACAAAAAAATCACAGCCCTTACCTCGCCTTTTCCTATCTGGCCTTGCTAACTCGTATACTTTTTCCCTAGCTAAGAAATTGTTAAGACATATCAATATTGCATGGGGCTTATCCCCAGTCTTTTGCCGCTGTTTAAAAGGAAAGCGATGGGCACGAAGGACCTCGACCTGCCAGTCCCACTGTAGAGTTTCCGGAAGTGCCTCTTGAAACACAAATTTCCTCACATCCCCCCCTTCAAGGCCCGGAACCCCTAAAATTCTAAGGCTGTTTCTTCTCAACCTACTTTCTTATTCGGTTAACTTCCATAATATGTCCTCCTTCTGTGCCCCAATCAAATCAGTTGCATTCCTCTGGGCAGCTAGGGCATCTTCAAGATTGGAAATCCTTTCCTCTGCTTCCCCAATTCTGGTTGCTATTTCCGTGAAAGTTTTTGCTATTCTCCGAATAGAGTTCTGGACTCTACGGCAGACTCCCTGGGTGCGGACATTCTCTTGATGAGACTCCTCCCGATGCGCAATCATTGTTTGATAAATGAGTGATAGCGTAATCTCAGAGGGAGGCAACTCAGATTCTTGAGACTGTGTTGTAGTTATCTCCACTAGCCTGCCGTCCTCTGAATCCGGACCATCGATTAGGGAGTTGTCTATTGGTGGGAGATCCAGCCCCCCCGAGTCCTCTCTCACAGGAGCCCGTGTCTTATGCCCATTCCCCTTTCGAACTGTCCGGGGAAGCCGAGGACCCAACCCACTACTCAGGATATCATTCTGCCGCCAATCACCATTGTCACTGCCATCATCTGTCCAATCGGAATCAATCTCCTCTTCGTTCAAAGATGACCCAGTATTCTCTGAAAGAGAGAAAAACTTTTCACCTTCGAACTCTTTACAGAGCTGATTAGTTATGTCCGATACCTGGCTAGTTGTATCCCTTAACTTATTACCAGTTATACTAGCTGCAAGCATATGTACCAAAGCCGGCGCTTCACTTCCTAACTGAACTACATTTCCCACAATGCAGTTCACTGGATCGCTCAATTTTACACTGGAGTCCATTCCTTCTGAGTTTTGCGCCAAATGATACTCTGTGGTCCCCTGCCCAGGGGCCACACATACCTTCTCAGTTTTATCCTGTGCAGAAGGGACGCTGCTATTATTGCCATTATTGCCAGCACATACGGACAGAGCCATCGTTGTTCCCCCCCTGTCTCCACCTCTGAAGCCTTTACCATACCCTCGGTGGCTTGAAGTACTATGCCAGAGCTTTTAGTCTTAGAACTTATCTGACTGAACAGAGCAGGTACCGTCTTTGCGCCTCCTTTTGCATTGCGGACTGCTCCTGTTCCTGTCGCCTTCTCTGCACTCCGATCTCCTCGTATGGGGCCTACTAACTCGATGCGCGTCTCCCGATCATTCACAGATCCTCCGGCGGCAGCTGCCGCGGAGCGTGTTCGTGCCGCTAGTGCGGCCTTGGAGATGACCTTCGGCGCCATACCACATCCGCTGGTATGGGAGGTTGAGACCAAACGCCAAACAGCACAGTGAAGCACCCAATTGGCGCTAACATAATTGGTACCCTCTAGCAAAGTAATGTAATGTGTTGGATTTGTAAAGTAGCAAGTCTGAGCATACCAGTGGAGCCAAAGACTGGAATCCGTTTCACCGCATTTTGTCACGGGTTAAGCAACACCGGAGAAACCACCTGGGAGGCTTAACACAGCTGAAGGTGAGGTTCCGTGGGAGAGGGAGAGAACGCCAGATTACACAGCCAAACGAACGGCCGCCATCTTGCCCAACCTATTTATTCTTCCATCGACCTTTAGATATACATATATAAAAATATTTATTTTTCAGAAAGACACACATTCAGTGGATGATGTCATCAGTGATGTCACTGACCATGTGATGAGTGATGTAATATGTGACGTCATCAGCAGTGCATTGTGGGCGCGCGAGTTATAGTCAGCTGAACTAACTATAACGGGGGAATTTCAATAGTTGTAACCTATGATTTTTTCAGTGAATTTCTAAGGTTTTTTAAATGCTAATTCCTATCTATAACATGGCTGAAACCTATGGTTTTTTCAGTGAATATATATATATATATATATATATATATATATATATATATATATATATATATATATATATATATATATATATGTATATATATATGTATATATATGTATATATATATATATTCTATTTATGCTTGAAATGCCTATAAGTCACTGCATATTTTACATATATGTTATTTTATTATATGCATATGGGTCTCTATTTTATTTTATTGTATCTATCTCAATGTGTAAATATAATCCTAACAATTGTATCTATACATGCTTCAATATTGAAACATTGAGAAAACATAATGTAAATAAATACATATAAATAAACAAAATAGCATAACATTTATATATATATATATATATATATATATATATATATATATATATATATATATATATATATATATATATATTACCTACTGGCGGTCGCCAGTAGGTATATATAGTTAGGATTTTTTCTCTATGGGATTTTTGAAAATTCTATGTCTAATAACTTTGGCGTTTGTGGACGGAATTGGCTGAAATTTTCAGGAAAATGGAACATTTTGTTTCTGAGCAGCCCCTGAAAATTTGGGGGGGGGGGTCGTCAAGGGGGGGCCGAGAAAAAAGGGGGGTCCCATGCAATTTTCCATAGGGCGGTTGGCCTCACTTTTAGCTCGAACGGCTGAATGGATTTCCACAAAACTTGGCAAAATTGTAGATATTGTTTGCCCGATGTGCCTTTGCTAGGTCTCAAGATATGTGGTCCTGTGAATTTTGAGTAAATTAGGTTTAAAAAAAGATATATATCTAGAGCCGCGCCCGGTACGCGTACCGGGGAGCGCTCCAGGCGCGCCACGCGACTTGCGCACGGCAAGCTGATTGGTTCTCGGGTGTCTGTAAACATTCGAAACAGTCCGCAGCGGCCGCCATCTTGTGTCTCGGTAGGATTGAGACACAAGAGGTGGCAAGAATCAAAGGGGGGAAATGAGCAAAAGGGGGCAGGGTACACTCCCCTGACCCCCTACTTTTGATGTGGGGGCCATAAAAGGCTCCCGCGGGTGAAAAAAAAAAAAACCCAATTTCGATTTTCGCGGGGTGAGCGCCCGGTACGCGCACCGGGGAGCGTACGGGGGAGCGTACCATGGAGATTAAAAATGACAGACTTTAAAAAAAAAAAAAAAGCTTCTTTTTATAAATTGGAGGTAGTTCTGAAAAGAACTTTTTTTTTGATTTTGTTGTTTTATATATTTTTTTTGTTTTTGTTGTTTTATATTTTTTTTAGACTTTTTAAAACAATTTTATATTTTTTTGGGATTTTTGTCAAGGGAAAAACAAAAACAAGGATTCCAAAACGGCTCAACAGGAGCAAAAAAATTTGAAAATTTAGGGACTGGAAGAGCAGCGGTGTTGCTGTTTCTTTAGGGCAATGAGTTCAACACTCTGCTCCCCATAGCAGAGCAGTTCGTCATACTCCGTGCACAAAAATTTGATGCCTGCAAACACCGGCTGAATGTTAGGGACCATTCTTCCACGGGGTGGTCCCGAAGGTGTTGCTCCACCAGTGGAGGTTCTGCCGCCATCTGTGGGTACATTCCGTGCCAGCTCTCTGACACTCTCCCTGGCAAAGTTGTTTAGGGTGTCTTCTTTTCACATGCCTGATCTAATTAGCATTCCCAAAACTATATTTTTTCAGAGGATTGCCTCTGGATAAACTACTCCCACATATTTTGCAGGTTACTTTGGGAGCGTTGACTTTTTTCTGTCCTTTTTTCTTTTGCTGAGGAGGTTCCTCATCTAAAAATCCATCTGAATCACTGCTGGATGACTCTCTTGCAGTCATTGCTGGAGATCAGAAAAGTAGGAGATAGAGTAGACAGAACAGCTCTTGCTCTCTCCAAGTACAAAGCAATAGTGAGAGAAATGGGTGGGTTTCACACAATTTGGAAAAAAAAAAGTTCTGAACCAATGAAAAGTGTTATTTTAAAGTCACATGGTTTGACGCGCTTACGCTACGCGCCCCGGGGCGCGTCCCGGGCGTGTATCGTAAGCGCATCGGGGCGCTTACGTTGCGCGATCATATGCGCTTCCGGGTGCGCTTACGCGGTGCGTCATAAGACGCATCTCGCGGCTACGCGATACGTGTCTTATGACGCAAGGCATGGCGGCTACGCGATACGTCACGATGTTGTTTTCGTTCGCGGCAATAGCGCTTCCGGGACGCGCATCAGTACGCGCCCCGGGGCGCGCCGCAAGATTGCGCTTACCCGTGCGTTCACCTGTCCGCGCCCCGGGAGCGCACCAAAAATAATATAAAAAAAATATAAAAAAATTATAAAATATAAAATTCGATTTAAAATGTATTATTTTTATAAAGATTTGCTATTAAAAAACCTATGAAATTCACTGAAAAAACCATAGGTTATAGACCATATATAGTTAGGAATTAGCATTTACAAAACCTTGAAAATTCACTGAAAAAACCATAGGTTATAGACCATATATAGTTAGGAATTAGCATTTAAAAAACCTTATTTTACTCACACAAAACCATTGAAATTCCATATATAGTTAGTTGTACTAACTATATATCGCGCACCCGCAATCCACTGCTGATGATGTCACATATTACATCATTCATGACATGGTCAGTGACATCACTGATGACATCACTGATGACATCTCAAATGACATCACTGATGACATCACTGATGACATCTCATTTGACATTATTCATGACATCATTCATGTGATGATACGATGAACCTCTTCAGACTCTAATATAACCTTAGATACACTCAGTGTAAACAGACACTCACAGACTGTCACTCATCCATGGAGTTACTCACACACCTAATCAGTCTTGCAAAGAATCAATCACACCTCCATTTCCTCAACTATATAGTTAAACACACCTTACTTATTGAAACATATAATAACACATATTTACTCTGTAATACAATCCCTGATACAAGTTCACAATAATCCATACAGCCACTCACACATTCACTGGCTCTTATGCACAGTTATTTATATATGTCAACTACCACATGTACTGTGTTTTACATGTACTTACTTTGACATGTAGCACTGAGATATCCATTCACTCACCAATACACTCATGCACACAGTAAACCGCCCATACAGCTGTTTCCACATGCACTTTTGAACCCATACATCTAGTGAATCAACTGCTCACACATCTATGCACAGAGTCATACACCTCCCAGACACCCACACACACACTCAGTCTCCCATACAAATACTTGGCCAACTAATCAATAACCCATATAGTTAGTCATATAGCTAATGATCAACACATGCATCAGATTACAAAACAACAGACACAATGGTGCACAATTTAAAACAGTTTAGTCACTAACCCATGCACTCAGTGAGACACATTTAATCACTCACTTATACAGTCAGTCATGCACCTACTAAATACATCATCCAGACACTTATACATCCACTCATTCTTCAATATATAAGACATATTTTAACTTTACAGAAACATACAGTCACTGGATGTTGTCATCAGTGATGTCATCAGTGATGTCATTTGAGATGTCATCAGTGATGTCATCAGTGATGTCACTGACCATGTCATGAATGATGTAATATGTGACATCATCAGCAGTGGATTGCGGGTGCGCGATATATAGTTAGTACAACTAACTATATATGGAATTTCAATGGTTTTGTGTGAGTAAAATAAGGTTTTTTAAATGCTAATTCCTAACTATATATGGTCTATAACCTATGGTTTTTTCAGTGAATATATATATATATACCTATATATATGTGTGTGTATATGACCCACTGGTGGTCGCCAGTAGGTTGTTATAGTTAGGACCTAGTTACCATAGGAAAATCGCAACATTCTATTTCCAATAACTTTGGCGCCAATTGACGAATCTTCATGAAATTTTAAAAACTTTAGGCCCGCTCTGGTCTCCTCCTATCTTGAAAGTTTCGGGGTGATTGATCTAGATGGGCTGAGAGAAAAGGGGGTCCCAAAACATGTTTCCCCATGCAATTTCCCATAGGAAACTTTAGACATGGCTACAGCCCGAACTGCTGAACGGAATTACACCAAATTTGGCAAAAAGGTAGCCCTTGGTTCAGAAATATCCATTTTTTGTTAAATGGTGTAAATCCGTTCAGTAGTTGCTGAGAAAAGCAAAATTTACAAAATTTCAATATCTATGGCCGTGAGGGATCCGTGCACCCTCCCGATCACGAGCTTCATGCTAATTGGCTGTCAACACTCCGAATCAGGAAGTGTTTGAAGCCATCTTGTGCCTCGGTAGAACCAAGGCACAAAAAAAGAGAAAAACAAACGTGCAAAACATGAAAACGGGGCAGGGTAGAAACACCCTGACCCCCTAGGCCTGCCTAGGGCAGAAAAAAAATAATATATTTTTTAAAATGACGAAATGCGCGACGGATCCGTGGGTCCGGCCCCGCAAAAAAAAAAAGAAGCGCGGACTCCCGTGCTTTGTTATTAATTAGCCCCGGGTGAGCCAAGTCTTGGGGGCAATGGTTATATTATAATGGGGGGCCCAAAGGGGCCACCCAGCCCCGGGGACTGCCACCCCTGGGGCTTTTCAAAAGAATTTGCGTGGGCTCTCGGCCTCCCCGCAGCCCCGGGGCCCACCACCCCCGGGGCTTGTTTAATAAATTGTTGAGGGCTCAAAGGCCCCCCGCAGCGCCGGGGACCGCCATCCCCGGGGCTTCTAAAATAAATGGGTGATGGTGCTCAAAGGCCCCATAAGCCATGGGGGCCGCGACCCCCCGGGGCTTGTATTTAAAAAAAAATTAAAAACCTATGTCCGTGACAGACCCCCAAGCCCTGGGGACCACCACCCCCGGGGCTTTGTAAATGGTGGGAGGTGCACCCCTCCTGGAGCCCTCGAGGGCCCTGGGGACCACCACTCCCCGGCTCCTGCAGTGTCCCGGGGTGCCCACGCCCGGGACACTGCTGTTTGCTATGGCAGGGTAGGAGCCTCTTGGCTCCCGCCCTGTCATAGCAAACTGCTTTGGTTTTTGGAAGAGAGAGCAAGGAATCCTGCTCTGTCTTCCAAAAACCAAAGACGATCCACACGGGGAGCTGCACCTAGCATCTAATCCATTTTGAGTTCTGGAGTATCGTGATACTCACCTTAAAGCATTTCAATGCCTCGTCAGGGGAAGTAAGCGCCGTATAAATACAATTATAATTACAACCTGAAAATCTTCACAGTGTTTTAGTGGGTGGGATCTGCTTCCAGACATAAATACAAGGGAGGTTGCTCTGTGCAGTGTGATTGAAAAGCTCAGGAATATCTTGTAACAAAAAGGAATGAAAACCACGGAAAGGTCTGCTAATAGATGTGTTGTCTCTGCCTGACTGGTTTTCATAAAAACAAAAATTCAATTGGTGTAAAGAAAATATACGGCTGGTGTGACGGTTACATCTTAAAGTGATGCACACAGAATATGCTGTCATAGCTGTGCACCAATACACGGTGCCAATATTAAGTTAGGGAAACCTTGGTAATTTTAGTTCAAAGTCAAGTCAAAAACAGCTTTATTAGATTTTAGTTATAAAAACCATAAAAGCACAATAAAAACAGTTAAAACACATTTACAGCTTGATTCATGTGAATACAATAAAAAGTTAAAAATAAAATACATTAAAATGGGGGATTACAATGACTTGGAGGTTGATGTTAGGTCAATTCATCGAGGTCCTGAATCTAATTATAGTTTTTAGGAATGATGATACAGAGTACATAATCAATTCAACTTCCAACATTTGCAATCTCATGAGTGCTAACCTACATTGTCTCAATACCCACTTTCTTAACACAGGAATTAAAAATCTTTCACTCGGCAAGGAATAGAATTTGCAAAAATGTATACAGTGTAACATGGATTGAACAGAAACATGATCACAGGGACATAATGTCACATTTTTAGACCAGGAGTTTATTTCAGGAAACGTAACCAGTCTAAAAAAAGTCCCCCCCCTAAAATGTGTGAGTGGCATGCGAGAATAACATCTTTGCACCTGAATCAGGTATGGCTGGGTGCCCTGTCCTTGGACGATCAAATGATTCTCCATGACTGAGGTCTTACATTTCTCTACCAGCCATCATTTGTTCTTGAATTGTGCAAACAGGTTTCCTTCAATTTTTTCCTTGAAATACTCGCTAGGCAAGTCGGGGAGTCAAAATATTCAGGATGTCCAATATCAATTAAGAATTTCTTTACGTACATAATCCTGGAAATCCTTGAGACCCCCTTGTAAATTAAGACAGTCCATAATTATCTCTCTGTTCAGATCTGTCTCATCAGTTGACCATACCTTATGCCATAATAAAATGGGGTTAATTTTGATAAAGTCTGAAATGTAGTGTAAACCTAGTTCTTGATGGCACACGTAGGTGGAGGTGGACCCCGGGACAGCTAATAAGTAGCGGAGGAATGCATTCTCACAAAGCTGTAAATTGTGAGTTTCCGTTATCCCCCATATCCCTGCGCCATATGTTGCCGTTGGCACACATTTATATTTATATATGTCCACTGATACTGGGACTGGACGTCCCCCCAACTTGTTGGCAACATTTCGAACTTCCCCAATTGCTCGTGAAAAAGCCAATTTTCTTGCCTGGGCTGCCAAAGACCAGGTCCCCTTTTTATCAAAATTAATACCCAAGTAAGAGAATGTATCGATTGTATCTATTTTTGTATTTGAAAGGAAGATTTTACATGTAGGAGTTCTCTTCTTAGTGCAGCACATAGTAAATGTCTTGCTTACACTAATTTTTAGACCTCTATCACTCATGTATTTGGAAAATTTAACGAGTGCTCTTTGGAGGCCGACTTGGGTCCGTACCATAATTACTGCATCATCTGCATATAATAAAATGGGGACTGGGGTATTCCTAACTTTGGGATAATCCTGCTTATCTTGAGTAAGATGAGAAGCTACACTATTTATATATAAATTAAACAAAAACGATGCAAATATGCAGCCCTGTCTCACTCCCTTGTTTACACCAAATTTAGAGGTACACTCACCCTTGTCCCCAAACCGTACCCTAGCCCCAGCCCCCCGATATAACTCCTTGATGAAAATTAGCAGATTTGGTTCTACACCCATTTGCTGTAATATGGTCCAAAGTTTATCATGACTCAAGCAATCAAAGGCTGAGCTTTGGTCTACAAAAATTAAAAATAAATTTTCCTTTTTAGCCGCCACGTATTTGGCTATTATCAACGATAGGTTTAGGCCTTGCTCCGTTGTACCGAGTCCTGCTCTAAAACCATATTGAAACTGTGAAAGTATACCTTTATCTTCCACCCAAAGTTGCAATTTATTAAGTATAACCCTCTCAGCAACCTTCATAAGTGAATCCAATAAGGAAATTGGTCGATAACATTTTGGTTCACTACGGTCGCCTTTCTTAAAAATAGGAACCACAATGGCCTCTTGCCATGTAGGAAGGAACCCTTGTTTGTTACAGCTGTTTAAGACGTTAGTTAAAAGCGGCGCCCATAGTTCAGTATTTGATTTATATATGTCTACCGGCACCCCGTTCGGTCTTGGTGCTTTCCCTGCAGCACTATTATTAATGGCTGCTTGAACTTCTAACAATGAGAATTCAATATTTATTGGGAAGGTTTCTTGGGCCACAGTATCCTCTCCTCCAGTTTGATCTGATCTCATGCTCCCATTTAAAACATCTGCCTGATAAAGCTCACTAAAATAGGTTACCCATATGTCTTCAGTAATCGCCACTTGTATTGTGCCACTTTCATTGTCTACAAAAAAAGGGGCATTTACGACCTTTCAGAAACCAATGTTGTCTTTAGTCAGACAGGCTTCATATAACACCTGCCAGGCTTCCTGTTTCAACTGTCTCTTTCGATTTTTAACTGCATGTTGATATGCAGTTCTGGCAGCTCTTACTTCAGCCACATTTCTTGGTTCACTTTTTAGCGTCACCAATAAGTGTGCATGAGTCTTACTGCAATCCGAGTGGAACCATCTCTGCATCTTAGTTTTACCATGTTTCTGCAGTCTCGTGAGAAGCTTTCGTATCTCATCGGAAATTCTGAGAAAGGCCTCGGTAACTAGGACATAATCACTATTTACAGTAAGGCATGTTTCGAATTCCTTGTTTTTGTTTTTAATGAGACATTCGAAAAAGCCACAGGCTCTACTTTGTTCCACTTTATGGCATATCTGTTCTTCTTTGCAAGGCTCAGTTTATAACTATATAAGTTTTCAATTAAGTTGTTTACTTGTCCATTTCGCCTCGCAAAAGAGAGCGATAGACTATTTGGAAGATGATCACTCATTGCCATCTCGCATGTATTATAAGTGAGAATATGACAAGAATGCCGATTGGATACCAGAGCAAAGTCTATGACAGATTTACATCCCCTCCCAATGTATGTTGGCTCAAAAGGGACCGCAGGAGAGCATAATTCGTTGGCGAAGCCCAGATCCAATTGAAAAATCAGATCATTAAGATGGTTACCCAAGGTCGTATGAGAGAAGTGTGTGCAGGCTTCTTTTCTCCCTGTGCCCAGACCACAAATATTCAAATGACTGTACGGGCATAAAAAACAATTGAAGTCCCCTACCCATATGAGACATCTATCCTCTGTCTGTTTTTCTTCAATACTCTTAAGGGTTTGGCACATATCCTCTAAGATCTTACTTGTTTCTGCTTTCGGGATATTGTTATAGAAACTTATCAAAACTTTTTTTGATTTCCCCCATCCGTCATCTGTAATATCTGATAATATTCAGAAACAGTATCAAATTTTACTATCATCCCATTTAAAATGTTTGATACGTAGGTGCAAAGGACCCCTTTATTCCTTCCCCTTATCATTCGAATAGCAGGAGTGTGGAAAGTACGGTAGCCATTTATATGAATGGCCTCCGTTATCATGGCCGATAACCCCGCAATATTCCAGGACATCAATCTGATGTTACCTTCTATTTCTATGTTAGTGGCTTTTGTCCTATCAGTTATTTGTAGAGGAAAATCTCCTGATAAGCTTCCAGTTTTGCTTTGGCATGCCGATGGATACTTCCCTAGCCTGTTTATTAGGTTCCAGAGGTTCTTCTCCTGCTGTTAAGTTTGTAGTTGAATGTAGGTTGAATAAAATATCAACTTTGTTCTGTGTATGTTGATTATTATTTATAATAATCTCAGGGTAAATCACTTTATCCATGTCATCATTAGTGATCTGGACAGAATAGATTTCCAGCCCACCAGAATCCATGTTAGGGGGTTGTTTTTCAGGGATTTTTCACTTATCTTTTATTTCCTTGGCCCTGGGCCGGGAATTTTTGTGGGTGACGGTATTTTGGATGAGTCAGTCCACCATTTCAAGTGCGCTGTACCTGTTACTAGTTGGAAAGTCCTCTTCCAGACCATAGCCCACATATTCTGTTCTAATTCTAGCATAATCTGCTCCTGGGCTTCCCTCCAATGTTATTCTGTGCGTGACATAATTAGTTCTATATGTTTTGGATCTATAAAAGTATGTAAGATCAAAAGGCTGGATTCTTGTATTCGACATGTAGGACCACCCGCCCCGGATGTGTTGAAAAGCTTGCGTCTCTTTAAAATTTATGATAATACAGTCTCCTGGAATGTTTTTCCTGCTCCTTCCCACTCCGCTGACTCTCCGTACAAACAAGATCTTGCTGTGGATATGTGGGGGAAGTGGTCTATCAGCATTAAGCCAATGTATGGTTTTATTTTTCAATTCTGAGAACGATTCCAAGGTTCCCTTCCCTAATTCAGGGACCCCTACCAAAACAATAACATATGGGATGGATTCTGGGGGCAAATCAATACTTGGTAGCAAGCATCCTTGGTCATCATTTGTACCAGTTCTATTCATATCCTCCTTCAAGTTTTTAATTGTACCCCCACCCGCCTTATGATTTGTGCCACTATTTCTCCTGGATATGTCCTTTTTTCCTTGAAAGTTTTTGGCAATTTTGGGGCACAGTTCACCTTCGGCGCTACTCCGTGATGATTCTTTCATCAAATCGGATGCAGGTATCAGGGGCATAGAAATTTGCGCCAGCGCATTCCTTGTATCATTATGTGAGAGCAATTTATCTTGAGACTCTGTTGGTATTGTCGAGTGTATCTTTTTATTAAGCTCAAAATTCGATAAAGTCAATTGCTCAAGTTTCTTTAGTCTTTCTTCGATGAGCTGTAGTCTGTCCGTGATGGGCCGGATAGAAGATGTTAAAATTTCACCAATTTTTACCCAAAAACCCTCATCCAGAACCACCGAAAGGCCAACAGACGTATTAACAGGAGGATTGCTTGTTCAAGATACGTGCTTTTCGGCGGTAGTTTGTGCAGCAGATGGTGAAATGTCATCGTTAACTTAAGCGGCTTTTTATTGTCTTCCCCTTTTGGCGCCTACCACCTTCTTCATTTTAGGTATAGCTCCTGGTATATGTCCTGACAAAGATGGGGTAGCCCCTATTTCAGCCAGCGTTTGTGCGGGGGTGGATACACCTTCAGGCAGAGAAATCACAGTCTTGGTATTGCTTGAAATCTGTATTGGCAGTTCCACCAGCCATAGTACTCATGATATCTGCAGCTGTTGAATCGCTATTCAAACTAATGGATACTGAGTCATAGGTGGCATTAATATTTTCATTTCCTTCCGGGGTAACGGACAATGCAATGTTACCCAAGGAAGACCGTTTAGTATAGGCCGGGTCTAGGGAAAGGCGACGCTCTGTTAAATCAATTTCACATGCCAATACCAATGCGGCTCTTACAATAAATCGATCTAAAGTACCTGCCACAGAGCCTCCAGATATGGAATTCCTCCCTCTTCCTGAGTGACCAGCCATTACAAATTTATGCAATTACTACCACAAGGTATAAATGCAAATGAATGCACTTACTGTTTTTAACCAATCTCCGATGTTAGGGAGGTAGCC
Organism: Lissotriton helveticus; assembly: GCF_964261635.1. NCBI lineage: Eukaryota > Metazoa > Chordata > Amphibia > Caudata > Salamandridae > Lissotriton > Lissotriton helveticus. The sequence continues at coordinate 241,463,489 of NC_136061.1, read as the reverse complement.
CAGCCTAGCCTCTCCAGCCTCGAACAGGCTCAAACGGGCCCGCCCTTGGCCCGGGCTTCGCCTGCGCGCGTCCAGCGCCGTGGGAATCTGCACTTAGATTTAAGCCCCGGGGGCGGGAGAGATGCCTCACGCCTCCCACAGGACCGCGCTGCCCTCATGGGAGATGTAGTCCTGGGCAGCGCGCAGTCCCGGGGCAGAGGAGGCGGCAGGCGTGCAGTAAAGGTCTCCCCAATGACCAGCAACAGAAACAGCAACAGGGCAGCCAAAAGTGGGTGAAAGTCTCCAGAAGCGCGTCCCGCGCCGCGGGAGTTTGTGCTTAGATTTAAAACCCCGGGGGCGGGAGAGATGCCTCATGCCTCTAACGAGACCGCGCTGCCCTACTGGGAGATGTAGTCCTGGGCAGCGTGCGGTCCTGGGGCAGAGGAGGCAGCAGGCGTGCAGTAAAGGTCCCCCCAACGACCAGCAACAGAAACAGCAACAGGGCAGCCAAAGGTGGGTGAAAGTCTCTAATTTTAGTTAGTTTAGAAATAGATATTTCTGCAGTTATAGCCTAGCTCCCCGGGATACTTAAACTCTACCCATTAGGTCATAGGATTAAGGTGGCACTGTTCAAATCCTAACAGACTCACCCAGGATCTGGTGTGGACTTCTACAGTTGTTACAGAATGAGCAGTCAGGCAAATAGAGAATTGTCACATAGAATCTCATATTAGTAGCTTGCACTGCTTATTTTAACGTTGAACCTTAAGAAAGCGCACTGCACAAATGGTCGAAACACATATGCTAACAGTCTTCCTGTGGATAAGTGTCAGGTCTTCATGATAGTTAATCATTTCTCATCTTTATTGAACATGTAGAAGAAGATATGAAAAAGAGAAATTGAGTAATGTGGTAATCATGTGGCTTGCACTGTGCAATGGTGTTAAATGCAGTCGGTGGTGTAAATGTAAAGGTCAACTTGAAAAGCGCATTAAACCATAGGCCTCAAAACGCCGTAACCAGCAAGAGGATATGCAGGTGACCAACAAAGGCAATTACAACTGTGAAAAAAGCCAAGTCTTTACATTCTTGTGAAATGGTGCTTTACAAAGTCAGCACAGAAAAGAATCATTTATGCTGGGATGCTCACGGTGAGGACAGCTCCAGACTAACTTAAATGATGGGTGATTCAGAACCTGAACATGATCCGAGGGACACAAAAATGTGGAAGTGATTCACTAAACATCATGAGCGAGATTATAGAGAAGGTTGGACGACGCAGGGTTGGAGATGTGATCAATTGGCTAGAGCAGCTGACTTCAGACCTGGAAAGCCAGTAGGGGTTTGGGGGTGCTAAGCCCCCGTAATAAATGTATTCTTTAGTAAATAGTTGGGTTCAGGTGCTTTCAGTTGGGTAAGGTGAGGTGTCTATCGGATTTCATCCAGGGTTTTTACATGCCCACACTGACAAAAACACACACGAACAAGCATTTACAATGCAATGGTCTCTGCATTATTAAAGGTAGAGCTATTGGCATTGCTCATGACATTTATTTTTATTTATTTTTTAAATCATAAATAAATGGCATTGTCATTTACATTGCCACTAACTTAATTGTTAAATAAATGGCATTGTCATTTACAATGCCAATAGCTTAATAGCTCGCAAATGCATGACCTATTGCATTTATACCCACACAGAGCCACACATACAGAGCCACCCACACAGAGCCAAAGACACACACACATAGCCACACACACACAGAGCCACACACACACACACACAGAGCCACACACACAGAGCCACACACACAGAGCCACACACAGAGCCACACACACAGAGCCACACACAGAGCCACACACACACACACACACACAGAGCCACACACACAGAGCCACACACACAGAGCCACACACACAGAGCCACACACACACACAGAGCCACACACACACAGAGCCACACACACACACAGAGCCACACACACACACAGAGCCACACACACACAGAGCCACACACACAGAGCCACACACACACACACAGTGCCACACACACACACACACACAGAGCCACACACAAGCCACACACACAGCCACACACACACAGAGCCACACACACACACAGAGCCACACACCCAGAGCCACACACACACACCCAGAGCCACACACACCCAGAGCCACACACACACACGCAGAGCCACACACACACACACAGAGCCACATACACACACACCCAGAGCCACACACACACACCCAGAGCCACACACACCCAGAGCCACACACACACACCCAAAGCCACACAGACACACAGGAGAGCAAGCACAGCCAGGGGGCAGGGAAGCAAGCACAGCCAGTGGGCAGGGAAGCAAGCACAGCCAGGGGGCAGGGAAACCAGGGGCGGGGGAGCAAGCACAGCCAGGGGGCAGGGAAGCAAGCACAGCCAGTTCGGACTGGACTGTTCCCATGGGGCAACAGGGTCAGCGCTGATTTGCATATCGCCATTGTCTAACCCAGGGTGGTGTGGAGTGGAAAAACGATGGATTTGGGCCCAGATCTTTTGACTGGGGTGAATGTGTGACATTGATCCACATTCTGTCCATCATTGTTGTGTTTGCAGTTACCGCTCTAAGTGTACTGGGGATGCTCAGACGTGAGTCCCAGACACTCCACACCACTGGAATCAAGCTAGCCGGGCTGATGAGAGGTGTTACCTCGAAACCGGGCCGGTCCTCGGATGCTTGTTTCCGTTCTGGGAAGGACATGGCTTTTGTAGTTCGGACTGGACTGTTCCCATGGGGCAACAGGGTCAGCGCTGATTTGCATATCGCCATTGTCTAACCCAGGGTGGTGTGGAGTGGAAAAACGATGGATTTGGGCCCAGATCTTTTGACTGGGGTGAATGTGTGACATTGATCCACATTCTGTCCATCATTGTTGTGTTTGCAGTTACCGCTCTAAGTGTACTGGGGATGCTCAGACGTGAGTCCCAGACACTCCACACCACTGGAATCAAGCTAGCCGGGCTGATGAGAGGTGTTACCTCGAAACCGGGCCGGTCCTCGGATGCTTGTTTCCGTTCTGGGAAGGACATGGCTTTTGTAGTTCGGACTGGACTGTTCCCATGGGGCAACAGGGTCAGCGCTGATTTGCATATCGCCATTGTCTAACCCAGGGTGGTGTGGAGTGGAAAAACGATGGATTTGGGCCCAGATCTTTTGACTGGGGTGAATGTGTGACATTGATCCACATTCTGTCCATCATTGTTGTGTTTGCAGGGGCAGGGAAGCAAGCACAGCCAGGGGGCAGGGAAGCAAGCACAGCTAGGGGGCAGGGAAGCAAGCACAGCTAGGGGGCAGGGAAGCAAGCACAGCTAGGGGGCAGGGAAGCAAGCACAGCCAGGGGGCAGGGAAGCAAGCACAGCCAGGGGGCAGGGAAGCAAGCACAGCCAGGGGTCAGGGAAGCAAGCACAGCCAGGGGAGCAAGCACAGCCAGGGAGCAGGGGAGCAAGCACAGCCAGGGGGCAGGGGAGCAAGCACAGCCATCAAGAGGGGGTCAGGAGAGCAAGCACAACCAGCGAGGGGGGGCAGGAGAGCAAGCACAACCAACAAGGGGGGGGCAGGAGAGCAAGCACAAGCAACGAGAGGGCAGGACAGCAAGCACAACCAACTAGGGGGCAGGACAGCCAGCACAAGCAACGAGGGGGCCGGACAGTAAGCACAAACAACGAGGGGGCAGAAGAGCAAGCACAAGCAACTAGAGGGCAGGACAGCAAGCACAAGCAACGAGAGGGCAGGGCAGCAAGCACAAGCAACGAGGGGGCAAGACAGCAAGCACAACGAACGAGGGGGGGGAGCAAGCACAGCGAGGGGGCAGGGGAGCAAGCACAGCGAGGGGGTCTGGAAAGCAAGCACAACGAGGGGGCAGACACACAACGAGGGGTCAGACGCACAACGAGGAGACAGAGGCAAGCACACGGGCACAATCAAGGAAGAGAGACAAGAAAAGCGAGCACTCACCGGAGGACTCGCCAGCTTTTCGACTTCTTCAGGCGGCAGTCGGGCAGAAATGGCGTCAGAAAAGCACCGCCATTTTCGCATTCGGGGGCGTGGTTTTTGCTGTTGAATGACGGATGACGTCACAGAGTTAAAAACTGCAAAAAACACACCCCCGAATCCGAAAAAGACGGGGCTTGAACGGAGTAATGCCCCTCTCCTCCAATGGCTGGCCTCCGTTTAGGAAGCCAGCCAATGGAGAAGAGGGGCGGGTTCAAACCCCCAATACTGTTAACATAAAATCTCAGCTGCGCGACACTGCTGCGCAGTGTACGCTAGGCCGAGACCTAAACATGGGTACGAGTCAAACTCACGCAGAGTACTGCGACAAAAAAGGTGTATACGAATCAAGGGCTTAAACAAAGTGATGTATTTTGGCACCTCTACTTTTTAACTTATATACTACAGACCTGGGTAACTCCTTATCATCTGCTAATTTGTTTATCCCAAAAATCGGGCGGACTAGATTGTTTTTAATTCAGTACGCAGACCACATGGTCCTCATGGACCACACACTCGATGGGGCTGCAGAAAGCACTTGATGCGGTAAGCAAATACAATATTGCTAATGAATTAATGGCCAATGCGAATAAAACAACGTTTGTGATTTTTGGAACATTTGCTAACAAATTCAAGCAACACTGGAGAATGGGCAATCTGAAAATCAGTACCACCTCCAAGTACAATTACTTGGAATTGTGGTTTACAAGTAATGGTACGCCCAACCAACACATCACCTCCATAGAAGCCTAGGCCAAAGCTCTGACTTACGTCATGTGCAAGCTGAACGCTAAAATGTACAGCCCATATACTGTAGCAATGCGAAAAGTAATAAAGGCCAAGTAACTCTCCACAATTGCATATGGACAATTGGTTTTTCCAGAGGCATTGGCAAATAAGATGGTGACTGCCCAAAGCCGTACATTCAAAAGGATTTTTCAAATCCCCCCATACCCGGAACGCCTTGGTAAGATTAGAGTGCGGATTAAATAAACAATCGTATGAATACTGGTGCTTCCATCATCCGATATTATCGCGGAATCTGTGCTGCTCCACCAAACAGAATGAAAGATATTTTGAAGTAATCCTTCACAGAAGGTCAAAAACCCTGGCCAGACTACTTGTCAACCGCCAGCAGTAAATTAAATCTTGACATGGCAAATTGGAGTACCTTCATCTATCAACCAGGAATATTAAAAACAGTATTGAGGAAACAAATGAGAATTTTATCCAGGCAAGAAGACATGCGCCTAATCTGAAAGTAATATCCAGGTTATAATAATTAACTCCTACAGGAATAAATTATGCCAACCTTATTTAAATAGTGCACTGAATAAATCAATTTTAAAACATATTTTATTAATTAGGCTCATGGCGCTCCCGATAAATGACATAAATGCCCATTGGAAACATCTTGAGATAGTTACCTCTTGCAGACTCTGCAACCTATATGAGGAATCCTTGGCCCACTTTGTCTGTATTTGCTCAAATCTGAGGAATGCACACTGCACTTTATTAAAACCACGTTTTTTAAAGTATGGCATTCACACTAGCACAGAAGCAATGGGCTCCATTTTAACCTAGAAATTCCAATGGAACTGGCATGGCTAGCCATATTTGCACGACAACTCCAAAGGTCATTAACTGAAAGACAAGCCCATACTGATGAACTCTGATGTAATTTATCTGTCATTTTAGGATAGTATATAAACCCATCGTTTTGACGATTCGATTCTCGAAATATTGTAATTATATTAGTATGACATGAATCAAATTAATTGAAATGTTGACATTTTTAGTAATAATATAGAATGCGTTAATATGATAAATTATGTAGCTTTGTTACAATTTTTATTAATTGAAACAAATAAATTCATTCACATATAAAGAAAGCCACGTGTAACTTTCTGGTTTAAATACGTTTTGCTTGCAGTAAATGCAAACACATTATTGTGGTAACGAGTAAAGCAATACTCCATAACATTAGAACATTTGAAAGAAATATATTACAACAGAACTTGAATTGAAAAAAAGAGGATTATTGGGTGTCTCAAAAGGTTAGGGGTATGCCAGAACTTCGGAATAGTCATTGCTTGATTGCCAGGATATAGCCAGCATGATGGCCACATCTCGTTTGTGATGTTTCCTAGATGTTGGTGCTTGGAGTCACATGGTCTTCTTAATGCACAAATCCCTCACAGACACAGAGATATGGGGTTGGATCTCAGTTAGATCTTTACTCTGAAACTTCAAACATAAATCTCCTTGGTGATATTTTGACCAAATGTTTGCTTTGGGCAAAAGCTGTGGCGTGGTTTTTTAGGTTTTGAGGAGGGGGTGAAAGTGTTGCTTTCCCTAAGGCAGGAAACATAATTTGCCACAGCTTCCTTTGACGTGTCAGTGTGGCAGAGACCGTAGGTATGAAGGGATCTACAAAGAAGACACACCCTCTACAAGCACAGATGCAGCCAAAAGTCACTCCAGTTACCACTGTACATCTACTTTAAAATTATGTTATTCCACTGGGGGTTGCGAACAGTGGCATACGGACACTCTCCTGCATAAATGAGACGCATGCTTCCAAAGAGAACGTATTTGTGGGCCGAACAAGGCTTGTATAATTGAACACGCTTTCATAACCGAACATTCCAGAATGTGGTACTTAAACCTTAATTGTACCTAAACCTTAATTTTAAAAACTAACTATACGCTCTGGTCCACACACCTCACATAGCTGCCAAGGTTTCAGATTGCTATGTGTGACATTTTCATAATGTCAGTGTAATTATGAGTGACATTTCAACCACTATGAGTGACACTTTCTCGCAAGCAAAATCAAGCAATGAAGATGAAGGAAACATAAATATCAGACATTATACCTATTTGAGCAACGAGGAACTCTAAGAAGATCTTTAAACGGCTGCAAAGCACCTGGGATGGAAGGGCACTACAATAATCTAGTGCCCTTATAACCTGATTGTATGTACTGGTACTGTTCAATCAGGTAAATATCAAGATGGTCTCCACAACTCAATGCTGGACTTCCCTCAAGCCTACAAATAGCCTCCGTAGAGCCTCTGCCATCCTGTTTCCGCCACTTTACCCTGTGTTTGGAACAGACTTTCTTTCCTTCCATCATTCAGATGTCTCCCCTCCTCTCCACCACGCCCCTCCCTTTACCTTATGAGACTTCTCTTATATTCGGTTCACTTCCACCTCTTGGCAGACCCGGTAAGTATTTCAACAAGAACTCATTGCTACAAACATTTTCGAACAGGCTCTCATTTAACCAAATTCACAGCTGGGCTCAGGCATGGTAACAATGTTCAGCTCCCAGAGCAAAATGATGTTTATGCCCTTAGCCTTCATATTTGAGTCTCTTAATGCTCACCAAAATAACAGTTTGCATTTCCTTTCGTCTAACATTTCAATTTCAAAATATATCCATCCTGGCTGTCTGCGGAGCACTGCCAGTGTCTGGGCAAAAAAAAAGAGAAGCTCTGCCAGGCTGTGGGGGCATTGAAGGGAGAGGTAATGCCAGTATCGGAGCAGAACAAAAATATGATGAGTTGAGAATGCTCCAGTCCATCCTTGCTCGCCCTCGCTACAAAGAGTCCAGTTAATTACAAATCAGCCTTGGTGCTTTCCCAAAGGAAACAGCCAGGCCTAGAACCCTACAGTTGGGATCACACCTAAAAGTGACCTGGCCTGGCAGTGAGAGGAGCGGCTCTGTCATGGTCGCTTGGAGAGAGATAAACTATTCTGGTAGGGTGTCCCCAGAGAAAGAAGAGCTGTGGTGGATTCTGGGGCTCATAGAAGCACTTCCACAATGTGTGCGGTGAGAGGAAATGCTCTGCCAGGCTCTGGGGCCATAGAGGGAGATGTTATGTCTGTACCGCCGGATTTAAATAATGTCAGCCACAGGTAAATTACTCGGGCTGTATTCCAATCCATTTTATGCCCATTGTACACAGAGTTCAGCCATGTGTTGGAATGGGAGGTCCCAACAACATGAACAGTTGCACACGGTCTAATCCACCTGTGTCACCTGCGAAGTGTTAGAGTAACTAACACGACCGCCCCCCACTGACTGCAGGCAGCCTCCTGATCCTGCGCTGCCTTTCAGGAATTTGTGTTATTAACACACACACACTTGTCTCGGGGGCTGGTGGTAACTTACTTCAACTTCATTGCTGCTTGACTCACCTGTGCCAAACCAGAAATGACTGACCGGGATGGCTGAGTCAGTAGATAATCACGTTCTGCAGTGCACCGATAGTAATAGTGTGTGTGCAGCCCTTTGTGGAAAAGTAAATTTTGCCATGTTCTGTGTCCCTACGCCTCATCCATCATATGTTATGTGTGCATGACCAATATGCATATGTTATTCCCCATGTCCGATTAATGACGCAATTACAGTTGTGTCCTCCTCTAGTATGCCAGTTTCCAGTCCTCGTGAATACTACGAATATCAGGCCTATGTAAAGTTATGTTGCCACGTTTCTCAGTGTGCACGTTATTCCATTATAAAGTCCCCGTTTCTAGGCCTCAAAAGGGCCCGGACACTAGATTCAGCTCCTGTCTCCTGAAGTCCTCGCTAAGGAGCGATACAGCCCCCACCTGTACCCTCGACCTTTCACTTACTTCCTGCCTCGCAGTGCCCGGTGCAGCTTGGCTCTGCCTCTGAGTCTGCCAAAAGTATGTTATAGTTCCAGTTATCAGTTCAGTCCTCTTTCTCTGCATTCCTAAGCTACTGAACTGCATCAATAGTTTCCGTCATTGTCTAGCCTTCTCGTCTCCACGTAAGAGAAATACTGTATTTAATGGTCATTTAGTATTCTTCCTCACGCACTACATGTAGAATAATGCATGGTCCAGTCTTAAAGTCAAGTTAGCTTTTCCCCTCATGACTTCTAGTTTATATCAACATGTTCCCTAAACATCAGATACTAGATAGGGTTTAGGTACATGTCGCTCCGACCCTCCAGACTTTAGTCTCTGCTCCTAGCACAGAGTTCATAGCCCCCAGCTTCTCCTCGTAACACGTCATTGCCAGTTTGCGCGCACCACCAAGTTAGAGGTCCCGGCTCTTTAGGTAGCCCCCTCCAATGTTTCCGCCCCATTCATGACATATTCTGTTACGTCTGTACCACATGTCTATGTATACGCCCAGTTACACCTACTTTTACTGTTATCTTTCGCGACTGCTACGCGTCACGCCTTCTGCTCCACCCACTGCTACGCCTACTGCAATGTAATGCTATGTGTTTGCGTTATGTATATAAGTTCATGTATTGTTATTAAAAGTTAGCGCGCTCATCCCAGACCCAGCCCCGGCAGCTGCCGGGCCACTCTAGCCCTGCCATTCTGTTCCTATGCAGGTTGTCCTGTTCCTGTCCTTATGCTGTAATAAACCTGCAGAAACTCCTACTACCTCGAATCTTGACTCTTATTTATTGAGCTATCTGTTATGATATATGCCTAGTCAAAAATAGGGTATTATTTATTTATTTACCACATAATGGCGCCCGAATAGGGACTTGCCCTTTCCCCACGCGTCGGTGAAGCCACGCCGACCCCCTGACCCTCTGCAGTCGTGACGGAACCATACTGGCCAAGTGCAGATATTTCTGCTTCAAGTATCCCTCAGGCCCACGGAGGAGACGGAGGAGGCGGTCCAGCATCCAAACGAGACGGTGGAGGAACGCGGCGAGTCCCGACCAGAGCCCAAGCCGAGAGTCCAAGGTCCGAGGTATCCGGAGGCCCACCCGTAACTGAAGTCCGAAGTCCGAAGTTCGTCGTCATCAGTCCAGTCCAGTCCGAGGCTTTCCGTTCCGTGCTGCCCGGTGAGTACCATTGCTGGGGTAGTATCTAGACAGGACCAATCTAAATTGACTCCTGATCCGTGGGTTGGTGGTACCCAGACTCACAAACGAAGTGTTCACCTAGGTGGATACGGGTCTTGATGCGTTCCTTTATGGGACCGGTATGTTCCGTACTGTTACAGCAGTGCATCCAGTAATTCTAGTCTGTTCCGTTCTCGAGAAAATTCTTGTATTTCTGCTCTCAGTATTCCAGGTAATATTCTGTCCGAACTGTTATTTATAATGTTCTTCATGTATTTTAATGTTGTGGTATGAGTGTGACGTGATTTCGTGTTTATTGTGTATTGTATTTTGTCCAGATTACAGTTCAGTCATGCCTATATTTTCCAAGTTACGTCAGTTAAAAACTAGAAAGGGTCTGCTGGAAGCAGCAGTTCCTGTCCCGCCGAGGGACAGTCCAGGTCATTTTATGTATCAGAAACATGGCATAAGCGCCATATTGTATCTAGATTTATGGGTAGAGTATACCAAACAGTTAGAAGAAAAGTATAGATGGCCCGTATCGGGTACATGGGATGCCGAATGTATCATGCGAGTAGAAGAAGCATTATGGAAAAAGAAAGCCAGACAGTCACAGAAAGATGCCATAGAGTTATGGCGTAAAGAAGCGCATAGAAGAACCGAAAAGGAAGTCAGAAAGTCAGAGTTAAGTAGAGAATCCCAAGAACGAGCCCAAGAAAGAGAATTAATCGAGATAGGTGAACAAGTCAAAGCCGAACGGTCAGACAGACAGAGGCATGCCCTTATTAAGGGTATGTATCCTCTTCTTGCCGAGGGCTTGCCAAAAGCGACCCCAGAGGCATCCAGTAATTTCCCGCCACCATTAGTTCTGACCAAGCTACGTCACAAACAGACCGCAGCTGATATTTTTATTTCGTCCTATTTGGACGACACAGTCCCAGCATATGCAAATCCTGTTCGCGCTCCGCCAGTCCCTGTAAATCAGGCACTTCCCGCTCTTCCAGACACCGGAGTACCTGCTACGGTACCCCCGGTCCAGCCAGCATTTCAACTTCCCGCTCCGCCACGAAGAATGTCCGTCGATGATTCTAGTTTAGGGGCCGCAGGAGGAGGTCCTCCTCAAACCCCGCCGCCACACAAGCGTTTAACGTTAGCCGAATTACATGCACAAGCGTCACAGCGTACGCCTAGACATCAGACTGTAGCAGAAATAAGAAAATCCCTTGCCGAATGTGTCTATGATCCAGTCCCAGGCGAGGATAATATGGTTTTATATTCGTTCCGCGTAAGAAAGGTGGCCGAGTATCTAGTCACCTTACCGAATATGAAAGAAGATCTAGACAGAATATATCGTTTCATCCGTACAGGGGATGATCCAGAAAGTATTCACGAAGCCATGTCTCAAAGGAAAGCCGAGATCCAGCTCATGATATTAAAGTTTCTGATTAATTGTCTAATAAGAGAACAAGATTACCCGTCTAAAGATTCTGCCGAAATGAGAATCCTGACAAGGTGGAGTGATAATATAGCCGAGGGTAAGCACAAGACCGTCGGTGCTATGGAGAGTATGTACAAGAAAATCCGTAAAGAAATAATAAAGATACACGAACAGCGTAAAGCAGCACAAGTAAGCGAGAAAGAAAGTACCTCTGATCCTGAAGAGGAAGAGGACGAGAATCCCGCCAGAATAGCGTATGTAGGAAAATCTAGATTTCCAGATCGCCATTTACGCCTAGAACCCAAGTCTATTTTCCATCATTCAGCACCAGAACAAGGTTCTCTAGAACAAGTATTTCAAGCTACCGATCACATTCTGAAATCACGAATCGGTTACAGTGAATTAAGTACTATGCATGAACAAGAACTAGCCCGATCAGCAGTCCGATGGATTACTGATTCTACCACTTTTCCAGACGAAATAGTGGCACAAATGTTCCTGAAACTGCCCCCAGCCGAACAACGACTGGTGGGTATGTATATGATCCAGCACCTCATTACTCTGTATGAGGGTCAGCACTCTGATCCAGGTCCGTTACATGATATCCTGAACGAGTTACTCCAGTACAGATGGAGAGGTCTAGGTACCGATTTAATTAGTGTCATTCTAGAACAACGTCACAAATATAGAACGTTCTTGAATCCGCATTTTGTTCATGTCTCACCCCCAGAAAGTAAATCATTCTACATAGACAGACAGAATCCGCTACGAGAAGTCCACCCAGTTAAAGGAACGGGTGGCGAAATGCAGCGAGTGTTTGTATACACTCCGATTACAAAGATGGAACTTCTCGAGATGAAGAAATTAATTCCTTGTCATGACAAAGATCCAGCAGGGTTCCATAGAGAATTAAAAGACATGCTCCGTATGGGAGAATATACTTACCCAGATATCATTAAAATGTTAAAGGTCCTGTTACCCGCAGGGGTGTATGAAAAGTTAAAGGAAAAAGAATGGGAGGTGGGAGAGAAAAAGATCGATTGGGCAGCTCTAGAAGCTGAAGACAAGGCACGAGTACCAGGTACCGGTCTTGGAGATAAATGTAAAGAATTACCAGAATTATTAATTCAAATTTTACCCAGATTATTGACAACGAGAAAAGAAGACTGGGATGCAATCTCAGCCTGTAAACAGAAACAAGATGAAGATATTAGTGATTTTTATTCTAGATTTGAAAAATGTTTTAGTATTAACAGTGGTCTCAAGACAAGTAGTGAGTCATACCCTCACCTTTTCGTTACTAAATTAGTCGAGAATTCAAGTTCACCAATTAAAAACCGAGTTTTGAAAGTCGAAAGCACCTGGCAAGCAAATACTCCGTCCCAGATGCTCCAGATGCTTCAGTACCACCAGAATAGAATCAGAGAAGAGCAAGAACACGAAAGAAAACGTATGAAAGACACGAAAATGAAAGTGCTAGTTGCACAATCTGTTCCTCAAGACAGTCAGAAGAGGGGTCCGAATCAAGCCAGCCATCCCGCAGCTCCCGTTAAAGGGAACTGCAATTACTGTAAACAGCCAGGTCATTTTATAAACGAGTGTGCAGTTCTGAAACACAACATAGCTACTGGTAAGACTAAAGAAAGACCACGTCCGCCTAGACAAGAACAAGTTTCACAGACTCCTCAGTCACAGAATGCACCACAGACAGTTACAGTACCGCAGCCTATCGCTGCAACACAGCATGTCACATCACAGATGTACCAGTATGCGCAGTCTGAGTATCCAGAGTACCAGCCATATTCATGAAACAGCCTAGAGAGGGAGGTAGGCTTGCCTCTCATCGAGATACCTGTAGATCAAGAAGGTCCCTATGTTCACAGTCAAGTATTAGGGAAAGACAGAAAGTTTCTGATTGATACAGGGGCAAGTAGGACCACAATTAGTCATGCCGAAGTTCCAGGGGCTCCGCTCTCAGGCTCAAGAAATGTTTCCCTTGGATTTTCAGGAAAACCTATCGTTAACGAGATATCTAAGCCAGTTACTCTAGAAGTAGGTCCATTGTCCCGCACTACTGATCTGTTACTTACTAAGTCATGTCCAGAAAATCTATTAGGCATTAAAACACTGAAAGAGTTAGGTGCCGTTATATGCTGTTCCCCAGAGGGAATACGTCTGTTCCTGCGTGACTTTAAGGGTCACTATGTATTACGAGATTTTGATTCAAGACTGTCTAAGGTTCCGCAGCATTTATGGGCGCAAGGTCCAACTGATGTAGGTTACATGCAAATCACACCCTATCGTGTGACTCTCAAACCAGGTGTAGTGTTACCACGAATCAGACAGTACAGATTGCCACCCGAGGCTGTAGCAGCCTTATCCAAAATTATAGACGAGCTCATGGCTCAAGGAGTAGTTGTAGAAACTGACTCCAATGTATGTAATTCTCCGATCATTCCAGTCATGAAACGTACTGATCCAAATGCACCTCCAGTATATCGATTAGTGATTGATTTACGAGAGCTTAATAAATGTATTATTCCGCAGTACCCAGTCGTCCCAGATATTTCCTCCCTGTTAACTGCTATTGATCCCGAAGCCACGTTCTTTACTGTCATAGACCTCAAGAACGCATTTTTTAGTGTTCCCATTCATCCAGACAGCCAGTTTCTTTTCGGATTTTGTTTAAATGGAAGGAGCTATATGTTCACACGCGCTCCTCAAGGTTTCACAGAAAGCCCTAGTATTTACAGTCAAGCACTGAAGAGACAACTAGACAACATTCACATGCCAACTGACACTGCCCTGCTCCAGTATGTCGATGATCTACTGATCACAGCCCGTTCTGAACGTGATTGCGAGCGAGCATCCCTTACAGTTTTGTATTTTCTAGCCGAGATGGGGCACAAGGTGTCCCCTTCGAAGCTTCAATTCTGTGTCCAGCAAGTGGTATACTTAGGACACTTGCTGTCCAAGAGGGGTAGGCAGTTGACACCAGACCGTATCCAGTTAATAGCGAGTCTTCCCCAGCCCAGAACCCAGAAGGAGGTACGTGCCTTTATCGGCCTTACTTCTTATTGTAGACAATGGATTCCCCAGTATGCATTTTTAGCCAAGCCACTGATACAGTTAACGACACAGGAGGCAGCCGTATCGACTGTCCTCCCTTGGACATCTGAACATACACTTAGTTTCAATGAGTTAAAGACAGCTTTATGCCAAGCTCCAGTTCTAGCTACACCGAACTACAGTAAGCCTTTTACACTTTTCGTCACAGAACGTGAAGGTACAGCATTATCTGTTCTCACACAAGATCAAGCAGGTCAATACAAGCCCTGTGCTTATTTTTCGAGCACATTAGATCCAGTCGCCCAGGCGTTGCCTGCGTGCCTCAAGTCAGTTGCAGCCACAGCACTAGCTATCAGACAAAGTGATTCCATAGTTTTAGGACACTCCCTGACAGTACAAGTCCCACATTCCGTGGAAGTTCTTTTAAACCGAACACAAACTCAGCACTTGACAATTGCACGTTTAACAGGTTATGAATTGACACTGTTCCAGCCACACATAGATATTAGACGCTGCAACGTCCTGAATCCTGCTACACTGTTACCATCAGTTAATTCAAATCCTGACACACATGACTGCGTGGAAGTAGTTAACATTACGACAAAGCCAAGACAAGACCTGACAGACATTCCGTTACCAGATCCTGACCTGACACTTTATGTGGATGGTTCATGTATGAGAACTAGTACAGGAGAACTAGTCGCCGCGTATGCAGTGACTACTGACACTGAAGTTATTGAAACACACCGCATTGATACCCTGTCCGCTCAAGCAGCAGAGCTAGTTGCTCTGACACAAGCCTGTATACACGCCAAGAACCTGAAAGTCAATGTTTACACAGATTCACGTTACGCATTTGGAGTTGTACACGACTTCGGAGTGCTCTGGCAAGAGAGAGGTTTCATGACTTCTCATGGAACCAAGATTCAGCATGGTTTCCTTATCCAAGCTCTGTTAGATGCCATACACTTACCGACGTCTATTGCTATCATGAAGTGCAAAGCACATACGAAAGTTACTGACATTATTTCTCAAGGTAATGATCTAGCAGACCGTACAGCCAAGCTTACAGCACAGACTCCAGACATTCAAGCTAATCCGACACAGACACATACTCCAGACCCGGCTACATGTATGACAGTTAAGGACCCTACACAGGATGTCATAGATATCCAGTTACATGCTACTCCCGAAGAAATCAAGAAATGGTCCGAACAAGGAGGGGTCCAGACAGATCAAGGATGGTTAACGAAGGGTAGAGCCACATGGTTTCTCCCCGACTCTATGGTTCAAGTCATTATTAATACCGCACATAGTCCAGCACATTTAGGAGAAAAAGCTATGTTAGACAGTATCCAGAACTTTTGGTTCAACAAGCATTTACGAGCTGCAGCTAAGCAGAAAGTCCGTACCTGTATGATATGTTGTCAGTTTAATCCAGGTAAAAGTGTCCCGGTGGAACAAGGTGGTTTCCAGCCTCCTGACCACCCTTTTGAAGTCCTCCAGATGGATTATATTCAGATGGAGCGATGTCGAGGTTTCAAGTATGTCCTTGTAGTTGTATGCGCTTTGTCCAGGTGGACAGAAGCATATCCAGTCCCAGATTACACAGCCGCGACCACTGCCAAGCAGTTGGTTCGTGAATTCTTCCCCAGATATGGACTCCCTAGAGTCGTATATTCTGATAACGGTCAGCCATTCTCATCTGAACTCATGAAGCACGTTTCCCTGTTGTTAGGGTACCAGTGGAAGTTCCATTGTGTACGCCATCCTGAAGCAGCCGGTCTCGTAGAGAGACATAATCAGACCCTGAAAATTCGAATCGCCAAAGTATGCAAAGAAAAAGGTGTGGACTGGCTAGTAGCTCTGCCAGTCGCTTTGTTTTATATGCGCATGGTCGCACATTCCAGATCAGGTCTGTCCCCGTATGAGGTCGTTTTCGGCCGCCCCCCTAACATGTGGGGTACTCCTAGACCCCGAAGTATTACCGATGTTTCATGTAATATGCTGACAGATTACCTAGCTTCCTTGATGTCTGCCCTCAACTCATGTCGTTCACAGGTTGCCGCCGCATTTCCAGACAATACCGAGGTGGCACCGCATGAAATCGTTCCAGGTTCCATGGTGATGATCCGAAACTTTGACAGATCAAGTCCGCTGGAGCCACGTTGGAAGGAGCCCCGTCAGGTCCTCCTCACCACCCGTACAGCCGTGAAGTTGGAAGGCCGGAAAGGATGGATACATCTTTCTCATGTAAAACTTTTCAATGGATTAAAACCCGTTTCTAAAAACATTTCCAAGAACATTTCCCAGGATTCGAAGGACTGCCAGAATATTGTTTTCAAGGACTGTCCCGCAAAAGACATTGCTACAACCCCTTCCCTGTTAGAGAAAACTCCGCAGCAGGAGTATAAGCAAAAGTTAAGGTCTAGTAAATTAAGTCAGTCAGTTTGATTGTATAAGTCCTCCCCTAGGTGAAACGGTTAGACTGTTTCTGACATGTATAAAAAAGACCCCCATAGTGAGAGAGTTAGTCAAAACTCAATTCAATGTATCGTTTTTCTAAGTTTCATATTATTCATCAGCATAATGATTTCTTGCATCAGTTACGCATTTTTCCTGTATTTTCCAATTCCTCATGTAAATAAGTCTGCTAATGTTACAGTAGAGCACACGTTTAGTGATCTGCCTCCTCACGAATATTCTTACCGCCTCGCTATGCGTAACAATTCATTTATACATTACTCACACCAGACCAGCAATGCCACTAATTGTTGGGTGTGTGGTCGACTCCCCCCTTTCCAGACCCCGAAGGGAGTTCTGCCACTCTTTCCTTATCCATTTTCACATAATGGTTCGTGTGGAGCATGGTCCACGTTAACGTCATCCTCAACAGATATGTCTTTTCTTAACAGTACATGTTTCCCAGACAAGCAAGGTTTCCCCCACAGAACCGGGTTAGATCTAGAAAATGAAGTGTATAATTTAGGTAATTATTCGTCGAATTTCATGGTCCTGAATGTTCAGTCTGATACTACTCCAGACTCACCTGCTATTTCAGTACTACCCGTCAAAGGCGAATTATGTGTCCGTAGTCATGGTTCTGTACACGTAGGACATAGTGATTGTACTACTATTATCCAGTATAGTGACAGTGGGAAATCTAATTTTAAAGCTTCACGTCATTCTTATTTTGTTTGTGGTCAAACTGCATATGTTCATCTGCCCCTCGATTGGGAGGGAACCTGTTACATTGCCTTCCTACTGCCACCTGTTTTTCTAGCCCCACCTGACTACCATAGGAATTCCTTCCTAGTACATACTAGACACAAGAGAAACCTCCCGATTGTCGATTATACTGAAACTGCCGCAGAGCAATTCATTGATATAGATAAAGGTGTGTTCCCTTATTTAGGTACAGTTGTAAATAGTAAGCTAATTCGTAGGTTAACAAGAACCCTTGAAGCAGTAGTAGATGAGACTGCCTCCGCTCTAGGTAACTTAACCGAAGAGCAATCCTTTATGAGAATTGTCGTTTTACAGAATCGTCTCGTCCTTGACGTCATACTGGCCGATAGGGGCGGGGCCTGTAGAGTTCTCGGATCTAGTTGCTGCATTTTCATTCCTAATAACGCGCCGTCTGTTTATTCAGCTATAACCAGACTTCATAAAATTGCCCATCTGTTACACCAAAATCCAGGCACCTGGACATGGTCCGGTTGGTTCTGGAATATAATTTCCGCATGGGGATGGAAAGTCCTGTCCTTTCTAGGTATTGCAGTAGCAATCATATTCAGCTGCTGCCTCTGTATACAATGTGGCCCTGCGATTTGCGGCATGTGTGCTACCTCTTGTATTCCTAGTCCCAAGCCCCGTTCTAAATCTCGTTCCAAGACAATTCGAGACGAGCAAATGATACTATATGAAGTGATAGATGGTATCATGAATATTGATGTTTCCTGATGGAAACGTAGTGACAAGGAGGGAATGTGGAAAAGTAAATTTTGCCATGTTCTGTGTCCCTACGCCTCATCCATCATATGTTATGTGTGCATGACCAATATGCATATGTTATTCCCCATGTCCGATTAATGACGCAATTACAGTTGTGTCCTCCTCTAGTATGCCAGTTTCCAGTCCTCGTGAATACTACGAATATCAGGCCTATGTAAAGTTATGTTGCCACGTTTCTCAGTGTGCACGTTATTCCATTATAAAGTCCCCGTTTCTAGGCCTCAAAAGGGCCCGGACACTAGATTCAGCTCCTGTCTCCTGAAGTCCTCGCTAAGGAGCGATACAGCCCCCACCTGTACCCTCGACCTTTCACTTACTTCCTGCCTCGCAGTGCCCGGTGCAGCTTGGCTCTGCCTCTGAGTCTGCCAAAAGTATGTTATAGTTCCAGTTATCAGTTCAGTCCTCCTTCTCTGCATTCCTAAGCTACTGAACTGCATCAATAGTTTCCGTCATTGTCTAGCCTTCTCGTCTCCACGTAAGAGAAATACTGTATTTAATGGGCATTTAGTATTCTTCCTCACGCACTACATGTAGAATAATGCATGGTCCAGTCTTAAAGTCAAGTTAGCTTTTCCCCTCATGACTTCTAGTTTATATCAACATGTTCCCTAAACATCAGATACTAGATAGGGTTTAGGTACATGTCGCTCCGACCCTCCAGACTTTAGTCTCTGCTCCTAGCACAGAGTTCATAGCCCCCAGCTTCTCCTCGTAACACGTCATTGCCAGTTTGCGCGCACCACCAGGTTAGAGGTCCCGGCTCTTTAGGTAGCCCCCTCCAATGTTTCCGCCCCATTCATGACATATTCTGTTACGTCTGTACCACATGTCTATGTATACGCCCAGTTACACCTACTTTTACTGTTATCTTTCGCGACTGCTACGCGTCACGCCTTCTGCTCCACCCACTGCTACGCCTACTGCAATGTAATGCTATGTGTTTGCGTTATGTATATAAGTTCATGTATTGTTATTAAAAGTTAGCGCGCTCATCCCAGACCCAGCCCCGGCAGCTGCCGGGCCACTCTAGCCCTGCCATTCTGTTCCTATGCAGGTTGTCCTGTTCCTGTCCTTATGCTGTAATAAACCTGCAGAAACTCCTACTACCTCGAATCTTGACTCTTATTTATTGAGCTATCTGTTATGATATATGCCTAGTCAAAAATAGGGTATTATTTATTTATTTACCACACCTTGAGTGTCAGGCTTCACTGCAGGCTGTTTTCTAGAGTTGCTACCAGGCCCCAGTAAGGTCACGGTAACTGCAGTGGCCGGTGTGACTGTCTGACAACCAGCCTTGCGGCGCTCATAATTCTGCAACATTATGGATTCCAGAATTCTCTCAACCTACATATAAACACATGGCTGGGTTTCGTTTCCAATAGTTGTACACAATATAAGTTGCAAGCTGCATTGATGCAGAGCACGACGTGCACTGCAGTGACATTTACATAAAAAATAACTAAGTGCTGCCACCGGCGTCGCGTGCGCAGCGCTGCGTGGGGGGGCTCGACTGTTACTTGACTGACCTGCTGCCCAGCCACGATTGTGCAGCACAGACACTGCCTGCTGCCACCATACTGCCAGTCAGTGGCTGTCTTCATCCACTCTGAGGCTGGCAGTCAGAGCTCAGGTCAGCTGCTGTGGCAGTCCTCCACTCTAGTCCTCGCTGGCCTCTACTACCGCAGCGCGGCTCCCCCGCTGCAGCCGCGCTCGTCCACCTGTGGAGACATTCGCCGGCTCAGCGCGGTGGTGCCGCACATGGGGCCGGACGGTCGGGACCCCCGCTGCGGCCGGCCCGGCCTGCCTGGTGCCATGATGATGAGCGCCGACCGTACTAACTACATGTTTGGCGGCAGGTCCTCAAATGAAAGTGTGATCTTTACAGATTAAAATGCATTTTACAGCATTTGTAAGATCGGTGTGCACAAGGCAATGTGAAAATCTGCCAGTCAGATGTGCATAATGAACCATTTCGTTAACAATGACTTCTAACCCTCAAATCCCGTCCCATGCTACGTCATCGTTTACCTGGTGCCACCCGCGCTCCGGTGCAGGAAAGGCCGCGAGAACTCGCTGGGCGTGTAGTGCGCATGTAATATTAAATCCAAGAGTTCTGCGTTCCTCGAGAGTCCCCTGAGGCGTGAAACGAGCGGGACAGAGGGAGAAAACATGGAATCTCCACATAGCAGCTGGGAGAGCTCATTTCACGCAGAGGAGCATCGAGAGCGCGATGGGAACCGGCGGCAGTAATAACGCGCCAGACTGCACTAGGTTCGTTGGATTTCATCCACAGAGGTTCAGCTCTTTAATATATTTACACTTTATCTGCACCGAATTTTACCTGTTCCTGATAATCTTGATAACTGTAGAACCCCATTTCTCGAACTTTGCAGCCAGGGCTGGCCTTTGCAATGAAAATTGGCGCCTCCGCTCTCCTGCCGTCTTAATTGTCTGCATGTTAAAAAATTGTAGGGGCGACGGGACACATATTAGAAGAGTCAGGAGAAGAACAAGCCGTGAGCGTGCAAGCTCCCGAACTTCCGGTTTCGGGATCTGCACACTCACGGCTGTGCTGGGGCGGGACTTCCGTCTTTGCGAGAAGCCCATGGTGGATGGCTCAGAAGACCGGTGAGAGCAGAAGTCAGGAGTGGCGTCTGAGGCCGCTGATGCGGTAAGTGGGGCTTGGGGGGCTCGTGTGTGTGTGTGTCTGCGCGTGTGTGAGTGTGTGTGTGTGTGTGTCTGCGTGTGTGTGTCTGTCTGCGAGTGTGTGAGTGTGTGTGTGTCTGCTTGTGTATGTGCGTGCCTGTGTGCGCGTCCACAGACCCTGGTCGGCTCGTGCACTGCTCTGTACTCCCTTGCGAGCTTACTCGGTGACAATAGTTCTCATTGCCGAGACCTAAAAAACCACACACACTCTCCTTTCTGTTTTGCAGTTCTTAAAACTGTTATTTTACAACATATTGTCTTTCAAGCAACCCCGTCAATTCACACTGCCCTCATTTCCCACTGCCCCTTAACCCCCTACTGCCCTCCCCCCTGCTCTGCTTCTCAAATGATGTATTTTACCATGATATGCCAGCGTGATTGTTGGGAAATTTGAGGTTCACCCCTCACCAATTTTACTGACCAAGCCACGCCCCTGAGAATCAAGCACGAATCCTGGCCTTGGCTCCACATCCTGTGGTTAGCAGCAAATCTATCAATCTCCCTTTCTTAAAATAATGTGCAGCTCGTCTGATTGTCTTGTAAAGAGCTCCAATTCCCTCAGGGCAAGCTTGTACTGTTTGAAACTGCAAAAGCACACTGCTGGTTTGCTGTGCATCACAGTGACAGTGGTGACAGACAGGCGGGTGCGTTTGCATTCCTAATAAGCAGCCTGACAAGTCAGTGAAGCAGCCAGAGGCGAGCAGCTTGCAAGGGTGGTGTGTGACCTGCATCGAATTACCCATTGGCAAAGAAAAGTAAACGTTTGCAAAGCCAACAATATGTAAAGCATAAATGGAAGCAGATATTGTCCCAGTAGCCTTGGCACTGCAATGCACAACCTTTCAAGCAAAATGAGTAATGCGCACAGGCAAAATGAGGTCACTCGCAGAGAACAACGCCGGTGGCTGAATTGGGCTTAGCCTGTGCTTCTTGCTGTATGCTGTGGTGGGCGGAAGCTAAAAGTGAAGGGCAATTGAAAAGACCAATGGCTGAACAGGACCGACAATAAGCCCATGTATGTATGTATACCTATGTATCCCAAAGGCCAAACCTAACAAGCATTTACAATGCAACTGTTTCGCCTTTGGAAAAGTTAGAGCTATTGGCATTGTAAATGACAAAATTTGTATTTATGTGTTGGTTTTGAAAACAGATAAATAAATAGATTGTCATTTACATTGCCAATAGCTTAATCTCTCGCAAATGTGAGACCTATTGTACCCTACGGACGAGCTCAGCAGACAGCAATTACTACCACACACACACACCCAGAGCCACACACACACACCCAGAGCCACACACACACCCCCAGAGCCACACACACCCAACCAGAGCCACACACTCACACCCAGAGCCACACCCACCCACCCAGAGCTACACACACCCACCCAGAGCCACACACACCCACCCAGAACGTAAAGGGCATCGCCCTAAACCGGTAGAGTACCAGGGTATGAGAATTGCATCTCTTTTTAGGCTCAACGCGGTGCTTTAATCTGCAGGTGTTGACTGCCTGCACAATTTACATCTGAAAGTGAGTGTACGTGCCCTTCACAACACTGCTACAGGACATTTTGTACCGACACTACGAGTAGCAAGGAAGTGATTGCCTGGATGAAGTTTGCTCTGTGCATTAGTCGGGCTAACTTGTTGTGTGACCTAGAAGGTAAGAGAAAAACTATGCAAAGAAAAACTCTCTATTTTCTTGTCAAGCTGAGGCCACCAATGCAGTGGCCAAACATGATATTCTTGTCAAGCTGAGGCCACCAATGCAGTGGCCAAACATGATATCGAAGCGCCCAAGGACCAGTGCCTTCCTGCTGTGCGTCAGTCGGGTCTGAGGCAAGGCTGACCGACCTACCTGCCTGAGACGCACTTCTCAGATGCATGTTGAGGGTTAGGAAGGGGCTCGCGCTTTGCATCCTCACGAGTGGGCGTACCTTAACTTCCGGCCGGAGGTATTGCTTGATCCAGGTCACGTGTTTGGAAGTTTTTGCGGGGTTGTAATACAAATAGTAAAATGGCTGCACCATTTGTCTCTCTAAGCTTGCAGACTATCTAGTTTGAGGACCAGAATATCCTGGTAGCCACAAAAGTTTGATTTCTGGCGAAAACATCCCTTCAGCAGAGAAGGGGACCATTAAGGGAGCGAAAGCACGGGCACACGGACAGCGGGAGGGGGGATGGGCTCACGGACAGCGGGAGGGGGGACGGGCTCACGGACAGCGGCGCAGAAAGGTGGCTTCATGTGCTGCATGATAATTTGATAAATATGCCCCTGTCTTTATAGTACAAACACACATGCACTCATGTGATCTATTAGCGATATCTCATGCCTCCCTACACCTACCATGGTGCCCATCTGCACGAGTATTTGCGCGTCAATAGCAGGCAGCATGGAGAGCCACTCAAAAGATTTACTCCCTGTATTTTACCCTTTTTAGAGGTAATTACAGCCAGGTCAAGAGTCCGTCGTCTGCCTGTGCTTGAGTATAAATCAGTAAAAACAGAAAACAAGACTCCTTGTGGATTACATATTGACATTTGGTTCACTGTCAGGGTTATCCTTTTGAATGGCTGACTTCCCTTTACGTCCGCCTTTTTATTTGTACGATAATCTCAAACTGATGGTGTTATGTGATGCAAGGTTTACATTTCATTTTACATACCCTTAGTCGTCGAGGGAAAAGACAAGAGATCACTTTAGCATACCCAGTGCACATTTGTGAAGATAGTCCACAGTGAGAAAGTAAATGGCGAAAAATGCCTCGCGCAGAATAACAGGAAACAGCAAAACGAGAAGAAACGAGCCAGGGTGTGAGGGAAGAAAAAGGAACGGCGGGAAGGGGGAGGGAGGAATCCCATGAAAGAGTTATAGAGGAAGGCAACCCATAATACACAGTACTAAAAAAAAGGATACAGACGCAAACATATATATTTCAAAACTGGAAGGGGGGACGGGCTCACGGACAGCGGGAGGGGGGATGGGCTCGGGGAGGGGGGACGGGCTCACAGACAGCGGGAGGGGGGACGGGCGCACGGACAGCGGGAGGGGGGACGGGCACACAGACAGCAGGAGGGGGGACGGGCGCACGGACAGTGGGAGGGGGGACGGGCTCATGGACAGCGGCGCAGAAAGGTGGCTTCATGCGCTGCATGATAATTTGATAAATATGCCCCTGTCTTTATAGTACAAACACACATGCACTCATGTGATCTATTAGCGATATCTCATGCCTTCCTACACCTCCCATGGTGCCCATCTGCAAGAGTATTTGCGCGTCAATAGCAGGCAGCATGGAGAGCCACTCAAAAGATTTACTCCCTGTATTTTACCCTTTTTAGAGGTAATTACAGCCAGATCAAGAGTCCGTCGTCTGCCTGTGCTTGAGTATAAATCAGTAGAAACAGAAAACTGGACTCCTTGTGGATTACATATTGACATTTGGTTCACTGTCAGGGTTATCCTTTTGAATGGCTGACTTCCCTTTACGTCCGCCTTTTTATTTGTACGATAATCTCAAACTGATGGTGTTATGTGATGCAA
Source organism: Lissotriton helveticus (assembly GCF_964261635.1). Lineage (NCBI taxonomy): Eukaryota > Metazoa > Chordata > Amphibia > Caudata > Salamandridae > Lissotriton > Lissotriton helveticus. The sequence goes on along the minus strand of NC_136061.1, from coordinate 241,438,838 downwards.
GGTTTACATTTCATTTTACATACCCTTAGTCGTCGAGGGAAAAGACAAGAGAACACTTTAGCATACCCAGTGCACATTTGTGAAGATAGTCCACAGTGAGAAAGTAAACTGCGAAAAATGCCTCGCGCAGAATAACAGGAAACAGCAAAACGAGAAGAAACAAGCCAGGGTGTGAGGGAAGAAAAAGGAACGGTGGGAAGGGGGAGGGAGGAATCCCATGAAAGAATTATAGAGGAAGGCAACCCATAATACACAGTACTAAAAAAAAGGATACAGATACAAACAGATATATTTCGAAACTGGAAGGGGGGACGGGCTCACGGACAGCGGGAGGAGGAACGGGCTCACGGACAGCGGGAGGGGGGACGGGCTCACGGACAGCGGGAGGGCGGATGGGCTCACGGACAGCGGGAGGGGGACGGGCTCACGGACAGCGGGAGGGGGACGGGCACACGGACAGCGGGAGGGGAGACGGGCTCACGGACAGCGGGAGGGGGGATGGGCTCACGGACAGCGGGAGGGGGGACGGGCACACAGACAGCGGGAGGGGGGGGCGGGGATAGGCACACGGACAGCGGGAGGGGGGCGGGAATGGGCTCATGGACAACGGGAGGGGGGGTGGGAACAGGATAAAAAAAGTAGTAAAATATGCCGCTTACCTGCTAGCAACTCAAGGAACGTGAAATCGCGCAGCCCACCACTGCAAAGCACACGTTGGAAATGAAACAAACTTGCCAATATGAAAAAAACAAAACAACTGCCCACCGCCGCATGACGCACGAAAATGGGCGGGATGAGTAAAAATCGCCGGAACGCCCACGAATCTGCTCGGGGAATGAGTGACGCATCTCTGTTCCAATGGCTAGCCTCCATTTATGGAGCTAGCCAATGGAACAGAGAGGCGAGACAAAGCCCCAGACTGTTCTCAAAAGATTTTGCCTGCGCGAACGCTGCTGCGCAGCGGATCGCCAGGCGAAACCTAAAAAGTGGGCTGCATTAACGAATAAGGATAATTTGAACTTGTAAAGACAAGCTGTATAGGTGTTTATCAAAGTACAGGAGACTTCATGTATTTGTGCTTGCTGTAGGTAACGTTTGCGGTAATATCAAAGGAATCAACAGTAAAAACCAGCACACCAGAAAGACACTACAATAAATCCACTACATGGCCATAAGAACGACTATCATAAAGGCCAGTACGACTCTGCTTGGTCTGAGGAAAGGCAGATTGTACACATGCCACACAATATATTTCCTTTCTATGATTCTCTACACATCAATCCGTTTTTTCTTACCTTCTGCCTGTTCAGGGCTTGGAAATATTCCCTACCCCTCCAAGGACGATAGACAAAGTTTCAATTTCAGGTCACAGCCTTTCTTTGAATAGGTGTACTGGTCTCTCCCAGGTGAAAGGTGAAAACTGAATAAACCAATGGTCTTGCTGCATCCATTACAGTAGCAGTTAGGCCCCTCAACTGACCAGTCAGATTCAAAATTGCCCCATAAACTGTTGGAGCGAGCGAATCATCCAAACGCACATTTCCTTTAAGTGTGCAGCAGCTTCATTGCAACCAGCTACCAGAGGAACTGTCAAGCTTACATTGTGGATCAGATGTTGTTTCCAGGACCTGGCCTAATGGCAGATTAGGACACAAAATGGTGAGGACTGTGCTGGAAGTACATCTTCTTTGTCTAGATATGAAGCTTTGTTTCTGCTCTTGACTACGTTCTTTGTTGCTCTTTTTGGGCAGCCGAGGCCTGCACCGCCCCACGGCTCTTACCTGCATGGGCTGCTCCTGTTCTCGGGCCATGCTGACCTCCTTGATCCAGGAGGAGTGTATACAAAAAAACTTCCTGTTTCGTTCAAATGGATGCCATTTCAAACCAGACATATTCACTTGACTTTACAGTGGTTTCAGAGCAGCACACATAAACAGACTGTGAAATAGGAGATAGGAGCTCTGATTACCACTAGATCCTATAATGTGCACAATGACCATATGGGATTCACACATCCAGGGGAAGTGCAACTTATGAGAACACTACTGGGCCCACAATTCTTGCAAACAAGGTAATCGGGAACAGTATGACATGCTACATGAATTTGCACAAAGCTAGCTAATAGTCACCCTTCCATGTATAGGCAAAAGACATGCACAGCTTAGATATTGTCAGGTGCCAACAATGGCCTGGTCATGGCAAAATAATTCATCCATGTTAAAAGGAGTTCCAATTTAGATGTTCCCTTTTACAAATACAGAACACAACTTAGTGAAGCCCAAGTCCAAACAGCGTTTAATAAGATAGCAGGCTTCCAAGATAGATATCAAAAGACAGTTATCGCCAGAAAATGGTCAAGTGGAGCAGCATGCTATAAACATGAAATTTTGGTCTAGTATATAAACATTTTCCCCTAATACAATACTTATTGCAAGGTTGGAAAACAAGGTAAACATTTATTAAAATGTACAATGCACAACATTAAGCATCATGGTTCCTGGGCCTACTATGGCTGGCCCAGCGAAGGTATCCGCTACTGCAATACTGAGTAAAGCTTTAAAACAGAAGAAAATAATATTTCTATTTGTCACAAAATGAATGACCCGCTTTCTAGCCGTGAGGGAAACGGCACGCCAAGAAGGACACTTACCCTGGGAGCTTGCCTTGGGGGAACAGCTTCTGCCCTGTGAAACCTGCCGTGAGGGAAACGGCTCGACATCCGCCTACACCCACCCGGAGCCACACGCATCTGGGGAACTACATCACCCAGCTGCCCCGGGGTTAGGCGCGGCGGCTCTGACGAATCAGACGTGCCCGGAGGCGCCTTATCAGAAGGGAGCGCCGAAGCGCTCTGGGGACCCGCTTTCTAGCCGTGAGGGAAACGGCACGCCAAGAAGGACACTTACCCTGGGAGCTTGCCTTGGGGGAACAGCTTCTGCCCCGTGAAACCTGCCGTGAGGGAAATGGCTCGACATCCGCCTACACCCACCCGGAGCCACACGCAGCTGGGGAACTACATCACCCAGCTGCCCCGGGGTTAGGCGCGGCGGCTCTGACGAATCAGACGTGCCCGGAGGCGCCTTATCAGAAGGGAGCGCCGAAGCGCTCTGGGGACCCGCTTTCTAGCCGTGAGGGAAACGGCACGCCAAGAAGGACACTTACCCTGGGAGCTTGCCTTGGGGGAACAGCTTCTGCCCCGTGAAACCTGCCGTGAGGGAAACGGCTCGACATCCGCCTACACCCACCCGGAGCCACACGCAGCTGGGGAACTACATCACCCAGCTGCCCCGGGGTTAGGCGCGGCGGCTCTGACGAATCAGACGCGCCCGGAGGCGCCTTATCAGAAGGGAACGCCTCTCGCCTCGCGAGTCGCGCGCGGGAGAAGCCCGGGACAAGGGCGGGGCCATCTGCGGCCGTCAGAGGCCAGAGGAGACCGGGTCGGGTCACCCCCCTTTAGTTCCTGATTCAAAGGTACTGTTACCCATTGACTATCTCTGGTCACTTTAAGAGGCTCCTACCTGGGTTCCTGATATTGCACAATACTTCCTCATTGGTGATAGCTCCATCGATATGTCTTGCAAATCGGACCTTATAAATCTCACCTCCCAGGGTGATCTGCTTATGGGAACACTGGACACGTACTTTAAGCGCATTATACTGCCCATTGCAAATGATGTAGATAGAATAGAACGATCCCCGGTTCTAGATAGCTCTTTCGCTCTGGGTTCTCCGCCTCAGTCTGCTAATATAGCCCCGGCAATATCATTACTGGATGAACTTAATCTATTGTGCAAATCCTCTCACGTCCCTCTGGTCCCAGAAAAAGCTCCAATTTCCTCATTTTCTATTTCGAAAACACCTACACAGGCCTTCCCATTGTTGGAGCTTGAAACCATGATGAAATCAATCATAACTCCGTTGACTGATAAAATAACTAGCCTAGAGGACAGGCTTAGGGGTGTCGAGGAAGCTATAAAAGCTATAAAAGTCAATTCACTAGTTACCAATTCACTAGTTACTAAATCTATGGGAGGACCCGTACTATCACAGCATCCAGTCCCTAGAGATACGCCAATTTCTACCACACAAAGCAGGCTCCCCAGTATACCACCACTCGCCCCACACATGAAAGCTATAAATACCCCAAAAGCCGCTAGGCCATCACAATTTTTTCACCTTAGGACGGGGCTGAGTAAAGACAAGTCATTTCATAAAAGAATAGTGTCTAGTCAAGACACTTTTCCCCACAAAACTAACCATTTACACTTGCCACCTGAGGCAGCTCCTGTTGTGAGTGTTCTCTCAGGAATACCTGAACTTCCAAAGGGAAAATTTGAGAGACAGCAGGACTTAAGGAATAAGGTAGTGTATTGGCTCACCAAAAATAGACCCCTGCCCTCCAATTTAGACGGGACCATATTAAGTGTCCGAAGGGTGGGCTGGTTGGGACCTCTCACAAAAAACACTGCGGGTGAATTGGTACTTGTGAAGTTTAGACATAAATATGTCGTACCATACCTGCAATCCTGGCAGCCACAAATAGGGGATGGTCCCATATCAGTTTGGTCTCTAAGTGACTTTTACCCCAGAACACTATATGTCCCATCATAATGTCGGATAATATGGAGTAATTTTCTGATGGCAATAAGGGGTCTCGTATTGTGTGGCCAATTTTCTCCTGTTTTTTTTAACTTGTGCATGCGGCATTCGGTATATTGATTTTGTATATTTGTATATTGATTGATTTTGTATATTGATTAGCTGATTCATCTTATTAATTTCATTTATTTTTAAGTTTGTTTAATTCTTTTATGAAATGAAATGTATTAATGTGTTGGTGTATTTTTCTGTATTGTTGTTGCTTTTATGATTTTCTTTTTTGAAATCGAATAAAGCTAATCGAATCGAATACATTCATAAACGTATGTTTGTGGTTAAACACTTTTCAAATGCAAAAAGAACATTTAATGGACAGAATGTTGAACAATGTCAAACATTCACCCCAGTGCAGAGATCTGGGCCTAAATCTATTGTTCTTTTGTTCACTATGCCATTCCAGTTTAAACCAAGCCATATGCAAATCAGCCTTGACCCTGCACCCCATTGGAACAGCCCAGCCCGAACTGCCAAGCCAGGTCCTCCCTGGACTGGAAACAAGCATCCTGGGCTGTTCCCATGAGGCACAGGGTCAAGACTGATTTGCATATGGCTGGGTTCAAACTGGAATGGCATGGTGAGCAAAACAACGATGGATTTAGGACCAGATCTCTGTACTGGGGTGAATGTATGACATTGTTCTGCATTCTGTCCATCAACTGTTGTTTTTGCATTTGTCACCCCGAGTGGAACGGGTATGCTCAGACATGAGTCCCGTGCTTTCCATGCCACTGGAATCAAGCTATCCTGGCTGATGAGTGCTGAAAGCCCAAAGCCGGTCCTAGGATGCTTGTTTCCAGTCCAGGGAGGACCTGGCTTGGCAGTTCGGACTGGACTGTTCCCATGGGGCACAAGGTCAAAACTGATTTGCATATGGCTGCGTTCATACTGGAATGGCATGGTAAGCAAAAAAAATGATGGATTTAGGCCCAGATCTCTGTACTGGGGTGAATGTATGACATTGTTCTGCATTCTGTCTATCAACTGTTGTGTTTGCATTGGACTGGAAACAAGCATCTTGGGACCGGTTTTCAGAGCATCACCCCACATCAACCAAGCTAGTATTGACTCATTTGTCCCACTCTCACCGGCCCCACAATAATAATAGATCACCACAGCAATTGGGGAGAAGCAGCCTAGGATGCAGGATTTGAACCTCTGCCTCTCCCCTTACAGGTAAGCGGGACAAAGGACAGGAGGGACGATCTGACCTCTGTTTCTCCTCTTACAGATAGAGCCTGAGCAGATCCAGGATGCCTGAGGGGGGTGAAGAACTCACGCTGGGCAACTTTCTTCTGCAACATACTACATGGAATGAAGTACAGGACTTACAATGACTGTTTGATGTTTGTGAATCAGCGTATGATGTAATTCTCTTGAAATGTCTGAAATAAACCTTGAGTTTTGGGAAGATATTGACTGATGTGCTCTGGAATTGTTTTGATTTTGAAAATCTGTCAGAATGAAAAAATCAGGAGCAGAATTGGACATGTGCCAGGGACTACTGGACCTCTACCACCTTACAGGAGCACTTATATTTCCGTGCTTTTTCTTTCCTCCCATTCCAGTCTTTCTGTAGGGACCACTGACTTGTGTTGCTCTTTCTATGCCCTTTTTAAATCTGTTAGTTAGACGTCTGCCTTTGGTCCTTTTTCTGGGGTCCAGTACCCCAACAGTACCCCTCTGAGGACAATTATCACAACTCCTTTGTGCACATATCGTAATAGAATTTCGTTCATTCCCTTACTGGGCCTGGACCCATGTGCATCCCTCCCCTGCTGGAATAATCATACCTACCCCCTAAAATAGATGGAATTATTAAATCCCAAAACAGATTGGCTTCCACATTCCCCTCTCTCTATTGCCCCTTGTATTGTTCCTCGTTCTCTTCTGCCCTCCAGGACTCCCTCACCCCACCAACCTGTTTGCCTTTCCTGTTCTCTAAAGCACAACTCCTCAGCCACAGTGTAAGAGTCCTTGCCCAGAGGCAGACCAAGTTTCACCAGCAGCCAGGGTAGGATGAGACTGCGGCCTAGTTACCGACCCATAGCAAATGTGTCACTCACTGTACACTGAGGCCTTGCACAAAAAACAAGCATTGGAAATGCAATAGGTCTCGGATTTTTTGAGTTAGAGCTAATGGCTTTGTAAATGGCAATGTCTTTTAGCCATGTGTTATGGAGCGTATGCATGTGGTGTGTAGTAAAATTATGTGGTTTGGATAGGAAATGTTCACCCTGCACACTAACACACTGTTCACCCTGCACACCTGCACACTGACACTGTTCACCTGCACACACACACTGTTCACCCTGCACACACACACTGTTCATCCTACACACACACTCTCACACTGCTCACCCTGCACACTCACACACTGCTCACCCTGCACACTCACACACTGCTCACCCTACACTCACTCACACTCTGCACTCACTCTCACTCTGCACTCACTCTCACTCTGCACTTACTCTCACTCTCACTCTGCACTCACTCTCACTCTGCACCTGCACTCACTCTGCACTCACTCTGTGCCTGCACTCACTCTGCACTCACTCACTCTGCACTCACTCTCACTCTGCACTCATTCTGGACTCACTCTGCACTCACTCTGCACTCACTCACACTCTGCACTCACTCTGCACTCACTCTCACTCTGCACTCACTCTCACTCTGCACTCACTCTCACTCTTGCACTCACTCTGCACTCACTCTCACTCTCACACTCACTCTGCACTCACTCTCACTCTCGCACTCACTCTGCACTCACAGTCACTCTCGCCCTCACTCTGCACTCACTCTGCACTCACTGTCACTCTCGCACTCACTCTGCACTCACAGTCGCTCTCGCACTCACTCTGCACTCACTGTCACTCTATACTCACTGTCACTCTGCACTCACTGTCACTCTGCACTCACTCTGCACTCACTGTCACTCTGGCACTCACTCTGCACTCACAATCACTCTCGCACTCACTCTGCACTCACTCTGCACTCACTGTCACTCTCGCACTCACTCTGAACTCACTGTCACTCTTGCACTCACTCTGCACTCACTGTCACTCTCGCACTCACTCTGCACTCACTGTCACTCTCGCACTCACTCTGCACTCACTGTCACTCTCGCACTCACTCTGCACTCACTGTCACTCTCACACTCACTCTGCACTCACTGTCACTCTTGCACTCACTCTGCACTCACAGTCACTCTTGCAATCACTCTGCACTCACAGTCACTCTCGCACTCACTCTGCACTCACAGTCACTCTCGCACTCGCTCTGCTCTCACTCTGCACTCACTCTGCTTTCAAAGTCACTCTTGCACTCACTCTGCACTCACTCTGCACTCACAGTCACTCTGCACTCACAGTCACTCTGCACTCACAGTCACTCTGCACTCAGTCACTCTGGCACTCACTCTGTACTCACTGCACTCACAGTCGCTCTCGCACTCACTCTGCACTCACTGTCATTCTCGCACTCACTCTGCACTCAGTCGCTCTCACACTCACTCTGCACTCACTGTCACTCTCGCACTCACTCTGCACTCATTCTGCACTCACAGTCACTCTTGCAATCACTCTCGCACTCACTCTGCACTCACTCTGCACTCAGTGTCACTCTCACACTCACTCTGCACTCACAGTCACTCTCGCACTCACTCTGCACTCACTGTCACTCTGCACTCACTCTGCACTTACTGTCACTCTCACACTCACTCTGCACTCACTCTGCACTCACAGTCACTCTCGCACTCACTCTGCACTCACTGTCACTCTCGCACTCACTCTGCACTCACTGTCACTCTTGCACTCGCTCTGCACTCAGCCACTCTTGCACTCACTCTGCACTCACTGTCACTCTCGCACTCACTCTGCACTCAATGTCACTCTCGCACTCACTCTGCACTCACAGTCACTCTTGCACTCACTCTGCACTCAGAGTCACTCTCGCACTCACTCTGCACTCACTCTGTACCCACAGTCACTCTCGCACTCCCTCTGCACTCACTCTGCACTCACTGTCACTCTGCACTCACTCTGCACTCACTGTCACTCTGCATTCACTGTCACTCTGGCACTCACTCTGCACTCACAGTCACTCTGCACTCACTCTGCACTCACACTCACTCTGGCACTCACTCTGCACTCACTCTGCACTCACAGTCACTCTCGCACTCACTCTGCACTCACTGTCACTCTGCACTCACTCTGCAGTCACTCTGGCACTCACTCTACACTCACTCTGCACTCACAGTCACTCTCACACTCACTCTGCACTCACTGTCACTCTGCACTCACTGTCACTCTCGCACTCACTCTGCACTCACTCTGCACTCACAGTCACTCTTGCACTCACTCTGCACTCACAGTCACTCTCGCACTCACTCTGCACTCACTCTACACTCACTCTTCTCTCACAGTCACTCTTGCACTCACTCTACACTCACTCTGCACTCACACTCACTCTGCACTCACTCTACACTCACTCTACACTCACTCTGCACTCACAGTCACTCTGCACTCACAGTCACTCTGGCACTCACTCTGCACTCACAGTCGCTCTCGCACTCACTCTGCACTCACTGTCATTCTCGCACTCACTCTGCACTCACAGTTGCTCTTGCACTCACTCTGCACTCACTGTCACTCTCGCACTCACTCTGCACTCACTCTGCACTCACAGTCAGTCTGGTGCTCACTCTGCACTTACTCTGCACTCACTGTCACTCTCGCACTCACTCTGCACTCACTGTCACTGTGCACTCACTATGCACTCACTGTCACTCTCGCACTCACTCTGCACTCACTGTCACTCTGCACTCACTATGCACTCACAGTCACTCTCGCACTCACTCTGCACTCACAGTCACTCTCGCACTCACTCTGCACTCACTCTGCACTCACAGTCACTCTCGCACTCACTCTGCACTCAGTCGCTCTCGCACTCACTCTGCACTCTCTGCACTCACACTCACTCTGCACTCACTCTGCACTCACTCTGCACTCACAGTCACTCTGCACTCACAGTCACTCTGGCACTCACTCTGCACTCACTCTGCACTCAGTCGCTCTTGCACTCACTCTGCACTCACTGTCATTCTCGCACTCACTCTGCACTCACAGTCGCTCTCGCACTCACTCTGTACTCACTCTGCACTCACTCTGCACTCACAGTCACTCTCGCATTCACTCTGTACTCACTCTGCACTCACAGTCCCTCTCCCACTCACTCTGCACTCACAGTCACTCTCGCACTCACTCTGCACTCAGTGTCACTCTCGCACTCACTCTGGCACTCACTCTGCACTCACTCTGCACTCAGTCGCTCTCGCACTCACTCTGCACTCACTGTCATTCTCGCACTCACTCTGCACTCACAGTCGCTCTCGCACTCACTCTGTACTCGCTCTGCTCTCACTCTGCACTCACTCTGCTTTCAAAGTCACTCTTGCACTCACCCTGCACTCACTCTGCACTCACAGTCACTCTGCACTCACAGTCACTCTGCACTCACAGTCACTCTGCACTCACAGTCACTCTGCACTCACAGTCACTCTGGCACTCACTCTGTACTCACTGCACTCACAGTCGCTCTCGCACTCACTCTGCACTCACTGTCATTCTCGCACTCACTCTGCACTCAGTCGCTCTCACACTCACTCTGCACTCACTGTCACTCTCGCACTCACTCTGCACTCACTCTGCACTCACAGTCACTCTCGCACTCACTCTCGCACTCACTCTGCACTCACTCTGCACTCAGTGTCACTCTCGCACTCACTCTGCACTCACAGTCACTCTCGCACTCACTCTGCACTCACTGTCACTCTGCACTCACTCTGCACTTACTGTCACTCTCACACTCACTCTGCACTCACTCTGCACTCACAGTCACTCTCGCACTCACTCTGCACTCACTGTCACTCTCGCACTCACTCTGCACTCACTGTCACTCTTGCACTCGCTCTGCACTCAGCCACTCTTGCACTCACTCTGCACTCACTGTCACTCTCGCACTCACTCTGCACTCAATGTCACTCTCGCACTCACTCTGCACTCACAGTCACTCTTGCACTCACTCTGCACTCAGAGTCACTCTCGCACTCACTCTGCACTCACTCTGTACCCACAGTCACTCTCGCACTCCCTCTGCCCTCACTCTGCACTCACTGTCACTCTGCACTCACTCTGCACTCACTGTCACTCTGCATTCACTGTCACTCTGGCACTTACTCTGCACTCACAGTCACTCTGCACTCACTCTGCACTCACACTCACTCTGGCACTCACTCTGCACTCACTCTGCACTCACAGTCACTCTCGCACTCACTCTGCACTCACTGTCACTCTGCACTCACTCTGCAGTCACTCTGGCACTCACTCTACACTCACTCTGCACTCACAGTCACTCTCACACTCACTCTGCACTCACTGTCACTCTGCACTCACTGTCACTCTCGCACTCACTCTGCACTCACTCTGCACTCACAGTCACTCTTGCACTCACTCTGCACTCACAGTCACTCTCGCACTCACTCTGCACTCACTCTACACTCACTCTTCTCTCACAGTCACTCTTGCACTCACTCTACACTCACTCTGCACTCACACTCACTCTGCACTCACTCTACACTCACTCTACACTCACTCTGCACTCACAGTCACTCTGCACTCACAGTCACTCTGGCACTCACTCTGCACTCACAGTCGCTCTCGCACTCACTCTGCACTCACTGTCATTCTCGCACTCACTCTGCACTCACAGTTGCTCTTGCACTCACTCTGCACTCACTGTCACTCTCGCACTCACTCTGCACTCACTCTGCACTCACAGTCAGTCTGGTGCTCACTCTGCACTTACTCTGCACTCACTGTCACTCTCGCACTCACTCTGCACTCACTGTCACTGTGCACTCACTATGCACTCACTGTCACTCTCGCACTCACTCTGCACTCACTGTCACTCTGCACTCACTATGCACTCACAGTCACTCTCGCACTCACTCTGCACTCACAGTCACTCTCGCACTCACTCTGCACTCACTCTGCACTCACAGTCACTCTCGCACTCACTCTGCACTCAGTCGCTCTCGCACTCACTCTGCACTCTCTGCACTCACACTCACTCTGCACTCACTCTGCACTCACTCTGCACTCACAGTCACTCTGCACTCACAGTCACTCTGGCACTCACTCTGCACTCACTCTGCACTCAGTCGCTCTCGCACTCACTCTGCACTCACTGTCATTCTCGCACTCACTCTGCACTCACAGTCGCTCTCGCACTCACTCTGTACTCACTCTGCACTCACTCTGCACTCACAGTCACTCTCGCATTCACTCTGTACTCACTCTGCACTCACAGTCCCTCTCCCACTCACTCTGCACTCACAGTCACTCTCGCACTCACTCTGCACTCACTCTGCACTCAGTGTCACTCTCGCACTCACTCTGCACTCAGTCTGCACTCACAGTCACTCTCGCACTCACTCTGCCCTCACTGTCACTCTGGCACTCACTCTGCATTCAGCCACTCTCACACTCACTCTGCACTCACTCTGCACTCACAGTCACTCTCACACTCACTCTGTACTCACTCTGCACTCACTGTCATTCTGGCACTCACTCTGCACTCTCTGTCACTCTTGCACTCACTCTGCACTCGCTGTCACTCTAGCACTCACTCTGCACTCACTCTACACTCACAGTCACTCTCGCACTCACAGTCACTCTTGCACTCACTCTGCATTCACTCTGCACTCACACTCACTCTGCACTCACAGTCACTCTGCACTCACAGTCACTCTGCATTCACAGTCGCTCTCGCACTCACTCTGCACTCACTGTCATTCTCGCACTCACTCTGCACTCACAGTGGCTCTCGCACGCACTATGCACTCACTGTCAATCTCGCACTCACTCTGCACTCACTCTGCACTCACTCTGCACTCACAGTCACTCTCGCACTCACTCTACACTCACTCTGCACTCACACTCACTCTGCACTCACTCTACACTCACTCTACACTCACTCTACACTCACTCTGCACTCACAGTCACTCTGGCACTCACTCTGCACTCACAGTCGCTCTTGCACTCACTGTCATTCTCGCACTCACTCTGCACTCACAGTTGCTCTTGCACTCACTCTGCACTCACTGTCACTCTCGCACTCACTCTGCACTCACTCTGCACTCACAGTCAGTCTGGTGCTCACTCTGCACTTACTCTGCACTCACTGTCACTCTCGCACTCACTCTGCACTCACTGTCACTCTTGCACTCACTCTGCACTCACAGTCACTCTCGCACTCACTCTGCACTCACTCTGCACTCACAGTCACTCTCGCACTCACTCTGCACAGCGCTCTTGTAAGCCTCTGTACCATATGATTTGCCTCAATGATATCATAGTGTGACCGTTAAAAGTTATAGCGGGGAGCCCTACTGTCAACACAACGATTATGCGATTCTACTCACAATGTGTTTACTGCATAATCCATCGTCCACCAACCCGGAGGCCCTCCTTGCAATACCCCAGGTACCGTGGGTCCCAGAGCTATTTTATTGTCATACTGGTGGTGTATTAAAACAGAAGCCTGTGACCGGAGAGGATAGTCAACTCCTCTTTTACCTTCAAAGTAACTAAAAAAGACACCAACTTGATTCCTATCAGGAATCAGTATACTCATACACATTCCGCCCAGTCTGAACAGACCACGGTACCCTTGCCGCCCCCGATCTGGGAACAATAAAATTAACAAATAAGAATTATGTGCACTCTTCAAAACACGTTATAAGATAGAATACACCCCTCTGCAGAATGACAGAGAAGACAGACATGCAGTATTTCCAGAAACGAGTCGCGACACAACATTTTTAAGTAGACACATAGCTACATCAAAACTCCGGGCCCATGGCAGTAATTATGCAATCGGCCAATAAGGGAAAGCGAAATAGCATTAATAAAATACCAGTCATCTTTTGTCCTTGTACCTTGCAGAGAATTATTCTTTTAGCGGCGGCTTTGAGTGTAGCCCCTATTGCAAACACCTTCAGCTCTCTCGCATTTTCAACCTTGCCGCACGTCGCAATACGAGACATTCAGGACCAACCTGAAACCGTGGATGAGGAAAGCAACAACGGCTGGCTGCCTTGATTATTGCAGTTCAACAAGTTTTCTTTGGAAAGTACCAAACGGCAACATTTCATCAAAAGTGCCCTTTGCGCGAGCAGGGAGCGGATCTAGGTGGATATTAACAATGCAGTGTTTGAGAGCATCACACGGTTGGAAGGATGTCCGGATGCTTTACTGACATATATAGAGGTAGCAATCGGTACAGTACAGGAGGTTAAGGGGATGTGTGGCGGTTGCAAACATTACAAAGTACAAGTAGGGGTAAAATACTGCAATAAATGACAGACTCTCCAGCACAAGAAAAAAATGTTACGTAACCAAGGGGGGCCTGGGGCGAGTGCAACGGGGGTGGCCGTGCAGTCATCGTGCTCAGCTTTCCACTACACAAACAAGATTTGGCCGGGAGCCAGCATGCGCACACACACAGCTGAAATAAAACAAACTGGAGAGTGGTGCATGCGCGCCCAGCATCTGTCTTCAATTACCGCGGGCCCTGACACCTGGTAATTGAAGAAATATGCCCTTCTGCTCCGCGTGTCCGTACGGAATATGCACTAGGCGGAGCAACTCTAACGCCTATGGCCTATTGCCTGCTGGCTTGTAAAAACACAAGCATGTGAGGCCCAATTGCCATGCAGCTGCCAAAAATAACCAGCAAAAATCACGAGCTTTCTGGAATTCGGTAGGTAAGATTTTCGAAGCCCTCAGAAAAGGATTTTTAAGCCACGCCCACTTTGTGGGACGTAGGCCGAGCCCTAATAAAAACCTTTAGCTACATCGCTGAATAAAATGCCAGCGCCACCGTGCAAAGAACGCAACAATGCATGTTTCTGCATGTGTGGCTCTGTTCACCCTGCACCGTCCAGTGTAAGGGTCCTTGCTCATCCCTGCACAGTGTGAACATGAGCTGTGCAGAGCCCCTGTGCATGGCCAGTATTAGGTTCTATGATTCAGTGTATGAAGGGACTGCCACAGCAGAAAGGGTATCAAGTACAACCCAACATTAACAACTCTTTTATTTGGCAAAAAAATCGTTGGCAAAAATTGCTTCTTGTTAATGCAGCAAGCAGCATGGTAAAAAGATGGCAAGCAAGCCTGGAAGCAGCAGGGCTCCTGCTGAGCTGACATTTAATGCCAAGGGAAATCTTAGACTAATATCTTACATTGGTTACCATAGAAAAGCTTCGGTAAAACAACTCATCTTGTATATTTATGTTGGGTTAGCTAAAATGTCTTTTAAGGTCATTTGACATTGACATGTGAATGCCACTGGTGTGAAAGAGCGAGGGGGGATCTCTTCCCGCCAACCAGGAGCCCCCTTTTTGTAAAGACCTTTATACTGGGACTATACTTCAATTAAAACAAACCACGACTACCACTCCCATAATGCACTCAGATCCATAGTGAAAGCACACGAGTGGAACATAGGGCCATCCGGATAGGTGCACTCTGGCAGTGGGCCATAAACGCAGAGAGCGAGGCGATGGGGTAATCATAAAAGCAGCCAAGAGATCTGCAAAGAAGGTCACAAGTGACGTAAACTGAAGACCCAGGCTCGAGTTCTGACGTCAGCACGACATCTTGTGATTCTGGGCATATCACTTAATCTACTTGTGCCTAAAGAAAACAAGCATTAGAAATGCAATCGGGCTCGGATTTATTTGAGTTTGAGCTAATGGCATTGTAAATGCCAATGTATTGTTGCTATGTGTTATGGAGTGTGTTCATGTGGTGTGTACTGCCAGTGATCTCCTTGTGAGTGTGAGAATATTGCACCGTTACTGCCTGTGATGTCCTTCTTGTGAGTGTGAGGAGCTTGCACCTCTGCTGCCTGTGGTCTCCTTGTGAGTGCAAGAAGATTGCACTGCTGCTGCCTGTGATGTCGTTCTTGTGAGTGTGAGAAGCTTGCACCACTGCTGCTTGTGATGTCCTTGTGAGTGGGAGAAGCTTGCACCTCAGCTGCCTGTGGTCTCCTTGTGAGTGTAAGAAGCTTGCACAGCTGCTGCCTGTGATGTCCTTCGTGCGAGTGTGAGAAGCTTGCACCGCTGCTGCCTGTGAGTATGAGAAGATTGCATTGAGCATCTCTGTGCTGTGCCTGTTCTTTGTAAGGGACTCTTGCTCTGTTGCTGCTGCTGCCTTGGCACAGTACCTGCTGTGAGTGTGTACGGGAAGCTTGCACCACTGCTGCTTGTGATGTCGTTCTTGCGAGTGTGAGAAGCTTGCACCTCTGCTGCCTGTGGTCTCCTTGTGAGTGTAAGAAGCTTGCACTGCTGCTGCCTGTGATGTCGTTCTTGTGAGTGTGAGAAGCTTGCACCGCTGCTGCTTGTGATGTCCTTCTTGTGAGTGGGAGAAGCTTGCACCTCAGCTGCCTGTGGTCTCCTTGTGAGTGTAAGAAGCTTGCACAGCTGCTGCCTGTGATGTCCTTCTTGTGAGTGTGAGAAACTTGCACCGCTGCTGCCTGTGAGTATGAGAAGATTGCATTGTGCATCTCTGTGCTGTTCCTGTTCTTTGTAAGGGACTCTTGCTCTGTTGCTGCTGCTGCCTTGGCACAGTACCTGCTGTCAGTGTGTAAGGGAAGCTTGCACCACTGCTGCTTGTGATGTATTTCTTGCGAGTGTGAGAAGCTTGTACCTCTGCTGCTTGTGGTCTCCTCGTGAGTGTAAGAAGCTTGCACTGCTGCTGCCTGTGATGTCGTTCTTGTGAGTGTGAGAAGCTTGCACCGCTGCTGCTTGTGATGTCCTTCTTGTGAGTGGGAGAAGCTTGCACCTCAGCTGCCTGTGGTCTCCTTGTGAGTGTAAGATGCTTGCACAGCTGCTGCCTGTGATGTACTACTCACTACTCTACTCTACTCACTACTCTGCACTCACTACTCACTACTCTGCACTCACTACTCACTACTCTACTCACTACTCTAGTCACTACTCTGCACTCACTACTCTACTCACTACTCTACTCACTACTCACTACTCTACTCACTACTCTACTGACTACTCTACTCACTAGTCTACTCACTACTCACTACTCTGCACTCACTACTCACTACTCTCCACTCACTACTCTACTCACTACTCACTACTCTACTCACTACTTTCTACTCACTACTTTCTACTCACTACTCTACTCACTACTCATTACTCTGCACTCACTACTTTACTCACTACTCTACTCTACTCACCTCACTACTCTACTCACTACTCTACTCACTACTAACTACTCAACTCACTACTCTACTCACTACTCTGCACTCACTACTCACTACTCACCTCACTACACTACTCACTACTCTCTTCTCACTACTCACTACTCTGCACTCACTACTTTACTCACTACTCTACTCTACTCACCTCACTACTCTACTCACTACTCACTACTCTGCACTCACTACTCACTACTCACCTCACTACTCTATTCACTACTCACTACTCTACTCACTACTCACTACTCTACTCACTACTCTACTCACTACTCTACTCACTACTCACTACTCTACTCACTACTCTGCACTCACAACTCACTACTCTAGTCACTACTCTGCACTCACTACTCACTACTCTACTCACTTCTCACTACCCTACTCACTACTCTGCACTCACTACTCTACTCACTACTCTACTCTCTACTCACTACTCTACTACTCTACTCACTACTCTACTCTCTACTCTACTCACTACTCTACTCCCTACTCTACTCACTACTCTACTCACTACTCTACTCACTACTCTACTCACTACTCACTACTCTACACACTACTCTGCACTCACATCTCACATCTCACAACACTTACGACTTGAAAGCGCTGCAACAAAAGATGTTACAGTTAACCAATGAATTGGTACGCAGTTTACATACATAGGAAGGATGGACATTTACGTTGGCTTTGCTTGTTCTTCCTATCAAAACAGATGTTCGCAGCAAGAGTTTAACTCAGTGAGACATCTTGCTGTACATTATGCATGTTAGTGCTTACAAACTACTGTATTCAAACTACGTTTTTGAAGTGTTCTGCTCTGCAGTGCCCTGTATGAGCTCTGAGCCCTCCATTGCCATTTGACCCGCACTAAAGTGCACAGGTGCACATCCCCTCCCTGGCCCAGGGCCTGGGTTATTGCCCTGTGTCCTTTATGTGCTGCGTACAAGTGCCTAGATCTGCTTGCGTCCGTTCTGCCGTGCCATGAATAGGCGCTGGAAGGAAGCGTGTCACCTCTACATTCATTGTGTAACAGTTTGTTCTAGCCTAGGCAGCAGTGTAGCTCACTGTATGTCTTGTGCTGTGTCATGCTGCACTGCATTCTGCAGCATTGTCTCCCATCTCATTGTCTCGCCTAGCCGGCTTTTCAAATTTTGGTTATCCATTTGTTGTTGAAAGTGATTCTCCCCGCCAAACCTCACAGGTTATTTGTTCGTCGCTGCATATTTGTTCTAGTGCGGAGAAGGGATGTTCTTGTGCAAGATCCTTGTCGATAACACCTACATCCGGTCTTCGTCCGGCTTTCCAGTTCTGCATCTGCAGTCAATGCTATTGGTCTTTGTCTGTCTTTTAGTTTTCCCAACTCTACTTTAATGATAATCAGCATTTCATCTCGCCACCGTTAGAAACATAGTTGGTCTCGTTCATTATGCAAATATCCAGTTTTCTGTGTTTCATGCAGCCGCAGCCCAGTCAGCTTGGCCTACCCCAGGTGACAGGAGAGGGGGGGAGGGGGAGGATGGAGGGGGGTTGAGGGGGGAGGGGGGGGGGAACTGGAGCAGTCTCAACCCAATGGGCTTTGCATTATTTCTTTGGTGTTTTTTTAGCTGATCTGAGCCATAGTTTTCATCCGTTTATAGTGCCTGGTGCGTTTCTCAGTGATAAGATTTGTTGTAGTTATTAGTTTTCACAGGTGCTCGGTGTGAGCTGCTATAACGCATATTTACGTGCTCCGACTTAAAGCATTTTTTCCTTGTAATCCCCTCTAGAAATGTCCTGGCCTTTTTGACATAATCCGCGAACTCCTTTTGGCCCGTGTTTTGGCAAGATAAGAGTGTTCCTGCTCGAAATAGTGTGTTATAAGAATACATAATCCTTGTATCCCACCTTCTTAAAGATTGATGGAGTTTTGGCAGCGCAAATCACGAACAGCTTGGATCCGTGTGCTGTTTTGTGTTTACACAGGCGCTCCTCGCATTGTGATGCTGTTGGCTTGCAGACAAGCGCTTGCATAGTGTTGTTGGGGAGGTGCTTGGGCGGGAATCCGGAGGATCCTCTGTGGCAGGAGTGTTTTAGTCCTCTTGTGCCGAGTTGAGCCATGTGAGTCAGTTTTGCAGGAAGGTTCAATGAAATGGGACTGCACGTTTTATACTTGCCCTGGTCTTGAATGGCATCGCTCTAGTTGTTGCGTGTAAAAGCTATTTGCCGCTGCCAATTTTCCTCTCAAACATTAGTTCACCCTGTTAAATATTACACAAAAGTGAACGAAGCTGGCATAGCAACTCCCTTACTCATGGCCTCGCAGTTCTGCTGCCGCTGCCCTGCGCGTGCCCATTACCCAGTGCGGATGGGCTCGGGGGCCATACGGGAGCACAGCGGCGCTGCTGCTGCCACTTGCACGTCCCCATAAACTGCAGAGAGCACCGCAGCACATCTACTGCTCCTGGCACGTGCCCATAAACTACAGACTAAATCAGGCGGGGAGACGGGGGGTGAGCCAGAGAGCGGCAGAGCAGCTCCCCGGCCCGGCAGGAAGGAGCCGCACACGGCGTCTATGCCTGTGTGCACGTGAGGAGGACGCGCGCCAGACAAACACACTGCTAGATGGTGAACGCGCGCACACCATCTGGAATGCATTACACGGCCACCCTGACAGCTCCTAATTATAATTAATGTACTTCTTTGCGCGAGCACGAACGAAATATGCCCAAGATGGCGGAACAAAACTACATTTACCCTATCACTTCAAGCCTATTAAAACGACAACACAACGAAGACGAATCACTGGCCAGATGACAGAACACGCTAAGGAATGTGTGGAATTTGTCTCGGCCAAAGCCCTAGGAGATACTTCTTTTTTTTCTTCTTTAACATTAGTTCTCTAACTCCTCCCACTTTCAGTGGGGAGGAGTCCGAGCCCTAAAAATGACTTCGTTTTAAGTACAGTGCCAAATTCACGCTGTACAGGCCAGCAAAGAAAAGAGACACCACAGGTAGGGTGACCAGAATTTCTGGGTTTTCAATGATTGTCTTGTCACTTTTTTGTAATCTAAATACAAGCTCGGGTTTGAAGAGGGCCGGGTGAGCTAATGTGCTCACCAGCCCGGCTCTTTCCACAACAGGGACAGACGTGCTACGCTTGTAATGAACGCCTTCTCAGCCGCATAACTCACAGCACAGCAGGCTTCAATGCCCGTGGAATCAACATCCGCTGCTTCCGCAGCCAGACCCGTAATGGCAAAGCTAGGTCCCCTCACAGGGCTCAGGGTGGCTCCGGCCCTCAGACGGTTTCAGCCATAGAGGTGACGGGGAGCAGGAGGCCTCTCAGGTCAGGGGAAGTAGGGTCAAGAGGTCATCTCTCCAACCCCTCCCTTCACAGAAAATCAAATAATTGATGCTTGTCCAGCAGTATTTATTTTACTTTCCTTTCTGGAACTTGTAGTCTTGGTGTTCCATTATAAAAACAGGACTACAAGTCCCAGAATGCAGAGGAAATTAGACTGTGAGCTAGTCATACATTTTTCAAAATGAAATGAAGTGTACAACCACTGAAACACGTTTATTGTTTTATGTTATGTAGGATTTTTAATGAATGTCTCAAGGGTCTATACTAGGTGCCAAAGTTTGGTCCTAATGTTATGTCCAGTGCTCTTTTGCCTTTTGGTTCTACCCCTCCCCTCTTCTCCCCTTTTACCTTCACATATTGGAAACCAAGACCCTTTGGTGTGAGAACGACTGCAGTTTATTACAATTTTACCAGCTGTTACATACCTTTTCACAATAGCGTTTGTCATGATTATGTTCCAGAAATGCGTGTATCTTGTACGTAAATCCATTTAGCTTATAGCTGATCAAACTATGAACATAAATTATTTTTATTGCATAACTGCGTACATCATTACCTGCCATAAATCATCATAACAGTCAGAACAACTCTTTTAATGGTTGGCCATAAATCACTTTCAATCACTCATGGACAGCTCATTCTGCTGCTTTCTCAGTACAGAGGTTCACAGCTTCCAGTCTTCCCTTGCCACCTAATGCCTGGTGTTTGCGGCCCTGTGGCCGTGCTTGGGCTGCAAGTGCTGTGTCCGCCTTCGCTGACCATTTCTCATCCCTTTGTTTGCCCTCCAGTGTCCCTGCCATGTGGCATCCCAAGGACCCTGTTCGGGCACTTGTTCTTTGTCCTTGCGTGATGGTCATTGTAGCTCCCCTGCCACACTGACGGTGGTTCACCAACTGCTGTCAGCTCCCCCTTTCCGCCTATGAAAAACGGAGGCGTTCTAGTGCCCCACTATGTTCAGCAAGAACATGTCATTCTCACATTGGAGAAGTGAACGTTGTCATCTATGCAGTACCCTTGCATTTTAAGTTGATAAGCAGTGCTGTCATGAACCCCCTGCTTTGGCAGCGTAAGTGTGGGGGGGGGGGGACTAGTAAACGTTTAATCGTTTTTTAATGGCCTCTGCAGGGCTTTCAGATAAAAGGCACATGCTGTTATGTGAGACACGTTCAGTGAAAAAAGGGAAAATAAATTAAAACAAAGAGCATTTTTAGACAGAGAGCAGAAAACAGTGTTATAGAAAGGCATATAAGAACATTTTTATATGAGAAAAGAAAGAATTGGGCTGGTTAGAAAATGTAAAGGAGGAACAGGAGAATGTAGAAGGTGAAAGTAATGAAAGGTGCGAAGAAGAAAGGAAATAGCAAAGTGAAAGCAATGGTTGTTGAAAAGAAGAAATGAAGAGTGAGTGCAAGGACGGATGGTTGAAAGGACGAACGGATGGATAGAAGGGGAAAGAATAAATTGGTGCATGGATGGAAGAAAGGATTCATAGAGAGATGGATAAGTGGATGGAAAGGTGGACAGAAGAGTGAAAGGATGAATGGTTAGAAGAGTGAGAGGATGACAGATCTTCGTGTGAAGTGAATGGTCATTGATTGGATGGATTGATGGATGGAAAGATCATAAGGTGGATAGGTAGGTGAAAGGATTGATGTATATGTGAACAGATGGATGTCATTTCAGTAGTTGGTTAGAATAATGAAAAGATGGAAGGAAAGGTGAAAGGCTGAAAGAAGGGTGGAAGAGTGGCAGGATGGATGGACAGATAATTGGAGGCAAGGGTGAAACAAACACATATTAGAAGGACCAGGCTTACTTTCTTCCCTTGCTTGATGTCATTAGAGGTTTGGTTCAAAGTGGGGGTATTTGAGTTTCCTGTCGACCCGCCAAACTCCCAGCTCATGCACTCACAAAGGTTGCTCCTCACAATGTTTAGTTTCCTCCTAGACTTCTCTATTGCCCCGTGGCTCACTGCCCCTCACCATTCATATCTTGTTATCACCTCTACCCACAGAATGCCGGCGGGGCGTAGCAGTCAGGAGATGGTCGTCAAGTCTGACCTAATCACTTCTAACAGTGTTTTGTGCCCCAGCTCTGTGAGGTAGTTGCTGCCCAGATGTTGTACTATGGTGTCGGGGTTTCCTAGTGCTTGTTGAGTGTCCTGCACCTTTGGGAGGAGCTGGTTCCACTACATTCCAGGCTTGCATAGCCACACCACATTGCTGTTGCTTAGCCATATGTCCCTTTACAGCCTCAATGTGCTAGCCCACTGCTGCATCCAACCCGTTCTCTCCCAGCCTCGATCTCTGTGGCGAGAGAGAAGCCCCTTGTTAGTTTGTGACAGGCCTGATATAGGCTTTGAAGGCACTGGACTTCCATCTACTGAGCCGCTGGATCCCTTATGCCCCAGCTGTGTGCAGCAGCGGTTGCGGCTACGTGATGCAAAAAGAATGGGACCCAAATCATGCCAATGTTAGCCCTGCTTGTGCCAATGCCAAGCACAACTAGGAGTTGTATTGGAATCTGCTGAGACAGGTTCCATCATCATGTACGAAGGTGGGGAGGGGCACCTTGCTGTCTAATTTGCAGGGATCTGCGGGTCAGGCATACTGTGCCGTGCTCGTGCAATCTGAGGCAGTCCAATAGCGTGTGCATGCCCTTTCCTTCTTGGTCGGTTTTTGACCTCCTCACGTGTAACACTACGTGAGTTTCCCCTATGTGCAGATATTGCAACTGGAGACATGCATTTTCTGGGTCAGTCTTGGAGGGGGGACACCAGCTCGCTTATTCTGCATGCTGCAAAAAATGCTATTGCGAATGCTGCCTTGAACAGGTCAGATTCCCTGGCAGACAGGCATGTGGTAGGCAGCATGTGTTATATTGCTTTTAATCTAGTGAAGTCAAAGGGCAGCCTGCTGTCCCTATTCCTTGGTTGCCTGCTGCCCCATCCCCGCATGGCGCTGCAGCAATAAAATGAGCTAGTTCGATCCACCCCCCTATATAGCTTTGAGTGATAAGCCACTGCACTTAGGTGAAACTGGGTCCATGCTTTGGACTTGCCCCGGGTGAATGACAATTGTCTGAATTTCTCCATGTTGCTGTTACAAGTTTGCACATTGCCCCCGTCACCCTCTGGTAGTGATCGCAACACTTACAGTGTGGCAGCAGTTTTTGGTGCCAGTGACGTGTCAGTAAGTACTGTTAGGTTTCCTCCAGTACGTCCCATAAGTCGGTAGTGGTGCCACCCGTTCCTCTGCCCAAAGCACCCATGGCGTCCAAAGCGCCAGTTGGCAGAACTCTCCACTGGGAATGAGAGAGAACATCAGCGATGAAATTATCGAAACCTGAGACATGTCTAGCTTTTAATGCTCTATTTGGGTTTGGCTTTCAGCCCAGCAGGCGCTCTCCCTCGTCTGGGTAGGATAGGTGATGAATGAGCCGGAATTGGCCTTGCTCCTTCTTGGGGACAACGCCTAGAGGGAAAACAATGAAACCCTTCAGCAGGGGTTCTTAGAATGTGCCGGCCATGTGTCCCAGTTCCAGCTCTTTGGCCACATCCCGCCTTGCTACCTCGGCATTCTCTGCCACATACTTGAGGTTGTTGCAGAGCCGCTAT
Source organism: Lissotriton helveticus (assembly GCF_964261635.1). Taxonomy (NCBI): domain Eukaryota; kingdom Metazoa; phylum Chordata; class Amphibia; order Caudata; family Salamandridae; genus Lissotriton; species Lissotriton helveticus. Next base: position 241,414,893 of record NC_136061.1, on the reverse strand, counting down.
ACTAGAGGCCCTTTGTAAGGTATGATAAAACCACTCCTGACCCCTCTGCTAGTAAACGTGCGTCATCCTGATGGTGATATTGTTTGAATAGTTGAATGAGGCACTTGTATAGTATAGGGGTGGGTGCTCACCCTGTGGCCCCTAAGTTCTCCCCTGGGCTTTTGTTTCACTTCTTGGTGAGCTCCTTCTTTTTTTTAGTCCCCCGCCTTTCTGCATTCACGGATTGGCAGGGTGGGATCCCCCACAACTGCTGCATGGGTGTTTAAATGTACATGTCTGCCAGCCTTTGCAGTCTCCTTTCTTGAAGTTCCAGCTGGTGCTGGGTTGGTATCTTGCGTGCTTGCCCCCTAAATACTGTTTGCCCTTGCTCCGCTGCTCATGCCATTCTGCTCCCCTCTTGCTTACATACTACCGAAATAAATGGTCATGTGGTTCCACTCCCTCACGCGAGGCGATCATGTGCTGTCTGAACCCGGCCACATCCTGGTGATCCCAGTCTGTGATGGGCCATGTTTGCATCTTTGCCTTGGAACCCTTGTCGTACCTCAACTAGGCCTCCCCTTGATATTGCGGTGCGCTTCATGGACCTTCTGCTCAGACCACAAGAGTGCCGCTGTGCTGTGCGGGAATTTCTTAACAAATACACATTCCAGAGTGTGAATTGCGTGCTGCCAGTTATCAATGGATCTTTCTTATCTTGGATTGCATTCCTCCATTCTGTCCTCATCCTTCTTGTCCTGTGTCACTATGTCCAGGCCTGTCTGGTTGGCTTCCAGTAGCGAGTATAAAGCAATGAACTCTTTTCCCCATAATCTCTCTTCTACAGCCAAAGGGACATGGCATGCAAGTCCGGTCTTGCTCGCTATTATGGGTGGGTCGCATGGGAAGGCCTAATGCATCCACTGGATGGTTTGCTATTTGCCACACCATGTGAGGTGCTGCCTCCCCAAGACACTGCCAGGTCTGCTGATGCTGACTGGGTGTCATGACCCTCTGTCACCTGGGGGTCCTGGGCTTTCACCCTTGGTGTGCCCTATTCGTCTGTGCTGCCTACCTTCTGCACTGGCTGCCCTTACCTTTCCTTTCCAGTAGTGTTTCCAGGTCCCTTCCCTATCCCTGCACCCTCTTGTCTGTAATCATGCATTTGCCCGGCCATGTGAATGCCATTGGGGGGGAAGCACCTACATGGCCAAGGCTGTGCCATGACCACCATGCTGGGGGCATCAGTGGTGGTGGAGAGTACTGAGCCTGCCCTCCAGAATAAGCTGGTGTGTTACCCGCTGAGTTAACCACCTCAACATAGTTGACTATACCGTGCAAAATGCCCCTCTGGTCATGCAGTGAGTGAAACTTGTCAAGGTCATTGCAGGCAGAGCCACAACAGAGAAGGGCCTCTTCCCACCTGAGCTTGAGGTATACAAAGGAGACACTGGTTCATGAGAGGCAAAAGGCCAGGGGCGTAAAGTGGGACCTTGAGGAGCATTCAGCCAAAGGCTGACTCGTGCGAGACTCAGGTGGTCTTTTATCACGTTCTGCAGGGGGGCCGCATCATTTTGCCACTGGAAATGGCAGCCGCATGGCCGCCACCTCCTAGCCGCAAGTAGCAGCGGAGAGACGGAGAGACGATGGAGCAGTTGCTGGATGGCTGGGTGCCCAGAGATTGTTTTCATTGAATACGGGTGATACTGCTGGCGTTCAGAGGGAAGATGGACGCCAGCCAGTAGTAAGGATGACTTCTGGTGTTCGGAATGTGTTTCAGAAAGATGCCAAGTGGGTTAGCCAACACTGCCACAAAAGTCTTTTGTTTTTGAGCTGGCGGAGCCCAGAGAGCGTTGTAGAAAAGTTCAGTTCAAATGTGTGTGTCCTTTTGTCTTCGGATGTCATTTTAGAGCCAGTGTTCTGCCGACTGCTCTTGCCCAGGTTGCAAAGCAGTGCCCCTCCAGGGCAAGAATTACCAGTTTGTGGTTCTGACCTTCATAATGTGTGTATAATGCTAGTTTACAACATTAATCTATATCACACAGGACAGCATGATTCCTGACCTGGACTTTTATTCAACAGCTGCTGCATTCTGGGTGTTGATGTACATCTAGTTCGAATGTACCAATTGTGCAAAAAGTGAGACTTTTGTTAAAGTTTGTGAAAAGGACATACGCGCAATGTTGTATCCAGGTAAAATGGATTCATCTTGTGAGTGAGCAAACTAAGGCCACTAAAATTATGTGGCAAATGTGAAAAAGGAAATTAAGAGATGTATTAGAAGGGCCCAATTGAAATTATCTAATGTGGTCTAGACTATCTGGCAATGATTTGACTTGGACCTGTTTTTTACTGTCTTTTTTAAATTATGTCCTAGTGTTTATACTGTGCTATTATTCTTAACTCCCCCCTAGATTAGCTTGTTTTTTAATTATTTATTCATCTATTGTCATGCATCCCCTGATTTGTATTGTATAGCTTGACTATCCGTATCATAACTTCTGTATTGTATCTGGTACTCGAAATTTTAAGATACCGGTGCTGTTTCCCCCTCCCCATTCCCCTATTTTGATACCTGAGATTAATCATGTTGCTGTATATGTTTTTAGTGCTGCACTTTTAAAGGTCGTAATGACCGAAATAAAGTTTTTCTGAACTGAACTGATTTATTATTTGATTATGGGCTTATAACACAGCATCTTCCCACATGATTATCTAAATATGTTTACGTTGTGATAAAAGGGAGATCCCACGCTATGAGGATGGCCACCTCCTTTCAGATCATTAGAGACACAGGATTGTAGTCATGTTTTGCTTCAAATGGGCTAATTAGACTAACACTCCTCAGATGAATGATTTGTAAGAGAAACGTTCAGGACTGGAGGCAGAGTCCCTAATGACGTGGAGTGAGAGGTCACCCTGAACACTATACAAAGTACATAGGTTTCATAATAACAAAACTACACACATTCTGCAGATATTTAAAATGCACCCAATGGAATACACTGCATTCATATAGCACCTTATGCTAGAGGTTTCAAGGAGATGCCTCAAGTGCCCGCAGCTCTCCTGGTGAAACCTTTGCAAGACGTTGATGCTGCGCCCAAAAAACACCTTGCATCTGCTGTCAGCATTTTATATCTCTGCACGGTTAAACGTTTGGCGTAAGTTAAACCTATGTAGTGCACAGAAATGGCAGCGTCATTTTGCTCCTGAATAAGATGCACCATTCAATGCACTTTGCAATTAAATACATCTCTTCAGCAAAGGAACAAGGACAGGAGCAATATGCCCTCCTAAGATATTCCAGATTTTGAAAGTGTCACCGTCGTTGCAATAGATGTTTGAAGGCCCTGGTAGATACTGTTGCTGCAACTGATCCTAAAGGTGACCATGCCCATCCCCCCATAGACTGTGGCCTGCAATTATTGACCTGCTCCTTGGGTTAGGTTCAGGTAGCAGATATCTGTGTGTGTAACATGAATGTTATGGGTTTAAATTCAAAGCTGATGAAGGTCACACATTGAGTTAGTTAATGACTGATATTTACAACAATAGCCTAGAGGTGTCCAACATATGCATGGAGGGCTAGATCCAAGCTAGGTAATCTCTATGTAAATTACAGAGGGGCGGCACACTACCTCTCATCCCAGCACAGTTCACCCCATTGCATTATGGTAAATGCAGTATGCTACTTCAAAGTTGCTGTAGTTTTTCACCAAAGTTGGTGCAGGTAGCGCTGTTATCTCTGTCTCTAGTCATGTAGAGAGCAGAAGTAGTAGAGAGCAGAGAAACGTCATCTGGGGTTGCTGAAATGCTGCCCAAGTTTTCACAGTCACAGTACCACTCCACAGGCACACAGGTGCATCCCAGGTCAGCTCGTTGTCTCAAGGGAGCCTTTTAAATACAAGGGGGGAGGTAGCACACTGCCTCTCATCCCAGCACAGTTCACACAATTGCATTCTGGTAAATGCTGTACGCTTACTTCAAAGTTGCTGTAGTCTTTCACTAAAGTTGGTGAAAGTAGTGCTGTTATCTCTAGACTTGTGTTTCTGGGTTTAGCTCTTCATCAGTAGAGAGCAGAAGTAGTAGAGAGCAGAGAAAAGTCATCTGGGGTCCCTGAAATGCAAAACTTCACCTGTCACAGTACCACTCCACAGGCACACAAGTGCATCTCAGGTGAGCTTGTCAGATTGTTGGCTCAAGGGAGCAATTGCTAGGGTGATCAATAATTCATTAGCATCAGTGAATTCAGCAGGTCCATGAACTATTGTGACAGAATGATATCTTCTTCTGGCACCAAGCTTGCTGAACATTGTTCCAATGTTCTGTACCCTTGCGGTACAAGATACAACCTGTTTTCGAGGGCAGAGAATGTCTTAACCTATTTGGCATCCTCTAAGTAGCATGTTCTGCTGAGAGGCACGCTAATGATTTAATTATCCTTTCCTTTTTCTGTCTCCACCCATTCTTTACAGCCTATTTTAAACAATATATTTGCACTGATCTGCTTCGCCCCAAGTTAACCTATCTTCTGACACCTTGATGAGTGCGTAAAGAGACACAACATGACACAGATGCAAATGTTGGATCAGGCAGCTTGGCACTCTTGATGGCACCATATGATGAAGTCTGTGTCATGGCTGTTTGTAGCTGTCTGGTTAAGAAGATCCCAGCCATTTAAGGGCCCGTAGGAATTAGTTTGGCCGCCACGATCTGGCTGCTCTTCTGTGCTTCATCCCCCAACAGTTAGGATAAACTACTCTGGCCTGCATGGGACCCTTTTTAAAACCCTCTATTTTCATTTGTTAATTTATTCACAGTTTTAATATTAGAATCAAAATTGGCAATTACAAGACAACATTTGGCAAATCTTCTTCAGGTCTGGGTTTTGAAAGTGCAGCTGTGAAACAGGCCTATTGCTACCAATATTCAAAAACAGAGTGGGCTTTGGATCCCCCCCTTTTAAGCACTATATTTCTTCAACAAACCTCTTTCAGCCATTGGCTTGAGACTTTGTTAATCACGTCTTGGCTTTGCTTGGCAGAGTATTCATCTCTCATCTAATGCTCTTGGCTGTTTGAGGGTATCCTTCCACTTGTAGGAGGGGCTATTTTGCAGCACTACAGCACTCCTTGTCTTCTCTGATGGCTCGCTCCTCTGTGTCACACTTATGTGCTACAACATTATGGATTAGTTAAGGTTGTGTCAACAACACCATCACATAGCCCATTAACACAATCTACTGATGCAGAGGTTAAGTGCCTTAGTGGTGTCACACATTGGCAGTGTGTAGTGAAAAAAGATGGTTCTAATCCATGTAGGTTCTTCAAGTAAATTTATTCAGGATATGTTGTTAAGCAGAGCCCCACCAGGAGCGGCCTTCCTGCTGCTCATCCCATCCACCAACTGACTCACACACTCACCAACATTCCACTCATCAACATTCTGTCACCACAGTCACACTGGCTGAGCACAAGTATAACACAGTGACTGTCAGTGGCGGCTCTTCCATTATGGTGGGGGAGTGTCGCCCACCTGCTGCGAGCGCAGCTGGCACACACATTAATAAATACATTTTTATTTTTGTTGCAGGCTCGCGCTGTTACAGCGTGAGGGCAGGGTGCGGGCTGGGGGCTGATCCATGCAATTGCACTATTACTGCAGCCCCCGCCAGTGTGCTTGTCAGATTGGGCAGAGCCTACAGCCAGCCAATCTGACATGCGCACTTCAGCCTGCACAATCCCAGGGCTGACAAACAGCCAAGAGATTGCAGCCACAGGCCCGAGCTACAAAATGAGCGTTGGGTTAGCCTGCTCCAACCAATCACGGAATCCCGTTGCACAAGGGAGGAAGTCCTTCCCTTTCCTGCTGCCTGCTGGAGTCACCTCTGAGAAAAGAGACACCGACCGTGGCTCTGTCCACTATATATGGTGAATTTTGTGGGCATCACGCTCCACTATATTTTAAAGTTTCCGGCCCCCACTGATGTCTGTACTGCAGGGCAAAGTGAAAGTTCTTTGTGGCTATTGTTACAAGTCCGGCTTCTGTTTTGTCGGTGTGGGGCTGGTCATCAGGTCTTTGTGAGCGGTGGATGTCAGGTGGCGTGCAGTAGGATGGCAGTGGGAAGGTGTTTGAGCTGCTTCAGTGCTTCCACTTCCACTACCATGCCCCCTCATGGCATCGATCTGTGCAAGGCAATGCTTCTCAACTCAGGGGGGAACAGAAGTGTATGTAGGGCTCAGGTCTTCAATGCAACTCAAAACTTCTGTGATGATATAGCCTTCCCTTTCCAGGAGAAAGTCTTGAAAATCTTTCATGAGCTCTCCCCTTCCAAGGAAACTGACCTTGCTGGAGAGCCATCTCTGGCATCCTCACCTCAAATGCCTGCATTGGCATCCTTCCCTTCTATTACAATCCCTTGCATAAAGGAACTCTTACTTGGCCTCAAATCTGGCGCTCCCATGGATCCTTGTAGGGTATCCACACTCAAACTGGCTCCCGAATTTACAGCTGAGTTCCTGTAACAACATTCTTTTATCTGGGCAATACCCGAACATCTGGAAGGAAGCCACTGTCTCACCTCTTCTTAAGAAACACAGTGCCAACTGGTCAGAGTTGAAGAATTATAGGCCTATCTCCCTCCCCCCACCCCCACCAAAATGCTGGAAAAATGTATTAACATCGAGCTCATTAAATATATTGAAGCTCTGGACATTCTGGACAGATCTCAGAATGGTTTTCGGGTAGGTCATAGTACAGAATCCACCTTGGTAGTGGCTTCGGATTGTATCCACATGCATGGCGACCATTGGCGGATCAGCGGTGCTGATTCTGCTCGATCTCTCGGCGGTATTTGACACCATCTCCCCAGTTCGCATGCTTCAGCGACTGCGGGAAGCTGGAGTCACCGGGAGGGCCCTGCAGCTTCTTCAATCTTTTATGCATGGCAGAACCAATGTTTTCAGGTATGGTGGGTTCAAAGCCAAGGCTTTCAGCCTGCTGTGTGGGGTCCCCTAGGGCTCCTCGCTCAGACCCACCCTTTTTTTATCTTTATGTGACCCCCCTGGCTTCATTGGTGAGATATTTTGGCTTTCAGGTCCTCTCCTATGCGGATAACACAAAAATCATAATCTCTAGCTCCAATGATTTGCAGCTGGTTGCCCAAAAATTCAATCAATGTATGACCAGCATAATACGATCGATGAAGGACAATTCACTTAAAATCAACATGGATAAAACTAAAGTGTTGGTTTTCGGCCCTCAAACCTTGATTTGGTCTGCAACCTGGTGGCCTGAAATGTGCGGTCCCCTCCCTGTTCCAGTGACAATGGCCAAAAATCTGGGAGTCTTTTTTGACGAGGGCCTGTCTTTTGATGCCCAGGTGAACTGCACAGTTAGTACCTGCTTCTATATTCTTATAATTCTGAAGAAAGTGCTGCTGTACATTCCCTCAGAGCTACCTTGGCCCACCATCATTGCATTAGTTACCTCTTGGTTAGACTACTGTAATGCATGATACTGCAATGCCAGCATAGGATCTCTAAATAAGTTCAGGTGGTGCAAAACGCTGTAGCAAGGCTCATTCTTGACATCCCTAAACACCAGTCCGGCAGGGAAGGAATCTGTGCCTTGCACTGGCTTCCAGAGGAGGCGCATCACATTTATGGCCCTAAACTTGGTGTTCCAATCTATGCATGGCATAGGCTCATCAGATTTTAAAACCTTGTTCCATTGGTACACTCCAGGCAGAACCTTGAGATCCTATGCTCAGAAAAAAAACTTGTCTCCCCCAGATTTCGCAGGCCCAAATGGGTTGGCCGCTCATTTTCTGTGGTGACTGCTATACTCTGGAATTCTTTGCCCGCTTTTATCACCGCAGCAGATTCACTCGAGTCCTTTAAGAAGCTTCTAAAGACCTGGGGCCATATGTATCAAGCTCAAATGCGTTCGCAAACTCCGAAATTCGCATTTTGTGAACGCATTTTCGGTAAATGGTATGTATCACACAAATCTGCATGCAATATAAGGAATCGCAAAATTTGCGATTTCTTATTTTGCAATTGCATTTAAGGAATCACAAATATTGCGATTCCTTAAATGCAATGTATGAAGCCCAAAAAATTTGCAAAATGCCCTTAAGGAATCGCAAATTACCACCAACTTCTAGTTGGTGGTAATTTGCGATTTCTTTGAAAAATGCACATTTCAGCATTTTATGTGCGCCACATGTGCACCCATGCATATTTCAGTAGTGCAACAGGGTGTCCTTTGGACACCCCTGCATCCTTGAAATTATTCTCATTTTGCGATTTTCAAATTGCGAATCGCAAAATTGAGAATACCTTCCCATTCATTCCTATGGGCCTCCTGGCCCATAGAAATGAATGGGAAAGTATTCCTTAATTGCGATTCGCAAATTGCTAATCGTAATTAAGTAATACTAAGAATTCGCTAAAAAAAAGTGAATTTGTTCATACATACCAATTTCCGATTCTGAAATAGCGATTTCTTAAAAATCGCTATTTCAGAATCGCAAATCGGTACTTTCATACATATGGCCCCTGGCTCTTTGCCTCCTAGCGGGTTGGTGTTAGCCTCTCTCCCGTCTCGCCCAGCGCCTTGATACCGTTTGGCTTTAGTGCGCTTTATACATTTTCATCCTATCCTATCCTAACCTTCACAGACGACATTGGGCTCACGGTGCACCACACAAGAGCTATTTTACAGAGTCGTGTTTGGCGGTGTTTTGAGTAACAGACATAAATATACAGTCTGTTGACAGTCTCTGGGTTTCCTGTGGTATTTCGAAAGACACTGAACTCCCAAATTACACTTTCAGATGGAGTTGAAAACACGAAGGAATGTTAACAGGGAGGCTTGGCCTCCACTGCACGCAAGCTTTGCTGTTATTTGTCAGACTCTGGCAATCTGAGATGATTGATTGCTGTAGCATTCCTGGAGTTTCCATTAACCACCCAAACGCTGAAGCATATCCAGAAGAAAGTTTGTTGTTGCTGTACTGGCTAAAACCTTGTCCACGCCCTGCAGTTCACACGACTCAGACTTCTTGCACGTATTCAAGCAGCACGAGCTTTGTGTTTGACTTTAATTTTTTTCTTATAATTGCTCACACTTTCATGGACGACAATTAGGGTAAGGGGTAGCCAGGGGTGGCAGCTCCTACTCATACTATGCCCATTGTACCCCTTTTCTCATGGGACATGGACACAGCGGCAGGGAAGCAAATAAGGTGCCAAGAGCCTTAGAACCATGTTTACTTTCTGTAGTTTCTACCCCTAGACGTTCCAAAATCCCACTCACCCGCCACCAGCACAGATAAGTCTGTCTCAGAGTATCACGTGCACTTGCGCACAGCAGTCAATCAGGAAGGAAACATATTAGCTTGGATTTAGAAACATTGCAAACAGTCCATATAATTATTAAAGTAACAGGCGAGGAAAATAGTCCTGGGGATCATTTCTCCCCCTGGCTCTTAGAGTGCACGTTATGTAGCTGGTCACCTGGGCTGGTGGCCTGCAGAAAATAGCCATGGGCTCTGGAACCATGGTTGCAAAGCAGTTCTTCTTCCCAGTTGGTGATGGATACACAATATCGCCATGCCCCCACTACTGGCTCCAACGCCAGCCTTTAACCACACCCGGGCTGGGGGCATCTCATGATCTTTTACCTTTGGCTCCTAACCTCGACTGTTTGGCTTTGCCAGTTCTTTTTTTCTTTGTGAATATTTTTGTATGAAGGCATGCACTGTACAAAAAAATCACTGTGAAAACACTCATTGCATCAGTAGTCATTGGCATTGAAGGGGCTACTTATTGCTCTGATGGGTGCATTGTACAACAGAAAGATGCTGTCACTCACAGGTAAGCCAATGGCTGAAGTGGGCTGACTCTGTGCCCTATGCTGTATGGTGTGGTGGGCAGACGCAAAATGTGAATGACACGACAGCAGGCCAATAGATGAACAGAGCTGATTTATTATAGCTCTTGCAAGTCTGCAAAGTATATCTATTTTTATTGAACTCAAAAAGTTACGCTAATGTTCAAACGAAAGATTGATGCTTCCCTCTGATGACACTTCCTCTGCCACTCCACAATGCACCAGCCTGTTCCCTTGATCGCTCCATGCCCTAAAATGCTGTTTGCATCAGTGTAAAATTGCAGCATTCATCTGTTCACTTTTATTCCTCCCCATAATAAAACATTGTTGAAATCCCTCTGAAACTCATCCAAATTTCTATTAATCCGTCATCCCTTTGCCAAGCCTTGTAAAGTGATATTTCTGCACAAGTTCTACTGTGGCTTGAGACATTCTGCTGGCAATCAGCAGAGTTCAGCGGGGCCAACTGCAATTGCATTTGTGCCAGTGAAACCATTTTACTGAAAAGGCAGCGCTTCTCCAACTCCCTGAAACCTTCCACCTTGTTGACTGACTGATTGGATTCCTCCTTTATGGTGTCTGATTCGATGACCAAGACATCAAGACACGCAGGTTGTCGGGCTTTTAGCCATATCGCCTGCAACCCAAAGGCACATTCAACCTGCTATTCTCATGAACGCGGCCACCAGGTCACTGCATCCACTTGTTGTTGGCCCACCACCAAACAGGGTCATGCAGATAGTGTACGAACCCTTCCAGGTTTCCCTCCCATTAACGCCCTCATTCAAGAAATTACTTGAATCCCTTAGACTCTGTCCATGATATGGCACAGCCAATCTGCAAACATTTATCATAGCAATAGATTATAATGCATGTGCTTACAGTAGCTCGAATCCTGATTTTATGTCTGCCTAGGCCAACAGTATCCTTCTCCTTCCCATATCAATGTCAAACCAAGTGTTGATCACGAGTGTCACTTCTCTGAAGGACAGGGTGACCCTTCTTGGGAACTAGACTCAACTGTGACACTTTAAGAGTCTTGAACAGACCTGGGTGGGAAACAACCTTTACAACGCAACTTTTACAACGCACTACCATTACAACGCATTCATTACAACGCAACTTCCCTTACAACGCATGCCATTACAACACAACCATTACCACGCATGACACTACAACGCATACAATTACAACTCATGTCATTACAACGCATATCATTACAACGCATACCATTACAACGCATAGTACCCTTACACTATCCAACACTTACTCTGCTGTTACACCCCCTGGAGTTAGAATAGTATGTTTACCCCTACACTATCCAACACTTACCCTACTGTTGCACCCCCTGGAGTTAGAATAGTAATTTTTAGCCCTACACTATCCAACACTTACCCTACTGTTGCACCCCCTGGAGTTAGAATAGTAATTTTTACCCCTACACTATCCAATACTTACCATACATGCAATGTAATGGTATGCGTTGTAAAGGTAGTATGCGTTGTAATGGAATGCGTTGTAAAGGTAGTTTTTAAAAATTCATTGCAATGGCAGGCGTTCTAATGGAATGCGTTGTAATGGATGTTGCATTGTAAAAAATGCGTTGTAAAGGTATGCATTGTAAAAGTATGCGTTGTAACGTCATACATCCGACCTGGGTAGTGTTGGGCGGTCACTCTACCCTGATCTTTATATTTTTCGAATTATTTTGCCAGCCTTTCTCTTACTGATTTAAGATTTCTGGAAAGTCTTGACTACTAACTTGGTCCTTTCTAGGCACTGTGGAAACCTCCCAAGACCATGGGGGAAACAACTATACTTGTCCCAGCTTAGGAAACTTCTTTACAGAATGGGACAGGTCCTCAACTGCAACGGAGATAGGGAGGTTCATCCCTGTCCCCAGCGTGGGATACTTTTAAGACTTATTGGTCGCTGTGCCTTCCTGTTTATGCTTTCAGTCATTCTATCCTTGCTGACTATTGCCCACGGAGGGCCCACTTCCGCACAAAGTACACTCATGTAAACCTGCAACTGTATTAGGATTTGCAATGTCCCATCTCAAATTGCTGGTTTCTAAAAAAGGCAGCGTAATGTTTAATGTAGATGGGGATACACACATTACACATACTTATCACTCTCGCCTTACCACCGAGCACGTTTTCTCCCCTACCTGTCACTCTTCTACATACATTGTTTGTTTTTTATTTTTTTACAATTAAAATATTGATTCGCTAAATATATTTTGAGATAATAGTAAACATTATTGTTACCATTGGGACGACTGTTTTTATAAAGAAATTATTTATTACCCAAGTCCCTAAGGAATCCATATTGAAGGTGGTAGTCTATTAGAATGCAGGAGGTTGGTGGCGCGCTATGTGTCGTCCTGTGATTATGCAACTATCTAAGCGGTGCACAAGGTGAGGGAAAACCACAAAAGCCCTCTGACAGATGGACTGAGGTCCCAATAGTATACACAAAGCCTATGCACATGCTACAGTATTGAATCTCATTATCATTGAGTAAACATGAGAAAGAACGTAAGAATTTTTTGTTTTTTTTATACTGATTCTTCTTGATTTATTTGCACAACAGGTCCAGCCAACACGTGTTTCATCCGAAGGGAAATATCCCTGACTTCCCAGGAGAGTGTAGAAATCTGGTTTCTACGAGCTCCCGGGAAGAATACAGCCACGGACCTAGCGTACTCGCTATCAGAACAACAGACTCAAAAGGCTTGATCTGGCCATCTATAAATAGTGCGTAAGGAGTAAAGACTCAGTTGACTTCCGGGATGCACCGTATAGTAAGACTTAAACCTTAAGGGCCCGATTCACAGAATGAACTTAAGACTTACTACTTTTGGTATTCACAGAAGTTAGGATTTTGTCTTAAGTCTGTCTTAAGTCTGTCTTAAGTCTGTCTTAAGACAAACTTAAGACAAAATCCTAACTTCTGTGAATACCAAAAGTAGTAAGTTCATTCTGTGAATGCCAAAAGTAGTAAGTGCATTCTGTGAATACCAAAATAGTAGTAAGTTTAGGATTGAGTCTTAAGTTCATTCTGTGAATCGGGCCCAGAGATTCAAATTCAAACACCTCGAAAATACCACAATTTGAAACCTCCCACTAACCTACCGATCAGGATCTTATACTGGTCTTTTAGAATCACTCAATCTTTTAAATTACAATCTCAGGTATTTTGCTATCATATCAGCCCTGAAGAATCCAGGGATATTTCCCTTCGGACAAAACACGTGTTAGCTGAACCTGTTGTGCGAATAAATCAAGAAGAATCATTATAAAAAAACATTTTTCTTATGCTCTTTCTCATGTTTGCTCTATGATAATGAGATTCAATACTGTAGCGTGTGCATAGGCGTTGTGTACCGTAAGGAATCCAGTCTCCTTTGTGTGATCATAGTAGCCACCTCAGATTCCCAGCGCGACCCTTTTTCCAGCCTTAGTCAAGTTTCCTGACTGAAAGCTCACCCGAGTACCGAAACCAAACCCAAATAGCTGATGAGTAGAAGCTCTTACTCCGACTTCAAACATCACCATAAGCTTAATTTCCTCTAATGAAAATCGGGAATTTCTTTTTTTTGCATTCTTAATTCCTACCAATCCGACACCATGCTACAGCGAACCTCTAAACCGTGGTAATCTCAGACGGACTGTGCTGTACTATGTCATGTCTGCCCGCTCCCTGTGCTTCTCTGCCCCATTACTCACCTTTCACACCCTGATCTTCTCCCCAGCTTGATTTATTAGGTTGAGCCTGGGCAGCGCATGCACTGCTCTGTGAGGCGTGCTGTATTAGAGTATGGACTTGAAGCTTTGCCCACTCTCCGTCCATATTTTTCATTGGCTTCTGTCATTGTCCTGTGCAAATGCTGGCTTCTGATTCGGTAGTAGACTTGTTAGTCCCTCCTTATTACCGCCTTGTCTTCATTTGTAACCTCCCATGAGGACTGGCCCTATTGCTTCTGTTGTTACAGGGTATGCCTGTAAGCACTATTTTCTTTACCTTTGGTTCAGGACAGTCCCACACCATATGTACAAAGTGAGCGTCTTGGTATCTGCATCTAGGACAGTGATTTGTGCACTCCGGGTATATTTTATGTAGTACTCGCAGGGTTAAATATGCCTGATGTATTATATTGTATTGTATGATCTTGAACCTTGCGTTAGAGCTTACCTGCTTGACCCTTTCGTGGACTTTCTCCCACTCCTTCTCTGTTAGGGGTTCGTCCATTGCGTTGTCCCATTTTGTGTGGATTGGGAGAGGCCCGTTGGGGAGATCCTCCCTCAGTGTCTATATATGTGTGAGACCAGGCTACGACCTCCCACCAGTCTGCAGGACTATTGTGGTGTGTGGTTCCTGTGGGAATTTAGGCCATATTTGCAGGGCCACTGCTGAAATATTCGCATATTGAAGGTACTGCCTTCTGCCCAACACAAATGTGGTCTCTGCCTCCTCTCTCGTTATAAACCGTTCATTACTATATAAGTCTCCCATCACGCGGAAGCCTCTCTCTATCCATTTATTAATTGCCATTGTTTGCCCTTTCATTTTGAAGGGCTTTACAATCCATAATGGTGTATCTGGGGCATAGGGTGCTCGCCTAACTATCTTTTGTACCGTAGTTTCCCAGACTTCGGCTACATGTTTTATAATGTATGGAAAGGGTTCGGGCACTCCGGAACCCATCATGAGGAGTTCTGGGAGAGAAGTTCCCCGTGTGTACCTGCCAGCATCCATTTCTCCCAGTTATCTTGTTCATCTAACCAGTGTACCACATGTTGAAGTTATGTAGCCATGTAGTATAATTTTAATCATGGGACTTCCATCCCCCTTGCTCCCATTTTCTTTGTAGAGTGATTTGTTTTATCTGCTTCCCTTTGGTTTCCCATAGCAGTTCTACTTTCAGGCGCTCTAGTTGTATGAAGTATCTATGCGGGACTCCATACTAACCGTGGGCGGAGAGATACGCTCCACCCGCTTAGTATGCGGAGATTTGCCTACTCCGTGTTACGTGGAGAACACGGGGTAGGCAACTCTCTGTACACTCCGCGGCGGAGCGGAGTTGACCAGCTCCTGCCTCCACGCCTCCTAGTAAGAATTAAATAAAAAGACATTGAATGGAAAATAATAAAGCCTTACCTTGACTGCGCCATCCCCAACCTGCCGTCCTCCTCTTCCTCGCGTTTCACAGTTCTCTGCGCATGCGCAGATCTCAAAAGAAATGCGCATTTGCAGATCACCGTGAATGCAAGGAAGAGGAGGACGGCAGCCCGGGGACACCGCAGTCAAGGTACGTCTTTATTATTTTCTCTTTAATTTCATTTTGTTTAATTTCTTACTAGGAGGGGTGGAGGCGTGTGGCGGAGCGGAGTTGGGTCCCAACTCCGTGGACCTCTGCGTAGACCTGCTCCGCCAGCTCCACCCAGGGTTACTCCCTACAAGGAGGTCTGAAGTGCATATAGGCATCGTGGTAGGATAACCATTTTTGTTTGCACGACTCTGCCCATCAGGGACAGTGGAAGCTCTTTCCAGAAGGTGACCGATCTTTTAATGCCTTCCACGCTCCTTCCTATATTACTATCTAGGTATGTGTGTGCACCAGTCTGGTCACTAAATATCTTACTTCATCTCGTACCCACTTCTTCTCCACTCTTGGAAGGTCAACGCCACTTTTGTCCACTAGACTCCCCATGGGGAACAGTTTGGATTTCGCTGGTTTAAGGCATAAGCCGGACATCTCCCAGAACCTCTCCAACTCTGTAATAAGCGTCGGCACTGCTTCTTCGGCCTGACGTATGTACACGAGCTTGTCGTCTGTGTACATGGAGACCATGTGCTTTGTGTCTCCCAATCGAATTCCCCATCTCTCCATTTTGTTTCTCAGAGTAACCACTAGAGGCACCATCACGGTGGTGAATAGGAGAGGGGATAGGGGACACCCCTGACGGGTTCATTTCCGTAATGGGAAACTTTCTGATACTTGGCCTCGGAGTCGCACCATCGCTGTTGGTTTAGTGTATAATTTGTTCATCCATTCTACATATTATCCTCCCAATCCCATCATTTCAAGTACTGCCCAGATATAGTTCCATTCTACTGAATCAAAAGCCTGTTGTATGTCCAGTAAAGCCAGCGCACAGCTCTCCTTTGCTATTCTAGGCGCATGCCACACATGTGCCAGCCTACGCAGATTATGTGCGGTATACCTTTTAGGAATAAACTCAGCTTGACCCGGGTGGATCAATTGAGGCATATAAGGCAACAATCAGGACACGCCAGAATCCCACTTAGTATTTTGGCATCAGTGTTTATAGGGAAATCGGCCTATGGGAGTACGGAGAGAGGGAGTTTTTGTCTGGTTCGGGGACCATAGTCACCACCACCTTCAGCATAGTTTTTGGTAACACTTTTTCGACTAGGGTTTCATTGAACACTTCCAATAGGCGATCCGCCAGTACTGGAGCATATTTTTGATAGAACTCCACCGGTAGCCCTCGCCCTCCGTACATTTCTTGGCTTCAGTTTCTTGATAGGTATGAGAAATTTGTCTTTTGAGATTGGTACACCTAAGGCTTCCTCAGCTGCCTTGTCTAAAGTGGGGAGTACAGTGGCAACCAGGAATTCCTGCAACATATGCGTCTGAGTCTGGAGGTTATTTGTGCACGTTGCCTCTAAGTGATTCGCAAATTCTTTCAGGATCACCCCTTATGTCTGCAGTGTGTCCCATTGTCGCTCTGTAGTTGCAATATAGGTGTGTGTTCCCTATCCGTTCTGATCAACATAGCAAGGAGTGCCCCCGACCTATGTTCCTCCATGTGTAGCCTTTGTTTGTATGCAGTGTATGTGAATTTTTCCAATCTAGACGAGGTTTCGAGTAGTTCTCCACAGACTGAGTCCATTCAGTTAAGTGCATAGTGCCCTCAAGCCTCTGCTTTTGATTTTATAGTGCTTTTATATCCCTACTCAGTTGCTGTTTCACCCCGTATGTAGTCTTCATGCATACCCCTCTTACAATCATGGCTTCCCACTCTGTTGATCTGGTGGCTCCTGAACCCCAGTTTTCATTGAAATAATGTTGCAGGACATCCAATACTGTTGCTGCGTATGGTGGGTCTGTGAGTGCTTCAACTTTAAGCCACCAGAGCGGAATGGCCTGGCAGCCCTCTCTGCTCTTCAAGGCGAGCAGTAGCGGCACGTGGTCAGACAGATAATGAGGAAGATAGGAAACTCCCTCCATCCCAACTGAAAGCCCAGGTGTAAGGCAACAGTGATCAATGCAACTAAATGTATTGGCAGCTGGAGTGTAACATGAAAATACTCTTTTTAGTGGGTTCCTAGCCCTCCATTCATCTCCAAGTTGCATACCCTGCATTATCATTTTCAGTGACTCTGACATGCATGGTTTGGTATTATCTCTGGGGGGGATCCCTGTCAAGCACTGCATCAAAGATACAGTTAAAATCCCCCAAGAGGATAATCTCTGCACCTATATATGGTGTTGCCGCTTTCAGGGTTGACAGGGAGTAATGAAGACAGTCCATATTAGGGGTATAGATATTAGTAATACATAGCTCTCTGCCCTCCCATTTCTCATGTAGGATTACAAATCTCCCCTCAGGGACGTGGTGCTGATGCTGAAAGGGGACCCCAGGTGCCGCCCACACGAGGGCCCCTCATGCAAAGCCCAAATATGAGGTAGCATATATCTGCCCCTCTCCATCTTTTATGTAGTCTGGATATGGTGACCCCCCATATATGTGTCTCCTGTAATCCGGCTACTGCTATTTTGTATCGTTTCAAAAAGGCGTGCACTCTGCGACTTTTTTCCAGGCCTGCCGTGCCATACCTCGAATATTCCAATGAAGTATTTTCAAAACTTGTACATCCATGTTTATTTTCCTCCCAGTGCTCTTCCCCTACTTTTTTCCCGTGGATCTCTTCCTTCTAATCAGGTTTTGCATGTTTTATAGGCACATTATTCCCACAACCGTAAGAACTTCCCCGTAACTGATACAACCTGTGTAACTGAACTTTCACTTACCCCCCTCCCCTTGGGCAGTCGTGTAAGTTCCGCTGAGTAATAGAACCATTACAAAATTCAGCACATACTGCCCCATTCCACCCTCCACCCAACCCTTATGTAACCTAATAGTCCATATCATAAATGTCCGAGGTCCGGGAGTAGTTCCGGCCTCCCGGAGATCCCTATCTAACAGTATGTTTTCAAGTGATGTGCTAGAGAACTGGTTCCGCCAAGGTGCGAGATTGCTCTCAAGCTTCCCAGATGGGCCTGAACTATGGTGGGAGGTGTTGCTAACCCGCGGTTGCCAGTTCCTACCCTACTCTAGAGAATATTTTTCCTATTATTAGTCTCCCTTACACATTGCCCACACCGCTCTCAACTTTATACCTATATAGCTCCACCCCAGCTTGTGTTTGCTTTTCAGTCACATATCTGTTCAACCTTTTGTTGGAATTTGTTTGCTTTCATTCATGTCCACTTCCCTGGTCTCCAATGTCAGTCTCTGGGTCTTGTGATATCTCGACTAATTCCGGTATTGTCTCGGTGTCTGATGCTTGCAATGTGCCGTCCTGAAGGACCTTGATCCGGCCTGGGCTGCCTGATCTATCCATCTGCTGTTGTCTTTTGGACTGCCTATGTTCCTGCGTCGAAGACTTAGCCATCGAGTTTCCTGTGGAACCCGTGCTCCCCTGGTGTCCAGCCACTCACTCGCATCTCCTACTGAGAAAAAGAAAAGTGTGCGACCCTCGTTCTCAACTGAGATATACACATGTATATTGCAAGAATTGACAAATCTGCACGCCTTGAATAATTCAAGTTCCAATGTACATTTTTGATGTACTGCAACAACCTCTTATCAATATTTGAATGTAAAATCTCAAAAATTTGATAGGTCATAACATTCAGAAACCCTTTACCCTCCATTCTCCACTTTGGATCACTGACAGAATATCAACAGTCACAATATCGAGATGACAAAATATCGAGGTCAAAATATAGACTACAAAATATTGACTTCCTATCTACAAACAGTTAAGTACAAAAATATCGACTCCAAAATATCGAGTGTAAAAAATATTGACTGTCAAAATATCGAATTTTTTTAATGTCCTAAAAGTAATTTAAAAGTAATATAATAATAAACAAAATTATTTTTAACTTATTTAAAATACTTAAATAAACGTAACATTAAAAAATAATTAATATAACTTTAAAAAAATATATATATTTTTATATATATATATATATTTATATATATATATATACATATTATTAACAAAACATATACAATATTTTTACCGTAGGATAGCAAGAGGTTTAGATTTTCTGTAACGACTCCAGTGAGTGCAACAGAAGGGAAAGCGTTGGATAGCGTAGGGGTAAAAGTTACTATTCCCACTCCAGAGAGTGCAACAGTAGGGAAAGCGTTGGATAGCGTAGCGGTAAAAATTACTATTCCCACTCCACAGAGTGCAACAGTAGGGAAAGCGTTGGATAGCGTAGGGATTAAAATTACTATTCCCAAACCAGAGAGTGCAACAGTAGGGAAAACGTTAGATAGCGTAGGGGTAAAAATTACTATTCCCACTCCAGAGAGTGCAACAGTAGGGAAAACGTAGGATAGCGTAGAAGTAAAAATTACTATTCCCACTCCAGAGAGTGCAACAGTAGGGAAAGCGTTGGATAGCGTAGGGGTTAAAATTACTATTCCAACTGCAGAGAGTGCAACAGTAGGGAAAGAGTTGGATAGCGTATGGGTAAAAATTACTATTCCCACCCCAGAGAGTGTAACAGTAGGGAAAGCGTTGGATAGCGTAGGGGTTAAAGTTACTATTCCCACTCCAGAGATTGCAACAGTAGGGTAAGAGTTGGATAGCATAGAGGTAAAAATTACTATTCCCACTCCAGCGAGTGCAACAGTAGGGAAAGCGTTGAATAGCGTAGGGGTAAAAATTATTATTCCCACTCCAGAGAGTGCAAGAGTATGGAAAGCGTTGGATAGCGTAGAGGTAAAAAATACTATTCCCACTCCAGAGAGTGCAATAGTAGGGAAAGCGTTGGATAGCGTAGGGGTAAAAATTACTATTCCCACTCCAGAGAGTGCAACAGTAGGGAAAGAGTTGGATAGCGTAAGGGGTAAAAATTACTATTCCCACTCCAGAGAGTGCAACAGTAGAAGAAGCGTTGGATAGCGTAGAGGTTAAAGTTACTATTCCCACTCCAGAGAGTGCAACAGTAGGGCACAGAGTTGGATAGCATAGGGGAAAAAATTACTATTCCCACTCCAGCGAGTGCAACAATAGGGAAAGCGTTGGATAGCGTAGGGGTAAAAATTAATATTACCACTCCAGAGAGTGCAATAGTAGGGAAAGCGTTGGATAGCGTAGGGGTAAAAATTACTATTCCCACTTCAGAGAGTGCAACAGTAGAGAAAGCGTTGGATAGCGTATGGGTAAAAATTACTATTCCCACTCCAGAGAGTGCAACAGTAGGGAAAGCGTTGGATAGCGTAGGGGTAAAAATTACTATTCCCACTCCAGAGAGTGCAACAGTAGGGAAAGCATTGGATAGCGTAGGGGTTAAAATTACTATTCCAACTCCAGAGAGTGCAACAGTAGGGAAAGAGTTGGATAGCGTAGGGGTTAAAATTACTATTCCAACTCCAGAGATTGCAACAGTAGGGAAAGAGTTGGATAGCGTAGGCGTTAAAATTACTATTCCAACTCCAGAGAGTGCAACAGTAGGGAAAGTGTTGGATAGTGTAGGGGTAAAAATTACTATTCCAACTCCAGTGAGTGCAATAGTAGGGAAAGTAAATACTTCATATATAAATATAAATAACATAAATAGTAATACCAATTACAAAATAATTAAAATATTTTACAATTGTATAAAATATATTAAATAATTATTTATAAATACAAATTAAAATTATTTAATTATAAAAATTACCTACTAATACTAAATAATTACCTATTAACAATAAATTAATTTACATTAAAAAAATTATTCAATTAATTTTAATTACCAATATATTTTAATTAATTACCTATTAAAAATTAATTAACAATTAATTCTAAATAAATACCAAAAAATTAAATGACATATTTAATTAATTATAATTAAATTACTTCCCACTCTATTCCCTTATAAACTCACAACCCGCTACAGAAAATAATTTAATGAAATTAACATATTCATCAATTAATCAATTAAAATTATTTACCAATTATATTTTAATAATTACCAATTATTATTTAATTAACAATTAATTCAAAATAATTAACAATTAATAAATTAAGATATTTAATTAATTATAATTATATAACTTCCCATCCTATTCCCCTATAAACCCACAACCCGCTAAAGAAAATAATTTAATAAAATTAACATCTTTATCAATTAATCTATTATAATTAATTAGCAATTATATTTTAATTAATTACCAATTAATAATTAAATAACAATTAATTCTAAATAAATATCAATAAATAAATTACCAAATTTAATTAATTATAATTAAATTACTTCCCACCCTATTCCCCTATAAACCCACAACCCGCTACAGAAAATAAATTACTAAAATTAAAATATTTATCAATTAATCAATTATAATTAATTACCAATTATATTTTAATTAATTACCAATTAATAATTAATTAACAATTAATTCTAAATAAATATAAATACATAAATTAACATATTTAATTAATTATAATTAAATTACTTCCCACCCTATTCCCCTATAAACCCACAACCCGCTACAGAAAATAAATTACTAAAATTAAAATATTGATCAATTAATCTATTATAATTAATTACCAATTATATTTTAATTAATTACCAATTAATAATTAATTAACAATTAATTCTAAATAAATATCAATAAATTAATTAACACATTTAATTAATTATAATTAAATTACTTCCCACCCTATTCCCCTATAAACCCACAACCCGCTACAGAATTATATTACACAAAAAATATAAAATTATATTAACTTACCTTAAATTCGATATTTTTGTTGTCTATATTATGTCTAGTCGATATTATGTCCATTCTATATTTTTGATTCGATATTATGTCCATTCTATTCTATATAAATTTTTTCTAGTCAATATTTTTGTTGTCTATATTATGTCTAGTCGATATTATGTCCATTCTATATTTTTTACTCGATATTCTGTCCAGTCGAAATAAAAAACTCGATATTATGACTGGACACCCTCCACTTTCTCTGTAAGTGGTACACACAGAATTTGAACCTAAGGAGGAGACGTTATTGAGACTAATGTTAAAAAACAAATTCTCTAACATGTTGGAACCATGCTTGAAACAATTAATAGCTACTTTTGTCCTGGACCGCACAAATGGAATAAACTCATCACTCATAGAAGGTCCACCCCTAAAACACTCCACCAGGCCATTTTCACATCCTTACTAATGACAACAATGGCAGGCCGAAAGATCTTGGCCAACTACCACCTAATGCAAACCTGACTTTCAATGAGCAACATACATGAACATCCTTGAAAAAAAATAAAGTCAACCATAAACTGTGTGAAACTAAATCAGCTTCTACTTGATTATCAATTGAGATTCAGGCCCTCAAGACTCACTGAAATTGCCCTGACCAGTAGCAGAGACTAAATCCTTACTTCAATGAATGCATACCCACAATATTTCTTTATAACACTCAAC
The DNA here is from genome assembly GCF_964261635.1 of Lissotriton helveticus. NCBI lineage: Eukaryota > Metazoa > Chordata > Amphibia > Caudata > Salamandridae > Lissotriton > Lissotriton helveticus. Next base: position 241,392,265 of record NC_136061.1, on the reverse strand, counting down.
CTCTGAGATACCTATGATGCAATTGAGCATACAAAGTTACAGAGTAGCCAGCAGGATTGGGCAGGGATCATCGGCAGAGTTATAGTCTAGATCCGCCCCTTTCTCCATGGCCATAGCTAGCAAGTACAAGCTGGGTCAGTAACACCATTGGTTCGAAAAGTGTTGTATGGTGTACTGTAAGACTCACTTGTATTGACTTTATTGTTTAACCTATACATCTGTCCACTTACGAAGGACTAAGCACAACACATGGCGCTCTTTCAAATGTATGTCAAAGACACACAAATGCACTTTCGACAGGACAAATCCCAGGAAGCCCATCATGAAATTAGAAACTGTATGCATCTCGATTTTCATTAGATGCAGGAAAAAGTAATTTCAATAAATGGAGCAAAGACTGAGATTATTGCATTCGGGTGAATAGACAACAAGTCTATCTTCTTTGAATGGCCACAGAATCTGGGTAGCCGAACACTGGCAACTACAAAGGCATAACATCTCAGGCTTCTTTTGACATTGTTCTACTCAATACAAACCAATACTATGGACAAGGGCACAAGGGGATCAACTTGCCTTTGCTATGAAAGAACCTCTCCTTACTTCCTCATGTTTAACTGGTGGGAGTTTTAGTGATGGCACAATTAGACGATTGCAAGGTAGTGTACATCAGACCAGCAAAATCCTGATCGAAAAATGCAACAAATGAAAAAAAATTATGCAGCAAAAAAAGGCAAACAGCAATTGGCAATGCAAAGAGGTCTAGCTCTAAAGGAATGTTGTATAGTAATGTGAAGCATTAGATGATTATATATTTGTGTGGAAGCAAACATAATATATGTATTTGTAAGGCCCAAGTTCACCTATAGGCATCTTGGCACTGAATAACAGATGTTTTGTTGTTAGCCAACTCAATGGTACTCATTTCATCGACCTCAGATGGATGAAAAGCTGAGTGGATTCAACCGTATTTGTACTTGTGATAATGATAATGAACACAGGCCCCTGCAGTGGACGCATTAGTCCACTGAGCCACCAGACCCAGCAAAGAGCTGTACAATAATATTGGTGCAGGTTAAGAGTTCAGGTGACAGGTACACTGTCAAGTCAGGCCTAAAAACCCATATACGTTAATAACTACCCTCCTCTCTTCTGTACTGCTGCTAGAGAAAGACAAACACCATCATTTATCAAGTTTTATAAGACACGTTTAAAACATTACAATGTCATGTGTGTGTCCCAAATAGTTCCAGCTCATCTATCTGAATAAATAAGTAAATAAAACCATCACAGCTGCCTGGATGAATATGAGATGTTATTTCGCATGCCATTATTTCGCATGCTATTACTACGCGGTTATTACTTATCAATAACCGTTACTACACAAGTTTTTACTTCGCATACCATTACATTGAAAGTGTTAACGTATGCGAAGTAAAAAATTGCCTAGTAATAAAAATGGTATGTGGAATAACATGTCATATTTAAAAAAATGTTTAAAACACAACACTATAGAAAATACACTACCCTACACATCTAAAACAGTACCAAAACACTACACTACCCTACACTACTGAAACACCACTACACTACCCTAAACCCTAAATCACTACCCCCTACACTTACATACACATTCCCCTACTCCACTGCCTACACTCATTCACTACCCCCCAAAAAAACCTGACACTACATTAAACACTAAAACAGTAAACTACACTACACTAACACTACAACACTACCCTAAACCCTAAAACACTACCCCAGCACGACTCTGCCCCTAGCTCCAGTCCTGTCCCTACTCCCAAACACTACCCTGCACAACCCCCAACACTACCCTAAACCCTAAAACCCTACCCTCAGAACGACCCTGCCCCTAGCACCAGTCCTTTCCCTACTCCTAAACACTACCCTGCATGCCCCCGACACTACCCTCAACCCTAAAACACTACCCTCCACTACACTAACCCCACAACACTACCCTACACCCTAAAACACTACCCCAGCACGACACTGCCCCTATCCCTAGTCCTGCCCCTACTCCTATACACTACCCTGCACAACCCCTGACACTACTCTACACTACACTAACACAAGTACACAACCATGAAAGACCCTACACAACCCCTACCCGACACTACACAGCCCCACTTACCTCTTACCACGCGTGGTTCCAATCTTCTCCCCCCTCCGGCTTCCTCCGTCGTGGGCAGGCAGGATATAAAGCTGATAGGGGGCTGGAGGGCAGGCACAGAGAGTGGCACCCGGAAAAGCAGCAGCAGACCCCTCAGATCCTCACTTGAGCAAATGGCCGCCGCCCCCTACGCATGCGATGTAACAGCACGCGTACTAAAGGCAATGCGTTGTTACATCGCATGCATAGTAATGCTTGCGAAGTAACGTCATGCGTACAAACAGCCGCGCACTAATGGCTGTTCACACTTCCAAGTACTAATCCTTGCACTACATAATATAACATTCTGAGTCACTTAAAGGGACTATATAGTGAATGATGTCACGCTTGGTCTTAAAATCCAAACCGATGTCTTCAGACAGTGGCTTTATAGAATCCTATTGTTGGTCTCAAGTGGTGATGCAGGATTGGACGAATGTGTTTGTCTTGTTTTCATGCATGATCTCTTGAGGGGCTGCTTGAATATGTTCACTTTAAAAAGATGTAAAAGTGTGGTTCGGGTTAATACCGGGCTCACAAAAATGTTGCACTATGTATAAACCCCGTAGCAAACCTTTATAGTATAAAAATGGGCCGATATGTTCCAGCATGTTAATACTGAACAACAGAACGGGGAGAAAGTTAGCCCAGCTGAAGGTATTTAGCATTTGAAGCATTATTAAGTAGTACTTTAAATAAATCTACCTTCACTAACCAAATGTTGTGTAATATTTGAGTGACTTCTTCCCTCAGGGTTAGACACAATGTCCCAGCTTCACAGGTATTCCAAGGACAGGATGTATTTAGCAGCTCAAGTGCAGGTGTTTAGTGTCATGTAAACGTCAGATTACAAGGGTGGGACAGACACCGGGGTGGGCCAGAGTACTTTTCACGTAGCCTTGCAACAATTTCATGCACATTTTCCTTTGTACTCAGGATCCACGCCTCTCTGCTTGCTTTCAAGGTTATTTAAAAGTACATTTACTCTGCCCACTTCTGCACAAAGGAAAAGCTTTACTCTCCGTTTCTAGCCAAACCCAATAACCGTTCTCTTTCACTACGTTCTTACTCATCCCGTTGTCTTGTTCTTCTTTATGCTTTCAAAGCACAGAGTTTGCTGTGGGTATTTATTTAAGCGCTTCTTTCAAAATTGGAGCTCAGAGGGAAACTTCGGACTCAGGTACCCACCACTCATGTCATATTATTCACAATAACCTGGTCCTGATCTGAATAGGCAATGTATTCCTCAACATCCTCTGTTGACTCGTCTGTGTGGTTATACGTAACCTTACACCCACTCTAGAAGTTACAACAAGGTGTGCCTACCGTTAAAATATCCTCATACATTCTCTGTGTGTCTCCTCATATGTGTCTATATTCTTTTCTCTCAATCAAGCTCATGCAGGTCCATGCAAGGAAAAGGAGAGAAACAAATCAGGAAAAAATGTGTGGATGGCGGGAAGGAACCTCACGGGAGTGAGAGAGCACAAGTTTGGAAAAAATGTATAAGTACGCCATATTTACAAGCACGTAGTTAGTTAACATGTACTTTGCACCAGAGTGTTTATATTTAGAAGTGAAATACACAGAGTGTCTTATATTCAGTGGTGAAATGCATAGAATGTTTAAGTAGAGTAACGATAATCATAACTGTGTGAGATTAATGTAGAAATGTTTGGGATGAATATGAAAACCTCACGTTCTCATGTTAAAGGAATAATGTAAGAGTTGAATGTAACTCTAAAACCAGTATTTTGTGTAGGCCTCATGGCAATTCACAAGCAAATCTAAACGTGCTGCTAAAATAATGTGAGACAAGGTTGACATGGTTCTTTCAAAATGTACTATTGAACTTAGGGTTAAAAGTATATGCTTTATAGATGTGTTATTTTAGAAACGTATGCTAGTTAAGAATGTTTGCTGTTTAAATCAAGTCAACGTTTTAAGAGTGCAGGAACCTGCTGCATGTAAATCAAGTAGGCCAGAGCCGATAATGTCATGTAGTTTAAATCGTCATGTGCTCGTTAGAGGAGAGGTCGTGAGGTGTCCAGTATGAAGCTCAGAGAGTGTTTTATGGCCTAAGATATGGTGAAGTCTGGAATTTGAGGCCCACTGCAGGAAGAGCTGTATGCAGGTGCGAGGGTCCTAATCAGCTCGAATGAAAGGGACTTTGTTCAGTGGCGCCTTGCGCAGGCCTGTAGGAGTTTCCAGGAATTTCAGGGGGTATCAGCGCACGGAAGAAGAAGCCTGGGAACCAAGGTCAACTTTAACGAGGGTCTTCAAGAGTACCATCATGGAGTTTGCCGCGGAAAGATGTACCACGTGAGGGGCGTCCCAAGGGGCGTTTCTATTGGAAATGTGATTTGGTATTAGGGAAAGAGACCCGGGAGGAAAGCAGAGCAGATGATTTTGGGGAGCCTAAGGAAGCGGATGGGTAGGCAGATAGGCTGATCAGGAGAGACCCATCATCAGAGAAGAGACAAAGAGAAGTGCGTGATCTTCTTAGGAAGTCACCACGGCTGACACCTAGAGGGTAAAGATCTTGTTAAGTAGGGATGTCATTTAGTGTAGTGTAGGGACAGACTAACCTTAATTTTCTTTTCTGTAATGACTTTGAGGTTGCAACTTGTATCCATTTTAGCAACCCTGATGGTATTCGAACTTGTACTTATTATTTTGTTCTTCAGACTCAGACTATTCAAGAAGTTCATGTTCATAGTGATTCCGATATACCTTTTGAATCTCATCTTGAGAAGTTTGTATCTTCAGTTATCTTTGACTTTATATTAAATCTTTAAAACTTAATTTTGGTCAGTGGTCATTTAGAGTGGTGTAAGTTCTTAAATTGATTGTTTACCTCGAGATTACCTTTTACTCAAGACAGGTACCAACGATTCAGTCGACAGGAAGAAGGGATTTGGCAAGATAATTAGTAACCAGTAATCCCGCGTTAGCAGTTGGTAGCAGAGTGAGGATGGTTATCTTCTTGAGGAAGGTAATCTAGAGAGGTTAGTTTACCCCAAGGCCCGAGACGCCGAGAGACGAGCAGCGGAAGAATCGTGTGCCGAAAGGTGCAGACGGTGCGAGAAAAGCAGCAGTATCGGAGAGTGAGTATAAAAAGGGTCATGCGTGAACAGATTGCGGTGTTTTGTGTTGTATTTGTATTGTAATGTCTTGCGGAGTTGAATGCCTGTAGTGTGAAAGAGAGAAGGTTGTGAGCGCGCGCAACCTGGTAAACTGGTAACCTGGTAAACGGGTGAACTGGTGAAATCTTAAGTTCAGGCCAGAGCTTAAGTGGTTTTGGGTGTATCGAACATCCAGGGTAGTTGTCGACCATAGTACGGAGGTCACGAGGTACCATTGACCGCCGTGGATCCAAGATAGGGGGAGTGTAAGAGTGAGTGTATGAGTAACGGACGCTGGTCGAAAGTTACTGCGTGTGAGTAACCTATCGGAGAAGGCGATTGTCTGGAAGTAATCGGAAAGACATTTCGCCAAGTTAAGGTGACAACTACAGAAAGACTGTGGGCGTACAGTCAAAGAAAGGTGATCGCTTGGACGGAAGTAATCATTTTTCAGAGTATGAATGGGATGCGTGCATGACCGAGGAGACGAGCTGAGAAAGGAGGGGAACTGCTGCGAAGGGGGACGGGTGACGTCGGCTAGAGCCGCGCTGTGATTGAGCGGTTGGTGTGACGTTAGCTAGAGCCGCGCTCTGGTTGGGCGGCTAGAGTGACGTCGGAGGAAAGCCGCGTACGGATAGGCCAGTTAGTGAGAACGGCGCCGAGATTGGTGGAATATCATCAGGAAGTAAACAAACGCGGAGAAAAGAGAAATCATGAAGTGTTTTAAGTGTTTGAAAGGGATTTTTAAACGTAAACGAAGTGAACATTATTACGGGGAAGAGGCTCCCCCAGAGGGTACGCCAGCTCATTATATGGCAACGAATGTTGGGCTGCATACGATATTGTGGATTGGGGCTTGGAATAAGCTTACGGAAGGAAATGAGGAAATGCAGTTTCCGAAGTACGGGACGTTTAAATTAGAGGTGTTACATCGGCTAAAAGCAACCATGTCCTCATTGAAACCCTCACCTAGACCAACACAGTTTGAGGCTCTTAATGCATGGATTAAGGCTGCACACGACCGAAATTTGAACAGGCGTCAACAAAGGCTGACGCGATCGGTAAGGGCAGTGCGAGATTCCAAATGGGATGAGGAGGAAAAGCGTTGGAGGGTACAGACTATTGAGGTGGAGAAAATGTATCCGATGAGGGAGGTGTCAGGAGGAGGAAACCTCATGGAAGAAGACGAGGAAAGCGAGTCGGAGGACAATCTGATAAACAGATTGTTAATGGATAGACCACCTCCGAGAGTGGGTTTGATAGAAGATAGAGGGCTCGCAAGGGAAGATGGGAATGAGATAGAAGGATATACACCACTCCCTATATCGGAATGGACACCTAGCAAAGGCGGAGAAACACCTCTAAACAACACTGTACAGAGTGTAGTGGGAAGGTTTGTGGTGCAGAAAACGCCAACCACAGAAAGGGTTGAGTCTGTGGGATTGCCAGACGCTCTTCAAGTGCCTGTTACCATAGGACCCATAGTTTCGATCTATAATTCTGAGAGAGATAGAGGGGAACAACAAAGGCAATTGGATAGGGAAAGGATTGAGATGGAAAGGAGGAATAATGTGACAAATGCATGGAAACAATTACCAGGTTCGGTAACGTGGAACACCCCATTAGACACAACTGTCGGTCCCAATTCAGAACAGGGAGGTCCGAGAGGACCAATGGATCTAAGGGGACCGCGGCCAAGATCTTTTTCAGAGTTAAGAGCTGATTTGAGGGAATGGGACGGGTCCATAGTATCTCCGAGTAACAGGACAAGAACGGAACCAGAGTGGGAAAGCAGGGGAAACGGGACTGTATCTCATTGTGGGGCCAGCGAGAGTAGTCAGGGCCGGGAAGGCCAAAGCCAAGAGAATAGAGGGGATGCAGGTCCTACAAATCAGAGAGAACAGCCGGAACAAAATACTAGGATTGTAGAATGTGAGGAAATGTCCCGTCTCTGGGGGAACGGAGGAGATGAGGCGGTACGGAATTTTCAGAACAGGTTTAGGTGCCTTCATCATACACTTGGGGAAGACGTTCAACATTGGAGAAAGGAGAACAGCGATAGGTCCCGCCACGCCTCGAATACTCAGGAATCACAGGGAAGTAGGGAAGAAAGAGGGAGTAATAGAACCTCTTACCCTCTATCCCGTGAAACTAGCCAGGATGGAGAGAGAGAGGCTGGGAGGCATGAAGGAGTGTTTCACCACCCACCCCGAGAAGACGGAAAGGCATGGGATCTAGAGAGATGGGAACAGGGGAGGACTCCCTATAATTCACCAATACCTAAACGTAGATCTCGGAGCTGGGATGGGAGAGATGCGGATGGAGGAGCTAAATTGAGTGTCTTGAAAGCTGAAATAAAGGCAAAAAGGCTTGATGTTACCAGTCTAAAATCAGATGTAGATGAGATAATAGATGGAACATTGCCTTTGGAGAGGATAGAATTGTACGAACAGGATGAGTTATTGTTCATGGCAAAGGATATTACTAGGAAAGCTAGAGCGTTTCATGAAAAACTGACTGATTTGGCAGACAAGTATGCCGTGGATTTGTCTAGGACAAGGGCATTACAGAGTAACCACAGATTACAGTACGCAGACCAAGATCTAGATGAGAAGAGAACTGCTGGATTAAAAACACACATAAGAGAGTTGGTAACAGGGATAAGAGTGTGGAGAGAACTGGATAAATGGGAAGAAAGGTGGTCGAAAAAGGGTACAGTTAGGCGAAGTACAAACGTGATGACCCCTGAGGGAAGGGTAATGCAGATGGAGGCATTCCCTTTGCGAGAAATATCAAATGGAAATTATGTACATGTGCCCTGGAGTAGAGGAGACTTAGCCGCATTTACCAACTCATTTCCGAAGTTGCGGGACAATCCAGTCGAGTGGTATAAGCAGGTAGAGAGGTTTGTTAAAATTTCGAAAGTATTGTGGATAGATTTGAACACGTTGTTTGACATCGTGGTCCCATCTGATTTGTGGACCCCTTGTAAGACTAGTGTCGAATGGCCAAATGCTGAACCATTGAGAGACGTTCGAACTAATGGACCAGCTGAGATAGTCATGCGAAAGTATGAAAGGGTAATAGCATGGCTGAAAGATAAGGTACCACCACAGGATATAGATTGGGTAAAAATAGACCGAACAAGGCAGGAACCCAAGGAGACAGTTCACGAGTTTTATGAAAGATTGTTGAAAACATTCAAGCAATACAGTGGACTAGATGTAATGGATCCCAAAGACATAGGGCAGTTCGTGTCAAAGTTTGTCTTGGGGTTGAGGCCTGATATTTGTTTGATGATACAGCAACATTTAATCTGTTGGCAGAACAAACCACTAGATGAGATTTTACGATATGCGAGGTACTGCAGTGACGAGATAGATTCTAAAGCCAAGAATCTAAAGGAGAAATTGATGGTGGTGCAAATGCAGTCCGCTGGGAAGGGTGGCCAGCAGAAGCAGGGGATGGGACGAAAACCAAATGGTCAGAACAAGGATAATGAAGAAGGGCAGAGACCTAGGATAGACTTTGCCACTTTAAAGAAAACGACAAAGTGTCATCTGTGTCACCAGGTGGGGCATTGGCGACGCGAGTGTCCCTTTAACCCTGAAAACGGAGAGCAAGAAGTAGAAGAGCAGGTCCAAGAGGACCCAGTGCAAAAAGTGACAGTCCCAAGCAGTAAGGTGGCCAAAGGGGGGACTTCGGCTCCACGGGCCCAATTCCCACAGCCACCGAAGATAGCAGCTGGAGGAAAGGTCTTTAAACAAATGCCTCTGTTTATCGAGGAAGAAAAATGTTATTACATTGACCCATTGACAGGACAACGGGTGAGCAGTGAAGAAGACTGTACCCTCGGGGCAGTTCTAGAAGTGGATCAGAGAGGGCCATTTGTTGAGGCAGAAGTGGCAGGGTGTCCCACTACGTTCTTAGTGGACACTGGGGCTACTCGTTCGACTCTGAGGTCAGCGGTAGTTCCAGACTTGCCAATGTCAGGGGAAACAATTCAAGTGGTAGGAGTCGCAAATAAGAGAATGACTAGTCCCTTGACAGAACCAGTGTCTGTGAAAATTGGAAACCACATGAACGAACATCAGTTTGTGGTTTGTGACTCGAGTCCGGTATGTCTGTTAGGTAGGGATTTGTTATGCAAATTGAATTGCACCATATACTGCACCCCACAAGGAGTGGAGGTACAGACTACCGACGATGATGCTACCTTTAAGGTGGCCAATTCAAAATTCTGTGTAGAACTATATCCTACTCTGACTGTAGAAGATCTTCCACAAGACTTAAGAGATGCAGTGGCGTCAGAGGTGTGGGATTTCACAGGAGAAGATATAGGATTGATTAAAGGGGTAGAACCGGTAAAAATTCTGGTAAAACCAAATGTTGAGTTTCCAAGAACGCCTCAATACAAATTGTCCCAGGAAACGATTGCAGGAATAAAGCCTGTGATCGAGTCAATGATACAGCAGGGAATACTGAAAGAAATCGTGGGCAGTCCTTGTAACTCCCCGATTATGGGTTTGCAGAAACCTAGTGGGAAGTTTAGGATAGTTCAGGATTTACGAAAGATTAACAACATAGTCGTTTCATGTTGTCCCGTGGTACCGAATCCATCAGTAATATTGTTTCAAATACCATGTCAAGCAGAATGGTTCACAGTGATAGATCTTTGTCAGGCTTTCTTTTCAATCCCATTGGATGAAGAGAGCAGGTACCTTTTTGCGTTTAAAATGGAAGATCGCGTTTTAACATGGTGTCGAATTCCACAAGGATTCACAGACAGTCCATCCATCTTTAATCAGTTGTTGAAGAAGAATCTTGAGAATCTAGTACTGCCACAGAACTCGGTTCTGGTACAGTACATAGATGACCTACTTGTTGCGTCAGAAACAGAGGAAGCTTGTAAAGTAGATTCAATTGCCTTACTGAATCATTTAGCTGAAAATGGACATAAGGTATCTCCGAGCAAGTTACAGTATTGTCTGACAGAAGTACAGTATCTAGGGCACAGGTTAGAAAAAGGGAAACGTAAGGTGTCCCCAGAGAGGATTGAGGCGATAATGAAAATGAATGCGCCTACAACTCAGAGAGAGGTTAGAATGTTCCTAGGAATGGTGGGTTACTGCCGACAGTGGATAGTTAACTTTTCACTGAAAGCAAAGCCCTTACAGAAACTGACGCACAAGGAGGTGAGTGATCCGGTACCATGGGATGAAGAATGTCTGGTGGCGTTTTTACAGCTGAGAGACGATTTATGTCGTGCTCCGGCTTTGGGAATGCCAGATTATGAAAAGTCGTTTTCACTCTATTGCTGTGAGAGAGAGGGATGTGCTTTGTCAGTCTTGGCACAGACCCACGGTAATGCCCGTAGACCAGTTGCATATTTTTCGGCTACATTAGATCCAGTAGCTGCAGCGTTGCCCGGATGTCTCAAATCCGTTGCTGCAACGGGTGTCAGCATTGAAAGGAGCGAGAGTATTGTGATGGGACATCCAGTAGTGGTGTATGTACCACATTCAGTTGAATTGTTAATGACCAGGACGAAGACGCAGCATCTGACCAATAGCAGGCTCACGCGTTATGAGCAAATTATACTTGCCGCAGAAAACGTGACTCTCAGGAGATGCTCTGTCTTGAATCCTGCTACTTTGATGCCATTACCTACTGTAATAGAAGGCGAAGGATGTGAAGACCACGATTGCCTTGATGTGACTGAACTATGCACGAAACCCAGACCAGATATTGTGGATGAGCCATTGTCTGACCCCGATGAAATTTACTTTGTTGATGGCTCATGTTTAAGGGACGATACTGGTCGGTTGAGAGCAGCTTATGCTGTTTGTACCATTACTGGAGTTGTGGAAGCCGCTTGCCTGGAAGGAGTACATTCCGCACAGGTAGCAGAGATTATTGCCCTAACTCGTGCCTGCATAGCAGGAAATGGAAAGAGAGTCACCATCTACACGGACAGCCAATATGGTTTCGGTGTGGTTCATGATTTCGGGCAGTTGTGGTCTCAGAGGGGTTACATGACCTCCTCTGGTTCGCCCATTCGAAATGGAGAATTTGTGCGATTGCTGATAGAAGCATTACAAGGTCCTGTTGATATTGCAGTAGTGAAGTGTGTAGCTCATACTAAGAATACAGATTTTGTGTCACAAGGTAATAGATATGCTGATGAAGTCGCACGCTATTGTGCGGAACAAAGTTATTCCTTCTCAAAGGTGGAAATAGAAGGTGCAGAAGAAAAGACTGAATTAAGTATGATGTTAGAAACTGTAGACACTTGGGAGGATTTAAGAATAATGCAGGAGAACGCACCTGAAAAAGAGAAAAAGGCATGGGAAATAGCAGGCTGTGTGCGAAGTGAAATGGATTTTTGGGTTTCAGCAGATGGGAGAGCTGTGTTACCTGAAGAATTAGCTAATCCCATGGCGAGAGAAATACATGGTCCAGTACATCTAGGAAGGGATGCTATGATGAGAGTTTTTAGGCAGACTTGGTATTGCCCGAAATTCAGAATAGCAGCAGAATCAGTATGTAAGCGATGTGTTACCTGCCAACAACTGAACGTAGGCAAACGAACACCAGTCACACTGAGTCACATTGGGAGGTCGGGGGGGCCTTTCAATAGAATGCAACTAGATTTCATCGAAATGCCAAGAGTCAATCGCCTTCGGTATGTGTTGGTGATTGTATGCGTATTTTCCAGATAGGTTGAGGCGTACCCTACACGTAGGTGCGATACACTCACAGTGGCTAAATTGCTGCTCAGGGAGTTGATACCGCGCTTCGGGGTGCCTGCCTCTTTGGAATCGGACAGAGGAAAACATTTTAACAGCGAAATAGTGAAGATGTTGTGCTCCACACTGAATATCGATCAAAAGCTGCATTGTAGTTATCGACCAGAGGCTTCAGGAATTGTGGAACAAGTGAATGGCACTTTGAAGAATAGATTGGCTAAAGTAGTGGCATCCACATCTTTGAGTTGGCCAGATGCTCTTCCATTGGTGCTCATGAGCATGCGCAGCACACCTGATAGGAGGACAGGTCTCTCTCCCCACGAGATCCTGATGGGGAGGGCCATGAGACTTCCTACAGTTCCAACTACTGCTCTATTGAATATTACAGATGATCTGATCTTGGATTATTGTAAAGGACTGTCTGACGCCATCCATTCTGTGTCCCTTCAGGTGCATGCGGCTGAAGTTCCAACAGCGAGGAACCTGTGTCATGACCTGAACCCAGGGGACTGGGTCCTGGTTAAAAAACACGTCCGGAAGAACTGCCTAGATGTTCGCTGGCGTGGGCCCTTTCAGGTAATCCTGATCACGAACACCGCGGTGAAGTGCGGGGGGCTGCCAAATTGGATCCATGCATCCCATACTAGAAGAGTTCCAGCACCTCTAGAAGGAACAGCTCCCATCCCAAACGAAAGCCCGGAAGTGGAAGAAGAGTCGCAAGAAGGGATTGAGGCAGCTGAGGAGGTGTCGGAAGAAGTTGGGAACGCATCGGATTCAGAAGAAGAGCGAAGGCAGGACGGCAGTGAGACAGAAGACGCAACTGAAGGAGAGAGCAGAAGTGAATACGACTCAGACTCAGATCCGTATCGGAGCGATCAAGAACCAAGTGGGAGGACAAGGAATAGGAGAATAAGGCTTGGAGCTGCCACTTGGCCAACAAGAAGAAGAAGGCTGAGTTTGAGGTCGGCCCAAGAAGAAACGCTTACTCCTATATCCGAAGACTCAGATCCAGAAGAAGATATCCAGGATCAAGCCGAGGAGGGTCTTAGAAGATCAAGTAGGGTGCGAGTGCCTAGCAGAAGATACTCTACTCCCGACTGGACCTACCTTGTTGCAGATGTCTGGGAGACACAGAACAGGGAGGATCAGGGAAGTGGAACTGATCAGAACTGACCCGATCATCACAGTGCAAATAAAGTTTCTACTGCCAGGAGCGGAGACCGAAAGGTTGCTGACACTCAACATCGTTCATCCTGCTCTCCTGAGTGGAATAAGAAAATTGCTTTTAGAGACAGTTGAGTTTCCAGTTTGCTGTTCACGATATCCAATATTGGAGGGAACTCTTCTTCGTTTGGAAATGCTTGAACGAGTAGTAGAATTGCTAGGAGTGCTTATTGTTGTGGATTAAAACCATACTGCGAATGTCTTCAAAGGGGTGCAGATCTGGAAAAGTGAAGAAAGTGATCTTGATTAGAACGGACCCCTTTGTAATTGTGGATATAGAACTGATAGTACCAGGATTGGAAATTGAAAAAACGCTAACTCTCAATTTCGTCCGTCCACTTGTCTTGAGCGAAATAAGGAGAATAATCCTAGAAAAGGTTGACTTTCCATGGTGTGGTACGAACTGTCCAGAACCTGAGGGAATGATACTTCGGATGGACGTTTATGAAGAAGTAGTGTCACTCCTTGAGTCATACATAACTTCAGATGAAAATAAGACTTTTGAAAAGAAATTGTAAACTTGTTGCAAGATAACCTAGCGCCGAGTGGAAGAAGAAAAGTGATAGGGGTTTCATTTTAGTGGATGGAGAAGGGCTAGGGTTGTCTATTTTCTACTGGACTTTGAACTGTTTTGCGGAAACCAATTGTTAAGCTTCCAAGTGTTCCAAGAAAGACATTGCAGGAGAGAAAGACTTTGTTTGAAAAGAAGAGGAAGTGAATGCTGGAAGATAGTCGAAAATTACACTGTTTGAGAACATGGAGGCTGGCAACCCGAACCGCAGGGCAAAATGTATAGCTGTTACATTTTTAGGAGTAGTGGTTTCTCTTATAATTTTAGTGGTAACTGTTTCATTCCTAGCGGGACACGAAGGGGATGGAACCACAGTTAAGGAGGATAGGGGAGTGTCAACACCGAGAACTACCATTATTAAGGAGAAGGGAAACATCAATGAGAAAGACAAAGCGTTGTTAGACGCAGAAGTAAAAAGGTTACACATGGATGAGTCACAGGGGAATTACAAGTCAAATGCTTATGCTAAGTTGCTTTATGAATATGTTGATGCCATGGAGGTAAAGGACTGCTATGTATGTATGCAGTTACCAATTTCGGTGGAGGAGGGTATCAAATACCATCATCTCCCGTTGACATATGGAATAACGTGCAGTTTATTGTTAAGTATGTTTTATGGACGAGACGGATTTGAGTATTACTTCTCGAATTTCGACTCGACATTGCCAGAGGTTCCGAATTTCAAGCATTTGAACAAATGGGACTACTACAAAAGCGAAGACAGGTTACACAAATGGTTTATTCCATGGAAAACGTTAGATACTTCACATGCTCGAAACAACAATCTGACTTGTCAAATATCAGAAGTTGAGAAAAAGTTTATAGCACAGGTAGATACTAGATACAGAAAGCAGAAGGCATTGAAGGCATCAGGACAAGGAGAAACAGATTGGACCAAGGAGGAAAGGGCACAACAACGAAAAGGTAGTATTGGTCCAATTGCTTTGGATAAGGAGAAACGGGGGAAACTGTGCATTCACAGGAGTTACTCCTACTATGAAAACGTTTATGTAGGACAAGTCAATTGCGAACATGCTTTTCAATTGGAGTACTACTCTAAGAACTTCATGAAAGGGATGCAAGCAATACCAAATGTATATTTTGTATGTGGAAGATATGCCTATGTGAAGTTACCAGATAATTGGTACGGATCATGCTATCTGGCTGTTGTCTTCCCTAAAATATATCATGTTGAGAATTTAGACACGCCTAAGAAAGAAATATCAACTAGATGGAAGCGAGGGCTGGGTGCAGCAGAAGTAATCGGAGATGTAATAGGTGCTGCATTCCCTTTCTTAGGATTGATAATGAATGACATTAAGATCAGGAGGTTAGCTACAGTCGTAGATAGACTATCTGCCAGTACTGCAAGATCCTTGATGCTGATAGAAGGGGAGATGCAATCGATTAGGGCAATGGTTCTTCAGAACCGACTTGCTTTAGATGTTCTGTTAGCAAAAGAGGGAGGAGTCTGTAGGGCCTTGAAGGTCCAGGAATGCTGTACTTACATTCCAGACAATTCAAAGCCTCTAGAGAAGTATATACAAAACATTACTGCCATACACTACGAAATTGAGGACCTGGCAAAGGTAAATGTGTGGGAAAAAGTAGGCCATGGAATGGGTAAAGTTGGAAGTTGGTTTGCCAACTTAGGAAAGGGTATCGTTTGGTACATATTGAAACCCATCATCATAGTAGTGATTTGTGTAATCACTTTGTGGGGATTGGTGCGTTTGTATCAATGGTATAGAGCAAATAGGTTACAGAGAGCTATGAAGAAACAGGAAGAAGAGTTGACAGCGATGCAGGACACCCAATACAAAAGTCTGAAAGCATTAGAGAGTATGAAAAGAAGTGGTACTGCCCTGTCTTCACTTTAAAGGTTTTACATTTTTAGTGTCATGGTAATGATGACCCCTAAAGGTCATCAAAGGGGGGACTGAGAGAGCACAAGTTTGGAAAAAATGTATAAGTACGCCATATTTACAAGCACGTAGTTAGTTAACATGTACTTTGCACCAGAGTGTTTATATTTAGAAGTGAAATACACAGAGTGTCTTATATTCAGTGGTGAAATGCATAGAATGTTTAAGTAGAGTAACGATAATCATAACTGTGTGAGATTAATGTAGAAATGTTTGGGATGAATATGAAAACCTCACGTTCTCATGTTAAAGGAATAATGTAAGAGTTGAATGTAACTCTAAAACCAGTATTTTGTGTAGGCCTCATGGCAATTCACAAGCAAATCTAAACGTGCTGCTAAAATAATGTGAGACAAGGTTGACATGGTTCTTTCAAAATGTACTATTGAACTTAGGGTTAAAAGTATATGCTTTATAGATGTGTTATTTTAGAAACGTATGCTAGTTAAGAATGTTTGCTGTTTAAATCAAGTCAACGTTTTAAGAGTGCAGGAACCTGCTGCATGTAAATCAAGTAGGCCAGAGCCGATAATGTCATGTAGTTTAAATCGTCATGTGCTCGTTAGAGGAGAGGTCGTGAGGTGTCCAGTATGAAGCTCAGAGAGTGTTTTATGGCCTAAGATATGGTGAAGTCTGGAATTTGAGGCCCACTGCAGGAAGAGCTGTATGCAGGTGCGAGGGTCCTAATCAGCTCGAATGAAAGGGACTTTGTTCAGTGGCGCCTTGCGCAGGCCTGTAGGAGTTTCCAGGAATTTCAGGGGGTATCAGCGCACGGAAGAAGAAGCCTGGGAACCAAGGTCAACTTTAACGAGGGTCTTCAAGAGTACCATCATGGAGTTTGCCGCGGAAAGATGTACCACGTGAGGGGCGTCCCAAGGGGCGTTTCTATTGGAAATGTGATTTGGTATTAGGGAAAGAGACCCGGGAGGAAAGCAGAGCAGATGATTTTGGGGAGCCTAAGGAAGCGGATGGGTAGGCAGATAGGCTGATCAGGAGAGACCCATCATCAGAGAAGAGACAAAGAGAAGTGCGTGATCTTCTTAGGAAGTCACCACGGCTGACACCTAGAGGGTAAAGATCTTGTTAAGTAGGGATGTCATTTAGTGTAGTGTAGGGACAGACTAACCTTAATTTTCTTTTCTGTAATGACTTTGAGGTTGCAACTTGTATCCATTTTAGCAACCCTGATGGTATTCGAACTTGTACTTATTATTTTGTTCTTCAGACTCAGACTATTCAAGAAGTTCATGTTCATAGTGATTCCGATATACCTTTTGAATCTCATCTTGAGAAGTTTGTATCTTCAGTTATCTTTGACTTTATATTAAATCTTTAAAACTTAATTTTGGTCAGTGGTCATTTAGAGTGGTGTAAGTTCTTAAATTGATTGTTTACCTCGAGATTACCTTTTACTCAAGACAGGTACCAACGATTCAGTCGACAGGAAGAAGGGATTTGGCAAGATAATTAGTAACCAGTAATCCCGCGTTAGCAGGAGCAACCACCAGGGAACTGCTGACAGGTTCTCGTCAGTATGTTCCACTTCTCATCATCGGCTCCTTCCCACCGCAAATAAACAAAATTACAAAGTAGGAAAATTGTAAAAGTAAATCCTAACCAACTCAAAGGTGTGTATCCCTATCGCACTCATGTGCATCTACCCCCAAGGTGTCAACACCGCTACTCAGTGTGACCCCCTATTTTAAAACGGGGCTAGATATCCCTAGCTATTTGAATCACTTTATTCCATGCTGGGTATCTTCTCCCATTAAAACCAAAACTCTGCCGTTGTGCTTCGTTTTGAATTATATGAAGCCAACATGTTTCGTTGCCTGTCGGCAACTTCTTCAGGGCTGGGGGTATTTTCTTTGCCACACAGAACTGGACACTGCCAGCGTTCAAATCTGTAGACACATAGGTACAACCACACAGACAAAAACATAAAAACATAGAGTGACACGCATCAGTTTGTTGCCCACATCCTCTGCATATGCTTACAATCCAACTATCCTATGTGTCTACAGATTTGAACGCTGGCAGTGTCCAGTTCTGTGTGGCAAAGAAAATACCCCCAGCCCTGAAGAAGTTGCCAACCAACTTAGACAGGCAACGAAACATGTTGGCTTCATATAATTCAAAACGAAGCACAACGGCAGAGTTTTGGTTTTAATGGGAGTAGATACCCAGCATGGAATAAAGTGATTCAAATAGCTAGGGATATCTAACTCTGTTTTAAAATAGGGGGTCACACTGAGTAGCGGTGTTGACACCTTGGGGGTAGATGCACATGAGTGCGATAGGGATACACACCTTTGAGTTGGTTAGGATTTACTTTGACCAATTTCCTACTTTGTAATTTTGTTTATTTGCTGTGGGAAGGAGCCGATGATGAGAAGTGGACCATACTGACGAGAACCTGTCAGCAGTTCCCTGGTGGTTACTCCTGTGAGGTTCCTTCCCTCCATCCACACATTTTGTCCTGATTTGTTTCTCTCCTTTTCCTTGCATGGACCTGCATGAGCTAGATTAAGAGAAGGGAATATAGACACATATGAGGAGACACACAGAGAATGTATGAGGATATTTTAAAGGTAGGCACACCTTGTTGTAACTCCTAGAGTGGGTGTAAGGTTAAGTATAACCACACAGACGAGTCAACAGAGGATGTTAAGGAATACATTGCCTATTCAGATCAGGACCAGGTTATTGTGAATAATATTTATTTAAGCGCCCCAGTACTCTCTAGGTTCTTCTAGTGCTATATGATACTATTACAGAAAATGCATAACTTTTAGGCAGTAGCAAATCAAATTCAAAAGCTTTATTCGACTGATTGTCATAAAAGCAACACACTAGACATCTCTGTACATTACACTATAAATAGTACATGGACAACACATAATACAAAATTATTAAATACCTTAGATCTGTTGTTTTAATATACAAATTTCTTACTTAAAAATGAATCATTTAACATTGATTCAAAAATTGCTGCATGATTAAAAGAAAATTTCATGTAAAGCACAAGTGATTACTAGCTATCAACTTGAGGTAAAAAAGTGCGAGTGCGTATTATCCATGCCCATTTTAAGAATTTGGCAGTTGCTACAGCTATGCAGGGTGAATAGTCAGACTCTAGTATTCTTAGGGCATCTTTATGCTTCCGTGTGCCCAGATTTAAACAGATGGGTTTTAACCATTTACGGCATGGGGCACAGTAGAGAGGACATTCAAAAAATATATGTGCTATGGTCTCAACCTTATTTTTACAGTTATGACATTTATCACTTCCTATTGATGCCCATTTAGAGCTAAAAGCTTTTACTGAAAGTGTTCCGACTCTAAATTGAATATACAATTTGTGGTCTTGAGGACTTTCAATAATATCCCAATATGCCTCACAGTGGGGACGTGGTTTGAAATCAAGAAAGCGACCAGTTAGGTTGGTGCTGGTACTACCCATATGGACTCTCTCCCAGACCATTACCCAATATTTATCTTTTAGAAGCTTTTTTGATGGGAATGTTATTGTGTCAGGACCTTCACATAGCTGAAAAAGTCCCAAATCTTTTAGAAGTAATCTTAGTTCATTGAGCCACTGGATTACATGGAATCTATCTGCCTTCATTACATCTCTCAAAATATTGCGTAATGAGCCAATTCTGAGGTGGTTCAAATACGCCTCCAATACAATAGTGGCCTCAGTCTCGCTATATCAACCACATTTTTCCTGCCTAAATAAAACAGCAGCGGGACTGTGGGGGTGCTTTACGGAACGCCAACCAACCCTCGTAGAAATTTTCTCTCTAATATTGCTAGTTGGGTTAGGTTAGAGAATCCCCAGAGCTCTGATCCGTACAAAGTGGCGCTTAATACTTTTGTTTGGTAAACCTCCAAGGCAGGTGTGATAGGCTTTGTAAAGGAAGTTTTATGTTTGGATGTAGGGCTCCCGCAAGTCGATGAAATTTCAAGGTGGCCATGTGTCTGTATGGCATTTCCACCCCATATTACTCTGCAGTGAGATGCCCAGGTAAGTAAAAGCCTCCTCTTCCTCTAGGGGGATGTTATTAAGGATAATTTTACCTTTACATTTTTTCCGTGAATTCAGAGACATGGACTTGGTCTTAGAGATGGTAATCTCAAGTCCCCGCGATTCACAGAATACCCTGAAAGCATTAACAGCCTTCTGCAACCCACTTGGAGTACAGGAGATGATCAGCGTGTCGTCTGCATACATAAGTCCCGGCTAGGACAGGCGCATCTGTGGGAGAACTGCTAAGGTGGTCCACTATACCATTAATGTATAGTGAAAATAATGTAGGAGCCAAGACGCATACCTGCCGGACGCCTCGCTCGACAGGGAATGCGTCAGTGACCTCACCCTGGCCTCCCCATCTAATTCTAGCGAAATTGTTCTCCTGCAACCGGACAACAAGGGTCAGCAGCTCGGGGGGTATCCCTTGATCAGCCAAGACCTTCCACAACATGGGACGGGGGACTAAATCAAAAGCTGATTTGAGGTCAACAAAAACTGCGTAGAGTGACCCCTTAGATAAAACGACGTTCCTCCAGTATAATGCAATGAAATAAAAAACCTGATCTACAGAGCTGGTTCTGGGGCGAAAGCCAGCTTGAAATGGGGATAAGACATTGTGTTCCTCTACCTATATTTTTATTTTATTTTGGACTAGTCGACCAATACGTTTTTGGGCTGAGTCTATTAGACTGATTGGTCTATAGTTACTTGGGAGGGATTTATCACCCTTTTTGTAGACTGGTATAATTTCAGCTCCTTTCCAAGAGGAAGGAATCGGAGCACCCATTGCCACTGCACTGGGTAGTAATAAAAAGTATTGACACCAAGTCAACCTGTCACTTAAAAAAAAGTTGGCAGGGATGCCGTCCATGCCCGGGGCTCTACCATTTGTTACACAATCTAGTGCTGTGCTCACATCCTTTAGGGTGAAGAGCTGGGAATGATAAACAGTGGATGGTGAGGTTTAAAGAAGTCCACCCACTCGGATTTAGCAACGTTGTTTTGCGGGGGTTCAGCTACTCCTCCCCTATCCCATTTTATAATATCCCAAAACTTCTTGGAATCTTTTGCAGAGCATGCTGACTTCAGATCCCGCC
The DNA here is from genome assembly GCF_964261635.1 of Lissotriton helveticus. Classification (NCBI taxonomy): domain Eukaryota; kingdom Metazoa; phylum Chordata; class Amphibia; order Caudata; family Salamandridae; genus Lissotriton; species Lissotriton helveticus. The sequence goes on along the minus strand of NC_136061.1, from coordinate 241,371,371 downwards.
ATGTGTCTTCATCCCATTGTCTTTTCGCTGCGCTTTGTGTAGGTCTGTATAGGTCCCTTGCCCCTCTTACTCTGCAGGGGTTTTTCAACCTGAGTTCTACACTCAGGTTCCTGCGGGCTAACTTACATGCCTCGTTATAACAACTGGCCGTATACAACCTGTTCCCTCCCTTAACCACTTTTGCGGTTTTACTGAAAAAGGCTTTTAGTCTAGAAAAAAGCTTTGAATGTGTCTCTAGCAGAATTTTAGGGAAGTCCAAACTACGGATTTGTGGTGTCAAAAGGGCTAACTCGCTAACCACCTCAGATTTAAGTGCCTCTAGTTTCGTGGTATTCTCAATAAATGTACCCCATTTAATGTGACGCGTGTTGTTTGATGGGACTATGTCTAATGTCTCCATCCCCCTCCTAGGGGTATCCTCTCTAACCCTCTCATGAGTCTGGAATCTAGCACAAAGGGGATTGTGGTCACTCTCGGACCTAGGTTTAACAGCCATGTCTACCAGATAGTGCCATGCTTGCATGTCCACTAACAAGTAATCTATTTGGCTGCTATGCCTTCCATTGTCGAAGGTGATTGCTCTTTGACGATCAGAAGGGGTTCTTCCGTTAGCTGCTCTAAGCCCTCTACCTAGGCACATACCCTTTAATTGTATTGCTGCAGCTGTCCATTTCTTGACATTGGGAGCTTCCAGTTGGGGTATTCCCCATCTGCTATCCTCATTTGCAGTAAGGATCTGATCTTCGTGACCAAGTGGTTCAAAAGTTGTATTGAAATCACCACCCGTTATAGATATTAGTTGCTCCGGTAGGGCTTCGGGCTGAGAATCGAAAAGGTCTATTACTTCAGATTTTTGACCTCCTGCTTGCCCCCTGCCAATTCAGAATGAGTGTCATGAAATCATGCGATGAGAATGGTAGTTGATGCGCTTTACATCTCATGTTCCGGCGCACCCAAATGATAAGCCCACCTATGGGCCTGCCTTTAGATTTTTTTAAGGCAGAAACATAAAAATTAAGAAACCCCAGGCGGAAGACAGGCGTGATTGACCATGTTTCCTGGAAAAGAATAATATTGTGGTCATCTATTAACTTGCCCCATTCGGGAGAGGATATCTTGTTTCCAATTCCCGCTACGTTCCATGTAAGCAGGGACAAACTTTCCTCATTTTGGAGCGTGGTAGTTGGAGTAATAGAACGCTCCTCTTCTAAAACACCACCCACTACCTCAATTACTTGCTCGAGTGGTCTGGGGCAGGGGGACACCGATGTGTCGCTAGCTGTAATGCGAGAAACACTCTCCCTGGTTGAATTCATGCTTTTGGCAGGCTGGCAGATACTAGCATGGGGAGTCCCTCTGGTCACTTCCAGCAATGCTGGCCAATTTATCAATGGTTGCTGTACTTTACTAGTGGCTACCCTACCCTGATTCTGTGGATCATACAGTCTACTATGAAAGGTTGTTCCTCCCAAGCAATGGGCGTGATCCCCACACAGTCAATCACATTCCTCCAGGTCCGTCAAAGCCACATACCGATTTTCCATGTGATTACCACCCAGCCTTGGTGGATTAACTCTCTCAAACCTCCTTGTTGGGTGGTGGTGGCTTGGCCCAGGTCTTGTTAAATTTGTAGCCCACCACCTTCTGTCATAGAAGAACTCTAATGTTAATGGAATGACTTGTGAGTTCCTTAGTTGGGGAGGAAGTAGGTTAGCCAATACTTCTATCAAAGCCTGGGGGCTCGAGAAGTTCACTGCTATGCAATCTCCTTTGTATATTTTCTGGTGATCCCCAAGCCATGGTACCCTTTTTGCCATTATGATTTCCCCTGCCAGTTGCTGTTTACCCCTAGGGGATATCCTCATGTTATTAGTCAACCAATATAGGGCTTTATCAATTAAGGAGGCTGTTGGGTCTACTTGATCACTTCCTAAGTGGGGAGCATTATCCAAAACAAGTACTAAAGGTAATGCTTCTTGGATAAATTGAAATGACTCTCTCACATGGGGGGAGCAGAGTGCGAATCTGTAGTGGCGCCTCCATCAGTGATTACAGCGATGGCATCTGAGGGCTCTTTAACCCGGGTTGCAGTTTCTCTTGTGTTATTACCAGCGTCTATGCTCACAGGGTTTTGGTTACTTGATCCTATTCCCTCCATAGTTGTATTACCCTTCGAGGAAAGGGGTACATCTATCTGCCCCTTTAGGGTAGCTAGCTGGGTTCCCTGTACCTGGTGCGGTACTTATCCTACAGTAGGAATGTTGGGCTGTGCTGCCAAACCTTCTCTTTGCTCTAGGGCGATTATCCTATCTTCAATTTTCAACAACCGTGACATGATGGGGTTAAGATGTGATCTAACTGAGTTTTACCCATATGGTGTTAGCCAAATCCTCTAATGAGGGTTGAGGAATCGGGGGTGGGGGTTTAGATGGTTTTGATCTAGCTTTAACATGCCTCATTCCCTTCTGTTTAGCCTTTCCAAGCGGTACCAGCCCCCCAGCCCTGGTGCATCGTCTCGCGACCGGGGTTGGTGGCGAGGAGATGCAGGATGAAATATCTTCAACCAAATCCACAGGAGAGGCGTTTAGGGACTGAACATGGCTATTTTTTTAAACAGATGGTGAATCAACATGATCTAATAAGTTCCGAGGAATACCTGGAGATTTATTCTGAATTTCTGGGGAATTATGTATCATGGCCGTGGTTATGCGACCTGAGTCCAGTGAAAGCCTTCTTTCAGTTCTTTCTATTTGCTCGTTCACCAAACTGGTTACTTTTACCAGTTAAGAGTCCAGTGTTGCTCCTCCCCCTCCATTATGTTTGCTGTTAACAGTTCTCTTTCCTATTATTAGGTCTAAAAATAAACACTTTGGAAAGGAATACTACCCAATTGTTTATTACGGGAATATAAGGAGAGTGTGAAATGGGTGTAGGGGCTAGGATTACTGCTTGAGGGAATAGAGTTATAGATATATTATATAGGTGTTAATTATATGAGGAGATTAGGGGTTTGGAATATAGGGTTAAAGACATAGGGTTAATATTTTGGAGTGTGGTGTTAAGGATAAAGAGTGGTGAGGTTCAGGGTATATATACCAATAAGTATCAACAGTTAATTACACAGGATCATTAAATAATACTCAATTCAATAAACAAGACTATATTCATTGTCATCATATCATAGTGTTAATGGTAACATGATGTGTTATCTCACCCGTAAAATGACTCAGGACTTTTCTAACAGCATATGTATCCTCACGGGTGAGATTATTAATATTGCCTTTGATGTGCAGGCTATGATTTGTATTGCTGTTGTGTGCGTTATGGATGCAGAGCTACTCAGAACTGGCAAATTACAATGGTTTATACGTTACAATAACCTCACTTTAACTGCGATGTTTTAGACAATTTGAGAGTTTAAAAAATATATATATATACCTGTTGGACCCGGCCTCATGGCGTGGTCCTACCCCTCCCGCATGGCGGGCCCAGGACGACATCGGCCCTCCACCCAGCATCGGGCAGCCCTTTTGCCGGACACTGCACGCCCCAACATTGCTGGACCGGCCACCATCCCGGACCCCCACTACCGACCTGGCTCCAGCGTGGGCCCCTCACGACCTAAGCACGAGGCCGCGCCCGACTCCATCTTGGGCCCACCACGTCACGACCACGTGGCGTCGGCCCCGGCCCAGGCCCCAGCGCAGCCCAGAGATCGAGGCACCAAGATCCACCCAGGTGGTCGAGTGGCCACTCGACAGATCCCGGAGAAAAGGGTGTTTCGATGGCCCTCCAGCCGTCCCCGGACGCCTGGTTTCGATCGCCCTCCGGCCTCCCTGGGCGCTGGCTCCACCCCCCTGCTGGGTGTCTGGACACCATCATCCCGGCCCCTCTGACCCCCAGGCGCGAGGGTCCGGACATCAAAGGACTCCAGTCCTATATCTGGGCCAGCCCTGGATTAGAACGTCAGTTGTATCCTGGACTGGAAAGCCCTGCTGACGCTGTCACAGCCGACCCCAGAAGTACTCATTTCCTGGAACCTGAAGAGAGCTTGAGAGCCTGCTGGCGCTGCCGCGGCCCACCTTTGCCGAACCATCTTGAGAGCCTGCTGGCGCTGCCGCGGCCCACCTTTGCCGAACCATCTTGAGAGCCTGCTGGCGCTGCCGCGGCCCACCTTTGCCGAACCATCTTGAGAGCCTGCTGGCGCTGCCGCGGCCCACCTTTGCCGAACCATCTTGAGAGCCTGCTGGCGCTGCCGCGGCCCACCTTTGCCGAACCATCTTGAGAGCCTGCTGGCGCTGCCGCGGCCCACCTTTGCCGAACCATCTTGAGAGCCTGCTGGCGCTGCCGCAGCCCATCTTTGCCGAACCATCTTGAGAGCCTGCTGGCGCTGCCGCGGCCCACCTTTGCCGAACCATCTTGAGAGCCTGCTGGCGCTGCCGCGGCCCACCTTTGCCGAACCATCGTGAGAGCCTGCTGGCGCTGCCGCGGCTCAACCTCTCGGAACCCCCGGCTCGAGGATTGAGAGCTGTGCGCAGGGTATCCCTTCAGACACCCCAACCGAGACTGTCCCGCTTCCCTGATCCCCCTTTGTCGAGACTTTACAGACCCCTCGGTCTACTTGTACATACCGCTGGGAGCCAGCGGCCTTTATTGCCTGATAAAGCTTACGAACTCGACCTCTGGTGTGGTGTCCATTTGTGGTGTGTGGTTACTCTGCTGTGCGATCCTAGGAGAGGGCCCTCACCCAGGAGGCCTCTCAGTAACGCTCGGCTACTTCTTGACGGAGAGGTGGACCTAGGGGTGGTCAGTCAGACATCTTCTGCCTCCCCCGGGGTCGCCTTTCTAACATTGGTGGCAGGCGACGGGATCCGAGCCGACGCAGATCGTACAAGAGAGTAATTCACTCACTACCGAGAAAAACACACCGCGACCATGACTACTCAGGAAACCAGACCGACAGCGGAATTCCAGAAAGAAAAGATGGAAGATTACAGCCACAAGGAATTAAAACAATTCTGCAAGGACCTAGGCATCGCTACCACGGGTCTCAACACCAAAGAGGACTTTAAATCAGCCCTGCAAGCCTGGGCGGACGCCGATAACGCGCCGCCCTAGAATGAAGATAACCCGGGCCCGCATGGACGCCCGGAGACCGACCCGAACCCAGCGGGGGAAAGACCCGCTGACCTAGACACGGGCCTCTCCCACGAAGACGCCCGAGAACGAGAGAGGAACCGGCTCCACGAGTTGGAGCTCGCCAGACTCCGACAAGAAGGAGAGATACAGCTGGCAGAAAGGAAATTAGCCCTCGAGCAACTACGGCTGGAAGGAGACCTAGAGGAAAGGCGAAGACAACGAGACCTTGAAGAAAAGAAACTCGTGCTCGAGCATGAGCGCGGCCTCAAAGAACTGGAAATCAAGGCCAAAACAACAGAAACCGGCACCGCCGGGGGTAAGACCTCACCCCCGCCGGGGGACACGAAGGTGCACATACCCAAGGAGGTCGTCAAAGAATACTATAAGAACAACGACATCCAACAGTGGTTCAAAGCCTACGAGGTCGCAATGACCGCCCATCGAGTACCCTTCAAAGACTGGGGCGCCGGCTTATGGGGGAAATTCATCAACGAGGGGAGAGACGCCCTGCTAGAGCTCCCCGACGCCGAGATGACCTTGTACGAACACATGAAGAGCGCCCTTCTCACTCGCTACGGACTCACCCCCGGTACCACTTGGGTGGAGTACGTGAACTTTTACAGCAGAGCCTTCGAAGGGTGGATCAGAGGCTGCCAGGTCACCACCTACCAGCAGTTGGTCGACCTCATCCTATGGGAGCATCTTTCCAATAGTTGCTTCGTCGAACTCCGGCAGCACCTCCTCGACAGCAAATTGACAGAGCCACGAAAACTCGCTGTCGAGGCGGATAGATGGGTGAGCAACCGAGTTCCCCGGAGTCCGATGGGAGACTACGGCCGGGGATCCCTGGGGAACCACCGACCCCGAGGCGGCGGAGGAGGCCAGAGCCGGGGCCGAGACACCCCCGCGGGGTCATCCCCTACCTCCCCGTCGCCATCCCTGGGTTGGAGGGGAGGCCCCCCAGCCAGGCCCGGGCCCCGCCCGAATGTTACGTGCCACAGATGCCAGCGACAGGGCCATTATGCGAACGACCCTCTCTGCCCGATGAACCAGCGACCCGGCACCACCGGTCCCCCGAGCCGCCAGATCGCGGCCACCGCCCTGAGTGCAGAGGGAGGCGAAGAAGAGGGCGACGACACCGAGCAGGCCGAGTGGGAGCCCGCAGCCATGATCTTAGCATGCCTGGGTGATCGAGACATGATCCCCCGAGACCCGATCCCAGGTAACACCCAGAAATACCGCCAATGGGTCACCATCAATGGACGCCGGGCCGAAGCCCTCCGGGATACTGGAGCCAGCGTGACGGCGGTCCGCTGCCACTTGGTGACCCCCGAACAAATTCTCCCCAACGTCTTGTGCCCAGTGCGGTCGGCTGACAACTCTGAAAGTTTGTGCCAGATGGCCCGCATCCCCTTCGAGTGGGGAGGGGTGTCGGGCATGCTGAAAGTGACTGTCCGAGACAATGCCCCTGTGGACTGCCTCCTCGGGAACGACCTGGAAAGTTCCCTCTGGGCCGGCGTAGAGCGGAGAGAGCATCTGGGGATGCTAGGCCTTCCCGAGTGGGTTTGTGCGACCACCCGCTCCATGTCCGCCCGGGCCTCCCCCCCCAACGGAGGAAGCCCCGATCGAGGAGCCGGAGTGGCCCGCACCTCCACCGCCCACCGTCCCTGAGGACACCGACCCTGAACCCGGCCCCCCGGGGCCCAGCCATGAGGAAATCAACGAGCTCTGCCACCTGCCGGAACTAGCTCAGTGGCGCCAAGAAGGTGGCCCCACCCGCAAACAATTCCGACAAGAACAGAGCACCTGTCCCTCCCTCGAGGGGATTCGACGGCAAGCCGCCACTCAAGCCGCTGGAGACCCGGCGGGGTCCCACTGGGTCTATTGGCACAACGACCTTCTCTACAGTGAACAGAAGATTGCCGAACTAGGGGCCAGCCGGGTGCTGGTCGTTCCCCTCCGATTTCGAGACTTCCTCTTGAACTTAGCACATGATGTGCCCCTCGCCGGGCACCTGGGGCAGGACACAACTTACAGCCGCCTGGTGACTCATTTCTACTGGCCGAAAATGCGCAACGATGTGCACAATCACTGCAGATCCTGCCCGACCTGTCAAGCCAACGGGAAGAGCGGGGGGAAAGTCAAAGCCCCGCTCCAGCCGTTTCCCGTGGTCACCACCCCCTTCGAGCGAGTGGGGATAGACATCGTGGGGCCCCTGGACCCCCGCACCCCTCAAGGGCACCGCTTCATCCTCGTGCTGGTGGACCATGCCACCCGATATTCGGAAGCCATACCCCTCCGAACCATCACGGCACCAGTAGTAGGCCGAGCCCTAATGGGGATCTTCTCCAGAGTCGGCTTCCCCCGAGAAGTCGTGAGTGATCGGGGCACAAACTTTATTTCCAAGTATATGCGATCCCTGTGGCAACAGTGCGGGGTCACATATAAGTTCACCACCCCGTATCACCCCCAAGGAAATGGACTTGTGGAGCGGTTTAACCGAACACTGAAGGGAATGATCAAGGGCCTCGAGGAGCCACTACGACGCAAATGGGATGTTCTGCTGCCTTGCCTCCTGTTTGCGTACCGCGAAGTACCCCAGAAGTCCCTGGGGTTCAGCCCCTTCGAACTATTGTATGGGCACCCGGTCCGGGGCCCCCTCAGCCTGCTCAAAGAAGGCTGGGAGACGGCTGCCCGAGGTGCTCCACCAGATGTCTACCAGTACCTCCTGACCCTCCGCAACCAGACTCGGAAGTTCCGGGAACTTGCCAAAGCCAACCTTGAAGCCGGTCAGGAGGAGATGAAACGCTGGTATGACCAGAACGCCTCGTCCATCGAATTCGAACCGGGCCAGCAGGTCTGGGTCATGTCCCCGGTTGAACCTTGTGCCCTCCAAGACAAGTGGACGGGGCCCTTCAGGGTGGTGGAGCGCAAGAGCCCCGTCACCTATCTGGTGGACATGGAGTCCCCCAGGAACCCCCTCCGGGTTCTACACGCTAACCGGCTCAAGCCGCACTTTGCCCGCACTGAACTAAGTCTGCTGTTAGCGACCGATGAAGGAGCGGAAGACGACTCCGAACCGCTGCCAGATCTCATGAGCACCACTGAGAAGGACGGCTCCATCGAAGGGGTCATGCTCTCCTCCACCCTGACCCCGGAGCAGCACCATGACTGCCGGCAGCTGCTGGGGCAGTTTGCAGATCTGTTTTCCCTCACCCCTGGAGTCACCCGGTGGTGTGTCCACGATGTAGACACCGGAGACAGCCCGCCTGTAAGACACCGAGCATTCCGAGTGCCCGATCGAGTTCGGGCCTGCATCCAGTCCGAGGTGGCCAAGATGCTAGCGCTGGGGGTAGTCGAACCCTCCGACAGTCCGTGGGCCAGCCCAGTTGTCCTGGTCCCTAAAGCCGCCGCCCCCGGCACGCCCCCGGAGCTCCGGTTCTGTGTTGACTACCGGGGGCTGAATGCCGTCACCAGGACCGACGCCCATCCCATCCCCCGGGCGGATTAACTGATCGATCGCCTGGGGGCTGCGAAGTATCTCAGCACCTTCGATCTCACGGCCGGGTATTGGCAGATCGGCCTCACCCCTGGAGCGCAAGAGCGATCAGCCTTCTCGACCCCTGATGGCCACTACCATTTCAAGGTAATGCCCTTCGGCATGAAAAACGCCCCGGCCACCTTCCAGAGACTCGTGAATAGAGTGCTGGCCGGGCTAGAAGAGTTCAGCGCCGCCTACCTAGACGACATTGCAGTGTACAGCCTCCGCTGGGATGCACACCCGACCCACCTCCGGGAGGTCCTGTCGGCCCTCCGACGGGCCGGACTAACAATAAAGGCCAGCAAGTGCCAGATCGGCCAAGGGTCCGTGACGTATCTGGGACACCAGGTGGGAAGCGGCCGGGTGGCTCCCCTCCAGCCAAAGATTGACGCCATCCGGGCCTGGGAGCCCCCAATCACCCAAACAGCCGTCCGAGCCTTCCTGGGGCTCACAGGATACTATCGGCGCTTCATCAAGGACTATGGAAGCATTGTGGTGCCCCTCACAGAACTGACCTCCAAAAAGCTACCCCAGAAGGTGTGCTGGACCCCAGAGTGCCAAGCAGCCTTCGAGACTCTAAAGACTGCCATGTGCACCGCCCCTGTGCTCCAGGCCCCTGACTACAGCCGAGAGTTTGTGGTCCAAACCGATGCCTCGGAGCACGGCGTTGGGGCGGTCCTCTCCCAAGTGAACTCTGAGGGAATCGACCTTCCCGTTGCCTTCATCAGCCGGCGGCTGCTAGCCAGAGAACAGCGCTGGAGCACCATCGAGAGGGAAGCCTTCGCCGTCGTGTGGGCCCTAAAGAAGCTCCGGCCCTACCTCTTCGGCACCCACTTCCGGGTCCAGACCGACCACCGGCCCCTGCGGTGGTTGATGCAGATGCGGGGCGAGAACCCGAAACTGTTGCGATGGTCCATCTCCCTGCAAGGGATGGACTTCACTGTGGAGCATCACCCTGGCAACGACCACGCCAATGCTGACGGCCTCTCCAGATTCTTCCGCCTCGGCGAGGAGAATCCCCAAGAAGATGGATGACTCTCCCCTGCCTTCAGCTGGGGGGGACGCGTGTTGGACCCGGCCTCATGGCGTGGTCCTACCCCTCCCGCATGGCGGGCCCAGGACGACATCGGCCCTCCACCCAGCATCGGGCAGCCCTTTTGCCTGACACTGCACGCCCCAACATTGCTGGTCCGGCCACCATCCCGGACCCCCACTACCGACCTGGCTCCAGCGTGGGCCCCTCACGACCTAAGCACGAGGCAGCGCCCGACTCCATCTTGGGCCCACCACGTCACGACCACGTGGCCTCGGCCCCGGCCCAGGCCCCAGCGCAGCCCAGACATCGAGGCACCAAGATCCACCCAGGTGGTCGAGTGGCCACTCGACAGATCCCGGAGAAAAGGGTGTTTCGATGGCCCTCCAGCCGTCCCCGGACGCCTGGTTTCGATCGCCCTCCGGCCTCCCTGGGCGCTGGCTCCACCCCCCTGCTGGGTGTCTGGACACCATCATCCCGGCCCCTCTGACCCCCAGGCGCGAGGGTCCGGACATCAAAGGACTCCAGTCCTATATCTGGGCCAGCCCTGGATTAGAACGTCAGTTGTATCCTGGACTGGAAAGCCCTGCTGACGCTGTCACGGCCGACCCCAGAAGAACTCATTTCCTGGAACCTGAAGAGAGCTTGAGAGCCTGCTGGCGCTGCCGCGGCCCACCTTTGCCGAACCATCTTGAGAGCCTGCTGGCGCTGCCGCGGCCCACCTTTGCCGAACCATCTTGAGAGCCTGCTGGCGCTGCCGCGGCCCACCTTTGCCGAACCATCTTGAGAGCTTGCTGGCGCTGCCGCGGCCCACCTTTGCCGAACCATCTTGAGAGCCTGCTGGCGCTGCCGCGGCCCACCTTTGCCGAACCATCTTGAGAGCCTGCTGGCGCTGCCGCGGCCCACCTTTGCCGAACCATCTTGAGAGCCTGCTGGCGCTGCCGCGGCCCACCTTTGCCGAACCATCGTGAGAGCCTGCTGGCGCTGCCGCGGCTCAACCTCTCGGAACCCCCGGCTCGAGGATTGAGAGCTGTGCGCAGGGTATCCCTTCAGACACCCCAACCGAGACTGTCCCGCTTCCCTGATCCCCCTTTGTCGAGACTTTACAGACCCCTCGGTCTACTTGTACATACCGCTGGGAACCAGCGGCCTTTATTGCCTGATAAAGCTTACGAACTCGACCTCTGGTGTGGTGTCCATTTGTGGTGTGTGGTTACTTTGCTGTGCGATCCTAGGAGAGGGCCCTCACCCAGGAGGCCTCTCAGTAACGCTCGGCTACTTCTTGACGGAGAGGTGGACCTAGGGGTGGTCAGTCAGACATCTTCTGCCTCCCCCGGGGTCGCCTTTCTAACATTACCTTAATGTATCATACGCAATTTTACCCATAATCCCACTTTTATAGTATTTTTTTTAGTAAATATCCATGTGTATGCGTGTGTGTGTGTGTGTGTGTGTACTTTTGGTTTCAATATTTTTTTAATAATGAGCAAAGCTGGACAAGAGTAATGCACAATGACACACCATCGGTCCTGTACAACCGATAAAAAAAGGGGAACATCCTTTACAACGCGGATGTTACCCCGCAGTGCAGTTACGACGCGTCTTTTACAACACAAGTCGTAACCACGACTTGCGCTGGAGGGCGCTCTAGGATAGGGGATAGTTTAATTTACTATCCAACACCTTCCCTACTATCCACGGGGACTGGTGTTGGAATAGTAAATTAAACTATTCACTATCAGCACCCCCCCAACGCAAGTCGTTGTAACGACTTGCGTTGTTAAAACTGCATCGTAAAGGGACGCGTTGTAACGGTACGCGTTGTACATTCAAACATCCATTAAAAAAGCATTAGTAATGAAATAAACATTGAACATAGGGTGCCCTCCTTTTGCTGGGTGTACCATCTGTATACATATAATATGTGCCCAGGCACTGGCTAGGATAGCCATGGGAAAATGCCTTCCGCACAGCCTTAAAATCTGTTTTTTCAATGGAACTCTAAAATATCGCCAATTTTAATAGCAAGATGGCGCTTGCGTAACTCGCCTCACCGCTCTCCTCCCACCTCGGTAGCTCGGAGCTTGGCTACATCGACTGAGCAATGAGAGGGGGAGGGAGCCGGTGCTGCTGCAGAGAATCAGGAAAGAGAACACCACTGGCAAGAAAACACTCGGCGATATGGACGATACGGACGCAGTGGCAGTGTTAAGCTGATGGCTTCGTCCTGCCTGGTTTCAGCAGTGATTTCTAGGCTGGCACAGTACTGTACTTCTCCCAGCTTGGGATCAAACTGCCTTGGACACAGAGAGCTTTTTTGTCAGAGGTGATGATGGGGAGGGGGACCAAAAATACTAAATCGTGAAATGTAGCCCTTGTGGCCTTGGCGGCTGGGGTAGCCGGGTGGCTTCTATGGTTCCCTCGCAAACATTGGCAAGCCACAAATCTAGTAACTAATCAAAGTTCAGAAAGAAGGGGATGAAACAGCTGGTAAAGGAAAGCATAAGGTCGCCTCAAAATGATCACAGCAGCTGGCCCAGAGAGCAAAACAGCCCGAGGCTGGAGGATCCCAACCCCTAACAGCCAATTTATTTCAGTTTCCAACATCAAAGGGCTAAAAGGAGATTCCCTGGGGTCCGAATCAAATATTGTCGCGGCCCCTTTAATGGAAACCCCAATGGAGACGTAGAGAGACCTGATGAGCAAAACCCTTGGTGAGCAAAAAGAGACTTTAACTTCCTCAATACATGTTGCGTCAGGGACACCGGGGGTCCCAAGGGAGGCAGAGACAGTGGAACATGCTGAAAGTAGGCAAGTTCCCCCCTCTGGATGTTACTGTGGTACAGGGAAGTGACATAAATAAACCCTTTGGAGATACTGGCTCCCCTCAGGTGACCCGGAATAAGCTCAAGGACAGAAAGCAAGAAACGATCAACTCATCAGAAACAATGGGCGGGAAATCTTTCTCCTTAGCTGATGAGTCAGAGTCTTCGAATTTTGGTAACTTATCTTCAAGTGATATTCCCCTCTCAGATTTAATCTCATTGGAAGTATTAGTAATATTGAGGCAACAGTAAATTAAAAAAAATTCTCATTAAAAAAGAAGGAAAAAAGGGAACAGCCGACAAGGATAATCGAGAAGAAGTGATACAGCGAAACTGAGATTGGGACTACTCTGCCACGCAGCTTACTCACCTTGAGGAGAGAAATCCAAGGAAGAACCTGCTGTGGAAGGAGAGATCATGATGACATTTGGGGCAGAGATGATTAATTCCTCTGAACTCTCCCTTGCTATGATTCTTTGTTCTATTAAACAAATGCAGAAGGAAGCCCGAAGAGAGAGCCGTTGGGCAAAGCTAACGTCAAAGAAACCCCATGGTACTGTAAGGAAAGTGAACAAGACATGCTCTGATATTGCCGAGAGAAAAACAATGGAGGAAGCCCATATAGAGTTTGTTGCCCTGAAAACATTACATTACAAAACCCCAAATGCGTCCCAAGAATCAATTATGACTGATGTCATGTGGAAGTTGGGAGACCAGTAGAATAGGCAACCAAGAAATTACTTGAGCCTCCTGGGCATACCTGAAGGTGTGGAGGGGGGTAATGTCAGAGCCTTTGTAGTAAACCTTCTAAGAGGCATCTTTCCAGATATGACAAAATGGGATTGGGACTCAGAAATTCAATGTCCGCACCATTTCCCCTAATGTTGAAAAAACAACATTCCGTTGATGTGGAAAGGCCTAGAGCAATGCTTGTCTACTTTGGTAACTTCTTATTAAGACAGCTTATGTGATGTGATGCGGCGGTCCTGGATCGCCAATTAGGATGCGACCGCCACCCTGGAGGTCGCATCCAGCATAGTCAACATTGTGGCGGGCGGTGCTTTGAGCAGCACTCACCACAATGTAGAAAATGCATGGCGTGCATTGGCATGCACAATGTGACAGGCACCGCAAGGTGTCTGCCAATGTAAGGGTACCCCCCAAGTGCAGCCCCCACCCCCTTACCACCCAAGGGCCCACAACGGGCCTCCAAAGCGATTCCCGCATTCCTTTCCATGGCGGAGTCTCCGCCATGGAAAGGCAAAACACCGCCCACATCATAATGCAGGCACCCCCACCATATTATAGGCCATTTCCACCCGGTAGGTAATCGTGTTGTTTGCCTACCGGCGGAAAATCGGCAGGCGGTCTTTCCGTCCGCCGCGGTACTCCCGCCATGCTAATGTGGCTGGGGTAAAAGGGCGTCTGGCGGGGTGTTTTGGCGGGCAGATCGCCACCGCTTGTCGGGCGGTGTGATCCGCCCGCCATGCTAATGGGCCCCTAGGTATCTCCCTGTGGGCAGCAGAAGGCATTGGCAAGTACATTTGGTCTGCTGGCACTGGCCCGTGCAACCTTTCCAACCTCATACTCTTTCCGTCTGACTCTATCAAGCAGTGTTTTTCAGCCACAAACCTCGATATTTTCTTTAAATCAAAGATCCCCCTCAAAACTGCCATCTCCAATTGACCAACCGAAGTGGAGAGAAGCCAAGTGCTGAACAAGCATAATATGCCCCCTTCTCTAACGGCATTCTGCCCAGCCCTTAATACTATGCTTCACAATGAGCAAATGTAATTATTGCAACAGTCTTCTGATCATCCTGACGCCAAATGTTTTCATGTTATTAGACAAGGTCATCAACTTTGAAGTGCAAACACTATTCAACCTCCCCACGCTGTCACCCACCTCTCAATACTGTTACCAGAATAGCTGGCCATACACAGAAAAAATGCACTGCATATCCCCGGATCATCGTCTTCAAGACATCGCATGGATCTTCTCAAACATACTCACCAAGCCGCTCTTCCATGAAACATCCTTGAGGAGCTGGTACCTACCAATCACAGCCTACTTAATACTCAGAAAAGCACTTCCCCACTACCAGATTCATAGGTTTCGGCTTCCTGTGTTCCCCACCACGATAATCTGTTTTCAGACATCTCTACCGGTGTTTCAGGTCATTCTTACTCTCACTCCCTCCTAACCACATCCAATAGCAGCAGAAGACCTTCCTTCTCTTCCTTCTCCATCGCCCAATCGCATCACTCTTCAGCCATCAGGCATTATATATGAATTGTGACACCACAAACCCTTAAGTGGCAGGCAGGGCCGAACTGGGATGGCTAACCAGTCCTGGCAATTACGTCCGACCAAGGGTGATGGGGGTGGGGTACTGGCGGTAACATTGCTACTGCGCTTTTGTTACAAGTGTCTGATTTTGCAGCACTTCTGCAAAAGTGGCCCCCAGTAACAAAAACTGACCCACTCTTCCGGCCCACTGGGGAAAGGCCTGGTGCCCGCTACAGCCAGTCCAGCCCTAGTGGCAAGGAATTACACATGTATACCATTTAATATACTAATATTTTTATTTATAGTATGCTGGATGGGATACTCCATCGGAGTGAGGAGGACATCCCATCTGCCATATTACATGTGTATTATAGCCTATGACACTTGTAATTAAGAGGCCCTAAATGTCTCTATAGTACACAATTATTGTCTCGTACATTTTCTATCTCAGAATTCGAATGTCTACAATTGTTGATGAGCAATAAGCACTAATTGAAGGCTATGTCTTATGGCTATTATATCATTGTAGAGCTTGTGATTTCAACATTAATATAGCCACCATTGATAGGAATAAAAGAATGGGAGGGCAGGCATTTATACACGCATACACCTCTATGGGCATGACCTTTCCTTCCTGTACCCATTGAAGGCTGTGCAAATTGACTGGAAGTCTGCAAATTATTGGTGACTTCCTTATTATATTCGGCAGCTCCCGTGTATGCAAACATCTTCATGCAGTGGTATGAAAACCAACACATTCTGACTAAGAAAGAATGGACGGAGAATCTAAAAATGATTATCAGATACATCGATGATTTCTTTATAATTTGGACAGACTCGGAAGAGAAACTTCTCATTCAACTACAAAAATTCAACGAAATAGATAAACGGATACAACTGACTTGGGACACATCGGAGAGATCGGTGAACTTCTTGGATGTCAAAGTAACTATAACCCCCCATGGATTCAGTACGGATCTATATGTGAAACCCACAGACAGAAATAACATGCTACTATACTCAAGCTTCCATGAGCCAAACCTGCTAAGGAACTTACCTTTCTCACAAATGGCTAGAGTCAAAAGAATTTCTTCAGAACAACACACTCTCAATACCAGACTCAAAGAAACCACAAACAAATTCACAAACCGAGGCTATCCAAAAACATTAATGGATGAAACCAAAAAAAAGATCGACAAAATCGATAGAACAAAACTCTTAACCCAAACAAAAAAACCTGAACAGACAAGAACTGTAATAGTTTCTAAATACTCCACAGCCAGCAAGAAATACAAAAGATTGATTCTAAAACATTGGCCAATACTCAACATGGAACCGGATTTCAAACAATCATTTGCTGCACCACCAATATTTGCCTTTACCAGAGCTAAGGATCTTGGGGAAATTCTACAAAACAGACCCCCCGAACCCACAACTTACTCAGGTACCAAACCTTGCCTCAACTGTGGCAACTGCAACAGTATAATCAGAGGAAACACGATTAATCACCCAACGCAAGGACATTCCATTAAACTCAAAGTAAATGCCACATGTGATTCCAGAAATTTGATTTATGGAATAAGATGCCCCTGCGGGAAAATGTACGTGGGCAAAACAGAACGCCGCATCAAAGTGCGTCTAACAGAACACAAATCAAACATCCGATTGAAGAACACCAAGTCAGCATTATCAGCACATTTTGTAGAACAACATCACAACATTTCCCAAATGAAATTCACCATACTTGAGACAGTCCAGAAAATAGAGGGGAGAGACAATTCCAAACATCTTCTAAAAAGAGAAAACTTTTGGATTCAAAAACTTTCTACACGGATGCCAACGGGGATAAACGAGAGAATTGAACTGGCATGTTACCTGTAATTACTGCTCTAATGACTGGAACTTGTATATAATGTGTGAAACCCACATAGACACTCACAACATATACATTACACACACCTCTCAACACTTCAGCACCCTAGATAACACTAGGCCCTAAACACCCTGCCACCACACCGACCCAACCAGGGTTCGCTACCCCTTTGACACTTTTTTGTACATACGTTTTTTTGTATGCATTTATCGCAAACATTCACGTTGTTTTACCATTCCTACCACCTTCCTTATAATTGTTCAATTTTGAATGTACTGCACCCAGCGCTAATCATATAACACTAAGAACGCTCCGCACAGACATCACCGATAGTCTGTTTACTCTGTTGACGGTCACATGACCGGAACTTTTTCCCAAAACATCACAGAGCGCAGCCGGAGTTGGTTCCGAGCTGCCGTCGATCAAGCCCGCTCGCGGAGTAGAACACGCTTGCACTAGCATTTCAGGTCAGTACACAGCAACTTATCAGTTGCAAACTTCATTTTACCTTCCTCGTCCAGCTCACCAATAATCGCTATCTTTTTACCGCTCCCATAGATGTCACCAAACAACACAAAGAAAGGCTTGTGAGTAAAATTTTTCAACTACCGTTGTTACACATCGCATGTTGAACTCTATGTGATAACATTACTCACCACGCGTTTTTACGTTATTTAAGCTAACATGTTACTATTATGCTTACGTTATAGTGAATAAGACACCATTATAATTATAACTACATTATGTTTACAGTGTCGATTCCCTGACGAAGGGCATGATTGTAATGCCCGAAATGCATTGGATTCTATATCAAGACATTGCCGGAAATGTATAAAGTTATATCGCATATGAAAATCTAAAAATGCATCAAAGTTGACTTAATATGAAAACAAATCGAATTCGTTAATAAAGCCACACAAGGAACCGAAGAATTGAATGTGAAGTCTTTTTTCCACTAAAAAGACAACTAACATGTGTGCCTTAAAGGGATGAAACTAGATACCATTTAGTTTCACTTTTTGCATTGAATACTAGTGTCGCCATTGGACCTACGCCGTCACCTTTAGGAGCACCAAATAACGATAAACTTTTTTCCAAAAAATAAGCTGTGCATCCATCCGATAATCTATACTTCCTTATTATATAGCCACAGATTCTATTGCTAGATATATTTGTTTATAAGTACAATCAATTGATGACCTTGTTCTGTCATATTTTGAAATGTAATCAGTGACCTCATTGTTTAGCAAACACATATTTCACTGTAGTCATTGTTCGATTCACACCTTCCTGTTTTTGACACCATTGTTTTATACGTGCAGGTTCCAGTAGAGTCTTCATTACATTTTGTCCACAGATTCGACTTTTTATCAGCAGGTTCTATGAGTGACCTCTTGGCTGTGTATCCACGTTCCATTCTTGATCTCTTTACTTTACATCCAGTGGCTCCTTGGGTGACCTTTGACAGGTTGCCTTTTGACCTCATTTGTAAACTTTTCAAAGGTTCCATCAGTGGCCTTATTGCTTCATATTCATAGTTTTTGTTGTTGGCCTGGCATAGAGTGGAGTGGCGTACAGTGTGGTGGCATAGAGTGGATTGGAGTGTTGTAGAGTAGAATACTGTAGAGTTGAGGGGTACAGTGTAACAGGGTAGACTGTAGTAGCATACAGTGGAGTAGTGTACAAGGAGTGGTGTAGAGTGAAATAACGCTGACAGTTACTGGCTTAGTGTAAGGAAGTAGAGTGGAGTGGCATGTAGTGGAATAATTTTCAGTCGAGGGGCATAGAAGGGAGTGTTGTACAGTAGAATAGAGTAGAGTTTAGTAGGGTAGAGTGGATTGGTATAGAGTGGAGTGGGGTACAGTTGAGTGGTGTACAATAGAGTGATGAGCAGTGTGAGAGTGCACAGTGAATAGTCGTACAGTGGAATGGCATATAATGGAGATGCGTACAGTGCAGTGATGTAGAATGGAGTGACGGGGAGTGGCCCAGAATGTAGTGGCGTAGGGTGGAGTGGGATAGAGTAGACTGGCGTAGAGTGGAGTGTCATAGAGTGGAATAGCATAGAGTGGACTGTCATACAATAGAGTTGCTCACAGTGGAATAGTGTAGAGAGTATTGGTGTGTAGTTTAGTAGCGTACAATGGAGTGGCGTAGACTGGAGTGTCGTACAGTTGAGCTGCATGCAGTGGAATACCATAAAGTAGGGTATAGTGGAGTGGCATACACTGTTAAAGTGAAGTGGCATACAGTGGAATAGCCCAACTGTTAGTATAGACACACCCAACACTAGAGTAAAGAAAACACTATGTGTTCTTATATAACCCTCAGCCACTATGGTTACCCATAGGTAGCATGCTTCATCATCGAGTCCATCACGTTCCGCTGAGGAAGGTGATGTGCTGCAGCCTATGTGTTACGTGGGAGCTCTTATTGGTGTATATTAAATTATGCAAAAATTATGAAAAAAAATAGGAGTGGGGGGGTCCTATATGGAAAGTGAGATTAATAACATCTGCCTACTAGGTAAAGGACTGTTTATTCAGGCCTCTAGACAGAATGGTTTGAAAGGGGGAAGGTAGAAAGTATAAGTAATGATGTACCTGCCTTCCTAGAAGGTCAAAATGTTGTAAGATGTACCCCAAGGCTTTTCTTCAGGACAAAGGATCTAACTCTCTGATACCACTCTTGTTGTGCTATTTTAGCTGCACATATTCTGCATGCTAAGTATATAAAATGTATTTACAGCACCGACTAGGTATTACTGCTTGAACATATAAATAATGCAGAAATCTTGCTTCATGGGTCCTCCAGTTGAGAGGGAATAATTAGGAGAACCTAGGATTTCCAACCGGGGCCCGGTGGAAATCTTAGGTCATTGTATAGAGAAGTAGCCTTGGAATATGTTTGGCAACAGGCTTCTCTCTCAACCAGAGTCAGGATGTAGTTATGGCATATAATGTGACTTGCATTTAAATGGGTACTCACTGGGCTATTAGTTCCTGGATGTAAAAAATCATGTTAGTCTCAATGGCAGTGTTCAAAGGATCAGATGTCACTTCTAAAAATTGAGTAGCAGCAGAAGACATATTATGAAGGGTGTCTAATACATCATAATCAGCAATAGGCAAATTTGATATTCTTACTGGTTGATTCAATATTCTTTTTGGTTGCTTCTTGGTGGCTAACTGATGTGTTTAATCAACTTGAATTTACCGTAATATTCAAGGGTTAGAATTCTAGTCCTTAGAAAATCATAACCCTTGACTGGGAAAAGGGTTAAGCCCAATTTTAAAAGGTCTACTTCTATTTGGCTCAACGTATGATGGGATAAGTTAATTACTGTTAGTTCATCCATAGAGTCTATCGATGAGTTTTCTGACCACATATGTTTCAACAGATTTGTTTGTTGCTCTTTCTCCTTACTCGACATTTGCCATTTCCAATTTCTTCTCTTTTGCTCTACCCTTATTTTTTGCTTGACCCTTCTCATCTTGTTTTGGGTCATGACCATCAGAGCTCGGATTTCATTAAAAAAATGAGTTTGATTACTGATTTAGGAGTTGTTAGTTCCTCATTTTCTTTAGAGTCCGGGTCTGAGCTCAATTAATTTATGGTGGATCCTGGTGATTAAGCTTGTTTTTTCATATCCCTCTCTTTAATTTCAGTAAATCTCACATGGTCAAATTCCTTAGCAAAGAATCCTTCCAGATGCATAATGTATTTTGTCTTTTATGTGTTTTATCAGTTTGCCCTTCTTGATTTCTGCTTCAGATATCTTAAGCCTGTCTTTCATTTTCAGTAGGAAAGTATTCATCTCAGTTTGGTTAGATTCTTTGTTTGAATCATTTTATGTTTGATTGAATGCATAAAACACCTTATGCATATTTTACCAAAATCTATAACATTGCATTTGAATATTTTGCTGACTTAACTGCTAATTCTTCAACGAGGTGCGGTTTGGGATTAGTGAATGACAGGATTGTAAAAATGCAGAGTCCTCATGGTACACACCACACATCAAAATACCTCCTACCATTTGCTTATTTCTATTTTGTGCAATTTTACCACTTTGGACAGCTTTTGTTCCATGTTAAACTTACTGTTCTTTATTTATTTGTAAATTAGACTGGTTGCATTAGTGACACTGTACTCTATGGCATATTTATGCTCATCATAATTGAATGAGTGTAGTTCTGATTCTTCCCCACATGTATCCATGTTCAGATTGTACACCCACTACCACTACTTCGCATGATTATAACCAAGCTTGTTACCCAGTTAGTCTAATTTTTTTAGTCAATGGGCAAAGATAAGATTTTTCCCAATTAACCTGTAGGATGGATCCACACTTTATAACTTCCTCTTACAATATTGTTCTCACTTCCCTATTGTTGCCCTCACCATCTCTAACTTACAGCAATCTATCATCTTCGCTCAGTGGGGTAGCGGAGAACAGCCAAAGACTCGAAAGTCAAACAGAATAAATGAATCTAAGGGCTCCATGAAAAGAGACAATGCTCTGGTTCTGGAGAGAAGAGAAGGGGGAGTGAGTTCCAATTTATGGTACCAGATATTCTTGAAAATTAAGTTCAAGTTCAAGTTTATTGTTTCAGTTAGGTAACACCATAACAATTTTGCTGAATAAAAATTATGATTTGTTACACTGCACAGCCATCATGAACATATACACATTTTTTTTTAAAAGTCATTCAGCTAGTTACTTGCTAGTATGCAATTATTTTAGCAGATAAGTGATTTGAAACCAAACCTGAATTTGTGCGAAAATAGGCAAGTAGTAAGAGTTGATCCCTCACAGCAGGATGATGACAATATTTCAACTTTAATCTTTGCACACTTCCTGCATCTGAACACTTTGAAATGTTTTAACAATAGGGAGGTGGTCAAGTGTGTGAGCCTTGCTCGAACTAAAAAAAAGAAATTGATAAAACTTACTACGATGAGTTAAATTAGATTAAAGAAATGCATTCTGGGCAGGGGAGACGTTGTCCAGCTAAATTATAGGGACCATTGGCCCCAGCTTGAATGAGGGCTGCGATTTTGCTAGTAATAAGTCTCAGGAGCCTATGAGAATGAAGCCTTCCAATTAAACTATTGATGGTGCCCTTGCCTAGGAATTTAGTCTCTTATCTGGCAGGACTACTGTTGTGCTGATAATAGTTTGTTCACTTGGAATAAAAACTTGACGGCCCTGCAGGAGAGCTGAATTGAATGGCTGTTCTGTGAAATCATCACAGCTTGGTGGCACGATCTTATCTTAAGTGCCCGGAAAGCATGGCAAAGAGATTTCTGATGAAGTATGGTTGACAGCAGGACAAATGCATAGGAGGTGTTGCTGGTTTCCTCAAATTGACCACATAGTCGACAAATGGAGACCGGCCAGCTTTGTTTCCAGGGTAGGTTCTGATCTTTGAAGTGAAAACTCCCATGCAGATTAATAGGAGAAAGTGTTGGATGGGTTGAGAAATGTGGCATGTGAGGTATGGTTGGGTGCCCCAGTTGGTGTAGGATTGTAAAACAGACCAGTCATGCCATTTCTGCTTTATCGAGCATCCAGGATGTTAACTTGACCGCTGTGTTGTCAATTTTTATTTAAAAGCTGTAAAACTGATGTTTAGCTCCCAGACTTTGGAGAGATCAAGAGTTGTTAAAGCTTGTTGAGCACTGTTGACCAGGGATCACTGACAGAATATCGAGGAGCAAAATATCGACCTGCCAAAATATCGTGGAGAAAATATAGAATGCCAGAATATCGAATTCCTATCTACAAACAGGTAAGTACAAAAATATCGAATCCAAAATATCGTTGTAAAAAATATAGACAGTCAAAATATTGAATATTTTAAATGTCTTAAAAGTAATTTAAAATTATTATAATAATAAATATAATCAATTTAAACATACTTAAAATACTTAAATAAACTTAAAATTAATAAATAATTAATGTAACTTAAAAAATATATATACAATTTTAATACATATATATATATACATATATATATATATATATATATACATATATATATATATATATACATATTATTAACAAAACATATACAATATTTTTACCGTAGGATAGCGAGAGGGTTAAATTTACTATTACCACTCCAGTGAGTGCAACAGTAGAGAAAACATTGGATAGCGTAGGGGTAAAAATTACTATTCCCACTCCAGAGAGTGCAACAGTAGGGAAAGCATTGGATAGTGTAGAGGTAAAAATTAGAGTGCAATAGTAGGGAAAGCATTGGATAGCGTAGGGGTAAAAATTACTATTCCCACTCCAGTGAGTGCAACAGTAGGGAAAGCGTTGGATAGCGGGAGATTAAAAATTACTATTCCCACTCCAGTGAGTGCAACAGTGAGGAAAGCATTGGATAGCGTAGGGGTAAAAATTACTATTACCACTCCAGAGAGTGCAACAGTAGGGAAAGCGTTGGATAGCGTAGGCATAAAATTTACTATTCCCACTCCATTGAGTGCAACAGTAGGGAAAGCATTGGATAGCGGGAGGGTAAAAATTACTATTCCCACTCCAGAGAGTGCAACAGTAGGGAAAGCATTGGATAGCGTAGGGGTAAAAATTACTATTCCCACTCCAGTGAGTGCAACAGTAGGGAAAGCGTTGGATAGCGGGAGGGTAAAAATTACTATTCCCAGTCCAATGAGTGCAACAGTAGCGAAAGCATTGGATAGCAGGAGAGTAAAAATTACTATTCCCACTCCAGAGAGTGCAACAATAGGGAAAGCGTTGGATAGCGTAGGGTAAAAATTACTATTCCCACTCCAGTAAGTGCAACAGTAGGGAAAGCGTTGGATAGCGGGAGGGTAAAAATTACTTATAATTCAATTACTACCCACACTATTCCCCTATAAATGCACAACCCACAACTGAAAAGAAATTAATAAAATTAACATAATCAATTAATCAATTAATTAAAAATAATGACCAATTATATTTTAATTTATTACCAATTAATAATTAATTAACAATTAATTCAAAATAAATACCAATAAATAAATTAACATATTTAATTAATTATATTTAAATTACTTCCCACCCTATTCCCCTATAAACCCACAACCAGCTACAGAAAATACATTAATTTAATTAACATAATTATCAATTAATCAATTCATTAAAATTAATTACATTTATATTTTAATTAATTACCAATTAATAATTAATTACCAATTAATTCAACATAAATACCAATAAATAAATTAACATATTTAATTAACTAATTTTAAATTACTTCCCACCCTATTCCCCTATAAACTCACAACCCGCTACAGAATTATATTACGCAAAAAATTAAATACCATTAAATTAATTATTTCAAATGAATTATAAAATAAATATACACTTTTCACACATATAGTAACATAAAAAACACTTTAAAAAATTGATATTAACTTACTTACCTCAAATTTGATATTTTTGTTGTCCATATTCTATCCATTCGATATTTTGTCCATTCTATATTTTGGATTCGATATTAATGCTATTCAATTCGATATTTTGCTATTCTATTCGATATTTTTGTAGTCTATATTGTGTCCATTCGATATTGTGTCCATTCTATATTTTTGACTCGATATTTTGCCCATTCGATATTTTGTATTCGATATTATGACTGTATACCGTTGACCAGTTGTTTTTTTGAGTCTGCTAGCTCTCCATTTTAGCCCAACACAAGGCAGCCAGAGATTCGGAGGGTGCAGCTCACATCTTCCAGCACCGTTTGTTTGTGGCGGCCATCCTTACTGGGTATTGGTGAAACTTCTCGAATTCCAGGCGCACTTGTGCTTACAAAATGTGTTGTGGCAAATGAAAGGTGCGTTTGAATAGAACGGATTGTAATTGATTTAAGGTGGTTACATCCTTGCCCTTTAGCAACTCCGAGCCATAGGTCAGAGAGGTAGGAACTTCGCCCCGATAATTTGTAGCAGATATAACTGCAATGAACTCCCCGTCTTTTTTTTTATTTGGTGGAAAGCGAAGTATAGTTTGTTGGTTAGGGCTCTTCTTTGTAGTAAGTGATGTTTGAAATGTAATCGTGTGTCCATTACCTCACCTAAGTATGTGTAAGTGTTTAACTAGTCAGTAATGTTCCCTGATGCTTTCCATTTAAACTTTACTTTTTGCTGGGTGCTTTTCGACAAGAAACAGGGGATTTTTGTTTTGCTATAGTTTCATTTCAGGCCTGATGATTCGGTGAATTCAAGGCGAGTTGTAATTTGACGCTGAAGGCCGATTGGGGTCTTACTGCATAAGACAATGTCTTCTGCGTATTTGAGGCTATGCACCGGTCTCTTTGCTAGTTTTGGTGGATCGCTCAAAGCATCCTATAGACGACCATCCAGCTCTGATGTGTCAGGGTAACAGAGCGCTTTAGAAGTCTCAGTAACATTAACGTTAACATTAACATATATTGAAGAAGGAGGAGGCGAGAACACATCCTTGTTTTAGGCTAATGGAAGTGGATATCTTTTTAGTCATTCTGTCAACCCTACCTATTATAACTCTCACCTAGGTATCTGGGTATAAGTTGATTATTGCATTGAGAAGTTTTGGTGGTGCACCTCGTCTGTCCATTTTTGCCCTGAGCAGGTCATGAGGGACCTTGTCAAATACAGCTGTTAGATCAACAAAGATAGTGTATAGATTGGAGGATTTCTGAGTTGCTTTTTTGATGAAAAGGCTAAGGCAAGAAGATTGGTGATTGTGCTCATTCCTGCCATGAAACCCATTTGTGTGGCTGGATTATATTTTCAGCTGATGCCCAGGCTTCCAAGTCTCTTAATAGATTGGGAGGGTAAAGTTTGGCTTCCACATCTATCAGTGCGATTAAGCTGTAATTTTGCTGGATTTGTCCGCGAGCCTGACTTGAAGATGGGATGAAGGATACTTCCTCTCCACGATACAGGAATTGTGTTGGTGGAGAGTGCCAGTTGAAAAAGTGAGAGGAGGTTCGAGGCCCAGAAGGGTTGGTCATGCTTAAAGAGGTCATTCGGGAGATTATTTGGTCCAGGTACCCCGTCTGATCTTAATTTCTTCAAGGAATGTTCGACTTGTCTTTCCTTCAAACATTTTCCCTCTGACAGGGCTCTCTGTGGACATTGGTCCCTACCTGTTTGTGCCTTTCATGGTTGTGTTGGTCACTACCTGGCCTGGGCAGTCCGCTTTGATGTAAGTTGCCCAGTCTGATTCTGTAATTCCCGCGTTATGATGGCAGAATTTGCCGTCCCAGATATCTCAGTGACCTCCATGTGGCAAAGATGAAGCCAGGGCTGTGCGAAAACCATGATAAGTCTGAATGCGCAGACATTTCTAAAAAATGTTTGGAAAATCTCTCCCTATGGCATTCATTGTTAGCCCATTTGCAAGAGAAAGGCAACCTTAAATTAAAATCTCTGTTTCTCTGTCCAGACAAACTAAGGTGCGTCCATCCTTTGTAACATGATTAAACCTCCTCTCCTAAAAGGAAACCTTTGGACAAACTGAGGTTTAATTAGGATTCTGTTGCAATAGCCATATCTGGCTATGATGCAGGCATAGATAAATATATTTAATGAGGGATATAGCAAGGACTGGTAGAACTTTCCTGATTAAGGGTAAGAAATGGAAACAAGCTTATGAGACAGCATTAATGTCAGGTTTAAGAGATAAATCTTCATCAAGCCAGACGCTTAGGCATTTGCTTTTTACAAATGATGTAGCTGATGCTTCTACTGCTGTCGACCTGGAACTAGGAGGACTTTTTATTTTCTATAATCTGAATCTATGTCTAATTCCATTCAGCTTTATGCAGTTGTGACTCATCCAAATTTGCACTTTACCAATACAATTAGCTCGCCTGCACAGCTTGTGAGTAGCATCATGGTTTAAACTCGTGATGAACCAAGCGTTAACAGCATAGGATAAATAAAGCCAAGGACAAGAAGGGGATGAATTTAGATATTGATTGACATAGATGACAGCAAAGACCTCTGAGGGATTCTACAGTGATACTGAAGTTCTAACCTGAAAGGAGGAAAGAGTACGCTTTGATGATGCATTCCAGAAATGTGGCAAATCGTTCTGTGGAAGAGGTTCCCAAATCTCACAACCTGGATAGTAGGGTCCCATGGTCTACATTGCTGAATGCAAGTAGACCACTCTTAAAGGAGAATGACAACAGTATTCCTTCATGCAGATATGGTTAAATATTATTTAAATAGATTGTTCTGCACAACGTCGAAATGCTTTCAGGTACTTATTTCTTAGGGCTCAATTGCATAGAAGTCAATGTGGTGGATTAGTTCTTGCAAGTTAGGCTAGTGAGCATATAGGATTATAGAAGGGTATCTATCAGTTATAAAGCTGTTTTCCACCAATGGTTTCCAAGTGGCCTTAAGGACAATAAGAACATATTTAAAGTTACCTATGACTTCACTTGGATGCTGAAGGTGGACATCTTCATGTTATTGATAGCTCTCTATTACAATTTCATGTTTTGTATGCGACCTCGTGAGCTGCTGTATTCAGGAAACAGCAAAAAATCAAAAGCCCCAGAGGCAGTTTCATAAATAATATATATGTTTGGTAAGGGAAGGGATCTTCTCCGTGCTTTCCTCTGACTCTTCTACGATCAGCGACGTAACTCAAAGTGAGGGGGCCCCTGCAGGATATGCAGAGGGGCCACAGAGTCTCCCATACACCATTGCTCTTCATTTAACTTGGGCCACTCCCACCAAACTCCATTCCTCGGTCCCTGGTAACCCCTGCGCACCTTCATCTAGCTAGGCCTGCACGTTCAGTGAATCGCCCACGAGAAGGAGCGCACTCTGAACTTGCAAACCCCCCTTCCTCCCCCGGTGGCAGTCCCTACGAGTACCTCGTGCAACTGCCAATTCCAGAATGCAAAGGGCCTTAGGAAAGGTTCGAGGGATGTGTATTTCAAGGCACTAGGTGTCCGTTTCACAGGGCTGCTTGCATGAATACGTTTAGGTTACAGGCATAAAAGCAAATCACGTTTAAGGAATTCACAAAAGGTGAATGTGCCCTCGTAAATCGAATTCGATGTGCAATATTACCACATTACTGCAGGGGTGGGATGTGGAACATCTACAGCGAATCTTGCAGAGTGAACTGATGCATCCACTCTAGGATCTGTGTTCGACCTCACGGTCACAGGTTCGAATCCTGGTAGGCCAACCCAGCTTTTTATCTTTCTGAGTTCGACAAAATGAGTACTGTTCTGTTGGGTAACAATTAATTATCATGTTACTCAGTGCCAAAAGGCCCCGTAGAGTGAACGTATGATTTAAAAAAATCTTACACCCTAAAGTTTGCGATCACCCCTAAACTTGAGAGTTTGTGTATACTAAGCTTTTTATCTGACATTCCCACCCATTTACTCTCGTGAAGAATAGAAGGAGAGCCCTTTCTAGGAAGAAGTGCAAGAGAATTCCTCCAAAATGAGTGGAATTGTAGAAATATTTCACCGACGGAGAAAATGATATTT